>NC_140587.1:588939146-590295396 GCF_964204655.1 Triturus cristatus | reverse complement strand
GGGAGCGGGCAGCCATGGCGAGAGAAGAGATAGCTGCCCGAAGGAGAAGCTGCTGGCTCCCATGGCCACACATGGAGGTAAGAGCTGTGAGGGAGCCTACAGGGCAGTGAGGGTTGGACTTCCTCAGCTGCCCCCAACATTGTGGAGGCATGGGGGTACCCAGGTTGGACCGGGACCCCCCCAAAACAAAAGGAAAGGAATGGAAATTGTGCAAGGCCGCACGCCAGAGAATAACATCAGAAGCTCTTCCGAGAGCAGCAGGATGGGCTCTCATACAATGTTCACCCCCCCCCCTCCAGGCTGGAGCACTCCATAATACCATGCAGGGCTTTTGAATATTTATAATTTTCTGTACTCATGGTGTTCCCAGGACAGCTCGTGCACCACCAACGTGATAAAGCAAGCGTGGGGGGTGGCAGCAGGAGCTCTGCAGCTCCCCCCAAAAGAGTTTTACAAATGACTGACCCTATGTTTGTGGAGTCATAGAACCCAGGAACCCTCTGGAATTTTACTGAATGCTTCAAAGCACTTCCAAATATGGAGCTTTGTCTCTGCAACTGGGAGTGGGGTGATCTTTGGGAGCTTGTCTTATGGCTTGAAGATATTCCAAGAAAGTATATGTTGTATAGCGCCCTTAAGGGGCTAAGTCATTGTTGCATGTTATGTAATTAGAATGTGATGTCCTCATGGTTGAAAAGTATACAAAAACACACAGATACATATTATGCTCATTTTTAAACTGTTTTACTCACATGCTGACAGTACAAATGCATTTACACATCATTATTATTACTGATGGATGCATTTACGTTCAAAATGATGTCTTTAACCCCTTCACTGCTAGGCCTTTTACCCCCCCCCCCCCGTGCTAAGCTTTTTTTTTTTACTATTTGGGTAGTTCATGCTTAGGCCCTTGTAACTTTTTGTCCATGCCAGGTATGAACGTCAAATTTGCGTCCTTTTATTCCAACATCCTGAGGATTCTAAAGGTTCCCAGAGCTTGTTGGATTCCCCTGAAGCGAATGGAAAAATTAGCCAAAATATAGATACATTTTGGGATTTGTTTTTAAAAATGGGAAACGAGTGCTGGAAAAGAAAGAGTCTGGTTTGTCCCTTGTAAATGGTATCAACAAAGGGTTTGTGGCACTAAAATCACCATCTTCCAAACTTTCCGGAACAGGCAGACTTTTGTCAGAAAAACCAAAATTCTCTACACAGTTTTTGTATTTTACTGGGACATAGTCAATTTTTCCTATTTGTGTGCTTTCAACCTCCTTTCAGCTAGTGATATAAATGGGTGTAAAAGCAATTATGGATCTAAAAAAACTATATATTTCTGAAACGTAGGCACGATTCTGAATTTAGCAAGGGGTCATTTGTGTAGATCCTTCAAGGTTTTCCTTAGGGAAGTAACAGGTGAAATAAAAACAATATTGAAATTGAATTGAAAATGCCAACATTTTTCCCTGGAATATCTTCTAAGTATGATATATTTTAAATGCAATATACTGTTATGTCTGCTGAGGTCGTCTGGTTGTGGTGATATATAGGACTTGTTGGTTCACCAAGAACCCGAGGTACCCAGAGACAATAACTGAGCTGCACCTTACAATGGTTTATAACAATTCATTTGGTTAAATATAAACAGTGAAAAATAGGTATCAAGGACACCTATGTATTTTCAAAATGTCATTTGCACACCTTCGAAATTATGGGTACCCATAATAGCATGTGAACTGGAGGTCGTTTTTCAAAATGACTTCTTTTTTACACATTGTTTACATTTGGAAGGCATAAATGCATACAGAGTCAATTGGTAATAACACTTGTTCTACAATTCTATATATCTGCACGTCTCCCAATAAAAATGGTACCTCACTTGTGCTGGCAGGCTGTACTGCTTGATTTTCCTGGCCTTCTTGTGTTGTAGAGCGATCAATATGACTTCAGTCTCTTTCCATCCAAGTCTAAGGACTAGAGTAGTGAATAGGGCCTATCTATTAGACACTTTGACACAATCCCGTGCTCCTACCCATAGATCAGGGTTTGCATACATATCCTAGGGGATAGATTCGTTAGCATTAGGGGTAATCTGTTCTGTAGTGAGGGTATCTAATGGAGCTGTGCTGCATTCAGGCCTGGTAGGCCTTAAACGGGAGAGACTCCATCTTTCCTCCTGCTCTGGCAGCTTGGGAAGTTTCTAGGTCATAGGCAGTGTTTTAGTTAGGAGGTGTTATTCGCTTGGAGAGAACCGGTTCAGGCCGGCCCTTATCGAAGGATTGTATTCTCCTTCATGCCGAAGACACTACATCAGGCCGGCCGGCTGGGAACGTGTCCTTGGCACGGGGAGGTACAGGAATTTGGTGGGCGGCAGGTTTCGAGCTGGAAATTTCCATGAGAGAATGCACATCTATATTAGTGAAAGTCTGAGGCAGACACTGGCACTTGCTTCTAGATCATAGGCGGCATCTGGCCGTTAGCAGAAAAAGCTACTACTTATTCCAGGGAAGACAGATGACGAACTTGAATCTAAAGAGGAGAGAGTAGCCGATGAGGAAGAGGTTCCAGTGACTCGGAGAGGGAGAAGGGAGTAGATCCGCGACTGCGGAGGTGTGACTTCCAGGCGAAGCCGAGGCACAGAGAGAGAAGGGAACCTAGATGACCATTGAGCACAGACTACATACAATTCAGGTGATGTCGACCCCTTTTTCTTTGAAGTGTATAACTTAACCTTTCACTTTCCTTGCAGGTTATATATCTATATGATGTATTCTGCGAATGTGCATGTGGCGTTTAAATAAAGTATTTAGCTTGTCGTGAGTTAGCATGTGTTGTGTATTTTTGTATAGGAGGATAGCCTATTCTTTTAGTCAGAGTTAACTCAACATGAACAGAGGTTAATCCTGGTCAGGTAAGTGGTAACTGGATGAGGGGGAAACGAGCCCCTCGAACTAGAGAACAGGTTGTGCTCAACTAATAGTCTTTGTGTGATCTGATATATAGTAATCCCGATTCCCCTGTCATGTACTGCGGTAATAATAGGATGAGCTCGTGCTAAGGCTGCCCGCTGGGTAGGAGATTCTGGGTCTGACTGAGGCCGCGAGACTGTGTGTGTTGCTGCCGGCTGGGTAGGAGATTCTGGGTCTGACTGAGGCCGCGAGACTATGTGTGTTGCTGCCGGCTGGGTAGGAGATTCTGGGTCTGACTGAGGCCGCGAGACTATGTGTGTTGCTGCCCGCTGGGTAGGAGATTCTGGGTCTGACTGAGGCCGCGAGACTGTGTGTGTTGCTGCCGTCTGGGTAGGAGATTCTGGGTCTGACTGAGGCCGCGAGACTATGTGTGTTGCTGCCGGCTGGGTAGGAGATTCTGGGTCTGACTGAGGCCGCGAGACTATGTGTGTTGCTGCCCGCTGGGTAGGAGATTCTGGGTCTGACTGAGGCCGCGAGACTGTGTGTGTTGCTGCCGTCTGGGTAGGAGATTCTGGGTCTGACTGAGGCCGCGAGACTGTGTGTGTTGCTGCCGGCTGGGTAGGAGATTCTGGGTCTGCTTGAGGCCGCGAGACTGTGTGTGTTGCTGCCGGCTGGGTAGGAGATTCTGGGTCTGACTGAGGCCGCGAGACTGTGTGTGTTGCTGCCGTCTGGGTAGGAGATTCTGGGTCTGCTGGAGGCCGCGAGACTGTGGTTGGGCTGTGAGGTCTTGATATATATATATATATATATATATAATAGGAATTCCCTGTCCTTAGGTGGTACATATATATGTGGTCATTTAGGTGTCAAAAGGTCCTAGGGAGGGGGTAACGTTCTGGTTTTGGGTCAGAAGGGCTCTGTAGAGCGGGTTCCACACGATCCGAAAACCCAAGCAGAACATTTGGCGTCACGAACTGTTTACGAAACCTGTGTGCGTTGTCATTGTCGTGTGTTTGCTTTCAGCGTGTGCGTGGTTTTCTTTTTTATATATTTGCGTGTATAGTTTTTTCTCTCTTTCTTTCTCTCTTCCTTTTTTCTCTTTCTCTGCGTTTCTTTTTCTTTCTTTTTCGCGATGTTTTCTAAGAAATCTAAATCTACTCTTAAATTGTCCGTTGATATTCCCGGATGGGATTCAACGCCTTATGGAGCCTTAGCCCGTGAGTGGGCTGACTCTACTGGTCTGAGTGAAAATTGGAACTCTTCTTTGGAGTCAGCGGAACCGGCTGACGTGATTACTTGTTTGCAGACGGCACCTGTATTGAAGGGTGAGGAGGTTCCCGCTTTGGGGCGCAGAGGTTGGGTTATTCTGTCTGCGTATCGGATTCTGCATGAGAGATTGTTGAAATTGCAGATCTCTCTTAAGGATGTGGAGGCACACTTTGTTGAGATTCAGAATTCTAATACTTTATTGCGGTGTCAGAATAAGTTGCTTTCTGACAAACTTGACACTTACCAAACGGTTGCCGAAAGGGCGGCTGTGCGGATTGCTCGTTATAAGTACAAGAACAGGCGTGGTCGAGTTTCGACGCGTAAGGTGCGTCTGGTCGTGGCGAAAGCTGGACTAGATTGGAACCCTGATGAATGGGATGGTAATATCTGGGACTCGACTACGTCTTGTTCCTCGGGTGAGGAGTCTGTCAAGCACGAGTCTTCTCGTTCCCGTCATGAATGTAAGTCTGCTTCTCGCACCTCTGATGGTGCACCCCGTGATTACGCTCGCTCTTCGGGCGGCATCGATGCTTCCTACACTGATTGTCCCTCTACTAGTACTGCTCGAGCTCCCTGTGATGCTCGTCCCGTGGTCTCTGCGCATCCGGTTTTTCGTCGGAAGTTGCAGCAGTCTCCCAATGCTCCGCAGGGTATTTCTTTAGACTGTTTAGAAGATTTTACCCAACAAGAAATTAGTGACATTTTGCTGCGCTTTCGGCAGCGGACTGGTGAGGCTTTGCTCACATGGATGGTGCGCCTTTATGAACTAGGCGCTGCTGGTATTATGTTGGATACTGGCGATTGTTTGAAATTTTGTTCTTTGAGTTTGGATTCTACTGTGCAAGATCATTTTCGTAACTATAATGGTGGTGGTCAAATTTCTTTGCTCCAATTGGCGACTGAGGGTTGTAATTTGAAGTATCCTACTGAATCTGACTGGCCTGTCAATGACAAGCCATGGTATACCTTGCGTGATGCTGCGCAACGTCTTAAGGAAGAAGTGATGAAAACGGCTATTTTTCTGGGCACTGCTGACAGGTTGCTTGATGGGATGTTGACTTCTTCTGTGCGAAATCGTATCATTCGCTCTTCTCCTGTTGCCTACAAGCAGGTCATGATGACTTTGTTGATTAACCAGACTGGTAATGTACTATCTACGGTGTTGGAATCGGTACGCCAACTCGGTGAGTTGGGTGAGTGGTTTAAACCTGAACGTCAGTCCCGGCCTGACACTCGTACCCCTGGTGAATATAAATTTACTAGACGTGATATCTTTACTGGTCTTTTGGCTGATGGTGTGCGTCGGGAGGACATTGATGGTGAGACTACTGCTCGTTTGTGGGAGATGTTTCGCAAACGGGGCTTGGATCGGAAGGAGGGTGCCCGGCGTGTTCGAACGACCGCGTGTGATCGTGGTTGTTCTGATGGTAGCAGTGATGATGATCGCCGTGGGCGCTCTGATCGTCGTGATGATCGGCGTCCTGTACGTGATCTGTCTCCCCGTCGAGAGCGGGACAGGGAGAGAGAGGGGGAAAAGGAAAGGGGGAGAAATGATCATGCTTACAGCAGACGTAGAGATGATAGGGATCAATCCCCTGAGTTGAGAAGGAGAGAGGATCGACACAGTTTGGCCGATCGAAACCCGCAGTACAATGCAGAGGACAGGAATCCATTTCGTAATAGAGATGGATATGAACAGGAGGTATCGATACCTAAGAAACGTGAGAGTCTTTATCCTGATTTGTCCTGGTACACAGAATGCAGTAAGAATGACTAGGAAATAGGTCAAGCTCCGGTACACAGATGGGCTCACAGAGATAATAGACCCTATGTAGATATTGATATTTATTGGAGACATCGTAATATCCAAAGGGCCCGAGCATTAGTTGATACAGGAGCGGAGGCCACTCTTATTCATGGAAAATCAAAGAAATTTACAGGGCAGCCTTTTACTATTACCGGATTAGGAGGAAAAGAAACCCCTGCAGTTCAAACTTTGCTTGCAATGAGAATAGGTAGAATCCCTAGAAAGGAATATTCTGTATTAGTGGTGCCACTCTTAGAATTCATAATTGGAATTGATATTTTGAAGGGAATGACGTTGCATCTTGATGATGGGTGTTACCAATTTGGAACGACGCATTATATCTCGTCCAGACCTATACGGGTTGGTCGTTTAAGGATGCCCCCTATACAAGTTCCCCAGGCGACCAAAGTGGTTTGTCAGAAGCAGTATCGCATTCCGGGTGGTCATGAAGAGATTAGTACCACCATTCAGGAGTTGGTTGATGCAGGCGTTATAACTCCAGTTACTTCTGCTTGGAATAATCCTGTTTGGCCGGTGCGTAAGAGTGATAATTCTTGGCGCATGACTGTTGATTATCGAGAATTGAACAAACACACGCCCTCTTTGACTGTTGCAGTACCGGATGTTATCACCCTGATTGAAAGAATCCAAACACATCCAGGTACATGGTATGCGTCCATCGATATTGCTAATGCTTTCTTTTCTATTCCAATTGCCCCTGAGTGTCAGGAACAGTTCAGTTTTACGTGGAACGGGCGTCAGATGACGTTCAGAAGTCTTCCTCAGGGCTATGTGCATAGTCCTACGATTTGTCACCGGCTGGTGGCAGAACATTTGGCTGAAATACCAGTTCATCCCAAAATTCAGATATGTCATTATATTGATGATGTTTTGATCCAAGGCGAAACACAAGAGGATGTTCAGACACAATTAGATAGAGTCATTGAGTGTCTGCGTGGGAAAGGTTGGGAGATCAATCCGGATAAATTGCAAGGTCCGTCTCAAGCTGTAAAATTTTTAGGTATTAATTGGCACGAGGGACACCGCGAGGTGATCCCTCAAGTTAAACAGAAGATTCTTGATTTTTCGGTTCCGAGGAATAGGAAGGAAGCCCAGAGCTTCATTGGCTTATTTGGTTTTTGGCGCCAGCATATTCCTCATTTGAGTCAAATATTGGCCCCTTTGTACCGAATTACACGTAAAAAGAATGCATTTGAATGGGGTAAGCAACAGCAAGATGCATTTAGTCTGGCGAAAGAGGCAATTCAACATGCTATGGATCTATGGCCTGTACGTGATGGTGATGTGGATTTGAATGTGTCTGTGCAAGGCCCTTATGCAAATTGGAGTCTATGGCAGAAACAAGGCAGGAGTAAGGTACCGTTAGGGTTTTGGACCAAAAAGCTACCCGATGCTGGTGAGCGTTATACACCCTTTGAGAAACAGCTACTTGCTTGTTATTGGGCTTTGGTGGATACCGAGCAATTGACTTTGGGACATGACATATTTTTGCGTCCTGAAATTCCTATTATGCAGTGGGTTTTGAGTTCACCAAAAACTCATCGAATTGGGCATGCTCAGGAGGCGAGTGTGATTAAATGGAAATGGTACATACAAGACAGGGCACGTGTGGGTCCGAAAGGAGTTGCGTTTTTACATGAGCAAGTGGCGCAAGCACCATCGACTGAGACTGAGAGTGAGTGTTCCGTACCTTTAGAACAGGAGTCCCCTGTCAAGTGGGGTAGACCTTTTGATGATTTGTCCGCTGAGGACAGAAACCATGTTTGGTTTACAGATGGGTCGGCGAAGTTTATTGGAACGACACGGCACTGGAAGGCGGTGTCTTATAATCCGATCACACAGAAACTATTGAGCACAACTGGTGAAGGGAAGAGTAGCCAATTTGCCGAGCTTTACGCTGTTTACCAAGTTTTGAAACAGGAGTTACCTGGTACATGCCACATTTTCACCGATTCCTGGTCCACTGCCAATGGACTGGCTGTCTGGTTGCCGACCTGGCATTCCCATAATTGGAGGTTACACTCCAAAGAATTGTGGGGAAAAGAGTTATGGCAAGAGATTTGGGAGATGCTCCCACTGAGTACTGTTACCATCTTCCATGTGGATGCTCACACCCCAATAGACTCCCTTGACAAATTTTTTCATAACATTGCAGATGAAAAATCTAAAATTGCTGAGGCAGTGGTGGACAGACAAGATCCTGATATTGCGGGATTGGCGAAATGGGCACACCAGAAGGCAGGACACTTTGGAGAGAAGGCCACTAGCAGGTGGGCTGCTGATAGAGGAATTTATATTCCCCTGGATCTAATCAAAAATGTTATCTTACATTGTCCCGTCTGTCAACATATCAGACAGCGTAAGGTACCCCAAATTGTTAGAGGCCATTTACATCGCGGGAAACTGCCCGCTCAAATTTGGCAGATTGATTACATCGGGCCCCTTCCCATGAGTAGAAATTGTCAATATGTTTGCACAATTGTCGATACATATAGTGGCTTGCTGGTAGCTCTTCCATGTAAGCAAGCCACCCAATTGAATACCATAAAAACATTAGAATTGATTATGATGTATTATGGTGTGCCATTCCAAATTCAATCTGATAATGCATCCCATTTTCGTGGAAGATTGGTACAGGAATTCTGTGTGGAAAATAATATTGAATGGATATTTCACATACCCTATTACCCGCAGGCCTCAGGCCTGGTGGAGAGATTGAATGGCCTGCTAAAGGATCAGTTACGAAAGTTAACAGATGACAAGTATAAAAATTGGCGAGACTTTTTACCCCAAGCACTATTGATCCTGAATAATCGTCCTTTTTTAAATGCTGAATCTCCGCTTATGCGTTTGTTTCCCCCAAATGTTGAGACTATGCCTAATGTAATCAATGAAACTGTGATGTATTGGGAAATTATTCCCGGAGCTCTGGCTCCATGCAGAGCGACCCCAGGGTCGGCAGGTTTAGACTTGCATGCTATGGATGACACCGTTCTGGAAAGTAAAAATCGGGTCATCATTGCTACCGGTGTTGGTATTCATATACCACCGGGGAATTTTGGATTGATCGCCCCTAGATCGGGGCTGGCTGTAAAAGGCATCCAGGTGCTTGGAGGAGTTATCGACAGCGACTATCAGGGAGAGATTAAGGTACTTCTGCTAAATAGCAGTGAGATTGACTTGTTGATACATCGTACTGACCGAGTGGCTCAATTACTCATTATGCCTGTTTTCAGTGGTGAAATAATGAAAGGCACTGCCCCAACTTTGCTAACTGTACGTGGCCAGAAAGGCTTTGGCTCTACGGATAACCCTGGGGCCAAGGTTTGGGTGCAATCGCCTAAGAATCCCCCTGAACAAGCAGAGGTTATTGCCACCGGTCAGGATAATACCATTTTGGTTATGAGGCCAGGGAAAGATAGCTGGGAAGCTGTCCCAGCTGATAAATGTTATTTACGAGAATGATTAATGCCTGTATTTGGTTCTTTTTCAGATCATTCTTTGGATTGTTGCTGCAGGATGTGCCGGCATTGGACTCCCTTCGGACTACTTCGGCGAGAGAGAAGGGATCCCATCAACCCGGGATGAACTGGGAACCCGAGTGTTGCGCTCCTTCAATGCGTGGGATTCATCATCGAACTTTTGGACCCTACTGGCCAAAAGAGTAACTGATGCCCCTCACTTCTGTTTGACACCGATGAGATCTGTGCACGATATTCTTGCGACCTGCCTAGTTGCTGTCCCCGCCTCGCTGGAGACTTTAATCAGTATCTTTAACATTTCGAAGGCTCGTCCGAATATTATCTTGGGTGATTTTGCTACCCATGTATATTGTCCTTTGTGTACTGAACTGCCGAATGAGCAACTCCCCATCCAGTCCCAAATAATTACGTATAATATTACACAAGGTGACCTATGCTTCTTTCTTACATGTAATCCTAATGCAATTTCTGAATGCCTACGCCTCAAGTTAAGGGGCGCCACTTCCTTTACACCTCACGAACGAACTTTGTGTTTCCAGAGGACACCGACGACATGTGTCTCAGTCCAGAACAATATGACTTGCAATGGTTTGGTAGTTACTCCCAGTCACTATCGTGCGATGTTGCTACCTGCCGGATGGCTTTTCTCATGTGGTAATACTTCCTGGCCATATGTCCCTGCAAACATTTCCGGAGGCCCGTGTGCCATCACTAGACTGAGTTTACTCATGTTTTCCTCCCATCCAAATGCCAACTCTCGTGTGCTTCGAGATACAGTGATGTTACAGGAGGATTGTGACTCATCTTTGCATTTATATTCCAAGTCTGAATACCTTAGCCTAGCTGTTTCAATTATTGGTGTTCCTGCTTTGGCGGTTTACAATGCCAAATCCATTGGGAAAATGGCTTGCTGGATGGTTAAATCTATTAATCATACTTCTACAGTCTTGTCTGACTTGCTATTAGACGCCCAGGGTGAACGTAGGGCCATTTTGCAAAATAGAGCAGCCATTGATTATCTTTTGCTTAAACATGGACATGGTTGTTCAGATTTTGAAGGCCTCTGCTGTTTTAACTTATCTGATCATACACAATCCATTCGTGCACACATAGATAAATTGCATGACTTAACCGATGAAGTTAGAAAACACATTGATCAGGGCTGGTTTGACTGGCTCTTTAATTGGTTACCGGACATGCATATGCTACGCTACATCTTAGGTGGCATTTTGATTGCTATTGCTGTTTTGATTTCTATCTGTTGTTTTATTCAGTGTATCCCTTCACTGCTTCAATTCTGCACATCTGGTACTAGACATAGATCGGTTAGTTTTGTTTCATATTATTCTTCCACCGATGTTAATTCTGTTTAATGTATGTATAATAGACTGAAGTCAAGGGTGAAATGTACTGCTTGATTTTCCTGGCCTTCTTGTGTTGTAGAGCGATCAATATGACTTCAGTCTCTTTCCATCCAAGTCTAAGGACTAGAGTAGTGAATAGGGCCTATCTATTAGACACTTTGACACAATCCCGTGCTCCTACCCATAGATCAGGGTTTGCATACATATCCTAGGGGATAGATTCGTTAGCATTAGGGGTAATCTGTTCTGTAGTGAGGGTATCTAATGGAGCTGTGCTGCATTCAGGCCTGGTAGGCCTTAAACGGGAGAGACTCCATCTTTCCTCCTGCTCTGGCAGCTTGGGAAGTTTCTAGGTCATAGGCAGTGTTTTAGTTAGGAGGTGTTATTCGCTTGGAGAGAACCGGTTCAGGCCGGCCCTTATCGAAGGATTGTATTCTCCTTCATGCCGAAGACACTACATCAGGCCGGCCGGCTGGGAACGTGTCCTTGGCACGGGGAGGTACAGGAATTTGGTGGGCGGCAGGTTTCGAGCTGGAAATTTCCATGAGAGAATGCACATCTATATTAGTGAAAGTCTGAGGCAGACACTGGCACTTGCTTCTAGATCATAGGCGGCATCTGGCCGTTAGCAGAAAAAGCTACTACTTATTCCAGGGAAGACAGATGACGAACTTGAATCTAAAGAGGAGAGAGTAGCCGATGAGGAAGAGGTTCCAGTGACTCGGAGAGGGAGAAGGGAGTAGATCCGCGACTGCGGAGGTGTGACTTCCAGGCGAAGCCGAGGCACAGAGAGAGAAGGGAACCTAGATGACCATTGAGCACAGACTACATACAATTCAGGTGATGTCGACCCCTTTTTCTTTGAAGTGTATAACTTAACCTTTCACTTTCCTTGCAGGTTATATATCTATATGATGTATTCTGCGAATGTGCATGTGGCGTTTAAATAAAGTATTTAGCTTGTCGTGAGTTAGCATGTGTTGTGTATTTTTGTATAGGAGGATAGCCTATTCTTTTAGTCAGAGTTAACTCAACATGAACAGAGGTTAATCCTGGTCAGGTAAGTGGTAACTGGATGAGGGGGAAACGAGCCCCTCGAACTAGAGAACAGGTTGTGCTCAACTAATAGTCTTTGTGTGATCTGATATATAGTAATCCCGATTCCCCTGTCATGTACTGCGGTAATAATAGGATGAGCTCGTGCTAAGGCTGCCCGCTGGGTAGGAGATTCTGGGTCTGACTGAGGCCGCGAGACTGTGTGTGTTGCTGCCGGCTGGGTAGGAGATTCTGGGTCTGACTGAGGCCGCGAGACTATGTGTGTTGCTGCCGGCTGGGTAGGAGATTCTGGGTCTGACTGAGGCCGCGAGACTATGTGTGTTGCTGCCCGCTGGGTAGGAGATTCTGGGTCTGACTGAGGCCGCGAGACTGTGTGTGTTGCTGCCGTCTGGGTAGGAGATTCTGGGTCTGACTGAGGCCGCGAGACTATGTGTGTTGCTGCCGGCTGGGTAGGAGATTCTGGGTCTGACTGAGGCCGCGAGACTATGTGTGTTGCTGCCCGCTGGGTAGGAGATTCTGGGTCTGACTGAGGCCGCGAGACTGTGTGTGTTGCTGCCGTCTGGGTAGGAGATTCTGGGTCTGACTGAGGCTGCGAGACTGTGTGTGTTGCTGCCGGCTGGGTAGGAGATTCTGGGTCTGCTTGAGGCCGCGAGACTGTGTGTGTTGCTGCCGGCTGGGTAGGAGATTCTGGGTCTGACTGAGGCCGCGAGACTGTGTGTGTTGCTGCCGTCTGGGTAGGAGATTCTGGGTCTGCTGGAGGCCGCGAGACTGTGGTTGGGCTGTGAGGTCTTGATATATATATATATATATATAATAGGAATTCCCTGTCCTTAGGTGGTACATATATATGTGGTCATTTAGGTGTCAAAAGGTCCTAGGGAGGGGGTAACGTTCTGGTTTTGGGTCAGAAGGGCTCTGTAGAGCGGGTTCCACCCGATCCGAAAACCCAAGCAGAACACAGGCCTAGTGGCTGCGACAGGAAATAACTCAAAACGCAACGTGGACACATCACATTTTTCCAGTGAAAACTGATCTTTTTTCGCCTTATGCCGAGCTGTGGATTTTGAACCCTAGCTCAGCCAGCACCTAGGGAAATGTAGCAAACCTGTAAATCTTTTAAAACTAGACACCAAGGGTAATCCAGGATGGGGTGACTTGTGTGGCTCTCACCAGGTTCTGTTACCCAGAAACCCTGCAAACCTCAAACTTTGTTAAAAAAAAAAAGAATTCCTCACAATTCTGTGAAGGAAAGTCCTGGAATCTGCGGGGAGCCAGAAACTTCCACCCACCTAGCATTAGCCCAAGTCTCCTGATAAACAATGTTCCTCACTTCTGTGGGTAGGCCTAGTGCCTGCAACAGTGAACGGCCTAAAACGCAACGTGGGCACATCACATGTGTTCGGTGAAAACAGACCCTTTTTTCACAATGTGCCTAACTGAGGATTTGGGATTCTTGCTCAGCCGGCACCTAGGAAAACCTAGCAAACCTGTACATTTTTTTTAAACCAGACATCCAGTGAATCCCAGGATGGGGTGACTTGTGTGGCTCTGACCAGGTTCTGTTACCCAGAATCCCTTGCAATCCTCAAACTTTGTTTAAAAAAACACATTTTCCTCACAATTCTGTGATGAAAACTTCCACCCACCCAGCATTTCCCAAATCTCCCTATAAAAATGATACCTCACTTGTGTGGGTAGGTCTAGTGTGTGCAGCTGGAAACTTGCAACGTGGGCACATCACATTTTTCCAGTGAAAACTGGATCTTTTTTTGCAATGTGCCTAGCTGTGGATTTTGGACCATAGCTTAGCTCTCACCTGGAGAAACCTAGTAAACCTATACATTTTTGAAAACTAGACATCCAGGGAAATCCAGGAGGGGGTGAATTGTGTGGCTCTCAGCAGGTTCTGTTGCCTAGAATCCATTGCAAACCTCAAACTTTGTAAACAAAAAACACTTTTTTCTCACATTTCTGTGACGGAAAGTTATGTAGTCTGCAGGGAGCCAAAAAATTCCACCCACCCAGCATTACTCAAAGCCTCTTGTTAGAAATGGTACCTCACTTGTGTTGGTAGGCCTAGTGCCCGTGACTGGAAACGGCCCAAAACGCAACTTAGGCACATCACATTTTTCCAGTGATAACTGACCCTTTTTTGGCAATGTGCTTAGCTGTGCATTTTGGACCCTAGCTGCTCACCTGGCACCTTACCCTGTTTGGGGTTCGCCCTCCAGCGGCAACCCCCAAGCAGGGATCCACTAGGGAAGGGTACCATTGTAAAGGGGAGATTCTCCCCTTTCCATTGATACCTCTCCCGTCTGTCTACCTGCTTGGGATTGAGATAGCCCCACAAGCAAGTAGACAGTGAAACTGAAATGAGCTGATCGGCTCAGTTCAGTTTCGGTTTCAGTGAAATTACATCAGCGTGCCATAGATTTACCTTCTATGATTGTATGACCCTTTGTGCTGTATTGCTGTAAATTTTGAAATAACAGTTAGCACAAGTGTTATTAATGACCCTTTAGGGGGTCAAAGGTGCTTATGCAATGACATCTATAGCATTTTACATCTGCCAATATATATATTTGTAAATTAATGTGTAGTATATAGTAGTGCATGTGTAATAATAAACATGCTTCTCCTTTTTCTAAAGAAAAAAGCACTGACTGGACAAACATTTATTGAGTGCTATTATTGTGTGCCAGTAAATGGTGATTACTAGCCCACACCACGTCCCTTGAATAGACGTAGACCTTGGACTTCTCTGCTTTTCTACCCTGAGAGAGTCAAGTGGTACACTGGGGTGCTTTGTTCCCAGTAAGTGGAAATTGCATGTGCAGGCTACACTACTAATAACCCAATTTCCTACTTTGGGGATGATGCATATTGGGTAATGATCACTCCTGAATTTGACTAAGTGATTACATTTATTAGTTAGTTGTGTAGCCCTTTTCCCTGCATGAACACACACAAGAAATCCACTCTATATCTACAAGGTAATAATTAATGTCAAATTCTACTGAAGGTAATACAAATAATTGGTGTCACAAAAACAGACATTTTGTTTCAAATTGAAAATACAATAAAAGAATATATAAAAAAGAACAGCAACCTATTAGATTGTATTCATGGAATCAATCTATAGAGGATCCCCTTCCGTCCTGGCCATCAGTTGAACCTATACAGCATCAAAGTGCCTTTACAAGTTCTCTAGCTGGCTGTCATTCATACTGCCCTCTCGTTCATCACATGTTGTTTTTCAATCTGCTACTGTGCTTCGATTTGATAAGAGAAGTAGCAGTCTTTTATGGACTTTCAAGCTGGGAAAGCACAGATATCACTGACCACGCCAGTGAATGGCCTTCAACTAGAAGCCTGCTCCTTACCTGGAAGATCGGAAGAGCGCCACTGCCCAAGGTGCTTTCGCATCAGACTTAAATACCATTTCAAACATTAGGAAAATCTCAGATCCTGTGGTGTGTGTACATTTACCTAAAAATAATACTCTTTATAAATCACACTATCAATCAATCAATCAATGATTTGTAAAGCGCACTACATACCCATGAGGGTTTCAAGGTGCTGGGGGGGGGGGGGGTGGGGAGATGCTGCTGCTATTGGTCGAAGAGCATGGTCTTGAGTTGTCTCCTGAAGGTTTTCGGTTTGTCGCAGGTAGAGGAGGAGGGTGTTCCAGGTCCTGGCGGCTTGATGGGAGAGGGATCTGCCTCCGGAAGTAGTTCTCCGGATGCGTGGGACCGTGGCCAGGGTGTGGTCAGTGGAGCGGAGTTTCCTGTTGGGTACGTAGAAGGATAGTCGACTGAGGTAGGCTGGGCCGGTTTTGTGGAGTGCCTTGTGTGCGTGGATCAGGAGCTTGAGGAGATTCTTTTGTCGATGGGGAGCCAGTGCAGGTTTCTCAGGTGGGGGGTGATGTGGTCGCGGCATGGGACATCGAGGATCAGGCGTGCCGAGGCGTTCTGGATTCTCTGTAGTCTGTTGATGAGCTTGGACGAGGCTCCAGCGTAGAGCGCGTTTCCGTAGTCGAGTCTGCTGCTGACTAGGGCCCGGGTGACTGTTTTCCTCGTGTTTGTCGGGATCCATCTGTAGATCTTGCGGAGCATGCGGAGGGTGTTGAAACAGGTGGAGGAGACTGCGTTGACTTGTTTGGTCATGCAGAGTTTTGAGTCGAGGATTACTCCCAGGTTGCGTGCGTGGTCGGTGGGGGCCGGGGGGGGAACCCCAGTGACATGGGCCACCAGGAGTCGCCCCATGCGGAGGGGTTGGACCCGAGGATGAGGATCTCCGTTTTGTCTGTATTCAGTTTGAGGTGGCTGTCCTCCATCCAGTCTGCAACGGCCTTCATTCCCTGGTGGAGGTTGGATTTGGCGGTGAGGGGATCCTTGGTGAGGGAGAGGATCAGCTGAGTGTCGTCGGCATAGGAGATTATGTTGAGGTCGTACTGTCTGGCGATGCGTGCTAGTGGCGCCATGTAGACATTGCAAAAACAACAGTTGATGGACAGAATGCAGAACAATGTCATACATTCACCCCAGTACAGAGATGTGGGCCTAAATCCATCGTATTTTTGCTCACCATGCCGTTCCAGTTTGAACCCAGCCATATGCAAATCAGTCTTGACCCTGTGCCTCATGGGAACAGTCCAGCCAGAACTGCCAAGCCAGGTCCTCCCTGGACTGGAAACAAGCATCATAGTACCGGTTTCGGGGTTTCACCCCTCTTCAGCCAGGATAGCTTGATTCCAGTGGCATGGAGAACACGGGACTCACGTCTGGGCATACCCTACCCACTCGGGGTGACAAATGCAAAAACAACAGTTGATGGACAGAATGCAGAACAATGTCATACATTCACCCCAGTACAGAGATCTGGGCCTAAAACCATTGTTTTTTTGCTCACCATGCCGTTCCAGTTTGAACCCAGCCATATGCAAATCAGTCTTGACCCTGTGCCTCATGGGAACAGTCCAGCCAGAACTGCCAAGCCAGGTCCTCCCTGGACTGGAAACAAGCATCATAGTACCGGTTTCGGGGTTTCACCCCTCTTCAGCCAGGATAGCTTGATTCCAGTGGCATGGAGAGCACAGGACCCACGTCTGGGCATACCCTTCCCACTCGGGGTGACAAATGCAAAAACAACAGTTGATGGACAGAATGCAGAACAATGTCATACATTCACCCCAGTACAGAGATCTGGGCCTAAATCCATTGTTTTTTTGCTCACCATGCCGTTCCAGTTTGAACCCAGCCATATGGAAATCAGTCTTGACCCTGTGCCTCATGGGAACAGTCCAGCCCGAACTGCCAAGCCAGGTCCTCCCTGGACTGGAAACAAGCATCCTAGGATCGGTTTCGGGGTTTCACCCCTCTTCAGCCAGGAAAGCTTGATTCCAGTGGCATGGAGAGCATGGGACCCACGTCTGGGCATACCCTTCCCACTCGGGGTGACAAATGCAAAAACAACAGTTGATGGACAGAATGCAGAACAATGTCATACATACACCCCAGTAGAGAGATCTGGGCCTAAATCCATCATTTTTTTGCTCACCATGCCGTTCCAGTTTGAACCCAGCCATATGCAAATCAGTCTTGACCCTGTGCCTCATGGGAACAGTCCAGCCCGAACTGCCAAGCCAGGTCCTCCCTGGACTGGAAACAAGCATCCTAGGACCGGTTTCGGGGTTTCACCTCTCTTCAGCCAGGATAGCTTGATTCCAGTGGCATGGAGAGCACGGGACCCACGTCTGGGCATACCCTTCCCACTCGGGGTGACAAATGCAAAAATAACAGTTGATGGACAGAATGCAGAACAATGTCATACATACACCCCAGCCATGTAGACGTTGAACAGCGTCGGGCTGAGGGAAGATCCTTGAGGGACGCCACAGATGATCTCGAAGGCCTCGGACCGGAATGGGGGGAGGCGGACTCTCTGGGTTCTGCTGTAGAGGAAGGAGGTGGTCCTGTCCAGGGCCTTGTCTCGGATCCATGCGTCGTGGAGGCGCGTGCGTAGTGCGCGGTGGCAGAGGGTGTCGAAGGCAGCGGAGAGGTCCAGGAGGATGAGGGCCGCCGTTTCGCCGTTGTCTAGTAGGATCCTGATGTCGTCTGTGGCGGCGATGAGGGCGGTCTTGGTGCTGTGGTTGCTGCGGAATCCTGATTGGGACGGGTCCAGGATGTTGTTGTCTTCGAGGTGACGGGAGAGCTGGGTGTTTACTATCTTCTCGATGACCTTAGCTGGGAACGGAAGCAGGGAGATGGGTCTGAAGTTCTTGAGGTCGCTCGGGTCCGCCTTGGGTTTCTTCAGTAGGGTGTTGATCTCTGCGTGCTTCCAGTTCTCAGGGAAGGTGGCAGTCTCGAAGGAGAGGTTGATGATTTTGTGCAGGTGGGGTGTGATGGAATTGCCGGCTTTGTTGAAGATGTGGTGCGGGAGAGGGTCGGATGGGGATCCAGAGTGGATTGTTCCCATGGTCTTGATTGTGTCCCCGATGCTCACATTGGCCCAGGTTGTCAGCGTGTCATGGGCGGAGGGGTGCAGTGAGTTCAGTGCAGTGCGGTCGGCTTGGGTCGTTCGGGGTCTGAAGCTGTTGTGGATGTCGGTGATTTTCCAGGGGAAGAAGGTGGCGAGGGAGTTGCACAGGGCTTGCGATGGTGGTATGTCATTGGCGTTGGAGCTGGGGTTGGAGAGTTCCTTCACGATGGTGAAGAGTTCCTTGCTGTTCTGTGCGTTGTTGTCAAGGCGGTCTTTGAAGGAGGTCCTCTTGGCGGTCCTGATGAGGTGGTGGTGGTTGCGGATGGCGTCTTTGTTGGTGGCGCGGCTGTCTGGCGTCTTGTCGCTGTGCCATATGTTTTCCAGTTTCCGGCAGGTGCGTTTTGAGTCGACGAGTTCCGGGGTGAACCAGCTGACTCTTCTGCTGGTGTCTCTGCTGGTGGGGTTTTTCAGCGGGGCGACGGTGTTGGCGCAGTCATTCATCCAGTTTTCGAGGGTGAGTGCACCTTCATCGGGGTTGGTGGGGTTCGTCGGAGGGTTGAGTGCGAGGCTTGTATGTAGTTGTTCTTCAGTGACTTTGCCCCAGCAGCGGCAGGGGGTCTGTGGTGTGCGGTGGTGCAGTGGTGGCCTGTCCATGTGAGTTCGGAGGCGTGGTTGAAGGTGACGTGGGGGCTTGAGGAGAAGATGGCATCCAGCGTGTGGCCGGCGATGTGGGTCGGCGTTGTGACGAGCTGTTTCAGTCCGAGGTTGGCGAGGTTGGCGAGGTTGTCGATCAGGGTGGAGGAGTTGCTGTCGTTGTTGTTCTCCAGGTGATAGTTCAGGTCTCCAAGGAGGATGTTGTCGGTGGAGGTCAGCACGTGCGAGCTCATGAGGCCGGCGATGGAGTCGCAGAATTGGGACCAGGGTCCTGGCGGTCTGTAGACGAGGGTGCCTCTTAGGGTGGTCTTGGGGTCCGTGTGGATCTGGAAGTGCATGTGTTCGGCGGTGCTGAGGGTGTCGTCGGTGTTTGTTGAGATCCTGATGGTGTTTTTGTGGACGATGGCGATTCCTCCTCCGGCCCTGTTGGTGTGGTCTCTGCGGGTGATCTTGTACCTGTCGGGGATGGCTATGGCGATGTCTGGCGAGGAGGCTTCGTTCATCCAGGTCTCGGTCAGGAAGGCGACGTCTGATGATGTGGTGTTGAGTAGGTCCCAGAGTTCGACGGCGTGTTTGTGTGCGGAGCGGGTGTTGATCAGGATGCATCTAAGCTGGTTGGGTTCCGTCGTGGTAGGTGTCTTGGTGCTTTCGCGGCAGGAGAAGCTGCAGTTCCGGCAGGTGAATGGGCCGTGGGTGCGCCTTGGGGCGGCCTTGCAGCAGGTGTGGGTCCTTCCTGGGTTGAGAGTGACGAGGGTGTTGGCGTCGTAGCGGAGGCGGTCTTCGTGGCTGGTGCGGGGGCCAGGGGTTCTGGCGCTGGGCGCGGTCCAGGCGCAGACGGGCGCAGACGGGCTTGCCTTAGGTGCGCCTTTGGCGCGCCTGAGGCGCGCCCGCTGCGCGCGAGCGCTGCGCAGCCGCCCGGCGGCCACAATATATGGGAAGGTGGGGAGGGAGGAGCAGCTGGGAGGCGGGATGTGAGGGACGGGTGTAACGAATGTGTGCGGAGGGGGCGGGGCCACAGGGAAGGCAGCGGTGGGGACAGGGGACAGGAGACCGGCACGGGGCACAGAAGAGCAAAAGGGGTACAAAATCAAAGGGGCACAGAGGCACAAAAGTCAGCACGGGTGTACAGAAGTTGGCGAGGGGTACAGAATAAAAGGGGCACAAAAGCAAAGCGGCGAGCGGGGGGCAGGGGGCACAGACAGTTACGGGCACAAAGCAACAGGCAGCAAGCGAAAAACGAACCTATGGCCACCACTGGCCACCAGGGATGAGGCGCAGGTGGAAGCCTGCGGGTGGTGGAGGGCCTCGATTCACCGGCGGCAGCAGCAGAGACAGCGGGGGTGCAGGCGGAGCTGCAGCGGGGGGGAGCGACCTACTAGGAAGGTCAAGAGTCACTCCCCTATCTATTAAGATATAACATATGAACTACTGGTGATTATCAGAGCACTATGTTCTTCAGTGCTTGTGTGCACTGAACTACTGAACAAAACATGCATTTATAAAAGGAAAATGTGTAGCAATACACACATAAATTGACTGCTGTATGAAGTAATTAATGACATCAGGGGCACGCACGCAAGGAAAACATAAACCACAAGTTACTCCCCACTTAATAGGCAACAATTCTAGTGAATATATATGTACACAGTTCCAAGCACATTGCTAAATGAAAAAATAGGCAAAAGCCTTTTGCGAAATTTGACTATGTGCCATGGTACATAACCAAAAAATCCATAAATGATCAATTGTAAAAAAGATGGTTCAGGTGGCTCAAAAGGCAATTAGCACTAGCCACTGATCTTATTTTTTACTGACTTTTTTCTGAAACTAATGGTACATCAGAAGTATGAGAGATTTCCACAACTGCAGCATCAGAAGAAAGAATCCGTGAGTGAAGGCAATGATATCTGACAAGTCACACTTGCGTGGAAAGAGCAGGAAGTGGAATTAGTTGTCTGTGAACAACAATTGTAAACAAGCATTTGCAATGCAATAGGTCTCGCATTTCTGAGAGTTAGAGTTATTGGCATTGTAAATGACAATGTATTTTATCTCTGTGTTGGCTCAAGTAACTAGTGCTCATGTTCTTTAAGGTAAAATGAACGATCAGCGTTATTTTAGTTACCTTTGCCTAACTTCCGAGTCCGTTGTGTGTTCCACACAAAGCGTCACAAAGATCTGAAGTTGCCTCGCCAGTAGGTTATTGCATCTATTTCCTGTGCCTTTTTGTACAGAAAGTCATTTAAGACTTTTAAACATCTGTTTCTCCTGGGACGTAAATAGATGGGGCCGATGGAAAAGTATGCTTGAACTACATTTGAAAATGAAACATGCATTCTCACCCGATCATTCGACCGCTTCTCTAAAACCAACACATTTAAAACTGAAAAATGATGTTGGGGCACCAGGACAGGCTGGAGATAACAGTGTATGTCTGGGCAAAGCTGGGAGGTCTTATCGCCCCAGCCATGGAATCTCTGCGTGTGTGTGTTTAGGGCTCAGTGTCATGTAAAGAAGGGTCTCAAGTGGACGAAGGGCAATGAAGGCGCAAAGCTTTCAAGTGGACCATTTCAACAACATCAACCTTAGCCAACTATCTGGCTTTTCGGCCAACATCATTTTCAGGCTGCTATTTATTAGTCGCAGTACTTAAGGCTGTGAGAACATTATGAGTTTCGCAATGGAAAGCGGTCGGGTCCCAAAAGACAGGGGAAGTTAGGAGGCAGTCTCAGCTGCAAGAGGCTGTGTACACAAGGGTAAAGGAGTAACCAATGAGGCAGCACCTTATTTCTCTACATGGACGTCTGCTGAGTTCCCCTCAACAAGGTTCGGCAATAACAGACAGTTGTAATGGCTTTTTTTGAAGACAGGACGTCCGTATAATTGAAGAATAGCTTTATTAAGTAAAGTAACAGCGACCCCCAACAGCTCCCATCCAGCACACACCAGCCTCCGTCTCCGAGACTCCAACAGACTGGCTCCTCGTAGTGGAAGCCTGAGTTGCTAGGATACAACTCCACGAGCACATTGATGAGATAAACATAAATGCATCCAGAATACAACATATTCTCTTTCTTTAACAAATTATAAAACGAAAACTAATTACGAATATAGTCTTGCAAATTTTGTTGGTAGAGCTAATCACAAACATAGTCTGGTAGAACTCTGGATCGCGTACCACGTACAGGACATTCCCTATTTGGAACCTTAGAGCTCAAATTGGAATTTTTGTTGGAAACATTACCTGACTTATCATCGTAACAGGAATTGGCATTTAACCTCAACCAATCCTGCACCTCAGTCTCATTGCACCTGGCTACACGATTGGCATTCCACCATTTTCCATCTGAAAGTTTTAGGAAATTACCATTGATCACCAATATTTTCTTGGGATCGGATAATTTGGAATTTCCCTTGCAATGAGTATTGCCCAATTTCACTCTCACATACATACCTAATTCAAACACCCTTGGTCTTTTGAGTAATTTCTCATTATGCTTCTGCTTATACGTACATTGATACCTCTCAACCTTAGTTCTTATGGCATTTTCAGTCACTCATTTCCTTCTACTCCTTCCCATCCAAGCTGGTACGGCTATTGAACAAGGAACTCTACCCTTTAAAAAACAAAAAGGAGTCTTCTCCCATTACCGAATGTGGAGTTATTCTGTAATTCCACAGCATATTTCTCACAGAACTCTTCCAACAACTATGACTTTGTACTGCCATCTGTATGCACTCCCCTAGAACACGGTTAAAGCGCTCAATTAAACCGTTTCCCCTGGGATGATATACTGGCGTCTTGCAGTGTTTGATATCCCATTTCTTAAGAAATTCACCAAATTCCTTTGACAAAAATTGGGGACTATTGTCAGTTAAAATTTCAGCTGGGCATCCTTCTCTCCGAAACACTTCTTCACAAAAATCAATTATATTAGAAGATTTGACTTCACGTACAAAAGTTACCTCAGGCCATTTTGAAAAATAATCCATCAAAACAATGGCAAATCTACAACCAACACCTAGAATCTCAAAGGGACCACAAATGTCAATGGCCACTTTTTCCCAAACCTGTTTTGGCCAATTCACATGATGAATAGAAGTCTCCTGCACCACATGAGCTTTGTCACTACACAAACATGCCACGCAGTCTCTTACAAATCTCTCTATTTGCCTGTCCATCCCTGGCCACCCGAAATCTCCCCTCGCTTTCCTCTTCATGGCTGTCATCCCACCGTGACCCTCGTGCAATAGTTCTATCTAGGCCTCATAGAGGTAGGAACCACTAACCTGTCATTCCTCCTCAAAATACCATTTACCACTGACAATTCACAGCAGACTTCTTTGTATTGTAGCATGTCCTCATGGTGTTTCCATCCTTCATTTATAGGTAAACACTCTATGACTTTTTTCATAATGACATTGTCAGAAATTGCTCACTTCCAATCTACTTCCTCTATGGCCTGACATACATCCACCAAATTAGCTACAATCCAGTCATTTGCTTCCGAATTGAATTCTTCACTGTCAGGTTTAACCACAGGTAGGCGTGACAGACAATCAGCGATCACATTTCTTACACCTGGAACATACCTCAAAGTGAAATTGAACTCCTGCAACCAATATATCCATTTAGAAATGTGAGGTATGGCCCTCCCTGCACCTGTAGTGGAAAATATGTCAATAAGCGGTTTGTGATCTGTGTGCACTTCAAAGTTTGTACCCCAGACAAAGTTTCGGAAGTGTTCTACACCCCACCAACACGCCAGTGCCTCCTTCTCGATGGTGGAGTATGTCCTCTCAGCACCCTTGAGTGTGCGTGATGCAAAGGCTACAACTCGTTCCTTGCGCTCATGGATTTGCATCAGCACAGCTCCTAGACCATACCCACTAGCATCAGTTACCATAATGCACCTATCTTTGGAATTGAATGGTTTCAAAGCGGCTGCATTTACTACAGCTTTCTTCACATCTTCGAAAGCACGTTGGCAATCATCAGACCACGCATAAGATGCCTTTTTCTTCATTAATTCACTAAGAGGAAACACACAGGTGGAAAAATTGTAAATAAACCTTGAGTAGTATTCAGCCAACCCTAGAAATGACCTTAAGTGGTCCTTATTCTCTGGAATAGGTGCATTCTCTAGATCTTCCACAAGTTTAAATTTAGGTTTAACACCTTCTTGTGATAGAGTATGACCTAGGTAATCTACCTCCGTTTTGCAAAATTTACACTTTTATTGGCTTATGGCTTGTTCTAATTTGTTTAAATCTCTCTCCATCAAGTAGTTGTGCTCCGATTTATATTTTCCCCAAACCAAAACGTCGTCTTGGAAAACAAGCACATTAGGGATATCTTTCAGCATGCCTTGCATGACCCTTTGAAAAACTGCTGAAGCAGAGGCTAGACCACAGGGTATTCTGACAAATTGAAATGCTCCTTCGGGTGTGACGAAAGATGTTAAATGTTTTGATTCAGGCTGCAAAAGGATCTGATGGTACGCACTTGATAGATCCAACGTTGAAAAAAACTTACCATTGTCAACACCAGATAACATCTCTTTGATATGAGGCAAAGGATATCGATCAATCCAAATACATTCATTTAAGTCTCTTAAGTCTACGCACATGCGGATACAGCCATTGGGTTTGCGTGCGATAACAATCGGACTTAACCACTCTGACACTTCTATTGGTTCTATAATCCCTTCCTTACACAACCTATTTAATTTGTCTTTAAGAGGACCTTTCGTACTTTGTGTACCTTAGGAACTGTTCCCTTTTTTAAGATTATACGATGTCTAATTTTTTTAAACATCCTAGTTCCTCTTTAAACAAATTGGGGAATTTAGATATCCATTCATTATCTTCATGAGAATCAGTCAACAGTACTTGAGCAGGATGATTGGGATTAAGTATAATGTTTAAGGATTTCTGTTCTCTCCATCCTAGTAAGGACTTACCCTTCTCCTCAACATATATCTTGGCACTAGCTTCCCTGTCCTGAAATTTGATCTTGGATGAGAAATAACTCAAAACAGGTCATCTTTGCCCACAGTACCCTACAGGATTCACATCAGGGATGTGTAAACTTTTTGAACCCAAAACTACCCAATTTTGTTTGTCAATTAAGGTAAACGGAGAACATGAATCCGCCCACATGGGAATGGTTTAGCCATCCACACAAATGTCACACTTAGGAGGTTTGTAATGGATACTAACATCTGCACCTACATCGTTGACCTCATCAATTACTAATATTTCGATATCGCTCTCATTGGAATTAGTAGCAGATTCATTACTTATTACGTTTACAACTGGTTTAGATTGAGATATACCAGACGCCTTGCGAACCCTTGAAAAGTGATCCAATTCTTTTACACTTATAGCATCTACTTTTCGCTGCAGGGCAATGCATAGCATCAGAAGAGTGTCTGTTACTTCCACATCTATAACATATTTTGTTAGCACTAGTGAGAAGTTTTTTCTTATCAACTTTGTTACTTTCAGATTTGCCTCCTTTTTTATCACTTGAAACATTTACTTCACATACTTTAGGTGCATTCGATTCATTGGAAGATCCTGTTTTCGTTAACTCTTTGACATATTGAGACGTATTCTCACAGCGTTTAGCAATTTCTATGGCATTGTCTAAAGTAGGATCTATCAAATCTAACTATTTTTACTGGACCTTTTTGTTGTTGGTGGCCTTAATTAAATGATCCCTAATGATCTCGTCTTGTAAATCCATGAACTTGAAAGTGATAGCTAACCTCCTTAATGCTGCAACATATTGTTCTATTTTTTCACCCTGTAATTGTTTACGAGAAAAAAGGTATGCCTTTCAACAACTGTACTCAGTTTCTTTCCATAGTTTTCTTCTAACATGGCCATGGCTATCTCATATACATCCTCATCATCTGAATCAGAACCATTGCCAGAATTCCTTAGAGGAACTGCAAGTTTAGGTAGAGTTTTTAAAACATTTCTGCCCTATACACCTAAATGGTGTTTAAGAATCGCAAAATTTCTATTGGATATGTAATCTTCCCCACCAATAGCTTCCAAATATGTAGTAAAGGATTCCTTCCAATCTTCCCAGTTTATGCATGTGGCACCTGGATCTTGTAAAAATGTAGGAGGAGGAATAATAGCTTGGTTGGACATAATCACTCTAAAATAAGGAACAACAAATCGAAATATCCAATACTAATACTTAAATGTTGCTGCTAAGGAGGTGATAGTCACTGAAGTTTAAGCTTATTCAATTAGGGGAAAAGTTCCATAACGACGTTCCAATGTGATAGGAGATGAGTCACACTACTGAGAATCCAAAAGAAGAATCCACATGTTGTGTTTAAACGCGTTACTCCAAAGTTCAGTCAAGAATTGTTATCGATCACCACAACACTGTCTTACTACACCTTACCTTCGTGCTAATCTTCGGAAGACAATACGCGGTTAGTTGCCTCTTAATTATACTTGGTCGGTTACCACGTCAAATGCTGCCTCCATGCACTACAATCTCTTTACTTTTCACAGCACCTCACACGCTTCTTTCGTAATAGCGTGAACGCTGTGAGTCGATTTCCGCAATCAATAACCTGCAACAAAATGGCGGCACGCGCGATGTGACCCTAAGTATCACAGCTACCTGAGGTGACGCTGCGAAACGAAAGTTCCAAGGAGACACGCAGGGTTGTGGAATCATGGAACAATGGACTCTCTTGAAGACACGCTCGAGTCCAGTGTGATGATTCAAATCTCTTTACCAGTGCACAGCACCTCGAGAGTGACAGTTACAAGTAAGACTTACTTGCAATGTTGATGTTTGTAACGAGGTTTGTCGCTTGAAGTGAAATCTCTCCTCATACAGGCGCTGTGTGTCTTATGAAACTCCGTCTCATAGGACAAGGAAATCATAGGTGCAAGTTACATTGTTTCTGTAGAGGCGTGCAGCTAAAGTTCCACAAATTAATGCAGGTGACATGAACATTGAAAGTTGCACGTTACCGATGGGTTTGCTCCTTCTCGCTGTCGAGGATCTTCGGTACCTTGAACGAAATATGCCTAGGGTACTTTGAACTAAATAAGCTGTATACTCAATCTTCTTTAAGTTCGTAAAGCAAATTAGAAAATGCCTTTAGATGTCCAATCTTCCTTCTAAAATGGTTATCCCATCCTCGTCGCCATTTTTGAAGAGAGGACGTCTGTATAATTGAAGAATAGCTTTATTAAGTAAAGTAACAGCGACCCCAAACAGCTCCCATCCAGCGCACACCTGCCTCCATCTCCGAGACTCCAACAGACTGGCTCCTCGTAGTGGAAGCCTGAGTTGCTAGGATACAGCTCCACGAGCCCATTGATGACATAAACATAAATGCATCCAGAATACAACAGCTTTCTCAGCCAGTAAAAGTAATGCAACATCCTCTGCTTAACCCACATAAAAACAAGCCAGAAGGAGTCAGTTTACAGTTGGGACATCATAGAATTAGTGCCGGCTTTGTAGCAGTATATTAAAGAGAGTCAGTCTTAAAAAAAAAAACCTGCGTCCCGAGGTGGTTGCGAAGTACTGCCATTTTAAATGCACCCAAGAAGAAGAAGCACTAAGAGTGTCATGGCGCTCCTGAGTGGCACATTAGGGGCTTGTCCAAATATTTGCCACACGTGAGATTAATTTACACGGAACAAAGGTGGTGAATATGAACATAAAATGTTATGTTATCACCAAATTTGCCTGCACCTATGTCAAGACCATGAAAAATTGGAAGGAAGTGATAATGAACACAGCAATAATGCCTGGTAATGGGGGGGAATTTGTGCCCTGAGTCATGTCTGGAGGTAAAAGAAGATAAAATCAAAATTGGTCAGTTAGCAGAGGGTGACTATAAACATTTAATGTAGCCAGCAGCTACACAGAGGAGGTGTGGTCAACTGAACATTGTTTACCTCTTAAGCGTGGAAGTTCAAAACAAGCCCAATACCCCTTAAAACGAAGGATAAAACTAATATCTTACCAAAAGAAGCAAAACAAGGTTGACATCCACAAGTGAAAAAAGGATAAAACAAACCCAATTCCCCTTAAAAGGAAGCCCAAAATCAAACAAATATTTTACCAAAAGAAGCCCAAGTGACGGTCGAAATCCAAAATTGCAACTAAAAAAAGGCTACAAAGATACAAGCAATGGAGCAGGAGGTAGCACTAACACAACTGTGGCATTAAGAGGAGGTGGGAGGGAGGAATGCTATATTAAAATGTAAGCGGCTATGGTGCCAAAGCTGACCACAGACAAACAGTAACAGAGCAGGAAACCAAGAAAAAAATATGCCCCCAAACAGCAGATAAACAACCACAGTGTAGTGACACAGTACTTAGCCCCTGCTCAGTGGGAGGAATGGAAGAGAAAAAGGAGGGTCAAAGAGGCAGGACGGACCACTAGCAATCAAGCATTTTTAAAGGACATCGACATAGATAAATGAAAAGCAATGGCAAGCAATAGGCGGAGTTGAACTCCACAAACCATTTACAACTGGTTGCTAAGTGACAGTGTAAGCACTGTCTAGACTTGACCTAAATATTAAGCTGCCAAGAATCAACTGAAAATGGAAGATGTGGGATGTGCAGATGAGTAAGGCATTAAGGTGGAGTTGAAGGGGCATCTGCACCTAAGAATAATGAGATTGGTAGTCCCACAAAAGTCAATTGTAGCACATGTCAGTATGAGTGCTGACTCAACAAGCAGATTTGATCATGGACAACTTCAATACACTGCACAGCCAATGCATGTATTTGCCTTAGGCTTTCGTGTTGTCTCTAGGAGAAATGTATGTATTCCTGAATTCTCGTATGAAGGACAATTTGGATAAACACTCTCAGAAGTGGCAGGCAAAACTTGGGTTGGTGACTCCAACCATCCCGGAATCTCTTTGTCTTGCTTATTCTGTTCTTTGGCCTGCAAATTTACGAGCCCTACATTATAAAATTTGATTTGACTTATATTGTACCCCAGGGAGAATCGTACATGGGGGGGGTGGTCAAGGGATCTCACCGTCCAAGATGTCAACTATTTAAAGCAGATTCCATATGTTTGTGGGCTGCCCCACTCTGGTTACAATTATTGATGAGATATCAGATTTGTTTAGCAGGAAACTCAATTTGGAATATGCTCTATCACCTCAGTTGATTATGTTGGGGGTGCAGGAAGAAAAAATCTCTAAAAGAGCTTGGGCCTTCCTGTTTATTGCAGTAGCTGTGTTCCGTTTTTGTATTGCCTCTGCCTGCTTAGAACCTAAACCAGTTTTTGGTCAATGGTTGGCATGGCTACTGTCTATATATAATCTGGAAATGGCCAGCAGAAGGCCCAAAAGGCTAGAACAAGAAGCTTAAAGATCTGGGCCCCTCTTACAATTTGGAGACAGGGGCATTAAGGCACTGGGCGCGAAATCAAAATGGGTCTGATAATTCTTGATAGTTGGGGCTGATGATTGTGTTTTCCCCAGGTCGACTTTAGTTATTTCACAAGAATATTTTGGTTTGTTTAGTTTTTCTGGATATGAATGTAAAAGAGAAAAGGTAAAATTTGTCATGGTATAAGATTGTTGAACCCAAATACGAGAATTTAATTCTTTGTTCCCTTCTGTGATGGGGGTGGGGGTGTTCTTCTGTATTATCAAACAGCCAATAAAAATGTAATCGAAGAAAAAGGAAATATGCCCTGGTAGCAGAACCCATAGTTAAACTCTTTGATGATAGTGGAGCAACTGGGCCAATAAGAGATATAATTTCAGAATCAATAATTAACATCCTACCAAAACAAAATAAAGACCTTCAATCCTCTGGATCCTATCGGTCAACCGATCTAAACTAAGATACCAATAAATCCACTAGAATATTGGTTTCAAGACTTAACCCAGTCTGTCCCAGCATGATATCCTCTCTACAATCAGGCTTCGTCCCCAGGCGCCAAACTGCAAACACCATATTATCAATCAACCTAAACAGTGTCACCACCAAGGAAAATGTTCTGCTGTTCCTTCTCTTGCTTGATGTGGAGAAGGACTTTGATGAAGTACACTGGTTATTCTTACTCAAGGTTTTGTCAAAAACAAACCTAAGATCCATGCTATCCTTCCATCTAAAAGAAACAGAAAGCCTTCATTAAAGTGCATGGTGAATTGTCCCTATAAGTGCATTTGCCATAGGTGCAAGGCAGGTGTGTCCCCTATCCCCCTTGATATTGCTTTGGTAATGGTACCACTAATTACCAAGATAAATAATAACCCCTTGAGAAAAGTAATAATAACACAATCAGAGACCTATAAAATAGTACTTTACACAGATGACACAGTCAGTTTTTTACATAGCCCACCACCACTTGCCCTGTTCTAATGGAGGAATCAGAACACTTTTGAAAGGACTCTGGGGTCAAAACAATAAATTACCATAAATCTGAAGGTATGAGCATGGCCGATTACCAGTGTCATGCCCACATATCACGTATTGTGGTTTTACATTCCCCCAAGAATCAGTCACATACCTAGGAGTTATGATTCCAAATTATTTATCAGCGATTTAGAGAGCCAACATCCCTGCATTATTAGGCATCCTTTTCAATGATCTCTACAGATAAGGACATCGCCTTCTGTCATGGATAAATAGGATCAATTCAGTTAAAATCAGCTTCCTCAAATGCTTCATAGACGCAGCAGAAATTCTCCCACTCGCACTGGAGAAGGGCACCCTCCAAGATATACAGGAGCACATACTCTATTTCGATTGGGCGAATACATCCACAAGAGTATCAAAAGTCCCTCTTTATAAAAAGAAATCAGAAGGAAGTATGGACCTATCAAACATAACAAAATATCTGCATGCCTCTAAGACTAAACCAGTGCTTCTGTTGCTCCCAGCCCCCCATAGATGCCACTGTCCACCACCAAAATCCTTTAGGTCACTGAGGTAGCAGGATTAGGAGAAAAAAGGAACAACTATCACCTCTTTACTGTTGCTATATCATTTAATCCTGACTTTGCCCTGGGATCAATGTTCCTTAATTCTAGTGGTTTAGGCACACTCCACCATTAGTTTCTATTTAAATAAAATGCTTAATGATAGTGCAGCCTTATCTGAATCCGTGCTGCTTGCCATTAGGGATAGCTTTAAATTGACACAGGCCCACCACTGGGCAGGCTCCAGAGACAGACTAGTATAGGGGGTGAAGGGGAACTCACATCAACTGAACAAACATTAGCCCATGCTACCATACGTAAAAGCATTTCCAGAATACATACAGGCTTCTCTAAAGAAATTAGCGAAGTCTGACATACTTACATGGCAAATGAGAAAGAGAACTGAGTTTGGGATTATCTGAAGGCAACTAATTCATGACTTGGCATAGGACTGCTAAAATTTTCATCTGCATCCAAGGCAGAAAAAATAGTTTCAAAATTCTCACACACTTGTACTTGACATCTGTTGGACTCTACACCATGTTCAGATCTTCAAAACTGTGTAGGAGACATTGTCTCCATCAGGGTGCTATGGATCACATTTTGTGGTCCTGCCCTGTCCTAAAACCCTAATGGACCGCTATCACTACCCCGATAAGAGAGGTCAAAGGAGTGACGCTTTCCTTGGACCTAGCACTAATCCTCATAGGGCACCCCGGGGAGGAGTATATGTAACCCCAACATGGCCTTACATGCAAACTTATCTCAAGTCCGTTACCAGCAGTAAGCCTGACACTGGCCCAGCATTGGAAGCAAGACACCCCACTCCAATATGCGTATCGTGGACCAAGATCTGGCACACTTACATCGTCAAAAAACCCACAACTCTTGTAGCTGACAGAACGTATAAAATCAAGCACATATGGCACCATTCAAAAAGGTTTGTTAAGAGACAGCCAGGTGGCTGGCGGTTGTTGTGAGATGTACCTGAGTAGATTTGAAAGGGGAAAATGCCTGGATTGTCAGGCTCATCCGAAGACAAGAGACTGGAACTGGCCGAGGGTAGAGATAACAAACATACACAAACATACAATTATACAATTGATCCCCCTCTGTCCACCCCCCCCCCCCCCCTGCATAAAGACTTCTGAAGATCGACATCTTGAGAACGTCTTCCTATACTTCCAGATTCGAATTTCCCCACCAAGAACCTCCTTTATACACACAGTAATTATGGACGGATCCCAAACTTTTCCATTTTTTTCCACCTACTATATGTCAATGCCAAAGACTGATATGCTTATGTTTATGTTATGAGGAACATTCTCAGCTGTTTTGGGTCTATAATATCTTTTTTTCTGTGATACAATCGATATTGTTGACTTAATATCAATAAACATATGATTTAAAAACAAGTGTTGTTACAGGTTCCCATGCAGATTCCTGCACCAATGTTCCAAATGTGGGGTCAATCACCCTGTCTTGCAGTGCATTAAGGGGACAGGCTGGGCAGATGGGCAGAGGCAGATGTGATGCAAAGGTGATTGTGGGCAACGGCAATTACACTGGTTAAAGTAGCCATGGCCAGAGCAATTTGAGAGTTATTTGTATAGGGATTTACAACTCTATACCAACTGCTCAGAATGAGCAGGTCGGCAGATAACTTGAAGTCATGCAACAAATGACATGAAAGAGTGAGGGTCAAACCAAAAAAAGAATTAGAGAGCTGCAGCATGATGAGCCCATTGGATGATACTGGATGACTGTGGTTTCCAGAGTTGATTATTTCTCCGCTGGGGGTGGTACCCAAAAAAGCAGCAGGCGAATTCCTGCTCATTCACCACCTGCCATGGTCGGAAGGCATTTCCGTGAATGACTTCATAGACCAGGACGACTGTTCAGTTAGTTACGCTAACATTAATGATGCGATCAATCTGATGTGGAAATGAAGGAACGATGCAGAAGTCAGGAAAACAAACAAAGTCAGCGTTCTGTCTACTACACATCCACCTGCATAATTTTTTGCCACTAAGAATTCATTGTGACGATAAATACTACATGGCCAAGGAAATGCAGATGAGGTGTTCAATCAGTGCAGTTTTCTAAAGTTTAGCACATTATCAAAAGGGTAGTGAGATAGGTGTCTGGATCTGAGCAGGTGCTGTACTACCTTGATGACTTCTTGATGGTAGGCAGAGCGGGTTGGCAGGTGAGTGTGACAGGCTGATAAGAACATTAGAGAAGATTGATGGCATAACCCCAGCCCCAGAAAAGACTGAATGCCCAAGCACTCAGTTGACGTTCCTAGGCATTGAACTTGCCAATACAATGACACTTAATTGAAGGCTTGTTGAGCAGAAGAAAGTCTCAGCTAAAAATGCTACAGGAAGTTCTAGGGCACCTGAATTCACCCACGAGGCAGTGGCATCAGGATGAGCCTTTTGCAGACAGCTAGGCATTCACCATGAACAGAGCGATAAAGCGCACCACAGGCTTAGACTGACAAGCAGAGCACAAAAGGATTTAAGGACATGGCTACCATTTTGGAACAATCTAGCAGGGTGGTGTTGTCATTCAAAGAAGACCCACTGACTTCCGCAATAGAAACTTTCTCAGACGCGTCAGGATCAGGCTTTTTTGAACTGTACTTGAAAGGGGAGTAGTGTGCTGAAAATTTGCCAGAAAGTAGGATAAAACAGGAAGCACACCATAGCATTCCTAGAATTATTGCCAATAAGTTGGCTGTGAAACGATCGGGAAAGAAAGACAAACAAGCATTTGCAATGCAACAGGTCTCGCAGATGTGAGAGTTGAAGCTATTCGCATTGTAAATGACAAGGCCTTTTATTTATCTGTTTTGATAATTAACACATGAATAAAAGGAATTGGCATTTACAATGCCAATAGCTCAAACTCGTGTAAATGGGAGACCTATTTCATTTCAATTGCTGCCATTGTCCCAGGCTGCTTGGAAAGTGAAAGCGCGCGTACAGCGCTAAATGTTGTGGGAAAGCATGTCGTGCCTGCAGTAGGATAAACTTGTGAGAAGTTGGCCTGGTAAATTCTGTCCACCAGTTATAGTGGGCATCTTACACCATGATAGGTTAAAGACAACCTTATTTGAAAGTTATCCTAGTGGTAGCTATGGAGAGCAGCCTTCAGGCTAAGTCTTGAAGGAATGTAAAGCAGCTTGTTTTACCAGTCTATAATCTCATGAATGACCAAATGAAAGGAGAACCACACCAGGTATATATATAAAATATATGTATTTATTTCTAAACACACCCTACTAGTCTCTTTATGAGGCGAGAGGTAGAAGCACATATATTACACTTCAAATATCACAGTAAATTAGCACAATATACGATAGGCCCTAGGGGCGAACCAAACCATATATTAAGAAAGTGGTATAAGAACCACGACTTAACTAGTCACAAGGCCTAGAGCCTGTAGAATTGCTGGGACCCCAAGGAACCACCCAAGGAAGTGACACAGGAGACCCACGGGGGATGTGTGCAGTGTGAGAACACAGCCGCGAGCTCCCGTTAGCTTCTATGGGGAAAGTCGCAGTTAGAATTTTAAAGTTTAAGGACACTTAGTAGTGGACTAGGAACAAACCCTTTTGGACTTATATGGTTCTAGGGCCAACACCCATGGGAGCACTGGATTACTCGTGTTACCTCACCCAGGGAAGCCGGGTGCATAGGTGTCAAATGGTGTCGGGTCGCGTCATCATTTTTAATGGCAGGAGACTAAAAAGTGCTGACGCCGGGAAGAGGAGAAGTGTCCGAAGAGATCCAAGCCTGGATCGAAGATGTGAAGAACCTGAAAGCAGAGGGGACAGAGTCTGGGTCACTTGCCAGTGACCAGGGGCACGATAGACGAATGCCCACCGATGTCGGGTGCTTCAGGTGCGAGGAGGAGAAGCTTGACTCTTTAGCCACGAGGACCAGAAGGCGTCGAGGATGACCAGGAGCTGGATTCGAGCTGTCCCACAAAGGATGTCAAGTGCTGCAGCGTCGGTGCCCAGATTGGACACAACAAGCCTTGGCAACAGCAACCCACGCAGGAAGAGAAAAGATACTTCAGTACGGACCAGCAAGGTCCTGGGGACTCCCCCAAGCAATGGACAGTCAGGGCACATCTGGAGAAACCAGGGAAGCCCAATTAAAGTAAGGGTTGCCTTCACAGGGACCCACCAGTCAACGGACCAGGGATTGCGAAGGGGTCTCGAGCGAAAACACAAAGAGCGGGCTCACGGAACACTCGTGGAGTTTAGATCCAGCAATCTTGGGTGTAAAAGGTGCTCAGGCCTGGGCTACAAGTAACCCAATGCACAGCCTCAAGGGACGTCGAGAAGCTGATGCACTTGCAAATATGCACGGTGTCCATGGGTTCCGGTTCCACGCTACCCATGAGGGCTACGGGTCTCAGCTTTGCTGGGGACTCGGGTCAGCCTCTGGGAAGTCCTGTGTTGCAAATTCTTCGCCGTCCAGCGGGAGCTTCAGAGATGCTGACCAAGCAGGGGAGTAACTCCTTTACTTCAAGGGAGATTCTTCAGTTATCTAGTCGTGTAGATCGTCGAAGTTCCAGGATTTCTGTATCAGAGTTTCGTCCAGGTGTAACCTAAAGTCCTGTAGCCAGAGGTTCCTTTCTTATACCCAAGGAAGGGGTTGCACATACTCTGGGGACCCACCTATGTGAGGGTAAGGAAAGAGGGGTGGTTACACCCATTTCCTTTTTCCAGTTTCGCACCAGAGCAGGGGCTGGTAGCCCCTGCAACCGGTTTGAGCTGGACTATGCACAGGAACACCAAATGTGCCCCTAGTGAAGACTTCAAAGCACCCACCCAGCCCTAATCCACTAAGGCCTGTCTGGGAGGTGGTAACACCTCCCTGTGACAGGAAACCTATTGTCCAGGCCTCCCCTGCCGGAGTTTCGGTCAGCAGCAGGAGGCCAAACCCGTGTCTGTGGCTGGCAGCATCCATTTTGTGATGCCAGGGCTCTGTTAGCTGGTACCGGGTATACCGGTGCTGTCATGTCTCTCCCTCTAGAAGGGTGGGATCATACTCCCACACCAGTTACTGGTGTGGGGGTATGATTCCAAGGTGTTTGACACCAAACACAACATGTTTCCGTGCAGCCAGTCCAAAGTTAGCATTTACTATTTGATTATAATGCACTTAAGAGTATATGGTCAGGCTGCATCACAGACAACCACAGAAAAGAGATTCCGAAGGCTGCAGAGGGGCTCTGCTCATGCATGGGCACCCTCTCACATTAAACCAAGCACCTTGCCTTCAGGATTAATAAGGCCTGCCATAGGGGTGACTGATAGGTTTATATGTGAAGTGATAGGGTGAGATATAGTGAACCTATATCTCAGTAAGGGGTGCATGCATCACCTTACCCAGGCTGCAGTAGCAGACATGTGGTGTCATTTTGGAGGGATTCCCAGGGGTGGCATAATACATGCGCTGTCCCTGGTAGGCCTCTGGCGTACCTATGCCCTAGGTACATATTATACCATATACTAGGGACTTATAAGGGCACCCCAGAATCCACTCTGTGGTGTACTTAAGCTACATGGAATCAATTTAGAGAGGAAGCAGCTAGGCTGGGGTCCTGAATAGCGGGGCCTCAGCCAGACTAGAGTCGAAAAACAGTGAAACATCAGCAAAAAGTGGGGGTAACCATAAGAAGCAGATTCTACTCTCCTACAAAACTCATCGAAAAAATTGTGCTTATTGACTAAATAAGACACACCGTGTAACAACAGAAGTAAAAGGGCCAGTCATCATGGGAGGTTACAAATGAAGACAAGGCGGTACTAAGGAGGGACTAACAAGCCGATTACCTCATCAGAAGCCAGCATTTACTTTTTTTTATTTTATTTTTTTAATTAATGTTCCACAACAAACATTCAGTTACAATTGACCAACAAAATGAATATAATGCAGAAAACAAGAAAAAGAAAAAGAAAAGAAAACCATAATAATTAATCATAGCTTGTCATGTATAACAGGGCTAAACATAGTTATTTACTCATCAAAATAATCTTTTAACGGATGCCAGATAGTGAGGCCAAATCGTCTCTTGCGTGGTTTTTTCAGCAGATACATACTAATTTCAAGATTATACAGATTAAATAACTTAGTACGCCATATATCAAAACTCGGCGCCTGTGGCTGCAACCACGCTGTTGCTATTGACAGACGTATGACAGCTGCTATAATAAAAAGAAAAAAACGGAACTCAAAGAGAGGATGCCCTTGGGTAGTTTCCTCCCCAATACCCAATAAAATTAAGTTCGATGACAATGAAACAGGTTTACCAAGAACATGATACAGAAAGCTTGAGATTTGATTAAAAAAAAATGTTAAAGAAGGACAGGTGTAAAACACATGTACTATATCAGCATTGCAAGCTTTGCAACGAAAACATTCACCCGAATTAGAGTATTGAGAAGAGCTACCCCATTTCATCATCACCGCCGGAGTACGGTATAAATTAAAAATAGTTTTATAAAGTTGGGCTTTTAGTGACGCAGAATAAAGAACCATATGGGCCATCTTAATAGATTCTTGAATGCTAATGGATGAAGATAAGAGCCGGCATGACCACTTCTCATTTGTTTTATCAATATCATCTATACGATGTGCTATAAGCTCCTTGTAAATAGTTCCAATACGTGATTGAGATCTAATAGCATCAATAATGCGAATTGATAACAGCGACGTAGTACGTTTGTGAAGGAAATCACGGATCTGTAAGAATTTAAAAAATTGGTTATTAGATAAATCAAATTTCTGTCTAAGTACAACAAAAGGAAGAAAAACACCCTCGGCGGAAACAAAATCACCCAGACATGTGATACCTTTAGAGTGCCAACATCGTATAACTGAATCACCAAAAATAGAGGGTAAAAGATATGGTGCCCTAAGCGGAGTGTATATTATGAGTTTGGGTATATTGCAAATTTTCCTAACAGATTTCCAGACATTGAAAGCAGACATGATAATTTTAAACAGAGTGCGCTTGTAGTAGCTACCATCAATATTAGAAATCAGACATTTTTTTGCAATCGAGCCAAGCGTAATTTGATAGATCGAGGGTGTTTCTGCCGCATTAGACATTTCCTCACCAGTCAGGAGAATACGCATCCTTAAAAGTAAACAAGAAATCTGATAAAGAGCAAAATCCAGAACTCCCCATCCACCGCGAACAGGCGGAAGCGTCATAAAACGTGAAGCTCTACGGATTTTTCCTGGAGCCCACAGATATTTTTCACAGACCGATTGTAACTGGCGAATCTGGCATCTAGGAATCAGAAGGGGAACAGCACGAAAAAAGTAGAGTACTCTAGGTAGTATAATCCTTTTTAATACATTTGCTCTACCAACAAGAGTAAGGTGAAGACTCTGCCATGAATCCAGTGCATGTTTGGTTTTATCCAAGATGTCCATCCAATTAACACTAACCAAATCATCCAAATTAGGTCTGATCTTAATACCCAAGTACACCACTTCTTCCACAATCCTACTGTCAGAAACTATCATTTGATCCGTACACAGACATTGTGTCTTAGCTTTATTAAGCTTATACCCGGAGTATCTGCCAAAACATTCCGCTAGTTGTTCTATAGCGGGTAAAGCAATATTTAAATTAGACGTGATGACAGCTATATCATCCGCGTAAGCGAGAACGCTATACTGCGTACCTTGAACAATAAAGGGAGGGATTTGTAAATTAAGATCAAGCATTTTAATGAAGGGATTAATGTAAAAAGCAAAAAGAATTGGGGAACAGGGGCAACCTTGACGGGTCCCTCTACTAATATGAACCTCCTCCGATTTAAGGCCCATAGCACATATCCTTGCCGTAGGGGACCGATAGAAGATCTGAAGGGCCCGAAGAAAGCCTGGGTTGAACCCTAAACGTACCATGACCTCCCATAAAAAACCCCAAGACACACGGTCAAAGGCCTTCTCGGCGTCGAGCAGGACAAGACCCAGAAATCTGGAATCAACCTGCACGACGCCGAGAAGTGCTATGACCCTATTAATGTAATCAACCGTCCCCCGACCTGGCACAAAACCATGCTGCTGCGGCGATACCAAACCAGCAACAAGCGGATCCATACGATTTGCTAACAATTTAGCGTATAGTTTGCCATCGCAATTAACCAGAGATATCGGGCGGTATGATCCTGGTTGATCAGGAGGTTTCCCCTTCTTGGGGAATATAACTACATGGGCTGCATCCCATGACTGGGGTGGGAATCCCAATCTAACTGCCTGAAAAGTATTCAGCAGATCCTCTCGGAGTTCTGGAAAAAAGGTCTTATAAATCTCTGATGGAAGAGAGTCAGGTCCAGCCGCCTTACCCGAGGGTAATTTAAACAGTGCACGCTCGATCTCCTCAGCAGAAAATGGCAATCCAATCTTTCTGCCTCAGCAGGGTCAAGCTTATCCCATTCTAGCGCTGGTAGCCCGAAGTCAGGCGGGAGGTCGCCAACATCCGGCTGGCTATACAAATCAGAATAAAATTGATGGAAAACTTTCATAATAGCCTGGGGTTCATGAACTAATACCTTTTGGTCATTATAGATAGAGTTAATTTTTGATATTTGATTTTTCGCACGAATTCTTTGAGCTAAGTATCTCCCTGAAGATTCCCCAAACTCATACAGTTGTTTCCTATAAAGATGATATTTAAGCGAAATCTCTTGGGCCCATACAAGATTAATCTTAGCCTTACAACAAGCTAGTCTATCAAGGCTATCCTTAGGATCATCAGCTACCTGTAGTTGAGCTATAAGATCTAACTCAGCATTCCTCAATTGAGTAAATAACTGTATCATATTCTGTTTGCGCAATCTTTGAGCATGTATGCCATAAATGAGAACCTCACCTCTAAAACATGCCTTAAAGGAATCCCAGACTACCTCGGGTTCAGCTGTACCACGGTTAAGTTGAAAAAAGTCTGGGATCCACTTTTTCATATGATTCAAAAAAAGAGTATCAAGCAGAAGTTTCCTATCAAAGGTGAAAGTCTTACTATATCTTATAATAGCCGCATTTGAAAAGGAAATAGCCACAGGAGCATGATCGGATAAAAGTCTAGGATAGACTTGAATTTGACTACAGGAGGCCCAAACAGCAGGAATAATAAAATAATCCAACCGAAATAACTTAGTGTGAGGTGAAGAAAAAAACGTATAGCCAGGTGCTTGTGGGTATAAGAAGTTCCACCCATCAACCAAGACGTGGTCAGCCATCAGGTTCTTTAAAGCCTGGAAAACCTTAGGTTTACGACCCCTATATAACCGGGGAGAAAGGCTTGCCCAGTCACTATCCAAATGAATATTAAGATCTCCGCAACACACTACTGGTGAAGGCCATAAAGCAAGCTCACCATTTAAGAAATCAAAAACATTTGCTTCATCAAGGTTAGATCTGTATACAGTGCAAAGGGCAAACCGTATATCTCCCACTAAACAATCAAGAATAGCCCATCGGCCATGTGTATCTGCCAAGAAACGCTCAGTTCTAACTAAAGAGGGGCGTGCCAAAATGGCCACCCCCGGCGTCGTATCCGATTGTTTAGAAGCCACCAAAGTAACATACCCCAAATCATCTAACTTTTGCCTTAAGGACCACGAAATATGCGTTTCCTGAATACACACAATATCAGGGTTAATAAGTTTCAGTTCAATTTGCATCTTCCTTCGTTTCTCATAATTATTAAGACCACAAACATTATAAGTTACAATTTTTAAGTTCAAATTAGCCGTTAGGTTCAAAATTTGAAAGCCCTTTAGTAAACACAATCATAAGTGCATCAAACAAAAAACCACAAAAAAAATCAAACAGTTGTGGAACATAATTTTCCTTTTTTTCCCCCCCATACCCCACCAGATCCCACCCTTCCCTCCACCCGAAAAGACCACCCCACCCCACCATCTACCTTCCCCCCTCCCACCACATCCTCCCAATAATGAGGCAATAGGACCGCGGTCCTTGGTGATGGGGAGCTGGAAGCACTCACCCACGGTACCCATTACAAGAAAAACATAGCTATAACTATAGCACAATTTACCACCTTAAGCCACATTATTATCTTCAACTCAACTCACGGGGCCCAGCTGTTGCAAATATTCCTTAGCCAACACTTCTGAGAAAAAGAACCTATTTTGGCCCTAAACCACAACCTTTAGCTTTGCAGGGTTCATTAAGAACGCCTGCCCACCCTTCGCTTGAAACATAGGTATTAATTGGCGAAGGTGCCATCTACGAGACACTGTTTCATGAGAAAAATCCGGCCTAACAAAAAAATGAATCCCTTTGGCCAATCTCTTACGATTTGGCCTAGCCAGGTCATAAACAGTTTCTCTCGCTAAAAAATTATTGATTGAAATCAGGATGGCACGAGGATATACAGGTTCCTGTCCTAAGCGAGTAGCTTGTTGTTTTTTATGGAGAGGAAATCGATGGGCTCTCTGTATCTCTATCACCCAATCCCATTGGGAAAGCTCCGGGAAAGCCTCTGTAAACAATTGGATAATAAATTGCCTCGCATCATCCCGCTCTGCCCCCTCCGGAATACCCAACACTCGTAAGTTATTCTGCCGCATCTGATTTTCAAGTTCAGATAGTTTCCAAGTGGCATCATCTTTTTGCTTTTTTAGTGCAGTAACCACTCCTTTCTGAGCTGATAGTTCATCCTCCAAAACTGAGATGCGGTTTTCTGTCTCATTTACTCTAGTGCCAATCTCAGCACTTGTCTTATTTATGCGTCTTATGGCATTTTGTAGTTTACGGCAGGCCCCCTGTGTTCTAGCATTCTCAAGCCTAGTCTCCGCTCTGTGTGACAGCATCGTATCATAAATCATCTCCAACGTAATGGATTTGGGAGGGTCAGACGAATTAAACGTGGCAGGATTCCCTAGGCCCACTTCATGGCCTGAGGCGGATGGCTTTGTGGTAGAGAGCCAGCATTTACAGAGGACAATGACACAAGCCAATTAAAAATATGGACGGAGAGTGGGCAGAGCTTCATGTCTACACTCGAATACAGCATGCCTCGCAAAGCAACACATGCGCTGCCCAGGCTCGACCTAAAAAGTGACATTTGCAACAGATAAAAGTCAGTTGTTCACGTGATTCACAAGCTGATGACAAAGAATAGGTATGTGCTGTGCCTGCTGAGAAAGATAATGTTGATGTGCTTGATGGGGAATGTCGTGTACAGAGCAATACATATACCAGAGCTGGACAACGGTGTGGAAGACTTGCTATCTGATTTGCTTTGGGCAATGTTATATGGTTTATTCCCCGAAGCGGACAAGAGCGGGAAAACGGCTTGTGAGAGCAATGGCAGCTATTGGAAAATCCATTGCAGGATCAATAAAGATGATGTACTGACAGAGAAATGGAAAAGGTTTCTGAAAAGAATGAGGGACAGAAAGAACACCACAGGGAAGGGTTTTTCTGCTGGTGGAGTGACGGCCCAAAGATTGAAGAAATGGCTAAGCGAGGGAAGAATGGACAGAAGACGTACAGGAAGACAGAGCTAGAAGGGAGAGCCAAGAGGTATGCCTTGTCCAGGGGAGGGAAGGTGAGAAAATCAAGTTTTGCAGCAGTGGATAGAAGTGAGTGCACTTCAAAAAGATAGAACTTAGCATTCGGTTAAATTTAGTTCTTGATGAAAATAAAAGGAGGGCAGGAGATGTGGTGGTGGGAAATGTTTAGAGGTGAGGGCAAGGGTTAAAAGTATTTGTTAGAGTGTTGTTTCGGACATACCAGTAAAAGCAGCTCAGCTGAATTGAAGGAAGCAGATGTGTTATCCCAGTTTGCTCCCAACAAAATTGGCCTTTTGCACATTCATGAGTGGTGTGGTTTAATTGATTCCCCTCCCAAGGCAAACCGCGGGCAAAGAAAGGAAGCTCCGTAACCTCTGGGAGGGATTTGCGAGTGGAAGACATTGGCGCAGCAAGGCAATGTGGCAGCCAAGAGGCCACCATATACATCATCAGTGTTGTCAGTGAATCAGGCATTTTGACATTGGCACCGAAGGCCCACCTCCGTCCCTGGAATAAAGGAAGGGTGATTTGGGGGCAAGCTGGACTTGGGTGGGGGGGAATTGCAAATTTAGATTGATGCTAGGGAGCAGATGGAGTAAGGGCTCAAAGAATGGAGAAAAGGATTAGTAGAAGAAAGCACTATGGAAAGAGAGATGTAGAATGAAGAACCAAGAGGTAGGCCTAGTCCATGGACGGACAAGCTAGACAATTAAGTTTTGCTGCAAAGTTCAGAAGTGAAGTCCCTGAGAAACTTAGAAGTTAAGTTTTGGTTACATTTTGCTCTTGATGGGAATAAAGGTGGGTAGGAAACGTGTAGGTGTGGGGAAGGGTTACAAGTATATGTAAGAGTGTTGTTCAGGGCATAATAGCAGGGCAGGAGTCGGGAGTACAGGCAGGTACACGGCGTCCACCCACTGTTTTCACAGGGTGGATGCCGTCCACCCTGCCAAGAAGTTGAGCCCCTCCAAAATATATTGAACTTGTCCCAGTGTAATTTTGAGACACCGGGACACGTTCAACAGCTCCTGCATGTTGTCTGCTTTCCATTCCCAGCAGCAACGTGCAGGCGGGTGGGAGCTTTTTGTTTTCACCTCCAGCTGGGCAAAGATAAAGACAGAAGTTAAGGGGCCATCAGGCCTCCTTTTGATCGAGGATAGGACTGGAGGCGGCCTGGAACCTCACACTTCATTGCAAGGGAGCAGAAACAAAAGCACACAGCTTGTTATCCCTTCACAGGTAATCAAGAGATGCATGCTTTTTACTTTGTTCAGTCCCTGTATATAAGTACATGCACTGTAAGAATGTCAGATGGGCTTGTCTGTCCCAGCATTTACATAAATAACAATTTAAATAGCACTATTTTATTTATTTGATAGCGCTACTCATTCCAATACAGTGTTAGAGCACTTTACATAACATACACATTATCCATTCAAAATAAATCATGTAAGTGTGCAAATCAATGTTCAAGATGTGTTATATTAGACAGTCAGGGTTGCAGGGTGTAGGAGTCAAATTCCCTTCATAGCTCACTGTGGTCTACTACAAGTATTACAGTTTATTAACTTCAAGTAACAAAAGGATCTCTGTGTTCAAAGCAGTCAACCACTTACCTATCTACATAAAATAAATACATGTGATCTGCATGTTACATGATGTACTTTGCAGGAGACAAGTTTTTTAAAAACATATTTTATTGCATTTTCAGTTGCCATATTTTACAATATACACAAATCAGAGCAGTATTGCATAATTAAGTGGTACATTTATGCTTACAGCATTGTATAAGATGCACACCATGTGTGTTGCGATTTCATGAGTAACAAGAAGGTAGAACCAAAATAGAGGCTCAACAATCCCCAATCGCCCGCCCCATCCTCCCAAGAACAGTGGGTGATTATGTTTAGCAGGAGACAAACGAATCTTCTATACTTCTTTGATTCAAATTTGGAACTACACAAAACACAGATCTCTCCAACAAATGTGTTAACCTCCAGAGTTATCTCACCATTATTAATATTCCCTGAGATGTATTTGGCACCTGTGCAGCAGATGCCTTAACCCCATAAAATATTTTAAAATGCAGACTTTGCAACCAATTAAACAGAACAGATCTACTATATTGTTTCTCCTTGTTGCCAAATTCTTTCTGGCAGGGTTTAAAAAACAATTATTAGATGAAGCCCAGATTTTGCAACAGGATTGCGCCAATTTTTTGGCACAACCCGACTCCAAATCTCATTTGTTAATTCGCATAATGCACTTAAAGGTACTTGTTATACACCTGATAAACATATGTGTGAGATCTTAGTATCTGATGTCACTTCTTGTGATGTCACTCCCTGTGATGCCAAGTGGAATGTCACGCGTCGTGACATCATGTGCTGTGATGGCACGTCATGATGTCACTTGCCTACTGCCTAACTTGGTGAGTCCCCCCCACTTCTTTTTATAGGACATGTGCCCTGCATAATAGTATGTGTGCCTAGCCAGAAGGATGCAGAAGTGTTAGCCTGCATAAATCCCGATAAAATCTCATTTGGGTCAATGGTGTGGGGTGATATTCCCCCTAATATTTTGTCAGGAGCCCGAGTTTCCCTACAAGTGCCTATGGGTTGTTTGCCCCATTTTCCAAAAAAGCAAAGATGTGCAAGACATGTTAGTTGTAGTTGTACTGCACTTTGGCAGCCGACTACAGAAAACCCCATGAATAAAAATAACCTATGATATATACTTCTTTTACATACCCTCAACACTGCCTTAGGCTTTCAGGGTTATACACAGAATACCTCATGGTGCCACATAAAAACTAGACTTGAAGTGTAACAGAGAGAGAGTTCTTAAAAGAGGCGACGAGAAAGGGAGGGGGGCCTTGGCGTTGCAGGGGCCACGCAGAGAAGCAGGAATGAGTCTATTCCTCGCATTATGCAGTGAGCTATAAATACAATCAGAAGGGGTTAATCTAATCCTTTGTGAAGCACTGAGTCAGAGAACAAGACAAAAACAAACCTGTGATCTGGAACTTGGCGAGCACCCGCTCAGGGCGGATTAATGAGCAGTACAAGGCTGTGAAATTACGTGCCCTCTGAGTCAGGGAAATGGCCCCACTGGTGCATGACCTTGAAATGAGGGGACGCAAACTTCACCTGATCCACAATTATAAAGACCTGACGGGAGCGAGGCGGGCGATAATGGGGCGAGGAAGGGGGAGGCGGCGAGGGAATGAAAAGGAAGGCATTAGGAGCGTGTCAAATGCCCGGACTATAAATGCGCTCCACAAAATATATTTCGTTTAAAGCTCTGCAAATCACACTGTGAGTAATAGCAGCGTCTAGGGGATATTTGCGAGGGCGTTGGGCATTCTAGTCAGGCCGGGTGGGGCGCGTGGCTGTATTTACACGCGGGAGTTATTGTTATGACGGACGTCGCCATGATTTTCTCTGTTCAATTTGCCCCGTGCCCTGAAATATGGTTCTGAGATGATTTCTCGTCTGAGCTGTCTTACAAGGCAGTATTACAGAGGATTCGTCGGGAGGCCATCTGTCGAATTTGCCAAAAAGAAAATTGTAGATGAAAAAGAGCAAGACAGAAAAACAACAGTGGGAAGATGGAGGTGGTAGCGTGTGCCTTAAAGTGATTATTACAATACCAAACTGCAGGTGCATGATTGAGCACATGTGCACGGTAAAACTGAGCTCCGCCATGCATTCGGCATTGCTAGTAGAAACATTATTAACTGCTTCATCCACGGGGCAGTGTCAGCCCTCAATAAATTACCCAGTTTGGGGTAGTTACAAAAAACCTTTGACATAAAATACAGCTGACGGGATTTAATTACTCTCTCGGGCACCTCCATTTGCAGTGGACACATGGGATTTCCGGCCTGCAACCATGCAGTATATTCTAATCGGTGCAGACACAGTGGGTTGATAGACACATTCTCAAAACGTCGTAAACTGGCGTATCTTAGGTTTCCTCCTAAAATGTGCGCAGTTTTCCAAGTTTTGTGGAATTAAAAAAAAATGCCCACGAGTGTGCAGGAACATCTTCAAATATCACAAAGGTTGGTGCATATTCCAATGACCAGGTTCTTGCTCATGACCGCTATCCACGGAGCAGACAATTCACCTAAATAAGTATCGCGACAGTGTGCATCAGTTGCTGCCTTTAAATACAAATAAATAACTTACCATAATTTTCATTGAAAATTGGTGGGTGTTACACGCCCTTTCGTTTCGATCAATGGAACCACAACCACTCCTACCGTTTTTGTGAGCAGATGTCCTTATGATTCTGCGCCTGTGGGAGGGATAGTCAATCACAATGTTTGTGAATACCCATACATTTCCTCTTTGTGGCCAATTCAAGTATTCTGCATGGTGACCCCCCACCTCTCCCCAATGTTCCCCTTACCATCACTTTTCTTGTCATGTTATTGTTAATCAACAAAACAGAAATGGTGCCAATGCTGCACTCAACTTACAAAAGAAATTTGACTATGAACTGAATAAAACAAGTTCACTGTAAACCACTTTTTCCGTTGAATTTAATCAGAATTGTTTTCCTACAATAAGTTGGCTTATTGTTTTGCACGGTTTCATTATCACAATTATAGCAATTCACAAATAGAAAAAGCAATACATCATTAATATTTACATTACATAGACATATATGAACGACACCATCACTAGTATACTCCAATCACTCAGACAAAAACAGACACACTTCTCAAACACACTGACTAAACATTGTTTGGAAAAAACAACTAGCAATTGAATATAAGCAATATATCAGGCCATCAGCAAATCTCGTTTAAAACAATTAAACTGTATTTAATTTGGTTGTTTAGTAGATGATTGGCCAAAAGCGAAGATAGGTCTACGCGTTTCGAATCCCTTCGCATAGGGGATTCTCATCAGGACCAACACTGTCTGCAACAAAACAAACACAAAACTAAGTTAACCAAATGACCCTAACTCAATCAAAAAGGACCACACTCCTTATTCTAACATCTTACCTACACCTGAATGGGCACAGTAGAGGCTTTTAATGTGAAACGTAAATTTGTCAGAAACCCTAACACCAAGGGAAGAAAAAGAAAAACAGAGGAAGGGGAGTGAGTAAAGGTACCGGCTTTAGTCTTCAAGCTTAGAAGTGCAGTGATCACGCTAAATAGGAGTCTTACTTATCAGGCTAGTGTGGTGTCTCTGTCATCTGGCGTCACAATATCAGTGAACTGAATTCACGGTATATCAGTCCGCACTTTTTCGGAAAAAATCCGTCTTGGATTAGAAATACTAAAAGAGATGGAAGACATGGACACAAGCCTTCCGTTAGTTCAACCATTAAACAGATAGCGAGTTCTATCTATTCTCACTGTGCTGCAAGCCACAGTATTGCTTACCTTTTGAGCAATCTTTACAAAGTCCTCGGAGAGCTCTCAGTCCGTGCGTCAGCCGCCATTGTTATGGAATAGGCGTCCCACAGGAAATGGTATCTATTTTTATTTTCACTGGTCATGTTGCCGCCAGAAGGGAATTCTGGGATGTGTAGTTTCGGCACAGAAACGGGCTAATCCGTATTATGCGCAAATCCTGGGTTGCATTTCGATTGTGTTATAAATCGTTATCGGGTGAATCTCGACTGCAGCGATTCCAAGTTGGTTGTGTGAAAAGAGCCTGACAGACGTGTCGAATGCTAATGAGGAAATGTATCTGGGGTGTGTGGTTTCTATAAAAAGAGGACTAGTCCGCATTACGAAGGTTTCCTTAGCAGTAAAACGATTGTGTTGTAAATTATTGTTGGGTGAGTCTCGACTATGACAGTTCCAAGTTGGTTGTATGAAAAAAGCCTTAATGGACATGTCAAGTGCTCATGGGAAGTGTAGTTTATTAGAAGTGTGTTGTTGAACCAGCAACACAAAACTTTATCGAAAACAGTAAACGAACTCATTCCAATGCGTGGGTCAGTTCTGTATTCATAATAGGCGGATCGGGCAAGTACATCAGTGGTAGGTACTTTGGCTGCCCCCTGAACGCAATGTGTGCGTGTTTACAAGGTCCGGATGTATTATAACCAAAAAACGGCTGGAGAGAATCATAAATTATAGATCTCAGAGATTTCATTCAAACCGTGCACCGACGTATTAAATTTAATAATGAGCATGGCTTCCCTTTTTAATAGTTTAGCATCGAGGTCGCCCCCTCAGCTGTCTTGTGTAACTTTTGAAATGACAGTCCATTTAACATCTTTTTCTGTGTGGTTGTTAAGATGCCAATGATTCACCAGCGGGGCATTTTGCACATTCTTGCGTATCCTCGATTTGTGTTGTTGAATTCTGAGCCTGGCCTCCTGATTTGTTTTCCCGATGTATAGTTTGTCACATGGACATAAAATCCCGTACACCACGAATTTTGTTTTACAATTTGAAAAGGTGTCATGTTTCCAATGAATTCCACTGTGGGTGAAATGATTGCCTTCCATGGTAGACTCACAGCATACACATGTGCCACATCTATGATGGCCTTGAATTGGGGGAAGGCTGAGAAAGCTTCTTATACTCAGGCTTTCAGTTTTTGGAAGTGCGGCTCGCACTATCTGGTTGGCAATGCTTTTGTCTTTTTTGAAAGCAAATAGCGGGGGTTCTTTAAGTGAGGTGTCAAGACTCTTGACCAGATGCCAGTTTTGGGAAATGATCTTTTTGAACCAATTGGATGTGGGACTGAAAGTGGAGACGCACACAATCCTGTCCATTTTAGATTTGTCCTTTCTCTCTAGGAGTACCTCACGCGGGGTCCACCAGGCTCGTTTGATTGCTTTTTTCAGTAATTTTTTAGGATAGCCCCTGGATAAGAGGTTGGTTTTTAAATTTTCAGCATGAAAAAAGTATTCATCCTTAAATGAACAATTCCGGCGGATTCGCAAAAATTGGCCATAAGGTAAATTGTCCCTTAGGCTGCGCGGATGATTGCTTGAGTAATGCAATGCTTTATTTCTATCCGTTTTTTTCTTATACAGTGTGGTGACAAGGTGACCATCACTTGGATAGATCTCAACGTCCAGAAATGGCATTTTGAGTTTTGAATAATCCAAGCTAAACTTTTTGTCTGGAGTTCTGTTGTTTAGCCAGTTTACAAAACCTTGTAGTTGATCTTCATCTCCAATCCATGTTAAAAAAACATCGTCGATGTATCTGACCCAATTTCCGATGTAACTTGAAAAGGGGTTGTTGTTATATACGAATCGGTCTTCGTATTTAGACATATATAGGACTGCCAGCTCTGGGGCAAATGGACACCCCATTGCGACGCCTTTGATTTGAAGGAAAAAGTCATCTTTAAAACAAAAATAATTGTTTTTTAAAGCAAAGGTGGCTAATTCCATGATGAATTGTGTCGGAACCTTTTCGGGTTTGGGTCTGCTGTTGAGAAATGACTCCAAAACAGCCAGCCCTTCATCCTGTGGGATCTCCGTGTAGAGTGAGGTCACGTCTAGTGTAACCAGGAAATGTAGATTTTCCTCAAATTCCATTGTGCTTAGTTTGATCAGGAAGTCCGTGGTATCTTGTAGGTACGATTTTACCTCTTGCATGAAGGGTTTAAGAAAGAAATCCACGAATTTCGATATTGATTCAGTTAGTGACTCACAGCCCGAGACTATTGGACGTCCCGGGGGGCAATTTTGATCCTTATGCACTTTTGGAAGTACATAAAAGATAGGTATGCGAGGATTTTTATTTTTTAGAAATTCATATTCTTTTTTGCCTAGAAACCCTTGTTCAAATCCATTTTGAAGAATGTTGAAGAGTTTGCCTTGTAGTTCGACAGTTGGATCTTTGTTCAACTTCCTGTAGCATTGTCCGTTTGAAAGTTGTCTCATCACTTCTGTTGTATAGCGTTCAGTGGCCCAGATAACAATTGACCCGCCTTTATCGGCTTGTTTGATTATTATAGATGGATCATTTTTTAAGGCAAACAGCGCTTCTTTTTGGACTCTGGTCATGTTGGATTTGACAAATCTCCTTTTTTGATTTTCAACTTCAGTGATGGCTGATAAGACGACTTTCTCAAACAGAATTACTTCTTTAGGAGTTTTTGCTGTTGGTGGACAGAAAGTAGATTTTTTTCTCAGTCCTGTTGTTTCTAAATTATCCTTCGATGGATTGTCCAGGAAGAAGGTTATCAAGCGAATCTTTCGGCAGAATTCAATAAATTCCGTCTTAAGTTGGACAAAGTTAGTTCCTTTAGAAGGAACAAAGGACAAACCCTTTTCTAATACACTATACTCGTCCTGTGTCAGAATTTTATCTGAAAGATTGAAGATGGATGAAGTATTATGTTCAAGTGGTTTTGGCAGGGGGCCAAACACTGGAGTCCTTAGTTTTTGTAGTTTTGACGTCTTGTGGACATTTCCCATGGCTGGTTGGTAAATCTGGACCTGCCACGGAGTTTCTGCTGGCCTCGTCCTAAAAAAGACGGTTGTTGGAAATTCTGTTGGAAATTTTGTTGGAAATTGCCACGTCTATTAGACTCGCCTCTTATGTTGGCGTTGTCTGTGTCACTCCCACTCGATGAGGAAGATGTTTCGGAGAAAGTAATGAATTTTTGTCTGGATCTCCCTTGATAGTCCGGTAGAAATCTACGTGATTCAGATCTTGTGTAGAAATCAGTTTGAAGATACGGATAGACTTTTTCCAATGAGAAGTTCTTTATGTCCTTTTCGAACTTAGTGCCCTTCTGGTTGATTGAATAGACTTTGAATTCTAGAATTTCCTTCTCAACTTTATCTAGAAGTGCTTTGGCATCCGTAATAAGTTGGTTAGATTTAATTTCACTCTCCAGACTGGCAATTTCTTCCAATTGATGTTTGGAGAGTCTTTGTGCTGTCTCAACAGTTAGAACCATTAAATCTCTGCTGCATTTTGTTTCGATCTGGCTATATCCTTTTTTATAAATTGGATCTTCTGTAAATATGACTGGAACATTGCGTATCTGGAGGCCTCCTGGGATGGTGCCTGCCCTCAAATGTTGAATTAGAAAATGCCCATGTAGATCTGTCCGAATTTGTTGTTTCTTCAGTCTTATAAGTTTGTCAGATTCGTTGTTAATTTTGGCCGTTGTACTCAAGGCGGCGGAAGAGAACAATGGTGGGTCATTGATTCATTTCAGTATGTGTTCCTCACTATATGCAAATGTGTCGTTCGCTGACATGATAGGAGGAAAAGAACAGAGTGAAAAAGCTGTGGTCTATTGCTACACTATATTTAACCTAAACCAAAAACACCGTGAATAATTTAAGCACCTGCAGTCACCGACTGCTGATCGTGTGTGAAAAAACAAAAACTCTTACTCTAAATTGGACAAATGTACAACCTCGCGAGTAGACACCCGCCAGACAACCGAAGAACAAACTAGGGTTTTGACTCAATAGCAGCAAGGCCAAGCCATATATAATCAACAAAACAGAAATGGTGCCAATGCTGCACTCAACTTACAAAATAATTTTGACTATGAACTGAATAAAACAAGTTCACTGTAAACCACTTTTTCCGTTGAATTTAATCAGAATTGTTTTCCTACAATAAGTTGGCTTATTGTTTTGCACGGTTTCATTATCACAATTATAGCAATTCACAAATAGAAAAAACAATACATCATTAATATTTACATTACATAGACATATATGAACGACACCATCACTAGTATACTCCAATCACTCAGACAAAAACAGACACACTTCTCAAACACACTGACTAAACATTGTTTGGAAAAAACAACTAGCAATTGAATATAAGCAATATATCAGGCCATCAGCAAATCTCGTTTAAAACAATTAAACTGTATTTAATTTGGTTGTTTAGTAGATGATTGGCCAAAAGCGAAGATAGGTCTACGCGTTTCGAATCCCTTCGCATAGGGGATTCTCATCAGGACCAACACTGCAAACACAAAACTGAGTTAACCAAATGACCCTAACTCAATCAAAAAGGACCACACTCCTTATTCTAACATCTTACCTACACCTGAATGGGCACAGTAGAGGCTTTTAATGTGAAACGTAAATTCGTCAGAAACCCTAACACCAAGGGAAGAAAAAGAAAAACAGAGGAAGGGGAGTGAGTAAAGGTACCGGCTTTAGTCTTCAAGCTTAGAAGTGCAGTGATCACGCTAAATAGGAGTCTTACTTATCAGGCTAGTGTGGTGTCTCTGTCATCTGGCGTCACAATATCAGTGAACTGAATTCACGGTATATCAGTCCTCACTTTTTCGGAAAAAATCCGTCTTGGATTAGAAATACTAAAAGAGATGGAAGACATGGACACAAGCCTTCCGTTAGTTCAACTATTAAACAGATAGCGAGTTCTATCTATTCTCACTGTGCTGCAAGCCACAGTATTGCTTACCTTTTGAGCAATCTTTACAAAGTCCTCGGAGAGCTCTCAGTCCGTGCGTCAGCCGCCATTGTTATGGAATAGGCGTCCCACAGGAAATGGTATCTATTTTTATTTTCACTGGTCGTGTTGCCGCCAGAAGGGAATTCTGGGATGTGTAGTTTCGGCACAGAAACGGGCTAATCCGTATTATGCGCAAATCCTGGGCTGCATTCCGATTGTGTTATAAATCGTTATCGGGTGAATCTCGACTGCAGCGATTCCAAGTTGGTTGTGTGAAAAGAGCCTGACAGACGTGTCGAATGCTAATGAGGAAATGTATCTGGGGTGTGTGGTTTCTATAAAAAGAGGACTAGTCCACATTACGAATGTTTCCTCAGCAGTAAAACGATTGTGTTGTAAATTATTGTTGGGTGAGTCTCGACTATGACAGTTTCAAGTTGGTTGTATGAAAAAAGCCTTAATGGACATGTCAAGTGCTCATGGGAAGTGTAGTTTATTAGAAGTGTGTTGTTGAACCAGCAACACAAAACTTTATCGAAAACAGTAAACGAACTCATTCCAATGCGTGGGTCAGTTCTGTATTCATAATAGGCGGATCGGGCAAGTACATCAGTGGTAGGTACTTTGGCTGCCCCCTGAACGCAATGTGTGCGTGTTTACAAGGTCCGGATGTATTATAACCAAAAAACGGCTGGAGAGAATCACAAATTATAGATCTCAGAGATTTCATTCAAACCGTGCACCGACGTATTAAATTTAATAATGAGCATGGCTTCCCTTTTTAATAGTTTAGCATCGAGGTCGCCCCCTCGGCTGTCTTGTGTAACTTTTGAAATGACAGTCCATTTAACATCTTTTTCTGTGTGGTTGTTAAGATGCCAATGATTCACCAGCGGGGCATTTTGCACATTCTTGCGTATTCTCGATTTGTGTTGTTGAATTCTGAGCCTGGCCTCCTGATTTGTTTTCCTGATGTATAGTTTGTCACATGGACATAAAATCCCGTACACCACGAATTTTGTTTTACAATTTGAAAAGGTGTCATGTTTCCAATGAATTCCCCTGTGGGTGAAATGATTGCCTTCCATGGTAGACTCACAACATACACATGTGCCACATCTATGATGGCCTTGAATTGGGGGAAGGCTGAGAAAGCTTCTTATACTCAGGCTTTCAGTTTTTGGAAGTGCGGCTCGCACTATCTGGTTGGCAATGCTTTTGTCTTTTTTGAAAGCAAATAGCGAGGGTTCTTTAAGTGAGGTGTCAAGACTCTTGACCAGATGCCAGTTTTGGGAAATGATCTTTTTGAACCAATTGAATGTGGGACTGAAAGTGGAGACGCACACAATCCTGTCCATTTTAGATTTGTCCTTTCTCTCTAGGAGTACCTCACGCGGGGTCCACCAGGCTCGTTTGATTGCTTTTTTCAGTAATTTTTTAGGATAGCCCCTGGATAAGAGGTTGGTTTTTAAATTTTCAGCATGAAAAAAGTATTCATCCTTAAATGAACAATTCCGGCGGATTCGCAAAAATTGGCCATAAGGTAAATTGTCCCTTAGGCTGCGCGGATGATTGCTTGAGTAATGCAATGCTTTATTTCTATCCGTTTTTTTCTTATACAGTGTGGTGACAAGGTGACCATCACTTGGATAGATCTCAACGTCCAGAAATGTTTTTTCTATTTGTGAATTGCTATAATTGTGATAATGAAACCGTGCAAAACAATAAGCCAACTTATTGTAGGAAAACAATTCTGATTAAATTCAACGGATAAAGTGGTTTACAGTGAACTTGTTTTATTCAGTTCCTAGTCAAAATTCTTTTGTAAGTTGAGTGCAGCATTGGCACCATTTCTGTTTTGTTGATTATATATGGCTTGGCCTTGCTGCTATTGAGTCAAAACCCTAGTTTGTTCTTATGTTATTGTTAAAGCATGATGTGATTATTAAAAAGAATGAAAAGCGTGGCTTGGCAATCAGGAACAATTTAAGTTTAATTAAACAATAACTTCCGGGAATAGCAACCACGTCTCTTACTGTACAGTGGGTGCAATAAAGTGAAGCTAGTCTCCCTTTGGGCAGGAGATACTGGTACAGTGGGACATAGGTTGCGAGTTTGAATTGCGTGTTTATATGCTTGATCCCACTCTGATAGAAGGGGCCTTAAATACCAACTGGAGGTCACATTCTGAAGTGGTCCAGGTGGCCGGGTGTGTCATGTGAGATGTATAACGGAACAACGCATGCCATTACCACGCATGCCTTTACAATGCAGCCATTACAACGCCTCTACCATTACCACGTGATACCATTACCATGTAAGATTTTATCATGCATATGCCTTTACCATGCATGCCTTTACAACAAATTTAGTTGTAAGGGAAAGAATGGTAAAGGAATATGCATGGTTAAGGTTTTAACTTTAAATCCATGTATTTTAGGGTGTTTATAAACCTTTTTTATATAAACGGTTTATAATTATCTGTATAATACTTACATTTTCATGGTAAAGGCATGCATAGTAAACTCACAAGCTTACTAAAAATCTTACGGATATGTACAAACCATCTATCTATCTATCTATCTATCTATCTATCTATCTATCTATCTATCTATCTATCTATCTATCTATCTATCTATCTATCTATCTATCTATCTATCTATCTATCTATCTATCTATCTATCTATCTATCTATCTATCTATCTATCTATCTATCTATCTATCTATCTATCTATCTATCTATCTATCTATCTATCTATCTATCTATCTATCTATCTATCTCTATCTATCTATCTATCTATCTATCTATCTATCTATCTATCTATCTATCTATCTATCTATCTATCTATCTATCTATCTATCTATCTATCTATCTATCTATCTATCTATCCATGTCTTACTCCAGTAAGTCCAAAAGAGTGGGATTACTGAGAGGTGGTCGGAGACCATATCCCCTTTTTCCACCACTCTGCAAGCACAACTACTACTTAAAAAAGCATAAAAATTCACAGAAAAAACAACGGTTACAGGGATGTTACAGTTAGGCTGCCATTTAACTCATACAAAACCGGATAAATTCACCAGTTATAGCTAGCTGAGCTAACTATAGTTACGCCCTCAATTCACTGTTTCTGACCTCACATATTACATCACTCATGACATGGTAAGTGACACCACTCATGACATCACTGATAACATCTCGAATGACATCACTGCAGGTGCCTCCCCATGCATTTATTTTACAAATAAAGCCCTGGGGAGGTGGCGGTCTCTGGGCCCACGGGGGCCTCCACATCTATTTTAATGATTGCCCCCGGGACCCGACCCACCCAGGGGCTTAAAGAAAATGAAGTGTGGGAGCACAAACTTACTTTTTTTCATTTTTGGCCGGATTTGCGAATTTTGCGCGAATCCCACCAAACTTTTTAAAAAAATGTTTTTTTGGCCCTGATAGTCCCTGTGGGACCCCCTGAGCAGGCCTAGGGGGTCAGAGTGTTTCTACCCTGCCCCCTTTTCTTTTTTGAAAACTTTTTTTCACCCTTTTTCTTGTGACTCGGTTCATTGGTAAGTGTGATTCATTTTTTTCATGAGTGAGTAGGATGACTGCATAACCGACTAAGATGACTGCTGTGTCAATGTCCATATATGTGTATAAGTGCATTTGATAGTGTTCTATTAATTAGTGACTGCATGTATAAGTGATTCTGTTGTTGAATGGGCAGTTGTGTGTGTAGACTTAGGAATCAGTGAGTGGGTATGTAGTAACTGGTATTGGTGTGTCAATGGTTTCAAATATGGTACTCTGTATTTTATAGTGAGTGATGAAAGGTTATACTAGTGTATGATGAGGTGTATCAGATTGTCACGTGGATGATGTCATCAGTGATGTCATCAGTGATGTCATTTGAGATGTCATCAGTGATGTCATCAGTGATGTCACTGACCATGTTATGAATGATGTAATATGTGACATCATCAGCAGTGCATTGCGGGCGCGAGTTATAGTTAACAGAAATAACTATAACGGAGGAATTTCTATGGTTTTGTACGAGTGAAATGTCTAGCTAACTATAACACCTCTGAAACCTATGGTTTTTTCTGTGAATTTCTAAGGTTTTTTAAATGCTAATTTCTAACTATAACGTCTCTGAAACCTATGGTTTCTTCAGTGAATTTCAAAGGTTTTTTAAATGCTAGTTTTGAAGTGTAATAGTAGTTATACCTATTTTTTGTACTGATTTTCTACAGTTTTTTAACTGTTTACTTATAAATATTTTATTCATGAAATAACATTATATATGTTTCTGAAAATTGCAAACAAAAAATTACAAAAAATCAAAACTGAAATATTGTTTAATTTTTTTATTTTATTTTTTTATTTTAATATATTTTTATTATTTTCTTTTAAAAAAAGAATTTCCCCCAAATCTTTCGGAGTCACGCACCCAAAGCGTACACATCACGGTGGGTGCGCGGATTCTAGCTACCATTTTAGAAACGTCGTGAAGGATCCGCCTACGGTGTGCGACGGCTGAGTGCTTTTCAGTTACATCATATACATTTAATATTACGTGATGTGCGTGATTGGTATGTGACCAGTCCGCGACTCCTGCTCCCGTGCATTCGCAACACATGCGCATTATGGTACGCAATGCTTGCCCGCGTGACGTCATATACGTGCTGAGGCATGCTGGGTGTGCGACTCCTGCGAAAAAATGTTATGTTCTAAAATTATATGTATGTGTGTTTAATATACATATTAGGGCAAGAGACTATCTAAGATATTCATAAAAATAATATATTTGTACTTATAATAAACTTATATTATTTTTGAATATATTTTTGCGAAGTCGAGTCGGTGCGTGCTTCGTGAGCGCAGAGTGCTCGGATCCCATGTGATCTCAAAAAAAAAGATTTCATTGGTTCATAACATTTCCCACTGTAACTATTGAAGGACCCCACCCATTTTGATCATTCTTGTTGAAGCATCTTTAGAGAGACATCTCTTTTCCTACAAGAACCCTTTTTGCTTGTTTTTTTCAGTGTTTTTCAAAAAATATCAAAGAAAATGGCATCTGGACAGCAGCAGGAGGAAGTATCTTCTGAAGAAGAATTCTTGCAGGAGGCACCACGCCCACAGAGGCCGGAATTTGTCGTGTGGAAATTCTTCACTTTTCCACCTGGAGAGAAGAAAGTAAATGCGAGAAAGGTGGCGTGCAAAATTTGTGACCAAGTCCTGTCAAGAGGCAGTGAAAAAAAATGCTCTTGTGGCGCTGCTTCTATGTACAAGCATCTCCCGACCACACATCCTCTCAATCTTGCTCGGGTGGAAATGAGGTGAGCTGCTTTGAACCCCTCACCTGCTATGGCAAGTACATCTGGAGCGTCCTCAGGTACACCTGCAATGGACATTAGGCCAGAATTCACCTTTCTCGAGCAATACTGCGTGAAGTGTAAGAAACTTATATGCTTCGGTGAGCAGTCGGTGGATGCAGTTTGTGCTGCGCAACGCAACCATCATTGTTAATTTTTTTGTTTTTTTGTTTTTGGAATGATAAGTAATTCCAAATGTTTCCTGTTTTATTTGTTCTTTTTTTGTTCATTTTTTGAAAAAACACACCAAAAAATACAAAATTGTTAAAAAAAGTTCTTATCAGAACTACCTTATCTGGTTAAAGAAAGAACTATAATTGCAAGGTAATGTGTGAAAGTTTGGTTGAATATATGTATACAGCATGATTGACTGAAAGAATGCATTAGTAGTGTATGGTGAAGATTTATGAGGAAGTACTGCAGCGTGACACTGCAAGCTCTTTAGCTGCACTGCACTGTGGCACTTCCGAAGCACAGGGATGTGACATATGTATATGAATATGTTGCAACTCTGTGCTTCCCTCTGCACTGCTGCACAAACAGCAGCTATGCGGTGACACAGGCACCCTTGCACCATGGTGCAAGGATGTCTGTGTCATGTGGAGATTGTTTTTGTGCAGGAAAGGACACCTTCCTGCACAAAAACAATCAGTAAAGGCATTTTCCTCTTTCAATGTATGCTGTGGAATGCAGCAAGCTTTGAAAGAGGAAAAAATGAGGAGAAATGAAAAAAATTCTCCTTGTTGCGCCTTGCTACACCAACTCTAGGATGGCGCAGCATTCACACACATCTCCAGATTTACGATTTCTCGTAAATCTGGAGATGTGTCTTGTTCTATGGGTGTTGCGTGGGAACACCCACAGCAAAACCTATGGGATGCCCCTTCAACGCAAAGTTCTGTGTATGAAGGGGTCGTATTAACAAGGAGTGGAAAAACCACGCAGGGTGGCTTTTCCTCTCCTTGTAAATATGAAGGAGTGCCTGGCGCCATCACTACGTTACAAAAAGTGACGTACTGGTGGCGCAGGGTGGTTGTAAATCTGCCCCAATAAGTGCTTAGGTATTGGCAGACTGATACAATAAGAACATAGTGCTGGATGGGTGATTGAAGAATTGCATGAAACTGACAGGAGGTATCCTACGCTGCATGGGTACTACTTCAGTATTTAATGGAGTGGACCAATAGTATGTATCTGCTTAGAGATTTGTAGGGATTATGCACAGAATATTTGTTGTGTACTTGTGTTGGTGCCTCGGTCATTTTATGAGAATACCACTAGTAACTGGAATGATGACAGTGCTGCAAACACTTAATTTATAAGTGCTTACGTATTGGTAGAGTGATAGGATAAGTAGATAGTGGTAGATAAGTGATTAAAGAAGTGCATGGAACAGACTGGACGATTCCTACACTGCATGAGTACTAACTGGGTATTTAGAAGAGTGTATCAATAGTATGTAGCTAGTTAGAGGTCTGCTTGGATAGTGCACAAAATATTATAGATGTACTTGTGTTAGTAGCTACGCCATTCCATAAGTTCATGACTAATAACTAGAATAATTACAGTTTTACAAACAGAGTGTAAATAAGTGCTTAAGTATTGGTGGAGTAATAGGACAAGTAGATAGTGCTGGATGGGTGATTGGAGAAATGCATGGGACAGACAGGAGGATTCCTACACTGCATAGGTACTAACTGGGTATTTAGAAGAGTGTATCAATAATTTGTAGCTGGTTAGAGGTGTGCATGCATAGTGTACAAAATATTGTACCTACACTTGTGTTTTTGACTACGCCATTCCTTAAGTATACGACTAATAACTGGAGTAATTTCAGTGTTGCAAAGAAAGTGTGTGCTGAATTTATAAGTGCTTAGGTATTGGTGGAGTGATAGGATACAGAGATAGTGCTGGATGGGTGAATGGAGAAGTGCATGGGATAGACAGATGGATTCCTAGACTGCATAGTTACTAACGGGGTATTTAGAAGAGCGTATCAATAGTATGTAGCTGGTTAGAGGTCTGCATGCATAGTGTACAAAATATTGTACCTGCACTTGTGTTAGTGGCTAGGCCATTCCTTAAGTATATGACTAATAACTGGAGTAATTTCAGTGCTGCAAAGAGAGTGCATGCTAAATTTATTAGTGCTTAGGTATTGGCAGAGTGATAGGATACGTAGATAGTGCTGGATGGTTGAATGGAGAAGTGCATGGGACAGACAGAAGGATTCCTAGACTGCATAGGTACTAACTGAGTATTTAAAAGACTGTATCAATGCTATATAGCTGATTAGAGGTCTGCATGCATAGTGCACAGAATATTGTAGCTGTACTAGTATTGGTGTGTCTATGGTTTCGAGAATGGTAGTCTGTATTTTAGGGTGTGAGGAGGTGCATGAGATGATCATGTAGATGATGTCATCAGTGATGTCACTTGAGATGTCATCAGTGATGTCATCAGTGATGTCACTGACCATGTCATGAGTGATGTAATATATGACGACATCAGCAGTGCATTGCGGGGGTGCGAGTTATAATTAGCACAACTAACTATAACGGCCGAATTTCTCTTGTTTTATACGAGTGAAATGTCCAACTAACTATGACGTCCATGAAACCTGTGGTTTTTTCAGTGAATTTCTGAGGTTTTTTTAAATGCTTATTTCTAACTATAATGTTCCTGAAACTTGTGTTTTTTTTCAGTGAGTTTCAAAGGTTTTTTAAATGCTAATTTCTAACTATAACGTCCCCTAAAACCTGGGGAGTGTCCCTGTCCTGTGCCCAAGGTGAGAAACCTGGGCGTGCTGTTTGACTGTCAGTTAAACTTCTCAGCCCATGTCAACAGCCTTGTATCATCCTGTTTTTTTCTAATAAGGACCTGGCGCAAAATTTTTCCCTTCATTATGCTACAACTGCGCAAGACTGTCGTGGTGGCGCTTGTGTTATCCAAGTTGAATTACTGTAACGCCTTACTGTTAGGGATAAATAAGGCGCAGCTTAAAAGGTTGCAGGCTCTGCAGAATGCCGCGGCGAGATTACTTCTGGACATTCCCAGAGATCAATCGGTCTCTGCGGGAATTAAAACCCTACATTGGCTCCCAGTCCAACAACGGATAGAGTTTAAGGCCATATGCTTGGTTCATAAGGCTGTTTTTGGAGGCGGAGCCAAGGATATCCAGAAATTATTGACCCCCTACACTCCTAGCCGTGCGCTAAGATCCAGCACTCGGAGCCTCATCCAGATCAGTTGGATCAGGAAAGTTAGATGGGGAGGCACAGCCTTCTCAGTCCATGCTGCTGGACTTTGGAACAGGCTTCCTTGCTTGCTAAAATTAGTAGATAATCATCTACGTTTCAGGAAAGTTTTAAAAACTTGGCTTTGCCAAGAAGACCATATCTGAAGACTGTGTTTCCTCTCTGTACTTACCAGCGCCAAGACGCTTCAGCATTCAAGCGCTATACAAGCATTATATCCTATTCTATCCTATCCTAAAACCTGTGTTTTTCAGTGAATTTCAAAGGATAATTTCTAACTATGCCTACAGTAGGACACATGCAGAAAGAGGAAGAAAGGCACAGAAAGAAGCAAGAGAAATGCAGAAAGAGGCAACAGAAGCCCAGAAAGATGAAGAAAGGTGCAGAAAGAAGCAAGAGATGTGCACAAAGAACCAACAGAGGAGCAGAAAGAGGCCTTGTTGTAAAGTCATCCTGTGCCCCCAACTTTTTGCTGATGGGTACTGGTGGTAACTGACTCTGACTAACCAGGCCTGGAGCCAGTGCTATGCTGAAAGACACTTAGAATACAGTGAAAACACCTACATACACTAGGGTACACTATGTGTTGGGGTACTCCTGTGATTGGCATGACTTCCCCTGTATGGCCCTAGTACATAATAGGGCAGGGGGATTAAAACTACCTCTAACTAAGAGGTGCAGAAGGAGGCAAGAGAAGTGCAGAAAGGAGCAACAGAGGTGCCGAAAAAAGCAAGTGAAGTGCAGAAAGAGGCAAGTGATGTGTGAAAGAAGCAAGAGCAGTGCAGAAAGAACCAAGAGGTGTAAAAAGAGGCAAAATGGGTACAGAAAGGGGTAGGAGAGGTGCAGAAAGAGGCAATAGAGGTACAGAAAGAGGCTGGAGGGGTGCAGAAAGAAGGAAGAGAAGTGCAGAAAGAGTCAAGAGAATTGCTGAAAGAAGCAACACCGGGGTAGAAAAAAGCAAGAGAAATCCAGAAAGAGGCAAGTAAGGTACAGAAAGAAGCAAGAGCAGTGCAGAAAGAACCAACATAGGTGCAGAAAGAGGGAAGAGGGGTGGAGAGAGAGGCAAGAGGGGTGAAGAAAAAGGTAGGAGGGGTGCACAAAGAGCCAAGAGAGGTATAGAAAGAAGCAGGAGGGGTGCAGAAAGAAGGAAGAGAAGTGCAGAAAGAAGTAACAGAGGTGATGAAAGACGCGCAAAGGGTACAGAAAGTGAAGTGCAGAAAGAGGCAACAGAGGTATAGAAAGAGGCAAGAGATGCAGAAACAGACATGAAAGGTGCAGGAAGAGGGAATGTTGGTGCAGAAAGAAGCAAGAGAGGTGTAGAAAGAAAAGAGGGGTGGAGAAAGAAGCAAGAGATCTGCAGAAAAAAGCAACAGAGGTGCTGAAAGAGGCAAGTGAAATGCAGAAAGGGGCAAGAGATCTGCAAAAAAAGCAACAGACATGCTGAAAGAGGCAATTGAGGTGCAGAAAGACGCAAGAGAAGTGTAGAAAGAGGCAATGGAGCAGAAAGAAGCAGCAGAGGAGCAGAAAGAAGCAAAAGGGGTGTAGAAAGAGGCAAGAAAAGTACAGAAAGAGGCAAAAGAGGTACAGAAAGAGGCAAGAGATGCAGAAACAGGCATGTAAGGTGCAGAAAGAGGGAACAGGGGTACAGAAAGAAGCAAGAGAGGTGCAGAAAGAGAAAAGACGGGTGCAGAAAGAGGCAAGAGATCTGCAGAAAAAAGAATCAGAGGTGCTGAAAGAGGCAAGAGAGGTGCAGAAAGGGGCAATAGATCTGTAGAAAAAAGCAACAGAGGTGCAGAAGGAGGCACGAGGAGTGCAGAAAGAAGGAAGAGAAGTGCAGAAAGATGGAACAGAGGTGCTAAAAGAGGCACGAAGGGTGCAGAAAGAGTCAAGAGAAGTGCAGAAAGAAGCAACAAAGGTACAAAAAGAGGCAAGAGTGGTATAGAAAGTGAGAAGAGAGGTATAGAAAGAGGCTAAAGAGTTGCACAAAGAGGGAAGAGAGGTGCAGAAACAAGTAACAGAGGGTAGAAAGAAGCAAGAAAAGTGCAGAAAGAGGCAAGTGAGATGTGGCAACAGGCAAGAAAGGTACAGAAAGAGGGAAGACAAGTGCAGAAAGAGACAACAGGGTTGCAGAAAGAAGCAAGACAGATGCAGAAAGAATCATACAAAGTGAAGAATGAAACAACAGGAGTGCAGAAAGAGGTAAGAGAAGTTCAGAAAGAAGCAACAGAGGTGCAGAAAGAGGCAAGAGAACTGCAGAAAAAGGCAAGAAAAGTACAGAAAGAGGCAAAAGAGGTACATAAAGAGAAAACAGGGGTGCAGAAAGAAGCACAACAGGTGCAGAAAGAAGCGTGGAAAGTGCAGAATGAAGCAACAGGGGTGCAGAAAGAGGCAAGAGAAGTGTAGAAAGGAGCAAGTGAGGTGCAGAAAGAGCCAACAGAGGTGCAAAAAGAGGCAAGAGATTTGCAGAAACAGGCAAGAGAAGTGCACAGATAGGCAGGAGAATTGCTGAAAGACGCAACAGAGGTGTAGAAAGAAGTAAGAAAAGTGCAGAAAGAGGCAAGTGAGGTGCAGAAACAGGCAGGAAAGGTACATAAAGAGGGAAGACGAGTGCAGAAAGAGACAACAGGGGTGCAGAAAGAAGCAAATGAGGTGCAGAAAGAAGCAACAGAGGTGCAGAAACAGGCAAGAGAACTGCAGAAAAAGGCAAGAAAAGTGCAGAAAGAGGCAAAAGAGGTACATAAAGAGAAAACAGGGGTGCAGAAAGAAACACGACAGGTGCAGACAGAAGCGTGGAAAGTGCAGAATGAAGCAACAGGGGTGCAGAAAGAGGCAAGAGAAGTGTAGAAAGGAGCAAGTGAGGTGCAGAAAGAGTCAACAGAGGTGCAAAAAGAGGCAAGAGAGTTGCAGAAACAGGCAAGAGAAGTGCACAGATAGGCAGGAGAATTGCTGAAAGAAGCAACAGGTGTAGAAAGAAGTAAGAAAAGTACAGAAAGAGGCAAGTGAGATGCAAAAACAGGCAGGAAAGGTACATAAAGAGGGAAGACGAGTGCAGAAAGAGACAACAGGGGTGCAGAAAGAAGCAAATGAGGTGCAGAAAGAGGCAACAGATGTGCAGAAAGTGGGAAGAGAGGTGCAGAAAAAGGCAAGAAAAGTGCAGAAAGAGGCAAAAGAGGTACATAAAGAGACAACAGGAGTGCAGAAAGAAGCAAGACAGGTGCAGAAGGAAGCATGGAAAGTGCAGAATGAAACAACAGGGATGCATAAAGAGGCAATAGAAGTGTAGAAAGGAGCAAGTGAGGTGCAGAAAGAGTCAACAGAGGTGAAAAAAGAGGCAACAGACGTGCAGAAAGAGGGAAGAGAGGTGCAGTAAAAGGCAAGAAAAGTGCAGAAAGAGGCAAAAGAGGTACATAAAGAGACAACAGGAGTGCAGAAAGAAGTATGCATGCTACAGACCTGAACCGCGCTATAAGCCAGACAAGCATCTCTATACCACAGTGATTCCTATCACCTATGACCGGTAATTTTTTATCACCCTGCACTTTGCCATTTGTTTTTTAACCGCAGCAGCCAAGATACCTTTTAAAAAATTGCACTTTTACTCCCACTAATTGGTATTCCCCAGCCTTATGTACTGAAAAGACTGTGTAAAAAACTAGAGCGAATATGGCGACTCTCTCACAGCGAGCAAGATAAAGCAAGATATAAAGCTGCACTGTCCTCCTACCATAAAAATATCAAATACACTCGCAAACTTCACATCACTCATCAACTGGAGCAAGCTGGAAACAATTCCAGAACCCTCTTCCAGATCTTAAAATCCTACACGAATCCCAGAGCCTGCAAAACCACGGAATCTCTGTCACAGTCACTGTGGGACAATATAGCCTCCTTCTTCACCCAAACAATTGATAACATATACCAGAAAATTATTTCGTCCAATGCTACCTCTCCCCATTCTACAGCAGGATATCCCAGCCACCCCAACACTTCCTCGCAGCTCCACTGCTTCCCCCCTCTCACTCCAGCAGCAGTTATATCCCTTCTTACCATAACTAAATCAGGTTCTCCCATTGATATCATCCCTGCTAAAATATCTTTTAGATTTTCCGCACAGCTAGCCACACCCATCTGTTCCATTCTTAATAGCTCCTTGAGTACAGTCAGACTCCCTCTTGAATGGAAAGATGTTCAAGTAGTTCCTATACGCAAAACCCCAAGATCCCCACTACTGAGCTGACTAATTATCGCCCCATATAATTGCTCCCCCTTCAGAGCAAGCTCATTGAAAGACATATAAACAGACATCTGTCTGATTTCATCAAATTCTCCCACCACCTTGATGTCTCCCAGTCAGGTTTTCGGGCCAAACACAGTACCGAATCGGCTCTTATCGATGCGGTGTTGCTTGACCGGTCGGCAGCATTTGACACCATCTCACATCAGATCCTACTGGAGAGACTTCGAGACATTGGGGTACAGGGGCTTGCACTGAAGTGGATGACGGACTTCCTAAATGATAGAACTCAGACTGTCACTCTGGGGACTTATAGATTAAAATCCACTAAAGTTACCAAGGGGGTCCCGCAGGGCTCTTGTTTGAGCCCCACTCTTTTTAACATTTATGTTACCCCTTTGGCTAAACTCATGAGGAACCTAGTGTTCAATCCCATATCATACGCGGACGATACCCAGCTCCTCCTCACCTTTGACAAAAACAGACTAGATATACAGTTCATCTTCTCTGAAGGCATAAAGACTATTGCTGCCTGGATGCGGACTAACTTCCTCCAATTAAATGCTGAAAAATCAGAGATCATGCTGTTTGGAGGAGCAGCTATAAGCTGTTCGCTCAGCTGGTGGCCCGAGGGGCTGGGTAAGGCCCCATGCCCTAAGGAAGTGGTCAAAAACGTAGGCATCAGGATCGATCAAAACCTCACTCTGGATGTTCATGCCAATACCACTGCAGGCACCTGCTTCTACAATCTCAGTCTACTTAAAAGGATCTTCCCCCTGCTACCTTCCTCTACCAAAAAAACATTGATGCAAGCTCTGGTACTAAGTAGACTAGATTATTGTAACGCTTTGTTACATCGGCCAACGAAGCCTCCTTAAACAAGCTACAAGTTGTGCAGAACACGGCTGCCCGTCTTGTAGCAAACGCCCCACCTAGAACGGCTTCTATTCCCCTCCTCAAAAAACCCCACAGGCTCCCTGTGAGAAAGCGGGCAAAATTTAAGATAGGCTACACTATCTTCAAGGCCCTTAATGAACAGGGTCCTTCCTATCTCTCTGCCAAACTTATCAAGTATACCCCCTCACGTCCTCTTAGATCAGCCTCCAAACTACTACTATTCACCCCTAAAATTAAAAAGGCGCGCAGCGGCGGCATAGCTTTTTCACACCTTGCTCCTGCTCTCTGGAATGAGCTGCCCCTTCAGCTCCGCAACTGTCAGAGCCTCTCTCAGTTCAGGAAGCTTCTAAAAACCCACCTCTTCTGATCCCTTTGTTCTGGCTGAGGCCCTCCGTCCCAAGCGCAGAGATACCCCTTGGGGTGATTCAGCACCATACAAATAAATAAATAAAATAAAAACCAGGAAAATTCTCTTTATCTCATGCAGCCAGGGCAATATCCTTACCCACTCCATCTGTATCTCAGGTATTAAGGGCGGAGGATAGAGCAAGTTAAGATTTCTGTTATCTTAAGATGCAGATGCATCTGAAGAAATCACCAGGAAGTGACACATTAGTCTTATTTTGACTTGGAATTAACTAGTTGATGGGACCAGTAGCTCAAGGATGAAGAAGGTAAGCTTTCTCCTCTCCTGGCAACAAAGCAACATTTTAACAACTTAAGCACCATACTTGTCTCCATCAAGTCTTAAAAAACAACAGTAGGAGAATCGTAGTTGCATGCATGTGGTTCTCAGTGATTGCATGCCCACAGCTTCTGCATGGCCCTAAGGGACCTACAGCTTTTTCAGGTGTCAATGCTTTTTGACCAACAACACTCTGCCTCTCCCACTGTGCCACTCATTCCACAGTCCACCTCTCCTCCCTCAGCTGCGCTTGTAATACCGTGTGCGCCTCTGCACCTCACAATGCAGGTCCCTGGTCCTTGCAGAGGATCAGTGTGCACATCTCAGCTCCCTCTCTCACCAATTCCCTGGCATATCTGGATTACTGCCGCCTCTGCGCCTGGTCTCAGTGTCCGCGTTTCGCATTGGAACACAACGAGATTCTTTTATCTTGGGCCGGTAAAAAGATGTCTACTTGGGAGAGGATTTGTCTTGGCAGGTGCTGAGTTGGAGCCCGCCCCTGCATAGACCCCTGTAAACAGATCACACCGCCGGCACCGCAGGGGTTCGAGGGAGAGGAGGATGCGAGGCAATGAAATCTGCTGCGGCGGGGGGAAGGATGCTCAGAGTTTGCGGCTTGACACAGGTAAGGAGTCTGACTCCGGCAAACTCTTATGCGGGAGAGTTGGACAGGCACAGCACCCCTTGCATTCAACAGTGGTGTTGTATGGCACACGTGGGTCTGTCATCTACTTACACTGCCACATGTAAATTGGCCACTGGCTGGAAAGGGGTTAGACGTCCACCCTATCCAAATATTATGTTTTACAGCACGACTTTATGCTCCTCGGTCTAGAAGTGTAAGTTTAAGGTCTGAAGATGTCAAGTACATGCGTCAAGGCGCCTATTAATAACGGAACATAGCGCACTGTGGCTTCGATAAATCTGACATCAGTTGTTCTTTCCTATGACTTCATTCAATTCGAGGGTGTTGCCATCTCGGGTTTAAAATGCATTCTGGCACTGCAGATCAACATGAATGAATTCAAAGCTGCCATGTGGCCCCCTGGCATGCACCGCAGGGTTACTTGATGTCTTTGTACCTGAGCTGTCCTCTGATGTTTAGTACCTGCTGAGTTTCCCACTGTGGCAGTGTCCGCATGGAAGGCATGTTGCACTTCCTTGTGGTTTTCGGATCGTGTGGAGGAGCGTGGGATCACAGAAGCGCTGAGAGCGGGTGCTCATGTGTAGCGATGCTCGTCGCCTTGCAATTCTGTTCGGTCTCCCGACTACCGATCGGAGCCCCCTGTCTTCCACGCGCCGGTCTCGCGCTCTCCAGCCATACCTAACCAAGCAGTGTCCGGCGCGTGCGAGGCTGACCGGAGCACCGTGTACGGAAAACCTGACTTCTGACGGCCAGTACCGCACACTCACGACAATGCCACAGCCCCTTTCCAACACCTTGATCCTGACCTCCTGCGTGTGATGGTTAAAAGGAAAACACAAATAACGTATTGTATCGTATTGTAGCTGCATTTGTGTAGCTCTTACTACCCCTGACAAGGCGTCAAAGCGCTTTTTTGGCAAGTAGCACGCTACTCCCGGATCCATAGAGGATTAGTGTTGAATTAGTATAGGGAACCATGCAAGTACATTTTAAGTGGTGGATATGTTAGTCAGTTATTTGGATTTGGAAGGATAGAAAAGGAAAAAAGGTTTGCATTTATATAGCGCTTGTTACCCCTGATGGGGTGTTGAAGCACGCTACTCCGGAAACCCATAAAGGATTAGTGGTGAATTAGTATGGTGAAATATGAAAGTGATTTGAATGGTGGATATTAGTCAGTTATTTGGAGTGAGAAGGATAGCGGAGGGATAGAAGGGGAAGAAAGGTTTGCATTTATTTAGCACCTGTTACCCCTGATGGGTGTTGAAGCGCTTTTCTGGCGAGAAGCACGCTACTCCGGAACCCATACAGGAATAGTGTTGAAAAATTAGTATAGTGAAATATGAAGTAATTTGAGTGGTGGATATGTTATTCAGTTATTTGGCTAGAGAAAGGTAGGTGGTGGGATAGAAGAGGGAAAGAGGTTTGTATTTATATAGCGCTTGCTACCCCTGATGGGGTCTTGAAGAATTTTTTGGGCGAGTACTCCGGAACCCATAAGGATTAGTGTTGAATTGGTATGGTGAAACATGAAATTAATTTGAGTGGTGGATATGTTAGTCAGTTATTTGGATTGAGAAGGGTTGGGGCGGGGTAGAAAAGGGAAAAAGGTTTGCATTTATATAGCGTTTGTAACCCTGATGGGGTGTTGAAACGCTTTATTGGCGAGTAGCACGCTACTCTGGAACCCATAAAGGATTAGTGGTGAATTAGTATAGTGGAATATGAAATGTGAGAAGTGAACATGTTAGTCTGTTTTTTAGATTGAAAAGGATAGTGGAGGGATAGAAGAGTGAATAATTTTATTTATTTAGGTCATAGCAGTAGGAGGAGGCTTTTGGATGAGTAAAAAGGGTTTTTGGAGGGGAAGAGTCAGAGGGAAGAGTTTAGAAAGGTTTGTTTTGGGGGATTGGTATAGTAAAAGAGGTGTCAGATGATGAAAGGAAGGGTAGAGTAGGAGAGAGTCTAGAAAGGGTTATTTTGGGGATCATAGTAGTGGTATGGCGTTTGGGATAAATTAGAGAGTGGATGTAGAGGATATAATGATAGATGTATAGGGTGAGAGATAGGGTAGTGCATTGGAAAGAGTAGTAGAAATATGTTTGAGATGAGTCAGAAAGTTGGGTTAGAAGATATATTGAGAGAAGTATAGGCTGAGAACTAGAGTAGTGCATTGGAAATGCTAAATTAGAAGAAAGCGATAAATATATAGATCCATAAGTACATTGAAAGTATATAGATGCAAAAAGGAGGTAAGTATATGTAGATTAAATAGATTGATAGAGGTACAGGATGAGAAATAGGGTAGTGCATTGGATATGCTTTTCCAGGTGAAAAGTAACAGACACACAGATCCAAGTACATGGAGGTACATAGATGCACAATGGAAGCAAGTACATGTAGACCAAAGATGATTTTTTTTATAACATTATTATTATACATGTTTATACAAAGCAATACCCAAAGATAGGTACATATCCATAGTGAGAATAAATGCAAATATACAGAGGGACACATACATAGGGTGGGTATTACTGATTGGGAACATGGGCAGCATATGTCATTTGTTTTATGTGAAATGTATGTATGACTACATTGTTTTGTATATTTTGTATTACTGTCAATATATGACTTTAGGAGTTTAATCTGGTTTAATCTGAACTGTTTAGTGGTTGGACTATGGGTTTCTATATTGTTTGTATGTTGACTGTTTAAGCGCCTTGAGGCACACGCAGGGCTTAAACGGATTGCAGTGCTGGACCCAAGCTTTCAAATGTCCAATACATTAAATGGAACTGTCCAGGGAAGTGAAGCGTTATACCGAGCGAGAGTTGGAGGAGAAGAGGGTTGTTGGATTGAGGTCACATGCCAGAGAACTGGTTCTAGCCATGCGGCCATGGCTGACGCTTGATAAATGGGAAGAGAAATGGTCTAAGAAAAAGACCTCTAAGGGAGCGGAAGGAGGAACCCCGGGTGAAGGGTTGTTATTAGCAAAGACCTTTCCCCTGAGGGAAGTGGCGAATGGAGGATATGTGCATGTACCATGGAGCAGGGGGGATTTGGCATCATTTACGAATGATTTTCCCAGGCTTAGGGAGAAGCCTGCAGAGTGGTACAAGCAAGTTGAGCGTTTTGTCAAGATCTCGAAGGTATTGTGGATAGACCTAAATACCTTATTCGATATTGTGGTTCCGGGAGATCTGTGGAAGGCATGTAAAATTGCTGTTGATTGGCCGGACTATGAGCCTGAGAGGAATATGATTACCAATGGTCCGTCGCCAGCGGTGATGAGGCTGTATGAGAAAGTAATTACCTGGTTGAAATCGAAGGTTTCACCCCAAGACATTGATTGGGTGAAAATAGACAGGACGGTGCAAGAGCCAAAGGAGACAGTACATGAATTTTATGAGAGACTCTTGAAGGCTTTTAAGCAGTACAGTGGTCTAGATGAACTGGAAACGAAGGATATGGGACAGTTTGTGTCTAAGTTTGTGTTGGGTTTGAAGCCCGAGGTTAGTCTCATGATACAGCAGCATTTGATCTGTTGGCAGAATAAGCCCGTAGATGAAATCTTACAGTACGCCAGGTACTGCACGGATGAGATTGAGTCGAAGCATAAGAAGATGAAAGATAATTTGTTGTTTATTCAGATGCAAGCCGCTCAGGGACCGCCGAATGGGGGTCCAGTGGTAAGGAGACAGGGAAACTATCAGACAGGGAATCAGAACGTGCAGGGTCAGGGAAGGCCGAGGCCCATAGACCCTAGGACAGGCATAGACGTAGCAATACTGAAAAAGACGACTGCTTGTCACCAGTGTCAACAGGTGGGACACTGGAGGCGCGAGTGTCCCTTGAACCCCTATAATCAGCCACAGATGGAGGGAGGAATGGGTCAGGTCCCTGGGGCGGAACAGGTACAGACGGTGACTACACCGAGGATGATGCAAGGGGGGACCGGCATCCCGCAAGTGCAGATTCCCCAGCCACCCAGGATACAGAATATACAGCAGGGAGCTCGAACTTATTTGCAGATGCCCATGTTTGAAGTAAGCGAAGAGAAGGATATGGATTTACTGGCTCGGTTGAGTTTAGGCCAAGATGACGACCGCATACTTAGGGCCATTCTAGAGGTGGATCAGAGAGGACCCTTTGTGGAAGCAGAACTCGATGGACACCCTACTACCTTTTTGGTTGATACGGGGGCTACCAGGTCAACTATAAGATCAGCGGTAGTTCCGGGTGTAGCCCTTTCTGGAGAAAGCATACAAGTGGTTGGAGTGGCAAACAAGAGGCTAGTTAGCCCCTTGACAGAACCGATTCCAGTCAGGATAGGAAACTTTAGGGATCGACATCAGTTCGTGGTGTGCGATTCTAGTCCTGTTTGTTTGTTGGGAAGAGACTTATTGTGCAAGCTCAATTGCACAATCTACTGTACCCCGAAAGGAGTAGAGGTGCAGACAAGCGATGATGACGCGACCTTTAAGGTTGCAAATCAGCGGGTGTGTGTGGAAATGTACCCAGCTTTGACAGTGGAGGAGCTTCCACATGACTTGAGGGAGTCAGTATCGACCGACGTGTGGGACCTAAGTGGAGAGGAGATTGGCTTAGTCAGGGGGGTGGAACCGGTGAAGATACAGGTTAAGCCAAACGTGGAATTCCCGAGAACGCCTCAGTATAAATTATCCCCTGAAACGATTGCAGGGATTAAACCTGTGATCGAGTCTATTATTAGGCAGGGAATACTGGTGGAGATCATGGGTAGTCCATGTAATTTGCCCATTATGGGGCTGCAGAAACCAAGTGGGAAGTTCAGGATAGTACAAGACCTGCGGAAAATAAACGACATAGTCGTTCCATGTTGTCCAGTGGTACCGAATCCATCTGTGATACTGTTCCAGATCCCATGTGAAGCTGAATGGTTCACAGTGATTGACTTGTGTCAGGCATTTTTTTTGATTCCCTTACATGAAGAGAGCAGATTTCTTTTTGCCTTTAGACTAGAAAATTGTATATTAACGTGGTGTCGTATCCCACAGGGGTATACGGAGAGCCCGTCGATTTTTAATCAGCTCCTAAAGAAGAATCTTGAAAACCTTGTGTTGCCGCGAAACTCTGTTTTGGTGCAATACATTGATGATCTTCTCGTCGCGTCGGAAACAGAAGACGCTTGCAGAACCGATACCATTGCGCTGTTGAATTTCCTGGGAGAGAATGGTCACAAGGTGTCTCCGAACAAGCTGCAATACTGTTTACCTGAGGTACAGTATTTGGGGCACAGAATCGAGAAGGGTAAAAGGAAGGTGTCTCCAGATCGCATTGATGCAATTCTGAGAATGGCAGTTCCCTCGACGCAGAGGGAAGTTAGAATGTTTTTGGGAATGGTGGGCTATTGCCGCCAGTGGATCCCAAACTTTTCCTTTGAAGCGAAGCCTTTACAGCGGCTGACGCGAAAGGATGTAAGTGATCCGGTACCATGGGACGACGACTGTTTGAAATCATTTCTGAGGCTGAGAGAAGCCTTATGTAGCGCTCCTGCGTTGGGAATGCCGGATTACAACAAGGCATTTGCATTATTCTGCTGCGAAAGAGAAGGTTGCGCATTAGCAGTGTTAACCCAGAACCATGGAGGTGTCCGTAGACCAGTTGCCTATTTCTCAGCTACTTTAGATCCAGTAGCTTCTGCGTTGCCCAGATGTCTCAGATCCGTTGCGGCAACAGGTGTCAGCATCGAGAGATGTGAGAGCATTGTGATGGGTCATCCTCTTACTGTACATGTGCCACATTCTGTTGAATTGTTGATGACTAGGACTAAAACACAGCACCTCGCGAATAATAGGCTGACTCGTTATGAGCAAGTTATTCTTGCAGCTGATAATGTGATACTGAAGAGGTGTGCTGTTTTAAATCCTGCTACATTGTTACCTGTTCCAAATATAGATGATAATGAAGATTGTGAGGACCATGATTGTCTCGACGTTACGGAACTATGCACCAAACCGAGACCTGACATTGTCGATGAACCGCTCCCAGTGTCAGATGAGATTTTCTTTGTGGACGGTTCATGTTTAAGAGACAGTGTCGGTCGACTGAGAGCAGCGTTTGCTGTATGCACCATCACGGGGGTGGTTGAAGCCGCTTGTTTAGAAGGAGTACACTCCGCGCAGGTGGCTGAGCTCATTGCTTTGACTCGTGCCTGTTTGGCAGCCAACAAGATCCGTGTAACGATTTACACGGACAGCCAGTATGGGTTTGGTGTGGTTCATGACTTCGGACAGCTATGGTCCCAGAGAGGGTTTATGACGTCTTCAGGTTCTCCTATAAGAAATGGGGACCATGTGCGAAAATTGCTTGAAGCATTGCAAGGTCCGGATGAAATTGCCGTTGTTAAATGTGCTGCACACACAAAGGGAAATGATTTTGTTTCATTGGGTAACAATTATGCTGATGAAGTAGCTCGATTTTGTGCAGAGCAGGGATGCAATTTTACGGAGACTCACATTGAGGAAACTGAGGAGAAAACGGTGTATGATCAGATGTTAGCAATGGCAGACTCATGGGAGGAACTGAAACAGCTTCAGGAAGGGGTCTTGGATCAGGAGCGAGACAGTTGGATACGAGCTGGATGTGAGAAAGGAGATGTGGATATATGGGTTTCGAATGATGGACGAGCAGTGTTGCCGGAAAGTTTGTTGAATCCCATGGCGAGGTTGATACATGGTGCTGTACATCTTGGTAGAGACGCAATGATGAGAGTGTTTCGTCAGACTTGGTATAACCCGAAGTTTCGGGCAGTGGCTGAGACCGTGTGCCAGAGGTGTGTCACTTGTCAACAGATGAATGTAGGAAAGAGGACAGCCGTGACGTTGAGTCACATAGGGAGGTCAGGTGGACCTTTCAATAGGATGCAGCTGGATTTTGTTGAAATGCCGAAGTGTAATGGGTTGAGGTACATATTAGTGATAGTATGTGTCTTTTCCAGGTGGGTGGAGGCATACCCTACACGCAGATGTGACACACTCATGGTAGCAAAACTATTATTGAGAGAACTCATTCCAAGGTACGGGTTCCCGACGTCCTTTGAATCGGACAGAGGAACTCATTTTCACAGCGAAGTTATGAAGTTGCTTTGTGCTGCCTTGAATATAGATCAGAGGTTACATTGTAGCTATAGACTAGAAGCTTCAGGGATAGTGGAGCAGGTGAATGGAACTCTGAAGGCTCGGATGGCGAAAGTATGTTCGTCTACGTCTCTGAAATGGCCTGATGCATTACCTTTGGTCCTTATGAGCCTCCGAAGTGTGCCTGATAGAAGGACTGGGTTGTCACCCCATGAAATCCTCATGGGAAGAGCGATGCGTTTGCCTGCAATACCTGCTACTGCTCTGATAAATATCACTGATGATATGATCCTGGACTATTGTAAAGGCCTTGCTGACATGGTCCGTTCTGTGTCTCAGCAGGTGCAGACAACAACGGTTCCAGCTGCGAGTGACCTGTGCCACGACTTGTGTCCAGGCGATTGGGTCCTAGTCCGCAAGCACGTGAGGAAGAGTTGCTTGGATGCTAGGTGGCACGGCCCGTTTCAAGTGATCCTCGTTACAAACACAGCCGTCAAGTGTGGAGGTTTACCAAACTGGGTGCATGCTTCCCATACCCGTAGAGTTCCAGCACCCTTGGAAGATACGGCCCCTCTCGAGAACGAAAATCCAGCAGAGACAACAGAACCACCTGAGAGGGCCAGTCAAGCTGTAAGGGTTGCTGAAGCAGCTGATGGTGCACTGAATCGAGCTGAGGAAGAACGTGGAAGAAGTACTGACCCAGAAACAGGCGAAGGAGCAAGAGGTGCAGTGGGCAGTACGGAATCGAGTTCTGCCGAGGAGGAGGAGGCTAGTGCACAGGGTATCGAAGGGAAGACCGGAGGTGCCACAGAAGCAGAGAAGGTTTGGCCCGCGAGACAGAAACGGGTAAACCTGAGGTTGGTACCGGACACAGATCTTGCACCAGTTTCGGAGGAGCCAAAAGAAGAATCAGGCGATGAGGAGTATCCTCAAGGTGTGAGAAGGTCAAAGAGAACTAGAGTGCCAAGTCGGAAGTACGCTTCACCAGAGTGGGCATATCCAGTGACTGATGCCAGGGTTACCGAGCATGGGAAGATTGAGGTCGATGACATTGGTCAACAGTGTCCCGCTCCAGAGAGTGGAAGTGTTGCTGAAAGTTCCGGGACTGGAGATCGAAGGAATTCTGACTATCCACATTCCGAGTCCACCCTTTCTGAGTGTCATTCGAGGTATGATCTTGGACAATTTAGAGTTCCCGACGTTCACTACTGTGCCAGATCCACAAGAACTGATCATCCTTAAGCTCGAAATATTGCAGGGAGTCCTGGAACTGTTGGGACCAGCAGTTATGTTGGATTGATTTGAGAGGGTTGCAAGCAGGGAAGAAGATAACCTAGATCCGAGAGGAAGAAGAACAAAATTAGGGATTTTTCCGTTATAGAACGAAGAAAAGTTAGGGAGAGTTTGCCTAAGTTCACGAAAGAGACATTAATGAGAAAGGGACTTACCATTTCAGAGACTGTACTGGACATTGAGTATATTCCGAAGATGGCAGATCCTGCAAACACACATCGTAGGGCTAAATTGATAATAGGCACATTGATAGGAGTTGTGATAGTCACTATATTTTTAGTGATAAGTTCGTACATGGTGGCTCACAGGCAGGAGGGGAAGGTTCACCCACACCTATTACCCCAGAGCAGAGAGGCGTTAGTATCAGGGAACAGGGAACCTCAAAGTTAAGTGAGGATCGCAGACTCCACATGGATTTGTCGAAGGGTGATTTTAAGCTTAATGCTTATGCAAAGTTGTTGTATGAATATGTTGATGCGATGGATGTGAAGGATTGTTATGTGTGTATGCAGTTGCCTGCTTCAGTGGATGAAGGTATCAAGTATCATCATCTCCCATTGACATATGGGATTTCTTGTAGTTTATTGCTTAGTTTATTTTATGACAGGAGGCAGTTCGAGTATTTCTTTTCAAATTTTGACACGGTACTTCCTGAAGTTCCCGCAATCAAGCATTTGAATAAATATGACTATTATAAGAAAGAGGACAGACTCCTGAAGTATTTTAGACCGACTGTGAAGTTGGATACTGCGCATGCTCACAGGCATAACCTAAGTACGACGAAAACCCAGAGGTGTGTCTGGGGATGCCTAGTGCACTACGAGAAAACACTATCCAGTGTAAATCTTTCAAATTTCAAAAATATTAAATCACATGTATCACATGAAACACATTACTACTTATGAATCCAAACATGTATCAATGAATCGAACAGAATCCAAACGAAGTCATATGTTGATTGTAAAACAGTTCTTTCTTTACTGTCACGGAAGATCAAAGTTCATAACTGATGCAGCAACCCACTGCATTAGACAGATGATCAAAATAAACGTCTCAATTTCTGAGTTTCCCAATGCATTTCGGGCTGATAAAGCAAAGCCCTTCGTCAGGGGATTCTACGAAACATAAACGACAGCAATATACACAATTGTCACAACATCATATATGTACACTTAAAAGCTTACATTCAGGCCCATTTGTGGACAGGACTCACGACTTGCTAACATTGCGTGATAATGAAAGAAATGGGACGTCAATAAAGAAACCCGAAAGTAATGAAGTTTAAATAAATTAAAAATCAACTATAAACCAGAAGATCCCTCGCACCACGAGTGCCAAATAACAAAGCAGCAAGTGTTCTGATAGAGAAACACCCTCTCCCAACAACATGCAAGGTGCAAAACAATCGAAAGTATAGTATCGTACCAAGAAACGATCGTAAACACGATAACCGATGCGTGCCAAACCCACGTTTGACAACGCTGGGGAACCTAAACAATGAATGAAGTAAAATAAAATCAATTGAGCAGAAACACAATGTGTGCATAAAACCGTCACCAAGTATTTTTGTGCATCTTACCAACGTAAGTCGATACTAAGTACGACGGTTGCTCAAGAGGAAAAGGTGTACTGAAAAATACGAGAGACCGCACCAATGAGTCAGTAAATGAATAAGTTAAGCATCATAAGGACTGCTCAGTAAAAAATACATTAAAGAGGAGAACCGTCTCCCGCTTACCCTTCGTCGTGAAACAAACAGTTCTTCACCCATAGTGTCGACCTTAACCGGAGGAAGGAGTGTAACGTTGTGAAAAACATGCGCGTCTAAATAAAGATCAGTGAAGTAGAAAGGGGACTACGTAAATAAACTACCGCGGCCATATTAAAAGATGCAATGAAAAGTAAAGAGGTGACAAGACGACATGTTAAGATGAAAAGAGTGAAACATCATCAATTTCAATACAAAACAATCTAATATACAACACATTATAACATTTTATGACACTGTGTGGCATTATACATGAATTACAAAGCAAAAGAATATAGAAACAGAAATTTATAAGTAAATTAACAATGACTAGCAAATAATGAATACATAATAAGCACTAGAGTACCAGGCAGAGAGATACCACTTAAGCACGAAGATGACAATATGCTTAAACAGCTATAAGAAACATGATAATTCAAATTTGTCATTCAGCCCCATCGGGGCGAGTGTTTGCAGAAACCATATCCAATGGGACTCCCGTTGCGCTAGCATTTTGGACATATTTCTTCCCGGGATAGCCTCAATGATTTCAAGAACCCCAAATTTAAGCTGAGCTAGAGTATGTTTTTCAGTTTGCCCAATGTTGTGCAAGCGGGGAACTGATGGTTTTAGTTCGAATCCGACTCTTGTGTTCGGTTATCCTAGTGCAAAACGCACGTTCAGTTTTGCCTACATAGCTCAAATCGCAAGGGCATTTGATAATGTAAACTACATGGTGACTATTGCAGTTCGCATTAAAACGTAAATCAATTTTTTTACCAGTTCGAGGATGAGGTAGACTTCTGCCTACCATTACATTATTGCAGTGGGAGCAATTCATGCATTTAGACATTCCTTTGTATACCAAATTGGGTTTGATTTTAGTTTTGTTCAAAATTTCTTTAAGGTTCCGAGATCTCTTATAGGCAAACAATGGAACATCAGTAAACAGGCCTTGAAGGTCTGGCTCGCATTTCAGTAGATCCCATCTCTGCAATATGCTTTTTTTTAACAGGTGAGAGTCAGTAGAGTAAGTAGAGACAAAAACCTCTCTCTTTTTCTCAGTGAGCGATGTTCTCTTTTTAAGTAAATCTTCACGATTAGAGGATATGGCCCTTGTAGCCGCCTGATCAACAATGTGTGCGGGATATCCTCTATCAAGGAATTTGTTTTTAGAGGCTTCAATGGCCTGCATGCCAACCTCCAGGTCAGACGTGATACGTTTGATCCTGAGGAACAGTGAGTACGGAAGGTGGCGTTTTAATGGCCATGGATGGAAGCTTTGGAACAACAAAGCATTGTTGCGGTCTGTGGATTTGGTGAAAACAGTAGTTCGAATTGAGGAACCAGATAAAGTTAATTGAACATCCAAGAATGCTATACTAGAAGGGTCAATCAGATGTGTAAATTGAATCCGAGGATTAATCTGGTTGAGTGACAAAATCTGAGTTTCAAGACTACTACGTGACCCATTCCAGATGATCAGTATATCGTCGATATATCGGTGGTATACAATGAGATTTGAGGTCCATGCAATATCCGTGAGAATATGCTCCGTTTCAAATTTAAACATGAAGATGTTCGCGTAGCTGGGGGCCCCAGAAAAACCCATCGATGTGCCATTGGATTGTAGAAAAAAATGGCCCTTCCACTGAAAGTAACTATGAAACAAGCAAAAATTCAAAATTTCAACAAGAAAAACTTTACTCGCTCTGACATCATCCTGACGCAGTAAGGCCCATTCAATGGCATCTATGCCATCCATATGAGGAATGGATGTGTACAAAGAGACAACATCTATTGTACATAACCACAGTTGTTCACTCTCAGGGATATGAATATCTTGGAGTATTGTCAATAGATGAGTTGTATAGAAATGCAATGGATTACCACAAAAACTAGAGAGTATCTATTTACTCGATTTCCACGAAGACCAAGTCTGTATATGCTCCCAAAAATTCATAAAAATGTGGACGATCCTCCCTTGAGGCCCATTGTCTCGGGATGTGACTCCATCCATGACCCCCTTGGTCATTATCTGGACACTTTCCTTCAACCTATAGTCCAGAGTTGTCCGTCGTATGTTCAAGATACAACTCATCTATTGACAATACTCAAAGATATTCATATCCCTGAGAGTGAACAACTGTGGTTATGTACAATAGATGTTGTCTCTTTAATAGAAAAAGACAGTGTAGCTGACCATGGCTAAGCACACCCCGTTTCTGAGTTACTTGGTGAAGTCTTGATTTGTGCAAGCGACGTCCGGAGCGTGCTACACTTATGCTCCACTGCAAACGCAGATACAAAATGTTGAGAGATAAGGACGGTGCACAATATAGCACAAGTTAAGTAGTTTCGGTCTTGTGACACAATCTTTATTTTCTTTTTTCAATACGGCACAGCCAACGCGTTTCGTTCCCACGGAACTTCGTCAGGGCTGAAAAGAGTATATATATATACATAAAAACCTTTACAGTAGGTAGGACATACAAACATTAACACTATTAAATATATATATTTAAACATATATATATAAAATATCTTAATTTTAGATCAACGCAATTTTTGAATTTCAATATCAGAAAGCTAGAATGATATGGATATATAGGATTTTGCACAAACTGATGCAATAAAAGGTGAGACTGTTACTGAGTATTAATGACCTTATTTTAGGAAACCTGAGGCTTTCTTACTTTACTGCAATTTGCTATAACGATGATACCGTTTTTGTATTCAGAAGGTGATATAGCCTCCTTTTCATAACCAAATGATTGTTTTATGGGTGTTACACTAATGAGATAGGATGTTGGAGGTCGAATTCTTGGCAGGTGTTCTATATATATGTAGATAGATCCTCATGGCATATTGTTGAGATTCTTACTTTATATACACCTACCTGCAATTTCATTGGTCTTCATATTCCTGAAAAAATGTTTATAATTTTTGTATATGTTTTTTAATGTATTTTTATATGTTTCTTGAGGCTATATATGTTTGTGCTCTTTTGTTAATTTTTCAGGTAAAAATATTGGTTTTGTCTAAAAAAATGTGTTGTGATATGTGTTTGTTGTGTATTTAGTCTTTTATCAAAATTTTTCTTTTGTTCTACAATTATGTTTTTCTGAAATGTGAAGATATGTATGTTTGTTAGGTTGCATGTGTTTTAACCATCCTGAAATTGTCTAGAGTTTTATATTTATGTCCATATATATGTTTAAATATATATATTTAATAGTGTTAATGTTTGTATGTCCTACCTACTGTAAAGGTTTTTATGTATATATATATACTCTTTTCAGCCCTGACGAAGTTCCGTGGGAACGAAACGCGTTGGCTGTGCCGTATTGAAAAAAGAAAATAAAGATTGTGTCACATGACCGAAACTACTTAACTTGTGCTATATTGTGCACCGTCCTTATCTCTCAAGATGTTGTCTCTTTGTACACATCCATTCCTCATATGGATGGCATAGATGCCATTGAATGGGCCTTACTGCGTCAGGATGATGTCAGAGCGAGTAAAGTTTTTCTTGTTGAAATTTTGAATTTTTGCTTGTTTCATAGTTACTTTCAGTGGAAGGGCCATTTTTTTCTACAATCCAATGGCACATCGATGGGTTTTTCTGGGGCCCCCAGCTACGCGAACATCTTCATGTTTAAATTTGAAACGGAGCATATTCTCACGGATATTGCATGGACCTCAAATCTCATTGTATACCGCCGATATATCGACGATATACTGATCATCTGGAATGGGTCACGTAGTAGTCTTGAAACTCAGATTTTGTCACTCAACCAGATTAATCCTCTGATTCAATTTACACATCTGATTGACCCTTCTAGTATAGCATTCTTGGATGTACAATTAACTTTATCTGGTTCCTCAATTCGAACTACTGTTTTCACCAAATCCACAGACCGCAACAATGCTTTGTTGTTCCAAAGCTTCCATCCATGGCCATTAAAACGCCACCTTCCGTACTCACAGTTCCTCAGGATCAAACGTATCACGTCTGACCTGGAGGTTGGCATGCAGGCCATTGAAGCCTCTAAAAACAAATTCCTTGATAGAGGATATCCCGCACACATTGTTGATCAGGCGGCTACAAGGGCCATATCCTCTAATCGTGAAGATTTACTTAAAAAGAGAACATCGCTCACTGAGAAAAAGAGAGAGGTTTTTGTCTCTACTTACTCTACTGACTCTCACCTGTTAAAAAAAAGCATATTGCAGAGATGGGATCTACTGAAATGCGAGCCAGACCTTCAAGGCCTGTTTACTGATGTTCCATTGTTTGCCTATAAGAGATCTCGGAACCTTAAAGACATTTTGAACAAAACTAAAATCAAACCCAATTTGGTATACAAAGGAATGTCTAAATGCATGAATTGCTCCCACTGCAATAATGTAATGGTAGGCAGAAGTCTACCTCATCCTCGAACTGGTAAAAAAATTGATTTACGTTTTAATGCGAACTGCAATAGTCACCATGTAGTTTACATTATCAAATGCCCTTGCGATTTGAGCTATGTAGGCAAAACTGAACGTGCGTTTCGCACTAGGATAACCGAACACAAGAGTCGGATTCGAACTAAAACCATCAGTTCCCCGCTTGCACAACATTGGGCAAACTCTAAACATACTCTAGCTCAGCTTAAATTTGGGGTTCTTGAAATCATTGAGGCTATCCCGGGGAGAAATATGTCCAAAATGCTAGCGCAACGGGAGTCCCATTGGATATGGTTTCTGCAAACACTCGCCCCGATGGGGCTGAATGACAAATTTGAATTATCATGTTTCTTATAGCTGTTTAAGCATATTGTCATCTTCGTGCTTAAGTGGTATCTCTCTGCCTGGTACTCTAGTGCTTATTATGTATTCATTATTTGCTAGTCATTGTTAATTTACTTATAAATTTCTGTTTCTATATTCTTTTGCTTTGTAATTCATGTATAATGCCACACAGTGTCATAAAATGTTATAATGTGTTGTATATTAGATTGTTTTGTATTGAAATTGATGATGTTTCACTCTTTTCATCTTAACATGTCGTCTTGTCACCTCTTTACTTTTCATTGCATCTTTTAATATGGCCGCGGTAGTTTATTTACGTAGTCCCCTTTCTACTTCACTGATCTTTATTTAGACGCGCATGTTTTTCACAACGTTACACTCCTTCCTCCGGTTAAGGTCGACACTATGGGTGAAGAACTGTTTGTTTCACGACGAAGGGTAAGCGGGAGACGGTTCTCCTCTTTAATGTATTTTTTACTGAGCAGTCCTTATGATGCTTAACTTATTCATTTACTGACTCATTGGTGCGGTCTCTCGTATTTTTCAGTACACCTTTTCCTCTTGAGCAACCGTCGTACTTAGTATCGACTTACGTTGGTAAGATGCACAAAAATACTTGGTGACGGTTTTATGCACACATTGTGTTTCTGCTCAATTGATTTTATTTTACTTCATTCATTGTTTAGGTTCCCCAGCGTTGTCAAACGTGGGTTTGGCACGCATCGGTTATCGTGTTTACGATCGTTTCTTGGTACAATACTATACTTTCGATTGTTTTGCACCTTGCATGTTGTTGGGAGAGGGTGTTTCTCTATCAGAACACTTGCTGCTTTGTTATTTGGCACTCGTGGTGCGAGGGATCTTCTGGTTTATAGTTGATTTTTAATTTATTTAAACTTCATTACTTTCGGGTTTCTTTATTGACGTCCCATTTCTTTCATTATCACGCATTGTTAGCAAGTCGTGAGTCCTGTCCACAAATGGGCCTGAATGTAAGCTTTTAAGTGTACATATAAGATGTTGTGACAATTGTGTATATTGCTGTCGTTTATGTTTCGTAGATTCCCCTGACGAAGGGCTTTGTTTTATCAGCCCGAAATGCATTGGGAAACTCAGAAATTGAGACGTTTATTTTGATCATCTGTCTAATGCAGTGGGTTGCTGCATCAGTTATGAACTTTGATCTTCCGTGACAGTAAAGAAAGAACTGTTTTACAATCAACATATGACTTCGTTTGGATTCTGTTCGATTCATTGATACATGTTTGGATTCATAAGTAGTAATGTGTTTCATGTGATACATGTGATTTAATATTTTTGAAATTTGAAAGATTTACACTGGATAGTGTTTTCTCGTAGTGCACTAGGCATCCCCAGACACACCTCTGGGTTTTCGTCGTACTTTTGTATACAGTGGTCCGCAGAGCCACTTGACCTGGTGCACACACAATTGTAATAGTTAGTTTGAGAATTTAGAATATTTTGTGCATAGTTTAAGCTAGATTATTATTGAGTGCATCACAGCTGTTTTTTCTCACAGGCATAACCTGACATGTGCGTTATCTGGGACGGAGAAGAAATTCATTGATCAAGTAGAAGACAGGTATAGAAAATTGACCCAGACACGAGACACCGGAGATAGTCCAGTAGATTGGACGGAGGAGGAGAAGGCTCACAAATCCAAGGGAAGCTATGGACCAATAGCGTTAGATGAAGTACAGAAGGGGAATTTGTGTATTGGACGGCCTCAATCCGCTACGGAGAAGGTCGCAGTAGGACATAGCACCTGTTCTCAGACCTTCACCCTGGAGGCTTCTGTTAAGGACTTTATGCAAGGTCCGGTACAAGTAATTCTGACAGTATATTATGTATGTGGGAAGAATGCTTACGTCAGACTACCTGCAAATTGGTATGGCATATGCTATTTGGCTATCATATTCCCGAAGATTTATCACACAGAAGATCTAGAGTTGCTAGAGACGAGACAACATTCTAGAAGACGTAGGGCTGTAAACACCGGTGCAGTGATTGGAGATATATATGGAGCAATGATACCTAGTATGGGTGTGGTGTTGAATGACGTGAAGATCAGGAGGTTGGCGACTGTGGTTGATGAGCTGTCTATGAATACGGCGAGGTCTTTGTTGTTGGTGGCTGGAGAGATGTTGTCGATACGGAATATGGTTATGCAGAATCGCCTTGCATTAGACGTGTTATTAGCTAAGGAAGGCGGAGTCTGCAAATTATTGAAGGTTCAAGAATGCTGCACATATATTCCAGACAACACGAAGGAGATAGGGAAGTACATAGATAACATCACAACTATTCACAAGGAGATTATGGACTTAACGGAGGAGAATGTGTGGGAAAAGATTGGACAAGGATTTGGAAGAGTGGGAACGTGGTTTGCGAATTTGGGAAGAGGATTTCTTAGATCAGTGTTGAAGCCAATTATCATTGCTGTGGTTTGTGTGATTTGTCTGTGGGGATGCGTGAAAGCGTGGAAGTGGTATCAAGGAGGCAAGGTTGAAAGAGCTCTTAGAGCAAACGAGAAAAGAATGGCGAAGTTTCAGGAGCAGCAATACGAGAGTCTTAAGAGAATGGAGGGAGTTCGACATGGCAGAGTCATGACTAGCACGGTTTAAATCAGTTCTAAAGAAGAAGATTGTAATGGTGTGATGACAGATGTCATCAAAGGGGGGAACTGATGTAGCGCTTAAAAGTTTGAAAATCGTAGGGGTGCGTTATATTCACTGTTAGTTGGCACCCGCATATAATCAAATGTGTACTCAGGTATTTTGTGTGCAATGTATTAAAGAATTATATAATCTATATCGATTTCAATAGAAGTGTTAGCTATGTACAAGCATATTGTGAATGTATTAGAGAAATGTAGAGTTTAGTCATTTGAACAATGTGATGTTAAAAACGTGTAGTTTAGAATTCGTGTCTGTAGACTGTTTAGTTTGACCACACATGAAAGAAAGACGTAAATGTCAATACTGTGATTTAGACATGCTTGTGTAACCGAAGTAGTGGCCAGAATTCGCATATATCGTCGAGGCGAAAGGCCTGGTATTTTCTTATGTTAGCCAAGGGCAATAGGCCAAAAAGGATTTATTCCAGTAAAGGTTTTAGGCTGTAGTAAATTGCAAAGTTAAAAGATGCGAAGTATGTCTGCCTTGCATGATCTCACCCCAGGTGCAAGGACAGTTGCTCGTTAGTAGAGAAGCTCTTTGTTCATGAATTGACTTATGTAGTAAAAGCCAGACATGGGAGTGCTTTGGAATGTGCCAATCGTAACTCCTAGTGCGGATGGTGTCTGGGACTCAAGGCCAAGCGATGGACGATGGAACTGGACAGCGCTCTGTGGAAAATTACTGAAAGACGACCCCGCAGAAGAGGAGGTGCAAAGGGCGTGTTCTGAGATTTGGGGTTCTGTATTAGGGAAAACGCCCCGAGGGTGGAGGCAGATCAGAGCAGCCCAGAGCAGAGAAAGGCTAGGCGAAGAGCTAGAGGGGGCAACTTAGACTAAGCTCTCTAAGTGAAGACTTCTCAGGAAGTTTCACTCTGACACCTTTCGACTGAGGGTCTCAAGGGATTGCTAAGTAGGGATGTCATCTAGTACGGAGTAGGGACAGAGATGGTATGGTCCAGTGTCCCTAATATCGACATTGGCTTGGTAGTTTTCTACCTCATGCTTTTAGAGATTGTGCTTTTAGTTATTTTTAGCCGTATGCGGATTCTTCGTAGAGTAGCATTTGTGTTAGTGCCTATGTACTTGCTGTGCCTCGTATTGAGGACTTTGTATCTTCAAATCTTTATGCTGATAATAAAAGCCAGAGAGCCAAGAGATTAAGTCTCGAGTCCTTGATTATGATAAATTGTGGACAGCATTTTCTGATAATTGTGTTTATTCCCTCCACGCTATTGGGCAAGTAAAAAGTTCCATCCGACCAGAGTGGGTTCTAGTAGATAATTGCGGGATACTAAAATGGGCCGGAGCAAACTTCTGACCGCACCCTAAACAAGTTTGCACCCCCTCCCAGAGACCAGTCACCCCTTGCCCTCGGTGCCACTGTTTACCCTCCACCCTCACACTATCCCACTGTTTACCCTCCACCCTTACACTATCCCACTGTTTCCCTCCACCCTCACACTAACTAAGTTCTTTTGATACTGAGAGGGCAGGAGGTGTACGCGTGTCTGCGCGCACCTGAGGAATACTGCATCAGCAACACCAGCACGTCATAAAACGAACCCGCACAAGATAGTCTGCTGCTGGCTGACCTCATCGGCGGCAGTGCGGTGCACTGCGCAGGCCGCAAGGGGGCAGTGCGGGCATCGCATCACACGTACAGCAACAAGTGGCAAACACAGAGCGCGAGGGGAAAGTACCACAGATGATGAAAAATGTAGACTATCAAGGTGTGGTAATCAGCGCTGTACCCCGTCTGAAGTGTGATCACACAGATTCCACCCAATGAAAGATGTAAGAAGGCATCAGATCCTGGAACAACAGGGCGGTGCCAGCTGTACAGTAGCAGCTGCAGTGGGCTGCCGCCTCTTAGTGGCATCCCATTCATGTCGGGCAGCACGTTCTTCAAAGTCTGCTTATGTGTAAGTTTACACATACTAAGTAATGAGGGCTGCTGGCACTAAAAATACTAAATATAAAACAATTCTGATTCACAGATTATCTAAACAATGTCCCTCTAGATTAACCCGTGTAATGAATCTTCTGTGGATAGTCTGAAAGCTGGTGTAGATGTGGGGTTCTTGGGCCTAAAATGGACACCGCTCATTATAATGCGTAGCTTGTAATCTCGGCAAACCAAACCAAACCCATGTGCGTGACCTTCCTTGCAATTTAAAGCTCCTAGGAGACAAAACCCCCAGAGTTGTGTTTTGTGTGCCTCTTGCCACGTTCTTACATGCTCTAAGTTTACTTGCTCTTCCCATCGTTTTGCATTTGTTTGTGTTCTAGTCCTCTCACACCAGCAGCGATTGGACGAATAAATAAACAGAACATTTTTATCACCTAACTTTTAAATTGAACAGTGTAATCAGTCCGCTCTAATCTGAAATAAACCATTTTCTGGTAGAAGAGGTGCCCTTTACCCTCCCTATCAGCATACCTGAATCTGTCAAGAACTGCAGGCTCTGGGAGACAACCCCCTACAGCCCCACCCAAGACATGATGTCTTGAGTTAAACCTGAGAGCAGGATGTTTAGACCCGACCATCATCCTCCGGCCGATGCAAGAGTGGGCAGATGAGAGCGTCATTATCAGCATGTGCAGTGTCAAGTCAAAAACAAAGGTTTACGCCCTCTGCCCCCTTTCCGGGGGTGGGTCTGAGAGCAGCCATTCACTCCCCCAAACAGTGATCCCCACACAATACCCACAGGCTGGCACACGGCTATCCTCAAATACCTTTAAGAAGAAGCAGATTGGGATGTGTGCCCCTCGTGGCTGCCCCCTGCCACTCCCAGCTGGGACCTTTTCAAATTAACCCTGTACCTCACCCTGCAGTCACACAAGCACACTACTCACCTTGCTCATGTGACACTTGACTCACCTGTCCCCCTCACTGCTTACTCTGCAATCTCACTCAAACAAACCCATCACTAACCACATTCATTTGTCCCACTCTGCACTTACATCCACACCCAAATTCATATGGTCACCTCACTCACCCTGCAGTCACTCCTCTCACCCTACTCTCACACTGTCGCATCACTCACTGTGCACTCACATGGGCACTCCTGTCACTCACACAGCACAGAGGGCTAATATGCCTGCTACAAAGGACTTGTACCATGCAGATCACAGAACTGAGTGTTAGAAAACTACGGGTAGCCCTATAAAAAAGTGAAGTGTTGGTCAGAAAGGGGCAATAGAGAGATGAGGTGCACTGTTGCACCGTGCACGACCAGTGTTACGGCCAGCCCTGGTTGGGAGTCTTAGCCCCCCCCCAAAATTCGGGTCTAGTTGCGTACCTGGTTGCTTCCCACATCAGAAGTAGGTTTGCTGCCTGTTTTTCATGCCCCCATCTTGAGTTAGGGCTCTCTGATTGGAGTAGTCATACAGAACCGCCAATCAGCATGTAGTTCCTGCAGCAGAGCACTGCTTTGACGTCAGCACTGACGTTCCTCCAATGAACGGGACAGCAGGAGAGATGCCAGGGAGTGCAGAAAATTTTGCATACATAAACCTGCAAAATACTTCAACTTTGCTGATGATACAGCACTTCTTCACTGTTGCTTTTTGCCTCGTGGTTGCTGAATTTAACATCTGGTTGCTGCCGTTCCCCTCGCTCTTGAACCCTTCCCCCTCAAGGTTATCCTGGTTTGTACCCTTGCAGCTAGTGCATTTCACTGCAAGGAATTTACAACGGTTGTATCCGTCCTGAAGATTCCATTCTCTGGCAGGTAAGAGTGCCGAACTTTTTGTTTTATATTTTTTAACCCCTTGTGTGCGCACGACGTCTCCCGGCCATCGTGCATTACGGTGGGCGTGTGCGCACGACGGCCAGGAGACGTCGTGTTCGCGAACGCCGTTTATTTCTCCCGCACAGCGGGAGAAATAAACCCGCATGCAAGGGGTTAAAGCCTCGCTCCTTTCCCCTTCATCCCACTACTAGTGGGAATGTTGGATGTTTCAAGGAGGAGCGATTTGGCATTAATGCCATAGGTGCTGACTCTGGGAACCCGGGTTTGAGTCCTGGCATCGGCTCAGCATCATGTGATCCTGGGCAAAATTTACTTAATTTACCAGTGACTTGCGAACAATGAATTCCTAGAGCTGATTCCACAAGCCTAATATAACAAATATTGTGAAGTATGCCTACCATCAGTCATCCCTTCTTTCATAGACCAAATTTAAATGCTTTCTTGTGCAGCTATTTCTGAAGCTTTGGAAGGCGATCTTCTTTATAAGCCAACTATGCTAACAAATTGACTCTTGATACTGCTAGAGAATAAAGATGTATATATCCTGTTGAATCACTTATATCACATGTGTATGATGTGAATGTCCCCTAGGCCATCTTGAAAAACTGAGGCTGGCCTCCTACTGGCATGGAAACACCTGGCCATACTCCACATACTTACTCATAATTGTGTCAAAAAGCATGTTTTGTGGAACCCCTTTTTCTGATATCTTGTCTAGGGGCAAGGATGGGGCGTAACAGCCAGAGATGATGATTGTGGAGCTGGGGAACCAGGTTCAATTCAGGTGCCTGCTCAACATCCTGTGATTCTGGGTAAATCACTTAATCTCCCTGTGCTTACAAAAAATGAATGTGTGCTTGTGTAATGTAAAAGATGCTCCTGTTAAGCGCTCAAATACCTTTGGGTCATGTTCGCGCTATACAAAACTGCAAAAAAGATATTACAAACTTTTGCGATCACTCCAGTTTCCAGGTACTGTTCAAGACTGGAAGTGGAGCACAACCTAAGGAAGGCAGAAGCAAGAATCCATCCACACAATGACTGTCTCTGTGGAGAAGAACAGGCACACCCCTCACCTATGTTTTGGGAATGTTTTTACTAATCTATCCTAAATGTTGTGTTTTATGTGAAAAATAAAGCACCAACGTAAGTTTTTGTGCTAGTTTTTTCTTGGAGACTTTTCATTTGAACTTTATAATAAGCACAAGCACTACAAAAACATCAGTTTACTAAACACTCGTATTTATTTAATATTATTTGGCCTATATGACCTGGGCTCTGCAGGAGGGAATGGCCATTAATGATCCAGAGTTTCAGCTTCCAGAACTTTTTTGTCAGATGGTGGTGGTGGGGGGGCTCGACATGTAAGAAGGTTTAGATGGGGAGCTCAGCCGACAAAAGTTTGAAGACCTCTGCTCTATGCTGTTGCCTATAGTGCTGTCACTTTTGAGAATGTTCCAGTTCTTCACAAGGATCCCCCTGACATCACCAGCATTGCCATTGTATGTCAGGATGATCCATGTGCCGTCCTCAGTTTGTTCTATCTCAGGGTTTATCTTGTCCGAGATAGTCTCCTGTCTACTGATGCCCTTGGCTCTGTCACTAGCCCTATTGAGGACCCAGATCAGGTAGCCTCTCTCGCTGAATCTGTTCATTATGATCTCACGCTCATGTTGATATGCTGCCTCAGTATTGCAGTTCTATTTGGCTCTTAGTAGCTCCCCATACAGGATGCTCCACTTGAGGGTCTCAGGATGGCTACTAAGTGGATGTAGCAAGCTATTGCCCGCCGTACTTTTGCAGAAGAGCTTGGTGTGTATGGTTTTCTGCCTGATGTCTATCCTGATGTCCAAATACTCCACAGCGGTGATACTGATCTTACCAGTAAGTAGTATGTTACGGTTTTTGTAGTTGAGTTTCCTAATGAAGTCAGTTGCTAGATCATTGGAGCCCCTCCAGATGATTAAAAGGTCATCTATGTACCTGAGCAATACCACCACACAACCAAAGTCCTGCGCAAGCTCAGAGCTTCAATACATTTCCTCCTCCCATTGGCCCATGAACAGATTTGCGAAGCATAAACCCATGGCAGTCCCGGTAGTTTGTCTGTAAATGACACCATTGAATAGGAAGATGTTATTCCTAAGACAATGTGCTATCATTTCTAAAATCATCACAGTGTGTTCCCTGTACCGGACCTGTTTTCTGCGTAAGAAATAGCAACATGCTTCCAGTCCTTGTTCGTGGTCATTGATCGTGTACAACAAATTGAAATTGAGGGTGATCAATAGGTAATCCTCCTCCCACTCAATGTCCTGAAGTGTGCCCAAAAAGTTCTTCATGTCCCTAATGTAAGAGTCAAGTTTGAATACGTGGTCCCTCAGGAAATGATCCACGTATTTGGACACATGTTCCAAGGCACTTCCCCTTGAATACACTGTGGGACGTCCGGGTAAGACAAGAGGATCCTTGTGTATCTTGGGAAGATATAAGCCTGGGAGTTTGGGATGGTCTTTCTTGAGAAAACAGTACTCTTCCCACTCAAGAATCCCCTTGTCTCTCCATTCGTTAAGCTTGTGATCCAGCGCGAGACTGGGAAGAATGGGGAATAACATTTACTATTACCCTCCCTGCGTCGCAGACCCGACGTCACGCTAGCTCATTCACACACGCAGTCATTGGTGGGGCCCATAACACCAACACTCACACGTCTCTCTCACGAGTCTGAACACACAGGAGGGATGAGTAATTCAAGCGCTGGACATGTGTGGGGGAAACCTTATAACCTATCGGGAGAGAAAAGTTATTTTACAAAATATACATTAACATCCTTCACCTATAGATCCTTAATCCTAAACATCAAGGCACTCCACCCACTTGGTCAATGGACCAATTTAGTTGGATTGGTTGATGGTGATTTAGAACCAGCTAAAACACATTTTAAGACTCACAATCCTTAACTTTCTTAATGAAAAACCACAAACTCATTATTTCTCGTTAATCAATAGTTGTTTATCTAAATTTTCATAATGACTTATATTTGCATTTGTCTCGTCACAGTTTAGAATTTCTAGATCAATTCAAGTAAATCGCAGAACATCATATTTACCTAATCTGGCAATTTGGAGTCCTCTAATTCATTGGCTCTGCATAACCAAATTTTGTCTTAAATTGTCCGAAAAGCAGGCAAAAGCTCAAAGTTCTTTGCTCAGCGCGTTACAGTCCCAATCTCTCAAAGCACCAGAAATTGTGCAAGCAACTATCATAGTTCGTAGTTTTAGAAAAAGCTTGCTGTCATTAGGCGGTCAGGCTGCATCTGGGTCATCAGAAAAGTCGTCACAACGAAGGTAGAAAACGAGCTCTCTCCAAAAATAATGAAGAAGACGACCATCCCACGAATGACCAACGAACGACCCACGAACGACACCCCTTCCTATTCTATCACTCTTTTATAACAAAAGTAAGTTAAAGAAGATACAATTTTAAGTTCTAGGACAGTCGTGATTGGCTGGTTGGGATCGTATGACTTATATTCCCAGATTTTCAGTACTGTTCGAGGGGTGAGGTCATTTGTCAGCAAAGAGTCGGCTTGTTTCGGTTTTCTGTAAGGTTGATTGTTCCCCTGTCTTGACGAACGTCCCGTTTCATATCCTTGACCGGGTACATGATGAACAAAGGTCGCTACGAGGTTTAGGAGATTTCTTGCACATGCGCAGCTCACTCCGCGCCTCATGAGACAGTGGCCACTTCGGCGTGTGGTGACAGCGGCCATATTGGATTTAGGGTCAGATGTCAACTTAAGCGAAACAAACACAAAACAGTAATTAATACATAGAAATGGTGATTCTAATGTTAACCCCTTACTAATCCCTCTATGTGTTTGTATTTATCTAGCATATAGCGACATTTAAAGCCATTATATTCACCTTTTTCGATCCTCCTCACGGATGCAACATCACAAAGCAACATATATCATGTAGTATACTATTACCACATATACTATTGTTAATATGCATACAGATTTTAGTTGTAAAGGTTATTTAGCCATGCAAACTGCAAATCCCACATGTACTTTAAGTATTAATAATGTTGATTATTATTCATGCAACACTTGTTTAATAATATTATAGTTAATAGATTATATAATTCGTATTTTCATGCAAGAATAGAGGAGGTATACAAAATGTTGCACTACCTGCTCCATCAATCCCCCCTTTGGTGACTTTATCACCACAATACCTAACATTTTGTAAATTTTATAAAAGAAAATTAATTCATTAATTTTTAGTTCACATTTCTGTTTCCCAATTTCTTCTCCTCTGGCTCTTCTATACATACTATTTTTCATTTCTTCTAATTCTACTTCTTCATATTCCCTTTCTCGTCTCTTATTCTCTTTCTTTTTCAAAGTTTCTCTTTTTAAATGTTTCTGTATTTTCTTTTGTTTGCAACATAAACATCCTAGTCTTAAAACTAATAATAGAAAAATTACACATGTTAGTGGAAATAGGATTTTACCTATAAATGTACTACCTAATTTTAATAGGAAATCTTTAATAGAAGATAATTTCTTTCCAATCTTTTCCCAAACACCTTCAACCTCCAGTGGTGCAATTTCCTCATGCAAATCAGTTATATTTTTGATGTATGACTTTAGATCTTGACTTTCGTCAGGAATGTAAGTACAACAATGTTGAACTTTCAGCATTCCACAGACTCCACCCTCTTTTGCCAAAATTATATCAAGGGTAAGTCGATTTTGCATTACCATGGCACGCATGGCAACCATTTCTGTGTTTACCAATAAAAATCCTCCAGCGGTGCTTGTTGACAAGCGGTCCACTACTGTTGATAATTTTCTAATTTTATTTGCATTCAGAAATATTCCCACTGCTGGTATCAATGCTCCAAAAATGTCTCCCACAATTTCTGACCAAGATTCTCTCTTTCTACGTGTTAGTTGTCTACCTAACTCATGTACACCATCTCTTCCTCTTCCCACATGGAAAATCTTTGGGAAAACCAGGCCCACGTAACATGTGCCAAATCAGTGATCTGGTAATCGATAATATGCTTTGTTCCCGCAGATAAAATATAATCCAGGAAAAACTTGATCATTTCCTCCTTTAAATCCCCATCCACCCATGATTCGATATTTATCATGGCAATCACTGTCACCTACAAAATAATTATCATATGAAGTTTGATTCCTTCTAATACACAACTTTCCTTTCTGAGGCCAATCTAAAGCCATTGTTGGACTAGCTTCTCCTTTCAAATGTTTTTCCTTTTCAACATTCCAGACTGTCTTTCCTCTCTTCCCTCAGATGCTTTCTTTTGCATTTTCAATCTCCTTTCTTCAACCATATCCAAGAACACGTTCTCCTCCTTCTTTAAACTACAAGTTAGATTATTTCTAAATATAAACTCTAATGTTAGTTCTTTAGTTTCTAAGAAAAATTCAACTAGTACCTTTGCAGGTTTAATTTGTTAATTACAGATACTTGTGAAAATATGTTATCTACATCTGAAAAATAATATTCTAATTTCCCTATTTTGTAAAACAAACTTGCTATTACACTACATGTTATTCCATACGTTACTGGGAGGTGATGATAGGTCACTCCCTCGGACACAGATGCAGGTAACTGCATGCAGACGTAGCAGTCCCTCACGTCCATCGTCTTTACGTATTCATACAGTAATTTTGAAAATACATTGTTAGAGATATCATTTATGGACCTATCTTTATGTTAGTAATTTCTATCTATATTAGTCGGATTTACAACCTGAATCTTTTCGACATTAGTTATATTCTTACTATGTCCTTCTATTGTTTCTAGTGTAACCTTAAACGCACGCCACAGAAGCATTAGTAATGTACAACAACAACACATTTTGAACCATATTCCAAGAAATACACATTTAGTTTTTCTACTTTCTGTGTTTGCCATTTCGAAAAAAAAAAAATTATCAGTGTGTTTGACTTAGCCTCTTCTACTTCACAACTAGTTTTGTCTAACAAAAGGCTCTAAGTACCTACTTGGTTCTATCAGTTATGTCCTTTCCAGGTATTTATTGTCTTTCCATTGGTATCACTTTTGGTCTTTTCAGTTTGGCATTTCATCGTCTTCCACTTTTCTTTCACAATCTTGATACAGAACTTCCTGAACATCCGTTTCTTCTCCAATGTCGGACAAGATAACTCTCAGGATTTCCGATTCTTCGTTTTCCTCAACCACTTCTGGTACAGTCACCTCTGGATTTTCTTGGCTATCCGCCTCTTCTTTTATTTCAGGCAGCACCACATATGACCATTCCGGCGACTTATACTTCCGGTTAGGTTTTCTTGTTCTCTTATTTTCCTCTGTTGTCGTTTTTCTCTCGTCTTTCAACTTTTCTTGACTAGATACTTCATTCACTTGTTCAGCTCTAGGTGAATTCACTTGTGTCAATCGGTATCTCAATCTCTTTATTTTGTTTGGCCAAATTTCATCTTTTGCTGATCTTTTCAATTTATTTCCTTTATCATTCTTCTCAGCTCTCCATGCTCTTTTCCACTGAACTCGACCTTATGGTACTTCTTCATCACTGTCTTCTCATTCTGTTTCAACTTGACTCTTACCTTCAACTGTTTTTCTTTCCACCACCTTTTCAATTTTCCCTACTTCTGTCCCTCCTCGTGTTACTTGCACACAATCTTCCTGCTGACTAACTGTCCCTTCCTCTAACTGGATGTTTGAATTCCCTACAACTCCTCGGGGGTCTTTCGCAAAAATCTTTCCCTCACTATCTGTATCTGGCACCTGACCATATGCTTCTGTTACTTCAGGTGGAATTTCTCTCAACTTTTCATCAGGGACTTCCTTATCGAAAATTTCTTTAATTGTCTCTTCACTGCTTTTCTCTTGTCCAGTATGTACTTGGGCTTGTTCAGTTTCTGAGTCTGAGCTGGTGTCTGAGATCTGCAACTTTCTTCTCAAGGGGATGTTCTCTGGGGCAATAGTAAAATTTGGTTCTGACTCCCCCCTTTCAGGATTTTGTCTTGTTCTGGTGTCCTCAGTATCAGATTCGGAACTAGTTTCTGTCTCTTTAAAGTACTCTCCTTCCTTGTTATCCACTGGGTTTGGAATTCGCAAGGTATGACTAGCATGGATCCAGTTCTTTACTCCTGCACACTTCACAGCTGTGGTCGTGGTTAGAATCACTTGTTGTGGTTTTCCCCAACGTGGAACCAAACAGTTCCTTCTTCTGTGCACTTTAATTCTCACCCAGTCACCTGGGCTTAGATCATGAGGTGGCTTCTTTTCAAGGGTGGTGGCATCCGATCCAACCTGATGAAGCACAAAATGTACGGCGTCAGCCAGCCCCTTACAGTAATCCAACACCAAGTCATCAGAGATAGGCAATAACTTGTTGACTGGTATGAATACATGTCTCATTGCTCTCCCCATCACAATCTTGTGGGGACTCAAACCCGTGTTTCTATCTGGAATTGATCTAATAGTCATGAGTACCAGAGGCAAGACATCAGGCCATTTCAGTCCTGTGGCTAAACACATTTTTCCTAATCTGTTTTTAAAAGTGCCATTTACCTGTTCCACCACACCAGAAGCCTCTGGGCGATAGGCACAATGCAGTTTTTGTTGTACATTCAATGCTTCACAAATTAGTTTCATGATTTCATTATGGAAATGTTTTCCTCTAGCTGATTCAATTGTGACTGGAAACCCACATCTAGGGATGAATTCCCTGAAAAGCAGTTTTGCTACTATAATTCCATCACTTCTTCTTGTGGGATAGGCTTCTACCCATCTAGAAAACAGGCAGACCATCACTAAAATATACCTCAACCTGTTACAGGGAGGCATCTCAACGAAATCGATTTGCATTCTGGTGAAAGGCCCTCCTTCTCGACCTATCGTTCCTAGACTTACAACTGTTTTTCTTCCAGGATTGAACTGTTGACAAAAAAGGCATCTTTGACAAAGGCTCTCAGCCACAAGTCTGAATTTTGCATTATACCATGTCTGCTTAAATAATCTAATCATTGCGTCTCTTCCTACATGTGCTTGTCCATGATACATTCGTGCCATGGCTGACACCATGCTATCAGGCATAACTGGTCTTTCATCCCGATAAACCCACACATGATCTGTTTCTCTTGGTGCACATCCTGCTTTTACCCATTGTCACATTTCCTCATCTCCTGCTTCTTCCTGTAACTGCCTCACTTCTTCCCATGTATTCACAATGTTAGTAAACAACAAGGGACATTAATTCATTTCCTTTTCCTTTGCCCTATTTACTGAATTCTGGTTTCTCGCATAATATTGAGCCATATCGTTTGCATACTTGTTCCCTACTGCAATGTAATCTCCGGTCTTCGAATGAGCAGCACACTTCACAACAGCCAATTGCTTAGGCAGCTGTATCGCCTCAAGCAATTTCCCAACCACTTCAGCATTCTTTATAGGGGTTCCACTTGAAGTCAAAAATCTTCTCTGTGACCAAATTTGGCCAAAGTTATGCACGACACCAAAGCCATACTGACTGTCAGTTACCACAGTCACTCTCACATTCTTTCCCAACTTACATGCTCCTGTCAATGCATAAAGCTCAGCTATCTGGGCTGATTTTACTCCCTTTAGGTAAGATGCTTCCATTACTGCTGCAACTGTGCATACTGCATGTGCTGCACTCAGATTTCCTTCGTCTGTTCTCAAGCATTACCCGTCCACAAACATCACATAGTCACTTTCTGACAAAGGTACATCTTTTATATCAGGACGTGGTTTGGTACAGAAATCAAGTACATCCAAACAGTCATGATCCACATCGTTTATGTCTTCCACGTTCTCTGCATCGGGTAATAATGTTGAAGGATTCACATTCAAACATCTCACAAGGCTTACATTTGTTGCACCTAATATGACTTTCTCATATTTAGTCAGCCGACTATGCGTCATGAACAGAGTGCGGCTCCTTGTTAAAAGGATTGCCACATCATGAGGTACAAACACTCGCACAGGATATCCCATCACAATTCCTTCACTCTGTTCCAGACTCTTACAGGTGGCAGCCACCGCTTTCAAACAACCTGGCAATGCTACAGCTACAGGGTCGAGTATAGCTGAAAAATATGCAATTGGTCTTCTCAGTTTTCCATGTTTCTGTATTAATACAGAGAGTGCACATCCATTCCTTTCACTGCAGTATAGTTCAAACTCTTTTTCATAATCAGGCATACCAAGTACTGGTGCCTCGCACAAACTGTCTCAATTGTTTAAAGGCTGTTAGTTCTTCCCTATTTAATTCAATGGGGTCTTTTACATCACTTCTCATCAGGCATACCAAAGGTTTTGCAATCAGGGAAAAGTTACTTATCCACTGACGACAATATCCAACCATTCCAAGAAACATTCTTACTTCTCTTTGTGTCATTGTGGCTCTCATTCCTTTTATTATCTTGATTCTCTCTGCTGTTATTTTCCTCAGTCCTTTTTCAATTCTGGGCCTAAATATTGTACTTCTTTCTGACAAAATTGCAATTTCGATCGGGATACTTTAAGTCCTCCATCTGCTAAATGATTTAGCAATGCTATGGTATCCACTACACAAGCTTCTCGTGTTTTTGACGCCACAAGCAGGTCGTCAATGTATTGGACTAGTACTGAGCTCTCGGACATCTCTAGATCTTCTAAGGACTTTTTCAATATCTGGTTAAATATTGAGGGGCTCTCTGTATACCCCTGTGGGATTCGGCATCATGCCAAAATACGTTCACCAAAACGGAACGCAAAAATCTGCTGACTGTCATGATGCAATGGGATGGAAAAGAAAGCATGACATAGATCAATCACTGTATACCATTCTGCATCATGTGGATTGATACAAAATCACAGATGGATTTGGTACAATAGGACAACATGACACAACAATCTTGTTTATTTTTCTCAAATCTTGCACTATTCTAAATGTTCCATTAGGCTTTTTCAGTCCCATAATTGGTGAATTGCATGGACTACTCATTATTTCTCTCAAAATACCTTGTTTAATCATTTTCTCTATTATAGGAGTAACTCCTTCAATTATTTTGGGTGTCAATTTGTACTGAGGAATATTTGGGTAACTTATTCCTTCTTTTACTGTCACTTTTACAGGATCTACATTTTTCATTAATCCCACATCTTCTCCAGTGAAATCACAGACTTCTGCTTTTACCGTCTTTTTCAATTCTTTTGTTTAATTCTTCAGGGTTAAATACAGCGAATGCTTCAGTAATTTCGGTTTCCATATTAGCCATAGTTATTTTATACAGTACATCTTCATCAGGGGTCTCAAAGGCAATACCATCGGTAGTGCAAAATATGGTGCAATTCATTTTGCACAACAAATCTCTTCCTAACAAATTTACAGGGCTTGAATCACACACGACAAAGCGGTGCATATCCGAAAATTTCTCTATGTTAACTTTTACTGGTTCAGTGAGATACGTTTTAATCTGTCTGTTGGATACTCCAACTACTTGGATTCTTGCGTCCGAGAGAGGAAGGTTTTTAACATCAGCTGACCTGACTGTGGATCGAGTAGCACCAGTATCTACTAGGAAAGTAATATTTTCATCATTTACTTTTCCATCCACAAAAGGACCTGTCTGGTCTACTTTTAGAGTTGCGCCAAGTACGCACTCATCTTCCTCCCCTCAGCACCGTCAATAGCTTTCTTCTGACTCATTCTCATCGCATTGTAGCCAGTACTGCGAAACTGCACTAGCGCGCGGCAGCTTAGTTACCTGTTCTTCGTTGTAGAATCCTGCCTCATTACTGTATTTCTGAGGATTTACGCTCTGTGGAAAAGGCGGTTTTGGCGCCTGATTCTGTTGGGTAACAACCTGCTGCTGTCGCTGTGGTTGACAACCCACCTCTTTCTGAACCTGCGAATTCAATGATGCATTATCACCATTAGTATTCGGGAGATATTTACAATCGGATTTCCAGTGCCCTATTCTTCCGCAATTATGACATGGCCACTTCTTTTTGGCATCTTCTATATTAAATTGTCCCTTTCCTTTTCCAATATAAAATGTTGATTTCATACCTGCACTATTGGCCTGTTCAGTCAATTGAGCTTCCTGTCTTTCTGCCACCTTGACCCATGCCCACATAGCTTTTTCTTTTAACTTACGCTGTTTGGCTTCAATTTCATCACTAAAATATTTTGCATGTCTCAGTACTTCATCTATTTTCTTATTTTGCCAGTCCACTGTATGCTGTTTAATCATTTCACTTATTTCTGGATGCAGCCCATATACAAATCGGTATACGAAATGACTTAAATCTTTTCCACTCAAATTTTCATCACCACTAAACTGCTTAAAGGCGAGGATTAACCTCTCATAATAAGCATGTACCGACTCCTTAGCTTCCTGATGAGTCCTGTCAATTTTTACCCAATCAGTCTCTATGGGAGGTACTTTGTTTTTCAGAAAGGCAAATACCTGTTTATATTTTTTCATAGCTTTGGGGTCAGGGGCACCCGTTTTTGGGTCTCTAGGGTATTCTTGTGTAGGTCAGCTAATCATTATCTTGCATTCTGTCCATAAATCTGCTGGTACTATTATGTCAAAAAGACTATTCAAATCAATCCATAAAACTTTTGATAGTTTTACGAACCTATCCACTTGCCTATACCACTTGACTGGCTTTTCGCGTAGTCGAGGGAAATCATTGGTAAATGACAAAATATCTTGTCTAGTCCAAGAGACATGTACATATCCTCCTCCTGGAATTTCTCTCATGGGACATTCTGTTACTACCTTTTCCTTCTCTCTTACGGGAAAAGCTGCAAATGTTTTTTCCGAGACATCTTCTTGTTTCCGGAACCACCTACTTTTCCATTTATCTACATCTCCCCATTTTCTTAACAAAATGATTAGGTCTTGAATCTGAGTTGATCTTCCTGCGGTATTTAGATTTTCAATATCCTTTTCAGACAAATCTATTCTGTATGGTTTTTGTAAAGCTTTTACTCTTTTGAAGTCTATACTCATTTCATTTGCTACTTCTTCTAGTCTCTCATGTAGATTCCTTGCTCTCCAGGTTATACATTTACATAAAAATAGTAATTCTTCATCCTGATAGGCCTTTAACCTCTCCGTGGGCATAGTCCCTACTATTAATTCTTCCAAAACAATCTTCAGCTTGGCCACATCCATAGACTGGGATTCTTTATCTTTCTGCTGTAAACTCCTTAGCCATTCCCTTAATTTTTCTGAAGTAGGCCCTACACTATCTTTCTCAGTATTTTGTTGTGCTAATCTCTCTGGTGATCCTGGAACTGATTCTGTCGTCATTATTATTCTATCCACTAAACTTTGATTTACTGTCAAATTTTTAGGTGTATTTTGTTCTGAAATACTTGTTGTTTGTCTCCATGTGTTCTTGTCTATATTCTTTTCTGGCCTCTCTGTTTGTTTATTACTGTTATAAGGAATTGTCAGACAATGATCACTATCCTTCTGTTTATCAAAAATAGTCATTACAGGTCCTATGGTTACAGGAACAGTTACGGCTTCCAAATGTTTCGTCAATTCCCTAATTTTTTCAGTTAATTCTAAAGTGGTTTTCGCTAGATCAGCTGAATTTTCATCACACGTTTTACCATGTTGTGTTTGCTCTATTTCTTTAAAAGGATTGTTTCTTCATATCCTTGACCGGGTACATGATGAACAAAGGTCGCTACGAGGTTTAGGAGATTTCTTGCACATGCGCAGCTCACTCCGCGCCTCATGAGACAGTGGCCACATCGGCGCGTGGCGACAGCGGCCATATTGGATTTAGGCTCAGATGTCAACTTAAGCGAAACAAACACAAAAGAGTAATTAATACATAGAAATGGTAATTCTGATGTTAACCCCTTACTAATCCCTCTATGTGTTTGTATTTATCTAGCATATAGCGACATTTAAAGCCATTATATTCACCTTTTTCGATCCTCCTCAAGGATGCAACATCACAAAGCAACATATATTATGCAGTATTCTATTACCACATATACTATTATTAATATGCGTACAGATTTTAGTTATAAAGGTTATTTAGCCATGCAAACTGCAAATCCCACATGTACTTTAAGTATTAATAATGTTGATTATTATTCATGCAACACTCGTTTAATAATATTATATTTAATAGATTATATAATTAGTATTTTCATGCAAGAATAGAGGAGGTATACAAAATTTTGCACTACCTGCTCCATCACTTGTCTCTAATTGTAATGATACTCTCCCTGGAGTTGGGAAAATAAAACCTAGTGTCACTTAGTTGGCTCATTGCCTCAGTTATGTACATGTTGTGATCCAGTAAAACAACATTGCCCCCTTGTCTGCTGGACGTATCACAATCTCACTGTCCGCAGATAAGGAGTGCCTGTCTTTGTACAAAGGTAAGGTTGTTGGGTGCCCTGTTCCTATGGTCAGATTTGTATCGAAGTTCAGTGAGAGATTTGGTGACAACTTCATGGAACATATCAATATTGTCATGTGGAAGTGTCTGGAAAAAGGTGGAACATGGCTTAAAGCAAGTGTTGGCTGCTACGTCATGGGTTATGCCCAACTCATCAAGTACTGAGGTCTCAGTGATATCTGTCCCCATATGGTTGGGTTCTTGTTGAAGCTGCAACAGAATAACTAGGGTGTCCATGTTTCTAATGTCAACATCAATTTCATTTCCCTGTACATGGGATGTGCTGATTCTTTCAGGTCCCACTGACATCAGTTTGTGCCATTTTCTAAGCTTGAGTTTGCGGATGTACTTGTACAGATCTATCCTTGTGTCAGCATAGTTAAAGGAAGAAGATGGACAGAAAGAAAGACCTAAGCAGAGAGTGCATTTCTCAATGTCATTAAGAGTTCTTCTGGATAGATTACTAATGGTTTTATTAACCATCTCGGGATCAAATACAGTATTTTCTTGGCGCTCTTTGTGTTGTTTTTGTTGGATGCGTAATCTTCTTTTGGGGCTCCTCTTCAGCCTTTTCTTCCCTGTCCCCTCTGTCCACTGGGCTTCTGGGTTGGGGTGTCTCTTGTAGTCTCCCTCCCCCACTGCAGCAGACGATACTAGTCCAAAAAAGTCACTGATCTGGTGACTTTCATTTCCTGATGCACTACTTCCTGATGTTTCAGATTCTATGTCACTAGAGGTTGATTGCTCCTATAGTGAGGTCTCCGCTTTTGTCTACTGTGGGTCGTATGTAGGTATCTTGTCTGTGTACAGGTGGTCGTACTTCCTACTAAAAGTGAGATGTCTCCCACTCTCGTAGTCGCCGTAATCTCTGTGAAGTTTCTGCTGTTTGTGGGTTTTGATGTCATCCTTGTGATTCTTGAGGCGGTCCTTCATGCTCTCCATTAGTCTCTCCAGGTTATTTTGTTCCATATTAATATCAAGATCTTCCTGAATCAGCTTGATCTCCGCTAGTAGTTGCTCGCGGTCAATTTAAGCATATTTGACCAGTATCTCAAGCATGCGTTTGGAGCTAACAGAGGAATTTTCTGACCATTCCTCAAGCATTTTCGGGTTAGGTGAGTCTTAGGAGGGAGTGGTGAAAATCCTTGATCCTCTAGGGACCATTTTGTTATCAATATAGTTCTGTAATGAGATCGCTTCCCACCATTTGGAAATTTCGGTCCTCTTTAGTTTCTTTAGTTTGTCCTCCAGGGGTTGAACTAGATTGTTTTTAGATGTCTTGGGTACCCCCATCCCTGCTGTTCGCGCAAATAGAGTAAGAGCAGCTGCTCTCCTCTCCCCCTCTTCCTCTATAATGCAAATACAGTTTCCCCTTTATCAATAGTGGTCACTATGTGCTGCTCCCCCTGACTGGGATGTCAGGTTCTTCCTGTCGTGTAAGAAAGTACTCAGTGTTAGCCGATGAAAGTTCTAATAGCACAGAACAGGAAAAACACAGTTAAGTAGAGCAGAAGATTCCGTTGAGTAGAGCTAAATATATATCTGTTACATCCAGCATACAATTCAAGAGCAGAATCTAACTTGTAGTTGTAGCAGTGAGCAGAGAGATTTTCCTTGAATGCGAAAAGAGTCATGTACTTCACATCGATGCTGGATATATAAATACAAGATGTGTTATTGTTTGTCCCTGTAAATCCTGCTTCCCACACAATGATAAACTGACGCGGTCCTTAATTATCCCCCGTACGTCATGGAAAGATACGGCAGACCAATGGGCTTTAAAGAAATCAGTTCCGGAGTGTATTGATAATGGTGGTTCAAGTTCAAAAGACATCCGAGGAACTCCCCGGTGTAAGAACAGGAACCAGTGCGGGCTTACCTTTGTGGGAGCCTGGTTCATAAGATAAAGTCCGATCAAAAACCTTGTGCTGGTTACAACTTTCTACGTAGATCAGCAGAGTAGCTACGTCGCAGTGCAGGAAAATTTGACAGACGTCCTCCGGTTCTCTCCGTGGGCAGATCCTGCGACTGTGCGGCGTCATTTTCCAGAATGCCGTGGGGTGTGAATTCTTCGACAACTACGGTCTGGTGTAGTCAGAAAGCGGATCTCGGATGCAATTCAGCTGCAGTGAGGCCAATGTCCCTCAATCCCATGGAGCCTGTGAGTCGCCTTCAGGTTCATAAGCACTTTTTTCTTCAAGAACGAAATCGGTGCTGGTTAGGGTGACCAACCGTCCGTACATTTCACGGACAGTCCGTAAATTGGACCTCAGCTCCCTGATGGGGCCGCCTCGCACTCCTCTGAGTACAAGAGCAGCCCCACCCTGCCCATTGTCATTCTGTGTGGGGCTGATTGCCACATACAGAATGACAATGGGTCAGTCTGGGCTGGCACAGCATGTGGTGGCCTCCTCCTGCCTCGGTCCAGGGCAGGGCATTCTGTCTCATGGAAGTGCAAAAACGCCCATGCTGCTGCTAGGTGAGAATCCAGTTAACCAAAGGAAGGCGGTGAAATAAGCTCAAAGGAAAGGATTATAGTTATAGTATAGCAGCCATGGTTGCTGCTTTTTTATTTTATGCAACAACCATTGACAAAGCCAATAGTTCTGGCTTGTTGTAGTTGTAACGTTACTTGTTCCAAGTATAACGTTACTTGTTGTATTATATATCTGGATGTAATGACACAAGCAACAAAAATACCAGTCGGGCGGCACCTTATATTAAGCACAGATTTTTAGCTTATGTGTTTTAAGCCACACATTTTATTACATTAAACACCCTTTTGGAGAGACCCCCCTAGTTTTTACATCCCACTTAAAGCTCTGGAAACAACACTATGTCACAGTCGCCCCATTTCCAGGCACTGTGCATCATGCATGACTCATGCCTTCCACTTTTTCAGATTGCCTAAGTGCAGGGGCATAGTGAACCCTGCCCCACCCCACCCCTTGCTTTAGGAACTACAGAGAGGGTGGAGTTCTTGATGGGTCTCATAATTAATGTGAAAAGGTGAGTGAGTAAGTAAGGGATGGCTGGATAGATGAGTGAAATGATGGATTGATGGATGAGTGAAAGAGTGGATGACAGGCAAGAGAATGAGTAGATGGATGAGTGAAATGATGGATGGATTGCTGAATTGATAAGTGAAAGGGTGAATGGATGGACGGATGAGTGAAAGGGTGGATGTAAGGCTGGATGAGTGAGTGAAAGGGCGGGTAGATGGACAAAAGGATGGATAGATGAGTGAAGGAGTGAAAGGGTGGATGGATGAGAGAAAGTATGAATGGATGAGTGAAAGGATGGATGAATGATAGGTTCAATGGATGGATTCATGAGTGGATGAGTAGATGGGTGGGTGGATGGAAGGATGGATGGCTAAGTGAAAGGGGAATTGAAAGTGAAAGGGGGATGGGTTAATGGATGGCTGAACGGGTGAATGGGTGGAAGGATGAGTGACTGGATGGATGAATGAGTAAGTGAAAGGATGGCTGGATAGGTAAATGGCTGGATGGATGAGTGAATGGATGGATGGGTGGAAGAGTGGATGGATGAGTATACGGATGGATAGGGTGAAAGGGTGGATGGATGGATAATGGATGGATGAGTAAAAGGGTGGATGGAGGGATGGCTGAGTGAAATGATGGATGGATGGAAGGATAGGTTTGTAATTGGTTGAATATGGACATGGAGTGGTACACAGATGGAAGGACAGAATGAATGGTGAAAGACTGAATGATGGATGAAAGTATGATTACACATTGTAAGCCCCATTATCTTAAGCAACATTTCCTATACATTGACTTTAACATTTATATGAGTGATTGTCTCTGTATAATATGTGTGTGTTGCAACGCACTCCAACACTCTGCCCCACAGACTTGGGATGATTAGCACTATAGAAGAAATTAAATACACATGAGAGAGGGTCTATGTGAAGATGAGGGGCGCTATTGGAGGGTGGTATCAAAGCCGGACTGGCCGGACCGGGCGTCAGGCGTTTTCTCTGGGAGCTGGAAAGGTGGGGTGGGGGCGGTTTTGTTACCACAAAAAGACCTGCACATTTGCTTAAAGCTGCGCGCACACTGACAAACCATAAAGTGCACAATTGTCTCAACCTAATGTAAACTTATTTTCACTTGTACTTTAGTAGTTGTCTATTTACTTACTCATATACTATTGCGCAACCTTCTCTGATGTGTCTATAAAACGTACCTTTTGTCCTGAATTTTGACCTCCTGTCCTGAATTTTTGTCCTGAATTTTGACTCCTTGTCCTGAATTTTTACACTCACTGTCCTGAATTTGCACCCATGTCAGTTGGTCACCCTAGTGCTGGTTAGTATGCGCATGCGGCAGTCTTCGAGTTTCGGAGTTGCCACCTCAGAGAGCTACTGTTGCGGATCGTCCACGAGACCAGAGAGCACACCACTCTGTGCGATCTCAGCATCTGTTGCGGAGTAGCTTGGCTTACTCCTTGATGTTTAAATCCAGCATTTCCCCAGTTTCAAGCACCAGGCTGTTTTGCGTGTGTCTTGGCGGTGATCGGAGATCTGAGCCAGTTCTCTGGGAACTCCTGTTGCGTGTCTCAGCTGGGTTGGAGGGCATATCCCCCTGTGCACTTTCAACATCTAGTGCGGGTTTGCCCTGCCTAATCGTTGAAGTTCTCGTTGTTGCTCACACGCACGGCCACACAATGCCATGATCGTGATGGCTGATAAGATTCAGTCCTTAGACTGGTGTTGATCCTTTGCTCAATGTCGCGAGCTCAACGGCCGGTTCAGGGTCAGTTCTTCAATTCATTTAAGTGACACTTCTGCTTACAGGCACCATGCCTTCACATCCAACGGCCTGCCGTGGTTTGCTGTCTTTGGTCTGATTTGAGCACTATGCTACTACTTTGAGGCACTTTGCCTCATACAGTATGCTTTTGCCACACACACTTTACCACTTTGGTGTTATTATATATATTATATTATATTCTGTGTTACATGTGTGGCCCATATGCCTTGAATTTGGTTAATATATTCCTCATTTGAAGAGTACACACTCACTATGTCATCGTTTATACTCTTTCTGACTTGCTGTACACAATTCCAACATGGCCAACACATTAGATACCTTTTTTGTCCTTCTTTTATGTCTATCATGCTTTTTTTAAGGACACCCTACCTGATTTCTATATTGGATATATATGAAACCATAGCAAGTATTTTATGGTGAATTTGGGTGGCGCAGGCAACAGTTGTTCTGTGGTGTGCGGGACTCCTAAGAGCGGGACCTTCCTATAAATTGATCTGGGGCCGTATTATGGAATTGGCCTGGGGGTTGAACGGGCTTTTGTGCCTTCTTTTTGCGCCCCGGTGCACTTTGATATTACAGAGTGGGCTGCAGACTCTTGTGCGACCCCTTCTGTAATACTGATAGCGCTGGCGCACATAAGGCGCTAGCGCTATCTTCAGAGGTCACCCCTTCATTTGAGGGAATCCCTTTACCTCTGCACCCGCGCCATATTATAGAAGCGGGCGCAAAGGCATAGGAAGCTGTCGGGAGGCGCACTGACAGTGCGCCACCTTTTCAGTGTGACCCCTTCTTGCAGCCCGCTGGAAGGGGTCAGGGGGTCCCATTAACCCCCTAGACATCCCCTGAGAGGCGGGTGCAGTCACTCACTGCGCTCGCCTGCAAGGGGATCTCCATCACCTTTAAAAGTGCAGGCGGGTTGATGCCTGCACAGTGAAACACAGAGCAGCTTCACGGCAGCAGCTCAGTCTTTTACCTGAATGCGCTGTCCCTATGGCAGCACAAATTCGCAACTTCCCTGGAGGCAGCGCATTCCATGAAATAGGGCGCACTTTCCTTTTTTGCAGCCGGCGCACCTATTTTAAGGTGCGCTGGCAGGAAACAGGGAAAGTGCACCCGTTGCATAATAGAGCACCTGATGCTAACATCATAATGAGGATGATGTTTATGAAATACTGCTGCTAACCCGGAACCGGACGCCCTGGCTTCTACAGCCAATTAAAATAAAAAGAAGGAAGGATGAAATGAGCCGTAGTAATATTTTTCTTCAATCATCTATAAATCCTGATTTACTCTTGCAAATGTAACTTATTTACACAATCGATCACTAAGATTAGTTGTGTTGTTGTATGTGCTGAAATTAGTATAGAAATGATGTGTTGCTAAATGGCAAAATCCCGATTTCTAGAATGTTAGGACATACTATGCCAGTAATTGTAAAGCAATAACGCCAAATTTCAGTTTGACAATGAAAAAAATCAAAGCGAATAGCATAAAATGTAGCTGAGAATTTCTGTCTACCCCAGAGCAAAACGCAGATTTGAATTAACCTCGCCCATTAGCCTAGTAAAGCACTCCAAAGATAGTAGTGTTTATTTTAATCTTAGCGAGTTCAATGTCTAAAGAGCCGACTGAATTATTTACTTTGGATCTGTGCAGTCTTATGCTCAAATAAAGGACCTGGTTCATATTGTATCCATGATTGCCTCACCAAGTTATGTATATTTTGCGTGCAAGTGCTAATTCGACTAATTCACGTTGCTGACTACACACTTCAAGGACATGCTTGACATGCCAGCAATGCCTTTTATTCTTTCCAGGGCAAATGTAGTTTCCAGTCTGTCCCACTGCTGTTGCTGCTTTAGACTTGGGAGCCTTGACACGTTTACAATGGATTAAAATCATTTTTGATCGTTCAGAACAGTTTCGCTAATGATGGCCCAGGACAAAGATGGCGGTGGTGCCTTTTCAGACTGGATATGGTTCGCCATTGATCTACGCCTTGCTGATTGATATGTTCTCCATCTCTTCTCCTCACTGAGCTTCTCTTGGGTTGAGTGGGGCTGCCTCGTGCATGTCCTGATACTTTTCTGCCCTGCGAACAGCAGGACATTCGTGTTTTTTTACCCTTCACAATCCAGGTCACAGTTTCCAGCCATGCAGATCTTATACGTTACATGTTGTTTCAAAGATGCCATCATAGCTGTACACATGAAATGTGCCTTCATGGAGCAGCAGCAAAAGAGGGCTTTAGCTTTTTGTAGTGACCTGGTGTACAGACAGTGAAGTGATCAGAAGTGTGTGCTTTGGAAGATGGACAGCGCCATACTAAAACACCAAATAAAACCCATTTCCAGTGATATTCACAAGTAAAAGTGTCGCAGGCCTTCATGACACCTTGTGCAGAACTGTTCAGTGCTTTGGGACACCTATCATGCAATAGGCCTGTAGCACTAGGGTAGTATTGGCGTAGGCGTACGCCATAGAGATACGGCTCGTACCCGCGTATGTACGGCCCGTAGCACAAGGTGTACGCCTACGGCAACACTACCGTAGTGCTACGGGCCCTACACACGCGGGTACGGCCCGTAGCACTAGGGCAGTGTTGGCGTAGGCGTACGCCATAGAGATACGTCTCGTACCCGCGTATGTACGGCCCGTAGCACTATGGCGTACACCTACGGCAACACTACCATAGTGCTACGGGCCCTACACACGCGGGTACGGCCTGTAGCACTAGGGTAGTGTTGGAGTAGGCGTACGCCATAGAGATATGGGCCGTACCCGCGTATGTACGGCCCGTAGCACTATGGCGTACGCCCACGCCAACACTACCCTAGTGCTACGTGTCGTACCCACGTGTGTAGGGCCCGTAGCACTATGGTAGTGTTGGCGTAGGTGTACGCCATAGTGCTACGGGCCCTACACACGCGTGTACGGCCCGTATCACAATGGCGTACGCCTACGGCAACACTACCAAAGTGATACGGGCCCTACACACGCGTGTACGGACCGTATCACTGGAGTAGCGGTGCCCTAGGGGTACGTGTGGAACGCACCGTACCTGTGTGTGGATAGTGAAATTACATAGGGGACACATGAGGGACAAGTATAAGGGCCTGAATGCATGCTGGTTGTCATGGAGACTGAGTTTCCAGTTCAAAATTTTTCATCAGGTGGCCAGCAAAAGTCGGTTGGAGACAATATACTATGTTGCAAAGTGGTTGTTGACTTGACATCATGCTCAAATTTTGAACCATGCAAAGGCCCTCACTGGGGTAGGTTTAAAGGGATTGGAGGAAACGTAGGATGCAAATGAGATTGACCAATCACTCTGTACTCCTGTAAATGAAACAGCCCAGCAAGGGAGATATAAGGCAGCCAGGACCCATGAGAGAGCACTTGCCTGCACAACCTTTCATTCCACACCACTGCTGCTGCTTGTGATTCCTCTGGCAGCACGTCCAGGTCTGTGGAGAGGGCCCAGCCTTTCACCCAAGAGGAGAATGAGGCGTTGCTGGATGTCATCCTCCCACAGTACCCCTGCCTGTATGGGAGACCAGGGGAGCAGATGAGTGCTGACTCCACTAGCTGTGACTGTGCCCCTTTTTTGTGTCTGTCACTTCTGGCATTGTGTCCAGGTGTGACAGACATGCAATGTTGTTCATGGTGGGTCCCAGGGGGGGGGATGCCTTATGTCTCCCTTGCAGAGCCTGATGTGGTTAATATCAGCACTCCTCACTTGCATTGTGCTTACTGTGACAATCACTGCATGGTGCATGCAACATTCAGCCTGGCTAATCCTCTTGGGAATGTTGTTTCTGTAGTCCTGATGTGATTCTGTGGTCCCCCCAGTGTGACAGGTGACTGTACCCACAGATGTGTGTGAGTTGAGTGTACCTGTGGTGATAGTGTCCAAATGATGTGTACGGCCCCTGGACATTGGTGTGTGTGTAAGTCCCCTGTCATGTGGGTGAGTGTCTATGTGGAGTGTTGCACCCCAGCTGCATGGAGGATGCATATGCCCTACCCATCTGATGTGAGCAGGGAGCCGTGCTGTGTGTTAGACGGACCGGGAGGGTCGGCCGAGGACAGGGGGAGAGGTCTCCGGGGAGAGCCGTCTCTAGCGATCGTACAGACAAATAACTTCCCCCCCCACAGACAGATACCACACAAGAAGAAGGTTTAGCGTTCTTTATAAGCACTTCTTAAGGTACGATGGAATGGTACAAGGAGGTCTGGACTCAGGGGTCCCCTCGATTCAAGTCTCTCAAGGTAGGAAAAAGGGGGTAGCGGGACAGTCCGGTTACCAGTCTGGTAGTTGAGATGGTCTGGTGGTTAGCTCACAATCCTCGAGCTTGGTGGTTTAGCTGGTACGGGCCGCGGCAGCGCCAGCAGGTCCCGGTAGAGATGGTCGATACACGGTCCGCGGCAGCGCCAGCAGGTCCTGGTGAAGATGGTCGATGTACGGTCCGCGGCAGCGCCAGCAGGTCCCGGTGAAGATGGTCGTTACAACGGGCTGCGGCAGCGCCAGCAGGTCCCGACGAGGATGGATGTTGCAGAAGGCCGCGGCAGCGCCAGCAGGCAGGACGATAGTTCGCAAGATAGGGCTACGGCAGCGCCAGTAGTCCGTCAAGGCTGAGTTCTCTCGGCGTCTCTCGACTCCAGGATACAACTGCCTTCCTGCTCCAGAGCTGCTCCAGTTATAGGGCAGGCGCCCTTTGATGTCCGGACCCTCGCACTTGGAGGTCGGAGGGTCCGGGATGAAGGTGTCCAGACACCCAGCAGGGGGTGGAGCCAGGGCTTGGGGGAGCTGGAGGCGATCGACACCTGGCGGGGGAGAGTCCTTGGCGCTTCGTTCTCCCATTGACCTGCCAAGTGGTCCGCTCACCTCCTGGGTGGATGGTGGTGCCGGGATGTCGGGGCCGGCCAGGCCCAGGGTTAGGGTCGGGTGGAGGCCACGCGGCCTCGTGGCGCAGGGCCCAAGATGGCGGCTTGACCCGGCCGGGGGAGCCGGTGGGGGCTGGGGCCCGTGATACATGGAGGTCCGAGGGCAGGAGTTCCGTCGGGAGACGGGGTGCGGGTGATTTCCGTGGGTCACGCCTGGCGGGCCGGGGCTTGGGCCCTGTCATGCAGGGAGGAAGCAAGCCCTTCGTGTGGCCTGTCCAACATGCGTCCCCCCCAGCTGAAGGCGGGGAGAGTCACCCATCTTCTTGGGGACTCTCCTCGTCGAGGCGGAAAAAGCGTGACAGGCCGTCTGCGTTGGCGTGGTCTTGGACCGGTCGGTGCTCCACGGTGAAGTTCATTCCCTGCAGGGAGATGGACCAGCGCAATAGTTTTGGGTTCTCCCCCCGCATCTGCATCAGCCACTGCAGGGGTCGATGGTCGGTTTGTACCCGGAAGTGGGTACCGAAGAGATAGGGCCGGAGCTTTTTGAGGGCCCACACCACTGCGAAGGCCTCCCTCTCGATTGTGCTCCAGCGCTGTTCTCGGGCCAGGAGACGTCGGCTGATGAAGGCCACCGGCTGGTCATGACCTTCGGGGTTCAATTGGGAAAGAACCGCTCCGATGCCGTGGTCGGAGGCGTCTGTCTGTACCACGAATTCCCGACTGTAATCGGGGGCCTGGAGCACAGGGGCGGTGCACAGGGCGGCCTTCAGCTTCTCGAAGGCCGCTTGACAATCGGGGGTCCAGCTAATCCGCTTCGGTTGGTTTTTGGACGTGAGACCCGTGAGGGGCCCCACGATGCTGCCGTAGTCCTTCACGAACCGCCGGTAGTAGCCGGTGAGCCCCAAGAAGGCTCGGACCTCGGTCTGGGTGACGGGGGGCTGCCAGGCCTGGATGGCAGCAATCTTAAGTTGCAGCGGGGCCACCAGCCCGTTTCCCACCTGGTGCCCAAGGTAGGTCACGGACCCTTGACCAATTTGGCATTTGCCGGCCTTAATCGTGAGGCCGGCCCGCTGGAGGGCCTGTAGGACCTCTTGGAGGTGGAGGAGGTGGTCGGACCAGTGGCGGCTGTATACAGCGATATCGTCCAGGTAGGCAGCGCTGAACTCTTCGAGCCCCGCCAAGACCTGGTTCACAAGACGTTGAAACGTGGCGGGGGCGTTCTTCATGCCGAAGGGCATGACCTTGAATTGGTAGTGGCCATCGGGAGTAGAGAAGGCTGACCGTTCCTGAGCCCGGGGTGTGAGACCGATCTGCCAGTAGCCCGCTGTTAGGTCGAAGATACTGAGGTAGCGGGCGGCCCCCAGCCGGTCGATCAATTCATCCGCTCGGGGGATAGGATGAGCGTCGGTCCGGGTGACAGCGTTCAAGCCCCGGTAGTCGATGCAGAATCTCAGTTCAGGTGTGGCGCCGGGGGCAGCGGCTTTGGGGACTAATACAACCGGGCTGGCCCAGGGACTGTCCGAGGGCTCGATGACCCCGATCGTGAGCATTTTGGCCACTTCCTCTTGTATGCAGGCCCGTACCCGATCTGGTACGCGGTAGGCCCGGTGTCGGATAGGGGGACTGTCCCCGGTGTCCACGTCGTGCAAACACCAAGGGGTGACCCCGGGGGTGAGGGAGAACAGGGTAGCGAACCGCAGCAGGAGGTCCCGGCAGCCCTGGCGTTGCTCCGGGGTGAGGGCATCAGAGAGCCGGACCCCGTCCACGGAACCGTCATTCTCCTGAGTCTTCAGGAGATCCGGGAGGGGTTCGGAGTCCTCCTCTGCCCCACTGTCCGTAGCCATCAGGAGGCTGAGTTCTGAGCGCACAAAGTGTGGTTTGAGTCTGTTGGTGTGGAGGACCCGAAGGGGGTTCCGGGGGGTCCCCATGTCGATGAGGTAAGTGACGGGGCTTTTGCGCTCGACCACTTTGAAGGGCCCCGTCCACTTATCTTGCAAGGCACAGGGTTCGGTGGGGGACATCACCCACACTTGTTGACCAGGCTCGAACTCGACGGAGGAGGCATTGTGATCATACCATCTCTTCATGTCTTCCTGGCTGGCCTCGAGGTTCGCCTTGGCCATCTCCCTGAAGCGCCGGGTCTGATTGCGTAGGGCCAGGAGGTACCTGAAGACGTCTGGAGGGGTCTTTAGGGGGGCCATCTCCCAACCTTCTTTGACTAGGCTGAGGGGCCCTCGCACCGGGTGCCCGTACAGGAGTTCGAAAGGGCTAAAACCGAGGGACTTCTGGGGAACTTCTCGGTAGGCGAAGAGGAGGCACGGGAGTAGTACATCCCACTGGCGACGGAGGGGCTCTTCCAATCCCCCAATCATCCCCTTGAGAGTGCGGTTGAATCGCTCCACTAGTCCGTTCCCTTGGGGGTGATAGGGGGTCGTGAATCTGTAGGTGACCCCGCATTGTTGCCAGAGGGACTTCATGTATTTGGAGATGAAGTTCGTGCCTCGGTCGCTGACGACTTCTCGGGGGAAGCCCACCCGGGAGAAGATCCCCATTAGGGCCCGGCCAACCACCGGAGCTGTCACGGTTCGTAGGGGCACCGCCTCGGGGTAGCGGGTGGCGTGGTCCACCAGTACCAGGATGAACCTCTGTCCTTGTGCCGTGCGGGGGTCCAGGGGCCCCACAATGTCTATTCCCACCCTCTCGAACGGGGTGGTGACCACTGGGAAGGGTTGGAGAGGGGCTTTCAGCTTACGGCCACTCTTCCCGCTGGCTTGGCACGTGGGGCAGGACCGGCAGTGGTTCAGGACGTCGTTCCTCATCTTCGGCCAGAAAAAGTGGGTCACCAGGCGACTGTAAGTTTTGTCCTGGCCCAGGTGTCCAGCCAGGGGGACATCGTGGGCCAGGTTGAGCAGGAAGTCTCTGAAGCGGAGAGGTACCACCAGCACTCGACCGGCCCCTAGCTCCGCGATTCTTTGTTCGCTGTATAGCAGGTCGTTATCCCAGTAGACCCAGTGAGATCCGGTGGAGTCCCCTGCGCTCTGGGTGCTGGCTTGTTGGCGGAGTCCCTCGAGGGAGGGGCAGGTCTTTTGTTCCTGGCGGAACTGTTCTTGGGTGGGCCCCCCTTCTTGACGCCACTGAGCCAGGCCGGGAAGGTCCGGGGGTTGCGCGTCCCCTTCGGTCGTCGGTTCCGTGGGGTTGGCCTCGTCGTTGTCTCCTACTGGGGCGACTGGGGGCGGAGGTGCTGGCCATTCCGGTTCTTCTGATCGGGGGACGGCACGGGCGGCCATGGACCGGGTGGTTATGCAGGCCCAGTCCGGGAGGCCCAGCATCCCCAGGTGCTCTCTTCTCTCGACGGTGGCTCACGGGGAACTCTCAAGGTCATTTCCCAGGAGGCAGTCCACGGGGGCATCATCCCGGACCGTCACTTTCAACAGGCCGGAGACCCCTCCCCATTCGAATGGAACGCAGGCCATTTGGCACAGACTTTCAGAATTGTCGGCTGAGCGGACGGGGCAGAGAATGTTCGGCAGGATCTGCTCGGGCTTCACCAGGTGACAGCGGACGGCCGTCACACTGGCGCCTGTGTCACGCAAGGCCTCGGCCCGATGTCCATTAATGGTCACCCACTGACCGTATTTCCTGGTGTTAGCGGGTAGGGGAGCCCGCGGGACCATGTCTTTTCCCCCTAGGCACGCCAGAACCATGGCGGCCGGTTCCCACTCTTGCTGGGCCGGCTCATACTCTTCCTGTTCCTCTGATAGTCGCTCTTCCCCCAGGGCGGCGGCAGCTACCTGGCGGGGCTTGGGCGTTTGGTTCTGCGGGCAGCTCGGGTCATTGGCGTAGTGGCCGACTCGCTGGCATCGGTGGCACGTGACGTTGGCTCGGAACCCAGGACGCATCGGGGGGTTGCCCCGGCCGGCCGGAGGCGGGGTGCTGGCCACGGGTGTTGCCGGTAGGGGGTCTCTCCCTCGCCCCTGGCCTCCTCCTCCTCCCCGAGGACGGTGCTGGCCTTGGTTGCTTCGGTTTTGCTCGTGTGGCCCTCTCCGGCCCACTCGGGTGCTTTCCCATCGGTCAGCTTCGGCGGCGAGCTGCCGGGGGTCAGTCAATTTACTGTCGAGGAGGTGCTGCCTGAGCTCGACGAAACAGTTGTTCGACAGGTGTTCCCATACCATAAGGTTAAAGAGTTGTTCGTAGGTCGTTACATGGCTCCCCTTGATCCAACCCTCGAAGGCTCGGCTGAAATAGTTAACATACTCCACCCAAGTTGTACCCGGGATCCGGGTGCAATCTCTGAACCTCTGGCGGTACATCTCGGGTGTGAGGCCGTAGCGGGTGAGGAGGGCAGCCTTCATGTGGTCGTAGGACGTCATTTGGTGATCTGGGAGCTGCAACAGGGCATCGCGACCTTCGTTGACGAACCTCCCCCATAGTCCGGCTCCCCAATCACTCTGGTCGATCCGGTGGGAGGTCATGGCGATCTCGTAGGCTTTGAACCACTGTTGTATGTCGTCTTCTCGGACATACTCTCGGACAACATCCTTGGGGATGTGGACTTTTTTCTCGGTTGGCCCCGGGGTGTGCGGTCGCTCAGGCACCCCCGGTTCTTTATTCTGTTTCCGAAGTTCTATTTCCGCCAGTTTGCGCTCGTGATCGAGTGTTATTCTTTTTTCCTCAAGCTCTCTCTGTCTCTGCTTTTCTTCTCGTTCTTCTCGGAGCCGCATATGCTCTAGATTTAGTTTCTGCTCGGCTAATTTTAGTTCACCGTCCATCTTGAGTCGTGCCATTTCCAACTCGTGTAATCTGGTTCTTTCTCTTTCTTGGATCTCCTCCTGCGAGAGGCCCGTTCCCCGCTCCTCGGGAGCCGTGGCGTTCCCCTCTGGTGCGACACTGTTTTGGTCGGAGGATCCGGCGATCCCAGTTTCTGCCCACGACTCAAGGGCGCGCTTCAAATCGTCTTTGGTACTCAGGCCGGTGGTAGCAATGCCTAGTTCCATACAGAATTGTTTAAGTTCGCGGTGGCTATATTCTTCCAACTTATCCATTTGGAACTTTTCAGTGGATTCGCTATCTTTGGCTGACATCGTGGTTTTGTCGTGGGTTGAGCTACTCTCTGTACGATTACGCGTTGGTTCGGATCGCGCCGCTGGCCACCAATGTTAGACGGACCGGGAGGGTCGGCCGAGGACAGGGGGAGAGGTCTCCGGGGAGAGCCGTCTCTAGCGATCGTACAGACAAATAACTTCCCCCCCCCACAGACAGATACCACACAAGAAGAAGGTTTAGCGTTCTTTATAAGCACTTCTTAAGGTACGATGGAATGGTACAAGGAGGTCTGGACTCAGGGGTCCCCTCGATTCAAGTCTCTCAAGGTAGGAAAAAGGGGGTAGCGGGACAGTCCGGTTACCAGTCTGGTAGTTGAGATGGTCTGGTGGTTAGCTCACAATCCTCGAGCTTGGTGGTTTAGCTGGTACGGGCCGCGGCAGCGCCAGCAGGTCCCGGTAGAGATGGTCGATACACGGTCCGCGGCAGCGCCAGCAGGTCCTGGTGAAGATGGTCGATGTACGGTCCGCGGCAGCGCCAGCAGGTCCCGGTGAAGATGGTCGTTACAACGGGCCGCGGCAGCGCCAGCAGGTCCCGACGAGGATGGATGTTGCAGAAGGCCGCGGCAGCGCCAGCAGGCAGGACGATAGTTCGCAAGATAGGGCTACGGCAGCGCCAGTAGTCCGTCAAGGCTGAGTTCTCTCGGCGTCTCTCGACTCCAGGATACAACTGCCTTCCTGCTCCAGAGCTGCTCCAGTTATAGGGCAGGCGCCCTTTGATGTCCGGACCCTCGCACTTGGAGGTCGGAGGGTCCGGGATGAAGGTGTCCAGACACCCAGCAGGGGGTGGAGCCAGGGCTTGGGGGAGCTGGAGGCGATCGACACCTGGCGGGGGAGAGTCCTTGGCGCTTCGTTCTCCCATTGACCTGCCAAGTGGTCCGCTCACCTCCTGGGTGGATGGTGGTGCCGGGATGTCGGGGCCGGCCAGGCCCAGGGTTAGGGTCGGGTGGAGGCCACGCGGCCTCGTGGCGCAGGGCCCAAGATGGCGGCTTGACCCGGCCGGGGGAGCCGGTGGGGGCTGGGGCCCGTGATACATGGAGGTCCGAGGGCAGGAGTTCCGTCGGGAGACGGGGTGCGGGTGATTTCCGTGGGTCACGCCTGGCGGGCCGGGGCTTGGGCCCTGTCATGCGGGGAGGAAGCAAGCCCTTCGTGTGGCCTGTCCAACACTGTGTGTCTGACGTGCTGAGCTAGCCCCACACCTGTGACTCTCCCTAGTCAAGTGGCACATGTGCAGAGTGATGTTTGTACCCGCAGTTGCCAATGGCAGGTGATTGTCCTGTGCCTGTGTGTGTCTGTGTACTCCGCTGAGGTTGCGTCAGTGGCCTGGGGCATGTGACTGCTTTGAGGTGCTGTCCATAATCCTGGTGTTGCTTGTGATGCACAGTGTGAGCCATGATTATTGATTCTGTCGCACCCCTCATGCCATCTGTGTACTTTAAATGCCACGTAGTGCATTTGGCCTTCCCCAGAGGATAATGTCCCTATGACAAAGGTGCAATGAGTTGGCTGCATACTATGCACTGTTCAAACAAGCCCAATTGTTCTAATGTGTGTCTCTGTGACATGGAGCAAGTGTATTGATGTTGTCTCACTTTGTCATCCTCACAGGTAGCCGCCTACGCCAAGGGGGAGATCTGGAAGTGGGCCGTCAGGGCCGTGAGGTCGGTGGAGGGTCGCAGTCGGCGCCTGGCCCAGGTGAGGAAACGCTGGCAGGATATCCGGTGCTGGACCAGGAGGATCACCCGGGTCCTGCTGGAGGACTCACCTCCACGCAAACACGGCGGGCGCCGGCGCCTGACCCACTAAATGAACCATGTCCTGGCGGTGGTCTTCCCTGACATGGATAGGCGGTTACAGGAGAAGCAGCAGCAGGATGGGGGTAGGTACATGTGTGTTTGTTGTGTGTCACCAGCTTTTGGAAGTGCTCAGTTGCCTGGATACACTGCCAGGGTTTATATGTGCAGTGCATATCCTGTTCCCCAAAGTCAACCGGTCCTGTTCTTCCTCCCTTCCCCTCCTTGACATGTGTTCCCTGGTCTGTGTGTAGTCACTCTTGCACAAGGTAAACTAGGCTGGCAGTTAATCCAAGTGCCCAATGCTTGCAGCATCATGTGTGGGGGTGGTCTGTGACATGTGTTGGGACCTTGCCTGTGCCCTGTCCAGTTCAGTCATTTGGGGGTCCATGATTGTTGGCACTGATGCAGAGTCTCAACATAGGAGTGTGAGGCTTAAAATGAACTGCCTTTTAGCATGCATGACCGATGTTGTGGCCTCAGACATGATGTGCATGAGGGGGAGATATGCATAGTGCGGGGACGGTTGCTCCTGTTGCAGTCAGATCTATCCAGGACCATGGAGCAGTGTGGCCACTACAGTCCCCTGAGACACCTTTTCCTAGGAATCATGTGTGTCATCCAACACTGTGGACATTCTCAGTGTCTTCAGCATAGGTTGGCCTCTGTGGCATTGTACCCAGGCCTCATTTGTATTTATGTAAAGTGTGCTACATGTGTACACTGTACAGGGTGACCCAATGTGGCTTGTGCATCCTCACACTGGCCAGTGCCTGTGTGTCTGTGTACAACTATCTGATGATGGTTGTTTGTCAATAATATGTGTGGTCAGCCCCACGAGGGGTAGTTAGAGTACAATTAGGATTTAATGGAGCCCATTTTTGTGATCCCTGATTAAGAGGTGTAAGTCATTCCTCTGTCTCAATCACATTGTCTCAGGTAGGGGGGGGTTTGTGCGGGCAAGGCCTACATGTCCAAAGCTTATGTCTCCTTGCCAGGTCTGGCCTGTGTGTGATGATAGTCGGAACAGACACTCAACAAGTATTGACCCAGTCATGTTGTGCAGGGTTTAATGTTTGTGCTTTGCAGCATGTGTCAAAAGTTAAAAGACATGGTTCCTGCTCATCCATTTTTGGCAGCGGTGTGTGTTCCAGATGCTGTGCTCGACTGTCCACAGACACTAGCTTCTCTGTATAATTCGATATCAAGTTCTTTGCTGTTGTGTCATGCTCTCCATTGTTTCAAAGTGGCATGGTGGGTCAACCAACTGTGTAGTGCAGGGCCTACATATATGCGTAGTATTGTAAATGTTACCCATGATGCTTTTCATGCTATGCACTGTGACCTATGTAGTTTGGACTCATGTGTCATATGTATACAGGTGTCTGATTATTTCCTGTCTCTTCACCTTGCCCACAGCATCGTCGGGGGACACCGAGGGAGACACTGGCACGGACGTGGAGGAGGGAACCAGCACCGGTGCCACCAGTGCTGGGGAGTCTGGCGCAGCAAGTGGCACGGAGGGTGAGGGGAGTCAGGCAGAGGACCTGTCCAGTCCCAACACCGACTATGACGCTGACGGGTCCGAGGCTGAGCTCCCAGAGGGGGCGGAGGCTGCTCCCACAGCTGAAAGCAGCAGTCCATCTCTCGCCGCCCCCTCCATTCCCATCACCACCCTCCCACTTGCTCAGGTCCCTTCTGTCCGTGCTAGGCAACCACATGTCTCCTTCGTGCCAGGCACCGCACCCCCTGTGTCAAGGTCCCCACAAGTCTTACCTGTTACACTTGTGGAGCCATCTCGCAGGGACGCCGTGAGCAACCTCCACCGTTCCCCTCCCTACCTGATCAAAGGGAAGAATCAGACCCAGGCATGGAGGAGACCAGGGATAGATGCCAAAAGGGATCAGGGGAAAGACGTCGTGGAGAATCAGGGATGGAGTCACGCTAGGCCGGGAACGTTCTCTGAAGAGTCACCAACTAAACAGATGAACAACAAGGATCAGTGCACCTGCTTCCCTTTCAAGGTTCACATGTACAGATGCAACAACCTTACATGTTATAGGGCTGGTAGTAAGAGGGTATAGTCACCTGGCAGTTGTTGTGGGTTCTTTCGTGTACTCCGGATAGAGGTTGGTCTTGACGTCTCAGGTGTGGAAGGTTCAGCGGCCGTCATACATGTCTGTTGGGACGGCAGTATGTGATGGATTCAAAAGACGCGCTCCTGCGCGGTGAGGGGCAAAAGAAAGAGCTGTGTGACCACGCTTCCCTATGCGTGTCACAGCTGTGGCAGTAAGCGCTACTGCGCGGTGAGGGGCAAAAGAAAGAGCTGTGTGACCACGCTTCCCTGTGCGTGTCACAGCTGTGGCAGTAGGCGCTCCTGCGCGGTGAGGGGACAAGGTGAGTCCGTAACCACGCTTCCAGCGCGTCACGGAGGAAGACGAGGGGTGCAAGCGCTCCGGCGTGGTGAAACAAGGCAAGTCTGCGACCACGCTCCCAGCGTGTCACGGAATAAAAAGTAGCTTGGGGCGCTCCTGCGTGGTGTGGTAGGCAGGGCAAGTCCGTGACCACGCTACCAGCGTGTCACAGGAGAAAGGCAGCAGGGTAAGTCCGTGACCACGCTACCAGCGTGTCATGGGAGAAAGGCAGCTTGGGCGCTCCAGCGTGGTGTTGTAGGCAGGGGCGTAGGAGCAGGCAGCAAGCAGCAGCAGGGCGAGTCCGTGACCACGCTACCAGCGTGTCACGGAAGAAAGGCAGCTTGGGCGCTCCAGCGCGGTGTTGTAGGCAGGGGCGTAGAAGTAGGCAGCCAGCAGCAGCAGGGCAAGTCCGTGACCACGCTACCAGCGTGTCACGGAAGAAAGGCAGCTTGGGCGCTCCAGCGCGGTGTTGTAGGCAGGGGCGTAGAAGCAGGCAGCAAGCAGCAGCGAGGCAAGTCCGTGACCACGCTACCAGCGTGTCACGGAAGAAAGGCAGCTTGGGCGCTCCAGCGCGGTGTTGTAGGCAGGGGCGTAGAAGCAGGCAGCAAGCAGCAGCGAAATGTTGAGACAGGCAGCAAGGCAGTGAAAAGTTCAGTACTGGAAGCACTGACGGGAGCGGCCGCCGCGGTTAAATGCGGCAGCACCCGGAAGTGCTTGCCAAGATCCTCGTGAGCACTAGACCGCGGACCTGAGAGCGGTGCGTGCTCCGAGAACCGGAAGTCGGTTCCTGCTGTAGAACGCTCCCGGACGGAACCATGACAGGGAACCATGACACCCTGCCCCTGTCTCCCCTGCTGCCGTCAATGCCTAGTCTGTGGATATCCTGCGGCAGTTGCAGGTTGGTCAGACATCGCTGCTTAATGTCCTCCATGGCCACACCAGACTGCTGACACAGATGGTGTCGTACATGGAGGGCATGTCAGCAGCGATGTCTGACCAACGGATGTTGCTGAGGTCCATGGACTCGTCACTGACGGCAGCAGTGGGTCTCCTGCAGTGCTCCGTCCCCCCCTACCCCTGCACCATCCACACTTCCCACTCCCATGCCTGTCCCAAGCACACCCAGACATCCCCATGCACGCACCCCAGCAGACACAGGCAGCACACCAACAGGGAAGGCCAAGCGCACACCTCCAGTCACGCACACACAGGGGGAAGTAGGCACACCCACTGGGTCGGGGGGCAAATGGCAACCACGCAGCCACAGTGGGAGTCCCCAGTCCTCACGACCCACTTCCTCCAAAACCACTCCCCTTAGCTCTCCTGCCCAACAGTCGGACAAAGAGTCCTTCATGGCCAGTCTATCCCTCAGCCCCAGTGTGACACCACCCCGCAAGCGGTCGAGGAAGTCCCCAGACAGGGGAGTTGAGTCCCCCCCTGTCCACACCCTCCCCCAGTAGCGCTGCAACCCATCCCTCCGACCCCCCCCCCCTTGGGGCCTGTGGTTCCTTCGGGTGCAGGGGAGACGCTGGGAGACCTTGCAACCGTGTGCAGCGCCATCCTAACCACCACCTTTGGCACTGCCCCACCCCCTGTGGTGGAGTCGTCCGTCCCTGCACCCACTACACCTACCCTTGCCCCTCCTGTCCCTGCGGTGCCTGGTCCTTCCCCCCCACATGATGCCCCCCCCTGTGGATGGAAAGGAACTCTGAACTTTGCAGGCAAGCTAGGGGAGACGCGTCCCAATGTGTCCCCCCCCGGAATTCGCATATGGACTGGCCTATGGGCCTTGTATATAGTGTACATTTCAAATCCAATCTTTTTTTATGCTGAATAAAGCATTTTGTTTTTCATTTGCACACAAATGCTTTTCTGGTATTGCTGTTGGTGCTGCTGCTCCCTCAGTTGGGGTGGTGATAATGTGTTAGGTGTCTGGGAAATGTTGTAGTGTGCTGCTCATGGGGAGGACCCTGGTATCTGCGTGCCATCACAAGGTCTCTGCAAATAATCTTTGGTCATGTAAGCTCTTACTGTCTGGTGACATTGTCCCAAGGAGTGTTACTTCCTCTGTGGCACCTGACTTCTTCCCTGCAAGGTGTTTCCCAATTGTTGTGCTGACCTGTGTCTACATTTCCTTGCTGTGTGAGGGATCCCTTCAACTTTGCCCATGCCTGCTCAGCAATGTCTCCGCCTGCATCGTCTGTGCCATCTTTGGTAGCCACTGTACTTGTGTATGGAGTATGTTGCCATGGCTTAATGTGGACATGGTCCCTTTTCCGCACTATGCATGTGTGTACTCCCAGACTAGCACACATGTGTTACTTGTTCTGCAGGGTATTTGGGCACGTGACTGACAATTGTGGGCATTGTATCTGTGGGTACTCCACCCTTTTCCCTCCATGGGAGGCAACAACTTGTTGGCAGCCCAGGCACCTGTACATTCCTATCAGTCCTGGCATGTGGGTGAACGTGTGTGTTCCCTTAGGCTCTCTTAGTTGAGTGGGGTTTAACATGAGGATACAGTCTTGTTGCATGATCTCAGTGTGTGTATTGTACTGCCACCGCCAGGGGTGGGTATGCATGTGTAATTTATCATCACACCCACATGTGGTGTGTCATGCAGTGGGGGAAGGACATCCATCCTCATGGGAGTGGGACACTGCTGTCAGTGATGTGTTGTCATGGCACTATCAACATAGTCGCACATTGTGGATGCCTTCATGCACCCATGGAGTTTTGCTAAAGGGAGGATGATGTACACACCCCCATGTCTCTGTCCACTGCTGGGAGGCCTCTGCACCCACCCCTCATTTGTCTGGGCACTGCTGGGAGTCCTCTGCACCCACCCCTCATATGTCTGGGCACTGCTGGGAGTGATAGGCACCCACCCCTCATATGTCTGGGCCCTGCTGGGGGTCCTCTGCACCCACCCCTCATATGTCTGGGCACTGCTGGGAGTGATAGGCACTCACCCCTCATATGTCGGGGCACTGCTGGGAGTCCTCTGCGCCCACCCCTCATATGTCTGGGCACTGCTGGGGGTCCTCTGTACCCACCTCTCATATGTCTGTGCACTGCTGGGAGTCCTCTGCACCCACCCCTCATATGTCTGGGCACTGCTGGGAGTGATAGGCACCCACCCCTCATATGTCTGGGCACTGCTGGGAGTCCTCTGCACCCACCCCTCATATGTCTGTGCACTGCTGGGAGTCCTCTGCACCCACCCCTTATATGGCTGGGCACTGCTGGGAGTGATAGCCACCCACCCCTCATATGTCTGGGCACTGCTGGGAGTCTTCTGCACCCACCCCTCATATGTCTGGGCACTGCTGGGGGTCCTCTGCACCCATCCCTCATATGTCTGGGCACTGCTGGGGGTCCTCTGCACCCACCCCTCATATGTCTGGGCACTGCTGGGAGTGATAGGCACCAACCCCTCATATGTCTGGGCACTGCTGGGAGTGATAGGCACACACCCCTCATATGTCTGGGCACTGCTGGGAGTGATAGGTACACATCCCTCATATGTCTGGGCACTGCTGGGAGTGATAGGCACCCACCCCTCATAGGTCTGGGCACTGCTGGGGGTCCGCTGCACCCACCCCTCATATGTCTGGGCACTGCTGGGGGTCCTCTGCACCCACCCCTCATATGTCTGGGCACTGCTGAGAGTGATAGGCACCCACCCCTCATATGTCTGGGCACTGCTGGGAGTCCTCTGCACCCACCCCTCATATGTCTGGGCACTGCTGGGAGTGATAGGCACACACCCCTCATATGTCTGGGCACTGCTGGGAGTCCTCTGCACCCACCCCCCATATGTCTGGGCACTGCTGGGGGTCCTCTGCACCCACCCCTCATATGTCTGGGCACTGCTGGGAGTGATGGGCACCCACCCCTCATATGTCTGGGCACTGCTGGGAGTGATAGGCACACACCCCTCAGATATCTGGGCACAGCTGGGAGTGCTAGGCACCCACCTCTCATATGTCTGGGCACTGCTGGGAGTCCTATACACCCACCTCTCATATGTCTGGGCACTGCTGGGGGTACTCTGCACCCACCCCTCATATGTCTGGGCACTGCTGGGAGTGATAGGCACCCACCCCTCATATGTCTAGGCACTGCTGGGGGTCCTCTGCACCCACCCCTCATGTGTCTGGGCATTGCTGAGAGTGATAGGCACCTACCCCTCATATGTCTGGGAACTGCTGGGGGTCTTCTGCACCCACCCCTCATATATCTGGGCACTGCTGGGAGTCCTCTGCACCCACCCCTCATATGTCTGGGCACTGCTGGGAGTGATAGGCACCCACCCCTCATATGTCTGGGCACTGCTGGGGGTACTCTGCACCCACCCCTTATATGTCTGGGCACTGCTGGGAGTCCTCTGCACCCACCCCTCATATGTCTGGGCACTGCTGGGAGTTATAGGCACCCACCCCTCACATGTCTGGGCACTGCTGGGGGTCCTCTGCACCCACCCCTCATATGTCTGGGCACTGCTGGGGGTCCTCTGCACCCACCCCTAATATGTCTGGGCACTGCTGAGAGTGATAGGCACCCACCCCTCATATGTCTGGGCACTGCTGGGAGTCCTCTGCACCCACCCCTCATATGTCTGGGCACTGCTGGGAGTGATAGGCACACACCACTCATATGTCTGGGCACATCTGGGAGTCCTCTGCACCCATCCCTCATATGTCTGGGCACTGCTGGGAGTGATAGGCACCCACCCCTCATATGTCTGGGCACTGCAGGGAGTGATAGGCACCCACCACTCATATGTCGGGGCACTGCTGGGAGTGATAGTCACACACCCCTCATATGTCTGGGCACTGCTGGGAGTGATAGGCACCCACCCCTCATATGTCTGGGCACTGCTGGGAGTCCTCTGCACCCACCCCTCATATGTCTGGGCACTGCTGGGAGTGATAGGCACCCACCCCTCATATGTCTGGGCACTGCTGGGAGTGATTGGCACACACCCCTCATATGTCTGGGCACTGCTGGGAGTGATAGGCACCCACCCCTCATATGTCTGGGCACTGCAGGGAGTGATAGGCACCCACCACTCATATGTCGGGGCACTGCTGGGAGTGATAGTCACACACCCCTCATATGTCTGGGCACTGCTGGGAGTGATAGGCACCCACCCCTCATATGTCTGGGCACTGCTGGGAGTCCTCTGCACCCACCCCTCATATGTTTGGGCACTGCTGGGAGTGATAGGCACCCACCCCTCATATGTCTGGGCACTGCTGAGAGTGATTGGCACACACCCCTCATATGTCTGGGCACTGCTGGGAGTGATAGGCACCCACCCCTCATATGTCTGGGCACTGCTGGGAGTCCTCTGCACCCACCCCTCATATGTCTGGGCACTGCTGGGAGTGATAGGCACCCACCCCTCACATGTCTGGGCACTGCTGGGGGTCCTCTGCACCCACCCCTCATATGTCTGGGCACTGCTGGGGGTCCTCTGCACCCACCCCTCATATGTCTGGGCACTGCTGAGAGTGATAGGCACCCACCCCTCATATGTCTGGGCACTGCTGGGAGTCCTCTGCACCCACCCCTCATATGTCTGGGCACTGCTGGGAGTGATAGGCACACACCCCTCATATGTCTGGGCACTGCTGGGAGTCCTCTGCTCCCACCCCTCATATGTCTGGGCACTGCTGGGAGTGATAGGCACCCACCCCTCATATGTCTGGGCACTGCAGGGAGTGATAGGTACCCACCACTCATATGTCGGGGCACTGCTGGGAGTGATAGTCACACACCCCTCATATGTCTGGGCACTGCTGGGAGTGATAGGCACCCACCCCTCATATGTCTGGGCACTGCTGGGAGTCCTCTGCACCCACCCCTCATATGTCTGGGCACTGCTGGGAGTGATAGGCACCCACCCCTCATATGTCTGGGCACTGCTGGGAGTGATTGGCACACACCCCTCATATGTCTGGGCACTGCTGGGAGTGATAGGCACCCACCTCTCATATGTCTGGGCACTGCTGGGACTCCTATGCACCCACCCCTCATATGTCTGGGCACTTCTGGGAATGATAGGCACCCACCCCTCATATGTCTGGGCACTGCTGGGGGTCCTCTGCACCCACCCCTCATATGTCTGGGCACTGCTGGGAGTGATAGGCACCTACCCCTCATATGTCTGGGCACTGCGGGGGTCCTCTGCGCCCACCCCTCATATGTCTGGGCACTGCTGGGAGTCCTCTGCACCCACCCCTCATAGGTCTGGGCACTGCTGGGGGTCCTCTGCACCCACCCCTCATATGTCTGGGCACTGCTGGGGGTCCTCTGCACCCACCCCTCATATGTCTGGGCACTGCTGGGAGTGATAGGCACACACCCCTCATATGTCTGGGCACTGCTGGGAGTCCTCTGCACCCACCCCTTATATGTCTGGGCACTGCTGGGAGTGAGAGGCACACACCCCTCATATGTCTGGGCACTGCTGGGAGTCCTCTGCACCCACCCCTCATATGTCTGGGCACTGCTGGGGGTCCTCTGCACCCACCCCTCATATGTCTGGGCACTGCTGGGAGTGATAGGCACCCACCCCTCATATGTCTGGGCACTGCTGGGAGTGATTGACACACACCCCTCATATGTCTGGGCACTGCTGGGAGTGATAGGCACCCACCTCTCATATGTCTGGGCACTGCTGGGAGTCCTATGCACCCACCCCTCATATGTCTGAGCACTGCTGGGAGTGATAAGCACCCACCCCTCATATGTCTGGGCACTGCTGGCGGTCCTCTGCACCCACCCCTCATATGTCTGGGCACTGCTGGGGGTCCTCTGCACCCACCCCTCATATGTCTGGGCACTGCTGGGAGTCCTCTGTACCCACCCCTCATATGTCTGGGCACTGCTGGGGGTCCTCTGCACCCACCCCTCATATGTCTGGGCACTGCTGGGGGTCCTCTGCACCCACCCCTCATATGTCTGGGCACTGCTGGGAGTGATAGGCACCCACCCCTCATATGTCTGGGCACTGCTGGGGGTCCTCTGCACCCAACCCTCATATGTCTGGGCACTGCTGAGAGTGATAGGCAGCCACCCCTCATATGTCTGGGCACTGCTGGGGGTCCTCTGCACCCACCCCTCATATGTCTGGGCACTGCTGGGAGTGATTGGCACCCACCCCTCATATGTCTGGGCACTGCTGGGAGTCCTCTGCACCCACCCCTCATATGTTAGGGCCATGCTGGGGGTCCTCTGCACCCACCCCTCACATGTCTGGGCACTGCTGGGAGTGATAGGCACCCACCCCTTTGTCTCTGTCCACTGATGTGGATCGTAGCACGACACCCACCCACCCGCCCACATGTCTGGGCACTGCTGGGGGTCCTCTGCACCCACCCCTCATATGTCTGGGCACTGCTGGGGGTCCTCTGCACCCACCCTTCATATGTCTGGGCACTGCTGAGAGTGATAGGCACCCACCCCTCATATGTCTGGGCACTGCTGGGAGTCCTCTGCACCCACCCCTCATATGTCTGGGCACTGCTGGGAGTGATAGGCACACACCCCTCATATGTCTGGGCACTGCTGGGAGTCCTCTGCACCCACCCCTCATATGTCTGGGCACTGCTGGGAGTGATAGGCACCCACCCCTCATATGTCAGGGCACTGCAGGGAGTGATAGGCACCCACCACTCATATGTCGGGGCACTGCTGGGAGTGATAGTCACACACCCCTCATATGTCTGGGCACTGCTGGGAGTGATAGGCACCCACCCCTCATATGTCTGGGCACTGCTGGGAGTCCTCTGCACCCACCCCTCATATGTCTGGGCACTGCTGAGAGTGATAGGCACCCACCCCTCATATGTCTGGGCACTGCTGGGGGTCCTCTGCACCCACCCCTCATATGTCTGGGCACTGCTGAGAGTGATAGGCACCCACCCCTCATATGTCTGGGCACTGCTGGGAGTCCTCTGCACCCACCCCTCATATGTCTGGGCACTGCTGGGAGTGATAGGCACACACCCCTCTTATGTCTGGGCACTGCTGGGAGTCCTCTGCACCCACCCCTCATATGTCTGGGCACTGCTGGGAGTGATAGGCACCCACCCCTCATATGTCTGGGCACTGCAGGGAGTGATAGGCACCCACCACTCATATGTCGGGGCACTGCTGGGAGTGATAGTCACACACCCCTCATATGTCTGGGCACTGCTGGGAGTGATAGGCACCCACCCCTCATATGTCTGGGCACTGCTGGGAGTCCTCTGCACCCACCCCTCATATGTCTGGGCACTGCTGGGAGTGATAGGCACCCACCCCTCATATGTCTGGGCACTGCTGGGAGTGATTGGCACACACCCCTCATATGTCTGGGCACTGCTGGGAGTGATAGGCACCCACCTCTCATATGTCTGGGCACTGCTGGGACTCCTATGCACCCACCCCTCATATGTCTGGGCACTTCTGGGAATGATAGGCACCCACCCCTCATATGTCTGGGCACTGCTGGGGGTCCTCTGCACCCACCCCTCATATGTCTGGGCACTGCTGGGAGTGATAGGCACCTACCCCTCATATGTCTGGGCACTGCGGGGGTCCTCTGCGCCCACCCCTCATATGTCTGGGCACTGCTGGGAGTCCTCTGCACCCACCCCTCATAGGTCTGGGCACTGCTGGGGGTCCTCTGCACCCACCCCTCATATGTCTGGGCACTGCTGGGGGTCCTCTGCACCCACCCCTCATATGTCTGGGCACTGCTGGGAGTGATAGGCACACACCCCTCATATGTCTGGGCACTGCTGGGAGTCCTCTGCACCCACCCCTTATATGTCTGGGCACTGCTGGGAGTGAGAGGCACACACCCCTCATATGTCTGGGCACTGCTGGGAGTCCTCTGCACCCACCCCTCATATGTCTGGGCACTGCTGGGGGTCCTCTGCACCCACCCCTCATATGTCTGGGCACTGCTGGGAGTGATAGGCACCCACCCCTCATATGTCTGGGCACTGCTGGGAGTGATTGACACACACCCCTCATATGTCTGGGCACTGCTGGGAGTGATAGGCACCCACCTCTCATATGTCTGGGCACTGCTGGGAGTCCTATGCACCCACCCCTCATATGTCTGAGCACTGCTGGGAGTGATAAGCACCCACCCCTCATATGTCTGGGCACTGCTGGCGGTCCTCTGCACCCACCCCTCATATGTCTGGGCACTGCTGAGAGTGATAGGCACCTACCCCTCATATGTCTGGGCACTGCTGGGGGTCCTCTGCACCCACCCCTCATATGTCTGGGCACTGCTGGGAGTCCTCTGTACCCACCCCTCATATGTCTGGGCACTGCTGGGGGTCCTCTGCACCCACCCCTCATATGTCTGGGCACTGCTGGGGGTCCTCTGCACCCACCCCTCATATGTCTGGGCACTGCTGGGAGTGATAGGCACCCACCCCTCATATGTCTGGGCACTGCTGGGGGTCCTCTGCACCCAACCCTCATATGTCTGGGCACTGCTGAGAGTGATAGGCAGCCACCCCTCATATGTCTGGGCACTGCTGGGGGTCCTCTGCACCCACCCCTCATATGTCTGGGCACTGCTGGGAGTGATTGGCACCCACCCCTCATATGTCTGGGCACTGCTGGGAGTCCTCTGCACCCACCCCTCATATGTTAGGGCCATGCTGGGGGTCCTCTGCACCCACCCCTCACATGTCTGGGCACTGCTGGGAGTGATAGGCACCCACCCCTTTGTCTCTGTCCACTGATGTGGATCGTAGCACGACACCCACCCACCCGCCCACATGTCTGGGCACTGCTGGGGGTCCTCTGCACCCACCCCTCATATGTCTGGGCACTGCTGGGGGTCCTCTGCACCCACCCCTCATATGTCTGGGCACTGCTGAGAGTGATAGGCACCCACCCCTCATATGTATGGGCACTGCTGGGAGTCCTCTGCACCCACCCCTCATATGTCTGGGCACTGCTGGGAGTGATAGGCACACACCCCTCATATGTCTGGGCACTGCTGGGAGTCCTCTGCACCCACCCCTCATATGTCTGGGCACTGCTGGGAGTGATAGGCACCCACCCCTCATATGTCAGGGCACTGCAGGGAGTGATAGGCACCCACCACTCATATGTCGGGGCACTGCTGGGAGTGATAGTCACACACCCCTCATATGTCTGGGCACTGCTGGGAGTGATAGGCACCAACCCCTCATATGTCTGGGCACTGCTGGGAGTCCTCTGCACCCACCCCTCATATGTCTGGGCACTGCTGGGAGTGATAGGCACCCACCCCTCATATGTCTGGGCACTGCTGGGAGTGATTGGCACACACCCCTCATATGTGTGGGCACTGCTGGGAGTGATAGGCACCCACCCCTCATATGTCTGGGCACTGCTGGGAGTCCTCTGCACCCACCCCTCATATGTCTGGACACTGCTGGGAGTGATAGGCACACACCCCTCATATGTCTGGGCACTGCTGGGAGTCCTCTGCACCCACCCCTCATATGTCTGGGCACTGCTGGGAGTGATAGGCACCCACCCCTCATATGTCTGGGCACTGCAGGGAGTGATAGGCACCCACCACTCATATGTCGGGGCACTGCTGGGAGTGATAGTCACACACCCCTCATATGTCTGGGCACTGCTGGGAGTGATAGGCACCCACCCCTCATATGTCTGGGCACTGCTGGGAGTCCTCTGCACCCACCCCCCATATGTCTGGGCACTGCTGGGGGTCCTCTGCACCCACCCCTCATATGTCTGGGCACTGCTGGGAGTGATGGGCACCCACCCCTCATATGTCTGGGCACTGCTGGGAGTGATAGGCACACACCCCTCAGATATCTGGGCACAGCTGGGAGTGCTAGGCACCCACCTCTCATATGTCTGGGCACTGCTGGGAGTCCTATACACCCACCTCTCATATGTCTGGGCACTGCTGGGGGTACTCTGCACCCACCCCTCATATGTCTGGGCACTGCTGGGAGTGATAGGCACCCACCCCTCATATGTCTAGGCACTGCTGGGGGTCCTCTGCACCCACCCCTCATGTGTCTGGGCATTGCTGAGAGTGATAGGCACCTACCCCTCATATGTCTGGGCACTGCTGGGGGTCTTCTGCACCCACCCCTCATATATCTGGGCACTGCTGGGAGTCCTCTGCACCCACCCCTCATATGTCTGGGCACTGCTGGGAGTGATAGGCACCCACCCCTCATATGTCTGGGCACTGCTGGGGGTACTCTGCACCCACCCCTTATATGTCTGGGCACTGCTGGGAGTCCTCTGCACCCACCCCTCATATGTCTGGGCACTGCTGGGAGTTATAGGCACCCACCCCTCACATGTCTGGGCACTGCTGGGGGTCCTCTGCACCCACCCCTCATATGTCTGGGCACTGCTGGGGGTCCTCTGCACCCACCCCTAATATGTCTGGGCACTGCTGAGAGTGATAGGCACCCACCCCTCATATGTCTGGGCACTGCTGGGAGTCCTCTGCACCCACCCCTCATATGTCTGGGCACTGCTGGGAGTGATAGGCACACACCACTCATATGTCTGGGCACATCTGGGAGTCCTCTGCACCCATCCCTCATATGTCTGGGCACTGCTGGGAGTGATAGGCACCCACCCCTCATATGTCTGGGCACTGCAGGGAGTGATAGGCACCCACCACTCATATGTCGGGGCACTGCTGGGAGTGATAGTCACACACCCCTCATATGTCTGGGCACTGCTGGGAGTGATAGGCACCCACCCCTCATATGTCTGGGCACTGCTGGGAGTCCTCTGCACCCACCCCTCATATGTCTGGGCACTGCTGGGAGTGATAGGCACCCACCCCTCATATGTCTGGGCACTGCTGGGAGTGATTGGCACACACCCCTCATATGTCTGGGCACTGCTGGGAGTGATAGGCACCCACCCCTCATATGTCTGGGCACTGCAGGGAGTGATAGGCACCCACCACTCATATGTCGGGGCACTGCTGGGAGTGATAGTCACACACCCCTCATATGTCTGGGCACTGCTGGGAGTGATAGGCACCCACCCCTCATATGTCTGGGCACTGCTGGGAGTCCTCTGCACCCACCCCTCATATGTTTGGGCACTGCTGGGAGTGATAGGCACCCACCCCTCATATGTCTGGGCACTGCTGAGAGTGATTGGCACACACCCCTCATATGTCTGGGCACTGCTGGGAGTGATAGGCACCCACCCCTCATATGTCTGGGCACTGCTGGGAGTCCTCTGCACCCACCCCTCATATGTCTGGGCACTGCTGGGAGTGATAGGCACCCACCCCTCACATGTCTGGGCACTGCTGGGGGTCCTCTGCACCCACCCCTCATATGTCTGGGCACTGCTGGGGGTCCTCTGCACCCACCCCTCATATGTCTGGGCACTGCTGAGAGTGATAGGCACCCACCCCTCATATGTCTGGGCACTGCTGGGAGTCCTCTGCACCCACCCCTCATATGTCTGGGCACTGCTGGGAGTGATAGGCACACACCCCTCATATGTCTGGGCACTGCTGGGAGTCCTCTGCTCCCACCCCTCATATGTCTGGGCACTGCTGGGAGTGATAGGCACCCACCCCTCATATGTCTGGGCACTGCAGGGAGTGATAGGTACCCACCACTCATATGTCGGGGCACTGCTGGGAGTGATAGTCACACACCCCTCATATGTCTGGGCACTGCTGGGAGTGATAGGCACCCACCCCTCATATGTCTGGGCACTGCTGGGAGTCCTCTGCACCCACCCCTCATATGTCTGGGCACTGCTGGGAGTGATAGGCACCCACCCCTCATATGTCTGGGCACTGCTGGGAGTGATTGGCACACACCCCTCATATGTCTGGGCACTGCTGGGAGTGATAGGCACCCACCTCTCATATGTCTGGGCACTGCTGGGACTCCTATGCACCCACCCCTCATATGTCTGGGCACTTCTGGGAATGATAGGCACCCACCCCTCATATGTCTGGGCACTGCTGGGGGTCCTCTGCACCCACCCCTCATATGTCTGGGCACTGCTGGGAGTGATAGGCACCTACCCCACATATGTCTGGGCACTGCGGGGGTCCTCTGCGCCCACCCCTCATATGTCTGGGCACTGCTGGGAGTCCTCTGCACCCACCCCTCATAGGTCTGGGCACTGCTGGGGGTCCTCTGCACCCACCCCTCATATGTCTGGGCACTGCTGGGGGTCCTCTGCACCCACCCCTCATATGTCTGGGCACTGCTGGGAGTGATAGGCACACACCCCTCATATGTCTGGGCACTGCTGGGAGTCCTCTGCACCCACCCCTTATATGTCTGGGCACTGCTGGGAGTGAGAGGCACACACCCCTCATATGTCTGGGCACTGCTGGGAGTCCTCTGCACCCACCCCTCATATGTCTGGGCACTGCTGGGGGTCCTCTGCACCCACCCCTCATATGTCTGGGCACTGCTGGGAGTGATAGGCACCCACCCCTCATATGTCTGGGCACTGCTGGGAGTGATTGACACACACCCCTCATATGTCTGGGCACTGCTGGGAGTGATAGGCACCCACCTCTCATATGTCTGGGCACTGCTGGGAGTCCTATGCACCCACCCCTCATATGTCTGAGCACTGCTGGGAGTGATAAGCACCCACCCCTCATATGTCTGGGCACTGCTGGCGGTCCTCTGCACCCACCCCTCATATGTCTGGGCACTGCTGGGGGTCCTCTGCACCCACCCCTCATATGTCTGGGCACTGCTGGGAGTCCTCTGTACCCACCCCTCATATGTCTGGGCACTGCTGGGGGTCCTCTGCACCCACCCCTCATATGTCTGGGCACTGCTGGGGGTCCTCTGCACCCACCCCTCATATGTCTGGGCACTGCTGGGAGTGATAGGCACCCACCCCTCATATGTCTGGGCACTGCTGGGGGTCCTCTGCACCCAACCCTCATATGTCTGGGCACTGCTGAGAGTGATAGGCAGCCACCCCTCATATGTCTGGGCACTGCTGGGGGTCCTCTGCACCCACCCCTCATATGTCTGGGCACTGCTGGGAGTGATTGGCACCCACCCCTCATATGTCTGGGCACTGCTGGGAGTCCTCTGCACCCACCCCTCATATGTTAGGGCCATGCTGGGGGTCCTCTGCACCCACCCCTCACATGTCTGGGCACTGCTGGGAGTGATAGGCACCCACCCCTTTGTCTCTGTCCACTGATGTGGATCGTAGCACGACACCCACCCACCCGCCCACATGTCTGGGCACTGCTGGGGGTCCTCTGCACCCACCCCTCATATGTCTGGGCACTGCTGGGGGTCCTCTGCACCCACCCTTCATATGTCTGGGCACTGCTGAGAGTGATAGGCACCCACCCCTCATATGTCTGGGCACTGCTGGGAGTCCTCTGCACCCACCCCTCATATGTCTGGGCACTGCTGGGAGTGATAGGCACACACCCCTCATATGTCTGGGCACTGCTGGGAGTCCTCTGCACCCACCCCTCATATGTCTGGGCACTGCTGGGAGTGATAGGCACCCACCCCTCATATGTCAGGGCACTGCAGGGAGTGATAGGCACCCACCACTCATATGTCGGGGCACTGCTGGGAGTGATAGTCACACACCCCTCATATGTCTGGGCACTGCTGGGAGTGATAGGCACCCACCCCTCATATGTCTGGGCACTGCTGGGAGTCCTCTGCACCCACCCCTCATATGTCTGGGCACTGCTGAGAGTGATAGGCACCCACCCCTCATATGTCTGGGCACTGCTGGGGGTCCTCTGCACCCACCCCTCATATGTCTGGGCACTGCTGAGAGTGATAGGCACCCACCCCTCATATGTCTGGGCACTGCTGGGAGTCCTCTGCACCCACCCCTCATATGTCTGGGCACTGCTGGGAGTGATAGGCACACACCCCTCATATGTCTGGGCACTGCTGGGAGTCCTCTGCACCCACCCCTCATATGTCTGGGCACTGCTGGGAGTGATAGGCACCCACCCCTCATATGTCTGGGCACTGCAGGGAGTGATAGGCACCCACCACTCATATGTCGGGGCACTGCTGGGAGTGATAGTCACACACCCCTCATATGTCTGGGCACTGCTGGGAGTGATAGGCACCCACCCCTCATATGTCTGGGCACTGCTGGGAGTCCTCTGCACCCACCCCTCATATGTCTGGGCACTGCTGGGAGTGATAGGCACCCACCCCTCATATGTCTGGGCACTGCTGGGAGTGATTGGCACACACCCCTCATATGTCTGGGCACTGCTGGGAGTGATAGGCACCCACCTCTCATATGTCTGGGCACTGCTGGGACTCCTATGCACCCACCCCTCATATGTCTGGGCACTTCTGGGAATGATAGGCACCCACCCCTCATATGTCTGGGCACTGCTGGGGGTCCTCTGCACCCACCCCTCATATGTCTGGGCACTGCTGGGAGTGATAGGCACCTACCCCTCATATGTCTGGGCACTGCGGGGGTCCTCTGCGCCCACCCCTCATATGTCTGGGCACTGCTGGGAGTCCTCTGCACCCACCCCTCATAGGTCTGGGCACTGCTGGGGGTCCTCTGCACCCACCCCTCATATGTCTGGGCACTGCTGGGGGTCCTCTGCACCCACCCCTCATATGTCTGGGCACTGCTGGGAGTGATAGGCACACACCCCTCATATGTCTGGGCACTGCTGGGAGTCCTCTGCACCCACCCCTTATATGTCTGGGCACTGCTGGGAGTGAGAGGCACACACCCCTCATATGTCTGGGCACTGCTGGGAGTCCTCTGCACCCACCCCTCATATGTCTGGGCACTGCTGGGGGTCCTCTGCACCCACCCCTCATATGTCTGGGCACTGCTGGGAGTGATAGGCACCCACCCCTCATATGTCTGGGCACTGCTGGGAGTGATTGACACACACCCCTCATATGTCTGGGCACTGCTGGGAGTGATAGGCACCCACCTCTCATATGTCTGGGCACTGCTGGGAGTCCTATGCACCCACCCCTCATATGTCTGAGCACTGCTGGGAGTGATAAGCACCCACCCCTCATATGTCTGGGCACTGCTGGCGGTCCTCTGCACCCACCCCTCATATGTCTGGGCACTGCTGAGAGTGATAGGCACCTACCCCTCATATGTCTGGGCACTGCTGGGGGTCCTCTGCACCCACCCCTCATATGTCTGGGCACTGCTGGGAGTCCTCTGTACCCACCCCTCATATGTCTGGGCACTGCTGGGGGTCCTCTGCACCCACCCCTCATATGTCTGGGCACTGCTGGGGGTCCTCTGCACCCACCCCTCATATGTCTGGGCACTGCTGGGAGTGATAGGCACCCACCCCTCATATGTCTGGGCACTGCTGGGGGTCCTCTGCACCCAACCCTCATATGTCTGGGCACTGCTGAGAGTGATAGGCAGCCACCCCTCATATGTCTGGGCACTGCTGGGGGTCCTCTGCACCCACCCCTCATATGTCTGGGCACTGCTGGGAGTGATTGGCACCCACCCCTCATATGTCTGGGCACTGCTGGGAGTCCTCTGCACCCACCCCTCATATGTTAGGGCCATGCTGGGGGTCCTCTGCACCCACCCCTCACATGTCTGGGCACTGCTGGGAGTGATAGGCACCCACCCCTTTGTCTCTGTCCACTGATGTGGATCGTAGCACGACACCCACCCACCCGCCCACATGTCTGGGCACTGCTGGGGGTCCTCTGCACCCACCCCTCATATGTCTGGGCACTGCTGGGGGTCCTCTGCACCCACCCCTCATATGTCTGGGCACTGCTGAGAGTGATAGGCACCCACCCCTCATATGTATGGGCACTGCTGGGAGTCCTCTGCACCCACCCCTCATATGTCTGGGCACTGCTGGGAGTGATAGGCACACACCCCTCATATGTCTGGGCACTGCTGGGAGTCCTCTGCACCCACCCCTCATATGTCTGGGCACTGCTGGGAGTGATAGGCACCCACCCCTCATATGTCAGGGCACTGCAGGGAGTGATAGGCACCCACCACTCATATGTCGGGGCACTGCTGGGAGTGATAGTCACACACCCCTCATATGTCTGGGCACTGCTGGGAGTGATAGGCACCCACCCCTCATATGTCTGGGCACTGCTGGGAGTCCTCTGCACCCACCCCTCATATGTCTGGGCACTGCTGGGAGTGATAGGCACCCACCCCTCATATGTCTGGGCACTGCTGGGAGTGATTGGCACACACCCCTCATATGTGTGGGCACTGCTGGGAGTGATAGGCACCCACCCCTCATATGTCTGGGCACTGCTGGGAGTCCTCTGCACCCACCCCTCATATGTCTGGACACTGCTGGGAGTGATAGGCACACACCCCTCATATGTCTGGGCACTGCTGGGAGTCCTCTGCACCCACCCCTCATATGTCTGGGCACTGCTGGGAGTGATAGGCACCCACCCCTCATATGTCTGGGCACTGCAGGGAGTGATAGGCACCCACCACTCATATGTCGGGGCACTGCTGGGAGTGATAGTCACACACCCCTCATATGTCTGGGCACTGCTGGGAGTGATAGGCACCCACCCCTCATATGTCTGGGCACTGCTGGGAGTCCTCTGCACCCACCCCTCATATGTCTGGGCACTGCTGGGAGTGATAGGCACCCACCCCTCATATGTCTGGGCACTGCTGGGAGTGATTGGCACATACCCCTCATATGTCTGGGCACTGCTGGGAGTGATAGGCACCCACCTCTCATATGTCTGGGCACTGCTGGGAGTCCTATGCACCCACCCCTCATATGTCTGGGCACTTCTGGGAATGATAGGCACCCACCCCTCATATGTCTGGGCACTGCTTGGGGTCCTCTGCACCCACCCCTCATATGTCTGGGCACTGCTGGGAGTGATAGGCACCTACCCCTCATATGTCTGGGCACTGCGGGGGTCCTCTGCGCCCACCCCTCATATGTCTGGGCACTGCTGGGAGTCCTCTGCACCCACCCCTCATAGGTCTGGGCACTGCTGGGGGTCCTCTGCACCCACCCCTCATATGTCTGGGCACTGCTGGGGGTCCTCTGTACCCACCTCTCATATGTCTGTGCACTGCTGGGAGTCCTCTGCACCCACCCCTCATATGTCTGGGCACTGCTGGGAGTGATAGGCACCCACCTCTCATATGTCTGGGCACTGCTGGGAGTCCTCTGCACCCACCCCTCATATGTCTGTGCACTGCTGGGAGTCCTCTGCACCCACCCCTCATATGGCTGGGCACTGCTGGGAGTGATAGCCACCCACCCCTCATATGTCTGGGCACTGCTGGGAGTCTTCTGCACCCACCCCTCATATGTCTGGGCACTGCTGGGGGTCCTCTGCACCCATCCCTCATATGTCTGGGCACTGCTGGGGGTCCTCTGCACCCACCCCCCATATGTCTGGGCACTGCTGGGAGTGATAGGCACCAACCCCTCATATGTCTGGGCACTGCTGGGAGTGATAGGCACACACCCCTCATATGTCTGGGCACTGCTGGGAGTGATAGGTACACATCCCTCATATGTCTGGGCACTGCTGGGAGTGATAGGCACCCACCCCTCATAGGTCTGGGCACTTCTGGGGGTCCTCTGCACCCACCCCTCATATGTCTGGGCACTGCTGGGGGTCCTCTGCACCCACCCCTCATATGTCTGGGCACTGCTGAGAGTGATAGGCACCCACCCCTCATATGTCTGGGCACTGCTGGGAGTCCTCTGCACCCACCCCTCATATGTCTGGGCACTGCTGGGAGTGATAGGCACACACCCCTCATATGTCTGGGCACTGCTGGGAGTCCTCTGCACCCACCCCCCATATGTCTGGGCACTGCTGGGGGTCCTCTGCACCCACCCCTCATATGTCTGGGCACTGCTGGGAGTGATGGGCACCCACCCCTCATATGTCTGGGCACTGCTGGGAGTGATAGGCACACACCCCTCAGATATCTGGGCACAGCTGGGAGTGCTAGGCACCCACCTCTCATATGTCTGGGCACTGCTGGGAGTCCTATACACCCACCTCTCATATGTCTGGGCACTGCTGGGGGTACTCTGCACCCACCCCTCATATGTCTGGGCACTGCTGGGAGTGATAGGCACCCACCCCTCATATGTCTGGGCACTGCTGGGGGTCCTCTGCACCCACCCCTCATGTGTCTGGGCATTGCTGAGAGTGATAGGCACCTACCCCTCATATGTCTGGGCACTGCTGGGGGTCTTCTGCACCCACCCCTCATATGTCTGGGCACTGCTGGGAGTCCTCTGCACCCACCCCTCATATGTCTGGGCACTGCTGGGAGTGATAGGCACCCACCCCTCATATGTCTGGGCACTGCTGGGGGTACTCTGCACCCACCCCTCATATGTCTGGGCACTGCTGGGAGTCCTCTGCACCCACCCCTCATATGTCTGGGCACTGCTGGGAGTGATAGGCACCCACCCCTCACATGTCTGGGCACTGCTGGGGGTCCTCTGCACCCACCCCTCATATGTCTGGGCACTGCTGGGGGTCCTCTGCACCCACCCCTCATATGTCTGGGCACTGCTGAGAGTGATAGGCACCCACCCCTCATATGTCTGGGCACTGCTGGGAGTCCTCTGCACCCACCCCTCATATGTCTGGGCACTGCTGGGAGTGATAGGCACACACCACTCATATGTCTGGGCACATCTGGGAGTCCTCTGCACCCACCCCTCATATGTCTGGGCACTGCTGGGAGTGATAGGCACCCACCCCTCATATGTCTGGGCACTGCAGGGAGTGATAGGCACCCACCACTCATATGTCGGGGCACTGCTGGGAGTGATAGTCACACACCCCTCATATGTCTGGGCACTGCTGGGAGTGATAGGCACCCACCCCTCATATGTCTGGGCACTGCTGGGAGTCCTCTGCACCCACCCCTCATATGTCTGGGCACTGCTGGGAGTGATTGGCACACACCCCTCATATGTCTGGGCACTGCTGGGAGTGATAGGCACCCACCCCTCATATGTCTGGGCACTGCAGGGAGTGATAGGCACCCACCACTCATATGTCGGGGCACTGCTGGGAGTGATAGTCACACACCCCTCATATGTCTGGGCACTGCTGGGAGTGATAGGCACCCACCCCTCATATGTCTGGGCACTGCTGGGAGTCCTCTGCACCCACCCCTCATATGTTTGGGCACTGCTGGGAGTGATAGGCACCCACCCCTCATATGTCTGGGCACTGCTGAGAGTGATTGGCACACACCCCTCATATGTCTGGGCACTGCTGGGAGTGATAGGCACCCACCCCTCATATGTCTGGGCACTGCTGGGAGTCCTCTGCACCCACCCCTCATATGTCTGGGCACTGCTGGGAGTGATAGGCACCCACCCCTCACATGTCTGGGCACTGCTGGGGGTCCTCTGCACCCACCCCTCATATGTCTGGGCACTGCTGGGGGTCCTCTGCACCCACCCCTCATATGTCTGGGCACTGCTGAGAGTGATAGGCACCCACCCCTCATATGTCTGGGCACTGCTGGGAGTCCTCTGCACCCACCCCTCATATGTCTGGGCACTGCTGGGAGTGATAGGCACACACCCCTCATATGTCTGGGCACTGCTGGGAGTCCTCTGCTCCCACCCCTCATATGTCTGGGCACTGCTGGGAGTGATAGGCACCCACCCCTCATATGTCTGGGCACTGCAGGGAGTGATAGGTACCCACCACTCATATGTCGGGGCACTGCTGGGAGTGATAGTCACACACCCCTCATATGTCTGGGCACTGCTGGGAGTGATAGGCACCCACCCCTCATATGTCTGGGCACTGCTGGGAGTCCTCTGCACCCACCCCTCATATGTCTGGGCACTGCTGGGAGTGATAGGCACCCACCCCTCATATGTCTGGGCACTGCTGGGAGTGATTGGCACACACCCCTCATATGTCTGGGCACTGCTGGGAGTGATAGGCACCCACCTCTCATATGTCTGGGCACTGCTGGGACTCCTATGCACCCACCCCTCATATGTCTGGGCACTTCTGGGAATGATAGGCACCCACCCCTCATATGTCTGGGCACTGCTGGGGGTCCTCTGCACCCACCCCTCATATGTCTGGGCACTGCTGGGAGTGATAGGCACCTACCCCTCATATGTCTGGGCACTGCGGGGGTCCTCTGCGCCCACCCCTCATATGTCTGGGCACTGCTGGGAGTCCTCTGCACCCACCCCTCATAGGTCTGGGCACTGCTGGGGGTCCTCTGCACCCACCCCTCATATGTCTGGGCACTGCTGGGGGTCCTCTGCACCCACCCCTCATATGTCTGGGCACTGCTGGGAGTGATAGGCACACACCCCTCATATGTCTGGGCACTGCTGGGAGTCCTCTGCACCCACCCCTTATATGTCTGGGCACTGCTGGGAGTGAGAGGCACACACCCCTCATATGTCTGGGCACTGCTGGGAGTCCTCTGCACCCACCCCTCATATGTCTGGGCACTGCTGGGGGTCCTCTGCACCCACCCCTCATATGTCTGGGCACTGCTGGGAGTGATAGGCACCCACCCCTCATATGTCTGGGCACTGCTGGGAGTGATTGACACACACCCCTCATATGTCTGGGCACTGCTGGGAGTGATAGGCACCCACCTCTCATATGTCTGGGCACTGCTGGGAGTCCTATGCACCCACCCCTCATATGTCTGAGCACTGCTGGGAGTGATAAGCACCCACCCCTCATATGTCTGGGCACTGCTGGCGGTCCTCTGCACCCACCCCTCATATGTCTGGGCACTGCTGAGAGTGATAGGCACCTACCCCTCATATGTCTGGGCACTGCTGGGGGTCCTCTGCACCCACCCCTCATATGTCTGGGCACTGCTGGGAGTCCTCTGTACCCACCCCTCATATGTCTGGGCACTGCTGGGGGTCCTCTGCACCCACCCCTCATATGTCTGGGCACTGCTGGGGGTCCTCTGCACCCACCCCTCATATGTCTGGGCACTGCTGGGAGTGATAGGCACCCACCCCTCATATGTCTGGGCACTGCTGGGGGTCCTCTGCACCCAACCCTCATATGTCTGGGCACTGCTGAGAGTGATAGGCAGCCACCCCTCATATGTCTGGGCACTGCTGGGGGTCCTCTGCACCCACCCCTCATATGTCTGGGCACTGCTGGGAGTGATTGGCACCCACCCCTCATATGTCTGGGCACTGCTGGGAGTCCTCTGCACCCACCCCTCATATGTTAGGGCCATGCTGGGGGTCCTCTGCACCCACCCCTCACATGTCTGGGCACTGCTGGGAGTGATAGGCACCCACCCCTTTGTCTCTGTCCACTGATGTGGATCGTAGCACGACACCCACCCACCCGCCCACATGTCTGGGCACTGCTGGGGGTCCTCTGCACCCACCCCTCATATGTCTGGGCACTGCTGGGGGTCCTCTGCACCCACCCTTCATATGTCTGGGCACTGCTGAGAGTGATAGGCACCCACCCCTCATATGTCTGGGCACTGCTGGGAGTCCTCTGCACCCACCCCTCATATGTCTGGGCACTGCTGGGAGTGATAGGCACACACCCCTCATATGTCTGGGCACTGCTGGGAGTCCTCTGCACCCACCCCTCATATGTCTGGGCACTGCTGGGAGTGATAGGCACCCACCCCTCATATGTCAGGGCACTGCAGGGAGTGATAGGCACCCACCACTCATATGTCGGGGCACTGCTGGGAGTGATAGTCACACACCCCTCATATGTCTGGGCACTGCTGGGAGTGATAGGCACCCACCCCTCATATGTCTGGGCACTGCTGGGAGTCCTCTGCACCCACCCCTCATATGTCTGGGCACTGCTGAGAGTGATAGGCACCCACCCCTCATATGTCTGGGCACTGCTGGGGGTCCTCTGCACCCACCCCTCATATGTCTGGGCACTGCTGAGAGTGATAGGCACCCACCCCTCATATGTCTGGGCACTGCTGGGAGTCCTCTGCACCCACCCCTCATATGTCTGGGCACTGCTGGGAGTGATAGGCACACACCCCTCATATGTCTGGGCACTGCTGGGAGTCCTCTGCACCCACCCCTCATATGTCTGGGCACTGCTGGGAGTGATAGGCACCCACCCCTCATATGTCTGGGCACTGCAGGGAGTGATAGGCACCCACCACTCATATGTCGGGGCACTGCTGGGAGTGATAGTCACACACCCCTCATATGTCTGGGCACTGCTGGGAGTGATAGGCACCCACCCCTCATATGTCTGGGCACTGCTGGGAGTCCTCTGCACCCACCCCTCATATGTCTGGGCACTGCTGGGAGTGATAGGCACCCACCCCTCATATGTCTGGGCACTGCTGGGAGTGATTGGCACACACCCCTCATATGTCTGGGCACTGCTGGGAGTGATAGGCACCCACCTCTCATATGTCTGGGCACTGCTGGGACTCCTATGCACCCACCCCTCATATGTCTGGGCACTTCTGGGAATGATAGGCACCCACCCCTCATATGTCTGGGCACTGCTGGGGGTCCTCTGCACCCACCCCTCATATGTCTGGGCACTGCTGGGAGTGATAGGCACCTACCCCTCATATGTCTGGGCACTGCGGGGGTCCTCTGCGCCCACCCCTCATATGTCTGGGCACTGCTGGGAGTCCTCTGCACCCACCCCTCATAGGTCTGGGCACTGCTGGGGGTCCTCTGCACCCACCCCTCATATGTCTGGGCACTGCTGGGGGTCCTCTGCACCCACCCCTCATATGTCTGGGCACTGCTGGGAGTGATAGGCACACACCCCTCATATGTCTGGGCACTGCTGGGAGTCCTCTGCACCCACCCCTTATATGTCTGGGCACTGCTGGGAGTGAGAGGCACACACCCCTCATATGTCTGGGCACTGCTGGGAGTCCTCTGCACCCACCCCTCATATGTCTGGGCACTGCTGGGGGTCCTCTGCACCCACCCCTCATATGTCTGGGCACTGCTGGGAGTGATAGGCACCCACCCCTCATATGTCTGGGCACTGCTGGGAGTGATTGACACACACCCCTCATATGTCTGGGCACTGCTGGGAGTGATAGGCACCCACCTCTCATATGTCTGGGCACTGCTGGGAGTCCTATGCACCCACCCCTCATATGTCTGAGCACTGCTGGGAGTGATAAGCACCCACCCCTCATATGTCTGGGCACTGCTGGCGGTCCTCTGCACCCACCCCTCATATGTCTGGGCACTGCTGAGAGTGATAGGCACCTACCCCTCATATGTCTGGGCACTGCTGGGGGTCCTCTGCACCCACCCCTCATATGTCTGGGCACTGCTGGGAGTCCTCTGTACCCACCCCTCATATGTCTGGGCACTGCTGGGGGTCCTCTGCACCCACCCCTCATATGTCTGGGCACTGCTGGGGGTCCTCTGCACCCACCCCTCATATGTCTGGGCACTGCTGGGAGTGATAGGCACCCACCCCTCATATGTCTGGGCACTGCTGGGGGTCCTCTGCACCCAACCCTCATATGTCTGGGCACTGCTGAGAGTGATAGGCAGCCACCCCTCATATGTCTGGGCACTGCTGGGGGTCCTCTGCACCCACCCCTCATATGTCTGGGCACTGCTGGGAGTGATTGGCACCCACCCCTCATATGTCTGGGCACTGCTGGGAGTCCTCTGCACCCACCCCTCATATGTTAGGGCCATGCTGGGGGTCCTCTGCACCCACCCCTCACATGTCTGGGCACTGCTGGGAGTGATAGGCACCCACCCCTTTGTCTCTGTCCACTGATGTGGATCGTAGCACGACACCCACCCACCCGCCCACATGTCTGGGCACTGCTGGGGGTCCTCTGCACCCACCCCTCATATGTCTGGGCACTGCTGTGGGTCCTCTGCACCCACCCCTCATATGTCTGGGCACTGCTGAGAGTGATAGGCACCCACCCCTCATATGTATGGGCACTGCTGGGAGTCCTCTGCACCCACCCCTCATATGTCTGGGCACTGCTGGGAGTGATAGGCACACACCCCTCATATGTCTGGGCACTGCTGGGAGTCCTCTGCACCCACCCCTCATATGTCTGGGCACTGCTGGGAGTGATAGGCACCCACCCCTCATATGTCAGGGCACTGCAGGGAGTGATAGGCACCCACCACTCATATGTCGGGGCACTGCTGGGAGTGATAGTCACACACCCCTCATATGTCTGGGCACTGCTGGGAGTGATAGGCACCCACCCCTCATATGTCTGGGCACTGCTGGGAGTCCTCTGCACCCACCCCTCATATGTCTGGGCACTGCTGGGAGTGATAGGCACCCACCCCTCATATGTCTGGGCACTGCTGGGAGTGATTGGCACACACCCCTCATATGTGTGGGCACTGCTGGGAGTGATAGGCACCCACCCCTCATATGTCTGGGCACTGCTGGGAGTCCTCTGCACCCACCCCTCATATGTCTGGACACTGCTGGGAGTGATAGGCACACACCCCTCATATGTCTGGGCACTGCTGGGAGTCCTCTGCACCCACCCCTCATATGTCTGGGCACTGCTGGGAGTGATAGGCACCCACCCCTCATATGTCTGGGCACTGCAGGGAGTGATAGGCACCCACCACTCATATGTCGGGGCACTGCTGGGAGTGATAGTCACACACCCCTCATATGTCTGGGCACTGCTGGGAGTGATAGGCACCCACCCCTCATATGTCTGGGCACTGCTGGGAGTCCTCTGCACCCACCCCTCATATGTCTGGGCACTGCTGGGAGTGATAGGCACCCACCCCTCATATGTCTGGGCACTGCTGGGAGTGATTGGCACATACCCCTCATATGTCTGGGCACTGCTGGGAGTGATAGGCACCCACCTCTCATATGTCTGGGCACTGCTGGGAGTCCTATGCACCCACCCCTCATATGTCTGGGCACTTCTGGGAATGATAGGCACCCACCCCTCATATGTCTGGGCACTGCTTGGGGTCCTCTGCACCCACCCCTCATATGTCTGGGCACTGCTGGGAGTGATAGGCACCTACCCCTCATATGTCTGGGCACTGCGGGGGTCCTCTGCGCCCACCCCTCATATGTCTGGGCACTGCTGGGAGTCCTCTGCACCCACCCCTCATAGGTCTGGGCACTGCTGGGGGTCCTCTGCACCCACCCCTCATATGTCTGGGCACTGCTGGGGGTCCTCTGTACCCACCTCTCATATGTCTGTGCACTGCTGGGAGTCCTCTGCACCCACCCCTCATATGTCTGGGCACTGCTGGGAGTGATAGGCACCCACCTCTCATATGTCTGGGCACTGCTGGGAGTCCTCTGCACCCACCCCTCATATGTCTGTGCACTGCTGGGAGTCCTCTGCACCCACCCCTCATATGGCTGGGCACTGCTGGGAGTGATAGCCACCCACCCCTCATATGTCTGGGCACTGCTGGGAGTCTTCTGCACCCACCCCTCATATGTCTGGGCACTGCTGGGGGTCCTCTGCACCCATCCCTCATATGTCTGGGCACTGCTGGGGGTCCTCTGCACCCACCCCCCATATGTCTCGGCACTGCTGGGAGTGATAGGCACCAACCCCTCATATGTCTGGGCACTGCTGGGAGTGATAGGCACACACCCCTCATATGTCTGGGCACTGCTGGGAGTGATAGGTACACATCCCTCATATGTCTGGGCACTGCTGGGAGTGATAGGCACCCACCCCTCATAGGTCTGGGCACTTCTGGGGGTCCTCTGCACCCACCCCTCATATGTCTGGGCACTGCTGGGGGTCCTCTGCACCCACCCCTCATATGTCTGGGCACTGCTGAGAGTGATAGGCACCCACCCCTCATATGTCTGGGCACTGCTGGGAGTCCTCTGCACCCACCCCTCATATGTCTGGGCACTGCTGGGAGTGATAGGCACACACCCCTCATATGTCTGGGCACTGCTGGGAGTCCTCTGCACCCACCCCCCATATGTCTGGGCACTGCTGGGGGTCCTCTGCACCCACCCCTCATATGTCTGGGCACTGCTGGGAGTGATGGGCACCCACCCCTCATATGTCTGGGCACTGCTGGGAGTGATAGGCACACACCCCTCAGATATCTGGGCACAGCTGGGAGTGCTAGGCACCCACCTCTCATATGTCTGGGCACTGCTGGGAGTCCTATACACCCACCTCTCATATGTCTGGGCACTGCTGGGGGTACTCTGCACCCACCCCTCATATGTCTGGGCACTGCTGGGAGTGATAGGCACCCACCCCTCATATGTCTGGGCACTGCTGGGGGTCCTCTGCACCCACCCCTCATGTGTCTGGGCATTGCTGAGAGTGATAGGCACCTACCCCTCATATGTCTGGGCACTGCTGGGGGTCTTCTGCACCCACCCCTCATATGTCTGGGCACTGCTGGGAGTCCTCTGCACCCACCCCTCATATGTCTGGGCACTGCTGGGAGTGATAGGCACCCACCCCTCATATGTCTGGGCACTGCTGGGGGTACTCTGCACCCACCCCTCATATGTCTGGGCACTGCTGGGAGTCCTCTGCACCCACCCCTCATATGTCTGGGCACTGCTGGGAGTGATAGGCACCCACCCCTCACATGTCTGGGCACTGCTGGGGGTCCTCTGCACCCACCCCTCATATGTCTGGGCACTGCTGGGGGTCCTCTGCACCCACCCCTCATATGTCTGGGCACTGCTGAGAGTGATAGGCACCCACCCCTCATATGTCTGGGCACTGCTGGGAGTCCTCTGCACCCACCCCTCATATGTCTGGGCACTGCTGGGAGTGATAGGCACACACCACTCATATGTCTGGGCACATCTGGGAGTCCTCTGCACCCACCCCTCATATGTCTGGGCACTGCTGGGAGTGATAGGCACCCACCCCTCATATGTCTGGGCACTGCAGGGAGTGATAGGCACCCACCACTCATATGTCGGGGCACTGCTGGGAGTGATAGTCACACACCCCTCATATGTCTGGGCACTGCTGGGAGTGATAGGCACCCACCCCTCATATGTCTGGGCACTGCTGGGAGTCCTCTGCACCCACCCCTCATATGTCTGGGCACTGCTGGGAGTGATTGGCACACACCCCTCATATGTCTGGGCACTGCTGGGAGTGATAGGCACCCACCCCTCATATGTCTGGGCACTGCAGGGAGTGATAGGCACCCACCACTCATATGTCGGGGCACTGCTGGGAGTGATAGTCACACACCCCTCATATGTCTGGGCACTGCTGGGAGTGATAGGCACCCACCCCTCATATGTCTGGGCACTGCTGGGAGTCCTCTGCACCCACCCCTCATATGTTTGGGCACTGCTGGGAGTGATAGGCACCCACCCCTCATATGTCTGGGCACTGCTGAGAGTGATTGGCACACACCCCTCATATGTCTGGGCACTGCTGGGAGTGATAGGCACCCACCCCTCATATGTCTGGGCACTGCTGGGAGTCCTCTGCACCCACCCCTCATATGTCTGGGCACTGCTGGGAGTGATAGGCACCCACCCCTCACATGTCTGGGCACTGCTGGGGGTCCTCTGCACCCACCCCTCATATGTCTGGGCACTGCTGGGGGTCCTCTGCACCCACCCCTCATATGTCTGGGCACTGCTGAGAGTGATAGGCACCCACCCCTCATATGTCTGGGCACTGCTGGGAGTCCTCTGCACCCACCCCTCATATGTCTGGGCACTGCTGGGAGTGATAGGCACACACCCCTCATATGTCTGGGCACTGCTGGGAGTCCTCTGCACCCACCCCTCATATGTCTGGGCACTGCTGGGAGTGATAGGCACCCACCCCTCATATGTCTGGGCACTGCAGGGAGTGATAGGTACCCACCACTCATATGTCGGGGCACTGCTGGGAGTGATAGTCACACACCCCTCATATGTCTGGGCACTGCTGGGAGTGATAGGCACCCACCCCTCATATGTCTGGGCACTGCTGGGAGTCCTCTGCACCCACCCCTCATATGTCTGGGCACTGCTGGGAGTGATAGGCACCCACCCCTCATATGTCTGGGCACTGCTGGGAGTGATTGGCACACACCCCTCATATGTCTGGGCACTGCTGGGAGTGATAGGCACCCACCTCTCATATGTCTGGGCACTGCTGGGACTCCTATGCACCCACCCCTCATATGTCTGGGCACTTCTGGGAATGATAGGCACCCACCCCTCATATGTCTGGGCACTGCTGGGGGTCCTCTGCACCCACCCCTCATATGTCTGGGCACTGCTGGGAGTGATAGGCACCTACCCCTCATATGTCTGGGCACTGCGGGGGTCCTCTGCGCCCACCCCTCATATGTCTGGGCACTGCTGGGAGTCCTCTGCACCCACCCCTCATAGGTCTGGGCACTGCTGGGGGTCCTCTGCACCCACCCCTCATATGTCTGGGCACTGCTGGGGGTCCTCTGCACCCACCCCTCATATGTCTGGGCACTGCTGGGAGTGATAGGCACACACCCCTCATATGTCTGGGCACTGCTGGGAGTCCTCTGCACCCACCCCTTATATGTCTGGGCACTGCTGGGAGTGAGAGGCACACACCCCTCATATGTCTGGGCACTGCTGGGAGTCCTCTGCACCCACCCCTCATATGTCTGGGCACTGCTGGGGGTCCTCTGCACCCACCCCTCATATGTCTGGGCACTGCTGGGAGTGATAGGCACCCACCCCTCATATGTCTGGGCACTGCTGGGAGTGATTGACACACACCCCTCATATGTCTGGGCACTGCTGGGAGTGATAGGCACCCACCTCTCATATGTCTGGGCACTGCTGGGAGTCCTATGCACCCACCCCTCATATGTCTGAGCACTGCTGGGAGTGATAAGCACCCACCCCTCATATGTCTGGGCACTGCTGGCGGTCCTCTGCACCCACCCCTCATATGTCTGGGCACTGCTGAGAGTGATAGGCACCTACCCCTCATATGTCTGGGCACTGCTGGGGGTCCTCTGCACCCACCCCTCATATGTCTGGGCACTGCTGGGAGTCCTCTGTACCCACCCCTCATATGTCTGGGCACTGCTGGGGGTCCTCTGCACCCACCCCTCATATGTCTGGGCACTGCTGGGGGTCCTCTGCACCCACCCCTCATATGTCTGGGCACTGCTGGGAGTGATAGGCACCCACCCCTCATATGTCTGGGCACTGCTGGGGGTCCTCTGCACCCAACCCTCATATGTCTGGGCACTGCTGAGAGTGATAGGCAGCCACCCCTCATATGTCTGGGCACTGCTGGGGGTCCTCTGCACCCACCCCTCATATGTCTGGGCACTGCTGGGAGTGATTGGCACCCACCCCTCATATGTCTGGGCACTGCTGGGAGTCCTCTGCACCCACCCCTCATATGTTAGGGCCATGCTGGGGGTCCTCTGCACCCACCCCTCACATGTCTGGGCACTGCTGGGAGTGATAGGCACCCACCCCTTTGTCTCTGTCCACTGATGTGGATCGTAGCACGACACCCACCCACCCGCCCACATGTCTGGGCACTGCTGGGGGTCCTCTGCACCCACCCCTCATATGTCTGGGCACTGCTGGGGGTCCTCTGCACCCACCCCTCATATGTCTGGGCACTGCTGAGAGTGATAGGCACCCACCCCTCATATGTCTGGGCACTGCTGGGAGTCCTCTGCACCCACCCCTCATATGTCTGGGCACTGCTGGGAGTGATAGGCACACACCCCTCATATGTCTGGGCACTGCTGGGAGTCCTCTGCACCCAACCCTCATATGTCTGGGCACTGCTGGGAGTGATAGGCACCCACCCCTCATATGTCAGGGCACTGCAGGGAGTGATAGGCACCCACCACTCATATGTCGGGGCACTGCTGGGAGTGATAGTCACACACCCCTCATATGTCTGGGCACTGCTGGGAGTGATAGGCACCCACCCCTCATATGTCTGGGCACTGCTGGAAGTCCTCTGCACCCACCCCTCATATGTCTGGGCACTGCTGAGAGTGATAGGCACCCACCCCTCATATGTCTGGGCACTGCTGGGGGTCCTCTGCACCCACCCCTCATATGTCTGGGCACTGCTGAGAGTGATAGGCACCCACCCCTCATATGTCTGGGCACTGCTGGGAGTCCTCTGCACCCACCCCTCATATGTCTGGGCACTGCTGGGAGTGATAGGCACACACCCCTCATATGTCTGGGCACTGCTGGGAGTCCTCTGCACCCACCCCTCATATGTCTGGGCACTGCTGGGAGTGATAGGCACCCACCCCTCATATGTCTGGGCACTGCAGGGAGTGATAGGCACCCACCACTCATATGTCGGGGCACTGCTGGGAGTGATAGTCACACACCCCTCATATGTCTGGGCACTGCTGGGAGTGATAGGCACCCACCCCTCATATGTCTGGGCACTGCTGGGAGTCCTCTGCACCCACCCCTCATATGTCTGGGCACTGCTGGGAGTGATAGGCACCCACCCCTCATATGTCTGGGCACTGCTGGGAGTGATTGGCACACACCCCTCATATGTCTGGGCACTGCTGGGAGTGATAGGCACCCACCTCTCATATGTCTGGGCACTGCTGGGACTCCTATGCACCCACCCCTCATATGTCTGGGCACTTCTGGGAATGATAGGCACCCACCCCTCATATGTCTGGGCACTGCTGGGGGTCCTCTGCACCCACCCCTCATATGTCTGGGCACTGCTGGGAGTGATAGGCACCTACCCCTCATATGTCTGGGCACTGTGGGGGTCCTCTGCGCCCACCCCTCATATGTCTGGGCACTGCTGGGAGTCCTCTGCACCCACCCCTCATAGGTCTGGGCACTGCTGGGGGTCCTCTGCACCCACCCCTCATATGTCTGGGCACTGCTGGGGGTCCTCTGCACCCACCCCTCATATGTCTGGGCACTGCTGGGAGTGATAGGCACACACCCCTCATATGTCTGGGCACTGCTGGGAGTCCTCTGCACCCACCCCTTATATGTCTGGGCACTGCTGGGAGTGAGAGGCACACACCCCTCATATGTCTGGGCACTGCTGGGAGTCCTCTGCACCCACCCCTCATATGTCTGGGCACTGCTGGGGGTCCTCTGCACCCACCCCTCATATGTCTGGGCACTGCTGGGAGTGATAGGCACCCACCCCTCATATGTCTGGGCACTGCTGGGAGTGATTGACACACACCCCTCATATGTCTGGGCACTGCTGGGAGTGATAGGCACCCACCTCTCATATGTCTGGGCACTGCTGGGAGTCCTATGCACCCACCCCTCATATGTCTGAGCACTGCTGGGAGTGATAAGCACCCACCCCTCATATGTCTGGGCACTGCTGGCGGTCCTCTGCACCCACCCCTCATATGTCTGGGCACTGCTGAGAGTGATAGGCACCTACCCCTCATATGTCTGGGCACTGCTGGGGGTCCTCTGCACCCACCCCTCATATGTCTGGGCACTGCTGGGAGTCCTCTGTACCCACCCCTCATATGTCTGGGCACTGCTGGGGGTCCTCTGCACCCACCCCTCATATGTCTGGGCACTGCTGGGGGTCCTCTGCACCCACCCCTCATATGTCTGGGCACTGCTGGGAGTGATAGGCACCCACCCCTCATATGTCTGGGCACTGCTGGGGGTCCTCTGCACCCAACCCTCATATGTCTGGGCACTGCTGAGAGTGATAGGCAGCCACCCCTCATATGTCTGGGCACTGCTGGGGGTCCTCTGCACCCACCCCTCATATGTCTGGGCACTGCTGGGAGTGATTGGCACCCACCCCTCATATGTCTGGGCACTGCTGGGAGTCCTCTGCACCCACCCCTCATATGTTAGGGCCATGCTGGGGGTCCTCTGCACCCACCCCTCACATGTCTGGGCACTGCTGGGAGTGATAGGCACCCACCCCTTTGTCTCTGTCCACTGATGTGGATCATAGCACGACACCCACCCACCCGCCCACATGTCTGGGCACTGCTGGGGGTCCTCTGCACCCACCCCTCATATGTCTGGGCACTGCTGGGGGTCCTCTGCACCCACCCCTCATATGTCTGGGCACTGCTGAGAGTGATAGGCACCCACCCCTCATATGTCTGGGCACTGCTGGGAGTCCTCTGCACCCACCCCTCATATGTCTGGGCACTGCTGGGAGTGATAGGCACACACCCCTCATATGTCTGGGCACTGCTGGGAGTCCTCTGCACCCACCCCTCATATGTCTGGGCACTGCTGGGAGTGATAGGCACCCACCCCTCATATGTCAGGGCACTGCAGGGAGTGATAGGCACCCACCACTCATATGTCGGGGCACTGCTGGGAGTGATAGTCACACACCCCTCATATGTCTGGGCACTGCTGGGAGTGATAGGCACCCACCCCTCATATGTCTGGGCACTGCTGGGAGTCCTCTGCACCCACCCCTCATATGTCTGGGCACTGCTGGGAGTGATAGGCACCCACCCCTCATATGTCTGGGCACTGCTGGGAGTGATTGGCACACACCCCTCATATGTGTGGGCACTGCTGGGAGTGATAGGCACCCACCCCTCATATGTCTGGGCACTGCTGGGAGTCCTCTGCACCCACCCCTCATATGTCTGGACACTGCTGGGAGTGATAGGCACACACCCCTCATATGTCTGGGCACTGCTGGGAGTCCTCTGCACCCACCCCTCATATGTCTGGGCACTGCTGGGAGTGATAGGCACCCACCCCTCATATGTCTGGGCACTGCAGGGAGTGATAGGCACCCACCACTCATATGTCGGGGCACTGCTGGGAGTGATAGTCACACACCCCTCATATGTCTGGGCACTGCTGGGAGTGATAGGCACCCACCCCTCATATGTCTGGGCACTGCTGGGAGTCCTCTGCACCCACCCCTCATATGTCTGGGCACTGCTGGGAGTGATAGGCACCCACCCCTCATATGTCTGGGCACTGCTGGGAGTGATTGGCACATACCCCTCATATGTCTGGGCACTGCTGGGAGTGATAGGCACCCACCTCTCATATGTCTGGGCACTGCTGGGAGTCCTATGCACCCACCCCTCATATGTCTGGGCACTTCTGGGAATGATAGGCACCCACCCCTCATATGTCTGGGCACTGCTGGGGGTCCTCTGCACCCACCCCTCATATGTCTGGGCACTGCTGGGAGTGATAGGCACCTACCCCTCATATGTCTGGGCACTGCGGGGGTCCTCTGCGCCCACCCCTCATATGTCTGGGCACTGCTGGGAGTCCTCTGCACCCACCCCTCATAGGTCTGGGCACTGCTGGGGGTCCTCTGCACCCACCCCTCATATGTCTGGGCACTGCTGGGGGTCCTCTGTACCCACCTCTCATATGTCTGTGCACTGCTGGGAGTCCTCTGCACCCACCCCTCATATGTCTGGGCACTGCTGGGAGTGATAGGCACCCACCTCTCATATGTCTGGGCACTGCTGGGAGTCCTCTGCACCCACCCCTCATATGTCTGTGCACTGCTGGGAGTCCTCTGCACCCACCCCTCATATGGCTGGGCACTGCTGGGAGTGATAGCCACCCACCCCTCATATGTCTGGGCACTGCTGGGAGTCTTCTGCACCCACCCCTCATATGTCTGGGCACTGCTGGGGGTCCTCTGCACCCATCCCTCATATGTCTGGGCACTGCTGGGGGTCCTCTGCACCCACCCCCCATATGTCTGGGCACTGCTGGGAGTGATAGGCACCAACCCCTCATATGTCTGGGCACTGCTGGGAGTGATAGGCACACACCCCTCATATGTCTGGGCACTGCTGGGAGTGATAGGTACACATCCCTCATATGTCTGGGCACTGCTGGGAGTGATAGGCACCCACCCCTCATAGGTCTGGGCACTTCTGGGGGTCCTCTGCACCCACCCCTCATATGTCTGGGCACTGCTGGGGGTCCTCTGCACCCACCCCTCATATGTCTGGGCACTGCTGAGAGTGATAGGCACCCACCCCTCATATGTCTGGGCACTGCTGGGAGTCCTCTGCACCCACCCCTCATATGTCTGGGCACTGCTGGGAGTGATAGGCACACACCCCTCATATGTCTGGGCACTGCTGGGAGTCCTCTGCACCCACCCCCCATATGTCTGGGCACTGCTGGGGGTCCTCTGCACCCACCCCTCATATGTCTGGGCACTGCTGGGAGTGATGGGCACCCACCCCTCATATGTCTGGGCACTGCTGGGAGTGATAGGCACACACCCCTCAGATATCTGGGCACAGCTGGGAGTGCTAGGCACCCACCTCTCATATGTCTGGGCACTGCTGGGAGTCCTATACACCCACCTCTCATATGTCTGGGCACTGCTGGGGGTACTCTGCACCCACCCCTCATATGTCTGGGCACTGCTGGGAGTGATAGGCACCCACCCCTCATATGTCTGGGCACTGCTGGGGGTCCTCTGCACCCACCCCTCATGTGTCTGGGCATTGCTGAGAGTGATAGGCACCTACCCCTCATATGTCTGGGCACTGCTGGGGGTCTTCTGCACCCACCCCTCATATGTCTGGGCACTGCTGGGAGTCCTCTGCACCCACCCCTCATATGTCTGGGCACTGCTGGGAGTGATAGGCACCCACCCCTCATATGTCTGGGCACTGCTGGGGGTACTCTGCACCCACCCCTCATATGTCTGGGCACTGCTGGGAGTCCTCTGCACCCACCCCTCATATGTCTGGGCACTGCTGGGAGTGATAGGCACCCACCCCTCACATGTCTGGGCACTGCTGGGGGTCCTCTGCACCCACCCCTCATATGTCTGGGCACTGCTGGGGGTCCTCTGCACCCACCCCTCATATGTCTGGGCACTGCTGAGAGTGATAGGCACCCACCCCTCATATGTCTGGGCACTGCTGGGAGTCCTCTGCACCCACCCCTCATATGTCTGGGCACTGCTGGGAGTGATAGGCACACACCACTCATATGTCTGGGCACATCTGGGAGTCCTCTGCACCCACCCCTCATATGTCTGGGCACTGCTGGGAGTGATAGGCACCCACCCCTCATATGTCTGGGCACTGCAGGGAGTGATAGGCACCCACCACTCATATGTCGGGGCACTGCTGGGAGTGATAGTCACACACCCCTCATATGTCTGGGCACTGCTGGGAGTGATAGGCACCCACCCCTCATATGTCTGGGCACTGCTGGGAGTCCTCTGCACCCACCCCTCATATGTCTGGGCACTGCTGGGAGTGATTGGCACACACCCCTCATATGTCTGGGCACTGCTGGGAGTGATAGGCACCCACCCCTCATATGTCTGGGCACTGCAGGGAGTGATAGGCACCCACCACTCATATGTCGGGGCACTGCTGGGAGTGATAGTCACACACCCCTCATATGTCTGGGCACTGCTGGGAGTGATAGGCACCCACCCCTCATATGTCTGGGCACTGCTGGGAGTCCTCTGCACCCACCCCTCATATGTTTGGGCACTGCTGGGAGTGATAGGCACCCACCCCTCATATGTCTGGGCACTGCTGAGAGTGATTGGCACACACCCCTCATATGTCTGGGCACTGCTGGGAGTGATAGGCACCCACCCCTCATATGTCTGGGCACTGCTGGGAGTCCTCTGCACCCACCCCTCATATGTCTGGGCACTGCTGGGAGTGATAGGCACCCACCCCTCACATGTCTGGGCACTGCTGGGGGTCCTCTGCACCCACCCCTCATATGTCTGGGCACTGCTGGGGGTCCTCTGCACCCACCCCTCATATGTCTGGGCACTGCTGAGAGTGATAGGCACCCACCCCTCATATGTCTGGGCACTGCTGGGAGTCCTCTGCACCCACCCCTCATATGTCTGGGCACTGCTGGGAGTGATAGTCACACACCCCTCATATGTCTGGGCACTGCTGGGAGTCCTCTGCACCCACCCCTCATATGTCTGGGCACTGCTGGGAGTGATAGGCACCCACCCCTCATATGTCTGGGCACTGCAGGGAGTGATAGGCACCCACCACTCATATGTCGGGGCACTGCTGGGAGTGATAGTCACACACCCCTCATATGTCTGGGCACTGCTGGGAGTGATAGGCACCCACCCCTCATATGTCTGGGCACTGCTGGGAGTCCTCTGCACCCACCCCTCATATGTCTGGGCACTGCTGGGAGTGATAGGCACCCACCCCACATATGTCTGGGCACTGCTGGGAGTGATTGGCACACACCCCTCAAATGTCTGGGCACTGCTGGGAGTGATAGGCACCCACCTCTCATATGTCTGGGCACTGCTGGGAGTCCTATGCACCCACCCCTCATATGTCTGGGCACTTCTGGGAATGATAGGCACCCACCCCTCATATGTCTGGGCACTGCTGGGGGTCCTCTGCACCCACCCCTCATATGTCTGGGCACTGCTGGGAGTGATAGGCACCTACCCCTCATATGTCTGGGCACTGCGGGGGTCCTCTGCGCCCACCCCTCATATGTCTGGGCACTGCTGGGAGTCCTCTGCACCCACCCCTCATAGGTCTGGGCACTGCTGGGGGTCCTCTGCACCCACCCCTCATATGTCTGGGCACTGCTGGGGGTCCTCTGCACCCACCCCTCATATGTCTGGGCACTGCTGGGAGTGATAGGCACACACCCCTCATATGTCTGGGCACTGCTGGGAGTCCTCTGCACCCACCCCTTATATGTCTGGGCACTGCTGGGAGTGAGAGGCACACACCCCTCATATGTCTGGCCACTGCTGGGAGTCCTCTGCACCCACCCCTCATATGTCTGGGCACTGCTGGGGGTCCTCTGCACCCACCCCTCATATGTCTGGGCACTGCTGGGAGTGATAGGCACCCACCCCTCATATGTCTGGGCACTGCTGGGAGTGATTGACACACACCCCTCATATGTCTGGGCACTGCTGGGAGTGATAGGCACCCACCTCTCATATGTCTGGGCACTGCTGGGAGTCCTATGCACCCACCCCTCATATGTCTGAGCACTGCTGGGAGTGATAAGCACCCACCCCTCATATGTCTGGGCACTGCTGGCGGTCCTCTGCACCCACCCCTCATATGTCTGGGCACTGCTGAGAGTGATAGGCACCTACCCCTCATATGTCTGGGCACTGCTGGGGGTCCTCTGCACCCACCCCTCATATGTCTGGGCACTGCTGGGAGTCCTCTGTACCCACCCCTCATATGTCTGGGCACTGCTGGGGGTCCTCTGCACCCACCCCTCATATGTCTGGGCACTGCTGGGGGTCCTCTGCACCCACCCCTCATATGTCTGGGCACTGCTGGGAGTGATAGGCACCCACCCCTCATATGTCTGGGCACTGCTGGGGGTCCTCTGCACCCAACCCTCATATGTCTGGGCACTGCTGAGAGTGATAGGCAGCCACCCCTCATATGTCTGGGCACTGCTGGGGGTCCTCTGCACCCACCCCTCATATGTCTGGGCACTGCTGAGAGTGATTGGCACCCACCCCTCATATGTCTGGGCACTGCTGGGAGTCCTCTGCACCCACCCCTCATATGTTAGGGCCATGCTGGGGGTCCTCTGCACCCACCCCTCACATGTCTGGGCACTGCTGGGAGTGATAGGCACCCACCCCTTTGTCTCTGTCCACTGATGTGGATCGTAGCACGACACCCACCCACCCGCCCACATGTCTGGGCACTGCTGGGGGTCCTCTGCACCCACCCCTCATATGTCTGGGCACTGCTGGGGGTCCTCTGCACCCACCCCTCATATGTCTGGGCACTGCTGAGAGTGATAGGCACCCACCCCTCATATGTCTGGGCACTGCTGGGAGTCCTCTGCACCCACCCCTCATATGTCTGGGCACTGCTGGGAGTTATAGGCACACACCCCTCATATGTCTGGGCACTGCTGGGAGTCCTCTGCACCCACCCCTCATATGTCTGGGCACTGCTGGGAGTGATAGGCACCCACCCCTCATATGTCTGGGCACTGCAGGGAGTGATAGGCACCCACCACTCATATGTCGGGGCACTGCTGGGAGTGATAGTCACACACCCCTCATATGTCTGGGCACTGCTGGGAGTGATAGGCACCCACCCCTCATATGTCTGGGCACTGCTGGGAGTCCTCTGCACCCACCCCTCATATGTCTGGGCACTGCTGGGAGTGATAGGCACCCACCCCTCATATGTCTGGGCACTGCTGGGAGTGATTGGCACACACCCCTCATATGTGTGGGCACTGCTGGGAGTGATAGGCACCCACCTCTCATATGTCTGGGCACTGCTGGGAGTCCTATGCACCCACCCCTCATATGTCTGGGCACTTCTGGGAATGATAGGCATCCACCCCTCATATGTCTGGGCACTGCTGGGGGTCCTCTGCACCCACCCCTCATATGTCTGGGCACTGCTGGGAGTGATAGGCACCTACCCCTCATATGTCTGGGCACTGCGGGGGTCCTCTGCGCCCACCCCTCATATGTCTGGGCACTGCTGGGAGTCCTCTGCACCCACCCCTCATATGTCTGGGCACTGCTGGGGGTCCTCTGCACCCACCCCTCATATGTCTGGGCACTGCTGGGGGTCCTCTGCACCCACCCCTCATATGTCTGGGCACTGCTGGGAGTGATAGGCACACACCCCTCATATGTCTGGGCACTGCTGGGAGTCCTCTGCACCCACCCCTTATATGTCTGGGCACTGCTGGGAGTGAGAGGCTGTTAGAAAAGGTAGACGGACCGGGAGGGTCGGCCGGGGTCAGGAGGAGAGGTCTCCGGGGAGAGCCGTCTCCAGCGATCGTACAGACAAGTAACTCCCCCCCCCACAGACGAATATCACACACGGATAAGGTTCAGTGATCTTTATAGGCACTTATTTAAGGTACGGTGAAATAGTACAAGGAGGTCTGGACTCAGGGGTCCCCTCGATTAGAGTCTCGCAAGGTAGGGAAGGGGGTAGCGGGACAGTCTATTTACCATTCAGGTGATTCGATTGAGGTGATGATGAGCTCACAATCCTCGAGCTTGGTGGTTAGGTGGTCTGGGCCGCGGCAGCGCCAGCAGGTCCCGGTGTGGATGGTCGATACAACGGGCCGCGGCAGCGCCAGCAGATCCCAGGAAGATGAATGTTGCAGAAGGCCGCGGCAGCGCCAGCAGGTCCCGGTGAGGATGGTCGATACAACGGGCCGCGGCAGCGCCAGCAGGTCCCAGGAAGATGAATGTTGCAGAAGGGCCGCGGCAGCGCCAGCAGGTCCCGGTGAGGATGGTCGTTACAACGGGCCGCGGCAGCGCCAGCAGGTCCCAGGAAGATGACTTGTTGCAGAAGGCCGCGGCAGCGCCAGCAGGCAGGACGATGGTTCACAAGAGCGGGCTACGGCAGCGCCAGTAGACCGTCAGGGTTGAGTTCACTCGGGGTCTCTCGACTCCAGGATACAACTGCCTTCTTGCTCCGGAGCTGCCTCAGTTATAGGGCTGGTGCCCTTTGATGTCCGGACCCTCGCACTTGGAGGTCGGAGGGTCCGGGATGAAGGTGTCCAGACACCCAGCAGGGGGTGGAGCCAGTGCCTGGGGGAGCTGGGGGCGATCGGCACCTGGCGGGGGAGAGCCCTTGACACTTCGGTCTCCCATTGACCTGCCAAGTGGTCCGCTCACCTCCTGGGCGGATGGTGGTGCCGGGATGTCGGGGCCGGCCAGGCCCGGGGTTAGGGTCGAGGGGAGGCCATGCGGCCGCGTGGTGCAGGGCCCAAGATGGCGGCTTGACCCGGCCGGGAAAGCCGGTGGGGCTGGACCCCGTGATGAGTAGGGGTCCGAGGGCAGAGGGTCCGTCGGGAGACGGAGTACAGGTGCTTGTCGCGGGGATATGCCAGGTGGGCCGGAGTTCGGGCCTTGTCGAGCGGGGAGGGAGCGAGCCGTCTGTGAGGCCTGTCCAACATGCGTCCCCCCCAGCTGAAGGCGGGGAGAGTCACCCATCTCCTTGGGGACTCTCTTCGTCGAGGCGGAAAAAGCGGGACAGGCCATCCGCGTTGGCGTGGTCTTGGCCTGGTCGGTGCTCCACGGTGAAGTCCATTCCCTGCAGGGAGATGGACCAGCGCAAGAGTTTTGGGTTCTCCCCCCGCATCTGCATCAGCCATTGCAGGGGTCGATGGTCAGTCTGTACCCGGAAGTGGGTACCGAAGAGATAGGGTCGGAGCTTTTTGAGGGCCCACACTACTGCAAATGCCTCCCTCTCGATGGTGCTCCAACGCTGCTCTCGGGCCAGGAGACGTCGACTGATGAAGGCCACCGGCTGGTCATGACCTTCGGGGTTCAACTGAGAGAGGACGGCTCCGATGCCGTGGTCGGAGGCGTCGGTCTGCACCACAAATTCCCGACTGTAATCGGGGGCCTGGAGTACCGGGGCGGTGCACAGGGCGGCCTTCAGCTCCTCGAAGGCCGCTTGACAATCAGGAGTCCAATTGACCCGCTTTGGCTGGTTCTTGGATGTGAGACCCGTGAGGGGCCCCACGATGCTGCCGTAGTCCTTCACGAACCGCCGGTAGTAGCCGGTGAGCCCCAAGAAGGCTCGGACCTCGGTCTGGGTGACGGGGGGCTGCCAGGACTGGATGGCAGCAATCTTAAGTTGTAGTGGGGCCACCAGCCCGCTCCCCACTTGGTGCCCAAGGTAGGTCACAGACCCTTGGCCAATCTGGCACTTGCCGGCCTTAATGGTGAGGCCGGCCCGCTGGAGGGCTTGTAGGACCTCTTGGAGGTGACGGAGGTGGTCGGACCAGTGGCGGCTGTATACAGCGATATCGTCCAGGTAGGCAGCGCTGAATTCTTCAAGTCCCGCCAAGACCTGGTTCACAAGGCGTTGGAACGTGGCGGGGGCATTTTTCATGCCAAAGGGCATGACCTTAAACTGATAGTGGCCATCGGGGGTAGAGAAGGCCGACCGTTCCTGAGCCCTGGGGGTGAGGCCGATCTGCCAGTAGCCCGCCGTTAGGTCGAAGATACTGAGGTAGCGGGCGGCCCCCAGCCGGTCGATCAGCTCGTCTGCTCGGGGGATGGGATGAGCGTCGGTCCGGGTGACAGCGTTCAAGCCCCGGTAGTCGACGCAGAATCTCAGTTCAGGCGCGGCGCCGGGGGTAGCGGCCTTGGGAACTAATACGACCGGACTGGCCCAGGGACTGTCCGAGGGCTCGATGACCCCGATCGTGAGCATCTTGGCCACTTCCTCCTGTATGCAGGCCCGTACCCGATCTGGTACGCGGTAGGCCCGGTGCCGGACAGGGGGACTGTCCCCGGTGTCTACGTCGTGCAAACACCAGGGGGTGACCCCGGGGGTGAGGGAGAACAAGGCAGCGAACGGCAGCAGGAGGTTCCGGCAGTCCTGGCGTTGCTCCGAAGTGAGGGCGTCAGAGAGCCGGACCCCGTCCACGGAGCCGTCCTTCTCCTGAGTCTTCAGGAGATCCGGGAGGGGCTCGGAGTCTTCTTCCGTGCCACTGTCTGTAGCCATCAAGAGGCTTAGTTCGGAGCGCACAAAGTGCGGTTTGAGCCGGTTGGTGTGGAGGACCCGAAGGGGGTTCCGGGAGGACCCCATGTCGATGAGGTAAGTGACGGGGCTTTTGCGCTCGACCACTTTGAAGGGCCCCGTCCACTTATCTTGCAGGGCACACGGTTCGGTGGGGGACATCACCCATACTTGCTGCCCAGGCTCGAATTCAACGGAGGAGGCATTGTGATCATACCACCTCTTCATGTCCTCCTGGCTGGCCTCGAGGTTCGCCTTGGCCATCTCCCTGAAGCGCCGGGTCTGGTTTCGTAAGGCCAGGATGTATCTGAAGACGTCTGGAGGGGTCGTTAGGGGGGCCATCTCCCAACCTTCCTTGACTAGGCTGAGGGGCCCTCGCACAGGGTGTCCGTATAGGAGTTCAAAGGGGCTAAAACCGAGGGACTTCTGGGGAACTTCCCGGTAGGCGAAGAGGAGGCACGGGAGCAGTACATCCCACTGGCGACGGAGAGGTTCTTCCAATCCCCCAATCATCCCTTTGAGAGTGCGGTTAAAACGCTCCACTAGTCCGTTCCCTTGAGGGTGATAGGGGGTCGTGAATCTGTAGGTGACCCCGCATTGTTGCCAGAGGGACTTCATGTACTTTGATATGAAATTCGTGCCTCGGTCGCTGACGACTTCTCGGGGGAAGCCTACCCGGGAGAAGATCCCCATCAGGGCCCGGCCAACCACTGGAGCGGTCACTGTCCGTAGGGGCACCGCCTCGGGGTAGCGGGTGGCATGGTCCACTAGTACCAAGATGAACCTGTGTCCTTGTGCCGTACGGGGGTCCAGAGGTCCCACAATGTCTATCCCCACCCTTTCGAACGGGGTGGTGACCACCGGGAAGGGTTGTAGAGGGGCCTTCAGCTTCCGGCCACTCTTCCCGCTGGCTTGGCATGTGGGGCACGATCGGCAGTGGTTCAGGACGTCATTCCTCATTTTCGGCCAGAAAAAGTGGGTCACCAGTCGACTGTACGTTTTATCCTGGCCCAGGTGTCCAGCCAGGGGGACATCGTGGGCCAGGTTGAGCAGAAAGTCTCGGAAGCGGAGCGGCACCACCAGAACTCGACCGGCCCCCAGCTCGGCGATTCTTTGCTCGCTGTAGAGCAGGTCGTTATCCCAGTAGACCCAGTGGGTTCCGGTGGTGTCCCCGGCGTTTTGGGTGCTGGCTTGTTGGCGGAGTCCCTCGAGGGAGGGACAGGTCTTTTGCTCCTGGCGGAACTGTTCTTGGGTGGGCCCCCCCTCTTGCCGCCACTGAGCCAGATCCGGAAGGTCCTGGGGTTGCGCGCCTTCTTCGGTAGTCTGGTCCGGGAGGTCGGGCTCGCCGTTGTCCTCTACGGGGGCAACCGGGGGCGGAGGTGCTGGCCATTCGGTTTCTTCTGGACGGGGGGCGGCACGGCCGGCCATGGATCGGGTGGTTATGCAGGCCCAGTCCGGAAGGCCCAGCATCCCCAAGTGCTCTCTTCTCTCGACGGTGGCCCACGGGGAACTCTCGAGGTCATTCCCCAGGAGGCAGTCCACGGGGGCATCGTCCCGGACCGTCACCTTCAGTAGGCCGGAGACCCCTCCCCATTCAAACGGGACGCAGGCCATCTTGCACATGCTCTCAGAGTTATCTGCCGAGCGGACGGGGCAGAGAATGTTCGGCAGGATCTGCTCGGGCTTCACCAGGTGACAGCGGACGGCCGTCACGCTGGCGCCGGTGTCACGCAAGGCCTCGGCTCTCTGTCCATTAATGGTCACCCACTGACCGTATTTTCTGGTGTTGGCGGGTAGGGGAGCCCGCGGAACCATGTCTCTTCCCCCTAAGCATGCCAGGACCATGGCGGCCGGTTCCCACCCTTGCTGGTCCGGCTCATACTCCTCGGGTCCCTCCGACGACTGCTCTTCCCCAGGGCAGCGGCAGCTACCTGGCGGGGCTTGGGTGTTTGGTTCAGCGGGCAGTTCGGATCGTTGGCGTAGTGGCCTACTCGCTGGCATCGGTGGCACGTGACGTTGGCTCGGTATCCAGGCCGTAACGGGGGGTTGCCCCGGCCGGCCGGAGGCGGGGTGCTGGCCACGGGTGTTGCTGGTAAGGCGTCTCTCCCTCGCCCCTGGCCCCCTCCTCCTCCCCGAGGACGGTGCTGGCCTTGGTTGCTTCTGTTCTGGTCGTGTGGCCCTTTCCGGCCTACCCGGGTGCTTTCCCACCGGTCAGCTTCGGCGGCGAGCTGCCGGGGGTCAGTCAGCTTACTGTCGAGTAGGTGCTGCCTGAGCTCGACGAAACAGTTGTTTGACAGGTGCTCCCATACCATAAGGTTGAAGAGTTGTTCGTAGGTGGTGACCTGACTCCCCTTGATCCAACCCTCGAAGGCCCGGCTGAAATAGTTCACGTACTCCACCCAAGTGGTACCTGGGATCCGGGTGCAATCTCTGAACCTCTGGCGGTACATCTCGGGCGTGAGGCCGTAGCGGGTGAGGAGGGCAGCCTTCATGTGGTCGTAGGACGACATTTGGTGATCGGGGAGCTGCAGCAGGGCATCGCGACCCTCGTTGATAAATCTCCCCCAAAGTCCGGCTCCCCAATCACTCCGGTCGATCCGGTGGGAGGTCATTGCGATCTCATAGGCTTTGAACCACTGCTGTATGTCGTCTTCTCGGACATACTCGCGGACCACATCCTTGGGGATGTGAACTTTTTTCTCGATTGGTCCCGGGGTGTGTGGTCGCTCAGGCACCCCCAGTTCCTTATTCTGTTTGCGCAGTTCTATTTCCGCCAGTTGGCGCTCGTGCTCGAGCGTTATTTTTTTCTCTTCCAGCTCTCTCTGTCTCTGCTTTTCTTCTCGTTCCTCTCGAAGCCGCATATGCTCGAGGTTGAGTTTCTGTTCAGCTAACTTGAGCTCCCCATCCATCTTGAGTCGTGCCATCTCTAATTCGTGTAGTCGGACTCTGTCTCTTTCTCGTATCTCCTCCTGTGAGAGGCCCGTTCCCCGCTCCTCGGGAGTCGTGGCGTTCTCCTCTGGTGCGATGCTGTTTTGGTCTGGTGTGACGCTGTTTTGGTCGGAGGGTCTTGCGACCCCAGTTTCTGTCCACGACTCAAGAGCGCGCTTCAGATCATCCTTGGTACTCAGGCCGGTGGTAGCAATGCCAAGTTCTATGCAAAATTGTCTCAGTTCGCGGTGGTTGTATTCTTCTAATTTCTCCATTTGGAACTTCTCGGTGGAGCTGCTATCTTTGGTCGACATCGTGCTTTGTCGTGGGGCGAGCTACTCTCTGTACGATTACGCGTTGATTCGGATCGCGCCGCTGGCCACCAATGTTAGAAAAGGTAGACGGACCGGGAGGGTCGGCCGGGGTCAGGAGGAGAGGTCTCCGGGGAGAGCCGTCTCCAGCGATCGTACAGACAAGTAACTCCCCCCCCCCACAGACGAATATCACACACGGATAAGGTTCAGTGATCTTTATAGGCACTTATTTAAGGTACGGTGAAATAGTACAAGGAGGTCTGGACTCAGGGGTCCCCTCGATTAGAGTCTCGCAAGGTAGGGAAGGGGGTAGCGGGACAGTCTATTTACCATTCAGGTGATTCGATTGAGGTGATGATGAGCTCACAATCCTCGAGCTTGGTGGTTAGGTGGTCTGGGCCGCGGCAGCGCCAGCAGGTCCCGGTGTGGATGGTCGATACAACGGGCCGCGGCAGCGCCAGCAGGTCCCAGGAAGATGAATGTTGCAGAAGGCCGCGGCAGCGCCAGCAGGTCCCGGTGAGGATGGTCGATACAACGGGCCGCGGCAGCGCCAGCAGGTCCCAGGAAGATGAATGTTGCAGAAGGGCCGCGGCAGCGCCAGCAGGTCCCGGTGAGGATGGTCGTTACAACGGGCCGCGGCAGCGCCAGCAGGTCCCAGGAAGATGACTTGTTGCAGAAGGCCGCGGCAGCGCCAGCAGGCAGGACGATGGTTCACAAGAGCGGGCTACGGCAGCGCCAGTAGACCGTCAGGGTTGAGTTCACTCGGGGTCTCTCGACTCCAGGATACAACTGCCTTCTTGCTCCGGAGCTGCCTCAGTTATAGGGCTGGTGCCCTTTGATGTCCGGACCCTCGCACTTGGAGGTCGGAGGGTCCGGGATGAAGGTGTCCAGACACCCAGCAGGGGGTGGAGCCAGTGCCTGGGGGAGCTGGGGGCGATCGGCACCTGGCGGGGGAGAGCCCTTGACACTTCGGTCTCCCATTGACCTGCCAAGTGGTCCGCTCACCTCCTGGGCGGATGGTGGTGCCGGGATGTCGGGGCCGGCCAGGCCCGGGGTTAGGGTCGAGGGGAGGCCATGCGGCCGCGTGGTGCAGGGCCCAAGATGGCGGCTTGACCCGGCCGGGAAAGCCGGTGGGGCTGGACCCCGTGATGAGTAGGGGTCCGAGGGCAGAGGGTCCGTCGGGAGACGGAGTACAGGTGCTTGTCGCGGGGATATGCCAGGTGGGCCGGAGTTCGGGCCTTGTCGAGCGGGGAGGGAGCGAGCCGTCTGTGAGGCCTGTCCAACAGAGGCACACACCCCTCATATGTCTGGGCACTGCTGGGAGTCCTCTGCACCCACCCCTCATATGTCTGGGCACTGCTGGGGGTCCTCTGCACCCACCCCTCATATGTCTGGGCACTGCTGGGAGTGATAGGCACCCACCCCTCATATGTCTGGGCACTGCTGGGAGTGATTGACACACACCCCTCATATGTCTGGGCACTGCTGGGAGTGATAGGCACCCACCTCTCATATGTCTGGGCACTGCTGGGAGTCCTATGCACCCACCCCTCATATGTCTGAGCACTGCTGGGAGTGATAAGCACCCACCCCTCATATGTCTGGGCACTGCTGGCGGTCCTCTGCACCCACCCCTCATATGTCTGGGCACTGCTGAGAGTGATAGGCACCTACCCCTCATATGTCTGGGCACTGCTGGGGGTCCTCTGCACCCACCCCTCATATGTCTGGGCACTGCTGGGAGTCCTCTGTACCCACCCCTCATATGTCTGGGCACTGCTGGGGGTCCTCTGCACCCACCCCTCATATGTCTGGGCACTGCTGGGGGTCCTCTGCACCCACCCCTCATATGTCTGGGCACTGCTGGGAGTGATAGGCACCCACCCCTCATATGTCTGGGCACTGCTGGGGGTCCTCTGCACCCAACCCTCATATGTCTGGGCACTGCTGAGAGTGATAGGCAGCCACCCCTCATATGTCTGGGCACTGCTGGGGGTCCTCTGCACCCACCCCTCATATGTCTGGGCACTGCTGGGAGTGATTGGCACCCACCCCTCATATGTCTGGGCACTGCTGGGAGTCCTCTGCACCCACCCCTCATATGTTAGGGCCATGCTGGGGGTCCTCTGCACCCACCCCTCACATGTCTGGGCACTGCTGGGAGTGATAGGCACCCACCCCTTTGTCTCTGTCCACTGATGTGGATCGTAGCACGACACCCACCCACCCGCCCACATGCCTAACCCTATGACACCCCAACATTGGGGGTACGACCTGTACCCAGGCCTTAAGAGCGTGGGTACGGGTCGTACCATGCCTACCCCTATGTCACCCCAACAATGGTGGTACATCCCGTACCCACTCTCTTCAGGCCTGGGTACGGGCCGTACCCCCAATGTTGGGGTGACATAGGGGTACGGCCCGTACCGAGGCCTACAGAACGTGGGTACGGGCCGTACCACCATTGTTGGGGTGACGTAGGGGTACGGCCCGTACACAGGCCTTAAGAGCATGGGTACGGGTCGCACCACGCCTACCGCTACGTCACCCCAACAATGGTGGTATGGCCCATACCCACGCTCTTCAGGCGTGGGTATGGGCCGTACCCCCAATGTTGGGGTGATGTAGGGGTACGGCCCGTACCCAGGCCTTCAGAGCGTGGGGACGGTCGCACCACGTGTACCCCTGCGTCACCCCAAGAATGGTGGTACGGCCCGTACCCAGGCCTACAGAACGTGGGTACGGGCCGTACCACCATTGTTGGGGTGACGTAGGGGTAGGCGTGGTACGACCCGTACCCACGCTCTTAAGGCCTGGGTACGGGCCGTACCCCCAATGTTGGGGTGACATAGGGGTAGGCGTGGTACGACCCGTACCCATGCTCTTAAGGCGTGGGTACGGTGCGTACCACAATTGTTGTGGTGACGGGACGCGTCCACTTCCGTTGTGGCTGGACGCAGGCCTTGGTGGACACACCCCCCCCCCGGGGTGACCAGTCCCTGGAGGTACGGTATGTACAGGGCATGTATACATTTTGCCTTGGGTGGGGGTTATGTTTCCTGCCCCCCACCTTTGCCCCTGGGTGTTGTTCTGACCTTCTGCGGCATCTGCGTCAGTTCCTGTGCACCAGGTCGTAGGCTATGAGGGCCGGGATGACACGTAGGATGGGGTCCATGGCTGTCCGTCGCGTACAGGTGCTCCTTCCTCGCGTCCTCCTCAATTTCCCGGCAGGTTTTGGCTCCCGTAAAAAATGCTACGTGCGGAGTGACGTAGGCACGAATCGTACTTGCTGGTTCATAAAACGCTGCCTGACTCCGTCCGGACGTCACGTACGCGGTGTCCCGGATCGGAATTGTGGGTATATTTTAGCCGGTCGGTGTTTTGTACGTTTCGGACGGAAATGGTATTTCTGTACAAATCGTACTTGCGGGTTTGTAAGGTGGTTTTCCCGGGTACGAGTCGGACGGAGAAAACGCTCCGTACGACGGTTCGTACCCGGGTTTTACAGGATCGGAATCGGCACCTTAGTGTCAAAGGAAGGTCTTTGCAGGCTCTTTAAACATACATAGCTGGCATTTTTTCTATTGGCAACCCTTTTTTAGATTTCTTTTCATGAAATGCATTTTCACACTACAGCATTATATTTAAAATACAAATGTAAGGAGGAATAGGCAGAGTCAGGGCCCTGTGGGTACTGGAAAAAGAAAAAAAAACTGCCTCCGTAACCAGTTTCCAAAGGTATGCAAATGGTCTTTAAAGACCTGTGAAAAACCAGGCATGCTGGAGTCTTAATAAGACTCCAGACACTGCCCAGCCGAGCCCCAAGCAGCACACCCACTGACCTCTGGCCCCACGGCACTCTGAGGGCTTCAGAGTAAATGAAGACAGCCTGGAAATGCAGCAAATAAACATCTGTGCGCCCCACAGTTTGAAGACCTGTGCTCTAAGGTGTTCATGGATATATTGCGCATTTTCACAGAGCTCAGTATTGACATTCATTCTGGTTTTTAGAGGTAGGAAAACACATATCAACTACACTCTCTCCCCTAGACCAAATATAGTCACAGTATTCCAACTTTATCACTTTCTTGCCCCTTAAGGTGCCAGGGTTGGCGGTGCACCATTTCAGTCACACACTGTAGAGTAATCAGAGAAGAGATCAACGGAATGCAATGAGCGCATTTTAGGCCAAAAAGGGGGGAAGTGTGTTAACGGCAATAATTGCAAGTTTGTCTTTTACTCACTTCATCAAACTGGCATGTCGGTGAATTTTGAAGCAGTTATTGGTGAGTAACATAATGGTGATGGTAATAGTGGTGATAATGGTGTTAGTAATGTTGATAATACCCTATTACTTACCGTTAATCTTCATTACTCCTGGGCCCGTTGTCCTTGTCCCATTCCTTACAAGGTGGAGATGACCATCTCCACGACAGAAAAAAAGAACAGTAGAATGCTGGGATACCTAATCCCACCCCCTCCCATTGGGAGTACATAAGCCGTACAAACCCAGCATTCTGCATGATCTACCAAACCACCAACAGGAAGGCAGGCTGTCAGGAAGGGAGGGAGGGGCGTACAGAATGGGACCAGGACTACGGGACCAGGAGTAATTAAGATTACCGGTAAGTGATAGGGCATTTCCTCCCGGTTCCTCCAGTCCTCATACCATTCCTAAACAAAGTGATTGGAGACTTAAAGTGATCGGAGATCTTCTTCACTGGCAATCACCTTTAGGGACAGTACAGGGTGGATCTGTTTGCTTCCCGCCTCAGTTACCAGATCCCAATCTTTTTCAGTTGGCGACTGATTCCGGAGGCCCAAACAATGGATGCTTTTCTACAAGACTGTTCTCCTTTCATGGGTTATTTGTTCCCCCTGTTCCTGATGATCCCCAGAGTTGGAATCTGTTGCTGGACCCAGTGGATCAGCCCCAGCTATATATTCTTTTGGAACACCTATCATTAGAGGCATGGAGGGTTTCCAGGAGAGATGGAGTTTGTCAAGCATTTCTCAGTACGTGCAACCTACATCAGGCAAGCATGGTCAGCTAGTACCCGTAAAATGTATGCCTCAGCCTGAAGGCACTTGTGTGTTTGGTGTGGGCTGAATGTTGCTTATTGATAATATTTTTGTACTACTTTGCATTCTCTGGTATGGCTTACAGATCAGTTAATAACTTGAGACCTGCAATCTCTGTGGGTCATCTCCCTGTGGATTGTAAGCCGTTGGGTGAACACCATGTGATTTTGCAAGCTAATTAGGGGCATCAGGATGTCCGATCCCTCTCACCCTAGATATTCCATGTTGTGGGATGTGAATATTGTCCTTAACTTCCTGGAACATTGGCCTGAGAATAGAGAATTTTCCGTAAACTGACAATGTTGCTATGTTTGATTTCTTGCAAAAAGGGTTTCAGATGCATGAGCCCTTGATCTCGCAGGTAGAGGTTTATCTTATGAACGTGATTCCTTTTCCATTACCAGGTGAACAAAATCAAATTCCAGGGCGGTTTCTTATCCTGTGTTCTCTGGTAATGCTAAGCTTTGTGTAGTACAAAGTTTGAAAGCGTATGAGGTGAGTATTAGCAAATTTCGATCAGATCCAATGGGTTAACTGTCAATTGCTTTGCAAAAACCCTACAAACTGGTGGGGGCTGCCACTTTCGCTGGATGTCAGAAACAAGTATTGAAATGTCAGTATTTAGTGCTTATTCAGCTGGACTTCCAAGTCCTTTGCTTTAGGTTCACATTTGGATGATGTTCTCAGAACAGCTGATTGGGCTTCAGAATCCACTTTCAAGACCTTTTATTACAAGCCAATCTCTGATGTTGCATCAGTGGTCGTGGCGCAGCTCTAAATGAGCATAATTAAAGCCTCAGGTCCTGACATAGAATAAAACAATTTTTAGCTTACTTGATAAGAATTTTCATTTCTATTTGGGACAAGAATGAGAGGATTATCCCACCTGGCTTATCGATGCATACATACATGTTTCTAACTTACACATTCAATAGTGCTTGATTCAATTTCAATAGTGCTTGATTCAATTATATTTGCGCCTTATGGGTTTCCATGCTGTTGTAATGATCTAGATGATTTTTCTAAGTGGACAATTGTTACAGCTTTATCCTCTTAGGAAATGATCACAAGCAATCCTAAACCAGGCTGATGTCAAGCGTTGGCTGAGTGGCCTAGTTCATCATATTTGATGCCCTTCTTTTTTTAGGAAGTTGTCGGTTGGTTTTTCATGAAAAAGATTTTCACATCCAGTGATGATTTCAAGGAGGACACCTGTTGAGCCCTGTTTTCCCCCATTTTCCTTGGTTGGAGGATAGTACAGTGAGAAGATTTCGGAGTTACAGATCGAAAGTTCCAGTTCCGATGGGCAAAATATGAGGACACTACATGGTGGTTCCAGTTAATATACGGCTGGCTTCATAGTGATTGTAGCATGTGACTGTTGAGATACTCCTGGGGAATGTAGTTTTTGGTTTTCTTGTTTACAATTGGCTGCGGTCAAATAAATACAGTAAAGATAGACAAGCATAATCCTCGCCACTGTGTTCTTAATAGAATTGAAAATTCTTATCATGTAAGCTAGAATACATTTTATTCCACCAATGAGAAAGGGCAAATTCAGCCTGCCAATAAAAAGCTTGATAGACTTCACTGGGTGCCAAAATTTTTGCAGGATTCTTGTAAGTGGTTTGTTAATGCAAGAGAAGCATAGCACTGTAGTGAAAACTAAAATTAAACACCATAAAACACTTACGTTTGGGTAGACAGAATTAAATCAGAATGTCTGTATTGCTTTGTTACAGGAAGTAATCATATGTGTTCAATTGCTTTGCATAACATTCGCTGGTGTTTAGAAAACCACTAGATCAGTTAAAGGGTTAATGCTGCAAGACGATGAAGCATGGGGAAGGATTTGTATAGTGAAGTTTGTGTCACTAAAAACAGATATATTAGATATGCTCTATTAACTACTATGGGTAAAGCCCCTCACTCGGTGAAGCATAAGGAATACTACAGGATAATGAGTAGAGGTGCACATAAAAATGGCATTTGAGGGTATGTGCAACTGGCAATTTAATTTTGTGGTGCTTTTGTTAGCTTTTCCAAACACAGAGCATGAGTTATGAGGCAAACGTTTTTTCCCCAGGGCACTTAGCTGTTATTGGCTGAATGTGACTAGATTGTATTGATGTGTCAGGCTGATGACAATGGATCTTTGATTATGTCTTTGTATTTAAAGACCTTGTGATTAATCCCTGGCAGAGACGTGCTTTGCCCAAGGGAGTTGTCTAAAAATAATTGCTGAAGAAGATTGTTCCATGGCTTGGTCACATTTCAGAAAAATGCTTGTTGATCACTTTATCTTAGTTTCTTTGTGCTGGACGAGCCCATTGACATAGACCCAAAACTTGACATGACCAACCACATTAAAAACTCAGCAAAGAGTGCCTTCCTCAACCTGAAGCTTCTCAACAAAATTAAACCATTCATCCCTACCAAGGGCCTCAAACAAGCCACCCAATCACTGGTGCTATCTAGACTCGCCAATGGTAATGCAACCTTAACTGTCACCACTAAATCCCACCTAGCTCCCCTCAAAACAACCCTCAATGCAGCAGCCAGAATGGTCACTGGTATCAGGAAATACGATCACATTTCACCAGCACTAAGAGAACTAAAATGGCTCCCAGTTGAACAGCGTGCTAATTTCAGAACTGCTTGCCTCATGCACAAAGCCCTACACACAGGAAAACCGGACTATCTGGCCGCCAAACTCAAGAGGGCCGGTCAGACAAGAAACCTCAGGAGCTCCAACACCCTTCTTCTCATCTCTATGAAAACACTCAAACAAAAAAACGCTGCTAGGTCCTTCGCTGGAAACGCGCCCAAAATCTGGAACTCCATCCCAGCAGATATCAGAACTATTCCGTCCTTCACAAAATTCAAAAATCACCTAAAAGCCCTCTTCCTCAACCGTTCCCTCCCGAATGGATAGCCGCCGCCTTTACGCTAACCCTGACTCCGTTACTCTTTGACTTTGCATCACAAAGATCCACCTCAGCTCACTCCAAGACAATTGTGCATAAAATGAGGTTGCCTCAGGACTCACGTACTACCTCAATAATGCATACAACGAGGCTACCTCAGGACTCAAGTATTACCTCAAGGTTGCACTGCACTCTTGGACTTCCGAACCTTTATTCATAAGACTGCTCTACTATTTAACTCTTGTGAAACACTGTTGTAAAGCTCTCTGATACCCCCGGGTCCGGCCAGCGCTATATAAAACTCCTTAAATAAAATAAAATAAACTGATCTATGATTAAAAGTTCAGTATCACTTCCTCATTTAAGTCTGCCCTACAGACAGTTTTAGCTCCATGTTTGTATATCCATTAAAGATTCAGGGAGGGCTTTGTGCCCGGCCCTTGTTCATAATTGGATGGTTTTATTTCCTATCTCAGATCACTGCTTCTAATTCAATGGTTTTCTACCTATTCTTGTGTTTGTCCTTCCAAGAAGCATTTAATTATCACCTTATCTTGATTGGGTGAGTTGAATCCTTCCACTGTTGACATCAATATCTTGCAATGCATCAGACAAGGGGCTATTCTTTTCATCTCTTTCTGCACCTCCTGCCTTTTTTGACGCAGCGATTTTATAATTAGCCTCCCGCCTTCAAGCCCCACTTGCTCTGAATGCTGCCCACTACTGTATCTTTAAATGTTTTTTAAGCCGTATCAGGATAGCTGCCTGTGTAAGCATTTGAATGTGCATGCACATGCATGCACTTCTATTTGCACACAAGCACGCACAGCCACCATCATGAAATTGCTTTTCTTATGCTTCAAGCAAATATCAATCTAACATGGCCACTGGACATGCACAATGGCCATACATGTGTATGCAAAGCGGCCAACAGGTATTGATTTAAATTTTGCTTTAAGAGAAATAATTTCAACATTTGCGTGCACATGCAAGGCATCCATCTTGGAATGATTTTTCTTAATGCAAAAGAAAAAGCATTAGTAGATGACCACCATGCTTGTACACACATGCACAAAACCCATCTTCAAATTACGTTTCTTAAAGCAATCATTCCAAGATGGTCTTCGTGTGCATGCATGCACATCTGGCACCAATTTTGATAGATTTTTAGGCTTCGCCTGCACAGCGCTTGCACTGTGCTTGTGAAATCTATTGTTTTAATATAAACTTAAAAGCGGTTTACCTCTTTCCCCCTCTCTTTCCTGGCTTTTCATTGGTTCCTGTGCTTGCCAGTTACTTTTCCTCCATTTCTATTGGCTGAGGCATATTTTCCTGCATTTACCAATGCTTGTTTCTCATCTGTTGCTCTTATCAGTTTCCCGTAGCCGAAATGCCGTTCACATCCGGTTTGGTGGAACTATTTTTTCATATAGTTTTGCCTCTTTCTGCTTTTTCGTCTTGCAGCAGATTTGTATAGCTCACCCAAAGAGTTTCAAGTGATTTGCCCAGAATCACAGGATGTTGCGCTGTTTAGACTCAAACCAGATTCCCAGCTCTCAAGTCACCAGCTCTGGCTACTGTCCACATCCTCTCCACTCCTGTGATACTTGTATTACTTTGCTAGCAGCTAAGCATTGCTGCATTCAGAGAATGATTTCGGTTTGTAAAGCAATTTAACTCTTCGAGACCGAATCGTCGGCAAGTTTATTTTACGGGTAAATAAGGTACTGTGAGAAGGCTTTTGCACATATATTTTTTTAAAGATAAAGGCATTCTGCACTATCGTGTTAGAAGAGCATCCACAGGTAAACGCAGAAATAAAGTTAGTGGGGCATATCGAATTGGAGTGTATTACTAGCTTAAAACTAAGGGCCCCATTACGATGTCAGGCAGACTTTTTCCTCCCGCCACCATAACGGAAAACGGGACCGACCGCCAGAGGTGCGGTGGCCCCGCGGGGCCAATTAGGATGCGACCGCCACCCTGGCGGTCACATCCCGCATCTTTTACATTGCGGCGGGCGTTGCTGTAAGCAGCACCCGCCGCAATGTAAAATTTGTATGTTGTGCATTGGCATGCACAACGTGACAGGCACCGCGTGGTGCCTGCCACCATGTGCATGCCAATGAAGGGGGTACCATGGGTACCCCCCAAGTGCAGCCACCCACCCCTCTACCTGCCCGCAATGGTCCCCCAAAGCAATTTACCGTATGCCTTTCAGTGGCGGAGTCTCCTAATGAGTCCTTAGTTTACCATTTTGCTCAATGTCACAAAGGGCACAGTGCTACATTCCTGGGGTCTAATTTTAAATCTAATGAATTCGGGGAGATGTAGTCCACTTCTGATGTTGCAATTGAATCAATACACCTGAAAACAATGTCTTCAAAACAAAAGCACAGCTCCGGCCTCATGATGAGTTGAAATAATCTAGTAACATTAATTATGATATCATAGCATGATGATGTAAACAGAAACTTTTGGGTTTGAACCTTGCTCACTTTCAAAAGGACACATCGGGACGATTCACAGAACTAATCTGAGACAAAATACTAAACTAAATACTTCTGGTATTCACAGAAGGCACTTACAATTTTTGGTATTCACAGAAATCGCTTACGACTCCTAACTTTATGTCCGCAGTCGGGCCGAAATCTCCCCAGCCGGACCGTACTATCTGCACCCGGACTGTACTCTCCGCACCCGGACCGTACTCTCCGGCTAGGGCTGTACTCTCCGGCTCGAGTCGTAATCTCCAGCTATGGCCAGATAGAGTGTAATCAATGGGCTGGAAGGCAATTTTTACAAAAAGGAACATTAGGAATGTGTGATAAATAGTAGAGCAGGTCATGAAAAATAGTCTGGTGAGGGAAAAGGGTATGGTCACGCACTACATCATAACCCATAAAAGTTTGCTCTTTTGTGTCATGGTACAATTTTCTCTCCCCTTAGTGTTGACTGTAGTGTTGACACCGCAGTCAACACTGAGAGGAGCGAAAATTGTGCACTGTATATACCATGATGCAAAGGAGCAAACTTTTCTGTGACAACTAGAAGAAGCGAGAGTAAACTACGAAATATTAGTCTGACTTGGAAGTGTATTTGATGATAAATGGAACTTCACATTTTAAGACGAAACAATATTAAAGTGGTTCATCTTGATGCCCCCTCCCATCCTCTTCTAAGGAACAGCAAGAAAAAAAGAAAACCACTGCAATAAATATAATAAATCCTATTTAACATAGAGATCATAAGAAAAATAAGGATATACAACGGTTATAACTAACATGCTGTGTGCAAAAGGAAATAAAAACAATATAGGACTATAAAGGGGAAAAGAGGGGGGAGGGGTGAAGGGGAGAGGGAATAATATATAGTTACTTCTAGAAAATTGAGAATAATAGAGATAAGAGATTAAACACTGTAGGTATAATAATACGAAAAATTAAATAACATAGTAAAATATATAAGCATAAAACAGCTTCTAATATGATTTAAAAAAAGACAACATGGCGAAGTTACGGTGGATTCCGTACATCATCTGATACAGTAAAAATTTTAACAGCAGAAGAAGCGGACAAAGATAAATATGTGGTTAGTGGGAGCCATAAAAGAAATAGGAGAAACATAATTGGTGTAAAGTCTATGGTGAAAACACACTGCATTCCACCTAGCTCTAAAAGTAACTTTCTCTGTTTGCTGCCAATTTGAGGTTATTAAGTGGAAAGCAACAGCTAACAATAAATATAATAGTTCAAAGTTTGACGGTGATTGAGACCATTGAGGTGACAGGGAGCCTAAGAAAATATTGCATAGAGAAAAGGGTATGTTAACTTTAAAAATCTTTTTAATTTGGGACCAAACTTACTGCCAAAACTGGTGGATATTAGGGCATTCAAATACCATATGTTTTAAACCAGCAATAGACCAGGAGCAGGACCAACATGTAGAAGATGTATTTAGTGAGATAGATGCTAGTGTCGCAGGAGAAAGCAATAGGCGTTAATAAACAAAATAGAGGGTCTGAGTGGTATTTGCAGCTCGTGAGGTCTTATGAAGTTTAAGCCATAACTTATACCAAGTAGTAGTTGTCCAACATTGTATTAAGTTTTTTGCCAAGCCATCTCAATCTTTGACTTAAGCCTATCGGAGGGTAATAGTAAGCACTTTTATATAGTAGATGCAGAGGGGGAAGTATCTAATATAGGAAAGAGTGTAGCACATGTTGTAGGAGGATTGAAAGTGTTTGGTAGCGCGAAAAGATATTGATTGAGGGAAAGGAGTAGAAGGTCATATTGAGAATTAAAGGTAGCAGGCAATTAATATTTTATTTGGGTATCTGTAAATAATAAGGGAAGGCTATTAGTTCAGAGTTGAGATATCCAAAGCAAGCCCTTAGATCTCCAAGATCTCAAATATATTGTACCATTCTTAATTCGTATTAATTTATTGTGCCAAATGGGTTGTTGATGAAGAGAAATAACAGAAGGATATGAAGAGGAACTAAAAGCTTACGGGTATGAGATATAATGGGAGAATGCAATAAAGAAATATCATTAGTGAAAGCAAGGATTTCTCGAAAATCAAAGGGGGAGATAAAACATTTCTCTATATTGTAAAGGAAGCTCAGAAAAGAGTAGATTAGCCTGTTTTAGGGGAAAAACAGAGTGCTAAGTTTTAAAATCAAAGAACTTAAGGCCTGCACTAGATTTGTCTTTTTTTAGGGAGGTCAGAGCTATTCGAGGAGGTTTATCCTTCCAAAGAAATTTTGTTAAAAGTGAGTCAATTTTCTTAAAATATTATCCGGGAATATGAACAGGGATCATGGAAATAATATATAAAATAAAAGGGGGTGAGCATCATTTTAATCGAATCCATTCATCCCCACCAAGGGAGGAGAAGAGGATGCCAACGTGCAATGGTGTCATTCAATGTTTTAACAATGTGAACAAAAAATTTTAGTTTTGAGGGTTGTTAAGAAAAACCAGTGTGATTAAAATATTGTTTGTGACATAGAACATTCAGAGGCCACACTTCACAATTATCTGTATTAAGCTGATAACTTATTGAAGGAAAGGAGGAAGAGAGGTTGCCGGATTAGAACAATATAAAAGGATATCATCTGCGTATACAGACATTTTAACCTGATGAGAGCCAAATTGGAAACAAGAGATACGGACATCCTGTCTGATGTTAGTTAGAAAGGGTTCCAATGCTATGACAAACAATAAAGGTGATAACGGACATCCTTGTCGTACCCCTCTAAAAAGAGAAAAGTAATCTGAAACTTTACCACTAACAAAAATTGAGGCCCTGGGACCTGTTTATAATAAGGAGAATAAAGCGATCAGTTTAGGAGGAAAACCTATCCATTTTAAGGCAACGAAACATAAAATCCCATCCAATCCTATCGAAAGCTTTCTCTGCATCCAAAGCAATAGATACAATAGGATAATTTAAGGAAGAAGCCTTGCCAAGGATATTAAAAAAAGACTCAGGAAATGTCAGAGGCAAGCCGTCCCTTAACAAAGCCGGAAGATCAGGCGGGACAGGGTCAATGCGTAATGCCAGAATTTTGGCAAAGATCTTGTAGTCAGTATGGAGTAAGGGGATGGGACCATAATTTTTACAAAGGGAAAGTTCTTTATTGTCTTTTGGAATTAACTATATCATGGCTTCTTGGAAAGTACCTTGAAATGTACCATTGGGTTGCAGAGACAGAAAAATGATGCAAAAATATCGACTTTCCACAAATATCGAGGTAAAATTATCATGGGTCAGCAATATCGACAGACAAAATATTGTGGTCAAGAATATCAATTTTAGGTAAGTAATATCGATGTTTAAAAGATCAAAGTGTTTAATATCGTTTAATATCGTTTGCAAAAATATAGTTAAAAATATGGATTTTTTTTTAATAATGTTATGTATTTTAGTATATATTTATGTATGTGATACATGTTTTTTTGTATAAGAGTTGTTTGTATTTTTATAATATGCGTTAAAATTTTAGGAGTTATCATATTTTTTTAATTTTAATTTTGTGTTTTTAGTTCCGTAGCGGTTGTGGGCTTATAGGCGAATAGGGTGGGAAGTGATTTAATTATATAAAATGTATTGATTATTTTTAGTTGTCACAAATTCTTTTATTTGAATTTTGCGTTTTTAGTTCCTTAGCTGGTTTTGGGTTTATAGAGAAATAGGGTAGGAAGTAATAAATTATTGAATATTTTTTATTTATTAATATTTGTTTAATAGAGATGTTATAGTGTTAGATGTGTAAAGTAATTTATTATGAATTAATTGATAATTAGTTGTTAATTAATTTTAAATAATTAATTAGTAATTAATTATGGTCATTGTGTAATTAGTTTTAGGTGTGTGCTGTGGTGTTTATAGGTGTAAATGATGGTGAAAGGTAGGAAGTAATTTATTTTAATTGATCAATTAATAATTAGTTGTTAATTAATTTTAAATAATTAATTAGTAATTATTTATGGTCATTGTGTAATTATTTTAGGTGTGTGTTGTGGTGTTTATAGATGTAAATGGTAGGATGGGTGGGAAGCAATTTATTTTGAATTGATGAATTATTAATTAGTTGGTAAATAATTTATATTAATTAATTAGAAATTGACTATGGTATTTGTGTAATTAATTTTAGGTGTTTGTTGTGGATATTATAGTGTTAAAGCATGTGTATTCAATTAATGTTAAATTTTTTATAAATAATAGTTTTTTAATGGATTATTAATTGTTATTTATGGAAATACATTTAAATGAAACTTTTGAAGTGTTTTTTATTGGTGTGGTGTTATGGGGCAGGAAATACAATAAATACATTTATGTTTTAAATACTTTCTTGTTTGTTATTATTTGCTCCTTTTAAATAATTATTGTTTATAAATGTATTTATTTTTCCCCTCTGCTATCCAACACTTTCCCTACTGTTGCACTCTTTGGAGTGGGAATAGTAATTTTTGCCCCTTCGCTATCCAACACGTTCCCTACTGTTGCACTCACTGGAGTGGGAATAGTAATTTTTGCTCCTTCGCTATCCAACATTTTTCTTACTTTTGCACTCACTGGAGTTTGAATGGTAAATTTAATTCCGCCGCTATCCAACACTTACCCTACATTTGCACTCACTGTAGTGGGAATAGTAATTTTTACCCCTCCGCTATCCAACACTTTCCCTACTGTTGCTGTCTTTGGAGTGGGAATAGTCATTTTTGCCCCTTTGCTATCCAACACTTTCGCTACTGTAGCACTCACTGGAGTGGGAATAGTAAAGTTACTTCCTCCGCTATCCAACACTTACCCTACATTTGCACTCACTGGAGTGGGAATAGTAATTATTATGTTTTTTTAATATATTTTTATTTTTAAACTGAACAGTCAGTGCAAGACAGTTTTGCATGAGATATCCACAAAAAATTGATCTCAAACAGGTACATAGTACATTTTTTTCAATCACCCAACCATCTCCCCCTCCTTCCCAGGGATTCTCGTAAACCTGTATTTGACACCAGTGCCTTTTCGCTATGGTTATGTGTATACGTACTGGACCTGGGAACAATAGTGACTGGGCCTCACCAATGATCACTAGGGCATTGTGTCATCGGGCCCCCGAGTTCGAGTCCCTTCTGTGGTATGTCCCGCGGACTGCTGCATATCGTCGCCCATGTCAAGTCCGAAGTGCCATCTCTCTGGGGCCCAGATTTTATGGAATTTCTTGGGACACCCTCTGCTGCGGTATGTGGTCTGTTCGTTCATCATGTATATGTCCATACCCCTCGTCCACTCCTGAATAGTCGGCTTATCTGCCAAGCCCCATCTCTTGTCTATGTCTCTTTTGGCTGCAACCTCGCTTGGTATCGCCAGGATCATGAACCTAGGTTCCATCGGCAACGTCACCCCCAGGACAGTTCCCAGTAATCCTATTACCTGAGTCCAGTATGGCTGAAGTTTGGGACATACCCAAGCCGTGTGGAAGAAATCGCTGTTGTCCGTGGTGCAGGCCAAGCAAAGTGGTGATTCCGCCCTCCCCATCTTATGCAATATGTCTCTGTCATAGTATGTTCGGTGTATTATCTTCAACTGAATTATCCAGAGTCTCGCCTTTATGGCGACTTTCCTGGGGTGCATTAACGCCGCCTCCCAATGTATGTCCTCCATGGCCCCCACCTCCCTCTCCCACCATGATCGGAGTCCCACCAGCCCGTCTGGGATATTGTTGTTAATGTTTTTGTATGTAAATAAAACGGCCTTGTAAGTAAGCTCCTCTTGCAAGAGTCTACCCTCCAGAGGAGCGTATTCCGGGAGTTGGTCGCTCTGGATATTCTTCCCTGCCAGGCATGGCGCAGTTGCGCGTATTTAAGGAATTGGGAGTTGTTCATTTCGTGTTCTTGCTGAAATTTGGCCCATGTTTTGAATTCTCCTTTTTTAACTATGTCCCCTATTGTGGAGATCCCAAGGAGATCCCAGGCCTCAAACCCTGTGAGCTTGCGTAGTTCCCTGAGCCAAGTCCCCTCCCAAAGTGGAGTGGTTTTTGTCATCAGTCTTGTCCAGCCCATGGTCCTAGTCACCATTGTCCACTCCGCCAGAGTCACCTGAGTCACGGACAGCAAGAGAGACCCACATTCCCCCGTGTATTTAATGGAGGTGTGTATGAGATAGCATTACCGCTCTTTTGAGCCTGCATGTACGGTGGTCCCTATGTTTATGTTCATGTATCCATTCATTTATGGGTATCAAAGGAGATGCACAGTAGTAGGCCTTGATGTCGAGGAGGTCGATCCCTCCATTGCAGGGATTGCGTAGCAGAGTCCTGAGTGCAATTCTAGGGTGACCCCCTGACCCCCTTGCCACAGTAGTGTTCTAAGTTTGCCGTCAATTTCCGTAAATACTGCCTGGGGTAGGTGGTGGTACGAGTTCTGGAGGGCGTAAAGGAGTTGGGGCAGGGTAATCATTTTTTAAAATGGCCGCTCAGCCGAGTATGGTAAGAGAAAGGTCTCTTCACCTTTCGATGTCTGACTTAAAGTTATTAAAGACTGTTCCTAAGTTTTCCTTTCTACACACCTCCGGGTGGGGAGTGATGAAAATGCCCAGGTATTTAAAGCCTCTTTGCATCACTCGGAGGTCTCCCGGTAGGGGGCAGTCTATATGTGTGGTGGTCAGGCAGAAAAGTGTGGACTTATTCTAATTTATTTTGTATCCCGAGTGGCTGCCATACTCGTTGATCAATTCGAATAGGGACGGGATGGTCGTTTTAGGGTGAGGGATATACATCAAAATGTTGTCAGCATAGAGAGAGAGATCTTATCTTCCGCAGTGTCTGTGGGATTGATATGGAAACCACGAATGGAGGAGTGCATCCTAACAGCACAGGCCATGGACTAAAGGGTAAGCGCAAAAAGAAGAAGGGAGAGGGGGCACCCCTGACGCGTTCCCCTCTCAATAGGAAAAGGCGCCGAGCACCGAGCATTGACTCGCACCGCGGCCATGGGCTGGTTATATAGGAGTGACATCCAGCTACAGAATTTCGGTCCTAGTCCAAATTTGGCCAGGTTGGCATCAAGAAACAGCCAGTCGACAGCGCCAAACGCTTTTTCTGCATCTAATGATAAGAACACCTGTGGACTGGTCAGCTCCGTACTTTCATTAGCCAGTTGTGAGTGCGCCTGAGATTTAAGCGGGTAGACCTGCCCGGCATAAATCCTGACTGATCTTCATGTATCAGTTCCTTGATCAGCCCAGGAGACGCATTGCCAGTATGGTGGCCAGGATTTTAACTTCTGAGTTTAGCAATGAAATGGGCCTATAGGACCCACAGTGGTCACGGGGCTTGCCCTCCTTGGGAATGACCACGATGGTGGCCATCCTTAGGTCCTGGGAAAAAATGCCCTCGTCATAGGAGTCAGTAAAAAGTCGGAGGAGTTGGGGGCCTAGGATATCTTCGTATCGCCTGTAAAATTCTGCGGGTAGCCCATTCGTACCTGGTGTCTTCCCAGTGCGAAGTTTCTGAATTGCCTCCTGTACCTCCGCAAATGACAGGTCATCATCTAGACCCGGAGCCTCCACTTCACCTAATATTGGTGTTGGAATCCCCTCTAGGTAGGCTTGGATGTCGGCTCGCGACTTGGATGTTATCAGTGGATTGGATGGTGCCCTGAGAGTCTGGCACCTCCCTCATCCATCTGTCCTGAATCTCTCGCCGGCTAATCCAGGCTAGGAGCTTCCGGGCCTTATCCCCTACCTCATAGAGGCGATGTAACGTGGCCAGGTGTATTTTCTTTTTGCGTTATCTGTGGCAAATTCCCTGTATTCCCTTCGCAGGGCTGCCAGCCTACGTCTAGTGTCTGGGTGCAGCTCAGAGTTACCTCCCTATCTAGTTTGGTTATTTTGTGTTCCAGTGCTGTTAAGACCTTATCTCTTTCCCTCTTTTCCCACGCTATACGGTTTTGGGCTCTGTCCCGAAGCACAGTCTTGTAGGCTTTCCAGACTGTCACCCCGGAGGAGACTGAGTCTTTGTTTTCCTGGAAATAGACTTTGGTGTCTGCCCTGAGCCCACTCGCAATTTGGTGTTACTTAGGTCCCACGGGCTCAACCTCCAGTTGCGGGAGCCTTCCCGTTCCCTCAGACCCATCTTGACCAGGAGCAGGGAGTGGTCTGTTCACAGTTCCAAGCGTAGGGTCACTTCAAGGGAGGAAACAGGGGGGAGTACATACTGGTGAATGATACCAGTAATATCCCCCACTTGCCAGACAGCTCGTGTACACCCCAGCGCAGATGACATTGGTGCGCATATAAATAATCTAGGGGCATGCAAATACCGCTATCTATCGCACAAGGGGGAAGATTAATCCCAATTACTCATGGGGTAAAAATAGAAACAGAAGTATAAACATGTCCATTACCGTGCAGAATGAGTAATATGTAAACCTGAAGACCCCATGTTTAATTTACCCCTGATGGAGCACTTAATCCCAATCACCACCATCCTTCACACTTTTTAAACATGGCTGCAAGGTCCAAGAATAAGGTTTTAGGCACAGCGACACTTCTGAAATAGTTTTAAACTACACTACACTGCACTTTAACTACCGTCATTCCCAGTCACTGTATAATTATTTTGTGTCTCTTTGTGTTGTATTGTCTTCCCCTACCTTATTGCTCCACCCCATGCGTGGCTACGCTGGGGTGTTTTTTTGAGCAGCCCTATGATGAAGCATGTCACACATCTGTGTGAGTGAGGGCAGTATTAGCACATATTGCACGTGCCACCATGTAATACATTTTTACCACTCCCTACCCTCCTGGTGCATCAGTCAGCGATTTGGTCAGGAACGCTATAGTGTTGGTGCCCTCTGTCCCTTCAGGAAATCCCACGAAGCGGAGGTTGTTCCTCCGGGCCCAATTTTCCACGTCGTCAATCCTCCACTGCATGTCTGCCGTGGCGCTGCGCATGTCCCTCATTTCATTTTGGAGGTCCTTGACCGCGTCCTCCACCTCCGATACCCAGGTTTCAGCTTCTGTGACCCTCTCGGAGACCATGCGAGGTATTGCGAGTGCTGCAGTTTCACCCCCTCTGCGGTTTTTCTGGCCATAATGGCCGCACGGGGATCTCTTCACAGAATAGAGGTCGCGGCCGCCATTTTGAATGGCAGGTGAGTTCCACTTTTTCTTTTGAAACATCCTAATTATACCCCGCTTGAGCCTTTACGAACAAGTGCAACAGCATTATGCCTCAAGCCCCATCTATTTCTCTCCCCTTTTTGCATAATTGGTGGAATTGGTGGTCTTGTATAGCCCTATACGAGGAACAAGGCTGATGTTGGCCCTACACAGTTTATTGGAGATACTTAAAGAATTTGGGAATCCTTGAGGCGGCTCAGTAGGAACGATAGACCTACATTGTGGTGTGCAATGTCACCCTACACAGCTAGTTTGTGGATGCCGGGAGAGCTGCAAATAGAGCACATATCAAAGTGCAGAAAGCAAAATAGAAGAGTAAACAAAGTGACATTACAGGGTATATTGTTTTCGTGCCTGTGGGAAAGTGCCACTTTTTGCATGGTTGCCCCCCACTTTTTGCCTGATGTTGATACTCTTTGACTAAGTGTGCCCTGGGTTCCTGCCAACCAGGTACCCAGTACCAGCAATAGTACGCGGTACCCAGGGGTCACGGTTCCTCGTCACCCACGATAGCCACGGGCCTCAGTTTTGCTGTGGACTCAGGATAGCCTCGGGGAAGTCAGGAAATCCACCTCTGGTGATGCAGAGACTTCGGCTTTTAACGGGAGCTTCGGAATTGCAGACCGGACAGTTGCTTCTTTGGTGCCTGCCAATCAGGGGAGTCACTCCTTGACCCCAAGGGAGATTTCTTCAGTCTTCTAGTCAGGATAGAAAGTCGAAGGTCCAGGATATATATTGCAGAGTTTCATCCAGGGTAATCCTAAAGTCTCAAGAACTGGGTTCCCATACTTATACTAAGTTTGGGGGTTGGACATACTCTAGGGACCCACCTACGGGAGGGTTTGGAAATAGAGGTGGTTACACCCATTTCCTTTGTCTAGTTTCGCGCCAGAGCAGGGGCAGGTAGCCCCTGCAACCGGTTTGAACTGGACTATGCACAGGGACACCAAGTGTGCCCCCAGTTTAGGAATTCAAAGCACCAGAGAGTGCTCCCACCCAGCCCTAATACACATCTGCCTGTCTGGGGAGGTGGTTACACCTCCCTGGGACAGGAAACCTATTGTCCAGGCCTCCCCCGCCGGAGTTTCAGTCAGCAGCAGGAGGCCAGACCTGTGCCTGTGACAGAGGCATCCATTTTGTGATGCCAGGGCTGTAGAAAGTCCTACCAGGTTAGACCAGTGTGAACATGTCTCTCCCTCTAGACGGGTGGCATTCCAAAGCATTAGACACCAAACACGACATGTTTCCGTGCAGTCAGTCCAAAGTTAGCATTTACTGTGAGGTTATAATGCACTTAAGAGTATATGGTCAGGCTGCACCACAAACAGCATCAGAGGAGGTACTCCGAACGCTGCAGAGGGGCTCTGCTCATGCAGGGGCACCCTTTCACATAAAAACCAAGCACTCTGCCTTCAGGCCTGCCATAAGAGTGACTTATAGATTTTATATGTGTGTGCAATGTTAGTGATATAGGTAGCCTATACCACTGTAAAGGGTGCAAGCACCACCTTACCCAGGCTGCAGTAGCAGACCTGTGGTGTCATTTTGGAGTGCTTCCCTGGGGTGGCATAATACATGGTACATAGCATACCATATACTAGGGACTTATAAGGCACTCCAAAATCAAAATTGAAATGTACCTAATGTACATGGAAACCATTTTAGAGAGGAAGCAGCTAGGCTGGGGTCCTGATTAGCAGGGCCACAGCCAGACTAAGGGGCATATTAACAAGCCAGGCGATTAAATTATCGCCGCTTTAGCGGCAGAAAACTGCCGCTAAAACGGCGATAATGGGCTTGATAATATGCTCTATGGAATTCCAATTGAAGCCCATGTTAAATGTGAAGGACGTCTAACATGGGCTTCAATTGGAATTCCATAGAGCATATTATCAAGCCCATTATCGCCGCTTTTGCGGTACAAAAGGGGGTGGTGATGGACATGGCCATATGCAAATCAGTCTGACCCTGTGCCTCATGGGAATAGTCCAGCCCGAACTGCCAAGCCATAAGTTGGCAGGGTATGCTCAGACGTGAGTCCCTTGCTCACTTTGCCACTGGATTCAAGCAAGCCTGGCTGAAGACGGCTGAAATGCCAGAAACCGGTCCTAGGAAGCTTGTTTCTGGTCCAGGGAAGACATGGCTTGGCAGTTCGGGCTGGACTGTTCCCATGAGGCACAGGGTCAGACTGATTTGCATATGGCCATGTCTGAACTGGGGTTGCAGAGTGGGCTAAAGAACAGTGATGTATTAAACCCAGATCAGTTGACTGGGGGTGAGTGCTTGCAATGTTCAACACTCCGTCCATCATTCCCTTTGGTTTTGCTTTGTTCGCCATAAGTTGGCAGGGTATGCTCAGACGTGAGTCCCTTGCTCACTTTGCCACTGGATTCAAGCAAGCCTGGCTGAAGATGGCTGAAATGCCAGAAATCGGTCCGAGGAAGCTTGTTTCCGGTCCAGGGAAGACATGGCTTGGCAGTTCGGGCTGGACTGTTCCCATGAGGCACAGGGTCAGACTGATTTGCATATGGCCATGTCTGAACTGGGGTGGCAGAGTGGGCTAAACAACGGTGATGGATCAAACCCAGATCTGTTGACTGGGTGTGAGTGTTTGATCCGTCCATCACCACCCCCTTTTGTACCGCTTTGTTCGCAATAAGTTGGCAGGGTATGCTCAGACGTGAGTCCCTTGCTCACTTTGCCACTGGATTTAAGCAAGCCTGGCTGAAGACGGCTGAAATGCCAGAAACCGGTTCTAGGAAGCTTGTTTCCGGTCCAGGGAAGGCATGGCTTGGCAGTTCGGGCTGGACTGTTCCCATGAGGCACAGGGTGAGACTGATTTGCATATGGCCATGTCTGAACTGGGGTGGCAGAGTGGGCTAAAGAACGGTGATGGATCAAACCCAGATCAGTTGACTGGGGGTGAGTGCTTGCAATGTTCAACACTCCGTCCATCATTCCCTTTGGTTTTGCATTATCGCCGCTTTAGCGGCAGTTTCCTGCCGCTAAAGCGACGATAATTTTATAGCCTGGCTTGTTAATATGCCCCCTCGGTAGAAAAACAGTGAAACAATAGCAAAAAGTGGGGGTACCCATGTGAAGCAGATCCTACTCCTACACAACCCACCCCCCAATGCAGGGACATTAAACTAACCTTGACCAGTTGAGGCTTCATGTTCTAAGTGGAAATACCTAGAGAGTCCATCTGCATTGGCATGGTTACTCCCAGGTCTATGTTCCACTGTAAAGTCCATCCCCTGTAGGGAAATGGACCACCTAAGCAGTTTGGGGGTTTCTCCCTTCATTTGTTTTAGCCATAAGAGGGGCTTATGGTCTGTCTGAACAAGGAAGTGAGTACCAAACAAGTATGGCCTCAACATCTTCAGAGCCCAAACCACAGCAAAGGCCTAATTCTCAATGGCTGACCAACGTTTCTCTCTATGAAAGCTTATGAAAGCTAATGGCTGATCCTGACCTTCATCATTCAATTGTGACAGTACAGCCCCTACCCCCAATTCAGATGCATCTGTTTGGACAATGAACCTCTTGGAGTAGTCAGGACTCTGCAGAATGGGAGCAGTGCACATGGCCTGCTTCAGGTCATTAAATGCCTTTTGACAGCCAGCTGTCCACTGAACCTTTTTGGGCATCTTTTTAGAAGTTAAGTCATTCAGGGGTGTCACTATTGATCCATACCCCTTGACAAATCTCCTATAGTACCCAGTCAGGCCTAAGAAGGCTCTCACCTGAGTCTGGGTAGTTGGAGCAACCAAGTCCATTATGGTCTGGATTTTGCTCTGTAATGGTTGAACCTGGCCTCCACCTACAAGGTGGCCCAGGTACACAACCTGAAGCTGCCCTATCTGGCACTTAGTAGCCTTGATAGTTAGGCCTGCTTTTTGCAGGGCCTCCAAAACATTCCTCAGGTGGACCAGGTGATCCTCCCAGGTGGAGCTAAAGACAGCAATATCATCGGAGTTTCAGTCAACAGCAGGAGGCCAGACCTGTGCCTGTGACAGAGGCATCCATTTTGTGAGGCCAGGGCTGTAGAAAGTCCTACCAGGTTAGACCAGTGTGAACATGTCTCTCCCTCTAGAAGGGTGGCATTCCAAAGCGTTAGACACCAAGCACGACATGTTTCCGTGCAGCCAGTCCAAAGTTAGCATTTACTGTGAGGTTATAATGCACTTAAGAGTATATGGTCAGGCTGCACCACAAACGGCATCAGAGGAGGTACTCCGAACGCTGCAGAGGGGCTCTGCTCATGCAGGGGCACCCTCTCACATAAAAACCAAGCACTCTGCCTTCAGGACTGCCATAGGAGTGACTTATAGGTTTTATATGTGTGTGCAATGGTAGTGATATAGGTAGCCTATACCACTGTAAAGGGTGCAAGCACCACCTTGCCCAGGCTGCAGTAGCAGACCTGTGGTGTCATTTTGGAGTGCTTCCCAGGGGTGGCATAATACATGCTTTAGCCCCTGGTAGGCCTCTGAGGTACCTATGCCCTAGGTACATAGCATACCATATACTAGGGACTTATAAGGCACTCCAGAATCAAATTTGAAATGTACCTAATGTACATGGAAACCATTTTAGATAGGAAGCAGCTAGGCTGGGGTCCTGATTAGCAGGGCCACAGCCAGACTAAGGGGCATATTAACAAGCCAGGCGATAAAATTATCGCCCCTTTAGTGGCAGAAAACTGCCGCTAAAACGGCGATAATGGGCTTGATAATATGCTCTATGGAATTCCAATTGAAGCCCATGTTAAATGTGAAGGACGTCTAACATGGGCTTCAATTGGAATTCCATAGAGCATATTTTCAAGCCCATTATCGCCGCTTTAGCGGCAGTTTCCTGCCGCTAAAGCGACGATAATTTTATAGCCTGGCTTGTTAATCTGCCCCCTCGGTCGAAAAACAGTGAAACACTAGCAAAAAGTGGGGGTACCCATGTGAAGCAGATCCTACTCCTACACAACCCCCCCCCCCCCCAATGCAGGGACATTAAACTAACCTTGACCAGTTGAGTCTTCATGTTCTAATTGGAAATACCTGGAGAGTCCATCTGCATTGGCATGGTTACTCCCAGGTCTATGTTCCACTGTAAAGTCCATCCCCTGTAGGGAAATGGACCACCTAAGCAGTTTGGGGTTTTCTCCCTTCATTTGTTTTAGCCATAAGAGGGGTTTATGGTCTGTCTGAACAAGGAAGTGAGTACCAAACAAGTATGACCTCAGCATCTTCAGAGCCCAAACCACAGCAAAGGCCTACCTCTCAATGGCTGACCAACGTTTCTCTCTAGGGGTCAGTCTTCTGCTTATGAAAGCTAATGGCTGATCCTGACCTTCATCATTCAATTGTGACAGTACAGTCCCTACCCCCAATTCAGATGCATCTGTTTGGACAATGAACCTCTTGGAGTAGTCAGGACTCTGCAGAATGGGAGCAGTGCACATGGCCTGCTTCAGGTCATCAAATGCCTTTTGACAGCCAGCTGTCCACTGAACCTTTTTGGGCATCTTTTTAGAAGTTAAGTCATTCAGGGGTGTCACTATTGATCCATACCCCTTGACAAATCTCCTATAGTACCCAGTCAGGCCTAAGAAGGCTCTCACCTGAGTCTGGGTAGTTGGAGCAACCAAGTCCATTATGGTCTGGATTTTGCTCTGTAATGGTTGAACCTGGCCTCCACCGACAAGGTGGCCCAGGTACACAACCTGACGCTGCCCTATCTGGCACTTAGTAGCCTTGATAGTTAGGCCTGCTTTTTGCAGGGCCTCCAAAACATTCCTCAGGTGCACCAGGTGATCCTCCCAGGTGGAGCAAAAGACAGCAATATCATCTAGATATGCTGCACTATAGTCTTCCAGGCCTGTAAGGACTTGATTCACCAACCTTTGGAAATTGGAAGGTGCATTCTTCAAACCAAAGGGCATTACCACAAACTGATAGTGCCCACTAGGGGTGGAAAATGCTGTCTTTGGCTTTGCATCATCAGCTAGTCTGATCTGCCAGTAGCTAGCTGTCAGGTCAAATGTGCTTAGAAACTTGTCTGAGGCCAAAGTATCTATTAGCTCATCTGCCCTGGGGATGGGATGGGCATCAGTCCTAGTGACTGCATTGAGACCCCTGTAGTCTACACAAAACCTAATTTCTCTCTTGCCATCTGTGGTGTGAGGTTTAGGTACCAGGACTACTGGACTAGTCCAAGGACTAACTGAGGGTTCAATCACTCCCAGATCCAACATCTTTTGGACTTCTGTCTTATACAGTCCCTGACATGGTCAGGTTGCCTGTAGATCTTATTCTTCACAGGTAGACTGTCCCCAGTGTCCACTTCATGAGTGCACCAGGTGGTCTGACTTGGAGTCAGAGAAAACATATGTCTGAACTTGCTGAAAAGGTTCCTGCAGTCAGTTTGCTGCTGGGCAGTGAGGCTGCCTGCCAAGGCTACACCATCAACTGACCCATCATCAGGGTTCTGAGAAAGCAGGTCAGGGAGTGGGTCGCTCTCTTCCTCCTGTCCTTCATCAGTAGCCATGAGCAAGCCCATGTCTGCCCTGTCAACATATGGTTTAAGTCTGTTGACATGAAGTACCCTATGGGGACTCCTAGGGGTTCCAAGGTCTGACAAGTGGGTAACCTCCCCTTTCTGTTCAACTATGGTATGGGGGCCACTCCATTTGTCCTGGAGGGCTGCTGGGGCCACAGGCTCCAACACCCACACTTTCTGTCCTGGCTGGTAAACAGTCAGTACAGCCTTTTGGTCATGCCAGGCCTTTTGCAGTTCCTAGCTAGCCTCAAGGTTTTTGATTGCCTTTTTCATATACTCAGACATCCTGGAGCAGAGACCAAGAAACATAGTCCACTATGTCCTGTTTGGGGGGCTTGAGAGGTAACTCCCATCCTTCCTTAACCAGACACAATGGACCCCTGAGATGGGGGCCCAAACAAAAGTTCAAAAGGGCTGTAGCCAATCCCCTTCTGAGGCACCTACCTGTATGCATATAAAAGGCAGGGCAAGAGTATGTCCCATCTTTGCCTGAGCTTTTCTGGGGGTCCTTTAATCATGCCCTTTAAGATTTTGTTGAACCTTTCAACTAAACCATTGCATTGTGGGTGATAGGGTGTGGTGAACTTGTAGTTCACTCCACACTCCTTCCACATAGCAGTCAAGTAACTAGACATGAAGTTTGCAACCCTGTCAGATACTACCTCCTTAGGAAAGCCTACTCTTGAGAATACACTCAAGAGAGTTCGAGTGGCCCAACACCATGAGGATGTCTCCCCGGCGATCTTGACCTGGGATCTGGTGATCCCTGACCTACCTCAAGGCTCCCGATGATGCCTGCAGACCCTTTCTGGAAGATACCCCGACTGCGACCGGAGCCGGCAAGAAAAACCCGATGACAAAAGACACCCCTGCACCCGACACCCCACGGCCTTGGGTTGTCCAACCGACAGTGTCCCGGCATCCCATGACATCCCAACTTACCTCTTCAACCGGTGGTCACCTCCAGAAGATCTTCATCCCTGAGCCTGCAGTGTTTGTTGCAACCAGAGAATCTCCATTGAAAGCAACAGGGCGCTTTTCTGTGAAAAAGTTCAATGGGGCCCATTCAGAGAACTAACTTAAGACAAAATTCTAAACTTACTACTTTTGGTGTTCACAGAAGTTAGGATTTTGTCTTAAGTTTGTCTTAAGACACACTTAAGACAGACTTAAGACAAACTTAAGACAAACTTAAGACAGACTTAAGACAGACTAAAGACAGGCTTAAGACAAACTTAAGACAAAATCCTAACTTAAGTCTGTCTTAAGTCTGTCTTAAGTCTGTCTTAAGTTTGTCTTAAGACAAACTTAAGACAAAATCCTAACTTCTGTGAATACCACAAGTAGTAAGTTTAGGATTTTGTCTTAAGTTAGTTCTGTGAATCAGGCCCTAAGTGTGGAGTTGGAAATTCTATGAAAAATCATACGAGTGTGTTTTAATAACAAATTGCATTACTTACCTTATTCAGGAAATGTCCCAGTGTGGTATCTAGGTATACCACACTGAGTAAGAAAATTAATCTTTAAAGTAACTTAAAAAAGTAATTTCAATAGTACATGAAAAGTAATTTCAACTGGTTATGAACAAGTGACTTATCTGTAACCAAGTAAATTCATCTGCATGCAAACTGTATTCAACTGCATTGTTCTTGCAAAGAACTATTACACTTACCTGTACCTGGCCTGGCTTGGTTCTGGAAATAAAATACAACTTAATAATACTTTTACACAAAACAAATTGGTCAGAGTTCAGTCTTTGAGTGTGTGAAATCATTTCTTGCCTGAGTGTGTACAATAAATGCTTAACACTACCCTCTGATAAAGCCTTAATGCTCGCACACACTACCACAAATAGAGAGGAAGGTGATATCTACTTTTACCTCTGCCTACCTTTGGGGATCCACTGGACACTGTGCACACTATACCTTACTTTGGTATAGTATATATAGAGCCAGCTTCCTACACTGCTCATGCGCTTTGATGGCATGAAAGGAAATGCCCCTAAAGAAATACTACATTTGAATTTTGCAGACCAGACACTGGCAGCTGGTGAAATTTCAAAATGGTGGTGCGTGAGAACAAATCCTGGATTAGCATGCGCTGTCGGTGAGCTCCACTGAAACAATGTGTGTTTAGGCTTCCACCAATCCCGGAGAAATGTTAAAAACGAAGTAAAATTGTGCACCGTAAGCACAATTTCTCAAACAAATCTAGCAAAATGCGCTCACAATGCCCTCTCTAGGATGTGCCAACCAAGATCCACAAGGGTAGTGACCCTCATATGCTGCATCTGTGCCATGCAGTGCTCCTTTATCTGCCATGCCACTCGTGGCTGACATTGGGGAATAGGTACAAGTGGACATGTACATAGGGAAAGGACTTTTAAGATTCATAAGTGTGTTTCTGTAAAGGGTTTAAGATGCTGGCCTAGTCTTCCTCTTTTGTGCAGTCTGGCCTCTTTCTTTCCTTCTCTCCTTCCCTTTTGTCCTTTCAGTACTTTTTCTCCATTACTTCCCAGTTTTTCTGTCTTTGTTTTTACATGCCTCCATTTCCTCTGGTGGTTCAGGAGACCAATGGATTCACTCTAGAAACGTGTGTTTCACCTCAGGGGCAGCAGTTTGAATCCAGATGGGCAACTCAGCTTTTCATTCTTCTGAGGTCACCTAAATGAATACCCCTGAATTGGGTGACAATATGCACACCTGTTCGTCAGCCACATGATGTCCCAAGGGGAAAACGACTTTACAAATACACATTCCTGTATCCTTTGCCTTCTGATTTTTTGTATTATAACAGAAACTGCACACCTACAAATATCAGAATACAGACGAAAACCAGGTGGATTACTCAAACCAGTGCCGTGGAACAATTTTAGTTTCATACAGCTATCTCTAACTTACTTCCAGTTCTTCCTCTGGCTCCCTTCTCATCCTTATCTCCCCATTTTTTCTCAGCTTTTGCTTCATACTTGTTTCTCCCTTTCATTCAACTTCTCCAACTTTCATCACCTTACTTCCCTTCTACTGTCTTTCTCACTAAGATTCTTCTCTTCCTCAATGTTCAACTCCCAGATTACATGGAAGTACAAACATTGTTTTACAGGTGCTATACAATTCAGGAAAAACAATCACATTGCAAACTGGAAGTAAGCTGGATGTGTTAGACGTCACTTGACTACCACCGCTCTTACCTGCACGTGCTGCGGCTGGTTTCCAGCCTCCAAGGGCCGGGCAGGGTCTGGTCCAAGAAAATTGCTAGGGCTGCTTTAGGTTCCCAGTCAGACCCTCCATCGAGGACAGAGCAGTTCTTATAGATGGCCTGCGACACACATTGAAATGAACGAACAGAAACTGATGAACAGATACACTGCCCAAGTTTCCACCAAATTGAAGCATGCTCAGTGTATCTATTTACACTATGTGACCTGGTGTTACAGGTGACACCTTTCACATGCAAAAAGGTCAGAGCTCTTACCTCCTCTTCTCTCCTCCCATTCTCACCTGCCTTAGGTGAGTTGGGGGACAGGGAGGCTTGCTGGCCCCACCTCACCCTGTGACGAGTTAGGAAATGTGCACCCTTGCTGATTGACATACAACTTGAGGTCAGACGACAGGGCTTAAACCTAAACTGCCCAGGTTGTGCGCAATCAGCGAAGGTATCCTACGTCACAGGGGAGAGTGTTCCTACAGCCTGGCTGGCTGCAGAGGCCCTGATTGAAAACATTCAAGTCCTGTAAAACCTACGACAGGCACATGCACACAGCTGCATGTGCTTGCCAAACAGTGCAGTGATCTTTCTACCAGTCACAGCAGTACGACTGTGTGTGTTTATTTAAACAAAATTAGAAACCAGGAAATAAGGGGGGTGGGCCCCTACGCTCTTATATATGAGCTGCCTCTAAGGCCAGCTAGTACTAGATGCACACAGCAAACCCAGGTCTGTGATTGCTAGAAGGTGATTGCCATTACATGCATGCTTGCTTGATGTGACCACCACTGCATCTACGGGCATGGGTATATTTACTAAAGTTTTGCACAGGCGCTCACAGGCGCTCCTCAGTCCCATTGTGGGACACCACCCTTGTGGCTCCTGTTTAGTCTGTAAACTCACAAAACCAACCAAAACACTACAACTCTTACCTAATCTCACATGGAAGTTACGTCACCATACAAACTGTAACACAACACGTGATTTACATGATTGTATGTCCCTGTGGACTCAGATACATTGGGATGACGTGCCGCAAAATAAAACTTCGAATTTGCGAACACAGAAGCAACGTGACTTGCAAACGAGTAACAACAAGGATGAGCAAACACTACATTGAGCACAACCATGATCCAGATGACTTGAACTGGATAGTCCTAGAGACATTACAGGCGAAATCACACAATGCAGAGAACATTCATTTTGAAAAAGAACAACGTTGGATCTATCGTCTCAAGAAGGACCCAGAGGGATTGAACGATAATATCCCATGGCACATATTATCATGACCCACAAGACCCCATCTTTGGGTCTTTACCATTTTGAACGCCATGGAATCATAACCGTCATCAATCAGAGACGATCTGATCACATAAAGCTCCTTATAATGAAAGAACCATACCTGTCATAGGCTAATTGAGGGTCCCATTGTTTCAACTATCATACCCTAATAGTGAGCAACAATTAGAGTTTTTTCCTTAAAGTCTTTCCCTTTTTTAGACTCATGCTCCTTGAAAGGAATAACATATTACATACCCTGTTATTCCTTCAATATATCATTTTTGCCCCAAATAAAAAAAACAACAATGTCGCAAATAAACATTTAATACATATTGTTTTGAGTATCTAACTGATGAAAAAACGTTTCGACCATACTGTAGTCTTTCTATTACTAACATAGCAGACTGTGCCAACCAACAGTGCCAACCATTGACATCAACAGTCCTTTCTCTCTCTTCATCTCTACCGGAGAATAAAACGATCTCTGAACGGCCCCCGCGTCATCCGGGGCACCATGTACAGAGCCAGCACAAGCGAACTACCTTGTGGGAACTGGTGAGAGACACAAGCAATCCTTCCCGCCGACACACGCGTACCAAGTAAGGCGCCTCTTAACAATATTTTCTTCCCCGAATAGAATCAGCATTCCGAGGCTCACCGGCGACCCCAGGAAGTATTGATATAACGTTCATAAGGTAAAGGCTGCCACAAGGGTATTTTTAACCTTGGGTTCTTGCATGCAATTGCTTTTATCAAAAAATGCATACTGCACATACATCTAAGTCCCTTTCCCATATACACAATGACAGCATATTTGCCGCCTGAACGATTATGACTGTCTAACAATCATGTGCGCGAATTAGTGCCTTGTTGGGAAACGGCCTTGACTCTGACACTATCGCCGTTTAGGTTACGAGCGCAACGATTGCCTTATAAATGTGCAACAGCCTACCACTTTTATAAACGCACACAATGGCTTTTCTATGGTAACAACGATATCTGTACATACTTCACCTGTACTCGGCAGCACAATTACCAAGCCGAACAACGCCCCACATTTTTAACTATCATATCTACTAATACGTTATGGACATGATAACAAAAGTATCTATTGACAGCCTCGGGCACCAATATTAATTTAGGAGCCCTTTATCTTTATCCTGAACACGTGACATGACGTGATGTATACCTTTTTAAGCTTGGTTTCCCCCTCCCCCCCCCCTTTTTAATAACGTATGCTCCATAATATATTCCCTAACTTTTTGTCTTCACTTAAATGCAGAACTAATGCTAAGAACTCAAACCCAATGTGGATAAACTGAGTAATTCTGTTTCAGCAGTTTCCTCTTGAAACTATCAATGTATTATGTTTCAATGCACAACTGCACCTTCTTCTTTTTCTTTTTAGGCACAGATACTACAGGTCTGACCTAACAATACAAGAGTGGTGAGTACACCTCTCCATTCAGAGCCTAAATGGGCTCTGATTAAGAAACCTCGGTCCTGACGAAAGCCCTTAGAGTCTCCAGGGGGCTGAAACATGTTGACCCAGACAGTGCGTTAGATTAGTAGCTTGATCCTAAAACGCACAAACTTTCATTTTAACCTCCCACATCACTGCCTCCCTAATAAATCATTGAGGACACAAGTGATGTAGGGGTTTTAATCACTTCACAAGAGCACAAGCACCTTTTTACCCTTATCCCTGACCACTACTGATAGTACCAGCAGGTCTTCCTCCAGGTGGAGGTCAGCATATTTACAAAGAAAAAGACCCAATGATGATACTGAAACAGTGCACGAAGGCGGAGAATCAAGATATACTGCCACCAGCCTGTGTACATGTATGAGGGTTTTTATGACGGATTCGATACGAATAAAAGACCCTGGTCATACAGGACAAGTGGTCCATTCTCCCCCTCTTTGATTAATAATCTGTTCAGTCCTAACCAAACCCACTGCCCAGGTGTGCCCTAAACGTTTCTGCTGGCTTCCAGCCATTGAAGCCGGGCCGGACTGGCCGTACAGTGCATCAGGTGTTTCCCCTGGTAGGCTGGAAGGGTGGGGGCTGAATTTGCAGTGGTCGGGCCAGTTTTGTTACATTGACCGGTTTCGCAGCAGTGCTGCAATATCATCCTACAGTGACAAAAGCAGCAAGCCAGCGTTTTCAGCAGCCGCAGCCCGTGCAGGTTAGAGCGGGGGCAGTGGGGCTGGGTGGAGGGAGGTTTTGAGGGACGAAGACAAGTTACTGGAACTGACACCCTCTGAGGCGGAAGCCGGAGGATAGCGCTCGCACCTTTTAACAAAAAGCTAATGATTTGTTTGTGACATACTTTTTAAATTGCACGTGTTCCCTGACTTCCAGGCTTGCTTTTCACCTACAGCGGACCTAGCGCTGTCAGGTATTTTAGTCTCCTCACGAACGCTAATTGACACTCGTGACACGAGGCCACGCCCCCTGGCAGGACACGCCCACCTCCCTCGTCCATAAGACTGCGCCTACCAATAGCGCGTCTTACTGGAACTGACACCCTCTGAGGCGGAAGCCGGAGGATAGCGCTCGCACCTTTTAACAAAAAGCTAATGATTTGTTTGTGACATACTTTTTAAATTGCACGTGTTCCCTGACTTCCAGGCTTGCTTTTCACCTACAACGTACCTAGCGCTGTCAGGTATTTTAGTCTCCTCACGAACGCTAATTGACACTCGTGACACGAGGCCACGCCCCCTGGCAGGACACGCCCACAACCCATCTCCTCAAATGTGCCTCCAGCGCAAGCGCAGCGGACGAGCGCAGCGGGAGCGCCGTTTGCGCGCCGATGGCGCGCCTAAGGCAAGCCCGTCTGCGCCCGTCCGCGCCAAGACCGCGCCAGGCGCAGGACACTCTGCCCCGGCTCCCCCCACTAGGTGTTATAATGCTAATTTGCTAAAAATGCTACGCATCAATACACCCTGTACCTGTAAAGTCGACATATATACCATCAAGGGGTATATTAGCTGCAGGCAATGCCGATGGACCTCCTCCCCAGCTACGACCTCAGCCCCACAGGCTAACCTCAGGGAAGAAAACCCACCCTTTACCGGAGGGCTGATCAATGCAAGATCCGTGACTTGCCACAGCCAAGACATAGCTGACCTCATTCAGGAATCAAACATCGACTGCCTTTTTATAACAGAGACCTGGCTTACGAATAACAGTAACCCTGATCTAGCCACCGCCCTCCCACAAGGCTACTCCATATTCAGGCAAGACAGACCCAAGGGGCGAGGAGGAGGTGTAGCCCTCCTACTACGAAACTCCTTTAAATGCCACACCTTCACCCTCGACTCACTAAATGGCGCAGAATCCCTAGGATTCTCCATTAAACTCAATGAGTCCACCTCATTCTCAGGAGGCCTTATCTATCGTCCACCAGGCACCGCTACCAAATTCTTAGACTCCCTCAGTGACACCCTTGGACAACTCCTAATCAGATACCCGCATGTCACCCTGCTGGGGGACCTGAACCTGCACCTCGACTCCACAGAGGACCCGCAAACACGTAATTTCCACCAAACACTGGAAATTTTCAACCTCCAACAAAAGGTCAAGGAACCCACCCACCGAGCGGGACACACCCTAGACGGGATCTGTACCAACCTCCCCTCTTTAGAAACCCACACCCCAGTCCCACAAATCTGGACCGACCACAATCTTATCCCATTCCTCATCAAAACCCCGCAGCATATAAACACAACCAAACCTTGCGCTCCCCCAGAGAACCAGGTCAACTGGAAAAAGGTAGAAGAAACCTTCAAGCTCAATCCCATCTTTGAGACCCAAAACCCCACCATGTCGGGCGACGTAGAACAAGACTCACAATTCTTCCACAACTGGATATCCCACAAAATTAAAACCCGTGCCCCACCCAAACGCACCAAGAGAAATGGTACTAAATCTAAAACCAAAACAAATGCTCCTTGGTTCACTCCAGAAGTAGCAAAGGCACACTTGCTCTGCAAAAAAGGAGAACGCAATTGGCGAAAAACCTATGACACCGCAGACAGAAACTCCTACATCCTACTTAGGAAAAGCTATCACTCAATTATAAAAAACGCCAAAAAAGACTTCTACACCAGAACTATAAATGACGCAAAACAAAAGCAAAAAACTTTGTTTGCAATAGTGCGATCCTTTACCCACCCCGCAGCCCTACAGTCTGAAATACCCCCCTCTCAAGATCTCTGCGACAAAATTGCAGATTTCTTCGAAGAGAAAATCAATTTGATCCAGAAGAACTTCCCCACCTACCAACGATCCCAGCCACCAGCGAGAGAGGAACCAACAGATAATACCCCAGCTCATCTAAGGACCTTTTCTCAGGTCACTCTTGCACAATCCAAGGAAGTCATTTTAGCTTGCAAATCAGGCTCTCCCACGGATTCCTGTCCTCCGAGCATCCTACATCAGCTGATTGATACCGTCAATCCTGTTATCAACGAAATAGTCAATACTTCCCTCAGTACTGGTATCGTCCCTAGTGCATGGAAACACGGCACCGTCAAACCTTTGACGAAAAACCTAACAAACCCCCTTCCGATCTGACCAACCTACGCCCTATTTCCCTCCTCCCAGTCCTGGGCAAGATCACAGAACAAATAGTCTACAGGGAACTCAAAGCCCACCTGGAAGCAAATAATATCCTCCACCCCCAACAATCTGGATTCCGTCCCCAGCACTCCACAGAAACAGCCCTGATCGAGTTGACCGACTCCATAAAAACCCTCCAAGATCAAAGGAAAAACGCCGTACTGATTTTGTTGGACCTCACGGCAGCGTTCGACACAATCTCCCATCAAATACTCCTAGACAGACTTAAGGACATTGGCATAGCCGACAGGGCATTGGACTGGATAATATCCTTCCTTTCCGAAAGAACACAATCTGTGAAACTAGGACCCTTCAACTCCACAAAGAAAATGATTGGATCAGGAGTCCCACAGGGCTCTATCCTAAGCCCTTTGCTTTTTAACGTCTACCTCATACCTCTCATCTCCCTGATCGAATCTTACGGTATCATTGTCACATCCTACGCCGATGATACCCAACTCATAGTCCCGCTAGAAGAGAACACCACGACGGCTGAACAAAATTTAACCAACTGTCTGAAGGAAGTCTTCCTGTGGATGGAAACCAACCACCTCAAATGTAATACAGGGAAGACAGAAATCCTCCCCATAGGGAGAAACGTCAACTTCCATCCCCACCTTTGGTGGCCAAAGGACTCTACAGCCCCCCCACAGACCGTAACCACTGCAAGAAACCTAGGAGTCACCTTTGACACTGACTTGTCCTTTGACCATCATGTCAGGACAGTCGCAGGATGCTGCTTCGGAATCATCAAGTCCCTCAAAAAAATTTTTGATTTCCTTCCAATTGAAGCAAGAAAGACGGTCACAGTGGCACTAATCCTTTCGCGTATAGACTACTGCAATGGCCTCCTGGCAGGTGTGAAGAAAACCACACTCAAAAAACTCCAGAGCGTCCAGCACTCGGCGGCGAGGCTAGTGCTCAAACTCCCCAGACGATCCTCAGCCTCCTCCGCCCTGAGAACTCTCCACTGGTTACCTTTGCACAAAAGGATCCTGTTCAAGATCCTAACCGTGGCCTTCCGGGCTTTCAACCAGATTGGTCCCAAGTACCTAGTTAAACGTTATCGCCACTATAACCCACACAGGTCCCTGAGATCCTCCAACAACAACCTTCTTACAATAGGAAAGTTCAACCTAAAAACCAAAGGGGGAAAAACTCTCACCCACCTATCCTCCAAAGCATGGAACGCCATGCCCCAGCATCTGAGATTCCTGACAAAGGAATATACATTCAGGAAACAACTGAAAACATGGATTTTTAGCTTATCAGATGAGTATGTGCGCGATACCATCTAGTCCCGCCCAAATCCTTCCCCTCCACTCACCTTCCAGTCAGCGCCAGGATGCTTCTTCCGAAGCGACAGTCGCGCTTTATAAATATCGCTTCCATTCCATTCCATTCCATTCCATTCCAAGGGAAAATTAATTATTCATTTAATTTTCCCTCTGCATCGTCCCTCAAAATCCCCACCCCTCCCGGCCAGATGCCTCACCGCTCTTACCTGCACGTGCTGCGGCTGGTTTCCAGCCTCCAAGGCCCAGGCAGGGTCTGGTCCAAGAAAATTGCTAGGGCTGCTTTAGGTTCCCAGTCAGACCCTGCATTGAGGACAGAGCAGTTCTTACAGATGGCCTGCGACGCACATTGAAATGAACGAACAGAAACTGATGAACAGATACACTGCCCAGGTTTCCACCAAATTGAAGCATGCTCAGTGTATCTATTTACACTATGTGACCTTGTGTTACAGGTGACACCTTTCACATGCAAAAAGGTCAGAGCTCTTACCTCCTCTTCTCTCCTCCCATTCTCACCTACCTTAGGTGAGTTGGGGGACAGAGAGGCTTGCTGGCCCCACCTCACCCTGTGACGAGTTAGGAAATGTGCACCCTTGCTGATTGACATACAACCTGAGGTCAGACGACAGGGCTTAAACCTAAACTGCCCAGGTTGTGCGCAATCAGCGAAGGTATCCTACGTCACAGGGGAGAGTGGTCCTACAGCCTGGCTGGCTGCAGAGGCCCTGATTGAAAACATTCAAGTCCTGTAAAACCTACGACAGGCACATGCACACAGCTGCATGTGCTTGCCAAACAGTGCGGTGATCTTTCTACCAGTCACAGCAGTACGACTGTGTGTGTTTAATTAAACAAAATTAGAAACCAGGAAATAAGGGGGGTGGGCCCCTACGCTCTTATATATGAGCTGCCTCTAAGGCCAGCTAGTACTAGATGCACATAGCAAACCCAGGTCTGTGATTGCTAGAAGGGTATTGCCATTACATGCATGCTTGCTTGATGTGACCACCACTGCATCTACGGGCATGGGTATATTTACTAAAGTTTTGCACAGGCGCTCACAGGCGCTCCTCAGTCCCATTGTGGGACACCACCCTTGTGGCTCCTGTTTAGTCTGTAAACTCACAAAACCAACCAAAACACTACAACTCTTACCCAATCTCACATGGAAGTTACGTCACCATACAAACTGTAACACAACACGTGATTTACATGATTGTATGTCCCTGTGGACTCAGATACATTGGGATGACGTGCCGCAAAATAAAACTTTGAATTTGCGAACACAGAAGCAACGTGACTTGCAAACGAGTAACAACCAGGATGAGCAAACACTACATTGAGCACAACCATGATCCAGATGACTTGAACTGGATAGTCCTAGAGACATTACAGACGAAATCACACAATGCAGAGAACATTCTTTTTGAAAAAGAACAACGTTGGATTTATCGTCTCAAGAAGTGACACAGAGGGATTGAACGATAATATCCCATGGCACATATTATCATGACCCACAAGACCCCATCATTTGGGTCTTTACCATTTTGAACGCCATTGAATCATAACCGTCATCAATCAGAGACGATCTGATCACATAAAGCTTCTTATAATGAAGGAACCATACCTGTCATAGGCTAATTGAGGGTCCCATTGTTTTAACTATCATACCCTAATAGTGAGCAACAATAAGAGTTTTTTCCTTAAAGTCTTTCCCTTTTTTAGACTCATGCTCCTTGAAAGGAATAACATATTACATACCCTGTTATTCCTTCAATACATCATTTTTGCCCCAAATAAAAAAAACAACAATGTCGCAAATAAACATTTAATACATATTGTTTTGAGTATCTGACTGATGAAAAAACGTTTCGACCATACTGTAGTCTTTCTATTACTAACATAGCAGACTGTGCCAACCAACAGTGCCAACCATTGACATCAACAGTCCTTTCTCTCTCTTTATCTCTACCGGAGAATAAAACGATCTCAGAACGGCCCCCGCGTCATCCGGGGCACCGTGTACAGAGCCAGCACAAGCGAACTACCTTGCGGGAACCGGTGAGAGACACAAGCAATCCTTCCCGCCGACACACGCGTACCAAGTAAGGCGCCTCTTAACAATATTTTCTTCCCCGAATAGAATCAGCATTCCAAGGCTCACCGGCGACCCCAGGAAGTATTGATATAACGTTCATAAGGTAAAGGCTGCCACAAGGGTATTTTTAACCTTGGGTTCTTGCATGCACTTGCTTTTATAAAAAAATGCATACTGCACATACATCTAAGTCCCTTTCCCATATACACAATGACAGCATATTTGCCGCCTGAACGATTATGACTGTCTAACAATCATGTGCGCGAATTAGTGCCTTGTTGGGAAACGGCCTTGACTCTGACACTATCGCCGTTTAGGTTACGAGCGCAACGATTGCCTTATAAATGTGCAACAGCCTACCACTTTTATAAACGCACACAATGGCTTTTCTATCGTAACAACGATATCTGTACATACTTCACCTGTACTCGGCAGCACAATTACCAAGCCGAACAACGCCCCGCATTTTTAACTATCATATCTACTAATACGTTATGGACATGATAACAAAAGTATCTATTGACAGCCTCGGGCACCAATATTAATTTAGGAGCCCTTTATCTTTATCCTGAACACGTGACATGACATGATGTATACCTTTTTAAGCTTGGTTTCCCCCTCCCCCCCCTTTTTAATAACGTATGCTCCATAATATATTCCCTAACTTTTTGTCTTCACTTAAATGCAGAACTAATGCTAAGAACTCAAACCCAATGTGGATAAACTGAGTAATTCTGTTTCAGCAGTTTCCTCTTGAAACTATCAATGTATTATGTTTCAATGCACAACTGCACCTTCTTCTTTTTCTTTTTAGGCACAGATACTACAGGTCTGACCTAACAATACAAGAGTGGTGAGTACACCTCTCCATTCAGAGCCTAAATGGGCTCTGATTAAGAAACCTCGGTCCTGACGAAAGCCCTTAGAGTCTCCAGGGGGCTGAAACATGTTGACCCAGACAGTGCGTTAGATTAGTAGCTTGATCCTAAAACGCACAAACTTTCATTTTAACCTCCCACATCACTGCCTCCCTAATAAATCATTGAGGACACAAGTGATGTAGGGGTTTTAATCACTTCACAAGAGCACAAGCACCTTTTTACCCTTATCCCTGACCACTACTGATAGTACCAGCAGGTCTTCCTCCAGGTGGAGGTCAGCATATTTACAAAGAAAAAGACCCAATGATGATACTGAAACAGTGCACGAAGGCGGAGAATCAAGATATACCGCCACCAGCCTGTGTACATGTATGAGGGTTTTTTATGATGGATTTGATACGAATAAAAGATTCTGGTCATACAGGACAAGTGGTCCATTCTCCCCCCTCTTTTTTTTATTAATAACTAACCATTGGAAGCCGAATGGATCACAGCTTCTCTTTCCCTCCCAATTGATTATTACAAATTTAAGCAGCGTGCAGCTGTGGGAAAACAACATCGAAACAAGTGTCAGAACAAATACCACCATCGGTAGATAATCTGACATACTGCTCAAAAAGAACATTTTGGAAATATATCGAGACATCATGGCGGAAAACCAAGGATTTAGCTATACAGAAGAAGAAATGAGTGCCATCCTATCAGAGGCATCACTATTACAAGATAAAGACTTAACACAGACTTTGACACAAAACAACAAATGGGACGAACTAACAGAAATCAAAAAAGATCAAGTAAGGACTGCTATGCACGGTATCATCATGAAAGAGTATCTACAAGCAAACACGGCCCCTAAAGGCCTCTGGGAACAAAATGCCCCACATATCTTCCTTAAAGATATCGCCTTCCATAAAGACTGGTCTTCCATATCATGGAAGTGCACTAGGGATTACCTAGTACTCATCATTAAAACAGCCACTAGACTGGTAGAAGCTCTGACGATTAAGATCCAAGTCAGCGAAGTGAAATTAAAAACGACGTCCACATTTCCGTATATAAGAAGAGATTGGAAGAGATAAATAAGGAGATGAACGAAACGAAAGACTACATTACCCAAAACAAAATCCAGAAACTGAGCAAAGATCTGAAAAAATTCTCAATGGAGAAAATGCATCCCTATGCGAAAGAGGATTATGTCGCCCCAGACCATCTAGAAGATGAGGACTCAACGGGAGAAAGTTCTGGTAACAACTCTGACTGGAGCAGTGATGAAGGCACAAACTCCAGAAGGGGAAGAGGCCAGTACAGACGCAATCAGCGACGAAGAACCAACAACTGGCAAATGCCAAGATATTTTGACCAACCGCAAGCCCACTTCCAACCTTATATACCAAACTTCCAAGGCTGGATGAACCCCTACTTCCAGGGTCCAAATACCATGGGACCATTAATGAATATGCAACAACCTCCTCCTCCTTTTTTAGGGAGAGGCCCAGGCACCCAGAGAGGAAGGAGAAAAGGAGTCACATGGAGTGAACAAGGAAGACAAATACACACACGAAGCATGACGAAAGAAGAACCAGGGACCAGTTCAATGAATCACTGGTAGTCAACCTCACTGACATCATTCTCACAGCCGACCAAGAAAAGATTCTGAACAAAGGACTGGGTTTCATCCCAACACCCACCCTAGACGTGTTCAAACTAAGATGTGAACTGTCAGAATTCTGCAGGAAGATCAAACTTAAAGCTTTCTTTATGAATAAAGAAAATCACAGTCAAGAAAGTGACACTAGCCTCAGACCGAAATCAACTTTCTGTCCACCAACTCATATGGTCCCTGTAGAAATACAAACCTTTGAGCAAGCGATTATGAGAGAGGTAGAAAACATGAGGCCAACCACAAGACCGTTCGTAAATGTCACACAGCAAGAGAAGAGAGCAATGAATGAATTACGCAAGAACGAAGACCTAGTAATAAAACCAGCGGACAAAGGGGGAGCCATTGGCCTCCTTAGTAAGCAAGGATATAACAACCAATGCCTAGAACTACTCTCACACACAACATTCTACCAAAAGATAATGGTGGATCCAACTAAAAGACTACAAAGAACTGTCGAACTCATGGTCGAGGAGGCTGAAACTAATCAATGGATCTCGAAACATGAAGCTGATTTCCTCAGGACAAAATCACCTAGGACTCCATATTTCTATTCATTACCCAAAACCCATAAGAACAAGTCACGCGCACCAGGGCGCCCAATAGTCTCAGGGATCGGTTCAGTCCTTGAACCTCTCTCACAATTTGCAGACCAATTCCTGAGACCAATAGTACAAAAAACACCCACCTATCTGAAAGACACGAGAGATCTCCTCAACCTACTGGTTGATCAAACATACGATGAAAGAACAATGCTCTTGGTAGGACTCGGCGTTGAGAGTCTCTACACAAGCTTACCTCAACAAAAAACCTTAGACACTCTAGAGGACATTCTCTTTTCCGAAGATTGGCAACACAGAACCCCCAGACACTTTGTACTAGAATGTTGCAGGATGGCCCTCACTGAGAACTATTTTGAATATGAGGGAACCCTCTTTGCACAATGCCATGGCACTTCGATGGGCAGTACATTCGCCCCCAGTGTGGCTGGACTATACGTCAGCAACTTTGAACAACAATACATACAGAACCCCAACAACACTTTTCTGACACAGATGAAATTCTGGCACAGATACATAAACGACATCTCAATGATCTGGGAAGACTCTCAAGAAGCTCTACAGGAATTCATAACATGGATCAATACAAGAGACGAATGTCTCAGATTCACATATTCCTCAGACAAAAGACAAATAGACTTCCTTGACGTCACGAATTTCACCGAATATAATACACTACAAACCAAAACTTTCTACAAGCCAACAGCAAGAAACAGCATCTTGTCTTACAACAATTTTCACCCTCGACCATTGAGGGATAATTTACCCTACAGTCAATTTCTATGACTTTAACGAAATTGCAGCAAACTGAAGGACTACAAAACACAAGCGAAAGCTTTGCAACATAAACTAGAATTGAGGAATTACCCTATGAAGACGATAAAGAAGTGCCAAAAAAGAGCCAGGAATCAGCCAAGAGAAAGTCTACTGGAGTCTGTCCCAGGAGAAGAACCGGTAGATCTACTGACCTGTGTAACAACATACAGCACATCCACAAATACAATAATGAAAATAATAAACAGAAATTGGAGAATTCTTACGTCCAACACCTTAAAATGGGCAAAACCACGTTTCGCCAACAAGCGGACACGGAATATCAAGGACCTTCTTGTACATACAAGACCAATCCCTACTACAAGGAAAGAAACCCTGACAGCATTTTGGAACCTCAGTCCCATTGTGGGACACCACCCTTGTGGCTCCTGTTCAGTCTGTAAACTCACAAAACCAACCAAAACACTACAACTCGTACCCAATCTCACATGGATATTAGGTCACCATACAAACTGTAACACAACACATGTGATTTACATGATTGTATGTCCCTGTGGACTCAGATACATTGGGATGACGTGCCGCAAAATAAAACTTCGAATTTGCAATCACAGAATCAACGTGACTTGCAAACGAGTAACAACCAGGATGAGCAAACACTACATTGAGCACAACCATGATCCAGATGACTTGAACTGAATAGTCCTAGAGACATTACAGACGAAATCACACAATGCAGAGAAAATTCTTTTTGAAAAAGAACAACGTTGGATTTATCGTCTCAAGACGGACACAGAGGGATTGAACGATAATATCCCATGGCACATATTAACATGACCCACAAGACCCCATCATTTGGGTCTTTACCATTTTGAACGCCATGGAATCATAACCGCCATCGATCAGACACGATCTGATCACATAAAGCTCCTTATAATGAAAGAACCATACCTGTCATAGGCTAATTGAGGTTCCCATTGTTTCAACTATCATACCCTAATAGTGAACAACAATAAGAGTTTCTTCCTTAAAGTCTTTCCCTTTTTTAGACTCATGCTCCATGAAAGGAATAACATATTACATACCCTGTTATTCCTTCAATACATCATTTTGGCCCCAAATAAAAACACCAACAATGTCGCAAATAAACATTTAATACAAATTGTTTTGAGTATCTGACTGATGAAAAAACGTTTCGACCATACTGTAGTCTTTCTATTACTAACATAGCAGACTGTGCCAACCAACAGTGCCAACCATTGACATCAACAGTCCTATCTCTCTCTTTATCTCTACCGGAGAATAAAACGATCTCTGAACGCCCCCCGCGTCATCCGGGGCACCGTATACAGAGCCAGCACAAGCGAACTACCTTGTGGGAACCGGTGAGAGACACAAGCAATCCTTGCCACCGACACACGCGTACCAAGTAAGACTCTTCTTAACAATATTTTCTTCTCCGAATAGAATGGGCATTCCGAGGCTCACCGGCGACCCCAAAAAGTATTGACATAACGTTCATAAGGTAAAGGCCGCCACGAGGGTATTTTTAACCTTGGGTTCTTGCATGCAATTGCTTTTATCAAAAAATGTATATTGCGCATACATCTGAGTCCCTTTCCCATATACACAATGACAGCATATTTGCCGCCTGAACGATTATGCCTGTCTAACAATCATGTGCGCGAATTAGTCCCTTGTTGGGAAATGGCCTTGACTCTGACACTATTGCCGTTTAGGTTATGAGCGCAACGATTGCCTTATAAATGCGCAACAGACTTCCACTTTTATAAACGCACACAATGGCTTTTCAATCGTAACAACGATATCTGTACATACTTCACCTGTACTCAGCAGCACAATTACCAAGCCGAACAACACCCCACATTTTTAACTATCATATCTACTAATACATTATGGACATGATAACAAAAGTATCTATTGATAGCCTCGGGCACCAATATTAATCTAGGAGCCCTTTATCTTTATCCTGAACACGTGACACAACGTGATGTATACCTTTTTAAGCTTGGTTTTCCCCCCTTCCCCCTTTTTAATAACGTATGCTCCATAATATATTCTCTAACTTTTTGTCTTCACTTAAAGGCAGAACTAATGCTAAGAACTCAAACCCAATGTGGATAAACTGAGTAATTCTGTTTCAGCAGTTTCCTCTTGAAACTATCAATGTATTATGTTTCAATGCACAACTGCACCTTCTTCTTTTTCTTTTTAGGCACAGATACTACAGGTCTGACCTAACAATACAAGAGTGGTGAGTACACCTCTCCATTCAGAGCCTAAATGGGCTCTGATTAAGAAACCTCGGTCCTGACGAAAGCCCCTAGAGTCTCCAGGGGGCTGAAACATGTTGACCCAGACAGTGCGTTAGATTAGTAGCTTGATCCTAAAACGCACAAACTTTCATTTTAACCTCCCACATCACTGCCTCCCTAATAAATCATTGAGGACACAAGTGATGTAGGGGTTTTAATCACTTCACAAGAGCACAAGCACCTTTTTACCCTTATCCCTGACCACTACTGATAGTACCAGCAGGTCTTCCTCCAGGTGGAGGTCAGCATATTTACAAAGAAAAAGACCCAATGATGATACTGAAACAGTGCACGAAGGCGGAGAATCAAGATATACCGCCACCAGCCTGTGTACATGTATGAGCGTTTTTTCTGACGGATTCGATACGAATAAAAGACCCTGGTCATACAGGACAAGTGGTCCATTCTCGCCCTCTTTGATTAATAATCCGTTCAGTCCTAACCAAACCCACTGCCCAGGGGTGCCCTAAACGTTTCTGCTGGCTTCCAGCCATTGAAGCCGGGCCGGACTGGCCGTACAGTGCATCAGGTGTTTCCCCTGGTAGGCTGGAAGGGTGGGGGCTGGATTTGCAGTGGTCGGGCCAGTTTTGTTACATTGACCGGTTTCGCAGACGTGCTGCAATATCATCCTACAGTGACAAAAGCAGCAAGCAAGCGTTTCCAGCAGCCGCAGCCCGTGCAGATTAGAGCGGGGGCGGTGGGGTTGGGTGGAGGGAGGTTTTGAGGGACGAAGACAAGGGAAAATTAATTATTCATTTAATTTTCCCTCTGCATCGTCCCTCAAAATCCCCACCCCTCCCAGCCCTACGCCCCACCGCTCTTACCTGCACGTGCTGCGGCTGGTTTCCAGCCTCCAAGGGCCGGGCAGGGTCTGGTCCAAGAAAATTGCATTGAAGACAGAGCAGTTCTTATAGATGGCCTGCGACGCACATTGAAATGAACGAACAGAAACTGATGAACAGATACACTGCCCAAGTTTCCACCAAATTGAAGCATGCTCAGTGTATCTATTTACACTATGTGACCTGGTGTTACAGGTGACACCTTTCACATGCAAAAAGGTCAGCGCTCTTACCTCCTCTTCTCTCCTCCCATTCTCACCTGCCTTAGGTGAGTTGGGGGACAGGGAGGTTTGCTGGCCCCACCTCACCCTGTGAAGAGTTAGGAAATGTGCACCCTTGCTGATTGACATACAACCTGAGGTCAGACGACAGGGCTTAAACCTAAAGTACCCAGGTTGTGCGCAATCAGCGAAGGTATCCTACATCACAGGAGAGAGTGGTCCTACAGCCTGGCTGGCTGCAGAGACCCTGATTGAAAATATTCAAGTCCTGTAAAACCTACGACAGGCACATGCACACAGCTGCATGTGCTTGTCAAACAGTGCAGTGATCTTTCTACCGGTCACAGCAGTACGACTGTGTGTGTTTAATTAAACAAAATTAGAAACCAGGAAATAAGGGGTTCGGGCCCCTACGCTCTTATATTTGAGCTGCCTCTAAGGACAGATATTACGAGATGCACACAGCAAACCCAGGTCTGTGATTGATAGAAGGGGATTGCCATTACATGCATGCTTGCTTGATGTGACCACCACTGCATCTACGGGCATGGGTATATTTACTAAAGTTTTGCACAGGCGCTCACAGGCACAAAATGTAACATCTATTAACTGACATTTACAAAGGTTTGTGAGCACATTGCAAAATTGCATTGAGCTTGTTGAGTGTGCAGGCAGAAGTTAGTAAATACCCTGATTACTTACCGGTAAGCCTCATTACTCTTAGGCCTGCTCATCCTTGACCCATTCTATACTAATGAGACATTGTCCAATCAGAGACAGGAAACAAAACAGGAAATGCTTGCTGACCTCCCCCACCCTCCAGCTAAGGTCTATAATTATCTCAATCTTACTTTAGCGCATCCTGATATACCAAGCACCACAAAAGCCTGATATCAGGAGGGTGGGTGGGAAGTATGACTGGTTTGAGGACCAGTAGGACTAAGAGTAATGAGGAATACCGGTAAGTAATCAAGGCATTACCTCTAGATCCCTTGTCCTCATAACATTCATTACTTACGAGACATACCGAAGCATATCCCCAAAGACAAGGGCCTTTGTCAATGCTAAACTTGAAAGAACACACCAACACGGATATGGCGCAATCAAGTGATTTAATGCCATATCAAATCAAATCAAATGACTACACAGGAGCAGACCCTTCCAAGGTTTGTAAAATCCCATGTACAAAATTCTTCTGACTTGATTGAGCACAATGTAACTGATAATGTCTAATAAAAATGTGTTCTGATGCCCACGTGCCAGCTCATCAAATCTCATCCAAGGAAACTTCTTTAAAAGCGGCCCATGATGCGGAAAGTCCTCTAGTGAACCTTGCCTGGACATTAGACAGACAAGGCAAACCAGCACCCTGATTTGTCAAGTACATGATGTCCTTAATTCAACATCTGAGAGTCACCTTAGATACTGCTTTCCCATGTCCTGATAGATCAAAAGTCACAAAGAGTCAGAAGTCCTGATAGCTGCCGATCTGTCTACATATGCAGTTAATGCACATTTACCATCTCATGTATGCGACAACTGTTCTTCTAGAGATAAAGGACAGAGACAGGGTGAGAATAAGTTCTCATGAAGAATGAAATTTAGAATGAATATTAGGAATAAACCAAGAATCTAATTTCAACACCACTGCATCTTCCATGAAACGTAAGAATTGAGGTGAACATCGTAAAGCAGACAATTCTACAAGGCATCTGGCTAATGTGATAGCCACTAGAAATTAACCTTAAAGGAAAGAAACTTCAAAGCCATCGAAGATAAAGGTTTAAAAGGAGGAGACTGAAGAGCATGAAGAATCAAGGACAGATCCCCAAAAAGGTACAGACTGTTTCACCAAAGATGCAGTAAAAGAAAAACTCTGAAACAATATGGATACTAGAGACTTAGAATTTGTGGAAAAGGAAACTGAATCCCTGAAAGCTCTGAATGCCGCCCACTGACCCTTCATCGTAGACAGTGCATATCCTTTCTCAAATCCATCCAAACAGAAATTGTGGAATAGATGAGATAGTACAGGTAACAGGAGAAAGAATGTTAAGAGAACACCATGTGTCACAATTAGCCCAGTATTTAGAATAATAAGAAAGAGTAGAATGTATTTGTGAACCTTGCACCACAGAAAAAAGGTGAGCGGACAAACCTCACCTCTCTAAAGTCCTCCATTCAACCTCCATAACGCAAGAGGTAGAAGTACAGGAAAAGGAGAACTGAGAGACTGCAAGGTAGATGGGATCCAAGGAAGGATCCATGGAGCAAGAATGGCCATGCTCTGCAACAATGGAAACCATGACCTCTGCTGCCAAAATGGGATTACAGTCACTACTTGTGCCTCTTTTCACTGGATCATCATCAGTAGTGACTAAATGAGGGGAAAGGGAGAAATGCATAAAGGAGAACTGGAACCCAAGGAATTAACAAGGCATCCACCCCCCGGGCCCCTACTTCCAGAACAGAAAAGTGGGAGGGAAGCAAAGAGATGCACCTCTGGATAGCCGAACTTCCTGCAAATCAAATGGAACCTCTGGCTGGGGAGCCTCGGATCCTGAGAGGATGGAAATGTGTGGCTTAGGGTATCCACCACTACATTGTCAACACCCTGATGCATTGAGCAGAGATGGACTGAAGAAGGAGTTCCACCCAAAGCCCTATTGAACAGGCTACCTGATTGAGTGACTGGCTGTGGGTGCTGCCATGATGGTTGATGGGAGCCAACATCACTGTATTTTCAGAGCATATCAGCACATTGCAGTTCAACAAATGGGACAGCAAAATATCAGGGATCTGTCCACCGCCTACAATTCCTTCCAATTAGATGATCGTTTGGTCTCTGATCAAAGCCAACAAGCTTGGACTAATACTTGATCCATCGTGGCCCTCCATCCCAGGGCACTTGCATCTGTTGTCACTACTACTTGGGGGGAAGGATGCATCAAAATAACCTTGTTAAGATTGGATGAGTCCAACCACCACTTTAAATTAAAAACAACAACTTGAGACACTGGAATCTCCAAGTTTATGTTCTCAATGGGAAAGGTCCCAGATTTGTTGATATGCCACAGTAATGGCCTGAGATGTAGCCTGGCTGAAGCACCTTGAAGAAGGAAGCCGACATATGACCTTGTACTTCCATAGACTGATCCAGAGTGGCAGTCTCCTGAGACAATAGCACTGCCAGGAGTGATTGTAGGCACTGGATCCTGGGCTGCAGAAGAAAGACACAGTTCAGAATAGTGTTGAAGTCTGCCCCTCTGAATGCTCTCCAAGTTGTGGGCTGGAGATTGCACTTTGGGATGTTCAGTAGAAACCCATGACTTTCAAGGATAAAAATGGTCTGTGCCAGATGTGACTGCATTACCTGGCCAGACGTTACTTGGAGGAAGTCAATCAACCAGTTATGGAGAGACTGAAATTCCTTTATGATGCAAGTGAGCCACTAAGGGAGCCACTACTTTTGTGAACACCCTGGGGGAAGACCATATGCCATTTGACACAATACGGCCAATGTTACCCCTGTACATAGAACTGCAGTTACTATTGAAACTCTAGTGCCATGAGGACATGAAGATACGCATCCAGGAGATCCAGTGTCGTCATTACATATACTGCCTGGATCAATGGAATAGTGTGTTGCAAAGTTTCTATCTTGAACTGTATTTTCTGAATTAACTTGTTCAATGACTTGAGGTTGATCACAATCTGGAGACCACCAGTCACCTTTGCAATCAGGAATATGATGGAATAGACCCCTTGTCCCCACTGTGTCTTGGGAACCAGAACAATTGCCTTCTTAGGAAAAAGAGACTAAATCCCTGCTTTCACGGCCCTCCGCTTCTGTGAATCCCTTTGCAGTGTTGTTTGCACAGTCCCTGATGATGGAGAAAGGAACAAGAACTTGATCCGGTATCCCTTGTCCAGGATGTTCAAAACCCATTTGTCGGTCATCTTGATATGACAGTTCTTCAGAAAGTCACTGAGTCTCCCACCAACCATTTAGTGCCTCTCCAGCTGCGTCTTTGACAGCAAAGTCAGGAAAGCTGGTTGCCATTCCCTGTACTTTCACGGTGTTTCTTTTGAAAGTTTCCCTGGAAGCTTTTTCCGTGGAACTTTTGAACTCCCTCAATTTTCTGTTGATGTTATGATGGTTGACAAAATAACTTGGATGATGATGAGAAGAAAGAGTGTCTATTCTGATGGTGCTTCTGGAAAGAAAAATAATGCTTTCTTTCTAATAAACCTTTATGCAGGTTGTCCTCGAGATCTGTTCCAAATAGGCATGAGCCTGTAAAGGGCATTCTAAATGCCATTGAATGTTATACGGAATCAGTATTTCAAACCTTCAGAAATAAATTTCATCTGACTGCAACAGAGGCATTCCAGGAGAATGCCAATGCTCTGAATCAAAGGCAATATCCAACAGGAATTCTGTCTGCCTTTCTATAGATTCCAAAAGATCCAGACACAGTCCAACTTCTTTCATTGTTTTAAACAGAGTTTTAAAGTCTGACTACAATGACTGTGCTACATATGCTCCATAAACTCTAAAGCGCAGAGCGAGATGGGAGCCATCATAAGCCTTCTTCACTGAAGAATACATCTTTTTTTCTGTCACATCTTTAAGAATGTTTTCTTCAGCCATTGAGGGTCGGCCCACCAGACAACAATTGAGTCCACATGAACTGATTCCGGCAGTTTATCCCACATCCCCTCTACTGGATAGAGTTTTGCCATAAAGCAAGGTATATCAATCCACTCCAGATCTTTCCATTTGCTTGGTAGCACATCCATAACAAACTGATGAATGAGTAAAGCTGCACTAGTCTGTTTTTTAAGTTGCGGTAATACAGATTCTCTAGATTTACTTGGTACATCTTCTTCAGGAAAACTTTATTTTCTCTGACATGGGCAATCATTTCTGGAAACATATCCTTGGAAACGTATTTCCTTTAACGTTCCAGTATTCCTTGAGGTTACTCATCTGGAGAATTGGAGCTGGAAATATCAGAATAAATATCATGTCCCATAGCAGAATGAGACTCTCCTTTCTTCTTATTTAAAGAGGATAACGTTTTTAAAATCAACTGTTTCAGCCTTTCCTCCTTTCTTGATGTCCTCTTGTTATTTGAAGATAAAGGAGAATGGGAACAACATGCCACAGAAGAGGGTGAAAAAGAAGAGGAACAAAGCCTCTGCTTCTGTGAGTGTTTCCCCATTGGAAATAATATAAAACACTACAGCACAAATTCTCAACAATCTTCTTCCTTCTTGACCACAAGAGAATGAGCACAGAACCTACATATTTTATCCAGTGTGTGCAAGTGACAGCACATACCAAACAATCTACAAATCAGAATGCTGTCACTGTGCAAGTGTAGATGCTTGAAAATGCGGAACTTCCAAGCCTCTGCCTGAATGCATATCTGTGCAATGCTGGGAATGCAGAAGAAAGACATGCATGCCTCTGGGAATGCTAAGAGTTCCTGTAAAACAATTGGCGAATGTTTCCCCTGGATACCTCCGTTTCACCAAGAAATACTTACTGCCCAAAATGCGGATAAATTAAGAGCACAACTCTGCGTCGGATATGGAGGCAATTATGGCAGGCCTGAAACAGCATTCCCAACAACCGGAACCATTCTCACCTGACAGCGATGTCCCAGGAGGCCGCCAAAGAGACCCGACTTTGCTCTGCCTCCATCGTTGGTTACAGGAGTCTCTCAAGGCCCTGCAGGGAGAACCGCCCCTGAACTGAAATGATGGAGGCAAACGCCCGACAGTCACCTCTGCATCCCCTGCTCCTCCTGTCAGAGATAGGAAACAAAGCAGGATGTGCTAAGGTAATGTTGAGATAAAAATAGACCATAGCTGGAGGGTGAGTGGGGTCAGCAAGCATTTCGTGTTTTGTTTCCTGTCGCTGATTGGACAATATCTCATTGCTAATGACTGGGTCGAGGATGTGTGACGGAGAGGTTATATACCCCAAAGGGTTTTCCATAGCTACAGGGACACAGAACGTTTATTTTATTTGAATGTTTTCTAAGGGGCCCCTGCTTGAGAATATGTGAGTGCTGTAAAATTGAACAAACTGTTATAAGTAAAATTAGAAAATTCATCAATCTCTGGTACAGCTCACAAACAGTACCATAAACAAGGTGGGGCAGCGTCTAGTTTACATCTCCTTAATAAGTAGGTCTCTAAACAGGTGAGTCTTTAATGGTCGATAGAAAGACAGTTGGATGGGGTTAATTCGCAGGTCCCTTCAAGGAGTTCATAAAGTGGTATCAGCCTCTGTGAATTATTGGGGTTGGGAATTGGATGTTCTGCATTAATTAACCTTAAATGCCCCGACTAGAAAATTAGGTTAATTCAGATACAACGGATAATTTTATGTGTGTATACACGGAGCAGTACACGTGTATGTGTTGGGGTAATTACACTACTGTTTATACAGACATGCATATACATATATATATATTATATTACCTATTGGTGGTCACCAGTAGGTAGTTATAGTTAGGACCTTGTTTCTAGTCAAAAAGCATTTTTTCTTTAGCCAATATCTTGGGGCTGTTTGCCAAATCTTTACGAAACTTTCAAAACTAATGGTTCACTCTGGTCAGCTCCAGGGGGTCCCAAAACGCATTTTCTCCATGGTAATTTCCATAGGAACTTTAGACATGGCTACAGCCCGAACTGCTGAACGGAATTACACCAAAATTAGCAAAAATGTAGCTCTTCGTTCAGAAAGTGACCTTTTTTTAAAATGGTGTATATCTGTTCCGGAGGTCCTGAGAAATTAAAAAAACTAAAATATTGATATCTGAGGGCTGAGGAGGATTTGCGAACCCTCTCGAGCACGAGCTTCATTTTGATTGGCTGACAACACTCCAAACCAAAATATTTTGGCAGCCATCTTGTGACTCGGTAGAACCGACTTACAAGAAAACAGTAAAAAAAAAGATAAAAAACAAGAAAAGTGGGCAGGGTAGAAACACCCTGACCCCCCTAGGCCAGCACACACCCAAAAAAGCTTTTAAAAAAATATTTTTGGCCGAATTCGCGCTCGGTGTGCGAATCGGGCAAAAACATGTTTTTAAATGAAGTGTGGGCTCCATTGCTTCATTTCTTTGAGCCCCCGGGTGATCCAGGTCCTAGGGACAATGAGGAAATTATATGTGGGGGCCCCCACAGACCTGGGGACTGCCACCTCCCCGGGGACTGCAACCTACCCGCCCCGGGGGATTTAAATATTTTAGTGTGGGGGTCTTGAGGGCCCCCCAAACCCCACCTCCCCGGGGCTTTAAATTATTTTGGGCAGGGGGGCCTCATGGCCCCCGCAAAGCCCCGGGGATCACCACCTCCCCGGGGCTATATGATTTACAGGGCTACTTTCAAAAACAAAGTGGGGGCTCGAGCCTCCCCTCACACTGCCCCAGGGACCACCACTTTGCCGGGGCACTATTAATTAAAATGCAGGGGTCTGTTGCGCCCCCCCCAGCCCCGGGGACACCACCTCCCCAGGACTTTAATCAGTTGGGAGGAGGGCAGTGTGGCCCCCCTCCTAGAGCCCTAGATGGCCCTGGGGACCACCACCCATCAGGGCCGGCTCTTCCCAGGGTGCCTGCACCCGGGACACTGCCATTATCGCCCTGCGATAGAAAACACTGCTTTGCTTCTTTGAAACAAGAGCTGGAAACCTGCTCTCGCTTCCACAAAGCAATTCAGAATTGCTTTGGGCAAAGGAAGCTGCATCTCAGCAGCTCCCCTTGCCCAAAAGCAATGCCAGCTCCCGCAGGAGGCAGGTAGCTGACTGCGACTGCGGAGACATTGGGGCTCCCCCTGTGGTCCCCAATGTGAGGGCCGGCCCCGGGGGATGGCGAGGGCATGAGTTATAGTTACCTTGGGACACGAGTTATAGTTACTTGAAATAACTCTAACTATAACTGGTCAATTTCTATGTTTTTTGCATGTAAATTCAGACCCCAACTATAACTTCCTTATAACCTTTGTTTTTTTTAGTGAATTTCAAAGGTTTTTTTACATTTTATTTCCTTACTGTAGCCTGTAACCTTTCAGAGTGGGTGTGTGAGTGGCTGTAAAGGTCAGTGAGTGGGTGTGTGAGTGGTTATGTGGGTGTCTGAGTAACCGTGTGGGTGTGTGAGTGGGTGTGTGAGTGGCTGTATGAGTCAGGTGAAGAAAGGCGGCAGGACTCGATAAGCTCTCAACAATACCACTATGTGGTTCTTGCTGGTGGTAACAGGAGTGCTCAGCATACAAGGGGACTTCATATGTCAATCAGTGGTGCTCCAACAGGAGTGTTTGCAGAGTGGTGGAGAGAGGGGGTGGGACCTCCGACAAGCTCCCAGAAATCCCACAGTGTGGGACTTAATGGTGATAACATGAGGGGTTCTTCGCCCCCAACAACCATCAGCAATCAAGGGGACTTCATCCCCCAACTACTAGTGCACCTGTAGGTGCGTTTGCAGAGTGGTGGAGAAAGGGGGAGGCACCTCTGACAAGCTCTTGACAATCCCACTGTGTGGGAGTTTCTGATGGTAACAGGAGGGGTTCTTAGCCCCCAACAGCCCTCAGCATCCAACGATTAGTACACCAAGAGGTGTGTTTGTAGAGTGGTGTAGGATTTTTGGTTCCACGGGCAGAATTTGCGATTCCGGGGAAGGGCCTCTTGCAAGCTCTCAGCAGTCCCGCTGCGTGGGACTTTCTGGTGGTACCAAGTGTGGTTCTTAGCCCTCAACAACCCTCATCATCTAAGTTGACGTCATTCCCCAACAATTAGTGCACCAGGAGGTGCATTTGCAGAGTGCTGCAGGATTTGCAGGTCCAGAGGCAGGATTTGCAGTTCTGGGCGGAGCCACTAACGGGCTCTCAGTAATCCCACTGTGTGGGACTATCTTGTGGTAACAGGAGGGATTCTTAGCCCCCTACAATCCTCAGTATCCAAGAGGGCCTTCATCCCGAATGATTAGTGCACCAGGAGGCACGTTTGCAGAGTGGTGCAAGATTTGGGTTTCCACAGGCATGATTCGTAGTTCCGGGGCAGGGCCTCGAATGATCTCTCAGCAATCTCGCTGTGTGGGACTTTCTGGTGGTAACAGGAGGGGTTCTTAGTCCCCAACAACCCTAAGCATCCAAAAGGACTTCATACCCAACCATTAGAGCACCAGGAGGCATATTTGTGTGGTGCAGTATTTGCAGTTCCACAGGCAGGATTCGCGGTTCCACAGGGGGCCACGCTGAGCCCTGTGGTGGATCTGAAAATCTTGGAAAACATCCCAAAAAATATTAACACACATTTAAAAACAAAGAATTAACACTTTACCCCACTTATATCCCTCCCATGGGGTCAGGGAATTTGTACACTGACTTCTTCATAAATATTGCAGCTAATATTTCAAGCCCAGGGACCGTGTCCCGAGAAAAGATGATGGTGGGGACAACTTTTCTGTCAGGTTGCGGCCAGCCAATCAGATTCTTTCTTTGGCAGGTGAAACCGTGGATTGAACCACAGTGGATCCAAGGAGGATCCGTTTCTCCATATATATCTAAATTTTTTACCTCTATAACTACTGAACAGATTTACATCACACCACACAAAGCTTGATCTGCATAACCAAATCTACATTTCTTCCAAATTTGTTGTAGTTCTGTCCAGCAGTTCGGGCTGTGGCTTGTTCAAATGTCCAATAGGAATTAACATGGGGAAAATGTGTTTGGGACCCCCCTTTTTCTCAGCCCCTGCTTAATACATCACCCTGAACCTTTTAACACAGCAGCTCAACTGACGAAAGTATACCTTTTCAAAATGTTTTCAAGATTGATCAAGCGGGGCCAAAGTTATAGGCAAAACAAGAAATGCTCCTCCTATGAAAACTAGGAACTAGGTCCTAACTATAACTACCTACTATATATATATATTGTTGGACAGGCCACACGAAGGGCTTGGTCCCTCCCCGCACGACAGGGCCCGAGCTCCGGCCCACCAGGCATAACCCACGAAAAGCACCTGTACCCCGTCTCCCGACGGATCTTCTGCCCTCGGACCTCTACTCATCACGGGGCCCAGCCCCACCGGCTCCCCCGGCCGGTTCAAGCCGCCATCTTGGGCCCTGTACCACGAGGCCGCGTGGCCTCGGCCCGACCCTAACCCCGGGCCTGGCCGGCCCCGACATCCCGGCACCACCCTCCACCCAGGAGGTGAGCGGACCACTTGGCAGGTCAATGGGAGAACGAAGTGTCAAGAGCTCTTCCCCCCGCCAGGTGCCGATCGCCTCCAGCTCCCCCAGGTGCTGGCTCCACCCCCTGCTGGGTGTCTGGACACCTTCATCCCGGGCCCTCCGACCTCCAAGTGCGAGGGTCCGGACATCAAAGGGCGCCTGCCCTATTACTGGGGCAACTCCGGAGCAGGAAGGCAGTTGTATCCTGGAGTCGAGAGACACCGAGAGAACTCAGCCTTGACGGACTACTGGCGCTACCGTAGCCCGCTCTTGTGAACCATCGTCCTGCCTGCTGGCGCTGCCGCGGCCTTCTGCAACCTCCATCCTCGTCGGGACCTGCTGGCGCTGCCGCGGCCCGTTGTAACGACCATCCTCGTCGGGACCTGCTGGCGCTGCCGCGGCCCGTTGTAACGACCATCCTCACCGGGACCTGCTGGCGCTGCCGCGGACCGTACATCGACCATCTTTCCGGGACCTGCTGGCGCTGCCGCGGACCGTGTACCGACCATCTCAACCGGGACCTGCTGGCGCTGCCGCGGCCCGTACCAACTAAGCCACCAAGCTCGAGGATTGTGAGCTAGTCATCATCTCATCCGAACTACCTGACTGGTAGACAGACTGTCCCGCTACCCCTTACCCTGCTTTGAGAGACTTGAATCGAGGGGACCCCTGAGTCCAGACCTCCTTGTACCATTCAACCGTACCTTAGGAAGTGCGCATAAAGAACACTGAACCTTATCCGTGTGTGGTATCTGTCTGTGGGGGGGAAGTTACTTGTCTGTACGATCGCTGGAGACGGCTCTCCCCGGAGACCTCTCCTCCTGTCCCCGGCTGACCCTCCCGGACCATCTACCCTTTCTAACATTGGTGGCCAGCGGCGCGATCCGAATCAACGCATAATCGTACAGAGAGTAGCTCACCCCACGACAAAAACACGATGTCAGCCAAAGATAGCAGCTCCACCGAGAATTTCCAAATGGATAAATTAGAAGAATACAACCACCGCGAACTGAGACAATTCTGCATAGAACTTGGCATTGCTACCACCGGCCTGAGTACCAAGGATGATCTAAAGCACGCCCTAGAGTCGTGGACAGAAACTGGGGTCGCCGGACCCTCCGACCAAAGCAGCATCACACCAGAGGGGAACGCCACGGCTCCCGAGGAGCGGGGAACGGGCCTCTCGCAGGAGGAGATCCGAGAAAGAGAAAGAACCAGATTGCACGAGTTGGAAATGGCACGACTCAAGATGGATGGGGAACTCAAGTTAGCTGAACAGAAACTCAACCTCGAGCATATGCGGCTCCGAGATGAACGAGAAGAGAAGCAGAGACAGAGAGAGCTGGAGGAGAAAAAAATAACGCTCGAGCACGAGCGCCAACTAGCGGAGATAGAACTTCGGAAACAAAATAAAGAACTGGGGGTGCCTGAGCGACCACACACCCCAGGGCCAATCGAGAAAAAAGTCCACATCCCCAAGGATGTTGTCCGCGAGTATGTCCGAGAAGACGACATACAACAGTGGTTTAAAGCCTACGAGATCGCCATGACCTCCCACCGGATCGACCGGAGTGATTGGGGAGCCGGACTTTGGGGGAGGTTTATCAACGAGGGTCGCGATGCCCTACTGCAGCTCCCAGATCACCAAATGTCGTCCTACGACCACATGAAGGCTGCCCTCCTCACCCGCTACGGCCTCACACCCGAGATGTACCGCCAGAGGTTCAGAGATTGCACCCGGATCCCAGGTACAACTTGGGTAGAATACGTGAACTATTTCAGCCGTGCCTTCGAGGGTTGGATAAAGGGGAGCCATGTCACCACTTACGAACAACTCTTTAACCTTATGGTATGGGAGCACCTGTCGAACAACTGTTTCGTCGAGCTCAGGCAGCACCTCCTCGACAGTAAGCTGACTGACCCCCGGCAGCTCGCCGCCGAAGCTGACCGATGGGAAAGCACCCGAGTGGGCCGGAGGGGGCCACACGAACAGAACAGAAGCAACCCAGGCCAGCACCGTCCTCGGGGAGGAGGAGGGGGCCAGGGGCGAGGGAGAGACGCCTTGCCAACAACACCCGTGACCAGCACCCCGCCTCCGGCCGGCCGGGGCAACCCCCCGTGGCGTCCTGGGGCCCGAGCCAACGTCACGTGCCACCGATGCCAGCGAGTCGGCCACTACGCCAATGACCCGAGCTGCCCGCAGAACCAAGCACCCAAGCCCCGCCAGGTAGCTGCCGCCGCCCTGGGGGAAGAGCGATCATCGGAGGAACAAGAAGAGTATGAGCCGGCCCAGCAAGAGTGGGAGCCGGCCGCCATGGTCCTGGCGTGCTTAGGGGGAAGAGACATGGTCCCGCGGGCTCCCCTACCCGCTAACACCAGGAAATACGGTCAGTGGGTGACAATTAATGGACAGCGAGCCGAGGCCTTGCGTGACACAGGCGCCAGTGTGACGGCCGTCCGCTGTCACCTGGTGAAGCCCGAGCAGATCCTGCCGAACATTCTCTGCCCCGTCCGCTCGGCAGACAACTCTGAAAGTATGTGTCAAATGACCTTTGTCCCATTCGAATGGGGAGGGGTCTCCGGCCTGTTGAAGGTGACGGTCCGGGACGATGCCCCCGTGGACTGCCTCCTGGGGAATGACCTCGAGAGTTCCCCGTGGGCCACAGTTGAGAGAAGGGAGCACCTGGGGATGCTGGGCCTCCCGGACTGGGCCTGCATAACCACCCGGTCCATGGCCGCCCGTGCCGTCCCTCGATCAGAAGAACCGGAATGGCCGGCACCTCCGCCCCCGGTCGCCCCAGTAGAAGACAACGACAAGGCCAGCCTCCCAGACCCGACGACCGAAGGGGACGCGCAATCCCAGGACCTTCCTGACCTGGCCCAGTGGCGTCAAGAAGGGGGGCCCACCCAAGAACAGTTCCGCCAGGAACAAAAGACCTGTCCCTCCCTCGAGGGACTCCGCCAACAAGCCAGCGCCCAGAACGCAGGGGACTCCACCGGAACTCACTGGGTCTACTGGGATAACGACCTGCTGTACAGCGAGCAAAGAATCGCCGAGCTGGGGGCCGGTCGAGTACTGGTGGTACCTCTCCGCTTCAGAGACTTTCTGCTCAACCTGGCACACGATGTCCCCCTGGCTGGACACCTGGGCCAGGACAAAACGTACAGCCGCCTAGTGACCCACTTTTTCTGGCCGAAAATGAGGAACGACGTCCTGAACCACTGCCGATCTTGCCCCACATGCCAAGCCAGCGGGAAGAGTGGTCGGAAGCTGAAAGCCCCTCTGCAACCCTTCCCTGTGGTCACCACCCCGTTCGAGAGGGTGGGGATAGACATTGTGGGGCCTCTGGACCCCCGCACGGCACAAGGACACAGGTTCATCTTAGTACTGGTGGACCATGCCACCCGATACCCCGAGGCGGTGCCCCTACGGACCGTGACAGCTCCGGTGGTTGGCCGGGCCCTAATGGGGATCTTCTCCCGGGTAGGCTTCCCCCGAGAAGTCGTCAGCGACCGAGGCACGAACTTTATATCCAAATACATGAAGTCCCTCTGGCAACAATGCGGGGTCACCTACAGATTCACGACCCCCTATCACCCCCAAGGGAACGGACTAGTGGAGCGGTTTAACCGCACTCTCAAGGGGATGATTGGGGGATTGGAAGAGCCCCTCCGTCGCCAGTGGGATGTACTACTCCCGTGCCTCCTCTTCGCTTACCGAGAAGTTCCCCAGAAGTCCCTCGGGTTTAGCCCTTTCGAACTCCTGTACGGGCACCCTGTGCGAGGGCCCCTCAGCCTAGTAAAAGAAGGTTGGGAGATGGCCCCCCTAAAGACCCCTCCAGACGTCTTCAAATACATCCTGGCCCTACGCAATCAGACCCGGCGCTTCAGACAGATGGCCAAGGCGAACCTCGAGGCCAGCCAGGAGGACATGAAGAGGTGGTATGATCACAATGCCTCCTCCGTTGAGTTCGAGCCTGGACAACAAGTGTGGGTGATGTCCCCCACCGAACCATGTGACTTGCAAGATAAGTGGACGGGGCCCTTCAAAGTGGTCGAGCGCAAAAGCCCCGTCACTTACCTCATCGACCTGGGGACCTCCCGGAACCCCCTCCGGGTCCTCCACACCAACCGACTCAAACCACACTTTGTGCGCTCAGAACTCAGCCTCCTGATGGCTACGGACAGTGGGGCAGAGGAAGACTCCGAACCCCTCCCGGATCTTCTGAAAACTCAGGAGAATGACGGCTCCGTGGACGGGGTCCGGCTCTCTGACGCCCTCACTTCGGAGCAACGCCAGGGCTGCCGGAACCTCCTGCTGCAGTTCGCTACCCTGTTCTCCCTCACCCCCGGGGTCACCCCGTGGTGTTTGCACGACGTGGACACCGGGGACAGTCCCCCTGTCCGACACCGGGCCTACCGCGTACCAGATCGGGTACGGGCCTGCATACAGGAGGAAGTGGCCAAGATGCTCACAATCGGGGTCATCGAGCCCTCGGACAGTCCCTGGGCCAGTCCGGTTGTATTGGTTCCCAAAGCCGCTGTCCCCGGTACCGCACCTGAACTGAGATTCTGCGTCGACTACCGGGGCTTGAACGCTGTCACCCGGACCGACGCTCATCCGATTCCCCGAGCAGACGAGCTGATCGACCGGCTGGGGGCCGCCCGCTACCTCAGTATCTTCGACCTAACAGCGGGCTACTGGCAGATCGGCCTCACACCCAGGGCTCAGGAACGGTCAGCCTTCTCTACCCCCGATGGCCACTACCAATTCAAGGTCATGCCCTTCGGCATGAAGAATGTCCCCGCCACGTTTCAACGCCTCGTGAACCAGGTCTTGGCGGGGCTCGAAGAGTTCAGCGCTGCCTACCTGGACGATATCGCTGTATACAGCCGCCACTGGCCCGACCACCTCCGTCACCTCCAAGAGGTCCTACAGGCCCTCCAGCGGGCCGGTCTCACAATTAAGGCCGGCAAGTGCCAAATTGGCCAAGGGTCTGTGACCTACCTTGGGCACCAAGTGGGAAGCGGGCTGGTGGCCCCGCTACAACTTAAGATTGCTGCCATCCAGTCCTGGCAGCCCCCCGTCACCCAGACCGAGGTCCGAGCCTTCTTGGGGCTCACCGGCTACTACCGGCGGTTCGTGAGAGACTACGGCAGCATCGTGGGGCCCCTCACGGGTCTCACGTCCAAGAACCAGCCGAAGCGGATTAACTGGACCCCCGATTGTCAAGCGGCCTTCGAGAAGCTGAAGGCCGCCCTGTGCACCGCCCCTGTGCTCCAGGCCCCCGATTACAGTCAGGAATTCGTGGTACAGACCGACGCCTCCGACCACGGCATCGGGGCCGTCCTTTCTCAGTTAAACCCCGAGGGTCATGACCAGCCGGTGGCCTTCATCAGTCGACGTCTCCTGGCCCGAGAACAGCGCTGGAGCACCATCGAGAGGGAGGCCTTCGCAGTGGTGTGGGCCCTCAAAAAGCTCCGGCCCTATCTCTTCGGTACCCACTTCCGGGTACAAACCGACCATCGACCCCTGCAGTGGCTGATGCAGATGCGGGGGGAGAACCCAAAACTCTTGCGCTGGTCCATTTCCCTGCAGGGAATGGACTTCACTGTGGAGCACCGACCAGGCCAAGACCACGCCAACGCGGATGGCCTGTCCCGCTTTTTCCGCCTCGACGAAGAGAGTCCCCAAGGAGATGGGTGACTCTCCCCGCCTTCAGCTGGGGGGGACGCATGTTGGACAGGCCACACGAAGGGCTTGGTCCCTCCCCGCACGACAGGGCCCGAGCTCCGGCCCACCAGGCATAACCCACGAAAAGCACCTGTACCCCGTCTCCCGACGGATCTTCTGCCCTCGGACCTCTACTCATCACGGGGCCCAGCCCCACCGGCTCCCCCGGCCGGTTCAAGCCGCCATCTTGGGCCCTGCACCACGAGGCCGCGTGGCCTCGGCCCGACCCTAACCCCGGGCCTGGCCGGCCCCGACATCCCGGCACCACCCTCCACCCAGGAGGTGAGCGGACCACTTGGCAGGTCAATGGGAGAACGAAGTGTCAAGAGCTCTTCCCCCCGCCAGGTGCCGATCGCCTCCAGCTCCCCCAGGCGCTGGCTCCACCCCCTGCTGGGTGTCTGGACACCTTCATCCCGGGCCCTCCGACCTCCAAGTGCGAGGGTCCGGACATCAAAGGGCGCCTGCCCTATAACTGGGGCAACTCCGGAGCAGGAAGGCAGTTGTATCCTGGAGTCGAGAGACACCGAGAGAACTCAGCCTTGACGGACTACTGGCGCTACCGTAGCCCGCTCTTGTGAACCATCGTCCTGCCTGCTGGCGCTGCCGCGGCCTTCTGCAACCTCCATCCTCGTCGGGACCTGCTGGCGCTGCCGCGGCCCGTTGTAACGACCATCCTCGTCGGGACCTGCTGGCGCTGCCGCGGCCCGTTGTAACGACCATCCTCACCGGGACCTGCTGGCGCTGCCGCGGACCGTACATCGACCATCTTTCCGGGACCTGCTGGCGCTGCCGCGGACCGTGTACCGACCATCTCAACCGGGACCTGCTGGCGCTGCCGCGGCCCGTACCAACTAAGCCACCAAGCTCGAGGATTGTGAGCTAGTCATCATCTCATCCGAACTACCTGACTGGTAGACAGACTGTCCCGCTACCCCTTACCCTGCTTTGAGAGACTTGAATCGAGGGGACCCCTGAGTCCAGACCTCCTTGTACCATTCAACCGTACCTTAGGAAGTGCGTATAAAGAACACTGAACCTTATCCGTGTGTGGTATCTGTCTGTGGGGTGAAGTTACTTGTCTGTACGATCGCTGGAGACGGCTCTCCCCGGAGACCTCTCCTCCTGTCCCCGGCCGACCCTCCCGGACCATCTACCCTTTCTAACATATATCCTACTGCCGATTGAAATATATGTATATATATATATATTCACTGAAAAAACCATAGGTTCCACACACGTTATAGTTAGGAATTAGCATTTAAAAAACCTTGCCAATTCACTTAAAAAACCATAGGTTTCACACATGTTATAGTTAGGTGGATATTTCACTCATAAAAAAACAATGAAATTTCCCCGTTATAGTTAGTTCAGATAACTATACCTCGCGCGCCCGCAATCCACTGCTCATGACGTCACATATTACATCACTCATGACATGGTCAGTAGCATCACTCATGACATCACTGATGACATCATCCTTGTGATAGAGTGGCGGTCGCGCGAGTTATAGTTATCTGAACTAACTATAACGGGGGAATTGCATTGGTTTTTTATGAGTGAAATATCCACCTAACTATAACATGTGTGAAACCTATGGTTTTTTAAGTGAATTTGCAAGGTTTTTTAAATGCTAATTCCTAACTATAACGTGTGTGAAACCTATGGTTTTTTCAGGGAATTTGTACGGTTTTTTAAATGCTAATTTATTTATGTATTATTATTTTTTTTATATATTTATTTTACAATAAACTACGTATTAATAAAATGTTTTGTTTTTTTGGGGTTTTTCACCGTGCGCGCATGGTGCGTGCCACCCCGCGATTTTTTTATTTTTTAAATTCTGCCTTCGGGGTCCTTCAGGGACCCCCTGGCAAAGGCTAGGGGGTCAGGAACTCTCTACCCTGCCCCCTTTTCACGTTCGCCACCTTCCTTTTTCACTCTCGCACTGAAAACAAACAAAATGGCGGCCAACACTTCCTGATTTCGACCGATTCGAATGTTGACTAACATGTAACCACCAATCAGAATTACGCTCGCGCATGTTAGGGTGCTCGCACGGTGCGCGCATGGTGCGCGCTGATAGATATTTATATGCTTTTAAATGCTATTTTCTCAGGAACTACTGAACAGATTGACACCAGACCTGCAAAAGGCACTTCCCTGAACTGAGGACTACCTCTCTGCCAAATTTCAAGTAATTCGGGTCAGCCGTTCGGGCTGTACCTTCGACTAAAGGTCCTATGGAAAAATGCATTGGGAAAACGTGTTTTGGGACCCCCCTTTTTTCTCGGCCCCCGCTTGACGAATCACCCCGAGACTTTCAGGGTAGGAGCTGAACGGAGCGCCCCATTAGTTTTGAAAATTTCGCGAGGATTCGTCAACCGGCGCCAAAGTTATTCAAAATGGAATTTTGAGATTTCCTATGGAAACTAGGTTGTAACTATAACTATCTACTGGCGACCGCCAGTAGATAATATATATATACAGTGATTGGAACTATTTGTAATTTATGTCTGGTGAAGACAGACTATCAGTGGACAAGTTAACTGTATGTCTAATTTCTATGCCTGACCACTTGCGGACCATGTGACTCAGTTAGGCAGATATAATAGGATAAACTCGCTGTGTTGCGCATCATGTGACCAAGGCCTGTGACGGGCTGAAACGCGTAATGGCGGCGTTGGTGCTTGTTATATTTAAATAAATCATTGGAATTTGCACCGCACTCTGGGTCTGCTTCCGTTCTTTGAGGACAATCCTGTAATTTTGAAACGGAGTTTTGGCTGTATCTAATACCCGAGGAGTTTCGCCGGTATCAGCAGACCCCTCCTCCACGAAGGGCCGATCGGAAAGGAGCTCACTTCCGGTTTTCCGGACACCACAGATCATTCCGCTTGGAAGAAACCGGAGGCCCCCAAGCAGCGAAAAAATCTCCAGCCGTAGCAGAGGACGACGAGAAGCCGAGTCGGAGGACCAGCTATCATCGAAACCCCTGGCAGGTAGGGGCAGCGCATTGACTTGGCGGAGGAGTTGCCGCACGGAGCGCACACGGGAATTCCCGGGGAGCTTCAAAGTGGCAGCGGGTATTTGATAACACAAGCACAAGCACCATGTTCGCCGATGCGCTACGAGGCAGGGAAGCCGCAGGATGCACGATGTTTGACGATTCCCCCAGTAATGCGATAGCAATGCCAGCACAAGAGAGTGCAGAGAGGGGTGATAATACTAGCTTAAGAGACCAATTCAGGAAACTGGAAAAAATAATGCGCGCCGAACAGGCGAAATGGTGGGAGCACAAGTCATTATCCCGCTATTTGGAGGTAGGCAGGATACCGAGGGGGCTGAGGATAATGCTGGCCCCAAGCTACGAGAAACCGGATCCTGCAATGCTAACTGAATGGGCCACTGTCAATTTAGATTCCTCTAGAAGGCTGGTAGAAGTGCTGGTCAAATATGCCATCAGTGACCAAGCGGCTTTACAAAAAGAAATAGAGGATATGGAAAGGATAATTGCGGAATTGGAGGACACACCAGAAAAAAGTAAATACAGAGATGAAATGTTGGCACGCTTACGTAGAGATGAGGAAGTTATAAACAAACGCAAAACCTTCAAATTTCAAAGAGACAAATCAGATTATGAACAAGGGCGAGTTTTTACATTCGCCCAAAAATATGACGTGGTTAAAGCTGGCGTAATGGCGAAAGAACCCAAGATTCACTTACAAGCAGGCGAGGAACAGGCATCCACATCAACAACTGACCTAAGCTCTGCCATAGATAGTGAATCGGATGGGGATCAAGCTAAATCCAATATGGGATTGGGGTTTCAACGAGCATCGCTTGCTCAGGAAATGAGCTGCATGCGACAAGACCGAAAACAAACCCTGAGACCACGTGCCCATTTGGTCTCGACTACGCAAGCGCCAAGAGAAGGAACAACAAAAAGCGGAGGGCAAGGCGCCGCCAAAACTACAAGCGCAGGCAGTGGCAACAAAAAATCAAACAAAGGATGGAAGCGCAGATAATTATGAGTGTTAAACCAGCTACTAATAAGACTGTGGTCAATCTAACAAATATCACCCTGACAGAGGAGGAAACTGATATCCTTGCACTAGGATTATCATATAGCCCTATATCGGATTTTAAATACTCTGAGACCAGGGTTGATATATACAAGTTTGTGCGGAAATTAAAACTACGCAAATTTTTCGCCCTCCAAGGTCCAACCAATATCGTTGAGGAATGACCGCGTGATCAGGCTGATGCTGGTAACAAGTCCAATAATCTCACTGCAGGTGATATGGAACTATTTAGGGACTTGCAACATCTACAAAATGAGCAAGAAGGAACTATGGGGGAAATGAGTTGTACGCCTTTGGATAGAACAGTGGCCAAAACTCCCTTCAAAGCCAAGTCTACCTTCTATCCCTTGATGTTAAAAGACAATCTGGATTCTTTCAGTGACAAAGTGGCAACAGAATTGAAAAGTCTGTACTCTATGACAGCAAGGGCGCCTAGAAAATACAACAAACTAGACAATCAGTATTTCCAACTCATGCATAAATTAAAAACCAACAACAATGTCATAGTGCGACAATCAGACAAAGGGGGCAATGTGGTCCTGTGGCCCAGGGACCAGTATATGGAAGAAGCTCTCGTCCATCTTAACAATTGCAACTGCTATAAATTGAGTACTCTCAATATGATGAATGCAGCACGGCAGGATTGCTATAGTAAACTGTTAGCCTGGAAATCGGCAGGCTTGATCACAATGGATGAATTCAAATTTCTTAAAGTTGACCACCCTATTGTTCCAGTCATCTATTTCATCCCGAAAATACACAAAAGAATGGACAGGCCCCCTGGCAGACCAATCATTTCAGCCAGGGGGAGCCTACTGGAAAATGTGTCTAAATACGTTGACCACTTCTTACAAGAACAAGTGAAAAGTCTCCCATCTTATATACAGGATACCGGGGACTTTTTGAGAAAGTTGTTCAATGTTCCATGGAGTCAGGATTTACTTCTTGTCTCTATGGACGTTACGACCCTATACACTAGTATTCAACATTTGGATGGGGTCAGGGCCTGCGAATATTATCTGAACCGTAGAACCATGGGAATGTTTGCACACAACAAGATGTTACTTACTATGATTTCTATGTGTTTAGAGAACAACTTTTTTCTTTTCCAACATCAGGTATACCAACAGACACGTGGGGTGGCCATGGGGGCTTGCTTTTCTCCCAGTTACGCATGTTTGCACATGGGTTACTGGGAGGAACGGGTCCTCATGGCCAAATATCACATGATCATGGAGTCCAATATTATCTGTTGGTATAGGTTCATCGATGATCTGTTTTTGATTTGGCGTGGTAATGAATGTAGTGCACGCAGTTTCCTTGAGGCAATTAACACCAATGACTTGAATTTACAATTTACGTTTGTGATTAGTAGACAATCAGTTTACTTTTTAGACGTTGAAATATTTGTCCTCAATAATCAACTTCAAACTAGACTCCACAGAAAGGACACCGCGGGGAATACGGTGTTACATGCATTCAGTCACCATCCACAACACCTAATTAACAGTATTCCCTTTAGAGAAATGCTAAGAATGCGACGCATTTGCAGCATGGATGCAGACTTCTTCAAAGCACAGACTGATTGCAGGGATCGTTTCAGGGAAAGGGGGTATTCTGATTCTATACTCTCCAGAGCAGTGCGGAGAACTAATAATATAACTAGAACGATGGCACTGGCACCAAAAATAACCCCAGAGCACAGTCCAACAGTTGACACCACTGAGGAGACACGCATTATACTGACATTTAGCGCACAACACAAATTGGTGCGCAAAATTATCAATGATAATTGGTCACTAATACGTGCGGACTCGGTATTAGGTAGTCAACTGCCGAAAAAGCCCAAGATTGCATTCAGGAAAGCACGCTCAATGAGTAATTTGTTAGTGAGCAGCAGTCCTGAACTGAGCCATTCTAAATCTTGGTTAACAGCAAGGAAAGGGTTTTTCCGCTGCAATTCATGCAAGGCATGCAGATATGGAGTGAGTTGTAGGACATATATGTCACCTTTTCTCCCAGAACCTGTTCCAATCTCCAAGTATCTTAATTGCAAAACAGATTTTGCGGTGTATGTGCTGGAGTGCTCCTGTGGCCTGCGTTATGTTGGTAGCACCAAGCTGCAGGTTCACAAGCGGGTACTCCAGCACATGCGAGCGATCACCAATAATGATCTAGCCTATCCGGTGGCACGCCACTTCAAAGAGCACCACTCTAGTAAACTGGAGGCTTTCAGTTACTGGGTGGTGGACTCAATTCCCACAATGAGAAGGGGAGGCAACCGTGAGGTCGCTCTTAGGAGATTGGAAACTGATTATATCTTGGAGTTAGACAGTAAAGGTTAAATTCAAGTGAGGACTTCTTTACCCATCTATAAGCTAGTCATTAATTCTTTTGAGATCAGATAATATACTGTATAAATTTTAACAAAGGTTCAAACATATGCTGCTATTTTCCTGTTTTTTATATGTAAATACTATTTAAGTTTAATCAATTTTTTACACACTTTTTTGCACATAGGGTTTTCTCTTTTTAATAAAATAATGTACTGTATATTTATTAACAAAGGTTGTCACGGATGTGACCTTTAGTTACAAATATGCATTTCTTGCACTTTTGCACAGTCACTTTATTTTAGCAAGGGTCTTAATTGAAATGCAGGGTTAACTTGTCTTTTCTATATTTTGAAAACAAAGTAAGAATGACAAAATCTCTCTTTCTTTCGAACAGGAGGGTTCTCAACTATTATCATGGTGACAGTTGGATGCATTATGCAAGTCATGTGAAAAATCAATTGATTTTATATACACCATTGTTTTTTATAATGTGTAATTGCTTATTTATAAAATACCTTCTCTGTTTAATCATGTAGTTGACACAAGCATTAGTCCGTTATCACAATGTATTTAAACAGTGATTGGAACTATTTGTAATTTAGTCTGGTGAAGACAGACTATCAGTGGACTCTGGGTCTGCTTCCGTTCTTTGAGGACAATCCTGTAATTTTGAAACGGAGTTTTGGCTATATATATATGAAACGAAGCCCCGTGAGTGCCGTTTTTTCCTTCCAGAAAACGGAGGAATCTTTGGAGCCCATATATATATATATATATATATATATATATATATATATATATATATATATTACCTACTGGCGGTCGCCAGTAGGTAGTTATAGTTAGGACCACGTTTCCATAGGAAATCCGCAACATTCTATTTTGAATAACTTTGGCGCCGGTCGACGAATCCTCGCGAATTTTTCAAAATAGGTGGGGCGCTACGCTCCGCTCCTTCCCTGAAAGTCTCGGGGGGATTCGTCAAGCGGGGGCTGAGATAAAAGGGGGTCCCAAAACGCGTTTTTCCCATGCATTTTTCCATAGGACCTTTAGACAGGACTACAGCCCGAACGGCTGAACAGAATTACTAGAAATTTGGCAGAGAGGTAGTCCTCAGGTCAAGGAAGTGCCTTTTGTAGGTTTGGTGTAAATCTGTTCAGTAGATTCTGAGAAAATAGCCTTTAAATCAATATATATATCTGAGCCAGCTTACGGTGCGCTTACGGTACGCTTACCGTACGCGTACGGTGGCGTGCGCGAGCGCGAGCGCGATTCTGATTGGCTCTTAGATCTTAGTAAACATTCGAATCGGTCGAAACCAGGAAGCGGCGGCCGCCATTTCGTGTGTTTCACTCAGAAAAAAAAGAGTGATAACAAGAAAAGGGGGCAAGGAGGAGAGTTACAGACCCCCTAACATTTGTAAGGGGGTCAAAGAAGGACAGAAAAGTACAAAGAAAACATTTATTGATTTTAAAAAAAATCGCGGGGTACGCGTACGGTAAGCGTACGGTAAAATAAAAAAATAAAAAAGAAATGAAATGCAGATTTAAGTGTTTAGATATTAGGGGGCTCTAACAAGAGCCGTTGTGTTTATGAAGTGATTTTTTAGTGGTACCTACAAGTAAGTACCGATGCAGAGTCTAAGGTTCAAGAGGAAGACTCTGTTCCCTTCATCATTGAAGTGCACACCATCTCCTCTATAAATGTCTTGCATGTCGTAACGCAAGTTGTTGTGGTAAATGGAACCCATACCATAGTCACGGAGGAAAGCAGAAACAGATTTGTTGACGTGCTTTCTTGCTTTGTCAATCTGCGGACAGAAATGATTGGACCAGTTCCATTTTTGCCTTTGGCATATGTTAGAAAACACAAAGGCAGTTTTAGGGAAAAGTGAAAACAGTTGTGCAAAGGTGTCCTTCATAAGCATTTCCAGACCTACCCCAGTCAAAGTGCCTAGGTCATTGCCACCACAGTGCACTATTATGAGGTCAGGGTGTTGGATGTGCATGAAGGATTTCACCAATGGCATCAATTGGTGCCACTTTAACCCTCTCTGACCAATCCATTTAATGTCTACATTTGGCAAAGCAAGGTCTCTCACCATATCTGTTTTCTCTGCATACTTTTCACTCCAGAAGACATAGCTGTGCCCTACAATCCACACTGTGAACATCTTCAAAGGAGAACTGGATGCACTCAGGAGGTGTCTTTCAGTAGAATGGCAATATGAAAAGAAAGACAGTTTGGAAATGGAGGCATACATATTTTTTTTTTAAAAAAAAGAACTGATTGGCTGTTTCATACCATTCTAGAATAAAAACTAGGCTGTATGTGTAAATTAATAGAAGCATGTTTTGTATTGGTACAGAAAAATGTGTTACCAAAGAACAGTACTATGGATTTGCTGTTAGGTTTGAAAAGTCAAGCACTCTTGCTCTGTGGAATTGAAACATTGTTTGGTGAACTTCTGACCTAACTCCACACAGCAGTGTTCCATGAGCTGTTGCTATGGTAGCAGGCAGAAGTCAAGTTGGGGGAAGGGTACTAGGCAGAAGTCAAGTTGGGGGAAGGGTACTTTTGGAAAAGGGTTGGTTTTCAACCAATAGAAATGTGTGATTACATTTGAAAAAAAGGGGCAAGCACTGAGATTTGAAACTAACATGTATATGTGTGGAAAAAGAGAGGGAAAGTTTGCCATTATCTGGTTCTGCTGAGAGGAGAGAGGTGTAAAGAACAGAGATCCTGGCTCTGATAATCTGCTGTTTGAGTGCCACATTTCTTTCACAACTAACTAATTTTAAAGGTGAGTTTAGAGTTTGAGAGGGGATGTATATGGTAAATTAAGAAATGAATAATAGAAATGGGATTCCTTTTGTTGAAGTTGTGTTTATTATTTTCTGTTTAGGGAGAAATTTAAATGTGAGGAACATGTAAAATAATATGGACTATGTTTTCACGATAAATTAAGGTGTACTGGTATAAAAAAAGAATAGTTTAAGGGTTTGAGGTTGGACTCAGTAATGCAAATACATACAGCATCACTAAGGCTGGTTGCCCTTGCTGGAGTGTAGGCAGTCACCCAGGTTACAAATGGTGCTGGTCTGAAAAAGCAGTTTGGACATGTGCTTTTTTAAGAATCTGAAAAGTGGATTCATAATGTGTCAGTCTGTAAAAGTGTTTATCACTTGCCAAAAAAAAGAGTAGTAAGTGTGCTTTCAAAATGGCAAAGAAATTTCGTTTTGTGACTAATGTGAAAACATGACTCTGTGTGCATATAGGAATTACAGGCAGAGATTTATTGCGTATTGCTCTGGTGATTTCACAGTTGCATTAGATGGAAAGGGGGAGCCATTTTTTGGTGCAGAAGCAGACTCTTAGCACACACACAGCTGCTTACCGTGTGGAATCATGTACAGTATTCACAAGCGAGTGGGGTTTGAGGTTTCAGTCAGTAATGCAAATACATTCAGCATCACTAAGGCTGGTTGCCCTTGCTGGAGTGTAGGCAGTCACCCAGGTTACAAATGGTGCTGGTGTGAAAAAGCAGTTTGGACATGTGCTTTTTTAAGAATCTGAAAAGTGGATTCATAATGGGTCAGTCTGTAAAAGTGATTATCACTTGCCAAAAAAAAGAGTAGTAAGTGTGCTTTCAAATTGGCAAAGAAATTTCGTTTTGTGACTAATGTGAAAACATGACTCTGTGTGCAAATAGGAATTACAGGCAGAGATTTATTGCGTATTGCTCTGGTGATTTCACAGTTGCATTAGATGGAAAGGGGGAGCCATTTTTTGGTGCAGAAGCAGACTCTTAGCACACACCCAGCTGCTTACCATGTGGAATCATGCACAGTATTCAGAAGCAAGTGGGGTTTGAGGTTTCAGTCAGTAATGCAAATACATTCAGCATCACTAAGGCTGGTTGCCCTTGCTGGAGTGTAGGCAGTCACCCAGGTTACAAATGGTGCTGGTCTGAAAAAGCAGTTTGGACATGTGCTTTTTAAAAAATCTGAAAAGTGGATTCATAATGTGTCAGTCTGTAAAAGTGATTATCACTTGCCAAAAAAAAGAGTAGTAAGTGTGCTTTCAAATTGGCAAAGAAATTTCGTTTTGTGACTAATGTGAAAACATGACTCTGTGTGCAAATAGGAATTACAGGCAGAGATTTATTGCGTATTGCTCTGGTGATTTCACAGTTGCATTAGATGGAAAGGGGGAGCCATTTTTTGGTGCAGAAGCAGACTCTTAGCACACACCCAGCTGCTTACCATGTGGAATCATGCACAGTATTCACAAGCGAGTGGGGTTTGAGGTTTCAGTCAGTAATGCAAATACATTCAGCATTACTAAGGCTGGTTGCCCTTGCTGGAGTGTAGGCAGTCACCCAGGTTACAAATGGTGCTGGTCTGAAAAAGCAGTTTGGACATGTGCTTTTTTAAGAATCTGAAAAGTGGATTCATAATGTGTCAGTCTGTAAAAGTGATTATCACTTGCCAAAAAAAAGAGTAGTAAGTGTGCTTTCAAATTGGCAAAGAAATTTCGTTTTGTGACTAATGTGAAAACATGACTCTGTGTGCAAATAGGAATTACAGGCAGAGATTTATTGCGTATTGCTCTGGTGATTTCACAGTTGCATTAGATGGAAAGGGGGAGCCATTTTTTGGTGCAGAAGCAGACTCTTAGCACACACCCAGCTGCTTACCATGTGGAATCATGCACAGTATTCACAAGCGAGTGGGGTTTGAGGTTTCAGTCAGTAATGCAAATACATTCAGCATCACTAAGGCTGGTTGCCCTTGCTGGAGTGTAGGCAGTCACCCAGGTTACAAATGGTGCTGGTCTGAAAAAGCAGTTTGGACATGTGCTTTTTAAAAAATCTGAAAAGTGGATTCATAATGTGTCAGTCTGTAAAAGTGATTATCACTTGCCAAAAAAAAGAGTAGTAAGTGTGCTTTCAAATTGGCAAAGAAATTTCGTTTTGTGACTAATGTGAAAACATGACTCTGTGTGCAAATAGGAATTACAGGCAGAGATTTATTGCGTATTGCTCTGGTGATTTCACAGTTGCATTAGATGGAAAGGGGGAGCCATTTTTTGGTGCAGAAGCAGACTCTTAGCACACACCCAGCTGCTTACCATGTGGAATCATGCACAGTATTCAGAAGCAAGTGGGGTTTGAGGTTTCAGTCAGTAATGCAAATACATTCAGCATCACTAAGGCTGGTTGCCCTTGCTGGAGTGTAGGCAGTCACCCAGGTTACAAATGGTGCTGGTCTGAAAAAGCAGTTTGGACATGTGCTTTTTTAAGAATCTGAAAAGTGGATTCATAATGTATCAGTCTGTAAAAGTGATTATCACTTGCCAAAAAAAAGAGTAGTAAGTGTGCTTTCAAATTGGCAAAGAAATTTCGTTTTGTGACTAATGTGAAAACATGACTCTGTGTGCAAATAGGAATTACAGGCAGAGATTTATTGCGTATTGCTCTGGTGATTTCACAGTTGCATTAGATGGAAAGGGGGAGCCATTTTTTGGTGCAGAAGCAGACTCTTAGCACACACCCAGCTGCTTACCATGTGGAATCATGCACAGTATTCACAAGCGAGTGGGGTTTGAGGTTTCAGTCAGTAATGCAAATACATTCAGCATCACTAAGGCTGGTTGCCCTTGCTGGAGTGTAGGCAGTCACCCAGGTTACAAATGGTGCTGGTCTGAAAAAGCAGTTTGGACATGTGCTTTTTTAAGAATCTGAAAAGTGGATTCATAATGTGTCAGTCTGTAAAAGTGATTATCACTTGCCAAAAAAAAGAGTAGTAAGTGTGCTTTCAAATTGGCAAAGAAATTTCGTTTTGTGACTAATGTGAAAACATGACTCTGTGTGCAAATAGGAATTACAGGCAGAGATTTATTGTGTATTGCTCTGGTGATTTCACAGTTGCATTAGATGGAAAGGGGGAGCCATTTGTTGGTGCAGAAGCAGACTCTTAGCACACACCCAGCTGCTTACCATGTGGAATCATGCACAGTATTCAGAAGCAAGTGGGGTTTGAGGTTTCAGTCAGTAATGCAAATACATTCAGCATCACTAAGGCTGGTTGCCCTTGCTGGAGTGTAGGCAGTCACCCAGGTTACAAATGGTGCTGGTCTGAAAAAGCAGTTTGGACATGTGCTTTTTTAAGAATCTGAAAAGTGGATTCATAATGTGTCAGTCTGTAAAAGTGTTTATCACTTGCCAAAAAAAAGAGTAGTAAGTGTGCTTTCAAATTGGCAAAGAAATTTCGTTTTGTGACTAATGTGAAAACATGACTCTGTGTGTAAATAGGAATTACAGGCAGAGATGTATTGCGTATTGCTCTGGTGATTTCCCAGTTTCATTAGATGGAAAGGGGGAGCCATTTTTTGGTGCAGAAGCAGACTCTTAGCACACACCCAGCTGCTTACCATGTGGAATCATGCACAGTATTCACAAGCGAGTGGGGTTTGAGGTTTCAGTCAGTAATGCAAATACATTCAGCATCACTAAGGCTGGTTGCCCTTGCTGGAGTGTAGGCAGTCACCCAGGTTACAAATGGTGCTGGTCTGAAAAAGCAGTTTGGACATGTGCTTTTTTAAGAATCTGAAAAGTGGATTCATAATGTGTCAGTCTGTAAAAGTGATTATCACTTGCCAAAAAAAAGAGTAGTAAGTGTGCTTTCAAATTGGCAATGAAATTTCGTTTTGTGACTAATGTGAAAACATGACTCTGTGTGCAAATAGGAATTACAGGCAGAGATTTATTGCGTATTGCTCTGGTGATTTCACAGTTGCATTAGATGGAAAGGGGGAGCCATTTTTTGGTGCAGAAGCAGACTCTTAGCACACACCCAGCTGCTTACCATGTGGAATCATGCACAGTATTCGCAAGCGAGTGGGGTTTGAGGTTTCAGTCAGTAATGCAAAGACATTCAGCATCACTAAGGCTGGTTGCCCTTGCTGGAGTGTAGGCAGTCACCCAGGTTACAAATGGTGCTGGTCTGAAAAAGCAGTTTGGACATGTGCTTTTTAAAAAATCTGAAAAGTGGATTCATAATGTGTCAGTCTGTAAAAGTGATTATCACTTGCCAAAAAAAAGAGTAGTAAGTGTGCTTTCAAATTGGCAAAGAAATTTCGTTTTGTGACTAATGTGAAAACATGACTCTGTGTGCAAATAGGAATTACAGGCAGAGATTTATTGCGTATTGCTCTGGTGATTTCACAGTTGCAATAGATGGAAAGGGGGAGCCATTTTTTGGTGCAGAAGCAGACTCTTAGCACACACCCAGCTGCTTACCATGTGGAATCATGCACAGTATTCAGAAGCAAGTGGGGTTTGAGGTTTCAGTCAGTAATGCAAATACATTCAGCATCACTAAGGCTGGTTGCCCTTGCTGGAGTGTAGGCAGTCACCCAGGTTACAAATGGTGCTGGTCTGAAAAAGCAGTTTGGACATGTGCTTTTTTAAGAATCTGAAAAGTGGATTCATAATGTGTCAGTCTGTAAAAGTGATTATCACTTGCCAAAAAAAAGAGTAGTAAGTGTGCTTTCAAATTGGCAAAGAAATTTCGTTTTGTGACTAATGTGAAAACATGACTCTGTGTGCAAATAGGAATTACAGGCAGAGATTTATTGCGTATTGCTCTGGTGATTTCACAGTTGCATTAGATGGAAAGGGGGAGCCATTTTTTGGTGCAGAAGCAGACTCTTAGCACACACCCAGCTGCTTACCATGTGGAATCATGCACAGTATTCACAAGCGAGTGGGGTTTGAGGTTTCAGTCAGTAATGCAAATACATTCAGCATTACTAAGGCTGGTTGCCCTTGCTGGAGTGTAGGCAGTCACCCAGGTTACAAATGGTGCTGGTCTGAAAAAGCAGTTTGGACATGTGCTTTTTTAAGAATCTGAAAAGTGGATTCATAATGTGTCAGTCTGTAAAAGTGATTATCACTTGCCAAAAAAAAGAGTAGTAAGTGTGCTTTCAAATTGGCAAAGAAATTTCGTTTTGTGACTAATGTGAAAACATGACTCTGTGTGCAAATAGGAATTACAGGCAAAGATTTATTGTGTATTGCTCTGGTGATTTCACAGTTGCATTAGATGGAAAGGGGGAGCCATTTTTTGGTGCAGAAGCAGACTCTTAGCACACACCCAGCTGCTTACCATGTGGAATCATGCACAGTATTCAGAAGCAAGTGGGGTTTGAGGTTTCAGTCAGTAATGCAAATACATTCAGCATCACTAAGGCTGGTTGCCCTTGCTGGAGTGTAGGCAGTCACCCAGGTTACAAATGGTGCTGGTCTGAAAAAGCAGTTTGGACATGTGCTTTTTTAAGAATCTGAAAAGTGGATTCATAATGTGTCAGTCTGTAAAAGTGTTTATCACTTGCCAAAAAAAAGAGTAGTAAGTGTGCTTTCAAATTGGCAAAGAAATTTCGTTTTGTGACTAATGTGAAAACATGACTCTGTGTGTAAATAGGAATTACAGGCAGAGATTTATTGCGTATTGCTCTGGTGATTTCACAGTTTCATTAGATGGAAAGGGGGAGCCATTTTTTGGTGCAGAAGCAGACTCTTAGCACACACCCAGCTGCTTACCATGTGGAATCATGCACAGTATTCACAAGCGAGTGGGGTTTGAGGTTTCAGTCAGTAATGCAAATACATTCAGCATCACTAAGGCTGGTTGCCCTTGCTGGAGTGTAGGCAGTCACCCAGGTTACAAATGGTGCTGGTCTGAAAAAGCAGTTTGGACATGTGCTTTTTTAAGAATCTGAAAAGTGGATTCATAATGTGTCAGTCTGTAAAAGTGATTATCACTTGCCAAAAAAAAGAGTAGTAAGTGTGCTTTCAAATTGGCAAAGAAATTTCGTTTTGTGACTAATGTGAAAACATGACTCTGTGTGCAAATAGGAATTACAGGCAGAGATTTATTGCGTATTGCTCTGGTCATTTCACAGTTGCATTAGATGGAAAGGGGGAGCCATTTTTTGGTGCAGAAGCAGACTCTTAGCACACACCCAGCTGCTTACCATGTGGAATCATGCACAGTATTCACAAGCGAGTGGGGTTTGAGGTTTCAGTCAGTAATGCAAATACATTCAGCATCACTAAGGCTGGTTGCCCTTGCTGGAGTGTAGGCAGTCACCCAGGTTACAAATGGTGCTGGTCTGAAAAAGCAGTTTGGACATGTGCTTTTTAAAAAATCTGAAAAGTGGATTCATAATGTGTCAGTCTGTAAAAGTGATTATCACTTGCCAAAAAAAAGAGTAGTAAGTGTGCTTTCAAATTGGCAAAGAAATGTTGTTTTGTGACTAATGTGAAAACATGACTCTGTGTGCAAATAGGAATTACAGGCAGAGATTTATTGCGTATTGCTCTGGTGATTTCACAGTTGCATTAGATGGAAAGGGGGAGCCATTTTTTGGTGCAGTAGCAGACTCTTAGCACACACCCAGCTGCTTACCCTGTGGAATCATGCACAGTATTCACAAGCGAGTGGGGTTTGAGGTTTCAGTCAGTAATGCAAATACATACAGCATCACTAAGGCTGGTTGCCCTTGCTGGAGTGTAGGCAGTCACCCAGGTTACACATGGTGCTGGTCTGAAAAAGCAGTTTTCTGCCTAATTTCAAAGCATGACTTTGTGTGCACACAGGAATTATTTTTAGAAATTTAATTTGTGAAGGTGTTATTGTGATTTTCATTTATAGGAAAGGGGTTTATAGTATTTTAAGATTTCTAAAGAACATAAAAATGTAGTAATATATTTAAATAAAATAAAGGAATTTCTTTTTAGTTTTTTTCAGGTATTGCTGAAGAGCAGTGAACAAAATTTAAGATGCCTACAAAATCCAGAGTAAAGAAAGACCACAAAAAAAACCTATATTTGAAGACAAGTGGAGGACCTAAGTTAGTTGGAGATGCTCATGTTGGGAAAAAGAAAAAATCTTCTGGTAAGCAAACAAAAGATTTTTTAAAGAACATATTCAAAAAAAGGAAAAATGTACAAAATGTCTGTACTGGAAAAAATATTTTCAATAGAAAAGGAGAGGAAAAAATTGAGCATTTAGTTAATGCAAATATACCTTCTGCAACTAAAAAGATAAACTTAAACAGAAAAACAGCGTTTAAAGAGATACGTAGAAAAATGTTTCAGAGAAGAGTTATGTCCAATTTGATAAAGGATGTGAAGAAATATAAGCAAAAGGCTAAGTTTTATAAGAGAAAAAAAGAAATTGAAGCCATTGCAGCAAAGGCATTAGAATTAAAAAGGAAACTATTCATTTTAATTTTGAATAGGATGCGTACATTAGATAAAATGGTTAATGTACTGAAATCACAAAGCAAAAGGAAAAGAGTAGTGAACAGAACAAACTTTTGTAAAGTGTTTTTAGGAAAATGGATGCATAGTTCAAGTAGTGAACCTTTTTTTAATGAAGAGAGCTATTTTCAAAGTAATAGTTTGCTGCATGCAGTTGACACCAGAGGTCGTGCTTACGAAGTGAAAAATGGTTGCATAATGGAGAAGGAGATAATGGTTCCAAGAGATGAGGTACAAGTGATGGCGGATGAGGCTATGGGGAGACGTCCTAAAGCCCCAGTGTACACTTGGAATTGTAGTAGTATTTGCACTGTGCGTCAGGAATCTATTGATAAATTTCGTGAGTTTCTAAGAGAATATAGTAAAAAAAGTGTAAAACAGAAGATTAAGGTGCTTCAAAGTCTGGATCCATGCAGAGTGAGAGAGAATACTGGTTTGCAGGGTCATTCTCTGGCTTGTCTATCTAGAAAAGTGTGTAATAGTGTTTTTCATCATTTTAGGATGCTGGCTGTTCATCATACTGAAATGAGAAAGTTTGTGAGACGGTTGTATTTTGCTAAAAGTCCAGCAATAAAGTTAGATGAATTGAATAGGGCTCTGTTCCGTGGAACGGTATCAGATGTAGAGAAGGTTGTTGATGAAATTCAGTTTTGTTACTTTGGTCCTGAACAAAACAGTGCAGAAAAGGACACAGTAAATGAGGAAGAAATGGAAGAGAATGTAGAACCCTCTGTAAGTAAGACATTTAATGATCACATAACAAAATTTGCAATAATCTCTAATGAAAGACCAAATATTACTTGTATTTGTTGCCGCAGAACTCATTATAGAAAACAAACTAGGAATGTTGATCTCTACAGAAAAGTGAAAATGAAGATAATTATAAGTGGAAGGATTTTGCCACATATATATTTCTTGAAAATTGTTTTGAATTGGGTGAAGATCAGCGTATTTGTAAATACTGTTACAACAAGTTAGAGGAAAATAGAATGCCGACCAGAGCTGTACATAATAATTTAGAATGGATGCTATTCCTGCTGAACTTTCTGAATTAAATACATATGAGTCTATACTCATTCAATGTGTTCATCCGTTCCATACCATAGTACGTATGGAGCCCAAAACTGGTAAATTACCTCCTTCAGATTTACTGAGAGGTTTAAAAGGTAGAGTGGTGTATTTGCCCTTGGATTTGAAAAAAAATATGGAAACTATTGATGCGGATACTTTGGAAACTGAACCATTAATTATTCTGGTTAATGGTGTACCTACAAAGAATAAGAAGATTTGGCAGGAGCTGGTAGATGTACGGAAAGTACAAAGAGCAAATTTGTATTTGAAAAGGAATAACAAATGGTATGAATCAATTTATATAGAAGAAGAAGAAGAAGAAGATTTACAAGAAGACACAGAAACACCAACTGGACAAATTGAAAAAGTGGACAAGTCAAAGGAAGAAGAAATTTATGAACATTTTAGCATACATCCTCTTCATTCAAAAGAAGCTATGGGAGACAATATTGATCTATTTCAGATGAAGAAAGCAAAAGGAACTCCCGTGAGTGTATGGGAGGAGAGCTTGGAAGCTCGATGTTTTCCCCAGCTGTTTCCTAAAGGAAAAGGAGGACGATACGATGAACGTCCGGAACAGATTCCAGCTTCTGAGTATCGGACTACAAGACTATATGCTGAAGATCCCAGATTTCGACAAAGTATTCCTTATTTGTTCCATCTTTTATTTGAAAGCGACTTGTCTGCATTGTCTTATGCAGTAAATCACATTTTAAAAAGTGGAGTACATTTACAAAATGTGTCTGCTAAGGATTTTATGGAGAAAGTGCAGCACCGAGATGATCATTTGGAAACACAACTGATCAATCTGATGGCTTGTCAGCGTGGGACAAATGAATATTGGTACCGATGCCATGGTGAATTAAAATGCATGTTACGGAATTTAGGAACACCAACATGGTTCGTTACCCTAAGCTGTGCGGAGTACGCTTGGGATGATTTACTGGATTTTCTACGAGAGGCAAATTCAAACATTAAAAACATCGAATACAAGACAGCAGGAGAACTGTGCTCATTGGATCCGGTTAATGTTTGCAGATATTTCAATCATAGATTTGAGGCTATGATGTCTTTCATCTGCAATAAAAAAAATCCACCTCTAGGAGAAGTAGTGGATTTCTTTTGGAGAAAAGAGTACCAGGCAAGAGGTGCTCCTCATATTCATATGCTGTTGTGGATCAAGGATGCCCCAAAGTTTGGAACAGATGCTGATGAAGCAGTGTTATCTTACATTGAAGAATATGCAACATGTGCTATACCAAAAAGCACAGAAGAGAAAAAGTTAAAGGAGCAAGTTTTACGTTTCCAAAGTCATCGGTGTGGAAAATACTGTCGACGGAAATACAAGAGCAAAGATAAATACTACACTAAATGTCGATTTGGATTTCCTAGACCTGTTCTTTCAAATGGAAGAGTAAACAGTTTTATGTCATCTGTGAGACATACTATCACAAGAAAATCACCTAAGAATACCTACAACCTGAAAAGAAAAGAAGAATCAAAAAATATAAATGACTACAACCCAGTCATTTTATCCATGTGGAACGCTAACATGGATATACAGTATGTAGCTGACAATTCCATTGCTGTTGCTCGATATGGAACGTCTTACATTACGAAATCAGAAAAAACAGAATTGAAGGAAATGTGGGAAGAGATTTCTCACGAGAAAACTGTCAGTAAGAAGCTGTACAGTTTCAGTTTGAAGATGTTATCGCATCGAGAAATTGGATCCTACGAATGTTCAGATAGGTTATCTTCTGCAAGTCTCTACTCGAAATCAAGAAGAATAATTTGGGCAAGTTTAGGCCTTGCAGCAATGAGAAATCGGGTACTGAAATCTGTTGGAGAAATTGAATATTTGGCCGAAAATGACCCAGAAAGTACAGATATTTTGAAATCAAACATGTTGGACACATATTATCCCAAGAGAAGTCATCATCTGGAGAACATGTGTCTCTATGAAGTGCTGCAGAACTACATTTATTCACGGAAAGCCACAGAAGACATCAACAATGGAAAATATAAAGTCATTGGTGAGGAAAGATGTTTGGTGAAGCAAACAAAAGGAAGTTTGATAAATCACAGGAAGCTGAGTTGCGACACTACTGACAAAAAGGAATTTTACTACTTGGCTCTTTTACAGCTGTTTAAACCATGGCGTACAGAGGATGAACTACTGGGAGAATTTCAAAGCTATGAAGATTCTTTTAATGCTTGCAAAGACAGCATACAATGCAGTACATTCTCAACTTATCTGCAAATGTTAAATGAAGAAATTGAACAGGAAACTACAATTGCAGCAGAAATAGCTAGAGACAGTTCTCAGGACAGCCAAAGTTCAGGAACACTCAGTCAAGATCCCCTAGGACAACCAATCGTTGAAAATGAAGCATCAATAGCCATGAATGAAGTGGAAACGGCAATGAATCAAGCTCAAGAAGAATTTATAGACTTACAAAATTTGGAAAGACAACTGAACGAAGAGCAGCAACACATTTATGAAGAGATCAGAAACAAAATTGATCACGGATTTCTACATGAAAAAAAAGAGTGCTCATGCACATCATTTCATCCAATCAGGATGTATGTAAGCGGACAAGCTGGAACTGGAAAAAGTTTCCTTATAAAAGTCATCAGAAGCTACCTACAGCAAAAAACGGATTCTACTTTGTCTTGTGTGGTTACTGCTCCAACTGGGTTAGCAGCATATAACATAAAAGGAATCACTTTACATCGTTTGCTAATGTTACCAGTGGAGCATGAGAACAAAATACAATACAACAAGCTAACTGGAGAAGCATGCTTGGAAGTTTCAAGAGTATTGAAGAAGATGCAAGTTCTCATTATTGATGAGGTGAGCATGGTATCAAACTTAATGCTTGCCTTTGTGCATTTAAGAATGCAGCAAATTCTGAAGACAGACTATGACGTGTTATTTGGAGGAAAACGCGTCATAGTTTTTGGAGATCTTTTGCAACTTACTCCAGTTAAATGACAACCAGTGTTTAATACTGTGACACATGAAGACACGAAGAAGTCATTGGGAAGCATCGGTAATACAAATATTTGGTCCTTCTTTGAGTACAAGGAACTTACTACTAATATGAGGCAAGCAAACGATGAAGAATATGGAAGTATTCTGAAAGATATCAGGATTGGACTACTCACAGAAGCTGGCAAAAAAAGCATTACAGAGTCGGCTGCTACATAATTTATTTCCAAAGGAAGAAATAGTTGCAGAGAAGATATACAAGAACATTGCAGAAAAGAAAAGTGTCATCTGCTTAATGCCAACTCTACGTGAATGCTCAATATTCAATGAGGAGCTTTTGAAATTGGAAAAGGAAGATATCAGGAAATTGGAAGCAGTGGACAAAATTGAGGATGGAAGAATTACTGTCACATTAACAGGCACACTGAAAAATAAATTGGATTCACTAGAGAAGAACATTTCCAAAACAGCTGCATTAGAAAAAAATCTATATGTTTGCATGAACTGTAGAGTATTTTTAAGGAGAAATTTGGATGTTGAAAAAGGTTTAGTTAATGGAGCTATGGGAAGAGTTGTGGGTTTTATTAATTATCAGAAAAAAGATGGAATTGAATGTTTAAAAATAACATTTGATCAGATAGAAGAAGTTAAAGACATTTGTCGTTGTTCAGTTTGTTTCATGCTTGTGAAAGATTTATATGTACGTAGGAAGCAGTTTCCGTTTTCTCTAGCATATGCTGTAACTATTCACAAGTCTCAAGGATTGACTGTAGATTGTGCATTTGTGAACATTGGTTCAACTGTGTTCAAAGAAGGTATGGCATATGTTGCTTTGTCACGAGTGAAAACATTATCAGGTTTATTCATGATAGACTTTGATGATTCAAAAGTTAGTGCTGATACAAATTGTGTAAAGGAGTATAATAGATTAAGAAGAAGCCAAGCTCCTCATTTAGGTCAGTATCCTGTGTTGGAGAAACGTGTAGTTTCTCGTAAAAGGAGAAATGAGAATATCTGTAATGAAGATGTAGAGAGGAGGAAAAAAAAGAGGAGTGATGTAATTGCAAGCAAAAAGAATAAGGAAAATGAAGAACAGGTTGTAGGATGTCATTTTGAAAATAGCTCTGGTGTCAACTGCTACGCAAATGTAGTGCTGAATGTTGCATTTTATCTGGAAAGTTTGCAAGAGCAGATAATAGTAAATCAGGGAAAAAGATTCTGTTCTGTGCTGAGTCTCCTTTTTGAAAAGCTGAGTAATGATAAAACTCAAATAGAAAGTGCTACTGAAATTAGAAAACTTTTAGATGTATGTTCAGGACGAACACAGTTTTCTCAAAATGTACAGCAAGACGCACAGGAATTCTTGATGTATTTTCTTCAGGTACTGGAAGAAGAAGGGGTTCCCATTGAAAATGTATTTGGTCTCTCTTATAAATGGGAACATAGTTGTGAAAACTGTTATAATATATGTGGCTCTAATGTTGATAATGAAAGGTTTATTTATTTAACATTGCCAGAGAGTAAAACAGTCACTTTTGCTAAATTAGTTAAAGATGCTAATCATAGCATGCAATGCGGTGAGTGTAAATCTGACATGTTTTCAACGTTAATTTTAAAGGAATACGGACAGTATGTAATTTTAATGATGCAACGATGTAGAGCTGATGGTTCAAAATTGGATACTTTAATAAAGAAGTTTACAGGACAGCAATTATCAATTTCAGGAAAAACTTTTGTAACAGTAGCAATAATTTTCCATGATGGACCTACTGTAACTTCTGGTCATTACACAGTTTATCTTAAATGTGAAAAAGGTTGGACACTGTGTAATGATTCCCAATTGATTTTTAAGCAACGTTTGCCTTTTGATTTAGCAAATTCCTATCTAATCTTCCTGAAACCTAAATTTTAGAGAGATTTGGCAACATCTGGACAAAACAATTTTACCATTTTATTGGATTACCATTGGAATTTACAAATAAAAAGATTTTACAAATTATCATTTGGCCTAATGGAAAGGTAACCAATTGTAATGTGGAATTTTTCCATTTTTTAATGAAACTTTGGAAAACCAAAAATTTAGAAAAAATCGGTAACATCTGCACAATTTAAATTTTGGAATGTTATTGGATTGCCATTGGAAATTTTTTCAAAAAAGATTTTTAAAATTACTATTTGGCCATGCGGAAAGGTAAACAATTCTATTGTGGACTTATTTAATTATTAATAAATCTTTCGGAAACCAAAATGTTACAGAGAATCGGTGAGATCTGTACAATTTAAACTTTAGTTTTTTATTGGATTACCATTGGAAATTTAATCAAAATAGAATTTTAAAATTACTATTTGGCCTAAAGGAAATGGAACCAGATGTATTGTGGAGTTATTTAAGATATATTATTGTGATTATACTTCTGAAACAAAAATATCAGACGGTATTTTAAAGAAATAAGTATTGATATTAGATGATATTTTTTAAGAATATTATGCATTTCTATAAAGTTATGTTTATGCAAAAAGAGATTGTGGGCATTTTTAAAACAATCTTTGAGATTGTTAATTTTTTTTTTGCCCGCTGTTAAATGATGAATGCAATTGCTTTCACAATTTATAGTGAAATGCAATATATTCTGAAAACAGCAAAAATAAGGCAAAAATATTTTTTGAAAAATATGTAAATATGTGTACTGTATTATAAAATGTTTTATTAAATATTAATACTTTTTCTTTTTTTTCAGATTGAGATAGAAAATTTTCGAAAACTAGAACCATTTTTAAAGCAATTTAAAAAAAATTTAAATGAATAAATATTTTTTTGAGTGGGTATGGTAAGTCAATAATATCATGGTCCCTTTTTTCCACTTCTCTACAATCACATTTTCAGTTTTTCATTGTAGTCTCTCAAGGACCTTGTAATGTGATAATTGATTTTTAGTGTTTTTTTTAAAAAAAAAAAATAATTACGCGTACCGTACGCGTACGGTAAAAAAAAAATTAAAAAAAGTTTTTAAAAACATATATAAAAAATAGATGAAAGGTAAGGTTGGCTCTTAAAAGAGCCGTTGTGTTCATGCAGGGACAGAGGAAAGAAAGAATGGGAATATTAGACGGTACGACAAGTGTGCTGATCTATTTTATTGTTCACTAGGGAAATACTGGTCTCCCTATAACAAATTAGATCATGACAAGTGGCGCACCGTATTTCAACCCTCAGAAACCGAGGGTTAGTTTCCAGAGGACCAGAAAAAGGAGATGCTCCCCCCCACAGATGAAGGGCTCACCTGACCTGCAGAAGAAGGACTCGGCACTGCAGATGATGGTCCAGGCTGAGCTGCTGTGGATGTGCTTGGTTGATTTACTGAAGGGTTACCTTCAGTAAGTCGAGCATGTGTCCTTCTGTGTACATCCTTAAGGTGTCTCATCATGGTGTGATTCCCGAAGGAATACTTCCTGTCGGGATTCCCTCTTGAAAGTACACGGCCACACAGCTTACAAGTCACTAAGGGTGCATTTACCTTTTGCTGGCCTTCTGGAAAAGAAAAATACTCCCATATGTAAGAGGTCTTTTGTTTCCTCGCTCTCTGCCTCAAGGTAGTGCTGCTAGCCTCACTCTCAGAAGGGCTCTGCTGTTCTGCCATAGTATCACAAAGACAACCCAGCTCCTTCTCCTAAGGGATCACAAGCAGAAATGAGGGGAATGGGTGTGATGTAGGAGAGTTCTAGAACTGAAAGTAGTTTCAACCAATCAAAAGTTTTGTTTCATGATCACATGACCTACCGTACGCTTACGGTACGCTTACGGTGCGCTTACGGCAAAAGTACGCATGCGCGTAAAAAAAACACACGCTCGTGCGCATGCGGAAAACAGGCACGCCCCTTCACTTCCGCGTAACGTGCGCGTGCAGCGTACGCGTTACGCGCTATGCGCGCGTGACGTGCGTCTACGCAAATTGCGTAAATGAACGCAAACAGCGTAGAAATCTAACGTAATTACAGCAAGACGTGCGCTTACCGTACGCGCACGGTAAAAAAAAAAAAAAAAAAAAATGTATTGCTAATAAATTTTACCTGTTTATTTTTAAAAAATTGTAAAATAAAAACATATTGTAGAATTTTTTAAATTTAACCATAGTCTTTAAAAAAGGATAGACAATTAAAATAAAAAGAAGAAAAAAAAATTAGCTTTTAAAAAACCTTGCAAATTCACTGAAAAAACCATGGGTTTCACTCACGTTATAGTTAGGAATTAGCATTTAAAAAACCTTGCAAATTCACTGAAAAAACCATGGGTTTCACACACGTTATAGTTAGGAATTAGCATTTAAAAAACCTTGCAAATTCAGTGAAAAAACCATAGGTTTCACACATGTTATAGTTAGCTGGACATTTCACTCGTAAAAAACCAATGAAATTCCCCCGTTATAGTTAGTTCAGCTAACTATAACTCGCGCGCCCGCAATGCACTACTGATGACGTCACATATTACATCACTCATGACATGGTCAGTGACATCACTCATGACATCACTGATGACATCTCAAATGACATCACTGATGACATTATCCTTGTGACAGAGTGGTAGACCTCCTCTCACCCTAATATAACCTTTGATACAAACATTCAAAAATAGAGACTGACAATTTTCAAAAAAATGGACATACCAATAACAGTTACAACAACCTATTCAGTAATTCTAAGATCCACATACACATCCACTCATCCACCAACAATCCTATACAGTCACTCATACATGTACTCACACATCATATGTACTCATACACCTAAACATCCTGTAACACAATGCCACTCATCCATAGAGTTACTCACACACATAGTCACTCATGCTAATAAAGAATCAAACATCCATTTACTTGCATATACAGTTATACACACACCACCACACTTACTTTTACAGAAACTTACACATACTTAGTCTTTTAAACAATCACTTATAGAAACACATACTTATTCATACAGAAAGTCTACCAATCTCTCACTCTCGCATATACTCACTTAAAAACACCAATAGTCACATATACTAGTTTAAAACATATGTAGTTACTTATGAAGACACTATTGAGACAGTCATTCACTCACTAACACACCCATGCACACACTCATCCACCCATACAGTCCTGCACACATGCTGTCTTCAACACATACAAACAGTGAGTCACTCATTCATGCATCTATGCACTACGTAATACCCCCACCGCACCATGAAGACACTCAGACACTCATACTGATACTCAAAAAACCAACTAATAACCTATATAGACACTCATGTAGCTACTCACCAACCCATGCAGCCACTTATATACAAAGTGAGAGACTGATACAGGTATTTAAACATTACTCACTTAGCCATATATTCAAAAAGATACACTTAATCAGTCAGTAATACAATCAATTTTTCAAAAACAAATCATCAATTTAGACACTTATATACTCATTTATTCTTCCATCGACCTTGAGATATCCATATATTAAACATATTTAATTTTCAGAAAAACACTCATTCACTGGATGATGTCATCAGTGATGTCATTTGAGATGTCATCAGTGATGTCATGAGTGATGTCACTGACCATGTCATGAGTGATGTAATATGTGACGTTATCAGTAGTGCATTGCGGGCGCGCGAGTTATAGTTAGCTGAACTAACTATAACGGGGGAATTTCATTGGTTTTTTACGAGTGAAATGTCCAGCTAACTATAACATGTGTGAAACCTATGGTTTTTTCACTGAATATATATATATATATATATATATATATATATATATATATATATATATACACATATATATTATCTACTGGCGGTCGCCAGTAGATAGTTATAGTTAGGATCGTGTTTCCATAGGAAATCCGCAACATTCTATTTGGAATAACTTTGGCACCGATTGACGAATCCTCGCGAAATTTTCAAAATAGGTGGGGCGCTCCGCTCCGCTCCTTCCCTGAAAGTCTCGGGGGGATTCGTCAAGCGGGGGCTGAGGAAAAGGGGGGTCCCAAAACGCGTTTTCCCCATGCATTTTTCCATAGGACCTTTAGTCCAAGCTACAGCCCGAACGGCTGAACAGAATTACTTGAAATTTGGCAGAGAGGTAGTCCTCAGGTTAGGGATGTGCCTTTTGCAGGTCTGGTGTAAATCTGTTCAGTATTTCCTGAGAAAATAGCATTTAAAAGCATATATATATCTATAAGCGCGCACCGTGCGCGTACTGTAAAACTTACCGTACGCGCACGCTGCCGTACGCGAGCGCGATTCTGATTGGTCGTTAGATCTTAGTAAACATTCGAATCGGTCGAAACCAGGAAGTGTCGGCCGCCATTTTGTCTCTCGCAGTCTGAGGGGGTGAAAAACAAAGGTGGAGAACGTGAAAAGGTGGCAGGGTGGACAATTCCTGACCCCCTAGCCTTTGTCAGGGGGTCCCAGAAGGACCCCCAAGGGCCAAAATTTCTTTTAATCTTGTTTCGAAAAATCGCGGAGTGCGCGTAGCGTGCGCGTACGGTAGAAACAGAAAAATTCCGCGAACTGCGTAACGTGGGCGTACGGTGCGCGAAGCGCACCGTGCGCGTACGGTATGCGCACGGTGAAAAACCTTAAAAAAAAAAAATACATAACTTAGCATTTAAAAAACCGTACAAATTCACTGTAAAAACCCATAGGTTTCACACACGTTATAGTTAGGAATTAGCATTTAAAAAACCTTGCAAATTCACTTAAAAAACCAAAGGTTTCACACATGTTATAGTTAGCTGGACATTTCACTCGTGAAAAACCATTGAAATTCCCCCGTTATAGTTAGTGCAGGCAACTATAACTCACGCGACCGCAATCCTCTGCTGATGACGTCAGATATTACATCACTGATGACATATGTGACTTTCTGAAAAAAATATATTTGTAATATATGTATAGCTAAAAATTAATGGAAGAAGACATGGGTAAATAAGTGTCTAAATACAGTGATGTAATATCTGACGTCATCAGCAGAGGATTGCGGTCGCGTGAGTTATAGTTGCCTGCACTAACTATAACGGGGGAATTTCAATGGTTTTTCACGAGTGAAATGTCCAGCTAACTATAACATGTGTGAAACCTTTGGTTTTTTAAGTGAATATTTATATATATATATAACTGTGTAAAGTGGGCGCGCGGTGCGCGCACGGAACGAACTGCGTTAAGTGGGCGCGCACGCCACGAATGGCGTAAAGTAACTTAGCATTTAAAAAACCGTACAAATTCACTGAAAAAACCATAGGTTTCACACACGTTATAGTTAGGAATTAGCATTTAAAAAACCTTGCAAATTCACTGAAAAAACCATAGGTTTCACACATGTTATAGTTAGCGGAAATTTTACTGATAAAAAACCAATGAAATTCCCCCGTTATAGTTAGTGCAGGCAACTATAACTCACGCGACCGCAATCTTCTGCTGATGACATATGTGTCTTTATGAAAAAAATATATTTGTAATATATGTATAGCTAAAAATGTATGGAAGAAGACATGGGCAAATAAGTGTCTAAATACAGTATTAGCATCAGCAGAGGATTGCGGTCGCGTGAGTTATAGTTGCCTGCACTAACTATAACGGGGGAATTTCATTGGTTTTTTATCAGTAAAATTTCCGCTAACTATAACATGTGTGAAACCTATGGTTTTTTCAGTGAATTTGCAAGGTTTTTTAAATGCTAATTCCTAACTATAACGTGTGTGAAACCTATGGTTTTTTCAGTGAATATATATATATATATTCACTGAAAAAACCATAGGTTTCACACATGTTATAGTTAGCGGAAATTTTACTGTTAAAAAACCAATGAAATTCCCCCGTTATAGTTAGTGCAGGCAACTATAACTCACGCGACCGCAATCCTCTGCTGATGCTAATACTGTATTTAGACACTTATTTGCCCATGTCTTCTTCCATACATTTTTAGCTATACATATATTACAAATATTTTTTTTTCATAAAGACACATATGTCATCAGCAGAAGATTGCGGTCGCGTGAGTTATAGTTGCCTGCACTAACTATAACGGGGGAATTTCATTGGTTTTTTAACAGTAAAATTTCCGCTAACTATAACATGTGTGAAACCTATGGTTTTTTCAGTGAATTTGTACGTTTTTTTAAATGCTAAGTTACTTTACGCCATTCGTGGCGTGCGCACCCACTTAACGCAGTTCGTTCCGTGCGCGCACGGTGCGCTTCGCGCATCGTGCGCGCACAGTGAGAACGCGGTGCGCTTCGCGCACCGTGCGCCCACTTTACGCAGTTAGTGCCGTGCACGCACGGTGGGCACGCGGTGCGCTACACGCACCGCGTGCCCACGTTACGCTAGATGGGCCATGTACGCACGATGCACTTCGCGCACCATGCGCACATGGAGGACATATGATGCACTTCGTTTTGAAAGGTAATATTTTAATTTTTCGTATATGTTATAAGCCATGCACAAATGGTGCCCTTCGGGCACCATTTGCACACGGGGTGGAGAGAGTGTGGATAATTTTTTTGTTTATTATTTTTTTTTTAAATATTTTAGTTTAACTCATCTTTAATAAGCCATGCACAATTGGTGCCCTTCGGGCAGCAATTGCACACGGGGTGGGGAGAGTGTGGATAATTTTTTTTTTTATATATTTTTTTACCGTACGCGTACGGTAAGCGTAATCGGCGAAATTAGCGAAAAAATAAAAATTCAGTTTTTGGCCTTGGGGGATCTTTGGGGACTCCCTCAACATTGCTATGTGTGTGGGAGCTGTCTAAACAGCCCCTTTACATGTTTTTGTGCTTTATATTTTAAACATCACTCTCAGTGCGAGAGAGAAAATGGCGGCCGCCGCTTCCTGGTTTCGGCCGATTCGAATGTTTACTAAGATCTTAGAGCCAATCAGAATCGCGCTCGCGCACGCCACCGTACGCGTACGGTAAGCGTACCGTAAGCGCACCGTAAGCTGGCTCAGATATATATATTGATTTAAAGGCTATTTTCTCAGAATCTACTGAACAGATTTACACCAAACCTACAAAAGGCACTTCCTTGACCTGAGGACTACCTCTCTGCCAAATTTCTAGTAATTCTGTTCAGCCGTTCGGGCTGTAGCCCTGTCTAAAGGTCCTATGGAAAAATGCATGGGAAAAACGCGTTTTGGGACCCCCCTTTTATCTCAGCCCCCGCTTGACGAATCCCCCCGAGACTTTCAGGGTAGGAGCGGAGCGTAGCGCCCCACCTATTTTGAAAAATTCGCGAGGATTCGTCGACCGGCGCCAAAGTTATTCAAAATAGAATGTTGCGGATTTCCTATGGAAACGTGGTCCTAACTATAACTACCTACTGGCGACCGCCAGTAGGTAATATATATATATATATATATATATATATATATATATGTGTGTGTGTGTGTGTGTATATATATATTTATATGACGCTTACGTACACTGAGAAAGGTAGTGTATATTCAAAGATAGTCAAATAAGAGATAAAATGAATAATGAATCTGCGACCTTGGCAAGATTTGAACCTGTCACCTTCAAGCTGTCATTAAGCAACTGAGTCTCCCCGGCACAGGGGGGGTCACCGTCGGTAAATGTGAGTTCAGCGACTGTTAAATAAAATAAACCATCTGCAAATCAGAGTGCACAACCTATAAAACGGGAAAAATGTTCATCAAAAGCCTCTCTTGCAGGCTGATAAATCCTACTGAAGTAAATGCTTTCCTCATCTCCCTGTGTTTTAATAAAGTATTCACTTTTTTTCTACTCACTCAATTACAATGCTGCCATCAGTTCAAATTACAGGTCAGAGATATGCTGCCTAATGTATGTACAGCCAGTTCTCTCCCACTAATAACCTGTCATTCCCAGGATTTGAATGTCACAATACAGGCCGCTCTGGTAATGCTCTCCGGCAGTGCTCTGATGAAAACTTGGGGCAAATCATGAAAAATATTTCAGTCCCGAATCAGCGGAGGGTTACCGGGGAGAGCCTTTCATCCTACCCTGACCCCGTGATCTGACAAGTGACACCTGCAAAATGAACGGTCCTCCAGCCGAAATTGTTTAACTGTAGCCTGATCAGTTTTATTATCTTGCTAATCCGGATATCAGCCGTTTCATCAGAATGGGAGATATGCATATCGTGAATTATTTTGACACGGAGACCTTTTAATTTTCGCCGGCAATATTTCACCGCTCCAATCAGGGCCTGCAGCCGGGGATGCGGCTCGCCTCCTGGGGTGTCAGAGGACAGTGCACTCCTGACAGCACCAAATCATCTGGGAGCTGTAACGAGCTATTGCTGCAATTATTATTATCTGCCCTAGTCATGCATTTCATTACAGCGCGGGCAGCCGGAGATTTCAGATGCAGGGCAGTGTTATTTGGCGTCGCCGCCATTTTACGAGCTCGCGGGCCTCGGTCGTGTCATTCAGACCCGTCTCCATAGGCTGCGCGGGAGGATGTCTTGTCTAGAAATAGAAAGGAATTAAACAGTCATGAAACATGCAAGACACAGAAGTACACTAACTCGAGAAATGGTTTAAAACGGCAACTCTACAGTAAATGAAAGGTAGGGCCGCTAGACAATATGCTCCCCGGCAGAAATAAATCACATTATGATAGAAACAATAATAGTCTATCTTTATTCTGCCTTGCTAGTCCGAGGCTTGCCTTCAACATAGTGGGGCTCTCTGGCAGAAAATAAATCGGACAGCGACCGATATGGTTTTCTTGACATTATGTTCGAGTAGAAATGCCCTTGCTTTTCGCGTAGTTGGTTGAAAATCATGCCATGATGTGACACAAACAAATCTCCAGTCCAGTTTGAATGCCGTGTGAATTCAACAGCTGTTTGGAAGGGAGAATATATTCACGCATTGAAAGTCAAACTTATGCACTTTGTATAAATCGGTCACCAGACTGCAATAATTATTATATGTGGGAAATGAACTAATTAGGAAACCAGGGCACACAAGCATTGGCGAAGCCAAAAGGTCTGGCCTTTCATTACGATAGACACATTTGTTTTGTGTTTGTGTTGTGACAGATGGGTGAGTCAATGCAGGGAGTATGTGAGTGGATGAACTTTGATAATTGTGAATGGATGAACGAGTTAGCGGGGGCGCACATAAGTGAATGGACGAATGAGTGGATGGCTAACTGAGCAGTGGTGGCAGGATTGAAGTCTGGCCTCCTGCCATGAACTTGACTGTGGACACCGGTGTAGTCATTCGTCCTACCCATTCATCCATCCATTCATTCACTTACTACTTCATTCATCCATCAAGCGTTGTTTATAGCAGGGTAATGAATTGGCGTTGCGGAGCTGAAAAACATACTGAGCCCAATAACTCTTAACGAATATCGGTCAAAATGCAAGACTTCATCTTTCATTAAGAAAAAATAACGCTTACAATTTGCAAAAGCGAATGATAGTTTTTTTCTTTCTAGGAGCAGCGGTAAAAGGAGCCCTGGACAGCAAGAATACCATCTTTTTTTCCGATCTGTTTCCTCTTGCCCTCTCACCGTTAGGGGCTAAACTCGGGGAAGTGAAAGCCTTCTATTCACCCTGACAATAATTATGACTCTTGGAATAATTCCCACGCAGTGGTGAAAGGAACAAAAGCTTTCCCTAATAGACACCGAACATATATTATTTTCCATCTCGTTAGTGATTTTAATTGCCAGCTGGTCTGGAAATCATTGGATGTACGTTTAATCAAAATAAACACTGCCACAATCAAGAGCAACGAAAACATGTTCGAATCTTCATGCCGTCAGATAACTGGGGGTTGCACGTGACTCAGACCTCACATTGAACCTCATTATGAGTCCCTCCCACCAGAAATTGGGGATTCCCCGTTGCTTTTCCAGGAAAATGGAATAACATGACCCAGGGCACTGGGTCCAATGCGATGCGTTTTTCCCCTGTAAAGGGATAATGCCGGCCCCAAATCCACATCCATTCACTAACTGCGTAGACTACATTTTAAATGGATGTAGGGGTTTGGTTTTGGCCTGTGGTGCAGGCAGGTGCGACTCCTCCGCTAAGGTGGAGGCGCATCACCCCACTGCTCTCAGAGCACTGGAAAAAGGAAAAATAAAATGATAATAACGGGTTTTATCATTTTATTTTTAGTACCAGCTATGGGGATATGTTAGGGCTGGGGTCACAGGGATGAAGAGTGGCTTGTTCACCATGAGTGAGCATGACTGTTTGGCCGGCCATCTTGGGCTGGTCAAACAGTCATGCGCACTAAGCATTTCTCCACCTGGCTGTGTTTCACAGCAGAGTGGAGAGCAGTCCAAAGGCTCCCAGGCACTGTCTGAGCAGCCAAAAAGGCTGCTCAAACCAGTCATGCTGGTGACAGCAGCGTCGTGATTGGCTTAAGGGGGCCTGTGTGCTGCCGGGAGCCAGGAAGAGAAGAGGACGGAGGAGAAGCGTAATCAGGTAAGGTTTTTTTTTACTATCGCCGGTTCTGTAGCAGCCGCCACAGGGTGCAGGTGTGGTGAGAGGGCAGAGCAGGTGAGGGGAGAGCTGGAGGAGCATTCACAGCTTTGACGGCACACGCCACCCTTTGAACAACTCATCTCTGCGCACCAGAGATGAATCAACAGCGGTGTAGTCCCTAGACGGACTTTCGTGCTCCCACATAACTTGTATCAAATTTTAGAAATCAAACATGGCAATTTCAAGTGACAGAAATGCAAAACTCATTAGGTCCTACAAAAATGGCAGACAACAAAGTACTAACCTTAAAGGTTTTATTTTAAGGATTTTTGGCATACAAAAGTTAATTCAATATAGTAGAGATTCATTAGCCTATAAATCAAAGTGCAAAGCTCAAAGTATAGAATCAATCAAGAACTCAGAGTTTAGATCAGTAAAATGCAGAGCATTAATGAGAGAGAAACCAAAGAGAGATTTGCCTTGCAATGTAAGATAAAGTGGCTTTCTCCCACAGCATGCAATCAGACTTTTTATAGGGCAGTAAACAAAGAATGTCATACATTCAGTACGGTACAAAGGGGGGGGGGGGGTGATGGCTGAAGACGGCTGAAATGCCAGAAACCGGTCCTAGGAAGTTTGTTTCCGGTCCAGGGAAGGCATGGCTTGGCAGTTCGGGCAGGACTGTTCCCATGAGGCACAGGGTCAGACTGATTTGCATATGGCCATGTCTGAACTGGGGTGGCAGAGTGGGCTAAAGAACGGTGATGGATCAAACCCAGATCTGTTGACTGGGTGTGAGTGTTTGATTGGTTCTGATGCTCCGTCCATCACCACCCCCTTTTGTACCGCTTTGTTCGCCATAAGTTGGCAGGGTATGCTCAGACGTGAGTCCCTTGCTCACTTTGCCACTGGATTCAAGCAAGCCTGGCTGAAGACGGCTGAAATGCCAGAAACCGGTCCTAGGAAGCTTGTTTCCGGTCCAGGGAAGGCATGGCTTGGCAGTTCGGGCTGGACTGTTCCCATGAGGCACAGGGTCAGACTGATTTGCATATGGCCGTGTCTGAACTGGGGTGGCAGAGTGGGCTAAAGAACGTTGATGGATCAAACCCAGATCTGTTGAATGGGTGTGAGTGTTTGATTGGTTCTGATGCTCCGTCCATCACCACCCCCTTTTGTACCGCTTTGTTCGCCATAAGTTGGCAGGGTATGCTCAGACGTGAGTCCCTTGCTCACTTTGCCACTGGATTCAAGCAAGCCTGGCTGAAGATGGCTAAAATGGCAGAAACCGGTCCTAGGAAGCTTGTTTCCGGTCCAAGGAAGGCATGGCTTGGCAGTTCGGGCTTGACTGTTCCCATGAGGCACAGGGTCAGACTGATTTGCATATGGCCATGTCTGAACTGGGGTGGCAGAGTGGGCTAAAGAACGGTGATGGATCAAAACCCAGATCTGTTGACTGGGTGTGAGTGTTTGATTGGTTCTGATGTTCCGTCCATCACCACCCCCTTTTGTACCGATACATTCAGTACAGTAGTGTATATTTCAGGGCTTCTCATCCAATTAGAGCAAGGTAAAAGACACATTACAACTGAATACACTCAACTGATTTTTCACAATTATTCTGCATGGCGTTTCTCACAAGCAAGTTTCTACACACGGAACAGAAATGGTTACATAGTACATGGTTTCCCTAGGACAGCTAGGTATGACATTGAGTAAGAACACTTTGTGCTGAGCAGTCTATGAAAGTCGTTGCCCTTCTCAGTGAGGTACATTGAATTTTTATTCTAGTGGGACATATAAAGACAAGCCTATTCCTACGATACAATGAAACGTCAAAGAAAAAGACCGCTTCTGTGGCCTAGTTTGTCTAAAAGTAGCTCAAGTACAAGTGTATATTACACTAAAGCATCAATCATGGTACCTTAGCAGGGCTGATTGGGCCAGGCGCAGTGGCTGCCCCACAACGCCAGCAGTTCCCCTATACTGGTTCGGATCCGTGTCTCCAGTCCTGGGTTTACCAAGTGTGGTATTTGATGGCCTGAGAGTTCTGGGCCGGGAGACACCAGCAAAGTTGACTAAGATCGCCATCCCTGGGTATAACACTTCAGACCACCTAGAGCATTAGCCCCAGGATACCACTATGGGCCATCATGTTTGATTTTGTGACCTACTTCACTGGACTTCATTAAATAAATTAATATGCTGGAATGCCTACTGGTGTTGATTGACACAGGTTAAATAGAGCTGGTTAAAGAGAACAGTTGTAGGAAGCTGGCTCTGTCTATTCTATACCAAAGTAAGGTATAGTGTGCACATAGTTCAGGGAATCCCCAGAGGTATAGCAGAGGGTAAATTAGGTAAGTACTTACAGCTCTCTTTGTGGTAATGTGGGGGAGTGGTTAGGCTTATCCAGAGGGTGTGTTAAGCATTTATTGTTTCACTCACTCTAGACTGATAGCACACACTCAGAGACTAAATCAAGACCAATTAGGTAAGTATAAAAAAGGTATACTTATGTTTTATTTTTAGAACCAAGCAGGACTTGGTACAGGTAGGTAAAATATACTTTCAATCATAGAACATTTAGAGAAGTGCAATAGGGAATTGATTAGTAATCTTTACAGGTTGGTATTGGTTTGAAAAGCAGTTGAAATTACACAGTAATTACTTTTGGAATACTGTTATATTACTTTTAGATTACATTGACTACTTGGGGTGGTATGCCTAGATACCATGCCGGGGATCTCAAAATACAAGTTAAGTAAGACTTTTTGGGATTTGCGGTGTAGTTACTTTTTCTCCATACAGAACATCAGCTCAACAGAACGATTTTGTGCCTAAAATGGTTCTCCAAAGGGAGAAAAATGGTTATCGGTTTCACAGATAAGTGAACGTCTTACGAGTGGGAGTTTTAAGGGTTAGGACCAAGGTTTCCCAAGGTCTAGATAGGCACTTAAATTGCACTGCCAGCAGAATTGGGGCGGCCAGGTGCAGAGTGCAGGGGCCCAATGTTAGCCAATGGGGCTAAGGGGGCTTTCGGTCAGGGACTGCTCGCGAGCAGGCCACTCAGGTGTGGGAGAAAATATCCTGGGGTTAAGGTCAGCACTGCAGGGGCCAACAATAAGCACAGGAGTTGCATCACCAGCGGCACAGCGGTGGCTGGGCGCAGTGTGCCAAGATGATTTCCGGGACCCTGTGGATTCCAATGGTGACCTCCGGTTAGGCAAAGAGGCCGCAGGCTCGAGTAAAGGAGATTTCCAGAAGGCAACCACCAGCTGGAGAGGTAAGTTGGATTCTTGAGGGATGCCTGGACACAGTTGGTTGGGCCACCCAGGCCTTGGGGCATCGGGTGCAGGGGTGTCTTTTGGCATCGGGTCTTCGTACCAGCTCCTGTCATAGTCAGGGGGACCCTTCAGGTTGAGGCTGGAGGCGTTGTCTTGAAGCTTTAGGGAGGTCGGGGATCACTAGATCCCAGGTCAGCAACACTGGGGAGACCTCCTCTGTGTGTTGGGCCACTCAACCTCAGGATGTGGGCATCAGGTGCAGAACTGCAGAGCCGCCTGTGTCAAGGTTCTGGTTTTGGAGTCTTTGTTGAGCAAATCAAGTGCTCACGGGAGACAGAGTCCGTAAGGTGAGTGCATGGCAGGTCATGCGGGCTCTGGGGGGCAGCTGCACACACTGGTTTCTTAGCTGTAGGCAGGTCGGAGTCTGGGCAGGCCGGTAGGGATAGGGCTAAAGCAGTAGGTGTCCTCTTCTTCCTGGGTCAGCATGGCTCTTCAGTCCTTCTTCTTTCTTTCCTCGAATCTGCGGAGGCAAGGTTCACAGTTGCCCCTAATACTAGATTTAGGGGCGTTACAGGGCTGTGCAGGATGGGACCAATCGTTCCCTTTGTTGAGGTGAGTACACCCCCAATTATGCCACCCTCCAGTGAGAGGGGGGCATGAGCCCCTTCCTGATTGGTTGGGTCCCCTCATCTCAAAGATGGAGGGGACTGAGATGCGTGCTTCACCTCGGCTCCCCCACCTGAGGGGTGGGGTTGGTAAAGGTGGGCACACCTCTCCTCGAGCTCAGTTTTTCCACCAATTTTCCCACCCAAAGTGGAGGTCAGAACCGGTGGGAGCCAGTTGATGGGGGCATCAAAAGGCAGGGACCACGTACAAAGGCGGCATGCCTTTAAAACTTCCCCTTTCGTGGACCCAACCCATCCTAGGGGAGGGAGCATGGCAACTCTGCCCAGGATAGGCTTTGTTTCTGGACCCAGAGAGTGGAGTCTCTACCTAGGGGTCTAGAAACCTGTCTGGTGGTAGCATATAGCTGGCAGCCATTCAGGAACCACACCAGGGGCAGTCGCTTTTCAGGGAGCATCTCTAAGATGCCATCTGTGTGTATTTGTAATTAAATCCCACACTGGCATTTGTGTGGATTTAATGTGCTGAGAAGCTTGCTACCATACTTCCCAGGTTTTGAAGCTGTGGAGTTCGTAATGACCAACCCCCAGACCACATACTCTTTATGGCTTTTACTACACTTATAATGTCCAAGAATGGACTTAGACACTGTAGGGGCACAGGGCTCATACCACTGTACTCTCAACTGGGGCAAGTGCACCCTGCTAGAGCGGTGACTTACCTGGGCCCCACGAAGTGAGTTGCAGGCATGGCACACAGGGATTTGTGCCACATCGACTCTTTACTTTTCTCTGCACCAAAACATGCAGCCTGCAATGGCAGTGTCTGGGTGTTCAGGTACAGGACCTCTAAGGGTGGCACAATAGACTCTGCAGCCCTTATACGTCTTCCCTGGTCACAGTGCCCTTAGTACTCATGGTACCATTTACAAGGGGCTTACCTGTGACCAAAGATGGGCCAATTGCGGCTATAGGGGTACAGCTTTGGGTAAAGAACACAGGCCCTGGGAACCTGATTGGCAGGGACACAGGGCACACCAAGTCAAAAGTGCATCATGTGTCAGGCAAAAAGTGGGGGTACCATACAAAAAGGGGCACTTTCCTACAACAATTTATTCCCTACACTGAACAGTGACCAATAATGTATCATTTGTCAAAGTACAGCACTGTTTCCTGAGCATCGTGGTGCTACACACGACTCTAGTAGGTCAAAGCAGATAGAATTCATTTCCAGAGTGACATGCCCCACCCACATATTCTGTATGCGACTAGAACACACAACCAATGGAGACAGGGAAAAACTTTGGTAAAATGTGCATTGCTGATGGCAGCTTGATTTGGTCCCAAAGAGATAAGCATGTGTTTCCTTGCTCGTAGAGTGATGAAGATGCTGCATGCTTGTAGTTATTGTCAGTCCAAACATGGGGCACCAGCAGTACTCTTATTCTGCCGCAGTGATACTTTCTTTAGGTTTTTCTATAGACACAGAGATCACATTTCTAGACTCTCTGCAATTAATGACTTGGGTCATGTGCCAATCCCAATCAGAAAACCAGTTGAACTGCAACCATTCCACAACCCACTGAGCAGTATTCAAGCTAGATGTGCTCCAGGTAGCGAACAATCACATGAAATGTTACAGGGGTAAACAGTGAAGCCCCAACCCTCGTTCAATAAGGAATAACACACTCAAGAACACTAGAACACATAGAATACATTTTAAATATATATTTTAAAATTTAAATCCACAATGAAGACAAATACTATGGAAGAAACAGAGTGAATGATAGATACCACTCCAACATGATTGCTTTATTAATCTATAGCAAGCATACGATCTTTCTGCTACTTCTAAGCACTGTCCATGCTCTTGCAACACAGAAAGTGGCGGCTTGTACATAAAAGTGCATGGGACCCGACCCCCATATTTCCTGGTTTCTAATTTTGTTTCATTAAACACACCCAGTCGCACTACAGTGACTGGTAAAAAGATCACTCTCGATTCACAGCACTGTTTGATAAGCACATGTGCCAGTCACAGGACTTGCATGTTTTCAGTCAGTGCCTCTACAGCCAGCCAGGCTGTAGGGTCACTCTCCCTTGTGACATAGAATACCTTAGCTGATTTAGCACTACCTGGGCGCTTTAGGCTTAAGCCCTGTGCGGCCTGGGGTTGCATGTCAGTCAGCAACGGTGTACATTTCCTAACTCGTCACAGGGTGGGTGGGATTAGTAAACCTCCCTGGTCCCAACTCACCCTGCGACAAGTTGGAAAAGGGAGGAGAGAAGAGGAGGTGGGAGGGCGGATCTTTGTGCATGTGACATGTCACATGGTGTAAACAGATACACTGAGCATGCTTCAGTTTGGTTGACGCTTGTGCAGTGTATCTGTTCAACATTTTCTGTTCATTCATTTCACAGTGCGTCACATGCCATCTGTGAGAAATGCCCTGCCTTCAGCAGCTGGAAGCCACCAGAAACATTGAGGCACCGATCACGATCCTGTAAAAACCGGGTACGAACCGTCGGACGGAGCATATTCTCCGTCCGACGCGTACCCGGTCGTCAAAATTTACAAACATGGAATTACGATTCGCATGGGAACACCATTTCCGTACGAATCGTAAAAAACCCCGACCGAACAAAATAAACCTACAAATGCGATCCGGGAAAGCGCCGACCTGACGTCGGGACGCTCGCAGCCTGCCATTCACGAACCAGGAATTACGATTCGCACCGACGTCATCCCGCACGGTGAATATTTTCCGGCTGCCAAAAACTGCCGGGAAATCAGGACGACGCGAACAAGGACTACCAGTACGCGACGGACAGACAGGACGACGCAAACAAGGAGGACCAGTACGCGACGGACAGACAGGACGACGCGAACAAGGAGTACCAGTACGCGACGGACAGACAGGACGACGCGAACAAGGAGGACCAGTACGCGACGGACAGACAGGACGACGCGAACAAGGAGGACCCGTACGCGACGGACAGACATGGACCCGAACCTACGTGTCATCCCGGCCCTCATAGCAGTCGACCTCCTCTACAGGTTCGGACGCAGACACCGCAGAAGGTCAGAACAACTAAGGGAGGGGGGAAAGTGGGGTGGGGTGGGGGTGGCAGGACCAGGGCAGGCCACAAACCCCCCACCAAAGTCACACAGCACACATGCCCTGGACATACCTGACTCCCATGCCCTGGTCACTACGAGGGGGTGGGGGCGGGTCCAGCTAAGCCAGCGACCGCCACAACGGAAGTCCGTCACGACGCGAACCGGCAACACAACCAGACAGGTACGTCCCATACCCACGCCTGAAGAGCGTGGGTACGAGTCGTACCAAGCCCACACCCACGTCACCCCAACAATGGCGGGATGGCTCGTACCCACTTGGCAAAGGCCTGGGTACGGGCCGCACAAGCATCACGTAGCGTGGGGACGGATATGTACGGACCCTACCCCCACCCCGTATGCATGAGGCGTACCCCCACCCCAACAGTGTAAGTACGACCCGTACCCCCACCCGCGTACGTATGGAGCGTACCCCCACCCCAACAGTGTAAGTACGACCCGTACCCCCACCCGCGTACGTATGGAGCGTACCCCCACCCCAACAGTGTAAGTACGACACGTACCCCCACCCACGTACGTATGGAGCGTACCCCCACCCCAACAGTGTAAGTACAACCCGTACCCCCACCCGTGTACGTATGGAGCGTACCCCCACCCCAACAGTGTAAGTACGACCCGTACCCCCACCCGCATACGTATGGAGCGTACCCCCACCCCAACAGTGTAAGTACGACACGTACCCCCACCCGCGTACGTATGGAGCGTACCCCCACCCCAACAGTGTAAGTACGACACGTACCCCCACCCGCGTACATATGGAGCGTACCCCCACCCCAACAGTGTAAGTAAGACACGTACCCCCACCCGCGTACGTATGGAGCGTACCCCCACCCCAACAGTGTAAGTACGACCGTACCCTCACCTCGAATGCATGGAGCGTACCTCCACCCCAACAGTGTAAGTACGACCCGTACCCTCACCTCGAATGCATGGAGCGTACCCCCACCCCAACAGTGTAAGTACGACACGTACCCTCACCTCGAATGCATGGAGCGTACCCCCACCCCAACAGTGTAAGTACGACACGTAACCCCACCTCGAATGCATGGAGCGTACCCCCACCCCAACAGTGTAAGTACGACACGTACCCCCACCTCGAATGCATGGAGCGTACCCACATCTGTGTATGCCATGAGCGTACATATTGTGAAATAGGAGGGGTGTGTGCAGAGTCCTCCCAGCAGTGCCCAGACACAGGAGGGGTGGGTGCCTATCACTCCCAGCAGTGCCCAGAGACAGGAGGGGTGGGGGCCTATCACTCCCAGCAGTGCCCAGAGACAGGAGGGTTGGGGGCCTATCACTCCCAGCAGTGCCCAGACACAGGAGGGGTGGGTGCAGAGTCCTCCCAGCAGTGCCCAGTCACAAGAGTGGTGTGTGCAGAGTCCTCCCAGCAGTGCCCAGAGACAGGAGGGGTGTGTGCAGAGTCCTCCCAGCAGTTCCCAGAGGCAGGAGGGGTGTGTGCAGAGTCCTCCCAGCAGTGCCCAGAGGCAGGAGGGGTGTGTGCCTAACACTCCCAGCAGTGCCCAGAGACAGGAGGGGTGGGTGCCTAACACTCCCAGCAGTGCCCAGAGACAGGAGGGGTGGGGGCCTATCACTCCCAGCAGTGCCCAGACACAGGAGGGGTGGGTGCAGAGTCCTCCCAGCAGTGCCCAGTCACAAGAGTGGTGTGTGCAGAGTCCTCCCAGCAGTGCCCAGAGACAGGAGGGGTGTGTGCAGAGTCCTCCCAGCAGTGCCCAGAGACAGGAGGGGTGTGTGCAGAGTCCTCCCAGCAGTGCCCAGAGACAGGAGGGGTGGTTGACTATCACTCCTAGCAGTGCCCAGAGACAGGAGGGGTGGGGGCCTATCACTCCCAGCAGTGCCCAGACACAGGAGGGGTGGGTGCAGAGTCCTCCCAGCAGTGCCCAGTCACAAGAGTGGTGTGTGCAGAGTCCTCCCAGCAGTGCCCAGAGACAGGAGGGGTGTGTGCAGAGTCCTCCCAGCAGTGCCCAGAGGCAGGAGGGGTGTGTGCAGAGTCCTCCCAGCAGTGCCCAGAGACAGGAGGGGTGGGTGCCCATCACTCCCAGCAGGGGAACAACCTTTACAACGCAACTTTTACAACGCACTACCATTACAACGCATTTTTTACAACGCATAATCCATTACAACGCATGATATTACAACGCATGACACTACAACGCATTTTTAAAAACTACCTTTACAACGCATTCCATTACAACGCATACTACCATTACAACGCATACCATTACAACGCATAATATTACACTATACTATCCAACACTTACCCTACTGATGCACCCCCTGGAGTTAGAATAGTAATTTTTACCCCTATACTATCCAACACTTACCCTACTGATGCACCCCCTGGAGTTAGAATAGTAATTTTTACCCCTATACTATCCAACACTTACCCTACTGATGCACCCCCTGGAGTTAGAATAGTAATTTTTACCCCTATACTATCCAACACTTACCCTACTGATGCACCCCCTGGAGTTAGAATAGTAATTTTTACCCCTATACTATCCAACACTTACCCTACTGATGCACCCCCTGGAGTTAGAATAGTAATTTTTACCCCTATACTATCCAACACTTTCCCTACTGATGCACCCCCTGGAGTTAGAATAGTAATTTTTACCCCTATACTATCCAACACTTACCCTACTGATGCACCCCCTGGAGTTAGAATAGTAATTTTTACCCCTATACTATCCAACACTTACCCTACTGATGCACCCCCTGGAGTTAGAATAGTAATTTTTACCCCTATACTATCCAACATTTTCCCTACTGATGCACCCCCTGGAGTTAGAATAGTAATTTTTACCCCTATACTATCCAACACTTTCCCTACTGTTGCACCCCCTGGAGTTAGAATAGTAATTTTTACCCCTATACTATCCAACACTTTCCCTACTGTTGCACCCCCTGGAGTTAGAATAGTAATTTTTACCCCTACACTATCCAACACTTACCCTACTGATGCACCCCCTGGAGTTAGAATAGTAATTTTTACCCCTACACTATCCAACACTTACCCTACTGTTGCACCCCCTGGAGTTAGAAGAGTAATTTTTACCCCTACACTATCCAACACTTACCCTACTGTTGCACCCCCTGGAGTTAGAATAGTAATTTTTACCCCTATACTATCTAATACTTACCTTAAATGTAATTTAAAATTATGCGTTGTAATGGTATGCGTTGTAAAGGTAGTATGCGTTGTAATGGTAGTGCGTTGTAAAGGTATTTTTTAAAAATGCGTTGTAGTGTCATGCGTTGTAATGTCATGCGTTGTAATGGATTATGCGTTGTAAAAAATGCGTTGTAAGTGCATGCGTTGTAATAGTGTGCGTTGTAACGTCATACATCCCTCCCAGCAGTGCCCATGGAACGCAAAGGGTGGAGTAGTCAGAGATACCATGCCCACAAATGTCAGTCAGGTGCACAAAGACCCTGCAGTACATGTACCACATGTGTGCGAGGCTGGGAGTATCCGCATGCATAGCGCAGAAAAGAAAACATGTACACATGAAGTCATGTCAATAGGCCACATACACAAGTACAATGACTACCAAGGATGCCACGAATGATGCAGGTGGAGACATCGCTCAGCATGCATGTGCAAAGGTGAAGGACTACGTCACACACCCAGCTAATGGACACACAGCTCTGTGCTAAAATCAGGGGACACCCTGCAGGGAAGAAGTCAGGGTACACAGAGGAAGGAATACACCTTGGGACAATTGCAACATGCAGCAACTGCTTACATGAATGGAGAAAGGTAGCTAACACCGTGTGATGGCACACAGATCCCAGGGTCCCCCCTATGAGCAGCACACTACTACATTTCCCACGCACCCAACACATGACCAACACCCACAACCATGTAGCAGCCCCACCAACAGCAATGCCAGCAATGCAGGAGTGTTCCAAGGGCAAAAAATAAATAGCTTTATTCAGCATGAGCAAAAAACTAGTATGACGTAAGTCCAATATTAACAAAGGCCATAGGGCAGTCCAGGAGTCCCAGCTGGATGGGGGACACAGTGGGATGCGTGTCCCCTAGCTTGCCTGCACAGTTACAATCCGTTGTCTTCCACAGGGGTGAGGGCATCATGTGGGGGGGAAGAAACAGGCACCGCAGGGACAGGAGGGTGAAGGGTAGGCTTCGTGGGTGCAGGGATGGAGGACTCCACCACAGGGGGTGGGGCAGGGCCAAAGGCGGAGGCCAGGATCTCGCTGCACACCTTAGCAAGGTCCTCCAGGGACTCCCCTGCACCCGAAGGAACCACAGGCCCCAAGGAGGGGGGGGGGGGTCAGAGGGATGGGTCGCAGCGCCACTGGGGGAGGGTGTGGACAGGGGGGGGGACTCAAGCACCCTGACCGGGGACCTCCTTGACCGCTTGCGGGGTGGTGTCACTGTGGGGCTCAGGGACAGAGCGGCCATGAAGGAGTTTTTGGGGGAGATGTGGCCAGGAGAGCTGAGGGGAGGGGATTTGGAGGGAGTGGATTGGGTGGAATGCGAACTCCCACTCTGGCTGCGTGTCACACGTTTGCCCCCCGACCCAGTGGGTGTGCCTACTGCACCCTGTGTGTGCGTGTCAGGAGGTGTGCGGCGGACCTTCCCTGCTGGTGTGGTGCCTGTGTCTGTTGTGGTGGGTGCATGCTTACGTCTGGGTGTATGTGGGACAGGCATGGGAGTGGGAATTGTGGAAGGAGCAGGGATAGGGGGTGGGACGTAGCGCTGCAGGAGACCCACTGCTGCAGTCAGTGTGGAGTCTATGGACCTCAGCAAGTTGCGTTGGTCAGACTGCGATGAATGAATGCCCTCCAAGTATGCCTCCATGTTGTTGAGGACCTGGCTGTGGCCATGGAGGACATTAAGGATCGCAGTCTGACCAATCTGCAACTGCCGCTGGATGTCCACAGACTCAGCATTGGCGGCAGCAGTGGAGACAGGGGCAGGGGATGCGGTGCCTGGCAGGAAGGAGACATGTGGTGACCGGGCACGTTGGGAAGGGACACGAGCACGTGGGAGGCGGCTGATGCCAATGGAGGGGGCGGTGCCAGATGTAGGGCTGCTGTCAGATGGTGGTGCAGCCACCGCCCACTCGGAGAGATCATCCTCGGACCCGTCAGCTTCATACTCTGTTGTGCCAGTTGACAGGTCCCCGGGTTCACTCTCCTCCGCCTCAGTCCCACTCGAAGTGCCAGCCCCGATGTCACCGCTGGCACTGGTGCTCGGTCCCTCCGCGCCGTCTGTGTCCATGTCTCCCTCCGTGTCCCCCGACGATGCTGTGGGCAGGGTGAAGAGACAGAAATTAATCATACACCTGTATACATATGTCACATGAGTCAAATCTACGTAGGTTACAGTGCATAGCCTGAAACAAAGGATGAGTTACAACTACAAAACAAGGTACATACATAGGCCCTGCAAGACACAGTTGTGTGACCCACCATGCCATGGAAAAACTATGGAGAGCATGACACAATAGCAAATGATATGACATGGTATTCTGACTGAGGAGCAAGGCCCTGGGGACAATACAGCACTGCATCTGCACCACACAGCGTGGCAGGAAATTGGGATGAGCAGGGACCAAATCTAGGAACTAGAGGCACATGCAGCATAGGTAATACTGAGAACATGCCCACCCTGACTGGCACGCTGCACCTTGAGTGTATGTCCAGACAAACATCACACACTGGCCAGTCCGAGCAAGGAGATAACAGGTCTTGACATGTAGGCCATGGCCGCCCCACCCACCCCCTACATGAGACAAATCTGTGGAAACACAGGAAGCACTTATATCTCTTAGTCTGGGTGAAATACACATGGGATGCAACAATTCAAGATTGCACACCAAATACCCAAGGTGCGCCTGTCCAAATAATCATGTACAAATGGGCATCATCAGATGATTGCAACAAGACACACACGCAATGGCCACCGTGAGTATGTACTTTGAAAATCAGGTCAGGCTGGACAGTGGACACTTGTAATACATCTCACGTCAAGAAACACGGTGCCAGGGGACAATGGCACAGAGCACAACCTATGCTGTAGACATAGAGATTGTCGACATTCTCGGATTACACACATGATACCTAGGAAAAGATGCCCCTGGGGACAGTAGTGGCCACACAACTCCATGCTCCTGAATGGGAATGACTGCAACACACGCTAACATCCCTGCACTATGCCTAACGCACACTCATGCACATCATGTCACAGGCCACCACATGGGACATGCCTGCTGGAAGGCCTGGCACTCGAGAGATTAACTCCCATGTCTGGACTCAGCATTAGTGCCAACTGACATGGAACCCACAAGTCCAGAACTGGACAGGGCACAGGCAAGGTCACAAAACCTGTTACACACCACCCCCACACATGATGCTGCAGGCATTGTACACTTGGAGAAGGTGTCAGGCTACATAACCTTGTGATGGAGTGACTACACACAGACCAGGGAACACATTGCAAGGAGGGGAAGGCAGGCAGGAGAGCACTGCAATACTGTGGGGAACAGGATCTGCACAGCACCATAAACCCTGGAAGTGTATCCATGGAACAGTGCACTTACAAATGCTGGTGAAACACAACAAACACACACATGTACCTACCCCCTTCCGGCTGCTGCATGTCCTGTAGACGCCTGTCCAAGTCAGGAAAGACCACCGCCAGCACACGTTTCTGGATGTGGGAGAGACGGCGGCGCCCGCGGTTCTTGTGGCTCTCAGGTGAGTCCCCCAGCAGGACCCATGCGATCCTCCGCGTCCAGCACCGGATATCCTGCCAGCGTTTCCTCACCTGGGACAGGTGCCGCCTCCGACCATCCGCACTCCTCACGGCGCTGACGGCGTCCAGCCATATCTGCTCCTTGGCAGAGGCGTCTACCTGTGAGGATGAACAAGTGACACTACATCAATACACCTTGCACATGTCACAGGGACACAGATTAGAACACATTTGCTGTTTACAACAAGGCATAGTGTGCATCCAACGCATTGCAACTTTGTCATAGGGACATGATCCTGTGGGGGAAGGCCAAAAGCAGTACGTGCCATTGAAAGGACACAGGTGGAATGAGGGCAACTACACAATCAATGAGCCAGGCTCACACTGTGCATCACACCCACCCCTCCTGTCTCAGGGCACTGCTGGGAGGATTCTGCACCCACCCCTCCTGTCTCAGGGCACTGCTGGGAGTGATAGGCCCCCACACCTCCTGTCTCAGGGCACTGCTGGGAGGACTCTGCACCCACCCCTCCTGTCTCAGGGCACTGCTGGGAGTGATAGGCACCCACCCCTCCTGTCTCAGGGCACTGCTGGGAGTGATAGGCCCTCACCCCTCCTGTCTCAGGGCACTGCTGGGAGGACTCTGCACCCACCCCTCCTGTCTCAGGGCACTGCTGGGAGTGATAGGCACCCACCCCTCCTGTCTCAGGGCACTGCTGGGAGTGATAGGCACCCACCCCTCCTGTCGTCTCAGGGCACTGCTGGGAGTGATAGGCCCCCACCCCTCCTGTCTCAGGGCACTGCTGGGAGGACTCTGCACCCACCCCTCCTGTCTCAGGGCACTGCTGGGAGTGATAGGCACCCACCCCTCCTGTCTCAGGGCACTGCTGGGAGTGATAGGTACCCCCCCTCCTGTCTCAGGGCACTGCTGGGAGGACTCTGCACCCACCCCTCCTGTCTCAGGGCACTGCTGGGAGACATCAGGCATTCCCCCCCTGGAACCACCCCTACAGTACATAGCATGTGTGTCACACCTGGACACAATGGCAGAAGTCACAGTCACAAAAAAGGGACACAGTCTGTGGCAGTGGACACTGCACTCACCTGATAACCTGGTCGCCCATACAGCATGGGGTACCGTGGGAGGATCACTTCCACCAAAGCCATGTTCTCCTCCAGGGTGAATGGCTGTGACCTCTCCACTGCCCTTGACATGGTTCCAGGGAATCAGTAGCAGCAGCTGAGTCGTGGAATACAGAGATGTGCAGGCAAGTGCTCCCTCATGGGACCTGGCTGCCTTATATCTGCCTTGCTGGCCCATCTCATGCACAGGAGTACAGAGTGATTGGTCACTCACATTTGCATCCTATGTTTCCTCCAATCCCTTCAAACCTAGCAGTCTGTGGGTTCTCTATCGTTTTTTTTCTCCTGCATGATGTCAGCCCCACAAACACATTGCAACAAAGTAGATTAATTCCAACTGACTTCTGCTGTGCACCTTCCAGAACAAATTCAAAATTTGAACTTGGTCTCCATGACAACCAGCATGCATGTAGGCCTTAATACTTGTCCCTCATGTGTCCCCTATGTAATTTGGAGCTTCACACACAGGTACGGTGCGTTCCGGGGCCCTAGGGCACCCCAAATGCATTGCAACGGCCCGTACACGCGTGCCTACGTTCACTATCACTATGGGTGTCCTCGCGTATCCGTACTCGTAGTGGTACGGGCCGTACACACGCCTGTACGCTCCCTATCACTATGGGTGTCCTCGCGTATGCTTACTCGTAGTGGTACGGGCCGTACACACGCCTGTACGCTCCCTATCACTATGGGTGTCCTCGCGTATGCGTACACGTAGTGATAGTGAGCGTACAGGCGTGTGTACGGCCCATACCACTACGAGTATGCATACGCGAGGACACCCATAGTGATAGGGAGCGTACAGGCGTGTGTACGGCCCGTACCACTACGAGTACGCATACGCGAGGACACCTATAGTGATAGGGAGCGTACAGGCGTGTGTACGGCCCGTACCACTACGAGTACGCATACGCGAGGACACCCATAGTGATAGGGAGCGTACAGGCGTGTGTACGGCCCATACCACTACGAGTACGCATACGCGAGGACACCCATGGTGATAGGGAGCGTACAGGCGTGTGTACGGCCCGTACCACTACGAGTACGCATACGCGAGGACACCCATAGTGATAGGGAGCGTACAGGTGTGCGTACGGCCCGAACACTATGGGTGTTCTTGCGTATGCGTACTCGTAGTGGTACGGGCCGTACACATGCCTGTACGCTCGCCATCACGATGGGTACACATACGGCAGCACTCCCATAGTGATATGGGAACGTACACAGGCCCTCTTAGCAGCAGTACGGCGGTTTTCACACATCACAGTGGTGACAGGCGGCACACAGGTAGGAATAGGGCAGACATACTTGTCCATGGATGGACATACTTGTCCATGAATGGACATACTTGTCCATGAATGGACATCAAGGCATCGTCTGTGCATTACTACATGTGTGGGGCACAGGTGTGACAGGCTGCGATGTGGAACATTACTCCTGAGTCGAGAAGGCACCAGATGTATGATGAGATGTGTACAGATGTACTGTGTGACGGTGCAATGTGTGCCAGGCATGCCCTTGACTCCTTTGACATGTGTGCCTGTCGTACTACACACTTGGGGTGAGCGTCACTGGCATGGCACGGACACCAACACACGGAAGTGTCCCCTGATGCCCGGTACAGGGGTTACCACACCTGACTTGTCACTACCCACGGTGCACAATGTGACTATGTCATGTATGTGTGGGGGCTTCCCATCAGGTTGATGTTGGAGCACCCTCAAAAGCTGCAGCTGTTGCAGCAACCAACATGTGTCTGTGTGTAGATTGACATTGCACACTGTTCCGCACACCATGCCACATGTGGTATCGGATGTGAGGTGCACATGTATGCATGGGACACGGAGTAGCGTGACAAGGACATGTCTGCATCCTCACAATGAATGTGTGGTGAGTCATGACATGTGCACCTTCATGGCAAGGTGTGTGGGCTGTCCTAGTGTAATGTCATGTGACCTGTGGCTCTAGTGTTCCGCTACCAGTCTCTGCAATCGGCATCCTACTTCTGCTGATGTGTGGGCGTATGTCACTCCTGTCTTGCGTCTGGCTGTTCACTTGCACTGGGACACAGCTATTCCCATTGCATGGCATGGGGAGGTTCTCAATCTCCGTGTGTAGCTGGGTCTTGGTAGGAGTGTCACCTGGCAGCCATACGTGTCCAGGGCATGTAGCACATACCTGACTCCCTATGTAGCATATGTGTAATGACAGATTAACATGTGCTCAGTACATATGAATTGTTGTTGTAGTGCACTCACTCTTCCTTGTCACTTCCAAATTACTGCAGAGCGCCGCCTCTTGCCCGACCAATTCCGGACTTGGCTGCCATGCGGGAGAATGACAGTATCCTGTGCTACCGCTTCCCCCAACCGTTGATTCTGGAGTTGACGGCGAGACTGGCACCACACCTGCAACCGCAGCACAGGTATCCTACGGCACTGACACCCCAGCTGAAGGTAATGGCTGCCCTACATTTTCTTGCCACGGGTACCTTTCAATATACCATAGCTCATGTTGGTGGCATGTCCCAGAGCATGTTCTGCCGTGTGCTGCATGATTTCTTAGAGGCCATGTTGATTCACCTGGATGACTTCATCAAGTTCCCAACCCCTGAACAGTTGACTGCGGTCAAGCGTGGATTCTATGCCCTGGGAGGGATGCCCCATGTCATTGGGTCCATAGATGGGACACATGTAGCTTTGGTACCACCACATGCACGGGAGGTAGCCTACCGCAATCGGAAGCACTACCACTCCATCAATGCCCTTGTGGTGTGTCAGTCCAACATGGTGATTTCACATGTCTGTGCTCGTTTTCCAGGATCAGCACATGATGCCTATATCATGAGGCGTAGCAGGATGCCTGAAATGATGATGCAGCTGCGTAACGAAAGAGCATGTGTTGTTGGTGGGTACAGTCTGTCTGTCCTGTATTTTGCATAGCCTACCAGCACGACCGCTTCACCACTTCTAACGATGTCCATGTGCTTCCCATGTAGGGGGCGCTGGCTATCCCAACATGCCATGGCTGCTCACACCTCTCCGCAACCCCATCACGCCGGCCCAGCTCCGCTACAACACCGCCCATGGCCGGACAAGGCGAATGATAGAGAGGACGTTTGGCCTGCTGAAGAGCCGATTTCGGTGCCTCCACAAGACCGGCGGCGCGCTCCCATTTCCCCCTGCGAAGGTCTGCAAAATCTTCATGGTCTGCTGCATGCTGCACAACATGGCAGTAGAGAAAGCTGTGCCACTCATCCTGGATCAACATGACGAGGACCATCCACCCGTGGAGGACGAAGGGCTTGGCAATGGGGTTAGTGATGTGGAGGATGTGGAGCCGCAAGAGGACATCCGGACTCGGCTCATACGCGACTTCTTTGCTTAGTGGTGAGTACCAGTGTCTGAGTGTGCACGCATTGGTCCCCGTGTGGCATGTGTTGTGATGTGTGTCTCCACCTGCATGTATGGCACGTGAGTCAGAGGTGTGTGTGGGTGTGTCACTGGAGTGATAGTGGCAGTGATGGTTGTATTTCCCCGTCATAATTGTGACCTAGCATGTTGTCATCCATACATGTGTCGAGTAAATGCACATGCAAGTGGCTGTGCTTTTTGTGGCTGACTTCTTGTGTGTCTCTCTTCCCCAGGTACTTGCGCATGCCGTCTGCTGGTTGCATTGTTGTGGCACTGCTATTCCTCATGGACACGTCATCGTGGGCTGACTCATCGTTACAGGCACGGACACGTTTGGAAGTCTCCATAGGGTAAGGGATGCATCAGGGGTGTATTGGGTGTGGCAGTTGTTCACGATGTATGCACACTGCCCCTGTCGATGTTTGGTTCCTCTGCAGCCATGTAGCATCACCATGGGACATGACATGCAGCTGTGTACACCTGAATAGATGGTCTGACTGGTTGACAGTCATCAGTGATGGGATAGTGGATTGTGATGATGGCATCAATGTGTGTGACACTGCCCTCGGACACATACGGTTAGCATTGGCTTGACATGGTGTGGGACTTCCACATCAGCGGATCAATGGTGTATGGCAGTCTCTCCGTGAGCAGCTGTGGGTGTTTAGCTGTTAGCCGACAATTGTGTGCCAGTTCCATGGCTAACACGCATTTGTGCTGCAGAAGGGGGGTGCCAGTGTTGGACCCACATGTTACTCCACAAGATGTGTTCATGTGTACTTCAAGTTGCCTCTGCAATCCCGAAAACATGACTAATAAAGGTGTCCCTATGCCTCCAAGGGGCCTCTCCTCAGTCAATTCTGGTGTGTTGCCACGGTGCATCCAGCATGTCTGGCATGGTTTTCCCGGATAGTGGCTATGTGTCGATGTGTCGAGTAGCAAGATGCAAGCTGTGTGTGTGGGCTGAGACTGTGTATTGGGCATGATGTCCATGACTGTGTGGGTATTGTGACATGTGCCATCCCCATGCATCCAACGTTGGCCAGGCCCCCATTCTCTGCATCCACCGGACTCAGGCTTGCAGGACATGGTTCTGCCACCTGTCTACACATACCTGGGTGCCCCCCAGGACACTCCACATGATCCCTGACCTCTGCGCATGACTGTTGCTGTACTCAATGTGTCTGTCAGCACGGTTGTGCGGCCACCCCCTCAGCTGGTTGGGCCCATCACGGGTGTGTATGGTGCTCCATGTCTGTCTTGCCTAATACACTGTGACCCGTGTGTCCTGTGCCAGACTCAGGCCCCAGGGTGTGGATGGTTGAAGTCAAAAGAGAACTCAGGCATGTTTAGACTTTACAACACACATGTAAGGTAATAATGCAACCAGCAGGCATCTTCTCTTCATGGTGTGATTTTTTATTTTTTGGGGGGGGGGGGGGGGGGGATAAAGTGAGGGGCTTTCCGGGAGTTTGGAATCCAAAGTTCAGTAGGGGAGTTGGTGTCCTTGCCATTGGAAATCCTCATAGTCCATGCCACAGTCTTTGTCAACATTGGTCAGACAGTGACCAGCAGGGCCATGTGGCAGAGAATGTCTCTTGATGCTGTGATGCTGTTGCTCCAGTGGGCCAGGTGCCGGGCCAGGTGTCCTGGGAGATGGTGATGTAGCGCCAACCCTCACGGTCCTTTCCGTGGACGACCCGGCCTCCTGCGGGGACCCTCAGCAGCAGGCCGTGACGATGTTTGGGATGCTCCGTCGGATGTCTCCTCCTCCTCCTGATCCCTCCCTGTGAGTGGTGATGTTCTACGCCGTCTGGCACAGGGAGGGTTGGCCATGTTGTCGGCCATCCGACGGAGTGTATCGTGAATCCCCTGGAACACCGTCACTTGCTCAGCCTGTCTGTCCTCCATCCTCCGTTGGTGTTGCAGTAGACAGGCATGTTGCTCCGCATGTTGCTGGGCCTGCTGGGTCTTTATCTCATCGAGGGTCCCCTTGATCTCATTGAGGGTGGACACAACCTGGGCCATGCCCGTGGTGTCCTGCCGGTATGTGTCCATGATGTTACGGACATGGGCAAATACCGGTTCCCCAGCCAACTGGTCAGGCTCGCGCCTCCGCCGTCCTCCACTCCCACCACCCCTGCCCACTTGCACCTGGCCTGCCCTTGTGGGTACATCGGGTCTCCGGGACCCCTGAGGGGTGGCATTGGCATTGTCGCCTGCCTCCTCCTGGGTGCCCGGGACACCGTGTCCCTCCTGGCCAGCCTGGCTGCATTGTGGTGGTGGGGCAGGGATCCTGGGTGTCTCCTGGGATGTGGCAGGAGTGGGGGTGGTGGTTGGCACAGTTGTACCTGACGCAGGTGCTGCAGGTGGTTGGACACCAGAGGGGCCAGGTCGGTCGGGGTCGTCCACAGAGTGGTGAGAGTCGTCGCTGCCGGTGGGATCGGGCTCCCGCAGATCCGGGTCCTGTGAGTCTTCCCGCCCAGTGTTGGGGGGTGAACCACGACGTTGACCTGTGTGTGAGAGAGACAATGTTAATTTTGGTCCATGCAACATCCATGTTTCATCAGTTTCAAAGTTGGCACTTTTCCTCTTGGAATTAGGATCTGTCTTGCATTCCACTCACAGTGCACTTGTGCATGGGTGTGTCCCTTGGGCACCACTTTGGCCCCTTTAACTATGTGTGGCACAGTCTTACTTGCTGCGTCAAGTGTGACTGCAGTCAGCAGTGGAGTGGGCAGGTGTGGCGAGCCATGCATTGGCGCCTTCCGTGTAGCACTGTACATGTGCACATGGAGTGGATCCACACACTTATATAATGCAGGTAGCTGTCGTTGTGCTCGTGAACAGGTTGTGACATGGCCCTGTGTTTTGCCATGGTGAAGAGGGGGGGTTCTGGCACTGGCCGACCTTGGCTACATGCACGCAGTCTACCTGCTGACGAGCAGACATTCCCACACACCACACAGCTGATTTGCTCTCTCTGTGTCTCCCTCCCTCTCTGTCCCCCTCTCCCTCCCTCTGTGTGTCAGCATCCTCCCTCTGTCCGTGTCCCTGTGTCTCCCTCCCTCTCTGTCCCCCTCTCCCTCCCTCTCTGTCCCCCTCTCCCTCCCTCTCTGTCCCCCTCTCCCTCCCTCTGTGTGTCAGCCTCCTCCCTCTGTCCGTCTCCCTGTGTCTCCCTCCCTCTCTGTCCCCCTCTCCCTCCCTCCGTGTGTCAGCCTCCTCCCTCTGTCCGTGTCCCTGTGTCTCCCTCCCTCTCTGTCCCCCTCTCCCTCCCTCTCTGTCCCCCTCTCCCTCCCTCTCTGTCCCCCTCTCCCTCCCTCTGTGTGTCAGCCTCCTCCTTCTGTCCGTCTTCCTGTGTCTCCCTCCCTCTCTGTCCCCCTCTCCCTCCCTCTCTGTCCCCCTCTCCCTCCCTCTGTGTGTCAGCCTCCTCCCTCTGTCCATCTCCCTGTGTCTCCCTCCCTCTCTGTCCCCCTCTCCCTCCCTCCGTGTGTCAGCCTCCTCCCTCTGTCCGTGTCCCTGTGTCTCCCTCCCTCTCTGTCCCCCTCTCCCTCCCTCTGTGTGTCAGCCTCCTCCCTCCGTCCGTCTTCCTGTGTCTCCCTCCCTCTCTGTCCCCCTCTCCCTCCCTCTGTGTGTCAGCCTCCTCCCTCTGTCCGTGTCCCTGTGTCTCCCTCCCTCTCTGTCCCCCTCTCCCTCCCTCCGTGTGTCAGCCTCCTCCCTCTGTCCGTGTCCCTGTGTCTCCCTCCCTCTCAGTTCCCCTCTCCCTCCCTCTCTGTCCCCCTCTCCCTCCCTCTGTGTGTCAGCCTCCTCCCTCTGTCCGTCTTCCTGTGTCTCCCTCCCTCTCTGTCCCCCTCTCCTTCCCTCCGTGTGTCAGCCTCCTCCCTCTGTCCGTGTCCCTGTGTCTCCCTCCCTCTCTGTCCCCCTCTCCCTCCCTCTCTGTCCCCCTCTCCCTCCCTCTGTGTGTCACCCTCTGTCACCTCAGCCCAGCTTCCTAGACACACACTTTTTCCAGTCCTTTGAATGGCCCTTGGCTTGTTGATGTGAGTTTGTTTCAGATCTCCAGGCACCCATTGGGTGTAGTGTCTGTGTGTGCGCTGCTGCTGTGGTTGTGTGTGCTGCCACTCTTTCACAGTGTTGGCTGTTCATTAGCTGCTGTCATGTGCAAAACAGTGCCTTCACCCCCATGTGTTGATGCAAGGCGTCCGCCATTTGCTGGCGAGTCTTTCCTGTGTGGGGACACACTGTTTGTCTGGCTGTGACCTGGGCCATATGGGCAGAGGGCATTGTTGTCTGCTTCTGAGTTGCACTATGTGATTTTTGGGGCCCACCCTCCCGCCATCCGGGTTACCGTGTCATGTGTTGGTGTCTTCTGTGGCCTGTGACTTGACATTGTCCAGCTGGGTGCATGGGGCATGGTGGCGGCAGTGGCATGTGCGTGTTCATGGAGTGTGGTTGAGTCATGCGATAGGTTGGGGTGGTTGCGTGCCTGTTAGTGATTTTGGTTGTGGATGAGGTCCCCCCCATGTGAGGTGCGTTGTTCGTGTACTCACCCGGGTCTCGGAGTCCTCCTAATCCTTCGACTGCCTCCACCGGCTGTATGGCCATCACCCTCTCCTCCCAGGGCTGGTAGTGTACGGGTCTGCGGGAGGGCCCTCCTCCAGTGGCGTTGGCCTGGTTGTGTTCCTCCAGCATCTTGGCTCGGACCCTCCTCCACAGATCGTACCACCTGGCTTGGCATTCCTGCCTGGTCCTTCTGGTGTCCGCAACAGCATTCACAGCATCGACGATGGTCTGCCACATGGCTGTTTTTGCTGCCATGCTGGTCTGTCTGACCAATGTTCCAAAGAGCTGTGGCTCGACTCTGAGGATTTCATCAACAAGGACCTCCAACTCTCGGTTACTGAACTTTGGATTCTTGTTAGTGGGCATGGTGAGGGGTGTGGGTGTGGATGGTGGGGGGGGTGGATGGTTGTGGGTGTGTGGGTGTGGTTGTGCAGGTGTGTGTGTGTGAATGTGATGAGGGGGTGTTTGTGAAGGTGGTTGTGTGAAGGTGTGCAAGTGTAAGGTGTGGTGAAGCTTGTAGTATGGTTCTGTGGTGTCTGGCAGCAGTGAGTCTGTTGCAAAGGCTCATGGTTTGTGTGTGTGGGCCCTTTTTATTGGTCCATGGGTGGGTGTGGCTGTGTTTGAAGTTTGGGTGGGTGTGTTATAAGGAGTGGTGGTGTTTTGGGCCTCTGTTTGTTTTTGGCAGTTGCAGGTCAGTGAATGTGTTTTTTTAGTGTTTGTTGGCCATGTTTAGTGGCTTTGTGCCATTCGAATAGTGTATTCTTGTGTTTTTTTGTTTTGTCCTGGTTGTGTACGTGCGTTTTGAGCGTGTATACGGTGTGTACATGGGCCATTTGGTTGTACGGTGCTTTCCTTGTGTGTGGCTTGGTTTCGACTCGTACATGCGGTTGTGATGTTGGGGCCTGGGGTGCGCTCCGTACTTAGGAGGTTGTGTTGGGGGTGCGACTGGAACGTACTGGGGTGTACATTGACGGTGGTACGACACGTACAGGGGTGGGGGTACGACTTGAACGTACTGGAGTGTACATAGACGGTGGTACGACACGTACAGGGGTGGGGGTACAACTGGAACGTACTGGGGTGTACATTGACGGTGGTACGACACGTACAGGGGTGGGGGTAGGACTCGAACGTACTGGGGTGTACATAGACGGTGGTACGACACGTACAGGGGTGGGGGTACGACTCGAACGTACTGGGGTCTACATTGACGGTGGTACGACACGTACAGGGGTGGGGGTACGACTCGTACGTACTGGGGTGTACATACATGGGAGTCGGACACGTACAGGGGTGGGGGTACGACTCGAACGTACTGGGGTGTACATAGACGGTGGTACGACACGTACAGGGGTGGGGGTAGGACTGGAACGTACTGGGGTGTACATAGACGGTGGTACGACACGTACAGGGGTGGGGGTAGGACTGGAACATACTGGGGTGTACATTGACGGTGGTACGACACGTACAGGGGTGGGGGTAGGACTCGAACGTACTGGGGTGTACATAGACGGTGGTACGACACGTACAGGGGTGGGGGTACGACTCGAACGTACTGGGGTGTACATTGACGGTGGTACGACACGTACAGGGGTGGGGGTACGACTCGTACGTACTGGGGTGTACATACATGGGGGTCGGACACGTACAGGGGTGGGGGTACGACTCAAACGTACTGGGGTGTACATAGAGGGTGGTACGACACGTACAGGGGTGGGGGTAGGACTGGAACGTACTGGGGTGTACATACATGGGGGTCAGACATGTACAGGGGTGGGGGTACGACTCGAACGTACTGGGGTGTACATAGACGGTGGTACGACACGTACAGGGGTGGGGGTAGGACTGGAACGTACTGGGGTGTACATAGACGGTGGTACGACACGTACAGGGGTGGGGGTAGGACTGGAACGTACTGGGGTGTACATTGACGGTGGTACGACACGTACAGGGGTGGGGGTACGACTCGAACGTACTGGGGTGTACATAGATGGTGGTACGACACGTACAGGGGTGGGGGTACGTCTGGAACATACTGGGGTGTACATTGACGGTGGTACGACACGTACAGGGGTGGGGGTACGACTGGAACGTACTGGGGTGTACATAGACGGTGGTACGACACGTACAGGGGTGGGGGTAGGACTGGAACGTACTGGGGTGTACATTGACGGTGGTACGACACGTACAGGGTTGGGGGTACGACTGGAACGTACTGGGGTGTACATTGACGGTGGTACGACACGTACAGGGGTGGGGGTACGACTCGAACGTACTGGGGTGTACATTGACGGTGGTACGACACGTACAGGGGTCGGGGTACGACTGGAACGTACTGGGGTGTACATACATGGGGGTCGGACACGTACAGGGGTGGGGGTAGGACTCGATCATACTGGGGTGTACATAGACAGTGGTACGACACGTCCAGGGGTGGGGGTACGACTCGGACGTACAGGGGTGTACATACACGGGTGGGGGTGTACATACACGGGGGGTACGTCTCGGACGTACGGGGCAGGGGGGAGTGTTGGGCGCGTATGCGGGCACATGTCTCCATGGTTGCTATGGGAGTTCGGTGCGGACGGTGTTTTTTCCATACGGTTGTAACATCGGACGCACGGGATGGATCGTGATTCCTCGCTCGGACTTCACCTTTCACATTTGTACGGTACATCGTCCGAGGACGTGTCGGACACATTTTCCGACCCGAGGACGTGTGGGAAATCATTCCCGATGCGGTTCGTATGGACTTTTTACCATGCGAATCGTGATTGCCAGTTCGTACGGCACTTGTACGATTCGTACGGTAAAAAGACCGGATACGAGTCGCACGGGGAATTTTTTTACCGGATCGTAATTGGCACCTAAGGTGCCCCGGGGCAATGGGTATGGTTGGGACTGAACAAAAGCATAATTCTATTGACCAGCACCAGCCTCAAATGTAACTACACAAACTGTCTTTGGTCTGTGTGTTGGTGCTGGCCTGTTACTAAACTTGCAGGTATGAATGTTATCTGTGTCTGAGGGATTCAGTGACATTATCTCAGGGCAAAGCGGAAAGGTAATTGTTTTCATACATTGCGAAATTTTCATTTTTTGTTATCCATCCTTATATAGACAATTCCAATTTGATTCTAAAGCTAACACTTTAAAACAAAATTTACATTTTCTCTTGTTGATATGTGTGATTTGCACATAAAGTGGTTTTTGTGGGTGCGCCATACGGACAAGAGGTAACTATGGTGAAATACAATTCGTAGAGTGTTATGTCTTAAACATACTGCACGTCAAGTGAAGTGTAACACATCCAGCTTACTTCCAGTTTCCAATTTGATTGTTTTTCCTGAGTTGTACAGCACTTATAAAACAATGCCTTACTTTCCTGTAGTCTTGAAGTAGATCATTGAGGAAGAGAAGAATCACAGTGAGAAAGGCAGTAGAAGGGAAACCAGAAGAGAAATTTATAGAGAAAGGGAGAAACAAGTATACAGCAACTGATGAGGAAAAAGGGGGGATAAGGATGAGAAAGGAGCCGGAGGAAGAACTGGAAGGAAGTTAGAGATACCTGTGTGAAACTAAAATTGTTCTAAGTCCGTGGTGCGAGTAATTCACCAGGTTTTCCTCTGTATTCTGGTATTTGTAGATTTGTATTTTCTGTAATAAATGCAAAACTAGAAGTATCATATAGCAAAGGACACAGGAATGCGTATTTGAAAAGCACACATTCTCACTTTGGGGCATCTTGCTGATTTGTCACCCAATTTAGCTGTACTTGGATTTAAACCTCTGGTCCTGAGGTGAAACACACGTTTCTAGAGTGAATCCATTGGTCTCTTGAACCACCAGAGGGAATGGATGCATGTAAAAACAAAGACTGAAAAACTGGGAGGTATTGGAGAAAAAGTACTGAAAGAAAAAAGGGAAGGAGAAAAGGAATGATAGAGAACAGACTGCACAAAGAGGAACATCTTAAACCCTTTACAATCACACATATGAATCTTAAAACTCCTTTCCTCATGTACACAGCATGTCCACTTATACCTTATACCCAATGACAGCCACGAGTGGCACGACAGAAGAAGCAGCAAAGCATGACACAGGTGCAGCATATAAGGGTCACTACATGTGGTCATGGTTGGCACAGCATAGAGAGAAGGCATTGTGAGTGCATTTTGCTATATTTATTTTAGAAATTGTGCTAACAGTGCACATTTCACTTAATGTTTCTACATTTTTCAGCGAGTGGTGGAAGCCCAAACTCACATTGGTACAGACATGTTCCTTGATAGCGCATGCTAATCCAGGATTTGTTCTTACGACTCACCATTTTGAGAGGTGACCAGCAGCCCACTGCACACACCCATATATACGTAGCAAACAAAGTCCTGCGCACGCAATCAGGATAACGCTATTGTTAGCATATAAAGCGGAATGAACAATACTCAGAGACTCTGGTTTCTTGAAAGGAAAATGTTAGAAATGAGGGGGCTCTGGTTGACGCAGGTGTGAACCCACAACAAGCAGGGACCCTTTACTTCTTGTCAGGGCGAAGGATGACTCCCCAGAATAACCCCTGCTCACCCTCTAGGTGCGTGGCGCGAGCAGTCTAGGCTAAGTCTCAGGCGTACACGGTTAAGCAAGTGCAATAATACATACAGTAACCCCTTGCATGCACCACAAACGGACACCAATCAGGAGGTATATAAAAATAAGCTTTTATGTAGTTTCAGCAGATTCAAATACAAGGCCCAGTAACGTTGAACTGATGGGGCCACAATTCTTGGAAATACGGTCAAGTTCTCTTGGTCTTACGGAAAGTTCTTTAGGCGGGCACAAGGTAACTGTAGGCCTCAGCGCACTTCGTGCTGAGGCAGCGCCCGGGGAGCACACAGCAGATGACAGGGAAATAAGAACGTTGCGGACCCTGGATCCGATGCGAGCTCGCGGTCGAGTTCGTAAGTACAGTACCTTGTTTCTTGACGCAAAGGCGGGTGCGGGATTTCAGCGGCTCTTCGACAGAGGAGCGAGGCGGCGTCCGGGGCTCCCACACTTCACGATGGGGGGGTCTGATCTTCAGGCTCACGACAGGAGCGGGGTGTTTGCAGGTGGCGGGTGAACAAAGCGGGGCAGCCGGGCACGCCGATGCGTCCGGGCCGTCCGAGGCTTGGAGATGCTCACAAACGCCGATTCCGGCGGGAGGGTGAAGGTGCACAGCGAGCCTCCACGAGCGAGGTGACGGGGCAGCCCAGCACAGCGTAGGGGGAGCGGCTCCGATCGAGCGAGGCTCTTCCCAAGGCGGGGGCGGCTAAGCAGTCCTGGTCACGGCTCAGGGAGGGACTGGGCACGAGGGTCACAGCTCCGGCGAGGGAAAGGACACCACAGTCCAGCAGCAGGCGAGTGAAGATCAGGTAGAGCCCAATGGTCCTGGGGCTCAGTTCAGGGGGCAAGCTCAGTTCCAAGCCCTTGGAGATCGTTTTTGGAAAAGCACAAGTCTTGAAAGTAAAAGTAAAGTAAAAGTCTTCAGCAACAGCTTCTCTTCTCTCCTTTGGCAGCAAGGTCACCACTGCAGGCCAATCCCCCAGGATAGGGACAGTCTTCCTCCTACAGCTTTCCCGGTGCCTCCCCCTCAGGCAGAGATTATTCTTGGTCAAAAGCGGATCTAGTTTCTTAGGAGCAGGGCTCCTCCATTTATACCACAAATCTTTTGTTCTCCCAGGCCAGGGGGGCCCTTGCCTAGTTCAGTCCGGTTTCTGAGCACTTTGTTTACGTGATGCAGGCTTCTTCTTTCAGAGTGCAGGGCAGAGTCATCAGACGCTCCACAGGGGGTGGAGCCGGCATCGAGGTAGCGGAGCACTGTCCTATTCAGAACCTAGAAGCACTCCTCCCACCCATCTACCTGTCGATCGTCCTATTCATACCAGGCTACCTAGCCCTGCCCATCTGGGTTCCCCCAGCCCTGTCACTCACACCAGCCAGACATCAGATACACATCACGCAGAGGCGGCTGAAATGTTTAGGCAAGCAAAGGCCGACTTTCTAAAAGCGGCATTTGCAAACCCGGAATATTAAAATAAACCTTGCGAAAAGATGTACCTTATTATTCCGAGTTCAGGCATACTAAACTCGATCTTCTACCATGTTCCCTGGGTCGGTTAGGATCATAGGGTGTAATAATCCAGGCCGCCCATACTGGCCTATGAGAACAGGGTAGCCTTGCAGTAGTGAACAACAAGATGGCGGTAATTCACTACTAGGACATGCCACGCATCCAGGCTTGTCCTACCTTAGGCGTACAATGCACCCTGCCCGTGGGCCTACCAGAGGGGTGACTAACATGCAGCTAAGGGAAGGTTTTAGGGACTGGCAAGTGTGGGCACTTGTCGGTCGGCGTGTCAGTACCAGACTGCACGCAGGTTCTGCGATGGCAGACCTTAGACGTATTTTACCGGCCGCTTCTGTGGGTGGCACAACCCGTGCTGCAAGCCCACCAGCGGTGTTCGTATTTACATGCCCTGGCGCCCCTGGCGCACTTTACTGGGGTCTGATAGTAAACCAAACAATCCAATCATGGAATCCAACCAACATATACCATTTACATAGGGAGCACTCGCACCGCGACACTGGTTGGCAGTGGCACAGCGCGCTGAGCGGCCAACACCATAAAAACACATGAGGCACAGCGACAAAAAGAGGAAGGGAGACTCACGCCAAGGTGCCAGGTCTAACACGTGTCCCCTCCAGCTGAAAAGTGGGGAGAACTACCCTACCCCAGGGAGTTCCTCATCACTAAGGCGGAAAAATCTGGACAGACCGTCAGCATTGGCGTGATCTGTACCAGGGCGATGTTCCACCGTGAAATCCATACCCTGTAGGGAAATGGACCACCTCAACAGCTTTGGATTCTCACCCCTCATATGCATCAACCATCTGAGGGGCCTGTGGTCCGTCTGAACCCGGAAGTGAGACCCAAACAAGTAGGGTCTTAGCTTCTTCAGCGCCCAGACCACAGCAAATGCCTCACGCTCAATAGCACTCCACCTTTGTTCCCGTGGAAGTAACCTCCTGCTAAGAAAGGCTACGGGTTGATCTAGGCCCTCCTCATTAATCTGTGAAAGAACAGCCCCCACACCATGCTCTGAAGCGTCTGTCTGAACGATAAACTCTTTGGAGAAGTTGGGAGCCAAGAGCACGGGCGCCGTGCACATCGCAGTTTTCAAGGCCTCAAAAGCTTTCTGACAGGTGTCAGTCCAGATCACTTTCCTGGGCTGCTTCTTCGAAGTCAGCGCGGTCAAGGGGGCAACCATGTTGCCATACCCCTTGACAAACCTCCTGTAGTACCCGGTGAGACCTAGGAAGGCTCTCACCTCCGTCTGGGTTTTGGGCGCCTCCCAATTCAGGATGGTTTCTATCTTGGGCTGAAGGGGTGCCACCTGGCCACTCCCAACTTGGTGTCCCAAGTACACCACGGAACCCTGCCCGATCTGGCACTTACTCGCCTTGATCGTGAGGCCTGCCTTGCGCAGCGCCATCAACACTTCCCAGAGGTGACGCAAGTGTTCCTCCCAAGTGGAGCTGAACACGGCGATGTCATCCAGGTAGGCTGCACTGAACGAATCCAGCCCAGCCAACACCTGGTTGACCAATCTCTGGAAGGTGGCCGGGGCATTCTTCATCCCAAATGGCATGACCCGGAACTGGTAGTGCCCATCTGGGGTGGAAAATGCTGACCTCTCTTTGGCCCCCTCGGTCAAGGCGATCTGCCAATACCCAGACGTTAAATCAAACGTGCTGAGGTAGGTGGCAGCCCCTAGCCGATCGATGAGCTCATCAGCTCGGGGGATGGGGTGTGCGTCGGTCCTAGTGACCGAATTGAGTCCTCTGTAGTCCACACAGAACCGGAGTTCGGGTGTGGCTCCTGGCGCTGCAGCCTTTGGGACCAAGACCACGGGGCTGGCCCAAGGACTGCTAGAAGACTCAATTACCCCGAGGGCAAACATCTTGGAGACCTCCTCCTTGATGCAGGCCCTCACCCTGTCAGTCACCCTGTAGGCCTTGTGCCGCACAGGTGGACTATCCCCAGTGTCCACATCATGGACGCACCAATCAGTGACACCAGGGACCAGGGAAAACAGGTCAGAAAACTGTCCCAGCAACTGGCGACAATCCTTCTGTTGCTCAGGGGTCAGGGTGGAAGAGAGGATGACACCATCCACTGACCCATCTTGCTCCTTGGCTGACAGGAGGTCAGGAAGAGGTTCTGTTTCCTCTTCCATTCCAGCATCTGTTGCCAAGAGCATGCCCACTTGGGACCTCTCCAAGTGGGGCTTGAGGCGGTTGACGTGTAGGACCCTTAAGGGGTTCCTCGGAGACTTCAGGTCCACCACGTAGGTAACAGGACTCTTGCGCTCCACCACCTCAAAGGGACCGGTCCACTTATCCTGGAGCGCACACGGCTCCACGGGGGCCAAGACCCATACTTTCTGTCCAGGCTGAAGCTCTACCAGAGTGGCATTCTGGTCGTACCACCGCTTCATCTCCTCCTGGCTGGCTTCCAGATTTGCCTCAGCAAGTTGCCTGAAACGCCTAGTCTGATTCCTGAAGGCCAGCATGTAGCTATATACATTCTGGGGAGGCTTTCTGGGAGATTGCTCCCAGCCTTCTTTGACCAGACTTAGAGGTCCTCTGACTGGGTGACCATACAGAAGCTCAAAGGGACTGAACCCCAGAGACTTCTGTGGCACCTCACGGTAAGCGAAGAGAAGGCATGGTAAGAGGACGTCCCACTTACGCCTCATGGCTCCGTCTAGGCCCATTATCATGCCTTTGAGGGTTCGGTTGAATCTCTCAACCAACCCGTTTCCTTGGGGGTGGTAAGGTGTGGTGAACTTGTAGGTTACACCACACTCTTGCCAAAGAGATTTCATGTACTTGGACATGAAATTGGTACCTCGGTCAGACACCACCTCTAGAGGGAATCCCACTCGGGAGAAAATTCCCATCAGTGCACGTCCCACCACGGGGGCCGTCACTGTCCTCAGAGGAATGGCTTCCGGGTACCGGGTGGCATGGTCCACCAGGACCAGGATGAACCTATTGCCCATCGCTGTCTTGGGGTCCAGTGGCCCTACAATGTCAATCCCCACTCGCTGGAATGGGGTACCGACCACAGGGAATGGTTGGAGTGGAGCCTTCTGCTTCCTTCCACTCTTTCCACTTGCCTGGCAAGTCTGGCATGTCCTGCAGTGAGTATCGGAACTCCTGCGCATTTGAGGCCAATAAAAGTGGGTGACAAGCCTTTCAAAGGTCTTGTCCTGCCCCAAATGCCCTGCCAATGGCACATCGTGAGCCAGCCCCAGTAGGAAGGCTCTGAAGTCCTGGGGTACCACCAGCGCACGGGCTGACCCAGGCTCAGCAACCTTAGGCTCTGTATATAGGAGGTCGTTCTCCCAGTAAACGAAATGTGATCCTGACTGATCACCTGCGGCCTGGTCTGCAGCCTGCTGCCGCATACCCACGAGAGAAGGGCACTCCTTCTGTGCCTTGCAAAAGTCCTCCCTGGTGGGACCCCCTTCCTGCTGCCAATGGGTCAGCTCCGGCAGGTCTCCCAGTTCAGCTATCTGCTCCCCTGTAGGCTCCAGGGCATCCCCCTCAAGGTCTGCTTCCTCCTGGACCGTGGGAACTTCAGGGGCCGGCTTCCCGCGCCCCTTGCTCCTTCTCTCTGAGGCCGGTTCCTGGGCCTCCCTCTCAGGCTCCAGGACCTCTTGAGTACCTCTACTGGCTGCCATGGACCGTGTGGTGACACACGCCCAATCCGGCATACCCAACATCTCTAGGTGAGCACTCCGCTCCACCTTAGCCCAAGGTGAGCTCTCCAAATCGTTCCCTAACAAACAGTCTACAGGCATGGCGGGCCTCACAGCTACCTGAAGAGTACCAGAGACCCCCCCCCACTCAAAGGGAACCTGAGCCACCTTGCAGTGTCTCTCTGTGTTGTCAGCGGCAACAACGGGATAGAATGCATTGGGGACCACCTGCTCCTGAGACACCAGGTGACACCTGACAGCTGTCACACTGGCTCCTGTATCTCTAAGAGCTTCCACTCTATGGCCATTTATGGTCACCCACTGCCTGTACTTCTTAGTGTTCTCAGGCAGCTGGGTTGGAGGGACCACTTCACGGTCTCCTAGCGAGACCAGGGACATCTCTGCGGGACCCCACCCACCTTGGACATCCCTCTCCTCCCCCAAGGCTACACTAGTCACCTGCCGGGGTGGAGCACCAGTGGGTGCTGGTTTACCAAACAATGGACACTTTACATCAGAGGCAAAATGCCCCAAATTGTTACACCTGTAACATCTTACGGGCCCCTTTTGAACAGGAGGACCTGTCGGGGCCCCGGTCGGTTTCTGGGGTGGGGGAGGCTGAGAACCCTTCCCTTGGTTCCCTTGGGGACTATTTTGGGGCCCTTTTTGGAACTGCTTCTGTTTACCCCTGTCCCCCCCACTCTTCTGCTGGGGACCCTGCCCACCTTTGGCGGAATCTCCCACGGTACCCTTGTGGACCCTGGTACTGACCCAACGGTCCGCCTCCTCAGCAAGCTTCCTCGGGTTAGTCAGCTTACTATCGATCAGGTGCTGGCGTAGCTCAGGAAAACAATTACTGGACAAGTGCTCCCATGCCATTAAATCAAGAAGCCCTTGATAATCATTCACCTTACTACCCTTTACCCAACCATCCAGCGCTCTGCAAAAGAAAGTCACATACTCCACATACGTACTATTGGGAATCTTAGTGCAACCCCTGAACCTCTGTCTGTATAACTCAGGGGTCAACCCATACCTAGCCATCAATGCTTCCTTCATATGGGCATAAGAATTACGAACATCAACAGGTAAATCTAACAGTGTGTCCCGCCCTTCACTCAGGAACCTTCCCCACAACCCCGCTCCCCAATCTTTCTCAGGGACCCGGTGGGAAGACATGGCTACCTCGTAGGCTCTGAACCACTGCCCGATGTCGTCATTCCTGAAGAACTCCTTCACTACATCCTTGGGAATATAAACTCTTGGTTCCGCCGGTACTGGCGGTGTGCTGCCACCAGAGGGATTAAGCTCCAAACTTTTTGCTTTCAGCTCCAGCTCCCTCAGCTTCATGTCATGCTCTAATTGTAGTTTCTTTTCTTCCATGGCTAATCTTTGTTTTTCCATATCCATCTGCCCATGAAGTTTTGCCATTTCCACCTCGTGTGCCCGGGTTGCGGCCCTGTCTGCCAACTCTTCTGGCGACAGGCACCTGCCAAACTCATGGACACTTTCTGGGGGAACCACTTCCACCTGATTCTCTGGTGCCTTTGACTCATACCAGGCCCTCAGCGCCTTCACAAATTGGGTCTTGTTTTTCAATCCAGTTTGGGCAATCCTGAACTTGGAGCAAAGACCTTTCAAGTCTTCATTGGTACGATTCTGAAGTGCGTCTTCCTCCCAATCTACGTCTTCAAATCCAGAGATTATGGAAGCCGCCCTTCCGGCTGACAGTGAACCAGGCATGGCTCTAGCAACGGAGACTCTTGGCAAAACAAAAACAAATGCTAGCCTTGTGGCTGTGTTACTGGTCTGCTCTCACTACGTGGTGATCAGTGATTCACTATACGCAAACCACAAATGCAAATCCGTAAATCCCACCGCTGCCACCAATGTTAGAAATGAGGGGGCTCTGGTTGACGCAGGTGTGAACCCACAACAAGCAGGGACCCTTTACTTCTTGTCAGGGCGAAGGATGACTCCCCAGAATAACCCCTGCTCACCCTCTAGGTGCGTGGCGCGAGCAGTCTAGGCTAAGTCTCAGGCGTACACGGTTAAGCAAGTGCAATAATACATACAGTAACCCCTTGCATGCACCACAAACGGACACCAATCAGGAGGTATATAAAAATAAGCTTTTATGTAGTTTCAGCAGATTCAAATACAAGGCCCAGTAACGTTGAACTGATGGGGCCACAATTCTTGGAAATACGGTCAAGTTCTCTTGGTCTTACGGAAAGTTCTTTAGGCGGGCACAAGGTAACTGTAGGCCTCAGCGCACTTCGTGCTGAGGCAGCGCCCGGGGAGCACACAGCAGATGACAGGGAAATAAGAACGTTGCGGACCCTGGATCCGATGCGAGCTCGCGGTCGAGTTCGTAAGTACAGTACCTTGTTTCTTGACGCAAAGGCGGGTGCGGGATTTCAGCGGCTCTTCGACAGAGGAGCGAGGCGGCGTCCGGGGCTCCCACACTTCACGATGGGGGGGTCTGATCTTCAGGCTCACGACAGGAGCGGGGTGTTTGCAGGTGGCGGGTGAACAAAGCGGGGCAGCCGGGCACGCCGATGCGTCCGGGCCGTCCGAGGCTTGGAGATGCTCACAAACGCCGATTCCGGCGGGAGGGTGAAGGTGCACAGCGAGCCTCCACGAGCGAGGTGACGGGGCAGCCCAGCACAGCGTAGGGGGAGCGGCTCCGATCGAGCGAGGCTCTTCCCAAGGCGGGGGCGGCTAAGCAGTCCTGGTCACGGCTCAGGGAGGGACTGGGCACGAGGGTCACAGCTCCGGCGAGGGAAAGGACACCACAGTCCAGCAGCAGGCGAGTGAAGATCAGGTAGAGCCCAATGGTCCTGGGGCTCAGTTCAGGGGGCAAGCTCAGTTCCAAGCCCTTGGAGATCGTTTTTGGAAAAGCACAAGTCTTGAAAGTAAAAGTAAAGTAAAAGTCTTCAGCAACAGCTTCTCTTCTCTCCTTTGGCAGCAAGGTCACCACTGCAGGCCAATCCCCCAGGATAGGGACAGTCTTCCTCCTACAGCTTTCCCGGTGCCTCCCCCTCAGGCAGAGATTATTCTTGGTCAAAAGCGGATCTAGTTTCTTAGGAGCAGGGCTCCTCCATTTATACCACAAATCTTTTGTTCTCCCAGGCCAGGGGGGCCCTTGCCTAGTTCAGTCCGGTTTCTGAGCACTTTGTTTACGTGATGCAGGCTTCTTCTTTCAGAGTGCAGGGCAGAGTCATCAGACGCTCCACAGGGGGTGGAGCCGGCATCGAGGTAGCGGAGCACTGTCCTATTCAGAACCTAGAAGCACTCCTCCCACCCATCTACCTGTCGATCGTCCTATTCATACCAGGCTACCTAGCCCTGCCCATCTGGGTTCCCCCAGCCCTGTCACTCACACCAGCCAGACATCAGATACACATCACGCAGAGGCGGCTGAAATGTTTAGGCACGCAAAGGCCGACTTTCTAAAAGCGGCATTTGCAAACCCGGAATATTAAAATAAACCTTGCGAAAAGATGTACCTTATTATTCCGAGTTCAGGCATACTAAACTCGATCTTCTACCATGTTCCCTGGGTCGGTTAGGATCATAGGGTGTAATAATCCAGGCCGCCCATACTGGCCTATGAGAACAGGGTAGCCTTGCAGTAGTGAACAACAAGATGGCGGTAATTCACTACTAGGACATGCCACGCATCCAGGCTTGTCCTACCTTAGGCGTACAATGCACCCTGCCCGTGGGCCTACCAGAGGGGTGACTAACATGCAGCTAAGGGAAGGTTTTAGGGACTGGCAAGTGTGGGCACTTGTCGGTCGGCGTGTCAGTACCAGACTGCACGCAGGTTCTGCGATGGCAGACCTTAGACGTATTTTACCGGCCGCTTCTGTGGGTGGCACAACCCGTGCTGCAAGCCCACCAGCGGTGTTCGTATTTACATGCCCTGGCGCCCCTGGCGCACTTTACTGGGGTCTGATAGTAAACCAAACAATCCAATCATGGAATCCAACCAACATATACCATTTACATAGGGAGCACTCGCACCGCGACACTGGTTGGCAGTGGCACAGCGCGCTGAGCGGCCAACACCATAAAAACACATGAGGCACAGCGACAAAAAGAGGAAGGGAGACTCACGCCAAGGTGCCAGGTCTAACAGAAAACATCAACAACAATGACATTTTTCAGAGTGGTGTTCTTTATATATAACAAAGTCTGACCAATACATGGTGCAAGAACATTCAGCCGACACGTGTTTCGTCACACTGTGTGTAGCTATGACTCTTCAGGGCTGTAATAGTGTACGAGAACGCGGCTTCTCGTACACTAGTGAATCGCGGATAACGAGTTCCCGGTTTCCAAGGTGTTCCAACACCTTGGAAACCGGGAACTCGTTATCCGCGATTCACTCACATATCGGAGCTTTCACCCGTACCGGAGGATCCACTACCCGTGATCCGTAATATATCTGAGCGCCCAGCCGATCACCCTAGCTGTCGAAATATCTCGCCGCTCACCTGATCACTTCGGATACGGTATAACTTTATACAGCACAGTAATCTCTGAAGCCGCGTTCTCGTACACTATTACAGCCCTGAAGAGTCATAGCTACACACAGTGTGACGAAACACGTGTCGGCTGAATGTTCTTGCACCATGTATTGGTCAGACTTTGTTATATATAAAGAACACCACTCTGAAAAATGTCATTGTTGTTGATGTTTTCCTTTCAAGAAACCAGAGTCTCTGAGTATTGTTCATTCCGCTTTATATGCTAACAATAGCGTTATCCTGATTGCGTGCGCAGGACTTTGTTTGCTATTTATTTAAGTGGGTTCTCCCACTTTATCGCAGGGATCCTTTGGGTTGGTATCCCTGACCTGGCAGCACCTAAACTCACTATCGGAAAGTGATACCCTTAGTGCACACGCTTGAGCGCCATTTCCTTCATTCCCATCCAACCCTGCCATTTTTGTATACCCATATATACGTGTTTGAGCAATATAGTTCTATCTTCAATAAAATAGCAAGGTTTGCTATTCTCACCTCACAAGGCCGGTTGCACTGATAAGTCAGCAAGAAAAGGCTAAGTGCCTCTTGTCCAGTAGCCCTCAATCAGGAACTGAAGATAGGACTCTGTACTACTTGTCCCAGTATCCCCTGGGGTGAAGTCTCCTCTCTGCCCTTCACTTTCTGTGCTTGACTTTTATAACAATCTCATTGTTGTTAAAACTATTAGTAGATAGAATTAACAGAAAGTAGCTTGATGCCCTTTCAATTATTTTCGTTCTATGAGATTGTGTTCTTTTGAGTAACCAAAAAAACTAGACACATAGTTGTCAACCATCTACATTCTCTTAGCAATAAAAAAACAAGCTAACGTAAAACAAAGCAGTCAGTATGTTAACTACTGTAAATATATCCACACAAGCTTGTTTATCACATTGCAGAATATAATATTAATCACATATGCCTCATATGAATCATACATATTCATCACCCTGATTAATTACCTAGCACATGTAACTCAAGCAGGAGAATGCCAAGAACAGAAAAAACACAACACTCTTAACTTCGCCAGAATGATAAGATACATACAATTAATATAACTGTAAATAAATGCAAAGCTATATGCTCAATCACAAATGAAGGAAGCTAGGCATTTATATTAATTCTCTAATTCTTGCAGAATTATGCAAAGTCATATACTGGGTATAAAATAGTAAAAGATACAAACTGTCCCTTTGTTAACTTTTTGTTCATGTTGCTTCCGAAAATAGAGGTGCAATTTTTGGCATATAGCCCCATCCTATTACTAATCATTTTCTCTCAGCGACAGGGACATATAAGAATGTTTTAAAGAATGTAGATGGTGGACTTCTAGATGACATGGAAGCCATTAAGGACAATGACAGAGCAGTATCGCTTGTAAAGCAGTATTTGCCAAATTCAACATTGTTGTTCGGTTTGTTGACATTGAAACTTGGGCACATACATACAGAAACGCAGCATCATGGAAATTCAATGATGTAGACACTGTCTGCATACAGATTCTTTCCAGAGCAGATGATGGAGCAGAAGTCGCCAGGGTGAGAATTTCATCATATACTGCATATTTCAGGATTGACAACTGCATGGCAGTGCAGTATGATTAGTGCAATTTTATCGACCTAATCGCTTTTCTCGTGTAGATTGCCACTATTGATGGCAATTCCAATGGAACATCCAAACAAATGGTTTCATAACATATTATGCACAAAAAAGGTCTTAGTTGAAGAACAATGAACTTGCAAAATTATATGGTCCAATCAGTACTGATTGCATTCAATAATTCGTCAAAGTAAAATGCCATATTTTCCCGGTATTGCTGCGCAGTTGGATAGAGATCATTTCCGATTCACGCTGGGATTAAAACTGGCTTTATTTCTTTACTAGAAGAAAGATGAGAATTGTGCAACCAATTATCAGTAGGGTAGTAATCCACTAAATAAATTTGAAAAAAGTGAGCTGAAGAATGAAAGATCGAATCCGAAAATGGCTTTAAAACCAGTCAGTGGGCCTAATCCAATATTTCTGAAAACTGTAGTTATGCCAGTTATGTTTGATGCAGAAAATATAGTAAGCAACAGATCAGCAAAAATAGTTGGAAACTGCATCTGCACGAGTCTTTGGATTTCAGATGATGAACGAGCTGTTTGCAAAGCAAATGTTTCTACTGCAGATGTTAAAGACACCTCATTCTGCATTAATATTGCAACAAAGTTATTTAACTTATGAAAGCAAATATATATCATGTCTCTTTATGGCTATGAAACACATTCAAACAACTTTCGGAGAGGAGGATTCAATGTAATACCACAACATTTCACAATTGTTTTAACCTTTAACAAATAAGTGAACCCGGAAGCCATCCAACAACATGTATCATTTGTCCTTATTAGATAGGTTGCCACCGTCGATACAGACGATTGCTGTCTGCAGAAGGAGAGAAGCTGTGCCTGATCCCTGGGCTCCACTGGGGACTTAATCTCCCATTTTCCCCCATGCCTGGAAATGCGCTAAAAGTGCGACGCCTGCCTGTGGCCAGTGTTGCCGCCGTCATTTCTGCCGATTGCTGTCCGCAGAAGGGGAGAAGCCATGCCTGATTCTTGGGCTCTGCTGGGGACTTCATCTCAAATCTTTCCCCCTGCCTAGAAAAGAGCTAAAAGTGCAATGCCTGCCTGTCGATACTGCCGATTGCTGTCCGCAGAAGGAGAGAAACTGTGCCTGATGCCTGGGCTTGGCTGGGGACTTTATCTTCCATCTTCCCCTGTGCCTGTAAACGTTCTAAAAGTGCAACACCTGCCTGTGCCTGGAAACATGCTAAAAATGCGTCGCCTGCCCGCGGCTAATGTTGCCGCCGTCGATACTGATGATTGTTGTCCGCAGAAGAGGAGAAGCTGTGCCTCATTCCTGGGCTCCCCTGGAGACTTCATCTCCCATCTTCCCGTGCCTGAAAATGCACAAAAAGTGTGTTACCTGCCTGCGGCCAGTGTTGCCATCGTCAATACTGCTGATTGCTGTCTGCAGAAGGGGAGAAGCTGTGCCTGATTCCTAGGCTCCACTGGGGACTTCATCTCCCATCTTCCCCCGTGGCTGGAAACATGCTAAAAGTGCGATGCCTGCCCACAGCCAGTGTTGTCGCCATTGATACTTTGGATTGCTGTCCGCAGAAGGGGAGAAACTGTGCCTGATTCCTAGGCTCTGCTGGGGACTTCATCTCCCATCTTCCCCCATGCCTAGAAATGCCCTAAAAGTGCAATGCCTGCCCAGGTCAGTGTTGCCGCCAACAATGCTGCCAATTGCTGTCCACAGAAGGGGAGAAGCTGTGCCTGATTCCTGGGCTCCGCTGGGACTCCATCTCCCATCTTGCCCTGTGCCTGGAAATGCACTAAAAGTGCAACGCCTACCCACGGCGCAAGACTTGCATGGGGACCCATCTGGGGACGTGCCTGGGCAAAGCCAGGGCAAAGCCCGGGCCAAGGGCAGCCCCATCCATGCCCGTCATTGCTTGGAGGAGGCTGGGCTGGTCCACCCCTCTATCTTGTGGGTCTAAATCTCAGTACAATCACCAAAGAATAATGGCCAAAAGGAAACTAAGAGCACCTGAGACGGGTGGCGTAATCATCAACACGTTGGACTTTTTCCTGACCAGAGCAGCGGATGTGCTCTTGAAGGAAATCGAGTTAACAGAGTGCCGCCTCTCCTTGGAAGAGGTAAAACTCCCTATTGTAATTTCAGAGGCTTCTGGCCTGGGTCATACAGAACAGCAGCCTGTCCAAAATGAAGTCCCCTGTGTATCGACCCTGATTACTAACTCTAATTCCTGTAGGCCTGATGACAGCCCCCCAGTAGAATCCCCGAGAAAACAGAAGAGTGGGAGGTCCAAAATGGCCCCTGCGTCTAAATCTTCCGAAGCACCCAAAATCATATCAGTGGCTTCCCCCCGGGGCTTACAGGCAGCCCCTGATTCTGTTTGACATCCACTGGCCCATGGAGACTCTTTATACCAAAAACTGGAGCAGTCAATTAATACCCTTTTGCAGCCCATCCTGCTCAGACTGTCTAAAATGGAGGAGAACTTAAACCTCATCCGTAATACAAAACTGGGGAATGAGCCATCTGGGCAGAGAGGTGTTCAAGGGGGAAATCCATGTTATCTTCAACCACCGCCGAAGTGCTTGTCTCAGTGTTCCGTCTTAGCTCCAAATGCTTACCCTCCCATGCATCCACCCGAACCATCCTCTGGCGAGTCTTTGGAAGCTCCTGCACAATTCTATGGTCAACTTGGGGCTGAGAGTGGTAATAACCCCACCCAATCTAACCTAGTTTTAGCAGGAGAGGGCTGTCAGCTGGGCACTGAGGGTCCGGCTAGTAATGGCGCAATCCCCCATGCAAAATAACTAGGAGGGTTGGTGCCTGTTCCAGTCTACAGTCCAGTGAGCATGCAGAGCAATTTAACTATTGCGCAAGGCAGACGTTTGGATCTCCCAACCGCAGCTTACCCTTTTGTTATTGTTCTTGATAATACTCCTGAATTGAAATCGACTACATAGGAATCCACAGAGCTTCTGATGCACAAGGTTTACATTGGCTCTCTAAATTTAATACGGGTTATCTTAAACTTTATAATTATCTCTTCATGGCCAGACGTGTGTATTGGGTGGGCAGTGGTCCCAAAACTATTCAGGGGGACTGTATAGTTCACTGCTATTCAGTACTAAAGTGCAAGTGCTCCTACTGTAAATTGTGTTTTGATTGGTTCTCCATGATTGGAATATTTGATTTACTGGTAAGTCCCTAGTAAAGTGCATTGCATGTTCCCAGGGCCTGTAAATCAAATGCTACCGGTGGGCCTGCAGAATAGCCTTTCATATGTGTCTCGGACCTGCCACTGCAGTGTCTGCGTGTGCAGTATTTAACTGACATGTCGACCTGGCAAGTGCACCCATTTGCCAGGCCTAACCCCTCCCTTCTATTACATTTAAGTCACCCCTAAGGTAGGCCCAAGGTAGCCCTATGGGCAGGGTGCAGTGTATTTAAAAAGTAGGACATGAAGTGGTGTGTTTTCATATGTCCTAATAGTGAAATACTGTGCATTTCGTTTTTCACTGCCCGCCACAATGTTGTGAAGGGACGTGGTGCATTGGCATGCACAACGTGACAGGCACCACGCAGTGCCTGCCACCTTGTCCATGCCAATGCTGAGGGGTACCATAGGTACCCCCCAAGTACAGCCCCCCACCCCTCCAACCCCCTGAGGGCCCACAATGGGCCCCCATAGCATTTACCGCATGCCTTTCTATAGCGGAGTCTCCGCCATGGAAAGGCATGAGAAATGCCCCATAGTAATATGGATGGTGGTGTCTTGCAGACACCCCCACCATATTGAGTCCCTTTTCCGCCCGGTTGATATTTCGACCGTCGGAAAAGCGGCGGATGTTCTCCCCGTCCGCCGCGGTGCCCCCTGCCATACTAATATGGCGGGGGTGAACCAGGGACATATGGCGGTGGATCTCCACCACCAATCCGGAGGTGGAGATCTGCCCGCCATCCTAATAGACCCCTTAGTGTGTATGCATAGTGGCTTGAAGTCGACACCTTCAAAATTTCCCTCCACTGCAGCACAAGCCATGGAATATTTTTGTTTAATACTAACCACAGGCTGTGCAGAGCTCTCTGTGTAGAACACACTTTTGTACTCAGTGCGGAGACAATCAACATATCAAAGGGATTGAACGTTCTGTGGAGTCCATAAGAATGATTTGGGAGAATGTGCTAATCCTGAACATGTGAGTGTGAGTGTTTATAATAAAACGCGACGTGGTAACAATGAATAATAAGATATTCACACACATCACAAGTTATTAAATATGTAGTTCAAATACTAATGCATTGGCAGAATATTCAGGTTTTTGCAGTTTGTTTTGTGTATATTGCTAACATTTTTGTGTGAGGAGTGTAGTCATACATAAATATTACGTCAGTCACATTTGAATAATAGGCCTATTGCACCCAATGCAGATTTAGCGCTTGAGAATTAAAAATACTGACTTTTATACCAACATTAAGGGGCCTATTAGGATGGTGGTCGGAATTTACCCCCGACTGCCATGGTAGCAGGACAAGACCACCCGCAAGGACTGCGGCATAACTGCCGGTCCAATTAGGACGCACCGCAGTCGAAATCCGACCGCGGCGGTCGGATTCTGGCGATTAACAGTACGGTGGTTGCTGCTGCCAGCAGCACCGCTGCGGCGTGAAAATGAGTATGTCATGCATGTCACTGCACTGCGTGGCAGGCACTGCACAGTGCCTGCCACCTGGTACAGGGACATGTACCCCCCCCCCAGTACACCCACACACACCCCTAACACTTTGGCGGCCCACAATGGGCCCCGGGGACATTCTCGGCATGCCTTTCCATGGCAGTTCCACTGCCGCAGAATGGCTGGCTACCGCCGGCATCATAATCATACCTGCGGAGCCTGGCCCTGCACCGGCATTATGGTAGCGGTCCAGTTTCGCCCGCTAGGCATGCGTGTGGACTGGTACCGGCAGAAAAGTGGCAGGCAGAGATTCTCACTGCCGCGGCCATCACCGCCATGCTAATGGGCGGTTTTCAGGGTTGCGATCGCAGGCAGATGTCCAGCCACCGGTTCAACGGTTGCCACCGCCAGCCCGGCAGCAGCCATCCATCCTCTATCTTAATAGACCCCTTAGTGTAGGTATGGAAGAGACTATAAGAACAGGTTTCTCCTGTGCAAAAATATGCTCTTTTTAATATGACTTGCTACACTGTTGTGAGAAGTTTCTCTCTTTAGGAGTGAAGCGCTCTTCAGCAGAGGAGTGCATATATGGTCTGTATGTAGTGGGGGTTCCTGGCCCTCATTATAAATGACGCATGTGTAGCGTGAAGTGCTAGGATTACCTTTATTAACTAAGCTTGTTTTACTATTCTAATCTATAAATAGTCTCTTGCATGTCTGCTTGCAGTCCATGCTTTTGTTCAATGTTTTTCAGAAAATATGGGATTCATTAAATCATACAAGGGCTTTATTCGGTCAGCATAATGTGGCAAGTAAGCTCGTTTGTAGGACATACTGTCGAAGTGGCTTATAAACAGACATTACCTTCGATATATCGGTCTTACTTCTGGAAGTGTTAGATTCACTGCATCAGGAGTGTGTATATCAGCCAACACAGGCCATGACATACAATGTGTATTTGTAAAGCGCACATTCACCCAGAGGCATCTTGGCGCTGAATAACAGATGTTTATTGTTACCCAACTCAATGGTACTCATTTTATTGACCTCAGATGGATGAAACATTGGAAGGGTCGAAATATAAGAGAGCGGGACGCTCGCAGAATATAGGAACTAAGAGCGTAGTAGGTGAACTTGCCAGGTCCAAATGGCAGTTTAAAACTGCACATACAGGCTCTGCAGTGGCAGGCTTGAGACATGTTTGATGAGCTGCTCATGTGGGTGGCACAATCAGTTCGGCATTACATTTTAGACACAGAGCAGATGCACTTTAGCACTGGCCAGCTGTGAAAAAGTACACAGAGTCGTAAAGCCAGCAAAAACGAAGTTCAGCACACACTCAAAACAGAAAGGCAGAAGGCAAAACGTCAAAGGAAACCACACCAAAAGATTCCAAAACAGCCATCCTTCTCACATCCAAATCTAAGCAATGGTACTTTGTAAAGGAGTGATGTGATCTCTGCCAAGTGAACACCCTTGGCAAGTGCTGATGATGAACTTTGCTCTGGTGGAATGAGCATACATTCATTTGGAGGTTCCTTCTTATCAAGGGTATAATGATTTTAATAAAAAGGACAATCTAACGTGACAATGTTCTCTTCCAGACCGCCATGCCCTAATTGCTGCCTACAGAACCAATAAAGATCTGGTCATTAGATATGATTTCCATCATCCGGACAATGTAATAACTGAGCACCCCTCCCTAAAGCCCAGCTGATGTAGCCTTTCCTTCTCCTTAGTGAACTGGGGTGGTGGGAAGAGTATTGGGTTGCACCAGATGGAAAGCAGTCCTCATCTTGTCTGGGAAGCTGCAAGTGAATAGTGGGTGGACACACAGCGCTGATGCATGAACCTGCAGTAATGGACACAAGAAAAAAAAAATTTCATGGTGAATAAACCTATTTGACTACTGTGTAGGGGTTCAAATGTTGCCCCCACCGAAAACATCAAAACCAAATTCTGATCTCATTTGGGTATGGCAAATGGTATAGGCGAAAACATATGTAAGCCCCTGTAAAAGTATAGGAATAATCAGTAATTTGAACAAGGGTGGTCAGGAAAGGAAATAAACACCCCGAGGGCTGCAATGTAACCTTTCACAGTGACCACCATACAAGCTTGCTGAGCTAAAGAGAGATAAAAGCATAACACATCAGACAGGTATGCCTGCAGGTGGTCTATATTTTGATAATTACACGAAACTGATCCAACGTCCTGAGTAGATCGATTTTGTGGAGGAGCAAGGAGCTGACACTGTGACATCAACCTCCTTAGCCAGCAGGAGAAAAGACCTCAGGTGTCCATGCTCAATCTCCAGATATGAAGGTGGGTGGAGGCTCTGGAGGGTGAAGTGTAGAAACTGTCCCTCACTCTGAGAGTCAGTTGACGCAGGGGACAGTTGCAGGAGGTGATACCACAACACCCTTGGTCAGTCTGGGGTGATGAGAATGAATTGGGCTTGGTGCAGCTTCCTCAATACCTGAGGAGTTAACGGTATGCGGGAAATGCATATTAACATGGAAAATCCAACCTTAACCAAAATGCATCCTCCAAGGCTCCCTGCAATGGCAACTGGATGACGCATAATTGTAGTTACTGTGTGTTCTCATGAATGATGAAAAAGTTGACTCGAGGATTGCTCCACATGGTGAACATGTTCTAGACAACCTTCATTTGGAGATGACGTTATGGTTGGCAAGAGGGCGCAGACTCAGATTGACGGACCTAGATTTCAGAGAGCCTGCTAGATGGTAGATGACCTGCCAGATCCAATGGATATGCACCGAGGTCCAGAGTTTCAGTACTTCTCAGCATTGAAGATGAGGATCCATGCATCCCTTATTTTTGACATACCACATCGAAATTGTTAGACTTGGGGGTCTCTAGTTGGCACAGGTATGCACTTGTGACAAATAGGGACCCTCTCCTCTAGTCAGGGTAGGGGGGTACACTCCTAACATAACCCCTGCTCACCCCCTTGGTAGCTTGGCACGAGCAGACAGGCTTATCTCAGAGGCAGTGTGTAAAGCATTTGTGAACACATACAGTAACCAAGTGACAACACTACAAATGGACACCACACAGGTTTTATATTAAAAATAAGTATTCTTTATATAGATTTACCACAAGACCATTAAACGGCAAAAACACACAATACTGTTACTTTAGATGGTAGAATTTTGCTTAGTTCTCTTAAGTTCTTAAATGCAACACTTTAAGTCAATGTACCTTTTAGATGCGTTGCGCTTCCATGACAAGCAATGTCGCAGCGATGGAAATGCGGCAAAGTTCTGGTGCAAAAGAAATAAAGACGTGAAGATCTTCCGGATGCGTTACGCTTCTCCGATGTTGCGAGAAGACTCGACTCGATGCTTCAGCTGCAGCGGCGTCACCCTTTACGCGATGCGACGACAGCGGCCTTGGGAGCGACACTCTTCTCCGACGTTTGCGAGATGCTTCCGCTCGATGCGATGTTGCAGCGGCGAAACCCCTTTACGCGATGCGACGACAGCAGCTCCGACGGCGGCACGCTTCTCCTTCTTGAGTCGCGCTTCCAGCTTCTTGCGACACGCAGTCCCTCAGAAGGCCCAACAACAGCAGCAGGCACTTCCAAAGAACTCTGGGGAGATGGGGAGTGAAGTCTGTTGTTCCTGAGACTTCAGCAGGAGGCAAGCTCTTTACCAAGCCCTTGGAGATCCTTCACAAGTTGAGCAAAAGTACACACAAAGTTCCTTTCTCCTCTCTTTGGCAGTAAGGCAACCACTGAAGGCCAATCCCCCAGCTTCAGGGATAGTTTCCTCCTCAGCTTCTTCTGGTTCCTCCCTCAGCAGAGGTTCTTCTTGTTTTCCCAAAGTGATCTAAATTCGTGGGATCAGGGTCCCAATATTTATACCCAGAAATCCTTTGTCCTCTGAAGGCAGAGGGGCCTTTGCCCAGTCCAAACCAGTTCCTGAGCACTCTGTTTACCAGACTTCTCCTTTCCTTTCATAGTGCAGGGCAGAAACATTAGACGCCCCACAGGAGGTGGAGCCAGCATTGTGGAAGGCAAGTACAGCTCTGGAGCACTCTGTTGACAGGATTCCATCTCTTCATTCACTGTGCAGGGCAGAGACATCAGCCGCTCCCCAGGAGGTGGAGCCAGCATTGTGGAAGGCAGGACCAGCCCTATTCACATCCCAGGTGCAACTCCTCCCACCCATCTGGATGCAGATCTTTCTATTCACCACTGGGACACCTCACCCTATCTCCTGGAATTCCCCAGCCCTGTCACTCAAACTCCAGACAAAGGAATACCCACAGCCTAGCAGAGGCAGGTTTGAATGGTTAGACAAGAAAATGCCTACTTTCTAAAAGTGGCATTTTCAAACACAGAATGTTAAAACCAACTTTACTAAAAGATGTATTTTATCATCCTGAGTTCAGGCATACTAAATTCGAATTTCTACCATGTTCTCTGAGTCAGTTAGGATTATAAGATGTAATAACCAAACTGCCCATTCTGGCCTATGGAGAACATGTAGCCTAGCCTTGCGATAGTGAAAAACGAAAATGGCTGTAATTCACTATTAGAACATGCCACACACACCAGGGCATGTCCTACCTTATCCGTACAATGCACCCTGCCCTTGGGCCTACCATAGGGGTGTCTGATATGAAGAAAAGGGAAGGTTTAGGGACTGGCAAGTGGGTGCACTTGCCCAGTCTGCATGACAGTACCAGACTGCACGCAGGCTCTGCAATGGCAGACCTTAGACACTTGTTTACAGGCTGCTTCAGTGGGTGGCACAACCAGTGCTGCAAGCCCACCAGCAGTATTTGGATTACAAGCCCTGGGCACTCCTGGTGCACTGTACTAGGGTCTGACAAGTAAACCAAACCAACCAATCATGGAATCACAAATTATACACCAATTTACAATAGGGAGCACTTGCACTGTGGCACTGGACAGCAGTGGCACAGTGCCCTGAGCAGCTAACACCAGCAAAAACATACATGAGGCACAGCGAAAAATGGAAGGGAGACTCACGCCAATGTGCCAGGTCTAACAGCAACTATATTGCCTGTAAAATCTGGACAGATTGGCCGAGAAGGAAGGTTAGCAGGCTTACAGACCAAACAAATTGCCCGCAGGTTTCACAGGCTCATGTGCCGAATCTGCTCTTCTGGAGACCACTTGCTCTGATCTCCAACTCCTCCAAATGCACATTCCACACCATGGAGGATGAGCCCATCACTGCTGTGGTCACTGCTACCATGAGGAGCACCTGTTGGGATGTGAATGCTCTCTGCATGGTGTACAGTTGTGTTACACTGCTGGTAGAAATGGGGGTCTCTGGTTGGCAGTGGCTTGCATCCTGCCCAAGTAGGGCCCCTTATTTTAGTCAGGGTAAGGGAGTTACACACCCAAGATAACCCCTGCTTACCCTCTTGGTAGCTTGGAATAAGCAGGGAGGCTTATCTCAGAGGCAATGTGTAAACACTACAAAAGGACACCACACACATTTAAAAAAATAACCAATGTTTATCTGAATAAAACAATTCCAAAACAACGAAACTACACCATACACAAGCAAATACTTCACTTTTAAAAGGTTCAAAATAGTTCCGTCCATAGGAGACTATGGATGTGTCACTTTTATCACAAAGTACCTGAGATGCGTCAAAATCTTAATGCCGCGCCTGGGAGGTGATGTGTTGATTCCTTTCTGACTAGGAGGTGATGTGTTGATTTCTTATAGCGAGGGGAGTGGCCTCGGTTCCTTACTGCTGGGCTACGTTGCTGAAGAATATGGGGCACAGGTGCTATGCGTTGAAAATCCGGACACACTGGGGTTGATTCAGTAAAACAGGCACTGCATTGATTTTCCAGCCGCGAGCAGGTGATGTGTCAATTTCTTCAGCCTCACAGCAGGGCCTGCATCAGAGTCAGAGTGGGTGCCTCGGATGTCGGCGATACGGTGCTCAGGACTCGGGTTGTGGTGATCATTTCAGCCACGAGGCAGGTGCTGCATCTATTCTTCGGCTGCACCGCGGCGATGCGTTGATTTTTCAATTGCACGGGGAAAACACTCGCTGAAGGTCAATACATAGATTTTCAGGCTTCTTTGTAGCAAAACCATGTCCAAGGGCTCAAAACTGGAATTGGCACCACTTGGCAGGTCAGAACTCCCACAGAGGAGTTCAGGAGCTGCAGGTGAAGTCTTGGATGGACCTGAAACTTCTTAACAGGAGGCAAGCACACACAAGCCCTTGGAGAACCTTGGCAAACAGGATGAATAAAGTAAAGTCCAATCCTTTCACTGTCCAAGACAGAAGCAGCAAGCAGCAGGCCAGCCCAATACAGCAACAAGCAGAGTGACAGTTCCCGTCCTACAGCTTCTCCAGCTCTTCTTCTTGGCAGAATCTCCTCTACGTCCAGATGTGTTCTAAAAATGTGGGGTCGCAGGTCCATACTTCCCTTTGAAGTAGGCATACTTCAAAGGGAAGTCTTTGTAGTGCACAAGACCCTGACTTTCCCTGACCTGGCTCCAGACACACTACAGGGGAGTGGAAACAGATTTGTGTGAGGACAGGCACAGCCCTACTCAGGTGTTGGTGACAACTCCGCCCACCACTCTAGCTCAGGAAGACTCATTAACATGGTGATGGGCCTTCGGGATATTCAGGGTACACCTCAGCTCCCTTAGTGTGACTGTCTCTAGGAATATATGACGTTACAATGCCTCGCAATTACAACGCAGTCTTTATATCGCAGCTACCATTACATTGCAAGATTTTACAATGCATGCCATTACACCGCATTGTTAAAAACAACCATTACAACGCATTCCATTACAATGCATACCATTACAATGCATACCATTACAATGCATAATACTTTCAGGGCAACAGTAGGGTAAGTGTTAGATAGTGTAGGGGTAAAAATTACTATTCCCACTCCAGTGAGTGCAACAGTAGCATACGTGTTGGATAGTGTAGGGGTAAAAATTAGAAAGGGGCCCATTAGTATGGCGGGTGGATTTCAGTACGCCCGCCATCCTCGCGGTGCTGGGACCAGCCGCAATGCCAAATTGACATGTTGTGCATTCCCATGCACAACTTGGCAGGCAACATGCGGTGCCTGTCACCTTGTGCATGGGAATGGTACCCCCCAAGTGCACCCCCCACCCCCAACCACCCTGGGGGCCCGCAACAGGCCCCCAAAGGACATCTCTGCCAGCCTATCCATGGCGGCATCGCCGTCATGGAAAGGCCAGTTATCGCACCCATCCTAATATGGATGGCAGTGCCTGGTAGGCGCCGCCATCGTTTTAATAGCCAAGTCTGACCGGCCGGCAATTGTAACGATTGCCGACCGGCGGAAAAGCGGGAGGTAAATCAATTTTTGGATGGCGGCGGTGGCGATCCGCCTGCCATCCTAATGACCCCCTAAGTGTTGGCTAGTGTAGGAGTAAAAATTACTAGTACCACTCCAGTGAGTACAACAGTAGATAAAGCGTTGGATAGTTTAGGGGTAAAAATGACTATTTCCATGTACCCCAAAACCCATACCCACCCTAATACTAAAAAAATATCCATTACTTACTTTATAATGCGTTGTAATGGCATGTGTTGTAATGGTATGCATTGCAGTGACATGCGTTGTAATGACATGCATTGTAATGGCATGTGATGTAAAGGTAGTTGTGTAAAGGTGGGTCTTTGTAATGGCTGCCTTTTTAATGGATATTTCCAGTCTAGAGTGAATGCAAAAACAGCCCAACTGTCAGTCTAAACCAGATGTAGATTCCACAAGCAGGCAGAGGCACAGAATAGTAAGGCAAGAAAATGCTCACTTTCTAAAAGTGGCATATTCAACCACGCAATGTAAAAACCAACTTCACTAAAAGATGTATTTTTAAATTGTGAGTGCAGGGACCCCAAACACCAGATCTCCATCTCTTCAAAGTTGGAAGTTACACTTACAAGGCAACTCTAATGATAACCTATAGGAGAGGAATCACTGACAAAATATTGTGTTCCCAAAATAGCGGGACATAAATATCGATGTCAAAAACATCAACATCCTAGTACTAAAATATCGAGAAAAAATATATAGGGGTCTATTAGGATATCTGGTGGATCGCCACCGCCCGCCAAATATCAATTTTCACCCCCGCCATATTAGTATGGCGAGGGGCACCGTGGGGGACGGAAAGACCGTCTGTCGCTTTTCTGCCGGTTGGATTGCCGGCCGGGCGGAAAATGCATTCAATATGGTGGCGGTGCCTGCCATATTAGCATGCCTGCGGTGAGATGCCTTTCCATGGTGGAGACTCCGCCATGGAAAGGCATGCGGAGAACACTTTGGTACCCCCCTACGTTGGTATACACAAGGTGGCAGGCACCGCGCGGTGCCTGTCACGTTGTGAATGCCAATGCACAACATGCATATTTTGCATTGCGGTGGGTGCTGCTGACAGCACCGCCCGCCGCAATGTAAAATGTGCTGGATGCGACCACCAGGATGGCGGTTGCATCCTAATTGCCATAGCGAAACCGCCGCATCTCTGGCGGTCGGTCCCGTTTACCGTTACAGTGTCTGCCCGCCATCGTGATAGGCCCCATAGTTGTTACAAATATCTAAGTAAAAGATATCATTTTTTAATGTATAAAAAATAATGTAAATAATACATATAACAATAACAAATATTTAAAATTATTAGAATATATATATTTACTTAATAATTATTTTATAAAATTATAACATGTTACAAATATACCAAAAATAATAAAAACATATATATACATACACCTGTAACATAAAAAACAAAATATATATATATTATAAATTTATAAAAATTAATTAATTAAAATATTTATTAATTTTTAAAACTACATTTTACACTACATTAACTGCAACAGTAGGGAAAGTGTTGGATAGCGGAGGTGAATAAATTACTATTCCCACTACAGCAAGTGCAACAGTAGGGAAAGTGTTGGACAGCGGAGGGGATTGACGATTCTCCAATTAATAATGCAGAGAGAATCTTCATTTCATTAAAGAAATACGGAGGCTACCATTATGCACATACTTTTATTTGCTGCCCAAACATGCACCCCTTTAAAGAATGTAACTACATCACAATAAGTAGAACATTAGTAACATAACAAGTAGACTGTGCAGACTCCAATCTTCCTCTTTTGTTCGCTGCTCTGACTCAGCTAAGGGGTCAATTCGGATCCGGGTCGGACAGCTCTCGGAGAGCTGTTCGTAGCCTTACCGTGCGACCGACACGTACCCATAGCCGGTCCGTCCTGTAGATGAAGTATGATGCGCATAACTGCCAAAAACACGACCGACATGTAGGCTATGATTCAAGCTCCATTCTCCGTCCGAGCCGTAACCCCGAACGCCGAACCGAGTCGCCCGGAAGCAGTATCGACAGCAGTTTCCGCCCTGTCAAGTACGATGCGTACTTCCTACGCGCCGGACGGGTCGCCACGTACGGCACGTCACAGCATCTGGAAAACAAGCATATCAGCTACGATTCGCGCCACAACTCAATCCATAGCTACGAGACGGACCAGCTTGCAGTGGGTACGAGATGGAGCAACAAGCAGCCTGTACGAGACAAACACATCATGAATCCCATCGCGCAGGTCATACCAGTACTCTACATCTATGACCGGATCAGGTAAGTCAGACACCTACCACACAAACAAACGACACGTACCTGCAAAATGGTATACACACACAGGGGATCCACATCCTGGCCACTAACAACAGGCCACCATAGGGGTTGCATGGCCAGCACCACTACCACCCCTACCCATAGGGCTTATGTTGCCCATCACCCCTGCCAACACCACCCATAGGGGACCTGTTGCCCAGCACTACTGCCACCCCCACCCATAGAGGACATGTTGCCCAGCACTCCTGCCACCCCCACCCATAGGGGACCAGTTGCCCAGCACTACTGCCACCCCCCACCCATAGGGGACCTGTTGCCCAGCACCCCTGCCACCCCCACACATAGGGCAAATGTTGCCCATCACCCCTGCCACCCCCACCCATAGGGGACCTGTTGCCCAGCACTACTGCCACCCCCACCCATAGGGGACCTGTTGCCCAGCACTACTGCCACCCCCACACATAGGGGACCTGTTGCCCATTACCCCTGCCACCCCAACCCATAGGGGACCTGTTGCCCAGCACTACTGCCACCCCCACCCATAGGGGACCTGTTGCCCAGCACTCCTGCCATCCCCACCCATAGGGGACCTGTTGCCCAGCACTGCTGCCATCCCCACCCATAGGGGAACTGTTGCCCAGTACTACTGCCACCCCCACCCATAGGGGACCTGTTGCCCAGCACTCCTGCCACCCCCACACATAGGGGACCTGTTGCCCATCACCCCTGCAACCCCCACTCATAGGGCATATGTTGCCCATCTCCCCTGCCACCCCACCCATAGAGGACCTGTTGCCCAGCACTAATGCCACCCCCACCCATAGGGGACCTGTTGCCCATCACCCCTGCCACCCCCACCCATAGGGGACCTATTGCCCAGGACTCCTGCAGACCCACACACATAGGGGACCTGTTGCCCATCACCCCTGCCACCCCCACTCATAGGGCATATGTTGCCCATCACCCCCGCCACCCCCACTCATAGGGCATATGTTGCCCAGCACTCCTGCCACCCCCACCCATAGGGCTTATGTTGCCCATCACCCCTGCCACCCCCACCCATAGGGGACCTGTTGCCCATCACCCCTGCCACCCCCACTCATAGGGCTTATGTTGCGCATCGCCCCTGCCACCCCCCTCATAGGGCTTATGTTGCCCATCACCCCTGCCACCCCCACTCATAGGGCTTATGTTGCCCATCACCCCTGCCACCCCTACTCATAGGGCATATGTTGCCCATCACCCCTGCCACCCCCACTCATAGGATGGGTGATGCGCCACACATCCATCATACTCTAATATTAGGTATGTCAGCAAAATACATCCCCCCTAACATCATGACAACAGTGTGTAGTCTGTGACAAATGCCCACAACAGTGATTATGACTTTGAACATACAATGTAACTAACAGCACATGTGTGACCAAAAAATGAGTGTGCCCTACACAAGGCAAGCATCCCTATAGCACTGTGTCAATGTAAAAATAACACCCCCTCACTGTGTAGAACAAAAGTTAAGTGTGGGGTTCCAAACTGCAGCAAATGTCGAGCATTGTGGTGATGGGGTCTAAACCCCCCCTCATCACAGTGACCAAAAGGTAAGTGTCATCATGGTCAAAGTTGCAAATGCCAAGAAGCATGTATGATTCCCAGTCCCAACACATCAAAAGCTCCTGGGGCAAAGTAGTGGTTGTGTCCCATACCCACAGAGATGTGGTGAGGCTAACAGTGCTGTGAAAACCTAACATACTCTCGGCCATGTGCAGACAAGCACCACCCATGGGGGCTGACAATGCATACAGTATACAATGACACAAGAGCAGAAGTGACCATCACAAAGCATACACACATCTCGAAAATAGACACACTAATCAAAACAACCTGTGTAGACTGTAGGTGTCAGGTCACAAACTCACATTCCATGCCAGCAATGGCACCTAACAACCAGGATGAATGTGCACAATGATGTGATATGACTCACAGGGACAGTAGGGCAAATCACAGAAACAGCATCCAGACAATGGCCCACAACAGCAATACCAATGCACTGATGCAGATGCACAAACACAAACAGGCAACCTCCGACTGCACATCTGACACAACATGTGTGTGTGTGTCTCAGTATCCCCAGGCAACTACACAATACATGAGGGGGGCTGAACCACAGTGACACAGATGTGAACACAGTGCCATACAAGCTGGAATGAACACCAACTAACACAGCAAGAGACTGACAAACAACAGCACTACCCCCAGGGACCAGACATTGGGGTGACACAAGCATGCATGACACCTCCACTGTGATGACAAAGGTAGATGTCGTACAAACTGGGAAACCCAGACATGTGTCCTGTTCCACAAACGTACATCACACATACACAAACACAAATCAATCAGCATGGCCCGTCATCCATGGACAAACGGGAGCTAGGGCCCCATTCATGCAAACATTTACATCAGAGCATCCTCAACACCACACACCCTGAACTGCAACAATGTGCATCTGTGAAGCACACATGGACAGGTGACATTGCACATGCACCCATGACAAACACAGGAATGTTGGGAGGAACTAAGGTGCACAGACTCATCACACAAGGACAGTTTACAACCCTGGTGAATGACAGACATACTGCACAGTATGCAGTACATGGCCGTTACGTCAAAGCTCACGTAACCCTCCGAATACCTGCCACAATCCCAGGGCAATGCAGAAGCCTAAGGGAACCACAAGGCACACATGCTGACACCTGCAAACATTTCAGCCCTGAACCCGACAAGTTGGAGCAGTCACACACACCTACACATGTTTCAATCACTGAAAGGTACCACCTAGGGACAACTACATGATACTGCGAACAAACAAGTGCCCTGGGGACCCCTGACTGTGTCCCATCTGCGTCTGACAACATCATCACCACTCAGAACTGACAAATCCCAATGATGAAACACCAATTAACAGTAGTGTGTCATGCACCCACACATCTGGTAGCCCATGGCAAAGTTGTGGGATGAACACAGTACCACACAGCAAGCATCAACAACAGGAACATATCAAGGGAACACTGCCTGTGTATGAAAAGGGATGTGGACACACACACACATGCTCATACAACACACACCATGGGCCCAGGCTATGTCACGGGACAACACACACTTACTTGAGGGGACCCAACTCCTGTGGAAGCCCAGCTGTGCCAAACATAGTCACAGCACGTCTCAGTCATGTCAGCAGATCACTCGGTCAGCCATCAGTTACCACACAATGAAGGCTCTGGTCACAACAGCCTGGGTACGGGAGTCTCCCCTAAGTCATCTGCACATACTCAAAACATATGTACAGCAAGTTGCACAGAGGACCCAGTTGCTCCTATACCAATGATGCCCACACCTGTAGGTCCAGTGGTGATGCGCACAAAGTCTGTGAAATAGACAAATTGGACAATGGGAAGCACATCATATGTTCATGGGTGCAAGCCAGAGATGTGACCATGCAAATGAAATGTTCACAGAGATGTCCACAAATAGTTGATCATGACACACCCAGGTAGCTGCAAAGGATGACATGGATACCGAACAGAATAGGATACATATCTCATGGACCACATGGAGTACCTCACATCAACACCTCAGTATTCAACATTGGAAACCAAGCATTACAGGTGCAAGGGCATGTTAAACATCATCAACCTAATGTACAGCTAAATCAAGTTCACAGGGATAAAGAAAAAATCTTTATTCGGCATATTAAAAGTTAAACTTCCGGTTAAACAAAAGGCCAATGGCCAGTCCATTATCAAATGCCAGGGAGTGAACTAGAGTGACAACTGTCACACGTTGCTTGCCTGCACTGCTAAGGACAGGGGACATCCCCTCGGAGGGGCATACATGGGGGCAGGCCAGGCACCGCAGGTACAGGATCAGGACACAGCAGAAGGAGGCAGTGAAGAGGTGGTGGATGCAGGAGAGACACTTGCAACTGCAGTGGAGCTGACTGAAGGGATGGGTGCAGTCACAACTGTGGGGCACAAGTCAGATGGGGTGGGTGCCGGCACAACTTCAGTGGGCAGGTAAGATGGAGTGGATTGGGTCCCCACTGCAGTGCCCAAGTCAGACGGGGTGGTCGTGGACTCCACTGCAGTGCCTAAATCCATGTGAGCGGAATGGGGTGCAGGTGAGGTCGGCAGGACAGAGGGGGGACATGGTCCCCACATCAGTGGCACTAACCGTCTGACCAGGTGTGGAGGAGCAAGTGGTAGGGGGGAGGGCCTCAGTATATTAGGGATGGTGTATCTGTGGGTGCGGGAACCCGGGGCAGGGAGTGGCAGGGGAACCTCTGGAGTGGTGGCCTGGGGGATGGAGGACAGAGACTTCGCCTTGGAGCTGCGTGGTGGCGGTGGGGTCTTGCTCTTCCGGCTCCGGGGGGACTTGCAGGTGGGGGTCTCAGTCTGACTACACCTGGGGGAGGGTGTCCAGGTGTGTGGGGACTTCCTCTTCCCCTTGTAAGCTGGATCTGCTGGGTCAGTGGGGAAGAGGCCAAGTTCACAGAGGAAGAGCTTCTATGGAGATGGGGTTGCAGGTGAGGCAGGGGAAGGGGGCTGGGAGGGAGAGGTTTTGGAGGACTGCGGAGTGGTTGTGGATGACTGTGTGTCTGTCTGCAAACCAGCCCCTGTGAGTGTGGTATCAGTCCCCTGCGCTTGCTTGTGTGCATGTCTAGACCTTGGTTTGTGTGTTTGTGTGCTGCCCGTGTCTGTGGCTTTGTGAGAATGTGCAGGTGTGTGTGTGCTTGGGACAGGTAGGCTGCTAGGAATCGTGGGTGGTGCAGGGATTAGGAGGGGTACGGGTCTGTTGGAGGAGGGACACTGCTGCCATCAGGGAGGAGGCCACGGACTGATTGGTTCTCTGTAGGGCAGACATGCCCGAGGAAATGCCCTCCATGAACGACATCAGTTGTGTCAACAGACTTGTGTGTGCATGGAGGACCTTCAGCATCGACGTCTGCCCTACATGGATCTGTCTAAGTAAGTCCACAGACTCCTCACTCAGAGCAGCAGGGGACACAGGGGCAGGGGGTGCGGTGCCTGGCACAAAGGAACACGGGAGCCTCCAGGGACCTCTGGGATGGGAGCCGATGGGAGGGTGGTGATGGTGGCGAGGACAGCCTCACTAGCTGGGGTTTGGTGGCTGCTGACACCCGCCTCCACAAGGGAGTCATCCTCAGAGCTGCTGTGGCCCTCAGCTGGGGGGATGATGCTGACGACTCCTCTGTGTGGCTCCACTCACCCTCTGTGCCACTGGGTCCCCCTGACTCCTCTCCTTCTGTCCCTGTCAGGCTCTGTGGCTCCTCCTGGTCCGTGGAGCTGTCCCCTCCTGTGGCCGTGGATGTATCTGGATAGGAATAGGAAGTAAGAGAACAACATCAGTCACCTGCACTGACTGCACACCACAGTGAGTACATCACATCACAGGGCAAGCCCTGGCATCATCAGCTGAACACAGCTCAAAGTGCCAACACTGTTTAGAATAAGCCAATTGTCATTCTAAACATCAACCATGGCACACATATCCCTCCTTGACTTGCGCACATATGTCTGTTGCATGTTGGATGCTAATACCCCAATGGCCCGACATGCATCAACCACACATTAGTTGGACATGCAAGCGAACATGTAGGAGTATGTCACTATACACACAGTACATCTCTTGCTACTGACTCTGTACAGGTGTCCGGATGAAGGGATGGGCAGAGACTCATTTCACATGCTTGTGATGCATGCCAGCAACACACACTATGATGTCCTCATGTTCTGATGGGCAATGCCACAATGGAGTGCATGGTGCACACTTGAACACAATGCAGGATCACTCATAGCAAGTTAAATGCCATGGCACTGGCATGCCCTGAAAGTCAGTCAACGCTGTCTCGTGTCACAGGGGCAGGGCATCCAGACAACAACAGTATGCACTGTCTCACAATCATAGCTCAGGGGTAAAGCTAACTCTGCAGATGACAGGTGCACTTGCCCATCCCCTGCAAACAACATATCCAGGACCCAGAAGACCCCACATCATGCAAATCAGACATATGCGTCTCTGCAAACACAACTCCCTGTACATTAACACAACACAGTCTGCCATGCATGTAACCCAGCTGCCTGAAGGACACAGTTGCATACACCATTGTGCGCTGTCAGATGATCACACACCTATATGTCACACAGGTCTTGTCTCTCACAGTCACATCGCAGATGTCCTGCTGACCCTCTAAATCATGGACACCCCAGTTGTACGTAACAACAAGCCACACCATAATGACACAGAGGCAGACACCTGAAGGCACATGTCACTAAGCACAACCTGTAATTTGATACACAGGAGTGGGATTACAGAGTGTTTCTAAATGCCCTTGAGGAGGTATGACTGCCCAGGTCTACGTGAAACAGTGCTTGGCCCTGGACAGTAGTCATGTGGCTAAGCAAGTGTGACATACTTGATATACATACTGCTGAGGCCCCAAATATGGAGTCCCCTGCTGCATGGGTTTGTTTGGAATACCCCAGCCACATTTGGCGAGTCAGACCAGCAATTGGAACACATCTCACGGGCACACACAGATCACATGTCAGATCTCAGGCATTGGGCAAACAATTGAACCACCCATGAAACACACAACAGAGTCACGGGAACAGATGCTGTCCGGTAGCTGAAGCATAGCTGACTGCAGGGACACAGTGCCCTAGTGACACAAGCAACAGACTGTAGGGGCCACACCTGTGGAACAGATGAGTAGGGTGCATCACACAATTGAGGGACCTGAGTATTGGACTACAAAACCTACGTAATGTGGAAGTGTGACCAGGCCAAAAGACTGCAATTAGCATGTCAGACAGAGTACACAGATTAGGCATGGACTTACCCCCTTCCTGCTGCTGTCTGGCCTTCAGCTGCCTATCCAGGTCCGGGAAGACCACCGCCAGGATCTGGAGCATGTGGGGGGTCAGGGTCCAGTGTCCGCCCCTCCTGCGTGGAGATGACAGCTTCAGCTGGACTTTGGCTATTCTCCGGGTCCAGCCCCGAAGGTCCTGCCACCTATTCTGGCAGTTGCGGATCCGGCGCTTGTAGACCCCCACCGAACTAACTGCCCGGGCGATGATCAGCCATATCTCCTGCTTCTGGTGGGCATCAACCTGTGAGGATGACAAAGTTAAAAGTACATTAACACACATGCCCCATATTTGTGCTGCACACATTTGGAGATACATGTCATCATCACAAAGGGAAATGAGTTACACAGGTAGTGCAACCATGGGGAAGGACAAATCACCTGCATGTCTGACATGTTAACAATGCCTGGGAAGTTTAAGCTTGCACTAATGCACTTTAGCAGTGGGACACCTGTTCATTACATGTACCTACACACTTTGGGTGATGAAAGTAGTCAGTGAGAATGCTTGCCACTGGTGTACACACTGCTAGTACTGCTAGTCAGACAACATGCACAATTAGGAAGGCAATGGACTGCACACTCATCTGCTCCCCTAGTTTCCCATACAGCTTGCTGTACTGTGGAAGGATCCCGTCCAGCAGGGCCTGGTTCTCCTCCTCAGTGAAGGCTGGGGCCCTCTGCAGAGTACATGCCATAGCAGGAGCCAGAGGATGCAGAGACAGCAGCAGTGGTAGCAGGGATGTGGTCCAGTAGCATGTAGTTCAGGCAAGTGACCTCCCTGGGGGCCAGCCAGCCTTATATCTGTGCTGCAGAGGCAGAATCTGTGCCATGTGTCCCAAGTGATAGGTCCAACACAGTTGCATTCTATGAATCTGGCCAATCCATGGAAAAGTACGACTCGTACACGCCTTCCGCATCGTTCAAATCTTCACCTTCATGAAACACTAGTAATTGCAACATTGTTGTAGGCATCCAACTGAATTTCCAGCGCACAACTCGTACAAGTTTTGAATCCGCATCCGTCTCCATGACAGTCCAGAGCTAATGGGTGCGCCCGGCTCGGTCAACTGACTGTACAACGCGCATTTTGAAAATACACATGCACCCGTCTCCATACGATTCAATGGCCAAGGCGTACGCCTGTCTCGGACCATGCCTGCCCAATGCGTAGGCATGATAGTCACCCGCGTCGGACCTCATTGCAGTCAATGGCAAAGCGTACGCACGGCTCGGTCATGAACTGTGCAATGCGTACGCATTGTCACCCGCGTCGGACCTCATTGCATTCAATAGCAAAGCGTACGCACAGCACGGTCATGAACCGTGCAATGCGTACGCATTGTCACCCGCGTCGGACCTCATTGCAGTCAATGGTAAAGCGTACGCCCGGCTCAGTCATGAACTGTGCAATGCGTACGCATTGTTACCCGCGTAGGACCTAATTGCATTCAATGGCAAAGCGTACGCACGGCTCGGTCATGAACCGCGCAATGCGTACGCATTGTCACCTGTGTCGGACCTCATTGCAGTCAATGGCAAAGCGTACGCACGGCTCGGTCATGAACCGTGCAATGCGTATGCATTGTCACCCGCGTCGGACCTCATTGCATTCAATGGCAAAGCGTACACACGGCTCTGTCATGAACCGTGCAATGCGTACGCATTGTGACCCGCGTCGGACCTCATTGCAGTCAATGGCAAAGCGTACGCATGGCTCAGTCATGAACCGTGCAATGCGTACGCATTGTCACCATCGTCGGACCTCATTGCAGTCAATGGCAAAGCATACGCACGGCTCGGTCATGAACCGTTGTCACCCGCGTCGGACCTCATTGCAGTCAATGGCAAAGCGTGCGCACGGCTCGGTCATGAACCGTGCAATGCGTACGCATTGTCACCCGCGTCGGACCTCATTGGTGTGACTATTCGACGGATTCAACACACAATTACTTGCCAGGGACACCTGTGCACACCTACCACACTACAGCATTGGCCACACAGTGTCCCATGGCATGTAAGGCTGCATTCCCTGGGTGTTCGGGGGGGGGCACATTTGGTTTGTTGGGTGGCACTTTTTTGCAGCCACTCCCAGGCTGTGAACATGTGCATGGGGGCAGAATCCTTTGTGTGTCGTGTACATTACCACTGTGATGTGCAAATGTACAGTAATGGGCAGGAGTCACGGACACAGTTTCATGTTGGATATGTTTGGGCCATGTCACATACACCCTGAGTCCTGGGGGTGATGGCATGTACGTCACAGTGAGACCTGTAGCCACAATACTGATGTGCACCCACAGTCTGTGTGCATGTTGTGTCTCAGATGTGTCTGATCAAATGTGCCCAATGGGTGACAGTCTCCATATCCATGTGGTATATGCATCAACCTTGATGGTGTGTGTGTGTCTAAGAGACGTACATGTAGGACCTGCAGGGACAACAGTGGCCACTACCTGTGGGACTCACGCTTGCCTTGTGGTGTGTACGTGATACGCTATGTCCATGACAGTGTCGATGTGGCAATACAGGGACCCTGGGTTTCTGCATGGCAAAGATCTGTGATGCCTGGGAGACATCAGGCCTCACTTGTCACTGTGGTGTGTGTTTGGAACGTCACAGCAGTACATAGGTCGGGTGACACAGCCAGATGATAGGCTATTGCACTACATGGGACTCATGTGGACATGTGGAATTGAGATGTGAGGTGATGGTCATGTAGGTGACATATGTGTCCATGCCCAACAGCACACACCTCAGTACATTGTGTAATGTCATGATCTATCATGTGATATTGAGCCTGGTCATGGCCACATGGGTGGATGAACCGACAATCTTCCTTTGTTCATCTCTGTTCTGCAGGGCACCAGCTGTCCATCGACCGTTCCCAGACCTTGCAACCATGCAGGAACGCGACTGCATCCGACGGTACCGCTTCACCAGCCCACTGATTGAGGAGTTGGCGGAGCAGTTGGCGCCACATCTGCTACCTGGCCGGACATACCCTACAGCACTGACCCCAGAGGTGAAGGTGATGGCCGCCCTGCATTTCTTTGCTACTGGTCCCTTCCAGTACACTGTGGCTACTGCTGTTGGTATGTCGCAAACTATGTTTAGTCGGGTGCTACACGATGTCTTGGAGGGGATGTTGCATTTCCTATACCTGTACATCAAGTTCCCGAGCCCAGCTGAACTCCCCGAAATAAAGGATGCCTTTTATACACTGGGGAGGATGCCGAACGCCATCGGATCTATTGATGGGACACATGTGGCCCTGATACCACCACAGGCACATGAGCAGGCATACCGGAGCAGGAAACATTTCCACTCGATCAATGCTCTGGTGGTATGTCTTGCAGACATGTCTATCACACATGTGTGTGCACGGTTCCCTGGTTCTGCGCACGATGCCTACATAATGAGGAGTAGTCGCATTGCAACGCTGATGTCACAGATGCCAGCTCAGCATGCCTGGCTTGTCGGTGTGTACTGACTGTTTATCATTGTGTGTGTTTGTCAATGTTGTATTCCGCACTCCTACAAAACTCAGCTACTTGTTCATTTTTGTGTGTGTAGGTGACTCCGGATACCCCAACATGCCGTGGTTGCTGACACCCCTCAGGAACCCTGTGACACCAGCCGAGATGTGCTACAATGAGGCACATGGTCGGAGCAGGAGGGTGATTGAGCGGACATTCGGCCTCTTGAAAAGCCGCTTTCGCTGCCTGGACAAGACCGGAGGGGCCCTCCCATATGAACCTGCAAAGGTGTGCAAAATAATCCTTGTATGCTGCATGCTACACAGCATGGCAGTGCGGAAGAAGGTGCCTCTCATCCAGGATGACGATGACAATGACCAACCTCTGGCACCTGTGGAGGATCCAGGCCTGGGCCAAGATGCCAGTGATGATTAGGATGAGGGTGACGTCCGCTCACAGCTCATCATCAACTTCTTCACCTGAATGTGAGTTTCCAGGGTTGTTATGTCAATGTATGGAGTTAGCCTGGAATGTGTTGTGGCTGCTCTGTTGCTGTCTGAGTGTGTCTGTGTGCCACTTGACTGGATGCGTGCAGTGATGTGTCCATTCAGGTGGTGTGTACTCCACAATAGGGTAGTACTGCTAACTTGTTTTTGTGTAGGTTTCTTGCGACATGTTTTGTGCATGTGTATTGCATTTCTCTCCTGTTCTGCTGTGCTTTTGACTGTGTCTTGTGTCTGTCCTTCATAGGGTAATTTTCCTGTTGTATGTTCAACACTGACCCCCAACACCCAAAATCCGACACCAGTGTGGGAGTAGTCAATTGACATCAAGTGATGTGCCACACACCCCTGGACTACAATTGTCAACCGTAACGTACAATTGCCTTGCAACTATTTTTGAATAAACATGTTGCTGATGTGTAATGAACCTGTGCTATGCTTTGTTAGGTGCGTAGTCTGTCTTCCCACATCTGACTGACATTTGCTTACCTCACCTGTGGACTTGTTACCACTGACTGTGGATAGGTGTTGTAGTTGTGTATACCTATGTGTTTCAAGTCAACATCATTGTGTGGGATGAGTAACATGGCCATGGTGAGTATGTGTTGTTGTGCCATAGTGGTGTGTCTCCCTCACATGTGTCACATCACCATGACTCACCTAACGTTGGTCACATTGTTGCAGTATTTGGCATGCACTGTGTTGTGTAGCAGATCGACATCTCGATGACACATGACAATTTGGAATCACAACAGAGGCAAGTATGGTATACTGGTGAGTTTATTTTCGAACATGTGTGAGGAAAGTGCACAGGATGGTGGGTGCTGTACATTGGTTTTGGAATCCAAAGTTCACATTAGAGTTGGAAGTTCTGGTAGATGAAATGTCCAGAGTAAAATCCACAGTCATCTGCTACATTGGCCCAACATGAACCCTCCATGTCATGTGGGCAAGTTGTGTGCGATTGAACAAGGTAAACAGGTTGCGCACAAAGAACATTGTCCTGAACAGGTTTAGAGGCCCTGGAGGATGTGCTGGGACATCTGCCTCTCAAATGTCCTTCTTCGGATGACCCCTCTGTGGCACTGGCAGATGGTGTGGACAGGTTTGTGTTGATCTGGCGGAGGCATTGGAGTATGTCCTGATGCACCGCAGTAAGGGCATCCCACTTGGCCTCCATGCGGGCATGGTGGGCAGCCTGCTCCTGTTGCATGTCCTTGAGGATCCCCACTACCTGGCCAAATCCTCCGGTGCTATCCTGGTATGCATCTATGATGCGTGCCAGTTGGGGGTCATCATGCAGTCCAAACCCCTCTGCAAGGCACGCCCTCTGCCTCCCACCCCTCCCAGCACCCCTATCCACATGGGCAGGATCAGCGGCGGGACGCACAGGTGACACTGGGACCCCTTGGGTGGTATTGCTGGTGGTGTTTGCTGTAGCTTCCGGGGGTCCTATGTCCCTGTGCTGTGGGTGTTCAGTGGCCTTGGTCTGTCCGTGTTGGCAGTGGTGCCCTGTCGGTTTCCACATGCTGGAGGCGTGGGTACAGGGGGTGCAGATGTTGATGCTGCTGGTGCTGCATGATGGCTCACACCGGAGGGGCCAGGTTGGTCATCGTCATCCGAAGAGGACAGAGACAGAGTCAAACCAGAGAGCTCAGTGTCCACCAGAGTCTAGGCCTGGGAATCCTCTTCATTTGGTGCTGGGTCCCCAGCACCACCTGTGTTTGGAAGAGACACACAATGTGAGTTATTTTTCTACATGCATCGATGGTTCACAAACATGACATTTTCTACTGTACGAACAGATGCCTGCCTGTACACTGCTTTTTCCCAGCTTGTCACAGACAGAGTTTGATATTGTTGTTGCCCATGTCCCAGCATGGCCTTGTGCTCCCCACAACAGAGCCCAGTGTCAGACATCCTGTCAGTCCCTTCGCACTCCCTGTGGGGTGAGTATGGTTCAGTTGGAACTTGCTGGGCCATTTGGGTGGGGGTGGATTGTCTGTGACTGTAACTCCCATCATGCTCTTGGCTACACCCCCTGCCCAGCATGCCCATACTTCCTCCCTTGTGACTCTGCTTCCCTGTGAGGGGGTGTGACAGCAATGGCAAGATGGCTGACTGTGAAGTCCTGGTGTTTGTTGTAGCCCAGTTCCCAGCAGGGCCTGTGCTCCCCACAACAGAGCCCAGTGACGGACATCTTGTCAGTCCCTTCCCACTCCCTGTGAGGCAAGCATGGTTCAGTGTATGCTTGCTGGGCCATGTGAGTGGGTGTAGATTGTCTGTGACTGCGACTCCCATCATACTTTTGGCTACACCCCCCTTCCCAGCATGCCCATACTTCCTCCCTCTTGACTCTGCTTCCCTGTGAGGGGGTGTGACAGCAATGGCAAGATGGCTGACTGTGAAATCTTGGTGTTTGTTTGGCTACAAGTCCAAAGAGAGCCCCTGTGCTTCACACAGCTGCACCCAGTACGGGGTGTCTTTTGATGATGTTTCACAGAGGTGTGGGTCAATGCATTCTACCCGGTGAGTTGTGTGGAGTTTGTGTTGAGGGGTGTGTGTGTCTCCACATGCTGATAAGTATGGTCAGAGCTATCAGTCCTCCTTCCCACCCGGCCAGACATCCCACCATGAAACGTACTTCCGTTGGAGGGCGTGCAAGTTGTCTTTCAGGATGTCAGTCAGTGGTGTCCTGCTTCTGATTTGCGCACATGCCCTAGCAGGGCCTTGTGCTCCCCACAGCAGGACCCAGTGTCAGCCATCTTGTCAGTCATTTTCCACTCCCTGTGATGTGGGTATGTTTCAGAGAGGTCTTGATGAGCCAATTTTGAAGGGGAGCATTATCTGTGACTACAAACCCCATCATGCTTTTGGATACACTCACTTCACCTGCATCCCCACAATTCCTTCCTGTCAGTCAGCTGCACTGTGAGGTAGTGTGTTTGTGGTGGCAAACTGTCTGGCAGTGTCCATTTAGCTTTGTGCCACTGCCTTGCTCTATTTGTTTGTAGGTTGGTGTATGTCATGACACAGTTCCAAGTCACTATGAGATGGCAGGTATTGTGTTTGTCTGACTGGCATGCACATCTTGGGTTGATTATCTATTGGTGACTGTAGCTTTGCTTGCGGTGCATGGTTTCACTGTCCCCTTGCCACACAATCTTGGGTATGTTGTTTGTGTACTAACCAGGCTCTGGTATGTCTGTTAGCCCATGGATGCTCTCTGGTGGTAGGCTGTCCTGCACCTTCTCCTCCCAGGTCCTGAAGTAGACTGGTTTGGCAGGAGGGCCACCGCCGGTGCACTGACTCAGGGCGTGATCTTTTTCGATGAGTTTCTTGACCCTCCTGCGCACGTCATACCACCAGTTATGGATATCGTCCTTTGTGCGCCTTGCTGGTGCTTGGGAGTTCACCTTATCCACAATCCTCCCCCACATCTTGGTTTTCTATGACATGGGGGTCCTTTGGACCAATGTACCAAACAAATGTGGCTCTACTCTGATGATCTCGTCTACCAGCACTTATAACTCACTATCTGTGAACTTTGGATTCTTCTTTGGGGGCATGGTGATGGGTGGTGGTGGTGAGGGATGTGTGCGTGAGGGTGCAAGTGAGGGTGGGTTGGTGTTGGTTTTGCTGGCTGTATGTGTGTGTGATGTTGGATAAGGTGCCGATGGTGTGTGAATTGTGTGATGGGTGAGTTGTGAGTGTGTCTGTGGTTGCTGTGTAATGGTGTTTGCTGCTGGCTGTGTCTCCTGTTTGCAAGGGATGATGGTAGTGATTGTAGTCCTTTATATATTTGGAGTTGTGGGTGTGTCTTTGTTCCCGTTTTTTTTTCATTTGATATTTATTGGCTTGGTCATTGCTTGTTTGGTCCTTTTTTTGTCTTTTTTCCTTTGGGTTTTGTAGGCATGAAGGAGACGTGCATCTGATGGATACGGACGCTGATGTTGTCTCGTGCGGGCTTCTCCGCCTCGTTCACGCTGCCTATCTTCTGTGTTTCATACGCGTCGGTCGCGAAGGTCTCTATTGCTTGTGGGCCCGGTTTTCTGTGCGTGTCGGTCGTGCGGCTTGGTCTCCGTGCGAGTCCGTCTGAGTTTCCACGCATTGCATCGTACTGCGTGGATCGGACATCGCAGGTACGGGTCGGTCGGGTTCATTCTTGGTTCGTGTCGGTCGGTGAAAATCGGATTGGTTTTCCGGATGGTTCACTATTTTCCCTACGGCTCGGTAGTGCGGCTTGTATTCCGTACGTGTCGGTTGTAATTCACACACGTTGCATCGTACTGCACGGGTCATACGGCGCTGGTCCGTGTCGGTCGGTATCCGGTCCGGGTCTGTGTCGGTCGGTTCATTTTGCGGCCGGAATCAGAATCGGCCCCATAGTATACCTTTTATTACTCCACTATTTACCATTATTTTATAACCATATCGTATAATGGAATATATATATATATATATATATATATAATATATTGACTAGTACTCTCTATATATTTTGATATCTTAGCGAACTGTATAACATTCTTTACATGTACTTAACTAACTTTTAACAGTTTTAGCTCGCCACCTCCCCAGTCCAATTTATGGGGGGGAATGGCTTTCTTTCGCTCCATGATCGCTCTACGATCATTTATTCTAGCTAGTTAAGTATTTAAACACGACCGTGCGCACACTTAATTGTTGATATCACCACTTCATTGTTTATCCATTACCCGCCTTGCAGGTTCATCCTTCGTTCATTTAATTATCTGTAATGCTCATCAGCGCATTACTTATTTTAGAAAACGAATAAGGAAAATAAACGGAACCGAAGCTTGCGTCCCTTGAACTTCGTGTATCCTAGCAACATGCTAGGATACGAAAGAACGCGCAGTTTCAGCCGGCTGCGAGCAGGAAGTCGCACAGCTTCTCTCCGGCTTCGCGTCAGGTCACCATGGTTACGCTACCTCGTCTCGAGCGTGTAACGGTGCCTGACGGAGCCGGAGCCTCTCTGCCTATCTTTATCTTAATGATTTACAAAAATGCAAGATCGCCACCTGGTGGCCTTCTTTTCACGCTACAGCCTGTCCATATTTATCATAAATAAGGAATCTGCCCTTTACAAGGTCCGTTGCCGATCTCAGTGCTCACTCTGCACAACCGTGACTAAGCCTTACCAAGGCGAGTTATTACCAAGGAATATTATTATTATTATTATTTGATTGTGATTAAGCCTTATCAAGGCTAATTATTAACTGAATTATTCATATCACTATTTAAGTTTATATTGATTTTACTCATGGATCCTGATGCTAATACCCCCTAAGGAGCTTCTGGGGGATAGTCTGAAAAGACTGATTGGTGTAGAACTTAAATCTTCAGTGAGGAAAGCAGTTGACGCTGCTTTACTTAAGAGGAAGAGGCTGTCCCCTCCCGAGGGGATCTACTTTTTCCTCTCAGACGGGGATTCCCCCTCTACCACTGGGTCTAAAAAAAGGGGGTAAAGTACCCCAAAAAAGAAAACACCTCAAGGAGGCATTCACCCATGCATTAGAGATTGGTAGCCCCCGCGCTACAAGAGATGTTGGTGCTCATAGCAACACAATAGAGAGATCCCAGTTCCCTGGGACACAGAGAAGAGGTGCCCATAGCGGCATTATAGAATATGGTATCCTGTACGGTACAAAGGATCTAAGTGATGATTACTTACACACTACAGCGAGTGCAACATTAGGTAGAGTGTTGGATAGCGGAGGGGAATCATTTACTATTCCCACTCCAGCAAGTGCAAAAGTAGGGAAAGTGTTGGCTAGCGAAGGAAAATAATTTACTATTCCCACTCCAGCAAGTGCAACAGTATGGAAAGTGTTGAATAGCGAAGTGGAATAATGTACTATTCCCACTTCAATAAGTGCAACAGTAGGAAATGTGTTGGATACCGCAGGGGAATAACTTGCTATTCCCACTCCAGGGAGTGCAACACTAGGGAAAATGTTGGATAGCGGAGGGGTAAAAATGACTATTCCCACTCCAACGAGTGCAACAGTAGGGAAAGTGTTGGATAGCATAGGGGTAAAAATTACTATTCCCACTCCAGCAAGACACCTTCGGGCATACGTGCGCTTTTCAAATCTATAAATCAATCAATAACTACCAATTAAATAATTACTTAATAACAATTAGCAAGCACAATAAAAACAATTATTATTAAATTATATCACACAATAAACCCTCTAAAATAACATTAAATAAATATTAGATAAAAAAAAAAAATTAAATTAAATTACTTCCCACCCTACTCTCCTATCAACCCACAAAAGGGGATCTAGTGCACATCCTGCTGGATTGCTTAACTATATTAAAACACCGTAAATTATGTCTGCGCCCAATATTTTTAAAATATGATATAAGAACACGGGCACAGGCGGTCAACGTTCTCACGGAAATGCCTTCTATCGAAATTGCAATTGCTCTAGGGAATTATTTAAAGGTAGTACAGAGATCCCTATTAAGTTAGGAGTAAAAATTTTAGAAATTTTATAATAAATGTATTATATAGCTTGTCTAAGAGAAAAGGCTGTTTTTAATGTAACAATAATTCTCAAAGGGTAAGGACTATCCTAAGAAAGTGTTTTTATTGGTATCTGCTTTTAAGACATGTATCTGGGTGTGGAAGTTTTATAAATTTGCTGTAGAATATTTTAATCTGTAACTATTTTCTCTGTTTTTCTGTAGAATATTTTTAATCAGTAATTATTCCTTTGCACCTGTTTAAAGATTATGATCTAAATAAACATATTTTTTTTTTGACTGACTATCAACCCACACCTGCTCCTAAAAAATTACACAATTAACACAATTACCAATTAATTAATAATAATTACCAACCAATTAATAAATAATTAAAAATAAATTAATTACCACAATTAACAAAAATTAAATATTAACTCCATAAATAATAACTAATAAACAATATTAAGTTATGAATTAAAATTAAATTACTTCCCACCCTACTCCCGTATCAACCCACAACCTGCTCCTAAAATAATTACACAATTAACACAATTACCAATTAATTATTAATAATTAAAAACCAATGAATAAACAATTAATAATAAATTAAATACCACAATTAACAATAACAAATATTACATACATAAATATTAAATATTAAAAATATTAAATAATTAATTAAAATTACAATACTTCCCACCCTACTCCCCTATCAGCTTACAACCTGCTCCTAAAAAATGGCAAAATTAACATAATTAACAATTAATTAAAAAATAATTAACAGCCAATTAATCAATAATCAATAATAAATTAATTACCACAATTAACAATATAAAAATGAAATATATAATATTATTTAATAAAAAATATTGAATAATAAATTATAATTAATTTACTCCCCACCCTATTACCCTATAAACCTACAACCCGCTACGGAACTAAAACACAAACTTTATTTAAAATAAAATGGATAACTTCTAAAAATGAATAATACATTTATTATAATTAAATTACTTCCCACACAACTCCCCTATAAACCCACAACCCACTGCGGAATTAAAACGCAACATTTAAAATAAAATTAATAACTTCTAAAAATGTAAAACATATATTAAAAAACAAATGCAATACTTAGACAAAAAAATAGAACACATATATTTAAAATACATACCACTAAAAAAACTATATTTTTAACAACTATATTTTTGCTAACGATATTAATGACTTCGATATTATTAAAAACGATATTACTTACCTTAGACTCGATATTCTGTACCACGATATTCAGAAAGTCGATATTTTTGTATCCAGATATTGTGCACTTGATATTAGTGCAAGTCGACAATAACAACTCGATATTCTGTCTGTTTACCATAGGAGAGATGGTCCTTGCAATAGTGAAAACTTAATTGGCAGTATTTCAATATCAGGACATGTAAAAACACACCAGCACATGCCCCACTTTCCAAATACACTGCACCCTGCCCATGGGGCTGCCTTAGGGGCAGGCGCTTCTTTCCTACTGGGGCTCTGGGGCAGCGCCCCCATGAAATTCCTACGCATTCCTGTACAGATATGAAATAGATCGATTTATTTGGAGATACAATCGTATTTCTAAACAAATCGATGTATCTAAGTCTGTGCTGTCTGTCCCAGGCTGCCGGACCCGCCTCACTCTGAAGCAGGAGACAGAAGCCAGGCAGTAAATCAACTTTCTGAATTGTGACGCACGACACAGAGCTTACTGTTCTAAAGTCCTTCATTGCCATTGTAGTCTCTGGCAGTATCCACCAGTAGGCCAGTGATGCTTTCTGTGTCATCGGTTTAGACGTTGAAGTCTCCGTCCCTGCGTTAGAGCAGCCGTCCGTCATTCACAGGCATGGATCCCACCCTTTCCGATTTGTCGCACATAGGAGTGGATGCAGGCATGTGTGTTTTGGTGTGTTGTTCTTAGTAGTGGTAAGTGTTAGAATGCTAATATTTTGTTATGCATATTGTGCTGAGACCCCTGCTTACGATAACCTCCCTAAACTGTGACACCCCAGGCCCTGGCTGCACATCGCGGGCTCCCTTAGAAGTGGAGCTGCTGTATTTGCTCCCCCGCAAAATGTATCCAAAAGACGAGCTGGCCAGGGTTTTTGTTCCCTTGTGAAGTAGATCCAAAATTCCTAGTCAAGTGCAATTGCTGCAGCGTGGAGTACAAAATCCCTCCCTCCGTCCCAGACCAAAGATCTCACAAACATACACTATCCATACATTCGCTGGTGGGGCCCATAACACCAACCATCAATCTGTGTTTCTCGGGAGGCGATTATTTTCCAAACGCTGACATGAAAGTAATTACCCTTTTATCCTAATGAGCAACAAATCTACGCAACCTTCTGATACTCATTAGGCCCTGAACTTCACTTTTTAGTATTCCGCTCATAAATCGGGATGAATCAGTTAGTTGCGGGTTTACGTTGACTTCCAATTCTCTAATTTACCTTTAAATTAATACATTTTCAATGAATAAACAACCCAACTCCTTCTGTAGTTGATCAATTAAATCTTTATCTAATTAATGCAAATTAAATCATTCATTTAATCAAGTCGCCAATCATATTTACCTATTCTGGCTAATTGTCGTCCTCTAAGTCAAATCTGGTAGTCTCGCAAATCTATGCCCATCAAATTTAGTAATTTCAGTTCATCAGGAATTTGGGCATTAATTCAGTCCGTCAAATATTCAGGGAAACAGCTGTCCTGCAGCGTCACCGTCCTCTCCGTCAGCATAACGTCAGGAAATCGAGAAAAGCCAAAAACGAACCCGCCCCAACCTCTCTATTCTACCATAATTTATAGTAAAAATCATTGGCAAATTGTAACAAGTATGGGTTTTCAGCCCCTCTGATTGGACAATCGAAAATCGTCTGACAGGGTTCTCACAAAATAATGTCTTTGAAAGGCGTCTTATTGTTCTTTCTGAAAAGCTGGCTTGCTTCCCAAGGCGGCCTTGGTGGGTACAGTCTGGTTAGGGTCATGACGAGGCCACTGTAGCTGGCGTTAGCGCAGGCGCACTTCACCCCAAACCTCGTGTAGCGTTGACGGGCAGGTTAGATACCGGAGGCAGCCATTTTGTGGCAGGCCCAAATGGTCAACTTAAGCAAAAGAAAGACAAAGCGTAATTAATACATAGAAATGACTAAATAAATGTTATTCCCTCACTAATACCCATATGTGTGTGTATTTATCTAGCAATAAGCAACACTCAAGCGGTTTATACTTACTAAATAAAGCACAAATCACAAATACATCACAAAAGCAACATATATCATGCAATATTCTAATTGTCTATCCTTAGTATGCGTACATAATTTAGTTTACGAATTAATAGAGTCATGCAAAGCAATCCCACGTGTATTCCAGTCATTAATAAGGTTGATTAATAATTTCCACTTCAATCCATTAGTTTGATTATAATTGAATAATTAATTTAATTAGCATAAACATGCAAAATGGGGAGGGTATACAAAAAAATTTTGAATTACCCGCTCCATCAATCCCCCCTTTGTTGATTTTATCACCATACCAACCCAAATTTTTTTTTTCTGTCTTTTACGGAATCTTTAAAATGTTTTCTTGCTCTTAATCATAATTCAGTTTCACCTACGTCTTCTCTTTTTGCTGATTCATACATAATCTCCTTCCACTCCTCCAATTCTATCTCCTCAAATTCCTTTTCTTGTTTCTTGTCTTTTCTTCTTAATTTTTCGCTTTTCACTCTTTTCTTGTTTTTATTATTTTTACAGCAAATACAACCTAATCTTATCACTAATATTATGAAAATCACACATGTTAATGGAAACAATATTTTGCCTATAAATGTACTACCAAGCTTTACTAAGAAATTTTTCATAGCAGCTATTTTCTTTCCGATCTTTACCCAAACACCTTCAACCTCCAGTGGTACAATTTCATCATGCAATTCAGTAATATTCCTAATATAAATTTTCAGATCTTTACTTTCGTCAGGAATGTAAGTACAACAATGTTGAACTTTCAGCATTCCACAGACTCCACCCTCTTTTGCCAATAATATATCAAGGGCAAGTCGATTTTGCATTACCATAGCACGCATGGCAACCATTTCAGTGTCTACCAATAAAAATCCTCCAGTGGTGCTTGTTGACAAGCGATCCACTACTGTTGAAAGTCTTCTAATTTTGTTTGCATTCAGAGATATTCCCACTGCTGGTATCAATGCTCCAAAAATGTCACCTACAATTTCTGCCCAAGATTCTCTTTTACTCCGCACTAAGTGATTACTTAAGCTATGTACACCATCTTCTCCTCTACCCATGTGAAACATTTTCGGAAAAAACAGGCATACATAACATGTGCCATACCAATGGTCTGGCAAACGATAATATGCCCTGTTCCCACAAATAAAATACAATCCAGGAAAGACTGGATCTTTTCCGCCTTTAAATCCCCATCCACCCATGATTCGGTATGTATCATGGCACTCACTATTACCTAGAAAATAATTATCATACATAGTTTGCTTCCGTCGAATGCAAAATTTCCCTTTCTGAGGCCAATCTAAAGTTATAGTTGGACTAGCTTCTCCTTTCAATTGTTTTTCCCTTTCTACATCCCAGACTGTTTTCTCCACTTTCCCTTCTGCTGCCTTTCTTTGCATTTTCAGTCTCCTTTCTTCAACCATGTCTAAGAATGTCCTTTCCTCTTTCTTCAAACTGCACGTCAAATTGTTTCTAAAAATATATTCTAATGTTAGTTCTTTAGTTTCTAAGAAAAACTCACCTAATACCCTAGCAGGTTTTACTTTGTTTAGTTTATTAAAGGAAGGCACTTGCGCAAAAATGTTATCTACATCTGAAAAATAATATTCTAATTTTCCTGTCTGATAAAATAAACTAGATATTACACTACATGTTATTCCATACGTTGCTGGGAGGTGATGATAAGTCACTCCTTCAGAAACAGAGGCAGGTAACTGCATGCATACATTGCAGTCCCTTACATCTATTGTCTTTCCATATTCATACAATAATTTTGAAAACACATTATTAGAAAAATCTGTTATTGACCTGTCTTTATGTAAATAATTGTTATCTATTCTAGTTGGAACTACCTTTAGCATGCTCCATAAAAGCATTAATAATCCTGTACAACAACAACACATTTTACACCATCTTTTTATGAATGTACATCTACCTTTGCTACTATCTATGTTAGCCATCTTTGTTAAAATGGACCGTGTCTTTTGACTTAGCCTCTTTCACTTCACAACTAGTTTTCTAACCTAAGGCTCTAACACCTATTTGGTTCTACCAGTATCTATCTTTTGACTTAATTTCTTATTTTCTTCATTAACAGCTTTCTTGATCTATTCAGTTTGGCATCTCATACTTCTGGTTAGGTTTCCTTGTTCTTTTACTTTCTTTATTCTCAGTTGTATCGTCTTCTTTTAATTGTTCTTGACTTGTTACTTCATTCACCTGTTCAGCTCTTGGTAAATTCACTCGTGTCAGTCGATATCTCAAATTCCTTATTTTATTGGGCCAAATATCATCCTTTGCAACTCTTTTTACTTTACTTCCTTTGTCGTTCTTTTCATTCCTCCAAGCTCTCTTTCTTAGAACTCGACCTTCAGGTATTTCATTTTCACTCTCTTCAGACTCTGTCTCAACTTGCTTTGTCTTTTCAACAATTTCTTCTTCCACCACTTGTTTTGTTTTCCCTACTTCTGTCCCTCCTCGAGTCTCCGACACACAATCTTCCTGCTGGCTACTTGTCCCTTCACCTAACTGGATGTTGCAGTTCCCTACACCTCCTCGGGGGTCTTCCGCAGAAATCTGTCCCTCTCTCTCTGTACCTGTCCCTTGTTCACTTAAATTTGATTTTTCCAGTGGAATTTCTCTCAGTCTCTCATCTGGTACTTCCTTTTCACGAATATATTTTATTGTTTCTTCAGTATTCCTCCCTCTTTTCTTTCTGTGTTCTTTTTCAGAACCTTGCGTCTCTTGTTCGTTTCCAGAATCGCTGGATTCAGAAATCTGCAATCTTCTTCTCAGAGAGCTACTTCTGGGGACTAAAGTTAGACTTGGTTCTGTTTCCCCCCTTTCAGAGTTTTCTCGTGTTTTTGACTCTTCATCATCTGACTCAGTACTTGATTCTGATTCATCAAAATATTATTTTCCTGTGCTGTCCACTGGATTTGGAATTCTCAATGTGTGACTTGCATGGATCCAGTTTTTCAGTCCAGCACACTTCACAGCTGTTGTCGTGGTCAGAATGACTTGTCTTGGTTTTCTCCACCTTGGAACCAAACAATTTCTTTTTTTGTGGAACTTTATCCTTACCCAGTCACCTGGGCTCAGATCATGGGCTGGCTTCTTTTCAAGTGTGGTGGCATCCGCTCCAACCTGATGAAACACAGAATGAACTGCGTCAGCCAGGGCTTTACAGTATTCCAACACCATGTCATCAGTTATAGTCATCAGCTTGCTGACTGGTATAAATACGTGTCTCATGGCTCGTCCCATGATTATTTCATGAGGACTTAATCCTGTAGTTCTGTCTGGAATTGATCTAAAAGTCATGAGTACGAGAGGCAAGACATCAGGCCATTTCATACCTGTGGCTAAACACATTTTCCCTATTCTATTTTTGATAGTACCATTCATCTGTTCAACCACACCAGAAGCCTCTGGTCGGTAGGCACAATGTAGTTTCTGTTGTACATTCAATGCTTCACAAATCAATCCTACAATCTCATTATGGAAATGTCCTCCTCGGTCTGATTCAATGGTCACTGGTAACCCGAACCTAGGGATGAACTCTCTCATCAGTAGCTTGGCTACTGTCATCCCATCATTTCTCCGTATTGGGAATGCTTCCACCCACCTAGAGAATAGGCAGACCACAACCAAAACATACCTCAGTCTGTTACAGGGAGGCATTTCAATGAAATCTACTTGCATTCTGGTGAAAGGCACTCCTTCTCGACCTATTGTTCCCAGACTCACTACTGTCTTTCTCCCAGGATTGTATTGCTGACATATTAGGCATCTTTGACAAAGACTTTCTGCTACAAGTCTGAATTTTGCATTGTACCAGGTCTACTTAAATGACCTAATCATGGTATCTCTCCCTATGTGTCCCTGGCCATGATACATCCGTGCCATGGTAGACATCATGCTATCAGGCATAACTGGTCTTCCATCTCGATAGACCCACACATGATCCTTTTCCCTTGGGGCACATCCTGCTTTTACCCACTGTTTCATTTCCTCATCTCCTGCCTCTTCTTGCAACTGTCTTACCTCTTCCCAAGTTCCTACAATCTTAGTAAACATCAATGAGCAAGAAGACATTTCTCTTTCCTTAGCCCGATTGACCGAATTCTGATTACGTGCACAATACTGTGCCATGTCATTTGCATATCGATTTCCTGTGGCGATATAATCACCACCTTGACTATGAGCAGCACATTTTACAACAGCCAATTGTCTAGGCAGCTGTATCGCCTCAAGCAATTTTCCAACCACTTCAGCATTCTTAATAGGAGTTCCACTCGAGGTCAGGAAACCTCTTTGTAGCCATTGTTGGCCAAAGTCGTGGACCACTCCAAAGCCATACTGGCTATCAGTTATCACAATCACTCTCACACTTTTCCCAATCTTGCATGCTCTAGTCAAAGTCACAAGCTCTGCTACTTGGGCCGATTTTACTCCTTTCAGATAGGATGCTTCTATTACTGCTGCGACTGTGCATACTGCATACGCTGCACTCAGCACTCCTTCATCTGTTCTCAAACATGACCCATCAACGAACATCACAAAATCACTTTCTGGCAAAGGTACATCTTTGATATCTGGTCGTGGTTTTGTACAAAAATCAAGTACATCCAAACAATCATGATCTACTTCATCTCTTACTTCCACAATCTCAGCATCAGGCAACAATCTTGCAAGACTCACATTAGTTGCACCTAAGATGACATTTTCATACTTAGTCAGCCGACTGTGTGTCATATACTGAGTACGACTCCTTGTTAACAGGATCGCTACATCATGAGGTACAAACACTTTCAATGGATATCCCATCACAATTCCTTCACTCTGCACCAAACTTCGGCATGTTGCAGCCACCGCTTTCAAACATCCAGGTAAAGCTACAGCTAATGGATCAAGCATTGATGAAAAATATGCAATTGGTCTCCTCAATTTTCCATGCTTCTGTATTAACACAGAAAGTGCACATCCATTTCTCTCACTGCAATACAACTCGAATTCTTTCTCATAGTCAGCCATACCTAATGCAGGTGCTTCACACAAACCATCTCTCAATTTTCTAAATGCTGTCAATTCCTCCTTGTTCAACTCAATGGGATCTTTCACATCACTTCTCGTCAGTCGTACCAAAGGTTTGGCAATCAAAGAAAAATTGCTGATCCACTGACGACAGTATCCAGCCATTCCCAAAAACATTCTCACCTCTCTTTGAGTCATGGGAGCTCTCATTCCTTTTATAATTCTGATTCTGTCTATTGTTATTTTCCTTAGTCCTTTCTCAATGTTATGCCCTAAGTACTGTACTTCCTTTTTGCAAAACTGTAATTTTGATGGTGACACTTTAAGTCCTCCATCTGCCAAATGATTTAGCAAGGCTATCGTGTCTACCTCACAAGCTTCACGTGTTTTTGACGCCACCAAAAGGTCGCCAATGTATTGAACTAACACTGAATTCTCGGGCATTACTAGACTCTCCAAAGACTTCTTCAATAACTGATTAAATATCGAAGGGCTTTCAGTATACCCCTGTGGGATTCGGCACCATGTCAAAATAGGTTCGCCAAAACGAAACGCAAAAATTTGCTGACTGTCGTGTTGCAATGGGATGGAAAAGAAAGTATGGCACAGATCTATCACTGTATACCATTCTGCATCATGGGGAATCTGATATAAGATCACTGATGGATTTGGTACAATGGGGCAACATGATACCACAATTTTATTCACCTTTCTCAGATCTTGCACTTTTCTGAATTTCCCATTAGGCTTTTTCAGTCCCATTATTGGTGAATTACAGGGACTACTCATTATTTCTCTCAAGATTCCTTGCATGATCATTTTCTCTATTACAGGAGTTACTCCTTCAATTATTTCAGGTGTCAATTTATATTACGGGACATTTGGGTATGTTACTCCTTCCTTTACTGTTATTTTTATTGGACCTACATTTCTCATTAATCCTACATCTTCTCCAGTGAAATCCCAAACTTCCGCTTTTACAGATTGTTTCAATTCTTTAGGTAATTCATCAGGGTTGAATACAGGATATGTTTCAGTAACCTCATTTTCTCTGTTAGCTATGGTCATCTTATACAGGACATCATCATCTGGTGTTTCAAAAGCTATTCCATCCGGAGTACAGAATATAGTGCAATTCATTTTGCACAACAGATCCCTACCTAATAAATTCACAGGACTGGTGTCATACACCACAAAGCGGTGCATTTCTGAAAATTTCCCTATGCTAACTTTCACTGGTTCTGTAGGATATGTTTTAATCTGTCTGTTGGATACACCAACTACTTGGATCGTTTCATCCGAGAGAGGAAGATTCTTAATATCAGCTGATCTAACAGTTGATCGAGTAGCACCAGTATCCACTAGGAAAGTAATATTTTCATCATTATCCTTCCCATCTACAAATGGTCCTGTCTGGTCTACTTCTAGAGTTGCGCCAAGTACGCACTCTCCTTCCTTCCTTCGGCACCGTCAATAGCTTTCTTTTGAGTCACTTTCATCGCGTTGCAGCCAATACTGCGAAACAGCGCTAGCGTGTGGCAGATTATTTACCTGTTCTTCATTGTAGAATCTCAATTCACTACTATACTTCTGTGAGTTTCTGCTCTGTGGAAAAGGCGGTTTTGGCACCTGATTCTGTGGGGTAACAACTTGCTGCTGTTGCTGCAGTTGACCACTCACTTCATGCTGCACCTGTGGGTTCAATGATGGATTTTCATTATTAGTACTTGGGGGAAATTTACACTTGGATTTCCAATGTCCTATCCTACCGCAATTATGACACAGAAATTTCTTTTTAGCTTCCTCAATATTCCCTTTATTTTTCCTCCCAGGATAAAATTTCGTCTTTGACCCTGCTTGTTCCACTAATTGTGCTTCTTGTCTCTCTGCTACCTTTACCTGTGCCCACATTGCCTTCTCTTTTAGTTTCCACTGTTTTGCTTCAATTTTATCACTGAAATATTAAGCATGCCTCAATACTTCGTCTATTTTCTTGTTTTGACAATCTACCGTATGCTGTTTAATCATTTCACCAATTTCTGGACGTAAACCATATACAAATCTGTATACAAAATGACTTAAATCCTTTTCACTCAGATTCTCATCTCCGCTAAACTGCTTAAAAGCTAGTATTAGCCTCTCATAATATGCATGTACTGACTCTTTACTTTCTTGGTGTGTTCGATCAATTTTTACCCAATCTGTCTCTTTAGGGGGCACTTTGTTTTTCAAAAATACCATAACCTGTTCATATTTCTTCATTACCTCGGGGTCTGGAGCTCCTGTTTTAGGATCCCTAGGATATTCCTGGGTTGGCCAATTTATCATGAGCTTGCACTCTGTCCATAAATCTGCTGGTACAATTATGTCAAATAGACTATTCAAATCAATCCATAGTACTTTAGACAATTTTACAAATCTGTCTACCTGCCTGTACCATTCGACAGGCTTCTCACGCAGTCGAGCGAAATCATTCGTAAAAGACAAAGGTGCCAATCATGATCCTGTAAAAACCGGGTACGAACCGTCGGACGGAGCATATTCTCCGTCCGACGCGTACCCGGTCTTAAAAATATACAAACATGGAAGTACGATTCGCACGGAAATACCATTTCCGTACGAATCGTACAAAACCCCGACCGACGAAAATAAACACACAAATGTGATCCGGGAAAGCGCCGACGTGACGTCGGGACGCACGCAGCCTGCCATTCACGAACCAGGCATTACGATTCGCACCGACGTCATCCCGCACGGACAATATTTTCCGGCAGCCAAAAACTGCCGGGAAATCAGGACGACGCGAACAAGGAGTACTTGCACGCGACGGACAGACATGGACCCGAACCTACGTGTCATCCCGGCCCTCATAGCAGTCGACCTCCTCTACAGGTTAGGACGCAGACGCCGCAGAAGGTCAGAACAACAAAGGGAGGGGGGAAAGGGGGGGGCAGGAGCTGGGGCAGGCCACAAAACCCCCACCAAAGTCACACAGCACACATGCCCTGGACATACCTGAACCCCAGGCCCTGGTCACTACGAGGGGGTGGGGGCGTGTCCAGCAAAGCCAGCGTCCACCACAACGGAAGTGCTTGACGACGCGAACCGGCAACACAACAATACAGGTACGTCCCGTACCCACGCCTTAAGAGCGTGGGTATGAGTCGTACCCCGCCAACACCTACGTCACCCCAACAATGGCGGGACGGCTGTACCCACGTGGCAAAGGCCTGGGTACGGCCCGCACAAGCATTCCATAGCGTGGGTACGGATATGTACGGACCGTACCCCCACCCCCATATGCATGGAGCGTACCCCCCACCCCAACAGTGTAAGTACGACCCGTACCCCCACCCGCGTACGTATGGAGCGTACCCCCCACCCCAACAGTGTAAGTACGACCCGTACCCTCACCCGCGTATGCATGGAGCGTACCCCCACCCCAACCGTGTATGTACGACCCGTACCCTCACCCGCGTACGTATGGAGCGTACCCCCCACCCCAACAGTGTAAGTATGACCCGTACCCTCACCCGCGTACGTATGGAGCGTACCCCCCACCCCAACAGTGTAAGTACGACCCGTACCCTCACCCGCATACGTATGGAGCGTACCCCCCACCCCAACAGTGTAAGTACGACCCGTACCCTCACCCGCGTACGTATGGAGCGTACCCCCCACCCCAATAGTGTAAGTACAACCCATACCCTCACCTGCGTACGTATGGAGCATACCCCCCACCCCAACAGTGTAAGTACGACCCGTACCCTCACCCGCGTACGTATGGAGAGTACCCCCCACCCCAACAGTATAAGTACGACCCGTACCCTCACCCGCGTACGTATGGAGCGTACCCCCCACCCCAACAGTGTAAGTACGACCCGTATCCTCACCCGAGTATGCATGGAGCGTACCCCCCACCCCAACAGTGTAAGTACGACCCGTACCCTCACCCGCGTATGCATGGAGCGTACCCCCACCCCAACCGTGTATGTACGACCCGTACCCTCACCCGCGTACGTATGGAGCGTACCCCCCACCCCAACAGTGTAAGTACGACCCGTACCCTCACCCGCGTATGCATGGAGCGTACCCCCACCCCAACCGTGTATGTACGACCCGTACCCTCACCCGCGTACGTATGGAGCATACCCCCCACCCCAACAGTGTAAGTACGACCCGTACCCTCACCCGCATACGTATGGAGCGTACCCCCCACCCCAACAGTGTAAGTACGACCCGTACCCTCACCCGCGTACGTATGGAGCGTACCCCCCACCCCAACAGTGTAAGTACGACCCGTACCCTCACCCGCGTACGTATGGAGTGTACCCCCCACCCCAACAGTGTAAGTACGACCCATACCCTCACCTGCGTATGTATGGAGCATACCCCCCACCCCAACAGTGTAAGTACGACCCGTACCCTCACCCGCGTACGTATGGAGCTTACCCCCCACCCCAACATTGTAAGTACGACCCGTACCCTCACCCGCGTACGTATGGAGCGTACCCCCCACCCCAACAGTGTAAGTACGACCCGTACCCTCACCCGCATATGCATGGAGCGTACCCCCCATGCCAACAGTGTACGTACGGACGTACCCCCACCTCGTATGCATGGAGCGAACCCACACCCGTGTATGTTCTAAGCGTACATATCGTGAAATAGGAGGGTTGGGTGCAGAGTCCTCCCAGCAGTGCCCAGTCACAGGAGGGGTGTGTGCAGAGTCCTCCCAGCAGTGCCCAGTCACAAGAGAGGTGTGTGCAGAGTCCTCCCAGCAGTGCCCAGACACAGGAGGGGTGGGTGCCTAACACTCACAGCAGTGCCCAGACACAGGAGGGGTGGGTGTAGAGTCCTCCCAGCAGTGCCCAGACACAGGAGGGGTGTGTGCAGAGTCCTCCCAGCAGTGCGAAGTCACAAGAGGGGTGTGTGCAGAGTCCTCCCAGCAGTGCCCAGACACAGGAGGGGTGGGTGCCTAACACTCACAGCAGTGCCCAGACACAGGAGGGGTGGGTGCCCAACACTCCCAGCAGTGCCCAGACACAGGAGGGGTGGGTGCCTAACACTCACAGCAGTGCCCAGACACAGGAGGGGTGTGTGCAGAGTCCTCCCAGCAGTGCCCAGACACAGGAGGGGTGTGTGCAGAGTCCTCCCAGCAGTGCACAGACACAGGAGGGGTGTGTGCAGAGTCCTCCCAGCCGTGCCCAGACGCAGGAGGCGTGGGTGTAGAGTCCTCCCAGCAGTGCCCAGACACAGGAGGGGTGGGTGCCTAACACTCCCAGCAGTGCCCAGTCACAGGAGGGGTGTGTGCAGAGTCCTCCCAGCAGTGCCCAGACACAGGAGGGGTGTGTGCAGAGTCCTCCCAGCAGTGCCCAGACACAGGAGGGGTGTGTGCAGAGTCCTCCCAGCAGTGCCCAGACACAGGAGGGGTGGGTGCCTAACACTCACAGCAGTGCCCAGACACAGGAGGGGTGGGTGTAGAGTCCTCCCAGCAGTGCCCAGACACAGGAGGGGTGTGTGCAGAGTCCTCCCAGCAGTGCCCAGACACAGGAGGGGTGGGTGCCTAACACTCACAGCAGTGCCCAGACGCAGGAGGGGTGGGTGCCCAACACTCCCAGCAGTGCCCAGTCACAGGAGGGGTGGGTACAGAGTCCTCCCAGCAGTGCCCAGACACAGGAGGGGTGTGTGCAGAGTCCTCCCAGCAGTGCCCAGGCGCAGGAGGGGTGGGTGTAGAGTCCTCCCAGCAGTGCCCAGACACTCGTCTTCCAGAGCGGGGTGGGCATCATGTGGGGGGGAAGGACCAGGCACCGCAGGGACATGAGGGCGAAGGGTAGGCGTCGTGGGTGCAGGGATGGAGGACTCCACCACAGGGGGTGGGGCAGGGCCAAAGGCGGAGGCCAGGATGTCGCTGCACACCTTAGCAAGGTCCTCCAGAGACTCCCCTGCACCCGAAGGAACCACAGGCCCCAAGGAGGGGGGGGGGGGCGGAGGGATGGGTCGCAGCGCCACTGGGGGAGGCTGTGGACAGGGGGGGGACTCAACCACCCTGACCGGGGACTCCCTTGACCGCTTGCGGGGTGGTGTCACAGTGGGGCTCAGGGACAGAGCGGCCATGAAGGAGTCTTTGCCGGATATGTGGCCAGGAGAGCTGAGGGGAGGGGATTTGGAGGGAGAGGATTGGGTGGAATGCGGACTCCCACTCTGGCTGCGTGGCTTACGTTTGCCCCCCAACCCAGTGGGTGTGCCTACTTCACCCTGTGTGTGCGTGCCAGGAGGTGTGCGTATGACCTTCCCTGCTGGTGTGGTGCCTGTGTCTGTTGTGGTGGGTGCATGCTGACGTCTGGGTGTACGTAGGACAGGCATGGGAGTGGGAAGTGTGGATGGGTCAGGGGTAAGGGGTTGGACGTAGCGCTGCAGGAGACCCACTGCTGCAGTCAGTGTCGAGTCAATGGACCTCAGCAAGTTGCGTTGGTCAGCCTGCGATGAGAAAATGCCCTTTAAGTATGCCTCCATGTCGTTCAGCACTTGGCTGGGGCCATGGAGGACATTAAGCATCGCAGCCTGACCAACCTGCAACTGCCGCTGGATGTCCACAGACTCGGCATTGGCGGCAGCAGTGGAGACCGGGGCAGGGGGTGCGGTGCCTGGCAGGAAGGAGACATGTGGTGACCGGGCACGCTGGGAAGGGACACGAGCAAGTGGGAGGCGGCTGATGGATGGCAATGGAGGGGGCGGGGTGAGATGTTGTGCCGCTGTCAGCTGCTGGTGCAGCCTCCGCCCACTCGGAGAGATCATCCTCGGACCCGTCAGCTTCATATTCTGTCGTGCCAGTGGACAGGTCCTCGGCCTCACTCTCCTCCGCCTCAGTTCCACTCAATGTGCCAGGCACGATGTCAACGCTGGCACTGGTGCTCGGTCCCTCCGCTCCGTCTGTGCTCATGTCTCCCTCCGTGTCCCCCGACGATGCTGTGGGCAAGGTGAAGAGACAGCAATTAATCATACACCTGTATACATATGTCACATGAGTCCAATCTACATAGGTTACAGTGCATAGCCTGAAAAGAAAGATCAGTAGCATCTACAAAACAAGGTACAGATGTAGGGCATGCAACACACAGTTGGTTGACCCACCATGCCACTGAAAAACCATGGAGAGCATGACACAATAGCAAATGACATGAAATAGAGTATGACAGAGGAGCCAGGCCCTGGGGACAATCCAGCACTGCATCTGCACCACACAGCGTTGCCGAAAATAGGGATGAGCAGGGACCATATCCATGAACTTGAGGCACATGCTGCATAGGTAAAACTGAAAACATGCCCACCATGACTGGCTCACTGCACCTTGAGTGTATGTCCAGACAAACATCACACACTGGCCAGACCTAGCAAGGAGACATCAGGTTTTGGCATGTAGGCTTTGCCCGCACCAACCACCCCCTACATGAGACAATTTGTTGAGACACAGGAAGCACTTACATCTCTTAGTCTGGGTGAAATACACAGGGGCTGCATAAATGCAAGATTGGACACCAAATACCCAAGGTGCGCCTGTCCAAATAATCATGTACAAATGGTCATCATCAAATGATTGTAACAAGACACACAGGCACTGGCCACCGTGAGTATGAACAAGGAAAATCAGGTCAGGCTGTACAGTGGACACTTGTACTACATATTACGTCAATATACATGGTGCCAGGGGACAATGGCACAGAGCACAACCTATGCTGTAGACACTGAGAGTGTCCACATTTTGTGATGACACACATGACACCTATGAAAATATGCCCCAGGGGACAGTAGTGGCCACACAACTCCATGGTCCTGAATGGGAATGACTGCAACACACGCCACCATCCCTGCACTATGCATATCGCACACTCATGCACATCATGTCACAGGCCACAACATAGGAAATGCGTGCTGTAAGGCATGACACTTGAGAGACTAACTCCCATGTCTGGACTCAGCATCAGTGCCAACTGACATGGAACCCACAAGTACTGAACTGGACAGGGCACAGGCAAGGTCCCAAAACCTGTTACACACCACCCCCACACATGATGCTACAGGCATAGTTCACGTGGAGAAAGTGCCAGCCTACATAACCTTGTGAAGGAGTGACTACATACAGACCAGGGAACACATTGCAAGGAGGGGAAGGGAGGCAGGAGAGCACCGCTATACTGTGGGTAACAGGATCTGCACAGCACCTTTAAACCCTGGCAGTGTATCCATGCAACTGTGCACTTACAAATGCTGGTGACACACAACAAACACACAGGTACCTACCCCCTTCCTGCTGCTGCTTCTCCTGTAAGCGCCTGTCCAAGTCTGGAAATACTACCGCCAGCACACGCTTGTGGATGTGGGTCAGACGGCGGCGCCCGCGGTTCTTATGGCTCTCAGGTGAGTCCCCCAGCAGGACCCGTGCGATCCTCCGCGTCCAGCACCGGATATCCTGCCAGCGTTTCCTCACCTGGGCCAGGCGCCGCTTGCGACCGTCCGTCCTCCTCACGGCACTGACGGCGTTCATCCATATCTGCTTCTTGGCAGTGGCGCCTACCTGTGAGGATGAACAAGTGACACTACATCAATACACCTGGCACATGTCACAGAGACACATATTAGAACCAATTTGCTGTTTACAACAAGGCATAGTATGCATCCAACGCCCGCCCTACAGTACATAGCATGTGTGTCACACCTGGACACAATGCCAGAAGTCACAGTCACAAACAAGGGACACAGTCTGTGCTAGTAGACTCTGCACTCACCTGATACCCTGGTCGCCCATACAGCAGGGGGTACTCTGGGAGGATCACATCCAGCAATGCCAGGTTCTCCTCCAGGGTGAAAGGCTGTGACCTCTCCACAGACATTGACATGGTTCCAGGGAATCAGTAGCAGCAGCTGGGTCGTAGAATCCAAAGATGTGCAGGCAAGTGCTCCCTCATGGGACCTGGCTGCCTTATATCTGCCTTGCTGGCCTGTTTCATGCACAGGAGTACAGAGTGATTGGTCACTAACATTTCCATCCTATGTTTCCTCCAATCCCTTCAAACCTAGCACAGTCAGTGGGTTCTGATTGTGTTTTTTTCTTGAGCACGATGTCAACTCCAGAACCACATTGCAACAAAGTAGATTTATTCAAACTGACTTCTGCTGTGCACCTGCTGAAAAAAATTCTAACTTTAAACTTGGGCTCCATGACAACCAGCATGCATGTAGGCCTTTATACTTGTCCCTCATGTGTCCCCTATGTAATTTGGAGTTTCACACACATGTACGGTGCGTACCAGGGCCCTAGGGCACCCCAAAAGCATAGCAACGGCCCGTACAGGCGTGTGTACGGTCCGTATCACTATGGGTGTGCTCGCGTATGCGTACCCATAGTGATAGTGAGCGTACAGGCGTGTGTACGGTCTGTATCACTATGGGTACGCATACGCGAAAACACCCATAGTGGTACGGACCGTACACATGTGCGTACGCTCACTATCACTATGGGTGTTCTCGCGTATGCGTACCCATAGTGGTACGGACCGTACACACGCCTGTACGCTCACTATCACTATGGGTACGCATACGCGAGCACACCCATAGTGATACGGACCGTACAGACGCCTGTACGCTCACTATCACTATGGGTGTTCTCGCGTATGCGTACCCATAGTGGTACGGACCGTACACACGCCTGTACGCTCACTATCACTACGCATACGTGAGCACACCCATAGTGGTACGGACCGTACACGCGTGCGTACGCTCACTATCACTATGGGTACACATACGGCAGCACTCCCATAGTGATAGGGAACGTACACAGGCCCTCTGAGCAAATTTACGGTGCCTTTCAAACATCACAGTGGTGACAGGCAGCACACAGGAAGGAATAGGGCTGACATACTTGTCCATGGATGGACATCAAGTCATTGTCTGGGCAGTACTACATGTGTGGGGCACAGGTGTGAAAGGCTGTGATGTGGCACATTACTCCTGAGTCGAGAAGGCACCAGATGTATGATGAGATGTGTACAGATGTCATGTGTGACGGTGCAATGTGTGCCAGGCATGCCCTTAACTCCTTTGACATGTGTGTATGTCGTACTGCACACTTGGGATGAGCGTCACTGGCATGGCACAGTCAACAACACACGCAAGTGTCCCCTGATGCCCGCTACAGGGGTTACCACACCAGACATGTCACTACCCACGGTGCACGATGTGTCTATGTCATGTATGTGTGGGGTGTTCCCATTAGCTTGATGTTGGTGCTCCCTCAAAAGCATCAGCTGTTGCAGCAACCAACATGTGTCTGTGTGTAGATGGACATGGTACACTGTTATGCACACCAGGCCACATGTGGTATCAGATGTGAGGTGTGTATGTATGCATGGGACACGGAGTAGCGTCACAAGGACATGTCTGCATCCTCTCAATGAATGTGTGGTGAGTCATTACATGTACACCTTATTGGCAAGGTGTGTGGGCTGTCCTAGTGTCATGTCATGTGACCTGTGGCTCTAGTGTTCCGCTACCAGTCTCTGAAATCGACATCCTACTTCTGCTGATGTGTTGATGTATGTCACTCCTGTGTTGCGTCTGGCTGTTCACTTACACTGGGACACAGCTAATACCATGCCATGGCATGTGGAGGTTCACAATCTCCGTGTGTAGCTGGGTCTTGGTAGGAGAGTCACCTGGCAGCCATACGTGTCCAGGGCATGTGGCACATACCTGACTCCGTATGTCGCATATGTGTATTGACAGATTAACATGTGCTCAGTACAAATCAATTGTTGTTGTAGTGCACTCACTCTTCCTTGTCACTTCCAAATTACTGCAGAGCGCCGCCTCTTCCCCGACCAATTCCGGACTTGGCTGACATGCGGGAGAATGACTGTATCCGGTGCTACCGCTTCCCCCAACCGTTGATTGAGGAGTTGATGGCGAGGCTGGCACCACACCTGCAACCGCTGCACAGGTATCCTACGGCACTGACACCCAAGCTGAAGGTAATGGCAGCCCTACATTTTCTTGCCACGGGTACCTTTCAATATACCATAGCTCATGTTGGTGGCATGTCCCAGAGCATGTTCAGCCGTGTGCTGCATGTTTTCTTAGAGGCCATGTTGCTTCACCTGGATGAGTTCATCCATTTCCCAACTCCTGAACTGTTGACTGGGGTCCATAGATGGGACACATGTGGCTTTGGTACCACCACAGGCACAGGAGGTAGCGTACAGGAATCGCAAGCACTACCACTCCATCAATGCCCTTGTGGTGTGTCTGTCCAACATGGTGATTTCACATGTCTGTGCTCGTTTTCCAGGATCAGCACACGATGCCTACATCATGAGGCGTAGCAGGGTGCCTGAAATGATGACGCAGCTGCGCAACGAACGAGCATGTGTTGTTGGTGGGTACACTCTGTCTGTCCTGTATTTTGCGTAGACTTCCAGCACGACCGCGTCTCCTGTCCTACTTATGTCCATGTGGTTTCCATGTAGGGGACGCTGGCTATCCCAACATGCCATGGCTGATCACACCTCTCCGCAACCCCATCACGCTGGCCCAGCTCCGCTACAACACCGCCCATGGCTGGACAAGGCGAGTGATAGAGAGGACATTTGGCCTCCTAAAGAGCTGATTCAGATGCCTCCACAAGACCGGCGGCACCCTCCCATATGCCCCGGCTAAGGTCTGCAAAATCTTCATGGTCTGCTGCATGCTGCACAACATGGCAGTTGAGAAAGCTGTGCCATCCACCCGTGGAGGACGAAGGGCTTGGCAATGGGGCTAGTGATATGGAGGATGTGGTTCCGCAAGAGGACATCCGGAGTCGGCTCATACGCGACTTCTTTGCTTAGTGGTGAGTACCAGTGTCTGTGTGTGCACACATTGGTCCCCGTGTGGCATGTGTTGCGATGTGTGTGTCCATCTGCATGTATGGCACGTGAGTCAGAGGTGTGTGTGGATGTGTCACTGGAGTGATGGTGCCAGTGATGAGTGTATTTCCCCAGTCATAATTATGACCTAGCATGTTGTCATCCTTACATGTGTCGAGTACATGCACATGCAAGTGGCTGTGCTTTTTGTGGCTGACTTCTTGTGTGTCTCTCATCCCCAGGTACTTGCGCATGCCGTCTGCTGGTTGCATTGTTGTGGCACTGCTATTCCTCATGGACACGTCATCGTGTGCTGACTCAGCGTTACACGCACAGACAAGTTTGGAAGTCTCCTTAGGGTAAGGGATGCATCAGGGGTGTATTGGGTGTGGCAGTTGTTTACGATGTGTGCACACTGCCCCTGTCGATGTTTGGTTCCTCTGCGGACATGTCGCATCACCATGGGACACATGACATGCAGCTGGGTACACCTGAATAGATGGTCAGACTTGTTGACAGTCATCTGTGATGGGATTGTGGATTGTGATGATGGCATCAATGTGTGTTACACTGCCCTCGGACACATACGGTTTGCATTGGCTTGACATGGTGTGGGACTTCCACATCAGAGGATCAATGGTGTATGGCAGCCTCTCCGTGAGCAGCAGGGGTGTTTAGCTGTTACCCGACACTTGTGTGCCAGTTCCATGGCTATCACGCATTTGTGCTGCAGAAGGGGGGTTCCAGTGTTGGACCCACATGTTACTCCACATGACCTGTTCATGTGTACTCCGAGTTGCCTCTGCATTCCCGAATACATGAATAATAAAGGTGTCCCTATGCCTCCAAGGTGCTTCTTCTCAGTCAATGCTGGTGTGTTGCCACGGTGCATCCGGCATGTCTGGCATGGTTTTCCGTGATAGTGGCTATGTGTCTATGTGTAGAGTAGCAAGATGCTAGCTGTTTGTGTGGGATTACACTGTGTATTGTGCATGATGTCCATGACTGTGTGGGTATTGTGACATGTGCCATCCCCATGCATCCAACGTTGGCCAGGCCACCATTCTCTGCATCCACCTGACTCAAGCTTGCAGGACATGGTTCTGCAACCTGTCCACACATACCTGGGTGCCCCCCAGGACACTCCACATGATCCCTGACCTCTGCGCATGGCTGTCGCTGTACTCAATATGTCTGTCGGCACGGTTGTGCGGCCACCCCCTCAGCTGGTTGGGCCCATCACGGGTGTGTATGGTGCTCCATGTCTGTCTTGCCTAATACAATGTGACCCATGTGTGTCCTGTGCCAGACTCAGGCCCCAGGGTGTGGATGGTTGAAGTCAAATGAGAACTCAGGCATGGTTAGACTTTACAAGACACATGTAAGGTAATAATGCAAAATGTAGGCATCTTCTCGTCATGGTGTAACTTTTTATTTTGGTTGGGGTACGTGGGAGGGGGGGGGTATGACATGAGGGGCTTTCCGGGTGTGTGGAATCCAAAGTTCACTAGGGGAGTTGGTGTCCTTGCCATTGGAAATCCTCAGAGTCCATGCCACAGTCTTTGTCAACATTGGTCAGACAGTGACCAGCAAGTCCATGTGGCAGAGAATGTCTTTTGCTGCTGTGCTGCTGTTGGTCCAGTGGGCCAGGTGCCAGGCCAGGTGTCCTGGGAGATGGTGCTGTTGCGCTGACCCTCACGGTCTTTTCCGTGGACGACCCGCCCTCCTGCGGGGACCCTCAGAAGCAGGCCGTGACGATGTTTTGGATGCTCCGTCGGTTGTCTCCTCCTCCTCCTCATCCCTCCCTGTGGGTGGTGATGTTCTACGCCTGGCGGCACAGGGAGGGTTGCCCATGTTGTCGGCTATCCGACGGAGTGTACTGTGAATTCCCGTGAACACCGTCACAAGCTCAGCCTGTCTGTCCTCCATCCGCCCTTGGTGTCGCAGTAGACAGGCATGTTGCTCCGCATGTTGCTGGGCCTGCTGGGTCTTGATCTCCTCGAGGATGGACACAACCTGGGCCATGCCCGTGGTGTCCTGCCAGTATGTGTCCAGGATGTTTCGGACATGGGAATATACTGGTTCCGCAGCCAACTGCTCAGGCTCGCACCTCCGCCGTCCTCCACTCCCACCACCCCTGCCCACTTGCACCTGGCCTGCCCTTGTGGGCACATCGGGTCTCCGGGACCCCTGAGGGGTGGCATTGGCGTTGTCGCCTGCCTCCTCCTGGGTGCCCGGTACACCGTGTCCCTCCTGGCCAGCCTGGCTGCATTGTGGTGGTGGGGCAGGGATCCTGGGTGTCTCCTGGGATGTGGCAGGAGTGGGGGTGGTGGTTGGCCCAGTTGTACCTGACGCAGGTGCTGCAGGTGGTTGGACACCAGAGGGGCCAGGTTGGTCGGGGTCGGGTTCGTCCACAGAGTGGTGAGAGTCGTCGCTGCCGGTGGGTCCGTCATCCCGCCGAGCCGGGTCCTGTGAGTCTTCCCCCCAGTGTTGGGGGGTGATCCACGACGTTGACCTGTGTGTGAGAGAGACAATGTTATTTTTGTTCCATGCAACATCCATGTTTCATTCGTTTCTAAGTTGGCACATTTCCTCTGGGAATTTGGATATGTCTTGCATTCCACTCACAGTACACTTGTGCATGGGTATGTCCCTTGGCCACAGCTTTTGCGACTTTACCTATGTGTGGCACAGTCTTACTTGCTGCGTCAACTGTGACTGCAGTCAGCAGTGGAGTGAGCAGGTGTGGCGAGCCATGCATTGGCGCCTTCCGTGTTGCACTGTACGTGGGCACATGGAGTTGTTCCACACACTTAGATAATGCAGGTAGCTGGCGTTGTGCTCGTGCACAGGTTGAGACATGGCCCTGTGCTTTGCCATGGGGAAGAGGGGGGGTTCAGGCACTGGCCACCCTTGTCTACATGCACGCAGTCCACCTGCTGACGAGCAGACATTCCCACACCCCCCAAGGCTGAATTGGGCTCTCTGTGTGTCCCTTTCTCACTCCCTCTCTGTCCCCCTCTCCCTCCCTCTGTGTGTCAGCCTCCTCCCTCTGTCCGTCTCCCTGTGTCTCCCTCCCTCTCTCTCCCCCTCTCCCTCCCTCTGTGTGTCACCCTCTGTCACCTCAGCCCAGCTTCCTAGGCACACACTTTTAGCAGATCTTTGAATGGCCCTTGGCTTGTTCATGTGAGTTTGTTTCTGATCTCCAGGCACCCATTGGGTGTAGTGTGTGTGTCTGCGCTGCTGCTGTGGTGGTGTGTGCTGCCACTCTTTCACAGTGTTGGCTGTTCATTAGCTGCTGTCATGTGCAAAAAGTGCCTTCACCCCCATGTCTTAATGCAAGGCGTCCGCCATTAGCTGGCAAGTCTTTCCTGTGTGGGGACACACTGTTTGTCTGGCTGTGACCTAGGCCATATGGGCAGAGGGCATTGTTGTCTGCTTCTGAGTTGCACTATGTGATTTTTGGGGCCCACACTCCCGCCATCCGGCTTACCGTGTCTTGTGTTGGTGTTTTCTGTGGCCTGTGACTTGGCATTGTCCAGCTGGGTGCATGGGGCATGGTGGCGCTAGTGGCATGTGCGTGTTCATGGAGTGTGGTTGAGTCATGCGATAGCTTGGGGTGGTTGCGTGACTGATTGTGAGTTTGGTTGTGGATGACGTTCCCTCCATGTGAGGTGAGTTGTTTGTGTACTCACCTGGGTCTCGGAGTCCTTCTAATCCGTCCACTGCCACCACCGGCAGTATGGCCATCACCCTCTCCTCCCAGGGATGGTATTGTACGGGTCTGCAGGGCGGCCCTCCTCCTGTGATGTTGGCCTGGTTGTGGTCGTCGGTCATTTTGGCTCGGACCCTCATCCGCAGATCGTACCACCTGGCTTGGCATTCATGCCTGGTCCTTCTGGTGGACGCAACAGCATTGACAGCATCGACAATCCTCTGCCACATGGCTGTTTTTTCGGAAATGCTGGTCTGTCTGACCAATGTTCCAAAGAGGTGTGGCTCGACTCTGAGGATTTCGTCGACAAGGACCTCCAACTCTTGGCTAGTGAACTTTGGATTCTTGTTAGTGGGCATGGTGAGGGGTGTGGGTGTGGATGGTTGTGGGGGGTGTGGGTGTGGATGGTTGTGGGTGTGTGGGTGTGGTTGTGCAGGTGTGTGTGAATGTGATGAGGGGGTGTTTGTGAAGGTGTGTGTGTGAAGGTGTGCAAGTGTAAGGTGTAGTAAAGGTTCAAGTATGGTGCTGTAGGTTGTCTGTGGGGTCTGGCAGCAGTGAGTCTGTTGCAAAGGCTCATGGTTTGTGTGTGTGGGCCCTTTTTATTGGTCCATTGGTGGGTGTGGCTGTGTTTGAACTTTGGGTGGGTGTGTTATAAGGAGTGGTTGTGTTTTGGGCCTCTGTTTGGGATTTTGGCAGTTGCAGGTCAGTGAATGTGTTGTATTTGTGCTTGTTGGACATGTTTTGTGGCTTTGTGCCATTCGAATAGTGTATTCTTGTGTTGTTGTGCTTTGTCCTGGTTGTGTACGTGCGTTTTTAGCGTGTGTACGGTGTGTACTTCGCCAATTTTGTTGTACAGTGCTGTCCTTGTGTCTGGCTTGGTACGACTCGTACATGCGCGATGTTGGGTGAAGGTGCTGGTGTTGGGGCCTGGGGTGCGCTCCGTACTTAGAATGTTGGGGTGGGGGTACACTCCATACAAACGCGGGGGAGGGTACGGGTCGTACATCCATGGTTGGGGTGGGGGTACGGTCCGTACATACACGGTTGGGGTGGGGGTACGCTCCATACATATGCGGATGAGGGTTCGGGTCATACATACACGGTTGGGGTGGGGGTACGCTCCATACATACGCGGGTGAGGGTTCGGGTCAGACATACACGGTTGGGGTAGGGGTACGCTCCATACATACGCGTGTGAGGGTACGGGTTGTACATCCACGGTTCGGGTGGGGGTACGGTCCGTACATCCACGGTTGGGGTGGGGGTACGGTCCGTACATCCACGGTTGGGGTGGGGGTACGCTCCATACATACGCGGGTGAGGGTTCGGGTCGTACATACACGGTTGGGGTGGGGGTACGCTCCATACATACGCGGGTGAGGGTTCGGGTCGTACATACACGGTTGGGGTGGGGGTACGCTCCATACATACGTGGGTGAGGGTTCGGGTCGTACATACACGGTTGGGGTAGGGGTACGGTCCGTACATACACGGTTGGGGTGGGGGTACGCTCCATACATACGCGGGTGAGGGTTTGGGTCGTACATACACGGTTGGGGTGGGGGTACGCTCCATACATATGCGGGTGAGGGTTCGGGTCGTACATACACGGTTGGGGTGGGGGTACGGTCCGTACATACACGGTTGGGGTGGGGGTACGCTCCATACATACGCGGGTGAGGGTACGGGCCGTACATACACGGTTGGGGTGGGGGTACGCTCCATACATACGCGGGTGAGGGTACGGGTCGTACATACACGGTTGGGGTGGGGGTACGCTCCATACAAACGCGGGTGAGGGTACGGGTCGTACATCCACGGTTGGGGTGGGGGTACGGTCCGTACATCCACGGTTGGGGTGGGGGTACGGTCCGTACATACACGGTTGGGGTGGGGGTACGCTCCATACATACGCGGGTGTGGGTACGGGTCGTACATCCACGGTTGGGGTGGGGGTACGCTCCATACATGCGCGGGTGAGGGTACGGTCCGTACATACACTGTTGGGGTGGGGGTACGCTCCATACATACACGGTGGGGGTATGGGCCGTACGTACACGGGTGTATATACACGGGTGGGTGTACGGTCCGTACGTATGGGGGTGTACATGCACGGCTGGGGGTTCGGCACGTACATACGGGGGCTGGGGGGGTGGTTCGGCGCGTACATACGGGGGCTGGGGGGGGTGTTCGGCGCGTACATCCGGGGCTGGGGGGGTGGTTCGGCGCGTACATACGGGGGCTGGGGGGGGTGTTCGGCACGTATGTGGGCACATGTCTCCATGGTTGCTATGTGAGTTCAGTGCGGACGGTGTTTTTTCCGTCCGGTTGTAACATCGGACGCACGGGATGGATCGTACTAGCGCGGTCGGACTTCACTTTTCACATTTGTACGGTAAATCGTCCGAGGATGTGTCGGACACATTTTCCGACCCGAGGACGTGTGGGGAATAATTCCCAATGCGATTCGTATGGTCTTTTTCCCATGCGAATCGTACTTGGCAGTTTGTACGGCACTTGTACGATTCGTACGGTAAAAAGACCGGATACGAGTCGTACGGGGAATTTTTTTACAGGATCGTAATCGGCACCAAAATATCCTGTCTCGTCCATGGGACATGTACATATCCTCCTCTTGGATTCTCTCTCATAGGGCATTCTGTCACTACCTTTTCCTTTTCTCTTACAGGAAATGCTGAAAATGTCTTATCTGAGGCATCATCATGTTTTCTATACCACCTGCCTCTCCATTTATCCACATCTCCTCATTTTCTCAATAAAATGATTATGTCCTTAATCTGACCTATTTGTCCTGTGGTGTTCATGTTTTCAATATCCTTTTAGGTGAAATCTACTTGATATGGTTTCTGTAAGTCTTTTACCTTTTCAATATCAATACATATCTCATTTGCCACTTCTTCTAACCTTTCATGTAAGTTTTTCGCTCTCCAGGTCACACTTTTGCACAAAAATAGTAATTCTTCATCCTGATAGGTTTTCAATTTTTCTGTTGGGATAGTCCCTACTATTAATTCTTCCAATACCATTCGTAACTTGGCCACATCAATTGATTGGGATTCTTTGTCTTTCCTCTGCAAGCTTCTTAACCATTCACTTAACTTGTCTGTCGATGGTCCTACTGGCTTCTCTACATTTCCTTGTCCAAAATCTTTTTGTGTTTCTGACACTGTCTCTATCATTGTCATACGTCTCTCTGCACAGTTCTGACCTACAAACGGGTTATTTGAAAAATTATACTCATAGTCTGTCTCCATGGATTCTCATTCTGACTCACTCTTGGTTGTTCAACCGGTTTATTACTTCTATAAGGGACTGTCAAACAATGCTCACTGTCCTTCTGCTTGTCAAAAATGGGCATTACTGGACCTATCGTTACTGGAACAGTTACTGCTTCTAGATTCTTAGTCAATTCTCTTATTTTCTCAGTTAATTCTAGGGTCGTTTTTGCTAATTCTGCAGAATTTTCTCCATCTGTTCTTTCTTCCGACCTCTTTTCTACCTCTCTAATAGCATTGTTTTTACCCAAACTTTGGGATTCTGGTTCCAATTTTATAATTCATACTGTTTCTCTCATTGGGGCACTTGGGGTTAATATTTCTGGTTCTGGTCGATACGGTGGTGGATTCTTATAGAACATATCATCAAGAACATCATCCTCGGACTCATTCACTCCATACCCTCTCGACTCCACATTATGTCTCTTTTCTACGCACTTTAGTCCTTCATTCTCTCCTGCAGTTCTTACAGGGAACAAACCCTCAGTCATACTCGCATCCCGCCATCTTCTCATTCGGTCATTATGCGTTGTATGTCCGTATGGTCTTCCAAACAGATACCTATATCCTCTACCATTTCTTTGTCTCTCTCGTTCATGCATTTAGTCTTCCCATTCCGTCAAAGCCTCAAACTCTGTCGGTCTAGGTCTTGGTTCCAAATTCATCATTTTCTCTCTCAAATTTCTCAAAACAGGCAAATTAAATGAACCATGTTCTGGAAAAGCTAATACTCCGTCCTCTTTCGTGTATCTCACCCAATTGTCTAACCAAATACAAGTATGATACCCATATTTCTCAATCATAAAGGATGCGGGGGGTTTCGGTAGAGGAAGTAACTGTCCTTCCCTAGTATTGATCGGTTTGTCCTTCTTAAACCACTTCTTGATTCTTCCTAACCATTACTTTTTCTCTTTTTCTGGTGGATCGTAATACATTTTCTTGTCTTTCGTGTATCACTAGTCTCTCTTTACACCTGTACCGTTATTCTATCCAATCACAGCGCGACCCACACTAACGCACCAATTCAGAGCGTCTACGTCACTGTCACAATCCTCAAATCCCAGCGCGACTCACACTAACGCACCAATAAGGAGCGTCTACGTCACACTGTATTTCTCCACTCCAAGCGCAGCGTACACTAACACACCAATCCGGAGCGTTTCACAGTTCCGACCGACTGTCCAATCCCAGCGCGGTCGTTCTGACGTCAGCAGCCGCTGCGGCAGCTCTTGCTCCTGTCTACCCCTCCTTTACAAATCTGCTCAGTAAGTGTTTGTTTCAATTTCTACACTTCTGTTAGTAACAACATAGAAACATCTCCATTGTCCACTTCGCTAACCAAAGAATAGCAAAAGACCTTTCTCACGAGAATCCCGTCTTTCCCGAGAGGAGCGTTTACCTCTGCCCTACTACGGAATCGTTACTTCCGTTGATAAAGTAGCACATCCCTCTACTTCACCCTTCTAACAAGCATTAGCTAATTGTTTCTCTAGTATTTAAGACACTTTGGTGCCGATTCCGATCCTGGAGAAATTTTCTCCGTAGGAATCGTATCCGGATTTTTTTCCGTACGAATCGTACAAGTACCATACAAACTGGCAAGTACGATTCGTTTGGGAAAAAATACATACGAATCGCATTGGGAAAATTCCCCGACACATCCTCGGGTCGGTAAAAGTGTCCGACACGTCCCCGGACGATTTTCCGTACGAATCGTAAAACTGAAGTCCGAGCGCGCAAGTACGATCCGTCCCGTGCGTCCGATTGTACAACCGTATGGAAAAAACACCGTACGGAGCGAACTTCTATAGCAACCATGGAGACATGTGCCCGCATACGCGCCGTCCCCCCCCAGCCCCCGTATGTACTCGCCGTCCCCCCACCCGTGTATGTACACCCGTGTATGTACACCCGTGTATGTACGAGACGTACCCCCACCCGTGTATGTACACCCGTGTATGTACACCCGTGTATGTACGAGACATACCCCCACCCATGAATGTACACCAGTGTATGTACACCCGTGTATGTACACGCGTGTATGTACGAGACGTACCCCCACCCGTGTATGTACGGTGCGGACCCCCAGCGCTGGGGGTCCGCACCGTACATACACGGGTGGGGGAACGTCTCGTACATACACGGGTCTACATACACGGGTGTACATTCACGGGTGTACATACACGGGTGTACATTCACGGGTGGGGGTACGTCTCGTACATACACGGGTTTACATACACGGGTGTACATACACAGGTGTACATTCACGGGTGGGGGTAGGTCTCGTACATACACGGGTGTACATACACGGGTGTACATACACGGGTGTACATTCACGGGTGGGGGTACGTCTCGTACATACACGGGGGGCTGGGGGGGACGGCGCGCACATACGGGGGCTGGGGGGGGCCGCGTGTACTGGGCCCCCTATACCGCTCGCACCGCGGCGTACTTACCTTTTCTGGCACTTTTTGGGTGCCGTAAAAATATTGCCGTCCGGACTGCTGTCGGTACGAATCGTACTTGCTGGTATGTAAAAACATGCCTAACTCCGTCCGGACGTCACGTCCGCGGTGTCCCAGATCACATTCGTATGTATTTTACTGTCGGTCGGTGTTTTGTCCGACTCGTACGGAAACACCAATCGTACTTGCAAGTTTGTAGGGTTTTTTTCCCGGGTACGAGTCGGACGGAGAAAACGCTCTGACCGACGGTTCGTACCCGGTTTTTCCAGGATCGGAATCGGCACCATAGTTGGAGACCCAATGCTCCTGTGAAATAAACCCAGAGTTTCGCAATTAACCCAAATGCCTTTACATTCACGCACTTTCACACTAGAAAATGTAGTACATTCATACAGAATCCTGTCTTTCCCGAGAACAGCGAACAGTCTGTCCTACTACAGAATTATGACATACGTTAACAAAGCAGCGCTTACCTCTCCTTTGTCCTTCTAACAAGCTCAGAGAGTACCTATTACCTTTCCAGTGATAAGCATTATCGGAATGCCAGTTGGATCCCTGGTACCTACGACCAGAATTTCACAGGTATCCTTCGCTATCATACACACTTCTCTCACACTATAAATGTCTTCTAATGGCAGCACACGACGATGCTACCGAATCGAACCCAGACAATGCGTCGTGCAACTTCAATTGTCACACGTTTCCCCTGTGTACCTACAGGGCAACAACAATTCCGTCTTTCCCGAGAGCAGCGCTTACCTCTGCTCTACTACGGAACCGTTACAAACTTCCGACTTCCTATATCCCAGAAGCCGTGCAAACAACATATAACTCAATGCAACTCAACATAGAGTGTTAGTATATAAATCAATATCAATCAATAACCAATAATCAATAAGCAATGTACAAGCAATAATCACCAAACCAAAACAATGACAACCATCAAACTGCTACCAGAAAAACTGCTGCAGCGTGGAGTACAAAATCCCTCACTCCGTCCCAGACCAAAGATCTCACAAACATACACTATCCATACATTCACTGGTGGGGCCCATAACACCAACATTCACTCACCATCAATCTGTGTTTCTCGGGAGGCGATTATCTTCCAAACACTGACATGAAAGGAATTACCCTTTGATCATAATGAGCAACAAATCTACACAACCTTCTGATACTCATTAGGCCCTGAACATCACTTTTTAGTATTCCTCTCATAAATCGGGATGGATCAGTTAGTTGCAGGTTTAGGTTGACTTCCAATTCTCTAATTTACCTTTAAATTAATAAATTTTCAATGAATAAACAACCCAACTCATTCTGTAGTTGATCAATTCAATCTTTATCTAATTAATGCAAATTAAATAATTCATTTAATCAAGTCGCCAATCATATTTACCTATTCTGGCTAATTGCCGTCCTCTAAGTCAAATCTGGTAGTCTCACAAATCTATGCCCATCAAATTTAGTAATTTCAGTTCATCAGGAGTTTGGGCATTAATTCAGTCCGTCAAAGATTCAGGGAAACAGCTGTCCTGCAGCGTCACCGTCCCCTCTCCGTCAGCATAACGTCAGGAAATCGAGAAAAGCCAAAAACGAACCCGCCCCAACCTCTCTATTCTACCATAATTTATAGTAAAAATCATTGACAAATTGTAACAAGTATGGGTTTTCAGCCCCTCTGATTGGACAATCGAAAATCGTCTGACAGGGTTCTCACAAAATAATGTCTCTTAGATCATTAGTCTTGCTTGTTCCGGTTTTTAAAGGCGTCTTATTGTTCTTTCTGAAAAGCTGGCTTGCTTCCCAGGGCGACCTTGGTGGGTACAGTCTGGTTAGGGTCATGACGAGGCCACTGTAGCTGGCGTTAGCGCAGGCGCACTTCACCCCAAACCTCGTGTAGAGTCGACGGTCAGGTTAGATACCGGAGGCAGCCATTTTTTGGCAGGCCCAAATGGTCAACTTAAGCAAAAGAAACACAAAGCGTAATTAATACATAGAAATGACTTACTAAATAAAGCACAAATCACAAATACATCACAAAAGCAACATATATCATGCAATATTCTAATTGTCTATCCTTAGTATGCGTACATAATTTAGTTTACGAATTAATAGAGTCATGCAAAGCAATCCCACGTGTATTTCAGTCATTAATAAGGTTGATTAATAATTTCCACTTCAATCCATTAGTTCGATTATAATTGAATAATTAATTTAATTAGCATAAACATGCAAAATGGGGAGGGTATACACAATATTTTGAATTACCCGCTCCATCACAATGCGAGAGATATGTGCTTACTCTATAGACAGTTATCTGATGTATGACATTAAAATTGGCCCTACCTCCATACCCTTAACAACATCAATGTCAAAAACATGGATTGACTTAAAAAAAATGCATGTAAAATAAATGCGATTTAGTCTCTCTCTTATTTCACGTTTTACTTAATCTTGCCTTCCTCAAGAGTTAGCTATTTGATCATGTTGTGTTTCTGTATCTTTTTTCTGTGCATACTTTGAGCCGTGTCAGGTGTTTATGAGGGGCTTTGATTGAGATCACTGACCCTCAAGCCAAAGCAAATTGTTTGTCAGTGGGTTGGCCTCTGCAGAGCACACAGAACAATGGTCATGTATTCCAGTTGCAATTGCAATTCTGTGGGAATATGTGTGAAGGGGGTGCACAGATGGCAAAATTTTTACAGGGCAAAAAAAAAAAATTGCTTAAATGTGAGTGAGTGCTGTGAATGTTTGGAAGTGGTGAAGTGAGGGAGTTGTGAGGAAGTGCATTCAGGAAAGAGTGAAAAGAGGGAGCTGAAGAGGTGGTTGAAGATGTGCAGATGGACGCGATGTGCAGAGAAAATGGGCTTACATATCTAACATGCAGCACACATAACTGAAGGCCAAAACCCTTTCCACAGGCCTTATTACTATTGAAATTTCAGAACTGAAACATTTTCCAGATCAATTATTTATAACAAATCCTTGTTGTTATTCCTTTATCTTAAAGAGCTAACAACCATTGACCAAGTAAATCGTACTGACAGGTTTTAGGTGTAGGTCAGTTGTTGTGTTATATATCTGGATGCAATTACATCTCAGAGAAAAACCAAAATACCAGTCAGGTAGCAATTATGGGAATCACAGAAATTTATTTTACATGTTCCCTTGTAGAGTGCTTCCATATTCATCCCACTTAAAGATCTGTCCACATATTTCTATATGACTGATTGCAGTCAGCAGCTGTGGGTCCTTTGAGAAACCTGGGGGCAGATTTATAATAACTGGCGCATCCCTGCATATCAGTAGGGATGCGCCAGTTATTGTGCGCCACAGCTCCGCCACCATGGATGCGCCGCATTTACAATGCGGCGCACCATGGGGCAAAAACGGCACAGATGCGTGACGCATCTGTGCCGTAAAAGTGGCGCATTGCTGGAGTTGCGTCGCAAGCGCGACGCAGCTCCAGCAATGCTTTGGGGGGACCTATCTTCACAATGCTGCGTCAATCCTTACGCCTGCTTCAAGCAGGCGCAGGGTTTTGACGCAGCATGGGCTCAAAAGTGACTGAGTGAAATCTTGTAGATTTCACTCAGCCACTTTTAGGAGGCGTTCCTGCGACAGAACGCCCCCCCCTGCACAGGTACGCCTATTGCTGGCGCAGGGCTTTACAACGTGACGCATCTCCCAGATGCGTCACGTTGTAAATACCCCGCAGCATGGCGCAGGATTTGCGCCGCCGCTGCGTCACAAAAGTGACGCAACGGCGGCGTAAATGAGGCGCAAGGGCCTCATAAATCTGCCCCCAGGTTAGAGCATTTTCTTCCAAAGTTGATGCTGCATGCAGTGCAAGACACTGGGCAAGCATGCACTTTAAAAGGCTGAAGTTGTCGATTTGTACAATATGCACATTACAGTAAATGTTGAACAAATTAATCACGTAAGATATAGGGCAGTTTTTAATGTGTTTAATAGTTCAAGCTTATACGTTCCCACTCCTTTATAAGCCTTGCTTTCACACAAATTAATTTGCATTAAAATGCACCTTTTGCCTTTTTTACCAAGTTTTTTCTCTGACGGATGACCCAGCCTGGACCCCACGGGGCATATCAGCAAGGGCCGGCGATAATTATCGCTCAGCGTGCTTAGCGCGAGGATAATTATCGCCGGCTAACGCTGAATTTTATCGCTGAGATAGCGTGCTATCAGCAACGCTTATCTCAACAGCGATAAAATTCAAGGCGCAAGCTGCCAAATGTGCGCTTATCGCTGGAATTCCAGCGATAATCGCACAACATTTGGCGATAGCTTGTTGATAGGGCATGTTGGAAGGCGTTCCCCGGGGAGGCTGCGGAATGGTTTCCTGACCACCCTGAGGCCCACCTTTCCCAGAATTAGGCCGAGCAAGAGCAGGGAGGCCCTTCCTGGAAGGGTCTCGCACCTAGGATCGCACGCGCTGCGCTTACTCTCGCTTCGGATAGAGGGACACCACACAGTAGTTCGTTATAAGGCAATAAGCTTTTATCGGTAATTGTCAGGGATCTTTATGATCCGGCAGGCAGGTGCAGAATTAATGCCACAAGCGGCAGCGATCTTGTGATGATGGGAAAAGGGGTAGCGGGACAGTCTTTCAATCAGTGTCTCTGCGAGGTATCCGGCGCACAGCTCTCAATCCTCGAGCTGAGGGGATGTTGCTTCTCTCAGCAATCTCTGCCGATTCTCTTGGAGGAGCGGGCCGCGAGTCACTCAGCAGGCACCGGAGGGTCGTAGTTCAGGGAGCCGCGACGTCGTCAGCAGGGCTCAGATGGATCAGCGTTCGGGGAGCCGCGACGGCGTCAGCAGGGCTCAGATGGTTCAGAATTCGAGGACCCGCGACGGCGTCAGCAGGGCTCAGATGGCTCAGCGTTCGGGGAGCCGCGATGGCGTCAGCAGGGCTCAGATGGTTCAGAATTCGAGGAGCCGCGACGGCGTCAGCAGGGCTCAGTTGGTTCAGAGTTCGGATAGCGTTTCTTCTGTTCGGTGAGCGATCGAGCCGCGACCAGGTCCGCAGGCTCTCGTCAGTCCAGGTCTTCCCTGCCTCTCGTCCCTTCAGCACCCCTTGTTATACTCCCCCTCCTCTTTGAAGTCCGGAGTCCTCGCGGAGAGGGGTCTCGTGCCTGGGGGGCGATGTGTCGGGGTTTCCTGTCGCTCAGCCCCTTGATCTATTCAGATGTGTCCGGGAGGGACCCCAGACGCCCACCAGGAGAGGCGCCCGCTCACCGGGGGCCTGGTGGCCGATCGAAACCTCCCTCGGGGAAGAGTCCAGAGGTGTGACAGAGTCGGCGCCTCTCGGTCTGGTTTGGGGGGGGGTTTCGTTCTCCCTCGGCCGGGCATGCGTGTTGGGGATCTGGTCGGCCCTCGGGATGTTGGCCCACGGGAGCCGGAAGGCCGTGTCCACGAGGTTCGGCGTGGTTGTAGTGTACTTTGCTGGTCGGGAGGGCCCACGCCACGAGGCCGGTCTCACACGTGCCCCCCCAGCTGAAAGGCGGGGAGAACTACCCATCCACTTGGGAGTTTTCCTCGCTGAAGCGGAAGAATCGGGACAGGCCGTCCGCGTTGGCGTGGTCAGTCCCGGGGCGATGTTCCACAGTGAAATCCATCCCCTGGAGAGAGATGGACCAGCGTAGCAGCTTGGGGTTTTCCCCTCGCATCTGCATCAACCACCGCAGGGGTCAATGATCTGTTTGCACTCGGAAGTGTGTTCCGAACAGGTAGGGCCGTAGCTTTTTGAGAGCCCAGACTACGGCGAACGTCTCACGTTCAATCGTGCTCCACCGCTGTTCCCGGGGCAGTAACCTTCGGCTGATGAAGGCTATGGGCTGATCTATGCCTTTGTCGTCGTATTGTGAGAGGACTGCCCCGATGCCGTGTTCCGAGGCGTCCGTCTGGACCACAAACTCCTGGGCGTAGTCGGGTGCTTTGAGTACTGGAGCCGCGCACATTGAGGCCTTTAGGGTGTCGAACGCCTTCTGGCAGGCGGGAGTCCAGTGTATTTTCTTGGGGTGTTTTTTGGAGGTTAGTTCTGTGAGAGGGCCTGCGATGCTGCCATAGTTTTTAATGAACCTTCGGTAGTAGCCGGTGAGGCCCAGGAAGGCTCGGACTTCCGTTTGGGTTGTAGGGGGTTCCCAGGACAAGATGGTGTCGATCTTCGGCTGGAGGTTGGCGACCTGCCCACTCCCCACCTGGTGCCCCAAATAAGTTACGGAGCCGTGCCCAATTTGACATTTGCTAGCTTTGATGGTGAGGCCGGCCCGGCGTAGAGCCAGCAGGACTTGACGGAGGTGCTGGAGGTGCTCGGTCCATTGGGAGCTGAAGACCGCTATGTCGTCAAGGTATGCTGCGCTGAACCCCCCTAGTCCGGCCAGGACCCTGTTCACCAGCCGCTGGAAGGTGGCCGGGGCATTTTTCATTCCGAACGGCATCACCCTAAAGCGGTAGTGCCCATCCGGGGTGGAGAAGGCGGAGCGCTCCTTGGCTCCCTCGGTGAGGGCAATCTGCCAGTACCCACTGGTCAGGTTGAAGGTGCTGAGGTAGCAGGCGGCCCCAAGGCGGTCAATGAGTTTGTCGGCACGGGGGATAGGGTGAGCGTCTGCTCGGGTGACCGCATTGAGGCCTCGATAGTCCACGCAGAATCTCAGCTCGGGGGCAACACCCGGGGTAGTCACCTTCGGAACCAGGACTACCGGGCTGGCCCAGGGGCTGTCGGAGGGTTCAATCACCCCAAGGTCTAACATCTTTGCCACCTCGGTCTGGATGGTGACCCACTTGTGGGACACCCCCGCGCCGCACGGCCACCAGCTGCTGCGTGTGCCCCATTGCCTGCCTTACTGCCTCGCCGCCGGCCTCGCTGCCGCCTTGATCGCTCCCCATTGGTTTTCGCCATTTGTTTTGCCCTACATTTGTGCTTGTATTTTTTGTGCCGTGTGATCGTTTCTCTTGCTGTTTTCGCCATTGTTTTGCCCTCCATTTGTGCTTGTATTTTTTGTGCCGTGACATAGTTTTCCTTCCTGTTTTTGCCATTTATTTTGCCCTCCATTTGTGCCTGTTTCATTTAATGTAATCTCTGTACCGTGTTTCAGTTTCCTTCCTGTTTGCCCGCCTACCTCGCTGCCCTCCGCTCTCCCTCCCCGCTTCCCGCTTCCTGCCACCGCCATTTGCCCCGCCCCTTTTCTCTTCTGTTCCCTCCCCGCTCCCGCCTCCCAGCTGCTCCGCCCACCCGCGCACTTGGCCTTAAATGGCGACCGTGCGACGCAGGTGAGTGTGACCCACTTGTGGGACACCCCCGCGCCGCACGGCCACCAGCTGCTGCGTGTGCCCCATTGCCTGCCTTACTGCCTCGCCGCCGGCCTCGCTGCCGCCTTGGTCGCTCCCCATTGGTTTTCGCCATTTGTTTTGCCCTACATTTGTGCTTGTATTTTTTGTGCCGTGTGATCGTTTCTCTTGCTGTTTTCGCCATTGTTTTGCCCTCCATATGTGCTTGTATTTTTTGTGCCGTGACATCGTTTTCCTTCCTGTTTTTGCCATTTATTTTGCCCTCCATTTGTGCCTGTTTCATTTAATGTAATCTCTGTACCGTGTTTCAGTTTCCTTCCTGTTTGCCCGCCTACCTCACCGCCCTCCGCTCTCCCTCCCCGCTTCCCGCTTCCCGCCACCGCCATTTGCCCCGCCCCTTTTCTCTTCTGTTCCCTCCCCGCTCCCGCCTCCCAGCTGCTCCGCCCACCCGCGCACTTCGCCTTAAATGGCGACCGTGCGAACGCGCAGCGGTCACGCGCAGCGGGCGCGCCGATTGTGCGCCGAAGGCGCGCCAAAGGTAAGCCCGTCTGCGCCCGTCCGCGACCGGACCGCGCCCAGCGCCAGGACCCCTGGCCCACGAAGACCCCGACCTACCCGCCTGACGTACTCCGCCGCCACCCTCATCGCACTCAACACCGGCCGACTCCCAGAATGCCACCAAGCCACACCACGACGCACCCACGGACCTTTCAGCTGCCACGCCTGCAAATTCACCTGCATCTGGACCTGCCTCGCACCAGCACCCGCCAAGTCAAACACCAGCAGCACCCACCTCAAGTGCATCCTGCTCAACACCCGCTCCGTCCACAGACACGCCATCGAACTCTGGAACCTCCTAGACGCCACAGCCCCTGACGTTGCCTTCCTCACGGAGACCTGGATGAACGCCTCTTCAGCTCCCGACATCGCCATCGCCATCCCAGAGGGCTACAAGATCGTCCGGAGGGACCGCAATGCCAACCAGATGGGAGGAGGCATCGCCATCATCCACAGGAACACCATCCGTCTCACGACCAGCACCGACAACACCCTGACCAGCGCCGAACACCTGCATTTCCAGATCCACACCAACCCGAACACCACCCTCAGAGGCACCCTGATCTACCGACCCCCAGGACCACGCACCCTATTCAGCGAGGACATCGCCGACTTCGTCAGCCCGCATGCCCTCCCCTCCGCTGACTACATCCTCCTGGGAGACCTCAACTTCCATCTGGAGAACAACAACGACCGCAACACCAGCACCCTGCTCGACAACCTCGCCAATCTTGGACTCAAGCAGCTGGTGTCCACCCCCACCCACCTCGCCGGACACACACTCGACGCAGTCTTCTCCTCCAGCACAGACATCAACTTCAGCCACGCCACAGAGCTTCAATGGACGGACCACAGCTTCACCTTCAAGAGAACGACGACCCACCACCACCAGCAACAGGCCGCCCGCAGAAGCTGGAACAAGATCACAGCAGACCAGCTCGCCACCTCCCTGAGCCAGCACCCTCCTGCCAGCTCAGCGAACCCCAGCCAGGCCGCCGACAACCTCACGAAGTGGATCAGCAACTGCGCGGACGAGCTCGCCCCGCTGAGGACCCCGCCCAGCAGACCCGGCAGCAAGAAAGCCCCGTGGTTCACCGACGAACTCAAGAGCTCCAAGAAGAACTGCCGAGCCCTCGAGAAAGTCTGGAGAAGGGAACCGACACCGGACAACAGGACCACCCTCAAGCGGGCCACTCGGAAGCACCACCAGCTGATCCGCGCCGCCAAGAAAACTGCATTCAAGGACCGGCTGGACAACAACGCACACAACAGCAAGGAACTCTTCAACATCGTGAAAGAGCTATCCAACCCCAGCGCAGGAAACAACGACATCACCCCGTCGCAAGACCTCTGCAACTCCCTCGCTTCATACTTCCACAACAAGATCGCGGACATACACAACAGCTTCAACAACCAACCAACGCACACCATGACCGAACAACCACCCCCCACCACCACCCTCCACGCCTGGACCCCGATCAGCACCGAAGACACCATCCGCACGATGAACTCCATCCACTCCGGATCACCAACCGACCCCTGCCCTCACCACGTCATCGCACCCCACCTGCGAGACATCATCAATACATCCTTCGACACCGCCACCTTCCCTGAGAGCTGAAAGCACGCCGAACTCAGCGCTCTACTCAAAAAACCAACAGCAGACCCCACCGAACTCAAGAACTACCGCCCCATCTCGCTCCTCCCGTTTCCAGCCAAAGTCATCGAGAAGACCGTCAACAAGCAGATGGCCGCCTTCCTCGAGACGAATGGATCCCTCGACCCCTCACAGTCCGGCTTCCGAGCCAATCACAGCACCGAGACCGCCCTCATCGCCGCCACCGATGACATCCGAGCCCTGATGGACAACGGAGAAACAGCGGCCCTCATCCTACTAGACCTCTCCGCGGCATTCGACACTGTCTGCCACCGCACCCTAGTACAGCGCCTCAGCAACATCGGAATCCAGGACAAGGCGCTGGAATGGATCATCTCCTTCCTCGACGGAAGAACTCAGAGAGTCCGCCTACCACCGTACAAGTCAGAGGCCTCCGAAGTCATCTGCGGCGTCCCTCAAGGATCCTCTCTGAGCCCCACCCTCTTCAACGTCTACATGAGCCCCCTCGCGGCCATCGCACGCCAACACAACCTCAGCATAATCTCCTACGCCGACGACACCCAGCTGATCCTCTCCCTGACCAACGACCCCGCCACCGCCAGAGCCAACCTACACGAAGGGATGAAAGAGGTAGCCGAGTGGATGACGACCAGCCGCCTGAAACTGAACTCTGACAAGACGGAGGTCCTCATCCTGGGCTCTTCACCCTCCGCCTGGGACGACTCCTGGTGGCCTCCCGCCCTGGGCACCGCACCCAAACCGACAGACCATGCACGCAACCTGGGCTTCATCCTGGACTCCTCCCTCTCCATGACCAGGCAAGTCAACAACGTCTCCTCGGCGTGCTTCAACATCCTACGCATGCTACGGAAGATCTTCTGGTGGATCCCCACCGAGACCAGGAAGACCGTCACCCAGGCCCTCGTCACCAGCCGACTGGACTACGGCAACGCCCTCTACGCCGGTACCACCGCCAAGCTCCAGAAGAGACTCCAGCGGATCCAGAACGCCTCAGCCAGACTCATCCTCGACATCCCACGAACCAGCCACATCTCCGGACATCTGAGAGACCTTCACTGGCTCCCCGTCAACAAAAGAATCACCTTCCGCCTCCTCACCCACGCACACAAAGCCCTACACGACCAAGGCCCGAGCTACCTCAACAGCCGGATCAACTTCTACGCTCCCAAACGCCACCTCCGATCAGCCAACCACGCCCTCGCCGCCGTCCCCCGCATCCGAAGAGCGACTACAGGAGGAAGGTCCTTCTCCTACCTGGCCGCCAAGACCTGGAACTCCCTCCCGGCCGACCTGCGCCTGACCCAAGACCACCTCTCCTTCAGGAAGAAGCTGAAGACCTGGCTGTTCGAGCAGTAGCGGCACCCCCCCTCCCCCAGCGCCTTGAGACCCTACGGGTATGTAGCGCGCTCTATAAGTGTCACTGATTGATTGATTGATTGATTGATGCAGGTCCGGACCCGATCAGGGACCCGGTAGGCCCGATGTCTCACTGGCGGGCTGTCTCCGGTGTCCACGTCGTGGACACACCAGCTGGTGACCCCGGGGGTCAGGGAGAAGAGATCCGCGAACTGCCCAAGTAGCTGGCGGCAGTCGTCGGTCTGTTGGGCTGTGAGGGCGGTCGACAGTCTCACTCCCTCCACCGATCCATCGGTTTCCTTCGCCCCCAGGGGGTCTGAGAGGGGCTCGGTGTCTTCTTCGGTCCCATCGTCGGTGGCCAGGAGTAGACTTAATTCGGTCCGCACAAAGTGGGGCTTGAGGCGGTTCACGTGGAGAACCCGGAGGGGGTTCCGCGGGGACTGCACATCGATGAGATAGGTGACTTGGCTCTTCCGCTCGATCACCTTGAAGGGTCCAGTCCATTTATCCTGGAGAGCGCAGGGTCTCACCGGGGCCATGACCCAGACTTGTTGGCCTGGCTGAAACTCGACCAGCTTAGCATTCTGGTCATACCAGCGCTTCATCTCTTCTTGACTGGCCTCGAGGTTTGCTTCTGCAAGTTCCCTGAATTTTCGGGTCTGATTGCGGAGCGCCAGGATGTATCGGAACACGTCTGGAGGGGTCCCCCGGGGGGTTGCTTCCCACCCCTCCTTGACCAGGCTCAGGGGTCCTCGGACGGGGTGTCCATATAACAGTTCGAATGGACTGAACCCCAGGGATTTTTGGGGGACCTCCCGGTAGGCGAACAGGAGGCATGGGAGGAGGACGTCCCACCTCCGGCGTAGGGGTTCCTCGAGGCCCATGATCATCCCTTTCAGTGTCTTGTTAAAGCGCTCGACTAGGCCGTTTCCTTGGGGGTGGTACGGGGTGGTGAATTTGTACGATACTCCGCACTGCTGCCAGAGGGACTTCATATATCGGGAGATAAAGTTCGCCCCCCGGTCACTCACGACTTCGCGGGGGAACCCCATGCGGGAGAAGATCCCCATCAAGGCCCGGCCCACCACGGGGGCCGTTACGGTGCGGAGAGGGATGGCTTCGGGGTAACGGGTGGCATGGTCCACCAGGACGAGGATGAACCGGTGGCCCTGGGCGGCCTTACGGTCCAGTGGTCCGACAATGTCGATTCCTACCCGCTCAAAAGGGGTACTGACGACGGGGAAGGGTTGGAGCGGAGCCTTGCGCTTGCCCCCACTCTTTCGGCTGGCCTGGCACGTGGGGCAGGACTTGCAGTGGGCCTCCACATTTGCTCGCATCTTGGGCCGGTAGAAGTGGGTGACGAGTCGCTGGTATGTCTTATCTTGGCCTAAGTGTCCGGCCAGGGGTACATCATGGGCCAGGCCCAGGAGGAGACTTCGGAAGCGTAGGTGTACTACTAGTACTCGGGCCGATCCCAACTCGGCCGACTTCTGTTCACTGTACAGCAGTCCGTTCTCCCAGTATACCCAGTGGGTGCCAGTCTGGTCGCCTGCTGCTTGGGCCTCGGCCTGTTGTCGGGGTCCAATGAGGGACGGGCAGGTGGATTGTTCTTGGCAGAACTCTTCACGGGAGGGGCCCCCTTCGCAGGGCCACGGGGCCAGTTCTGGCAAGTCCCCGAGTTTGGTCAGGGTTGCGGGGTCGGAAGGCCCGGATTCTTCGCCGGGAGCGGTTGGTTCGTCCAGAAGGGGGTCGTCGGCCTTTGGTGGTGTATCCTGGCTCTCAGGGATGGTGGCGGTGTTCAGGGGCATGGCCTCTCCCCCCTCGGAGGAAGGCGCCCGGAGAGTCATCGAGCGCGTGGTGGCGCATACCCACTCGGGTAGGCCCATCATCTCGAGGTGGGCCCTTCGTTCCACTTGTCCCCACGGGAAGTTCTCCAGGTCGTTGCCCAGGACGCAGTCCACGGGCTGGGAGGTTCGGACCGCTACTTTTAACTTGCCGGTGACTCCCCCCCATTCGAAGGGGACTAGGGCCATCCGGCAGAGGCTCTCGGAATTGTCTGATGAGATGACGGGGCAAAAGGCGTCAGGCAGGATCTGATCCTCGGAAATCAGGTGACAGTGGACCGCCGTGACACTCGCCCCCGTGTCCCGGAGCCCCTCGATGCGGTGACCGTTGACCGTCACCTGCTGTCGGTACTTCTTCGTGTTGGCGGGCAGGGGCGTGCCGGGGACCATCTCCCGGTCCCCTAGGGAGACCAAGGCCATGGCGGCTGGTTCCCATTCTTCGGAGTCTTCCATCTCTTCCCCCAGGGCTACAGAGGCCATCTGTCGAGCCGGCGGGGTTGTGGTGGTGGTTCGCTGGTTCAGGGGACACTGAGGGTCACTGGCATAGTGTCCGGTCTGCTGGTAGCGGAAACATGTGATTCTCCCTCGGGGTCCCGGCCTCCCTGGGGGCCCGGTGCTGGCCGGAGGCGGAGCTGGAAAGGGCGGAGATTGTCCTCTGGGAGGGCTGAGCGGGGATTCCCCCGGGAGCTCCCTTTGCCGGCCTTGGTTCCCTCCGCCCCTCTGGCGGGGGGGTCCCTGATTGTGGCGACCGTAGTCTCCCACGGGGCCCCGGGAGGTCCGGGTGTTCACCCACCGGTCAGCCTCGACGGCCAGTTTCCGAGGGTCTGTGAGTTTGCTGTCCAGGAGGTGCTGGCGCAGCTCTACGAAGCAATTAGCGGCCAAGTGTTCCCATGCGATCAGGTCGAACAGCTCCTCAAAGGTGGAGACCTTGCTGCTCTTGATCCATCCGTCCAAGGCCCGGCTGTAAAAGTTCACGTACTCCACCCATGTGGTACCGGGTATCTTTTTGCAGTCTCTAAACCGTTGCCGGTACATTTCAGGGGTGAGCCCATATCTGGCTACCAGGGCCTCTTTCATGTGACTGTAGGAGTTCATCACGGTGGAGGGCAGGTCCAGCAGGGTATCTCTCCCCTCGCTCAGGAACCGGCCCCACAGCCCAGCCCCCCAGTCTTTCTGCGGGACTCGGTGGGAGGTCATGGCGACTTCGTAGGCCTTGAACCATTGCTGAATATCGTCGTTTTTATAATATTCTTTCACCACATCCTTGGGGATGTGGACCTTCGGTTCCACGGTGGAGGAGATGGGTTGCGTTTCCGAGGGTCAGGTCTCCGCCCGCTTGGCCTTGAGCTCGATCTCCTTCAGGCTACGTTCGTGCTCTAGTTGGAGTTTCTTTTCTTCTTGTTCTCTCTGTCGTTTCTTTTCCTCTAGTTCTCCGTGTAGGCGTAACTGTTCTACTGCCAGTTTTTTCTCAGCCAGTTTTATCTCTCCTTCGATTTTTAGCTTTGCTAGTTCCAGTTCGTGGTTGTGACTTCTTTCTCGGTCCGCTAGTTCCTCTGGGGATAGGCCCCCCTCGGGGGCGCCGTTCCTCCCCGGGCTGCTTCGTGGTTCGTTGGGGTGCTCTCCTTCTGCTTGTGACCGGGGAGTTTCTGCCTCGACCCAGGTTTTTAATGCCCCCTGGAAGTCCTCTTTCGTGCTTAGTCCGGTGGTAGCGATTCCAAAGTCTTTGCAAAATTGTTTCAGTTCTCGGTGCGTATACGATTCTAACTGGTCTTTTTGAAATGCCGTGCTTGGGTTGGTGCCTGCGGCACCTAGGGAAGTTTCTCCTTCCATTCTTCTTGGTGGTGCGTAAGCCGTCTACTGTACGATCTCCAGGTGTTGGCTCGGATCCCGTCGCCTGCCACCAAATGTTGGAAGGCGTTCCCCGGGGAGGCTGCGGAATGGGTTCCTGACCACCCTGAGGCCCACCTTTCCCAGAATTAGGCCGAGCAAGAGCAGGGAGGCCCTTCCTGGAAGGGTCTCGCACCTAGGATCGCACGCGCTGCGCTTACTCTCTCTTCGGATAGAGGGACACCACACAGTAGTTCGTTATAAGGCAATAAGCTTTTATCGGTAGTTGTCAGGGATCTTTATGATCCGGCAGGCAGGTGCAGAATTAATGCCACAAGCGGCAGCGATCTTGTGATGATGGGAAAAGGGGTAGCGGGGCAGTCTTTCAATCAGTGTCTCTGCGAGGTATCCGGCGCACAGCTCTCAATCCTCGAGCTGAGGGGATGTTGCTTCTCTCGGCAATCTCTGCCGATTCTCTTGGAGGAGCGGGCCGCGAGTCACTCAGCAGGCACCGGAGGGTCGTAGTTCAGGGAGCCGCGACGTCGTCAGCAGGGCTCAGATGGATCAGCGTTCGGGGAGCCGCGACGGCGTCAGCAGGGCTCAGATGGTTCAGAATTCGAGGAGCCGCGACGGCGTCAGCAGGGCTCAGATGGCTCAGCGTTCGGGGAGCCGCGACGGCATCAGCAGGGCTCAGATGGTTCAGAATTCGAGGAGCCGCGACGGCATCAGCAGGGCTCAGTTAGTTCAGAGTTCGGATAGCATTTCTTCTGTTCGGTGAGCGATCGAGCCGCGACCAGGTCCGCAGGCTCTCGTCAGTCCAGGTCTTCCCGGCCTCTCGTCCCTTCAGCACCCCTTGTTATACTCCCCCTCCTCTTTGAAGTCCGGAGTCCTCGCGGAGAGGGGTCTCGTGCCTGGGGGGCGATGTGTCGGGGTTTCCTGTCGCTCAGCCCCTTGATCTATTCAGATGTGTCCGGGAGGGACCCAGACGCCCAGCAGGAGAGGCGCCCGCTCACCGGGGGCCTGGTGGCCGATCGAAACCTCCCTCGGGGAAGAGTCCAGAGGTGTGACAGAGTCGGCGCCTCTCGGTCTGGTTTGGCGGGGGGGTTTCGTTCTCCCTCGGCCGGGCATGCGTGTTGGGGATCTGGTCGGCCCTCGGGATGTTGGCCCACGGGAGCCGGAAGGCCGTGTCCACGAGGTTCGGCGTGGTTGTAGTGTACTTTGCTGGTCGGGAGGGCCCACGCCACGAGGCCGGTCTCACAGGGCAGGTCAGACTCAGCCATGATATCCACCTTCCATTGGATATCATGGCTAAGTCAGATGAAAAGCAGGCATAAGGAAAGAAGCGATAACCACGGTTAGCGCTACTTTTCTTATCGCTCTGCAGGGTAGCGTGAGGCTAGATAGTAGGAGAAATGTCGCTTAGTGACATTTCTCACGTTCTTTTGGGAAGGAATGCGCACTTTGCATCTCATTAGAGATGCAAAGCTGGGCGTTAAGGGGAAGGGCGCCAAGGCAAGGATTCACGCGATAGCGTGACCTTGCTGATAAAGCAATAAAATTATCGCTGCTTTTCCACCGAGAAACGGATGCAAATGCGGCGATAATTTTATAGCGCCACCTTGATGATATGCCCCCACATTTGTCCATGAATCTTGCTCTTGTTTCTCACAACATAAAAGTCATCCCAAACTTTTACGCCTCACCACTTTCAAATGTCACCAGTCGCCACTGCTTAGGGGTGCCTTACATGTAGTAAAAGGAATGGTTTGGGCCTGGCAAGTGGGTGCACTTGCCAGGTCGATATGGATGTTTAAAACTACACTCATAGACACTGCAGTGGCAGGCCTGAAACTTGATTGCAGGGCTACTCGTCGGTGGCACAATCAGTGCTGCAGGCCCACTAGTAGAATTTGATTTACATGCCCTGGGCACTGTTATTAGGGACGTACCAGTAAATCGAATATGCCAATCATGGATAACCAATCACAATCATAATTTGCACAAGGAGCTCTTGCACTTTCGCACAGATCAACAGTTTTTAAGTGCCGAAAGCTCTAAAACAAGCAACAACTAAATGCAGCACACAGTCAAAAACAGTAGGTCAGAAGCAAAAAAGACACGGGAAAAACACACCAAAGGTGACAGGTCTAATACCTGCCCTGAGTGCGCAACGGAGTACCTGGCTCACAATTCTTTTTTGGGCCCCGGCCTCAACTCAAACTAGTCTCTGCACTAGGGCCAGGTCTGTCACTCTTCATGAGTGAGGTCCACTTACCTCAAGGGGTATATATCAAGTGTGCCCTCATTTGTTTGACAGTGGACTACAGTTCCTACTGTAGGTTAAGCATGTAGAGCGGTGTTGGCAGCATACTGTGTTTTGTGAATCAGTATTTATGACTGGACCTTTTTATCTGTGGCACAGTGGAGGCCTACTGTTCGACTCATCACAAAGTTCCTCTTCCTTGCATTAGCTCAGATCCTAGTGCTAACATTCCAAGTGTATATTATGCAATTGTGTGTATGTGGTTATTAATGAATGTCTGCATGTTGCCTTTTGGGAGAGCCTGGTCTGCGTATGTGCACAAAATGAAGGCAAGATTAATTTTCCCAGACAGTAAAAGAGTATTGCTGACATTCCTGATGCAGGAGTAAGGAGACCTAGACACTAAAGTGAGGAAAGAGAAAACAAGTCTCCTATAAAAATTCAATTTGCTCTATTTGGTGATAGGTGCTGCTGATTAGATTGTGTGAGCACTAACATTTGGTAGATAAGGGGGGATTGTGGGACTTCAGTCTCTCTTGTTCAGGGTGAGAAAGGTACTTTAGGTGAGTCTTCCCCTTTGTCTCTTTCCTGATCACTGTTCAGTGTGGACATTGATAGCTAGATACAGAGAGCAGCAGCGGTGGCCGCTCCATTAGAGCGGAGGAGTGCCGCCCCCCTCCCACCACCAGCAAATCCAGCAAATAAAACGATAATAAAACAAGTTTTAAAACCATGTTATTATGGTTTTATTTTAATACCCTGGACCAGCCCCAGGACTCTGACAAGTCTTGGGGCAGGTCCGGGAATGACACTGCTGGTGGGGGAGTGGTGAGCTCTCCCTGCACTGCACATGAGGAGTTTGGCTGGCTGTCTCAGGCCGGCCAAACCCCTCACGCACAGTGAAGCTCTCTCAAGCCCCAGCTGTGTTGCTGGGGCTGGAGAGAGCAGGCACAGGCTCCCAGTCTGCTTGGGAGCGCAAGTTGCCGGTGCTCAGGCCAAATTCTGAAACTGCTGACTTGCGGGAGCAACTTCATGATTGGCCGCATAGCAGGCTGGGAGCCTGTGCCCAGGGCCAAAAGCAGGAAAAGCATGATGTGGCAGGAGATGGCAACGGCTTTAAGGTACGTTTATTTATTTATTTATGTTATCCCTGAACTCTCTCCATCTCCCCCATCCCTCCTCCCCACCTCCCCACCTCCCTTCTCCCAACAACCTACCTCCCTCCTCCATCCTCCTTAGTATGGCCCGGCCCACCACCCCACTTTGGCAGGGGGTGGGCTGCTACTGGAGAACAGACACCTCTTTTGTGCTCCTGTTGTGGGTACCCCAGTCTGGAGAGTACCCTAATTAGAGGAGCATCACTCTGCACAGTGGCTGTGTCAGAAGAATAGCCCAGAGAAGACATTTAAAAGAAGAACCATCCTAAACCAGTTCTGAAGTGGTAGACAAAAGATTTCATACTTCCTGGCAGCTTTAACTGTATATCTGTGGGAGCCACAGGCTCACTTGTTGTTCACTTTCAAGTTCTCTTTGCACAAGGAAGAGAGTGACATGCAGAATACTCAAAGGACTTCTGTGCAACATTTGGAAAGCAGGTGTATTCCAGCTTTACTATGACCTGAAGACCCTGGAAGCCAACCTGCTTGCTGATAGAGGAAAGCAGCCTGCCAATATTGCAGGATGTTTGACTATTCAAGGAGAGTCATAAGAATCTTGAACCTATTAATTAGAGGGTCCATCCAAACAGGAAAACTGAGAAGAGTGCTCTGTGTGCTTGAAGAAATGTGAGCATAGTCTGTCCGGATGAACAGTTCCAGTTTGGAACCACAGCAACAAACTATGCTCAAGCACTCTGTCTCACTGCAACATCAAACTGAGTCCAAGCTGAGTACATTGCTGCATCTACAAACTGTTTCTGTGTGGAAAGTGCGGCTGAATCAACAAACAAACAATGACAGATTTGTGCAACCCCAGAGACTGTGCCAAGGTGAACCATGTCGTTTGATCTCTCAGCCCAAACCACCATTTCACCCAAAGTGTAAAAATGGGTTTGTTATCAGCGGTAGGTCTGCATACCTGCAATAGCTTTCACTGCTTCCTGCTGAGTTTGTGGACCGAGTACAGGAGACCCTCCGGCCAGCGCATCTCCTACCACAAGAAAAGCAAGCCAGATTTGTGCTTCAGGTCCTTAACAAATGCAAAAACAACAGTTGATGGACAGAATGCAGAACAATGTCATACATTCACCCCATTCCCATTAAAGAGATCTGGACCTAAATCCATCGTTTTTTTGCTCACCGTGCCATTCCAGTTCGAACCCAGCCATATGCAAATCAGTCTTGATCCGGTGCCTCATGGGAACAGTCCAGCCCGAACTGCCAAGCCAGGTCCTCCCTGGACAAGAACCAAGCATCCTAGGACCGGTTTCGGGGTTTCACCCCTCTTCAGCCAGGATAGCTTGATTCCAGTGGCATGGAGAGCAAGAGACTCACGTCTGAGCATACCCGTCCCACTCGGGGTGATAAATGCAAAAACAACAGTTGATGGACAGACTGCAGAACAATGTCATACATTCACCCGAGTACAGAGATCTGGGCATAAATCCATCGTTTTTTTGCTCACCATGCCATTCCAGTTCAAACCCAGCCATATGCAAATCAGTCTTGACCCTGTGCCTCATAGGAACAGTCCAGCCCGAACTGCCAAGCCAGGTCCTCCCTGGACTAGAACCAAGCATCCTAGGACCATTTTCGGGGTTTCACCACTCTTAGGCCAGAATAACTTGATTCCAGTGGCATAGAGAGCACGGGACTCACGTCTGAGCATACCCGTCCCACTCGGGGTGATAAATGCAAAAACAACAGTTGATGGACAGAATGCAGAACAATGTCATAAATTCACCACAGTACAGAGATCTGGACCTAAATCCATCTTTTTTTTGCTCACAATGCCATTCCAGTTTGAACTCAGCCATGTGCAAATCAGTCTTGACCCTGTGCCACATGGGAACAGTCCAGCCTGAACTGCCAAGCCAGGTCCTTCCTGGACTAGAAGCAGGCATCCTAGGACCGGTTTTGGGGTCTCACCCCTCTTCAGCCAGGATAGCATGATTCCAGTGGCATGGAGAGCATGGGACTCACATCTGAGCATACCCATCCCACTCGGGGTGACAAATGCAAAAACAACAGTTGATGGACAGATTGCAGAACAATGTCATACATTCACCCCAGTACAGAGATCTAGACCTAAATCCATCTTTTTTTGCTCACCATGCCATTCCAGTTCGAACCAGGCCATATGCAAATCAGTCTTGACCCTGTGCCTCATGGGAACAGTCCAGCCCGAACTGGTAAGCCAGGTCCTCCCTGAACTAGAACCAAGCCTCCTAGGAACGGTTATGGGGTTTCACCCCTCTTCAGCCAGGACAGCTTGATTCCAGTGGCATGGAGAGCACGTGACTCACGTCTGAGCATACCCGTCCCACTCAGGGTGACAAATGCAAAAACAACAGTTGATGGACAAAATGTAGAACAATGTCATACATTCACCCAAGTACAGAGATCTGGGCCTAAATCCATCGTTTTTTGCTCTCCATGCCATTCCAGTTCGAACCCTGCCATATGCAAATCAATCTTGACCCTGTGCCTCATGGGAACAGTCCAGCCCGAACTGCCAAGCCAGGTCTTCCCTGGACTAGAACCAAGCATCCTAGGACCGGTTTCGGGGTTTCACCTCTCTTCAGCCAGGATAGCTTGATTCCAGTGGCATGGAGAGCAAGGGACTCACATCTGAGCATACCCGTCCCACTCGGGGTGACAAATGCAAAAACAAAAGTTGATGGACAGAATGCAGAACAATGTCATACATTCACCCCAGTACAGAGATCTGGGCCTAAATCCATGGTTTTTTTGCTCACCATGCCATTCCAGTTCGAACCCAGTCATATGCAAATCAGTCTTGACCCTGTGCCTCATGGGAACAGTCCAGCCCGAACTGCCAAGCCAGGTCCTCCCTGGACTAGAACCAAGCATCCTAGGACCGGTTTCGGGGTCTCACCCCTCTTCAGCCAGGATAGCTTGATTCCAGTGGCATGGAGAGCACGGAACTCACGTCTGAGCATACCCGTCCCACTCGGGGTGACAAATGCAAAAACAACAGTTGATGGACAGAATGCAGAACAATGTCATACATTCACCCCAGTACAGAGATCTGGGCCTAAATCCATCATTTTTTTGCTCACCATGCCAGGATAGCTTGATTCCAGTGGCATTGTGTGTCAGGTCCTTAACAGCCTCATAAGAAGGGCAGAGCAACTTGGCTATGCTGAGCAATAACACTTGGAGACTGTTAAGAAAACTGAGGGCATCAACTAGTAAAAAGGGGGAAATCTGCATCAGCGCCTTGAAACCTGGCCACAAAGAACTCTAACCTAGAAGTGAGAGAGCCTACCTAGTTTACATAAGAGGAACACTCAGGCGAACAGGTAAGGAAGGAGGAACCCAGGACCCTAGGTGCTGGTGTCCCTGAAGAAGTGAAACAATTGTGTCTGTAGTCTGTTCTGTGAAGTTTTGAATTTTCTGTGTGTATCAGAGCACTTTTCTTTTACAAAGGAATGCACTGGGGTGGACTATCCATTATTGCGTTTGAAAGAAATTACCATCTTTTGCATGGTGTACCCTCAGTTTTTTGCCCTGTTTTTGCTAGCTGTACAACATAGTGAAGTTTATCCCTGCTGACTAGTAGTAAAGTGTCAGAACTCCCTCTTTTGTGATGGTTGAAATGGCATAATCCTACTTTACATATTTAACTCACCTATAAGTCCTTAGTTTATGGTACAAAGTGTACCGAGGACCTGTAAGTTAAATGCTACCATGTGTCTGCAGTACTTTTTGTATCATCTACTACAGTGGCAGTGCAAACATGGCTTCAGGCCTACTGCTGTGGTCGAACTGAAGCAGTTTTTAAACTGCAGTTTGACCTGTCAATATGAATTCTTTTGAAACGTCTAAGCCTCCTTTTAAATATTAATAAGCCACCCCCAAGTAGGCCTTATAGTCTAGAAGGCAGGGTGCATAGCAGGTAAGAGCAGGACATGCAGAAATGTAATGGTAAACGTACACTTATGGTGAAAAGCACCTAAAACCTATTTTTACTGTAGCAAAGCAAGGCTGGCTGGTCCATAGAGAAAACCGAAATGCAATGTTAAATTTAATAATATTATTTTTGGCTAAAAAACATAGAAGTATCATTCTTGGATTCTTTGTATTTATAAAAATCCCATTCACCAGTGAAATCAGATTTTGAATATATGTTAGGGAAAGGTACTTTTAGATAACTACCTTTTCTCTGCCTAACTCCTCTGGAGGATAACTTGCATCATTCTCCAGCTGTAGCCCTCTGACTGCTCAAGCCCTTAATGAGGTGGGAGAACAGAGACAAAGTCCTGGGAGGTTGTGGGGATGTGTTTCTGTTTCTCTGGCAGGATGATTACTTAAGCAGTATCAAGGAACTTAATTTGCTTCAAAGGGGCCTCACTTGTCATAGGTAGATGCCAGATGACACCTGAACAAACCCCTTCCTATGTTACCCCAGTCAACAAGGATCCAGTCCCGATGACGAAGGAGCAGCCCCTAGAACTAGTTTGTGATCACAGATGAGGGGTTGCTCATTTCCATGGTCACTTTTCATATGTAGGGGTGCATCATAATCACAAATCGTCCGCACCCACACATATTCTTTAGTTGAATAAACCTAAGACATTAGAACGTGAATTTTAATAATGTGAATCATGGTGTGTTAGGGACATATCAATGTAAACGTGAAGAAATCAACGTAGAACCTAGATCTAACTAGCTGAAATCATTAAAGTGCAGAATTTGTGTATACCGCTGAGAATTGTTCATGCATTGTACGTGCTTATGTAATGTGTTAATTTAAAAGTACACAGTAAAAGAGTGCTTATTTTATATGCAACTTCGTAATGCCTATGTGCCATCTTTCTTATGTTAGCCGAATTCTGTAGGCCTGAAATGCATTTTCTCTGGAAACTCTTGCATTAGATTTAATAGTTGAATTTTTTGTGCATGTTAGATTTTGTTCTTTCTCACGTTTTTGTTGCAAGTTGAAGAATCATCCTTGTTAGCTAGAATAATGTCTTTGTTTTAGGAGTTAGGCATGGAGAGAAGGGGATACATTGAGCGCTGATACTGATAGTGGAGAACTGTTGTACTTTCTCATCAGAGAGAGCCTCGGAATCAAGGTCATCTCAGCAAGCTCGGGAGCATCACTACCCACTGGAAAAGTACCTGTGAGGAGGTGGCCTGACTGGATGGAGTGATTCACAAAGGATCCTGGGATACTACCTGTGCTATTGATGTATCGTAACTAGGGAAAGTGTCCGGAGGACTTCTGCCTTGCAGAGAAAGAGAGAGAGAGAGAGAGAACATCTTAGAACGAGCTCTGTCTTTGTAGCTTTATTCTGCTTGACCCAACTAAAGTGGGAAGACTTCTTAGGAAGACTTCTTACTTTCACACCTTACTGATCTCGTCCTGGAAAATGCTATGTAGGATGTCACATTAGTGTTAGTGCCGAGACAGATTAATGCTTTATTCCCACGAACTCTCGATGCAGAGGAACCTGGACATTTGCTCCATAATCTTTTGTATCCTGATTATCGAACTAATCATCCTGTGCATGTTGCACCACCTTAATTTCATCCGAAGATTTGGCTTTGTATTAGTTTCAATGTATTTCTACACCCTCATTTTGAGGTGCCTGTACGTGCAGCTATTTTTGGCTTTGTATTAAATCAACTAATCTTACTTGGTAGTCTGTGATTCTTAAAAGTCATAGTGAATTGAAATTGAAATGATTGGCCCGCTAATGATTAGTTAACCTCAACTGGTGTTTAATACTTTTTGATGCTATTTTTATTTAAAACTGTAACAATTCATATCTTTTTTACCATGTCATATTTTTGTTGTTTTGGTGTGATGTTCTTTATTAAAATTCACTCTATTTTTCTAAATTGGTTTGGGATTTTCTTGTGTTGTGTTTTGACTTTGTTACTATTTTTGTACTGAATAAATAATTTACACATTGTCTCTAACTTAAGCCTGTCTGCTCTGTGACATAGCTACCAGGGGGTTGACTTCAGGTTAGCTTAGCAATTTTTGTGATTCACCCTGACAATGATTGTGTTTGTTGCTTAAGGTTGGCAGTGACCCCCTCAACTAACAACCCAATCTTTTACAGCGCCGCTGAGCAATTGTTGAGTTCTGTGCATGATCACCTACACACTACCTCCCTTGAGAAGCCTGTGACTACTCACCCTCTCTAGCAATGAGTCAAGTACTGAAGGGATTGTATGTGGCTCAGTTTTGTAGAGCTGTAGGATAGACACAAGACACTAGAGGTAAACTACCCCAGCCCCCATTGCTGGGAACCAGTAGCCTCTGCATGCACTGTGCTCCACCAACAGAATCTGACAGCACCTGTGGCCAATTTCCTACACTGGGACCAACTCCACTTCTCCTTTCTACAACAGGGTTGCCACCTCTTGTTGCAGGATTCAAAGGTTATCCTCTAAGTGAAGGGGCTGGGGGACTAATTTGGGGAGGTGTTTGTTGGAAGGGAATTCCACATTCCATACCCCTTTTCGATGATCTGCAATGCTCACCAGTCTGATGTAATGTTGTTCCAGGCCTTCAGGAAGGAAGACATTCTCCCTCCAACTGGTTTCATGCATTGTCTTAAAGCAGCTTTCTATGTGGCATAGGGGAGGACAAGAAAGAGGGCTGCTGAACCTGTCTGCCTTTTCCTTTGCTTCTGCCCCATATTGCTCCAGATGATGATTTGACTGCAAATCCTTCCTGAGGAGTCCCAAAACTTCCTGTAATGCCAGGAGTCTTGGGCTGGGGATGACAACTGTAGCGACAAGACGGTAGCTCGTCTTGCATTGAATCTCTCCATGGATGAGCCATCTTTACCTCCAGACAGATGAGCATCATCAAAAGCTATTTCTATTAGACCTATCTGTCCGTCACTGGAGAAGCCAGTCGACCACAGCCATGCGTATCTCTTCAGGGCTAAAGGGAACCCTTGGCCATGGCTACAGAGTCCACTGTATTCAGGTATGCCATGATTATATGCCTGGAAGAATGCTGAACATCCATCTCTACCTCTGTAAAGTGGTCTTTTAATTGTTACGGCAAGCTTAGCATCCCCATGTTCACCGTCTCTCACATTGTGTGGATAAACCTAGCATGCAGACATTGTGTTCATACCATAGGGCTAAGCTGCCAGCAGAGAAAAAATTCTTCCCTAACCCTCCTAGTTTTTGAACTCCGTCTCTAGGGGTACAGTGGGAAAAGCCCCAGGATTCTGTTTGGTGCAAGATAAAGTCTGCGTCACCAATTATTCTCACGAGGGATAGGCCAGGAGAAAGGAAGGATCTCCAGGAGCCTGCCTCTACCAACAGCAATCAATCAGTTCATACATGTGGCAAAAATGGGTTTGTCCCAAGCCTCCTTAATGTGATCAAGCAAGGCTTTGCTGAATAGAAGCAGTGGTTCTGATGCTGCCAAAGCAAGCTATAGGACCTCACTATATATGCTGTAACTAGCCTCCACCGTACACATTGGTATTTCCAGCTCCCCCACTACCTTTGTTAAAACTGCATGAGAGGTGGTTCTGCCTGGGAAGCCAACCCTGAGGGACACTCCATTTCAGTTTCTGGCAATATATCTAGTCTTCTGGCATCCTGCAATGGTAAGTAGTCCACTGTATCTGAGGGTGCACGAGAAAGCAAATTGGCTGTCTTGCTTCTATCATTGTCATTGTGTGGTATCACCCCAGACATTTGGATGTGGTCTGAATCTGAACCAAATATATCTTCCAGTGACTGGCATTGTTGTTGGTGTGGTGTAGTGCAAGGTTGTGATTCCATCTTGCACTTGGCTTCTTAAGCCAGGGTCTCAGCCTCCATCTCAGATCATATTAGGATGATCTTAGTTTTATTGGGCTGTTCCTGTGAAATGACTGACATAAGTGGAAACTGTAAGGGTACCAATGGAGGAACCAATATCAAGGGGCTCGGAATTGGCGCAGCTTCAACCAGCTTCAGAGGGTTTCCACTGTGAAGGCTCCTATGATCGAATGGCACAGAGGGCAAACCTACCAGAGGTATTCCAAACAGAGCCCAAAATAGTTGCATGGGGGCCAAAGAACACCAGAAGGGCCATTGCATTTAAAAGAAAGTGAAGATCCCCCACCACAGAATAAGAGGTAGCATTTTTATGAAACATAATCGGGTGCAATGGCTTGGTTTTTAAAATAGGCCAAATTATTAAAAGGGGGCCAAAACGCCTGTTAAAAAGCCATCTACCACAAGGAAACTTTCAGATTGACAAGAAAACCAGCAGGAAAACCTTCCACTATTTAGTTGTCAGATTAATTTACTTTCAGACCTCTAGACAATTGCGTAATGCAAAATGACAGGGCCCAAGTCTCCTATGTTTTACAGATATTCATTGGCCTTCAGCTGAATAGGAGGCCCTATGAAACATTTAGGGATCTCTGCAGGGGTGTCCCTCCCCTGTTTGCCCCCTGCACCTCAAGGACTAGCGTTACACCCCTGGACAAGTCATTCTTCATAGTGAAATATGAGACGGTCTTTGACAAGAGCATGTGTTGACATCAGAGCACTTATATTTTGGAGCCATAGTATAGAGTGCTGGGTTCAGATTACTTTGGACACACAAGTAGTGCCAAGTTCCTATTTTGCTACACTATAAATCCCATAGAACAGGGGTCTTCAAACTGGGGGGCGGGCCCCCCTATTGGGGCCTCAAGTGATCCCATGGGGGGCGCCAGGCTCTGGCCTAAACAAGCATTATGCTGATAAGAGTGCTTTGTATTAAGTTGAAAACAATTAGCGGCAGTAAGCCGCTCTGTGATGGGTCATCACTACCATCTTTTGTTATTTATATCCTAGCTGGGAGTATGTGTCAAAAGGGAAGGATCTCCAAATATTCTTCAAAACCCCTACTCCCATTTCTATTAATCACATTGTTGATACTTTTATACGTTAGTAAGGCCTTTCTGACCAGAATAGTATGTTTGTCAATCATGTATTTGATTGCATTTTGATACGGTACCAGAACTTAGCTGCAATGTTTAGATAGGTCTAGACATATTTTAACATTGCAAATTTTTGAAAAATTCTGAGTGTGGACCGACAATTTTTTTCTTCGGGGTGGGGGGTTTGGGGGGCATTGAAAAGTTTGAAGACCACTGTCATAGCATAATGCTTTAGTGCTACTTCACTTATCCAGGTGTTGGAAGCATGACATCAGTGTGAAGGGAGTATAGGAATAGATATAACGTATAATCACTTTTCCTAGAGAAGCAATAAAATCAAGCTGTGTACTACTTAAGTCAAATTCATTAGCTTGACTGAGGGAGTTGGTACCTGTACCCTGAGCGCTATCTCAGAAAGCTTCTGAAGGCTGGGAAAAGAAAAACGTAAGCTGGGGCATACTCCCTGGCAAAAACCTTATACATCCTGCAAGATTGTTTAGGAGGATCCCCACTTCTCAGATCTGGGAATATTTCAGCACACAGAATTGTGGCTTTATCTGCCAAAGAGCCACATGAATATCCAGGATGTCTGTCTAAAAAGTACCCAGGACTATATCACTATGCAGCTGAACAGCACTCACATGAGATCCTGTTCCCACCACGAAAGAGCCAATTCCATCTCAGATATTTGGTAGGCTCAAATTCTGCTTTTGGGTCAAAGGGTACAAAAACCTGAAAAAACAGAGCTTTTATCCCTGCAACAACTGTGAATGCAGACAGAAAAAACTTGTGGATTCCAGCCAGGGGCAAAGAAAAAAACGCGGCGTCTGCAACTGCTCTCATGAGGACTGCTCTCACTTTTGTGTAGCATAGGGTAAAGATTAATTTACTCACATGGGTTCGTTCAGCCTCTTCTAGTTGCTGTCCAGGTTCCAGCCAGGACTGACTCATCCTGAGCATTGACTATGCAAATTTTACACTGTTACATAGCCGTGGGCTTTTAAGAGCCCTTAGAGGTAACCCCTCATTTTAAAATTACAACAGTGGACGGATGTGACGCTGCAACACCAAGTCAGAGTAATCCACCAACAACCATGACTCAGTGTGAGGGTAATGGCGTGTTCTTCACCTGCACTCACACAACCAGGACATGGCATGATGTAGGAAAGAGAGAGAGAGAGAGAGAGAGATGCCTAAATAAAGCAGACTAACACAGTAGAAAGGCAAGAGATCAGAAGGAGGAGGATGAGCAGAAAAAACATACCTATCAAAAAAAGAACCTGCCCTCAAGATGGATGCTGAAGAGTCAAAAGAGAGCTCTGCATACTGTGCAATTTCGAGGATCAGGTTTAACCGTTCAGCACAGAGCTGTTTGTCACCTCTGTGCCATGAGCGACAGACAACGCTCTTGTCGCTCTCCTTCATCGTGCCATGTGGTCCCTGCTATACGCTTATTCTACTCTTATACAAAGTATCATTTGCAAGAGCATCAAGTCCAGCACCTCTGCCAGCTGGCTGACAGGCTCACCATCCAGGGTGACTCTTGGCACACACAGCATGGACATCAAAATGGAGGCAAATATGTGTTTAAAAAAATCTATGCACCAGGAATCTGGAACAACATCTCTGTGTCCATCAGGAATACTCTCAACACTACTCCAATTTAGGAAAGAGCTGAAGACGTACGTTTTAAGGAGCACCACACAGTGATGCAGTAACCCTACACTTCCAGCACGCAGCTACCTCTCCAATCATTTGTTGACTGCATCTTTGCCTTTGGCCCTGTACAGCGCTCCCCTGCCTTAGGGTTTGGCTCACTCTGTGCCAGTGCCACATATTTGAAGGTCGTCCTGAAGGACTCGCCTTCCTGCTGATATGAAACTGTGTACCAGCATTTGTGACGCAGATCCAATTTAGAACACGGATCCAACTAAGCTATTTTTTATCTTCATATTTTTAAGATCAATGCAGATATAGTTTATTGCATCTCGCAAAGTAATTAGTGTGTTCTACCAAATAAATTACAGCTGAAGAATCAAATTAACACCCTTCAAGCAGTAAAACAAAATGATATATACGCACCTGATTTCACAGAATGTTTTATGACCTTTCCACCCAACCCAATGGATGTGTTTCTAAAATAGGAGAGCGACACATTGTTTGGGATACAGCTGAACAGGAGCACGTCTCAGCTGAAAAACCCCTCATTAAGCAGGATTTTCAAATGCGCTCATGCTTCCGATTTAGATATTGCATGTGTTTGTACCTATTTTCCAGAAAGGGTTCTAGTGCACACACACTCGTGAATGCACATTCCAGTGGAGCCTAAAGCTATCTGATAACGGAGAGGGGCAGTGGACAGGAGGTTAAAAACCAGTATTCTGGGGGAACCATGCCCTACTGGTGGTCCACAGGGTGCAGCTGCTTAGGGCTCTGCCCATGCAATGCGGCAGACGCCAACCTTCATGGTCTGAACAGTTTTTTTGTTTTTCTTTCCCCCCTTTTATATGGTGTGAACTCGACCCGAAGGTTTTGGAGCGCTTTACATGAGCACCAGTTACATTACACAGGGGCACATTCCTTTTTTGTAGGCATGAGGAGATGAAGTGGTTTTCCCTGGATCACAGGATGTTGTGCCAACTCCGAGACTCGAAGCTGGTTCCCTAGTTCCAGAGTCGGCAGTTCTGGCTGTTACACCACATCCTCTTACCACGGCTCGGAAGGGCCTGATGAGACTTGGGCTCAGCGATTCAAGGATATCTGGGGCCGTTTTACCCATTATCACTGTTTTGCACCCCATTATGGTGTATGCCCTGGCCACAGGGCAGCCGCGAACTTGTGCTGCCCCCAGGTATTCATGTGAAAACACGGAACAGCCGCTCCGTGTTTTCACTTTCAAAGCGGTTTAGAGATCCCGTTGCAGGCGGCTGCAGTTAGTGACTGCGCCCACCTCCAAGGGGATGTCTGGGGGGGTCCATGGGACTCCCTTTACCCCCTGCAGAGTGTTGCTTTCAGGAGGCACACTCACATTGCGCAACCTTTTAAATGACAGACTGTCAGTGCGCCTCCTGAGGGCTTCTTTGACTCCGCGCCGGCGTCTGTAATATGGCGCTTGCGCAGAGTCAAAGAATGCCCTCATTTGCATAGGGCATGCCCCTACGCAAATGAGGGAACACCCTCTGTTGATAACGCTGGCACTTTAACCCCTTCAGCGCTGCGCGGATTCCCGCGCAGTGCTGAAGGATCTGAGCGCGGGCGGGGCCATGACGGAACGGTTCCGTCATAAGCACAGCCCAACCGACGTGCATGACGGAACCGTTCCGTCACAAGCGTCGAAGGGGTTAAGTACGCCAGCGCTATCGGTATTATAGAAAGGGATGCACAAGCGTCGGCGCCCCCTTCTATAATAGAAAGTGCCCCGGGGGCGCGCAAAGCAGGCGCAAACACCCGTTGCGCCCCTGGGGCACCATCTGTAATACGGCCCCAGGTGAACAGGCAGGATGCCTTTTAGCACAGTGGGAAGAGCGGAGTCATTTTGTGTCACCTGGCAGTTGGAAGGTAGCTCGAAGAGTGTGAATTACATGAATGACTTCAGAGATGCAGGTTTGTGGTAATTTCTTACATCCTCGTATTTGCATCGGTTGTGGCAGTGCAGATAATCGGGACAGAGATCACCTGTGGTTGGAAAAAGCTAAATGAAGCCATCCCGTCAGGAAGAAACATTGCGCAGTACTGATCCTGAAGTAAAAGGTTGAAAGAAGACGAAAGGAAGTGACAGCAAATAGACTGAATGAGTTATTTGATTGTTATGCGGTTCGAAGTGTGCGCCGACTCATTTGTCTCAGCTGCTGAAAATGATGGTGAGATGCCTGCGTTGAATAGCTTAAAGCCGTGCCAGTGTATCGATTCACTGTCTATAGTTAAAGTTAAATATAAGATCCTAAAGGGAAAATTGATGGATTATTTAATTATTCAAACAATATAAAATGAATTATATACTCACTGTATGCTTTACTCTTGTGTTCTACCAGACACTCACGCTTGAGAACTATATAAATCAATGTCACTCGCACAGCTCCGCTGGTAATGAAGGGTGCCCTCAGATAAATCACTTCAGTGAGGGCTACAACATGGCGGTGTGTGATGCAACAGGAGAGGTGATTTAATCGCGCTCGTAGCACCTAATAACAGGTCATGTGCTGCTTGGTGGCGCACGTGGTGTAGAGTGGAGCAGCATTTATTGTTAATTTGTGTTATCATTTATGTCCTCTTCGGAAAAAGGGGACAGATAATGCCCTGTGTACCAGAGTTGGCTTCAGCATAGGACAACAATCCACTCAGCAGAGCATTTAACACCATGCAGATATACAGCCATACCAATGAAGGGTTCACTTCCTACACTTACTTGGTGTTGCCTTTTCAGTGCCATCTAGCATTTGCCTGCCATGTGATGCTGGCATGACTTTATGCAAAAATAACAATTTATGGGCAGACTGCAGAACAATGTCACACATTCACCCCAGTACAGAGATCTGGACCTAAATCCATTGTTTTTTGCTCCCCATGCCATTTCAGTTTGAACCCAGCCAGAGGCAAATCAGTCTTGACCCGGCACCCAGTGGGAACAGTCCAACCTGAACTGCCAGGCGAGGTCCTCCCGGGACTGGAAACAAGCATCCTAGGACCGGTTTTGGGGTTTCATCTCTCATCAGCCAGGATAGCTTGACTCCAGTGACATGGAGAGCACGGGACCCACGTCTGGGCCTACCCGTCCCACTCGGAGTGACAAATGCAAAAAGAACAATTGATGAACAGAATGCAGAACAATGTCATACACTCACCCCAGTACAGAGATCTGGGCCTAAATCTATTGTTTTTATGCTCCCCATGCCATTCCAGTTTGAACCCAGTCTTATGCAAATCAGTCTTGACTGCGCCCAGTGGGAACAGTCCAGCCCGAACTGCAAGGTCAGGTCCTCCCTGGACTGGAAACAAGCATCCTAGGACTGGTTTCAGGGTTTCACCCCTGATCAGCCAGGATAGCTTGACTCCAGTGGCATGGAGAGCACGGGACCCACGTCTGGGCATACCCTTCCCACTCGGGGTGACAAATGCAAAAAGAACAATTGATGGACAGAATGCAGAACAATGTCATACATTCACCCCAGTAGTACCATGCATAAAAGGGGTGACATACAAGGTCTCTGTACAGAGTCGTATGGAACCACCCACTCTAACAGCTGAAGCGGGGGCTGCCTCTTGGCTTGATGGGCTGGTGAAATGCATCCCACTAGAACATTCATTTGTTATTTGTGGTCCTCTTCAGTTGGCAGACAAAATTCTTGTAAATGCCACTGTTAGAAAACCATGACAGAGGGATGTGGCCTTTGGGATGTGGCACACTGAAGGAAATTAAAAAAGAAGAGTGATGGGAATAGGCAAAAAGACAGAGTGGGGTACAAATTGAGAAAGTGGGTATGTGAGAAAAAGGTGCGAGAGGAAAGAGCGTGGTAAAAAAGAATGGGAGGAGGAAGGAGGCATGAAAGGAAAGAAGGAAGAAAAGGAGCAAGTTAAAATTGAAGTGTACAAGGATGGATAAGTGAAAGGGTGAAACGATGGAAGGTTGAAATGAAGAATAGATGGAACAGTAAAAGGATGAATGGAAGAGTGAAAGGATCTCTAATTGACTGTGTGAATGAATGGAAGGATTAGCAGATGAGTGAAATTATGGATGTGGAGATAGTGAAAGCATGGATGGGTGAAAGGATGGAATGGATGAATAATGAATACATTGATGAGCGGATGGTGGAAGAGCAGGATATTTATATGAAAGGGTGACAGGATGAGTGGATGGAAGAAAGTATGGTTGAATGGGTGAAGGAAAGGGTGAAGGAAAGATGGATGAATTACTAGATTGAAATTAATAGATGGGAGGTTGAAAGGATGCATGGCTGGAGGTATGAAGGGAACTCTTCTAAGGAGGGTTAGGTTTGCTTGCTTAACATGCTGTGTGAATAGAAGTGGTTTAAGGGTAGGGTATTTACATTTACTGGCAACTCCTTTGCCTCGGAATCCTCCCATTGTGCTGCCTTAGAATGACTGAGAATGACTGGCCTGGGGCACATTCCTTCCCAGTCTTTGTCTCCGCAGCTCTATAGGTCCAGCTAACTTGGGCTGCATGTTCTGCCTGCCCTACAGTGCCTCACCCCACAGGCTTGGTGATTCTTGGTTTGTAGAGACCTGTTTTTGCACTGATCTTTGTTGACCTCTATGATCCTCACTTTAGTCTCCAGTTGCACAGTTTTGTGCTTCGCTTTGGCCTTTAAGCAGCAGAGTGCTAAAACAATTACCTAATGCATTCTTTTAGCTTGAGAAGTCCTGTTTTCCTGTGATATCATCACTTCTTCGATAGGGGAGAGACTGAGTGACATAGCCAAATACTTTCACGGATGGCAGATGCGTGTTTGTGAGGGCAGGATGGGCGAGTGATAGCATGTACTTAAAACAAAAGGATCACCCACAGCTGCGGCCTCTTGCAAGTCCAGGGGTGTTAGAAAGACAAACAGGACATTCAGGTTCTGGTAAAAAGGAGAGAACGACAAAAAGCAGGACAAAGACGGACAGCAATGACGGACAAGGAAAAGAGACAAAAAGGGGACAAATATGAAATGGAGAAGGAGACTTGAAAAGAGGAAGAAGGGGGAAGACAAGGGAGAACAGGGATAGGAGAATGGCTCCTGAGGGTCTGATCGGGTGCGGAGGATCAAAAGAGGAGGAGGACCTACAAAGAGATGAAGTGGAGGAACAGCCCAACATGTGGTTCCAGGAATGGTGGACTCCTCCAGCAGCAACTGAGATGCAACTGCCCGCCACAATCCTGGAGGTTTGTGACCTGGCCAGGTAGTACTGGAGCGAGGGCAAATGGAGAGGGAAGATGTGAAGAGTTCCCGGGGTGGCTGCAGCAAATTTTAAACCTCCTGCCCGATGGAGCGAGGTAAAAAATGTATGTTGTAATGATGGGGAAATTTCCTTGTGGCCGTGGCTAAAAACAGAGCTTGGATTCCTAGTACTAACACCTTTGTCAAAAAAAACACATTTTCCTCACATTTCTGTGGAGTAAAGTTCTGGAATTTGCGTGGGTCCACAAATTTCCACCCACCCTGCGTTCCCCAAAGTCTTCTGAGAAAAATGGTACCTCACTTGCGTGGGTAGGCCTAGTGCTCGTGACAGGAAACGGCCCAAAACGCAACGTGGACACACCTCAATTTCACAGTGAAAAATGACCCTTTTTTGGCAAAGAGCCTAGCTGTAGTTTTTTAACCATAGCTCTGCCGGCACCTAGGAAAACCTAGCAAACCTATACATTTTTGGAAACTAGACACCCAGGGGAATACAGGAGGATGGGGTGACATGACTGCCTCCCACCAGGTTCTGTTACCCAGAATCCCTTGCAAACCTAAACAATTGGCAAAAAAAACAAATTTTCCCCACATTTCTGTAGTTTAAAGTTCTGGAATCTGCATGGATCCACAAATTTACACACAGCCCGCGTTCCCCAAAGTCTTCCGAGAAAAATGGTACCTCACTTGTGTGGGTCAGCATAGTGCCTGCGACAGGAAACGGCACAAAACACAAAGTGGACACACCTCAATTTTGCAGTGAAAAATGACCCTTTTTTGGCAAAGTGCTGGCTGTAGTTCTTGAACCATAGCTCTTCCGGCACCTAGGGAAACCCAGCAAACCTATACATTTTTGAAAACTAGCCACCCAGGGGAATCCAGGATGGGGTGACTTGACTGCCTTCCACCAGGTTCTGTTACCCAGAATCCCTTGCAAACCTAAAAAATTGGCAAAAAAAACACATTTTCCCCACATTTCTGTGGTGGAAAGTTCAGGAATCTGCGTGGATCTACAAATTTCCACCCACCCCGCATTCCCCAAAGTCTTCCAAGAAAAATGGTACCTCACTTGTGTGGGTTGATCTAGTGCCCGCGACAGGAAATGGTACAAAACGCAACATGGACACACCTCAGTTTTGCAGTGAAAAACGACCCTTTTTTGGCAAAGTGCCTAGCTGTAGTTTTTGAACCATAGCTCTGCCGGCACCTAGGGAAACCTACCAAACCCACACATTTCTGAAAACTAGACACCCAGGGGAATCCAGGATGGGGCGACTTGACTGCCTCCCACCAGGTACTGTTACCCAGAATCCCTTGCAAACCGAAAAAATTGGCAAAACAAAACACATTTTCCCCACATTTCTGTGGTGGAAAGTTCTGGAATCTGCGTGGATCCACACATTTCCACCCACCCCGCGTTCCCCAAAGTCTTCCAAGAAAAATGGTACCTCACTTGTGTGGGTCGGCCTAGTGCCCGCGACAGGAAACAGCGCAAAACGCAACGTGGACACACCTCAATGTCGCAGTGAAAAATGACACTTTTTTGGCAAAGTGCCTAGCTGTCGTTTTTGAACCATAGCTCTGCCGGCACCTAGGGAAACCTACCAAACCCACACATTTCTGAAAACTAGACACCCAGGGGATTCCAGGGAGGTATGGCTTGAGTGGGTCCCCCAACGTTTCCTTACCAAGAATCCCCTGCAAACCTCACTTTTAGCTGAAAAATTCACCTTTTTCACACATTTTTGTGTGGGAAAGTCGTGGCATCACCGGGCTGACATAAATTTCCTACCACCCAGCATTACCCCTGGACTCCCGATAAAAATGGTAACTCAGTCGTGTGGGATGCCCAAGTAGCCGCAACAGGCAAGGGCCCAAAACGTAGTGAGGTGACATCAAAATTGTCTATCTCAAAACCACCTGGTTTTGTAAAGGGGGTCACCTGAATTTTTGGCCCCGTGATCGGCGGCCATCTAGGGAAACCTACCAAACCCACACATTTCTGAAAACTAGACACCCGGGGGATTCCCGGGAGGTATGGCTTGAGTGGATCCCCCAACATTTCCTTACCCAGAATCCCCTGCAAACCTCAATTTTAGCTGAAAAATTCACTTTTTTCACACATTTTTGTGTGGGAAAGTTGTGGCATCACCGGGCTGACACAAATTTCCTACCACCCAGCATTACCCCTGGTCTCCCGATAAAAATGGTAACTCAGTTGTGTGGGAGGCCCAAGTACCCGCATGGGTCCACAAATTTCCACCCCCCTGCGTTCCCCAAAGTCTTCTGAGAAAAATGGTACCTCACTTGCGTGGGTAGGCCTAGTGCCCGTGACAGGAAACGGCCCAAAACGCAACATGGACACACCTCAATTTCACAGTGAAAAATGACCCTTTTTTGGCAAAGAGCCTAGCTGTAGTTTTTGAACCATAGCTCTGCCGGCACCTAGGGAAACCTAGCAAACCTATACATTTTTGAAAACTAGACACCCAGGGGAATACAGGATGGGGAGACATGACTGCCTCCCACCAGGTTCTGTTACCCAGAATCCCTTGCAAACCTAAAAAATTGGCAAAAAAAAGACATTTTCCCCACATTTCTGTGGTGGAAAGTTCTGGAATCTGCGTGGATCTACAAATTTCCACCCACCCCGCATTCCCCAAAGTCTTCCTAGAAAAATGGTAATTCACTTGTGTGGGTTGGCCGAGTGCCCGTGACAGGAAACGGCGCAAAACGCAACGTGGACACACCTCAGTTTGGCAGTGGAAAATGACCCTTTTTTGGCAAAGTGCCTAGCTGTAGTTTCTGAACCATAGCTCTGCTGGCACCTAGGGAAACCTACCAAACCCACACATTTCTGTAAACTAGACACCCAGGGGAATCCAGGATGGGGTGACTTGACTGCCTCCCACCAGGTACTATTACCCAGAATCCCTTGCAAACCGAAAAAAGTGGAAAAACAAAACACATTTTCCCCACATTTCTGTGGTGGAAAGTTCTGGAACCTGCATGGATCCACACATTTCCACCCACCCCGCGTTCCCCAAAGTCTTCCAAGAAAAATGGTACCTCACTTGTGTGGGTCAGCCTAGTGCCCTTAACAGGAAACGGCGCAAAACACAACATGGACACACCTAAATTTCGCAGTGAAAAATGACCCTTTTTTGGCAAAGTGCCTAGCTGTAGTTTTTGAACATAGCTCTGCCGGCACCTAGGGAAACATACCAAACCCACACATTTCTGAAAACTAGACACCCGGGGGATTCCAGGTAGGTATGGTTTGCGTGGATCTCCCAACGTTTCCTTACCGAGAATCCCCTTCAAACCTCAATTTTAGCTGAAAAAATCACTTTTTACACACATTTTTGTGTGGGAAAGTTGTGGCATCACCGGGCTTACACAAATTTGCCACCACCCAGCGTTCCCCCAGGTCTCCCGATAAAAATGGTGCCTCACTTGTGTGGGAGGCCCAAGCACCCGCGACAGGCAAGGGCCCAAAACATTTTTAGATAGGCAATGTTGATGTTGTCTCACTACGTTTTGGGCTGCAATCCAGATGCCTCTTGCACCATCGGCACAGCAGTATCCTCCTCTAAAACAGGCACTTCATCTGCACTGAGAGTAGCGTCATCCACGCCAAGAGTAGCTTTATCTGCACTGAGAGTACCTTAATCATCCGATGAAAACTCACTGCCTGAATCTTCCCCTCCCTCCCCTCCCTCAGACGCACTGTCAGTCTCATAATCCTGCTCAGAGGAAGATTCAAGAAGCATACCAACCACCTGCTGAGCAGTCATTCTACGGCTAGCCATAATGCTTACTAATAAATGTAACTTGTCAAACAAGTCAACAACAACTAACACTTTGTAAAATAAGTAATAAAACAAAATGCACCTTTATCAGAAATACCTATAGACTTCAAAACGATACCGCTCCCTTGCCAGAAGCAGCTAAACTCACCACCGCCTACTCTGCACAGACACAGTATGGATCAACAATAGCCCACTAAAGAAGAAAGAAAAAAGAAAATTACACATAAGACTATGCAAAACACATCACAAAGAATGTCATGCTTAAAACACTAACTAAATATGCTGCCATTATGACACCACTTACAAAACAAATTCATTCATACATGACAATAATACTCATTTGGAGTAAATACAACAAAAATGTCTTTCTTACCAACGAAATGCAACTACGCAAAACTGCAGAACAATCACTGTCGAAACCGCAAACAGGAATCAAAAGCTTTACACTAGAATGAAAAAGAGAAAAAAACATTAAACAATCACATATGCAAATAATGAACCAGTCCACATACAATCCACCAGCCAAGCTAAGGGGTAGGTGGGCCTAAGAGTATAAATAAAATATTCACCTCCGTAAAAGGGGAGCAACCCTTGCCCTTGAGGCCACTCTCCAACACAAAAATTAAAAAAAAACCCTGGTGTCTAGTGGCTTCTCCCCCCCACCCCCCCCCCTTGGGGGCAGATGGTCCTAAAAACATTCTGCTATTCTTACACCCAAAAAGGGCAGAAATGGCCACAATCATCCTCCCATAAAGGTGAGCGACCCTTGTCCATGGAGCCGCTCCCCAACATAAAAAAAACCCTGGTGGCCTAGTAGCCCTACAAAAAAACAAATCAGCCGATCTGCCCCTCGGGGTGGCAGAAATGGGCAAATTAATGCCCCCCAAAGGGGAGCAACCCTTGCCCAAGGGGCAACTCCCCACAAACAAATCCCTGGTGGTCTAGTGGGCCCAATTTAAAAAAAACATGGGGAGATCTGCCCACCAGACACAGCCACAAACATTGCCCCCAAAGGAGAGTGACCCTTGACCAAGGGGTAACTCTCCACAAATGAATCCCTGGTGGTCTAGTGGGACCAATATAAAAGAAGCATTGGCATTTTGGGACCTTCTAAGTATTTAGTTATGCAACACAATATCCTTGGTACAACCACATCAACTGTTGCGTGGCTAAACACTTAGAAGGTCCCAAAGGTGAGACCTATTGGCTATGCCTATGCTTGGTGTGGTTGTGTGTGTGATTGTGTGTGGTTGTGTGTGTATGGTTGTGTGTGTGTGTGTGTGTGTGTGGATGTGTGTGTGGCTGTGTGTGTGTATGGTTGTGTGTGTGTGTGTGTGTGGTTGTGTGTGTGTGGTTGTGTGAGGTTGTGTGTGTGGTTGTGTGTGGTTGTGTGTGTGGTTGTGGGTGTGGGTGTGGTTGTGGGTGCAGGTGCAGTTATGGGTACGGGTGCGGTTGTGGTTGTGTGTGTAGATGTGTGGTTGTGTGTGTGGTTGTGTGTGTGGTTGTGTGTGTGCAGTTGTGTGTGGTTGTGTGTGTGGTTGTGTGTATGGTTGTGTGTGTGTGGTTGTGTGTGTGGTTGTGTGTGTGGTTGTGGTTGTGTTTGTGATTGGGGTTGTGTGTGTGGTTGTGTGTGGGTGCGGTTGTGGGTGTGGTTGTGGGTGTGTGTGTGGATAAGTGGTTGGGTGTGGTTGTGTGTGTGGTTGAGTGTGTGGTTGAGTGTGTGGTTGTGTGTGTGGTTGTGTGTGTGGTTGTGTGTGTGGTGGTGTGGTTGTGTGTTTGGTTGTGGTTGTGTATGTGGTTGTGTGTGTGGTTGTGTGTGTGGTTGTGTGTGTGTGGTTGTGTGTGTGGTTGTGTGTGTGTGGTTGTGTGTGTGGTGTGGTTGTGTGTTTGGTTGTGGTTGTGTATGTGGTTGTGTGTGTGGTTGTGTGTGTGGTTGTGTGTGTGTGGTTGTGTGTGTGGTTGTGTGGTTGTGTGTGTGTGGTTGTGTGTGTGTGGTTGTGTGTGTGTGTGTGTGTGTGGTTGTGTGTGTGGTTGTGGTTGTGTGTGTGGTTGTGTGTGTGGTTGTGTGTGTGGTTGGGTGTGGTTGTGTGTGTGGTTGTGTGTATGGTTGTGTGTGTGGTTGTGTGTGTGTGGTTGTGTGTGTGGTTGTGTGTGTGTGGTTGTGTGTGTGGTTGTGGTTGTGTGTGGTTGTGTGTGTGTGTGTGTGGTTGTGGGTGTGTGTGCGTGGTTGTGTGTGTGTGTGGTTATGGTTGTGTGTGTGGTTGTGTGTGTGGTTGTGTGTGTGCAGTTGGGTGTGGCTGTGTGTGTGTGTGTGGTTGTGTATGGTTGTGGGTGTGGTTGTGTGTATGTGGTTGTGGGTGTGGTTGTGGTTGTGTGTGTGTGTGGTTGTGGGTGTGGTTGTGTGGTTGTGGTTATGGGTGTGGTTATGTGTGTGTGGTTGTGTGTGTGGCTGTGTGTGTGGTTGTGGTTGTGTGTGTGGTTGTGTGTTTGTGTGTGGCTGTGTGTGGTTGTGTGTGTGCTGTTGTGTATATGGTTGTGGATGTGGTTGTGGGTGTGGTTGTGTGTGTGGTTGTGTGTTTTTTATGTGTGGTTGTGTGTGGTTGTGTGTGTGGTTATGGTTGTGTGTGTGGTTGTGTGTGTGGTTGTGGTTGTGTGTGTGTGTGGGTGTGGTTGTGTGTGTGTGGTTGTGGATGCGGTTGGGTGTGGTTGTGTGTGTGGGATTGTGGATGTGGTTGTGGGTGTGGTTGTGTTTGTGTTGTTGTGTGTGTGGCTGTGGTTGTGTGTGTGGTTGTGTGTGTGGTTGTGTGTGTGGTTGTGTGTGTGTGTGGTTGTGGTTGTGTGTGACTGTAAGTGTGGTTGTGTGTGTGTTGTGTGTGTGGTTGTGGTTGTGTGTGTGGTTGGGTGTGGGGTTGTGTGTGGGGATATGTGTGTGGTTGTGTGTGGTTGTGTGTGTGTGGTTGTGTGTGTGTGGTTGTGGGTGTGGTTGTGTGTGTGTGTGTGGTTGTGTGTATGTGTGTGGTTCTGTGTGTGTGTGTGGTTGTGTGTGTGGTTGTATGTGTGGTTGTGTGTGTGAGGTTGTGGTTGTGTGTGTGTGTGTGTGGTGTGGTTGTGCGTGTGGTTGTGTGTGTGGTTGTGTGTGTGGTTGTGGATGTGACAGTAATACTAAAAGCTTCTCAAAATAAAGGAACACAAACATCGAGTTTGTGGAAAGAGAAAGCACGTTGTAAGTCAAACGGGCACAGCAAATCATTAACACAACAACAAAACAAACAAGATCACTTAGCGAAGACTGAGTGCTGATAATGGATATACACAGCCCATCATTTTAAGAGTTCGATTGCAGCCAATGTGCACTCAAACCAGCCCCCTCCTTGTGAGTTGCACCCCATATTTCATGAGTTGTAACTGCTGCACCCACCACAGCGCTTTGAGATCTAAAGCGCTACATAGTTCTAATCGATTAACCAGTCGCCAACATGCTGTGCTTTTAAAGAGAATGTGCCAAAAGTTTCCAGCTTCCTCATCATGTCCTCATGAAAGCGCCAACAAAAGGACTCCCTGAATGGTGCAACGGACATGAAGCAGCCGCTGTGATCAGAAATAAACACTGTGAACGTTGTCCAGTTTCACAGTAACATTTCCTTAATGTTCTTTAAGTCACAAAACAGTAATACTAAAAGCATCTCAAAATAAAGGAACACAAGCATCGAGTTTGTGGAAAGAGAAAGCACATTCTAAGTCAAACGGGCGCAGCAAAGAATTAACACAACAACATGTTCTTTGATGTTTGATGTTCTTTGAACGAGAACATCAAAGGGGCGCCGCGAAAGTGATCGCGGGTGAAAGTGAAAGTGATCGCGGGCGCTTAATGAGCATGACGAGGTTTGCGAGCCTCTGCTCCTAAGTGCGTGTCCACGCACATGCACTGTAGCTCTAGGCTGGCCATGGTAGCATTTTTTGAGCCCTCACAAAAAGTCTCGCCAGACCAGCGCATGCGCTGGGTCAGGCGAAACCTAAAAATGTTTGAAATCTGCCCCCCCAATGGGGGCAGACAGCCACAAACAATGCCTACAAGGGCTAGCGACCCTTGCCCAAGGGGCCACTCCCCACAAATAAATCCTTGGTGGCCTAATGGCCATACAAAAAAAACCATCTGCCGATCTGCCCACCCAGGGGGGCAGAAACGGCCAAATTAATGCTCCCCAGAGGGGAGCGACCCTTGCCCAAGGGGCCACTCCCCACAAACAAATCGCTTATGGTCTAGTGGGCCTAATTTTAAAAAAAAAGGCGATCTGGTCCCCTGGGGGGGGGGGGGCAGACACAGCCACAAATATTTCCCCCAAAGGAGAGCGACCCTTGCCCAAGGGGTCACTCTCCACAAATAACTCCCTGGTGGCCTAGTGGGCCCTGGATTACAAAATGGCGAAATCTGCACCCCCATGGGTGCAGACAGCCAAAAACATAGCCCCCAAAGGGTAGTGACCCTTGCCCAAGGGGCCACTCCCCACTAAATTCTGCCTGGTTGTCCAGTGGGCCGTTTTTGTTTTTAAATTATGCAAAATCTGCCCCCCAGGGGGACAGACAAAGCCCAAATTATTACCTCCATAAGGGGAGCGACCCTTGCCGAGGGGGCCACTCCCCCAAACAACAAAACAGACTCGCAATTTAAAAAAAACAAAAGAAATCCCTGGGCCTTCCTGCTGCACGATCGTGCAGCAGGAATGCACAAAAGAGGCATCGGGGGAAAGGAAAACCCTTTCCTTTTCCCCGATGCCTCTTTTGGATAAATACCCCCCCCCTCCTCAGCCCCAAAACTTACCTGTTTGTTCCCCGACGTGCTAGAAGCAAATGGCTTCCTGCGCGTCTGGAAACAAAGGGAAACCTCCAATGACGTCAGCGCGCCTCGTGCGCTGGCATCATTGACGACGTGTACGGGGGCAGGGGGAGGCAGGGTAAGGGCTTCCCCTGCCTTCCCCGATAAAAATACCCGGACCGGCGTCCCACAGGGGAGCGCCAGCGCTTCCCCCGTGGGTGGGTGTCATGACGAGCTGGACTCACCATGAGCACACGCCCACTGTGTGCCATGATGAGTCCAGCTCGTCATGAGCACCCAAGGGGTTAAAAGGTGGCGGCCAAGAACCTGAGGCCTACCGCAAGGAGGAGACATCGATCAGGAGCAGGTAAATTGCAGGAAGCAAGGGATACAATAGGGTGAATGCCGCAAGGATGCCGCGATGGGGGCACAAAGAAGCAACGTCCTTCAGGATACGAGAAATTGCAGGAAGACGCTGCAAGGATGCCGCAATGAGGGCACGAAGAAGCAATGTCCTTCAGGATACGAGAATGGCAGGAAGATGCCGCGAGAACCCCGCGATGGAGGAGAACTAGACGGGAGAGAGCGACGCGACCCAGAAGCCAGGTGAGTAATGCCGGGAGCAGACTCTGTAGTCCATAAACTAGAACATGAAGCGTTCTTGCCTGAGAGCGGCTTGCTTAAATGCACTGCTGCCGGCTCTCACGCATGTTCAGGGTGCGAGTTGGCCATCGCTGTAGTCCGATAGCCGCTCGCGCTCTGCAGTCCAGACACAATCTTTTCTGTGACTTTGGCTTCAAAGGGGAGGAGAGAGATGGGTCTGTAGTTCTTGAGGTCCCTAGGGTCTGTGGAGGGCTGCTTGAGGAGGGGCTTGGCTTCTGCGCATTTCCAGTCATCGGGGAACGAGCCTCTTTCAAGGGTGCAGTTGATAGTATGTCGTAGTTCAGGTGCTATAGCAGAGGCGGCTCTGTGGAAGATGTGCGGCGGGCAGGGGTCAGTGGGGGCTCCTGAGTGTATGCTCCTCATGGTCTTGGCGGTGTCTTCTTTGGGGCAGAGGTCCAGGCAGTGATAGTAGGCTGGGTGGCGTTGCCAGTGGTGGGTCTAGTGTCGGTGGCTTGGTTCTGTTCATCAAAGTTGTCTTAGAGGGTCCTGATCTTGTGATAGAAGTAGGAGCTGAGTTTGCTGCAGAGGTCCTGGGAGGGAAGGACGTCAGAGGTTACACTGGGGGGTTTGGGGAATTCTTGTATGATGTTGAAGAGTTGCCTGGAGTTGCGTAGTTGAACAGGATTCTGTCCTGGATAAAGTTCTTCTTCATGGTTCTGATAAGTTGGTGGTGTTCTGTCATGGCGGTCTTGTAGGCAGTGCGTGCTTCAGAGGTTTTGCTGTTCCTCAAAGCTTTCTCGGGTCGATAGCACATGCGCTTGGATTCTTGGAGTTCAGTAGTAGATTATCCCATACGCAGGCAAAGAGGCATAACGAACTAAGCTTATGCAGGAGACACACGTAGAAGATTTCTTGATTTTTTTATTAAAACGTCTGTTTTCTCCTCCACTCACCTGTTACCTTGTTCTGGTCCTTCCGAGGGGCATTGCTGGGAGGAAGAAGATCTTCTTGTGACCTGAAAAAGAGGAAACAGGAAGCCATCAATTAAGTCTGAGAACCTAACTATAGTATTGGCAAAGAGCACATATGTGGGACACAAATGAATTCGGCCAATAAACTGAGAAGCGTCAAGACACCGAAGAACATTATGTAATTTATTAACCCCCAACCGTCTGCAATGTTGTTTAAGGTTATACTGACTGGAGGGTGGTGCACAGAGAAATGGTCAGAGATAAGCATTTGACAGGTTATGGCTAGTGGGCAGCATTACATCTGTAGAGTTTTTGCCCGCAATACTATCACCACTACCAATAGAGAAAGACTTACAATCAGGAAGGTTAGTTTCTGTTTAGATATAGCAGTGGTAATGTCAGCGAATAGGTAGTTATTTGTTTGTAAAGTGGGCAGCAAACAGAAGAGGAGGTTTACAAGCAGCTGGAGTTCAGTGTTTCAATAGTATAGATTTAATGGCGTGGAAGGGAGCTATGCATTGTTGAAAACACTTGCTGAGCTTGAGAAAGACAGGGGGTGGCCAGACCCTCCTGTAGAGCATCATGGGGCGAACGGTTGGGGGAGCTGCCAGATGTAGCCCTTTTGCAATAAACAAAAAACAAGATTTGGTGAGGAGGCAAGAATTTTTTTATGTGGCAAGCAAGCATCTGGGGGAGGGTTGCCTAAGTATGGAGTTCAAGCAGTTTGAGGGACTGTGAAAGGATTTGATAGGCTCTTGGCCAGACCAACCAGGTGATCAGGTGAGGTAGAAGACATGGTTGGGGCATTGTCAGATACAAGATTAATATTTTGAATCACAATTAGAAACCAGTTTGCTTAGGGGGATAGGTAGGAGTTTAAAGGTTTGCAGTGGGTTATATTCCAGGAGTGAGGTGTTACTGAGACTTTGGGTTTACAGTGTTTCTGTACCAGAGACACTCTGTTTGTTAGGGGGTAAGATGTTAGGACAGGTATGTTGTTTTATGTGACACAAATCTGTTTCATCAAAGCAGCTTTTCCCATGCTCCAGGCAAGTGTCTGCAGTGTTTGCAGCATCTAACATGATAGGGTCCTGTGGGCTTTTTTGGATGAATTTACTAATGCATCGGACGGTGATAGAGTCAATCAATCAATCAAGCGGTATTAGTATAGCGCAGCTTATCACCCCAGGGGGCAGCCAGGCGCTGAGGTCCTGGGGGCCTCAGTCGAATACCCAGGCCTTGAGTCCCTTTCTGAAGTCAGCAAGTGAAGGAGGGGTGTTTGTTCCAGGACTTGGCACAGAAGGAGAAGGAAAGACATCCACTGCAGCTCCTACAGATGCGGGGTACATGTGCGCGGGCAGCGGAGTGGAATTGTCTGGTGGAAGGTCAGGCGGGGGTTGGTGTAGCTGGGTCCGATGTTGTTGCGCTGTGATTTACACAAATCGCAAAGCCACGGGTAATGCACGTGACACTCCATCGGTAATGGGGCTGGACATGAGTTCATAAATAGCAAGACTTGCAGAAATAGGTGGTAAAAAGTCTGGCGCACAGCCGTGGTCGGTAGTAGGAGTAACTGCAGGGCGGTGATGTGGGGAGGGGGAGGGGCAGGCTGGGGGGGAGTAAACTATGGATTACGGAGGTTTACAGATAAATTAACATATAAATTAATAAAACGAATTTTGTTGCGTGCACTGCATCCCCCGACGAGGAGGAGACGGTGCTGGTTGTCATTTTCAATTTCCCTGCCTGGCATGCTGTCAGACTGAACTCTGATTTTCCTTCCTGTGCCAAACACTTTTGAACTGAACTTTCCAATCTGACTCTAACCTGTACTTTGCCAGCTGGTAAAGGTGCATGTATAACTCTTCGGCTGAAGAGTTTATTGACTCATTCTGGTGACTTCTTATGCTTCGACTCTGTTTATTTGTTTTCTATAACCTAAATGCTGAAACTTGACTCTTCCCATGTTCTCTTTCTCTTCTTTTCCTAGGTAATCAGCAAATGTTAATTTTATTGAATCTGTATGACATTGTGTGACTAATTGTACTAAATGATTTCTATTAGATTGAATCATAAATGTGACTTATGTTCTTGACCATTTAAATTGAGGCTTAGATAAATGGTTTACATGAGCAAATATATCATATTTGAGTCATTTTTGGGTGAACCTTCTAGTCGTACGTTTTATCATTAGAAGGATCTTAATGAATGGTTAAATGTTGGTAGCATGAATTTGGCATTTTCTTATTCCAGGTCCTCATAAGGATTTGCCTCCCGTTCTCTAAATATCCAATTCCCTGCTAGCTCACATAAAAGATCCATTGGAGGACCAATGGCAGTTTAGTGTTTGCTATGGGCCCGGAGAGGAAGAAAATCAAGATATGATGAATATGATATAAGTAAAGAAGAAAGATTTTGCCCAGCTTTCCGCTGTATCACACCTAAAGATCCGGAAAGAGGACATAGCCAGAGGTTGAACTTGGTACCTCCCTTGCATTACTTGTACCTGGAGTCTGGCACACTTCAACAGAATACTGTATCCCTAATAGGAACCTCAGGTTTTAAAGTTGAACTTAAGAAATAAAACCTCTAGGGGGTATGATCTTTCCCTATACTCAGACTAGAGGATCATCCAGTGGCACTAGAGAGGATGTGAGAGAAGTACATACAACTCTAAACATTTTTCAGTGAAATTTGTGTAACTCTAGCACAGCACAAAGTGGCAGCCATTGATACATACTGGTCCTTTATGCGCATCTGTGGATACTAACAATTTATTTTTTACACTTGAAGGGAAAACTTGCCTTTCTTATCCTCCCATATCATACCTGGAGTTATGGGATTCTACCCTGCCATTTTATCCCTCGACAATGTATTTCTCGTCTCAGATTTCACAGCTAGGCAGCATTCACCCTCATTGAGTAATTGAAGCAGCAACAAAGTATTTCATGTCACCCAGAACCAATCCAATTGCAAGGATCCATCTCTAATCCATGGGTACCACAAAGGTCAACAGAAAAAATATTTCTTCATTCAATCAGATTTTAATCATTTTTTTAAAAAAATTACCCTGTGATCCTTCCTATTTTGAATTCACAAACAAATCACATGCTAATGCTCCAAATAATTTGCCTTTGAAGCCATTGCTGTACATTTCTGTAACACCAAAATCTTAAAATCGACAGAATAAATTTACAGTACATCAATACCAAAAGTGGTCTATTATGAGAAAAGTACTAGCAGTATGCAAGGTTAGGTCTAATTCCATTAAGCAATTTTCTGTAGTGGAAAGCAAAATCTCCTGCGAGACTTGAAATGAAAATACTCACTTTTAAATCATATCATTAACTTTATCCTCCATTCACTTGCCTTTTTGCTTAACCTCTCTCCAGTAACTCACTGAAACTAAAAAATAGACTAAAGATGCTAAATGCCAAGATAAGCAGCACTGGTAATCCACGGCCCTCTTAGACCAGTCAATCTTTTCAATATTTTCTCTCTATACATGACCAATTTGGTGAACTCTGTTAATGACAAGCAGCAAGAGATGTTTTTCTTTAGCACCTGAGGGTTTTACACTCACAGTTGTCCTTATAATTATATTAACATTTGTGTAACATTTCCATTGACCAGCAACAAAGAATGTTTCTTATAAATACGTCAGAATTTTTCAACACTTGTATATATTGGTAGAATGGGAGAACAAGCGTCAACATATTTGTTTCTGATGTCATCTAGAGGCTACACTGTTATCCTGGGTTGTCTTGTTTTCCTGATTTGATTCCAAAACGTGTTCTCCTACGTAGGACAGCTTCTACAGATATTTTACCCTCTCCACCTCTGCTCCTCCTTGAGAAGTAACTTTCACATACAATTGTGCACTTTCTCTTTTCAGAAATTAAATTCAAGATCACATCTCTTATCCCCATATCCATACAAAAATGGGTCCTAGTTATCTTCAAAAGCTGATTACTTCTTACTCTCCTATGAGAGTTTTTTTTAATTTCTCATTCTAGTCATCTTCTCCCTCCCAAATATTGTTTGAATTGGCAGGAAGTCCCCTTTACAGAGTTAGGAGCTACATTTTTTTAACCAACTACTGCCCAATGTAAGAACCATACATTCCTCCTCAGACTTCTTGAAATAACTTGAAATATGGCTCTCCTTAGTTCCTTAGACTGTTACCATGTGATCTGTTGGACTAAAGCTTATAGCACCTAAAAGCCCATTTCCCTGGGTACTAGCCCTGTTTTCTAAATCATTGTTACATTAAATTACACTACAGAACTAGCTCTTTGCATTACTGCCTTCTGTCCCCAATCACCAGTTGAAAACAGGTCCCAAACTTATTAAAACATTTGGTGTTCCCCAGTCTCTACACAAATGCAGCCAAAAACATTATACAGCACCATGAAGAACCCATTACATTGCACTTTAATAGCACTCACAGCTAGTCTCATGTTCTTCACCACCATCTGGACAGTATTATTCTCAAAATACTTGATTAGGTCTTGCAATGCAAAAGTACACATTGGCCATTTATTTCTATCTATTCAAGCTTTCCAAATCCAATCTATCAATTTCAATTTTGGGCAATGGTAAGATTGCAATGCAATCCACAAATTAGAATTTAGAGATTTTTGATACACAAATCCCGGCTCACCTTTTTCATCAAAGAAAGGATTCTCCTCTCCCCACTGGATTTTCCACCCACAGATAATAAGGTATTCGGTTCCCAGGGGTGTCATAGCCAGAACTATAGCCTCTGTTACTATCACCAGATTTAAATGTATCTCAACATTCAGCTACCCTTTTCCTTCATGTGAAAACCTTCCCCGCCCATCTCTTTTTCCAGCTCCACTATGCCTTACCATTTTCCCATGGTTAATGCACTTGCTGTAACTATGTCCTCAACATTTCCACGAACAAGCCTACAATACCTTCCAACAAGAATCAACCCCTCAATCCTTCACTTTCGTGCTACATCCAACAACCCCAAATCCTTGTCCCTAAGTCTAAACATGCATGAAATCAACATAGTCACTCTCACCTGTCCTAACACAGATCCACTGATGAGGTAAACCTGAAAGTTTAACTCCTCGTCTTTCACTGTGTGCTCATAGGGTACTGCCTCCCCTTGCACATGAGTTCCACCCATTTAGTCCACCAAGATTTTCTGCTTTTGATTGCCCAGTTTTGAGACCTTTACTGTGGGTGAGTCCCATTAACTGAGCCTCTCTCACAGTAATTTTCGGGTAAGTAGACAGAGCATGTTTACCACCAGTATCTGCTTTTTAAGATGAAGCTGCAGCTATGGTAAGTGGCATTGGGCTATTTACATGTGAACCTTTGTATCATGTGTCCAGGCCGCACATGAGGGACTATAGCCATGCGCAGCCGGTAGTTGCACACAGGCTACAAGCTTGTGGCAATTCTAAACTGCAAACTCAGGCAGGGAAAGAGAGGAAGTCTTCACTTCCAGCAAGCAGGAGCACTTTGACAGCTCCCGCTTGCCGGAAGTGGAGTGTTGGCTTTTGCCAGCTCCCGGCAAGCAAAAGCAAACAGCTATGTCCTTGGGGTGGGCACCCTGGATATAGCCGAAGCTGACCCTGGGGGATGGCAGTCCCCAGGACCATTAAAAGCTCCAGGAGGAGGGCCGCGCGGCCCCCCTCCTTTGATCTGCATGAGCTTGCTATGGGGAGGTGGTGGTCTGCGGGGATGTATATGACCCAGGATGGGGCCACACCTTAATTTTTAAAAAGTATTTGGCCCCTCGGAGTGGTGGTCCCCGGGGCATTCACAAGCCCTTGGAAGGGAGCCCTTTGCGCCCCCTCCATTTTTAGAATGAAACATGCCCCGGAGCAGGCCCACCCTCTTGCTTCTTGAAAAACAAGCGGTGGAGACGGCACTTCTTTTTCTTCTTAATTCATATGATATCCACGAATATATGCAAATTTTGCAAAGATTTGAAACATAAAATGTTTTGTTGCCCTGCCGGGGTCCCTCTAGGACCCCAGGACCAAGACTTGGGGGTCAGGGTATTCCTACTGTGCCCCCTTTTTTATTTTTTTCACTTTTTCTTTGGGACTCGGTTAAAGCCAAATCCCAAACAGGGCTGCCAACACTTCCTGGTTGAAGTGTTAGCAGCCATACAAAGCTCTGAAGATCTCTGTACGAGATCATCATTATTCATGAAGCCATCGCGGCCACAGATATACAAATTTGGATTCCCTTAAATTTCTCAACAACAACTGAACTAATTTATAACAAAAGGCACAATCTATGGACCAAAACCTAGCTTTTTGCCAAATTTGGTGTAATTCTGTTCAGCAGTTCGGACTGCAGGCAAGTCTAAAGAATCAATGGGAATTAATATGGGAAATAGAATTCCCCCACCCTTTTCCTTGGCCCCCGCGTGACGGATCGCCACAAAACTTTCAATGCACAACAAGATTCACTGAGGCAAAACAATTGTAGATACCTGAGCTAAGTATAACTTAGGCCCCCGCAATGCACTGCTTATGACCTCACATATTACATCACTCATGAGATGGTCAGCGACATCATTGATGACACCTCAAATGACGTCAAGGATGACATCACAAATGAAATCATCCAGTCAGTGTAAGTATTTATGATTGTTAAACATATATACTAATGTACTACAAAAGTTAAAGTAGTATACTATGTGAACATCTAATGAGTGCTACTACTTCTAATATATTTGTTGTGAGTGGCTGTGTGACTGTATGTATCCTTGTGCATATGGGTGTGTGAGTGGCTGTATGGGTGTAAATATGGGTGTGTGAGTAGCTGCAAAGTGGTGGAGAAAGGGGGGGGGGGGGTTGCCACCGAAGACCTCTCAGCAATTCTGCTGTATGGGAATTACTGGAGGTGACATGATGGCTTGTTGGCCCCCATGGACCCTCTAGAGCCAAGGGGACTTCATCCCCCAACCAGTAGCGTGCCAGTAGGTGCATTTGCAGAGTGGTGGAGAAACGATGTGTGGCCTCTAAACAGCACTCAGTAATCACACTCCGTAGCACTAAATCTAGGTAACAGGAGGGCTAGTTGTCCCCAAGGACCCTTTGGAGCCAAGGGGACTTCATCTCCCTACCAGCAGTGCACCAGGAGGTGCGTTTGCAGTGTGGTGGAGAAAGAGGGCGTTGCCTCTGAAGTCCCCTAAGCAATCACATTATGTGGGAGTAACTGGAGGTAACAGGAGGGCCTATTGGCCCCCAAGAACCCTTAGCATTCAAGGGCACTTCATCTCTCAACCAGCACTTCACTAGGAGGCGCATTTGCAGAGTGGTGGTTAAAGAGGGCATGGCCTCTGAACAGCTCTCAGTAATCCTGCTGTGTGGGACTTATTGGAGGTAACAGGAGGGCTTGTTGGCCCCAAGAGACCCTCTGGAGTCAAGAGTATTTAATCCCCCAACCAGCACTTCCCAGGGACCCCATCCCCCAGGGCCCTGCCTTTAAAAAAAAAACTTGAAATAAACATAAGGGGGAGGGCCGAGCAGCCTCCTCCTGGGCCGATTTTGTCCCCGGGGTCCCCATCCCCCAGGGCCTGGCCTCACTTGTGGGAGCCCTGGTTCCACCCAGGGCACCCACCCACATTCTAATGTTGGGGACCGCGGCGGAGCCTGAATGCCCCCGCTCTCCCTGCCACCTCCTCACCTCCGGAGGGAGCCGACATTGCTTTTGGACAGATGGAGCTGCTCAACTTGCAGCTCCCTCTGTCCAAAAGCAATTCTCCTCCGCTTTCAGCAAGCAAAAGTATTTTAATACTCAGGCTTGCTGAAATCAGAGCAGTGTTTGCTATGGCTTGGCTGGAGCGATAAAGCTCTCCACCAAGCCACAGTAAACGCCGATGTCCCGGGGATGGGGTGGGCACACCAGGACATAGCAGGAGCTGACTCCTGGGGGGTTGCAGTTCCCAGGGCCATGTATGGGTACAGGAGGGGGGGCCGCAGAGCCCCTCTCTATTAGACAACACAGCCCCGTGGAGGCGGTGGTCCCCAGGGCAGTGGGGGCTGAGTGGCCCTGTCTTTTATTATAAAGAGTTGTACCGGGGAGGTGGCAGTCCCGAGGACGTGGGGGTGCCCCACTGGCCCCCTGCACAAACCTCATTTTTGCCCATGGGAGGTGGTGGTCCCCCGGGGCCCGCATTAATGTTGTATTCTGCCACATGGTGGTGGTCCTCGGGCTGTTGGGAAGCCACGCGAGACCTCTTTCATAACTTATGCATATTGCCCTGGAGAGGTGGTGGTCCCCAGGGCACGGGGGTGCCAAACAGGCAACCTCACATTTTTATTTTTAATAACCGAAATTAAACTTTGACAATAAGCGCGCCTCCCGCCATACCGACTTGGAACATGACTCACAGGCTGTGGGTCCTCATGACTCGCAAACGGAAGACCGGGGGGGAGACCTGAGATCACTCATGTTAGAGATGAGATCCAGCCTTCGTACCATAGATACCAAGCTAGACAATTTAATTGCGCAATTGGATTCAGTCAGGTCACAGGTGTCGACGCACGAGACGCGCCTGGATGCCCTAGAAAACCGACACACAGAGTATCACGAATTCCAAGTTGAGACAAAGGAACAGCTACTCCACATGGATAAACTGCTGGGGGTCATCAGAGCTAAAAACGAGGATTTAGAGGGGAGGTCGCGACGCAGCAACCTTCGCATCGCGGGAATTCCGGAGACGAAGGCCATCTCTAAAATGGAGACCTCTGTAATGGAGCTGTTGCATGAACTGTTCGGTCCTCACCTCTCCCCAGTCTTTGTGGTGGAAAGAGCCCACAGGTCGCTGGGCCAGAGGCCTCCTGTTGGTGCCCCGCCCAGACCCATCATAGCAAAGCTCCAAAATTATCAGGACAGGGACCTCATTCTCCAGAAGGAAAGGGAGAAAGGCAAGATTACACACAGAGGGAACGCCATCTCCTTTTATCCAGATTTCCCCCCGGCGGTGCAAGCAGCGCAACGTGAATTTATTCAAGTAAAGCGGATTCTCTTTGAGGCACAAATCCCGTACTCACTGCCATACCCAGCGAAGCTAAAGGTATCTGTTGATGGGATGTCCCACTTTTTCACTGATGCGAAATCTGCACTCAAGTTTGCTAAACACGTCGGTGGGAAACAGAAGAAGGGGCATCGAGAAGATGATGGGCGGGCGGGAGCTAACTTAAGGGACAATGACTAATATGGGTATAACATGATCCATGCTCTGGCCGATTGGATTGTACAAATGGGAGACTTGCGCATCGCCGAGAGAGATACTGCCACTTGTTCTGCAGCTCTTTTTCACACAATTTCAGGTTATGTAGTGTATTAGTGGTTCCGTGCGGATGGCCTCACCCGCAGCATTCCCGGCCACCTTGCGTAAAGCAAGGAAGTACGCCAGTGTAGCTGCGCCCTCATGGGAAAGATCCCGATTGTCATACTGTGGGTTGCATGTTTTGGTTATTTTAGGGGGGGTTTGCTACAACCTGTTTGGGGGGTTGGAGTGGGTGGAGGGAAGGGGGTAGGGTTTATGTTATTGTTTAATGGCAGTGTTGGAGGTACGCTAGGGGCAAAACTATATTACAGCTGTTTGAAGTATCACGCCGTGGATATATGCAAGACAACTGGAACAGTAAACCTGGTTAATGTCTGTTAACACTCTAAATTGCCTCACTTGGAACGTTCGAGGGCTCAATGATGGTAGGAAATCAAGACTGGTTCATGCCTATTTATCACGCCACAACGTATACATATGCATACTGCAAGGAACACACCTGAATGTAACACCCTCACAGAGACTTCGCCGCAACCGATGGGAACATGTATATTCTTCGGTATATTCTAACTATGCACGGGGGTGGCTGTGCTTACTAAGAAGGGGCTAGACTGGAGGGAGAGGTATACACAGGGCGACCCTGAAGGCCGGTGTGTCTTGGTGCAGGGACTTCTATGTGGTGTTCTTGTGACTATTGTGGCTATATATGGCCCCAATGTCGACTCTCGAGATTTTTTTCATAACATTTGGTCCAAAATTAGTGCAGCAGGTTGTTCTACTGTGTTGTGGGGAGGAGACTTCAATGCTATCCTAGATGACACACTTGATAGGAGAGGAGCTGCCCGCACATTACACCCAGCGGCTAGCGCCGCCCTGGAGGCGATAGTGGCCGATGGTGATCTTATTGACATATGGAGCGACAGGTATCCCCAGCTGAGGGAAGGCACCTGCATTTCTGGTCACCACAATTCATGGTCACGTCTGGATTACTGGTTGGTATCCCGGGATGTCGCCACTTGGTCTATAAATGTTGCGCACATGCCCAGATCACTTTCGGACCACTCTCCCTGTGCATGCTGCGGCTGGCAATCCACGACTCACCAAAGATGGTTTTTGCTTGGCGTCTCCCACCTCAGGCTCTCCTAGACGAAGCCTTTAAAGAAGAAATTAGGTCCGATATCATCGAATACTTTGATCTGAATACGGGCTCGGTTGATACCGAAGCCTCACTATGGGAGGCTTTTAAAGTAGAAATTAGAGGTAAATGTATTGCCAGACAGGCGGGTGTTTTAAAGGCAATAAGAGGGACTCTTGCCTCTATGGAGACCAATATCAAGGCGTTAGTAGAAGAATTCTATGCAACAGGGGACCCGACAATTACTGGCTTGCTTAAAGCTAAACTGTTAGACTATTCTGAAGAGGCGCAGCGGGAGGTCAAATTTCTGGGGAAATACGCAGAGGCCAGGAGGTATGGGGAGGGTGACAGACCGGGTCGTACGCTGGCTGGTATGATAAAGGCACCCAGAGCCGCAACATTCATTCACAAGGTACACAATGAGACAGGCAAAGTGATTAGAGGACGGGGGGAGATTTTGACCGCCTTTTCCGACTTCCATACCAATCTCTACAAGGCCACACAGGAAGACTGCCCTGAGGGTACGCAGTCCTTCTTAGACTCAATTGCACTAGCCTGGTTCAATGATAACCACAGAAAATATATGGATCTCCTGTACACTGCTGAAGATGTTGCACAGGTTATTAAAAGCTTGCCCCTTGACAAGGCCCTGACGTTCTGACCACATCTTTTTTTTATAAAAACCTACGTAGAAGAATTGGCACCAAGGCTGCTGGAGGTTTACGGGGAAGCCTTGGAAATGGGAATATTGCCCGCTACTATGAGGGAAGCTATAATAATTACTCTGCTAAAACCAGGAAAACCAGACTCTGAGTTGGACTCTTACAGGACACTCTCCCTGATAAATGTTGATGTCAAAATATACGCGAAATTGATTGCTAATCGACTGCAGCCACTGATGCCCTTGATTGCACTTCCTGACCAGTCAGGGTTAATTCCAGGGCGATCGAGGTCACACAACCTACGAACCATTTTCTCAGTATTACACTATTTGCATCCTGACGTCCACGCTGCAGTAGTCTTTTTAGATGCTACAAAAGCTTTCGGCACCCTGGAGCGGCCTTATCTGTTCACCATCCTGGGTCGTATGGGGTTCAGCCCGCTTTTTATTAACAGTATACAGTATAAACGGGCTACTCTCTGATCCATTCCCAATATCACGAGGCACAAGACAGAGATGCCACCTTTCCCCACTATTGTTTGCAATAGCAATGGAACCACTCGCTGCGCGTATCCGCCAGCATCACATGGCACGAGGTATAGGATTTAGTTCCAGATGCCTTTTGATATCGCTATATGCGGATGATGTAACTCTCTACCTTATGAACCCGGAGGACAATTTGGATCCCGTTTTGCGGTAATTTATACGGTTTGGAGGAATGGCTGGGATATCTATCAACTGGTCAAAATCGGTTGTCTTCCCCTTAACAGAGGGCATGCCAAGAGCCGATTCTGAATACCCTCTGAAGTGGGAAGTAGAAGCAGCAAAATACTCGGGAATATGGATTAGTCGGGACGTGCAGGAAATTTGGAATTTAAATTATGGGAGAGCTATGATGTGGCTGGAGGAGAAGGTCAAAATATTGACGAAACTTCCCCTGTCCCTGACTGGTAGGTTGGCCTTAGCTAAAATGATTATCCTACCCAAGTTTCTGTACTTGTTCGCGAATGTTCCGATTCCTTTAACGTCGCATTTCTTCAACACTCTCAGGTCACATCTTGTCGTGCTGGCGTGGGCGGGTGGGCAGGCGAGGGTACACTGGGACATGCTAACACTCCCACTGCGCCAGGGAGGCATGGGTGCTCCGGATATGTGATTATATGCGCTCTGCGCTCAGGCCCAATACCTGCATTTCTGGGTACACCCGACACCCTTCCAGCCTCATGTGGCGGTAGAGCACGACGCACTTGCGCCCACCCCGTTTAAAGTGGCAATTTGAAAACCTGCTAGCCGCCCAAAGGTTGCCATAGAGACCGCAGGCACGCTGAGATGGGCTTGGGAGGAGCTGCATAAAAGAGCGGGTGTCCCGCTGTTGTATGCCCCGTCGTTATCACTGACGCAAAATCCATTGCTACCATGTGTCGTAGATGGGATTGACAGATCCCTTGTACAATAATTGCATCTTCATACCTTTGCTGACTTGTTCCCTGATAATACTTTCAGGCCCCCTCCTTCTGCAGACGGTGACCGGGATGTGTCTTTTTCTGAGCTATTCTTGTATCATAAACTCCGCGCGACATGTAGAGCTCTTAGCAGGGACTTTCCGAGGGCCCCGCTGGTTCTGCCTGCTCTGGAAAATGTAGTAGGCTCTCCATCCCCCCGTAAGCTGGTAACACGGATCTATAAGCATATGCAGGACTCGGCCCCTGCAGTCTGCCCCAAATCCCTGCAATACTGGAACGATGAGCTGGTTACCCCGCTGACCGAGGACCAGTGGAGGTTCTGTTGCGGGCAGCTCACTGAGTTGTCACCAAACTATAGGTTAAGATTAATCCATTTCAAGTTTCTGCACAGATTTTATAGCACGCCTATTGGTCTTCATAGGATGGGGCTATGTGCAGATGATAGATGCCGGCGATGCGGTTTCTCCTCTGCCACGTTTTTGCACATGGCATGGGAGTGTCCTAAATTAATAGATTATTGGACTAAGATATTTACCTCAGTGAATCAAATAGTTGGAAGGTCCGATTTGCCATCTCCCATAATAGGACTATTGGGATTTGTTAAAGACACCCTGCCAAAAACACGTAAATTACATGCTCTGCTATTATTATTTGCTAAAAGACAGGTGGCGTTGTGTTAGGGTGGGAGGAGACTGCCATCGATTGAGGGCTGGCTCACTCCTGTAACATTTGGGCACACTCAGCTATCTACTTTTTGGGAGCTCATGCTGCCCACCTCCAGGCCTCCTGACATCTGGGAGCCCTTTCTGCAATGGGCACAAAATCAGAAAGACGCGGCTGAGGAAATATGCGGGAACTCTCGTTTCGCATAGGCACTGGGGGATGGCGGTATTTGGAATTAGGTGGGATCCTTTGGTTCCTCACATGCCTTAATACATGGTACTTATGAATGCACAGGTATAAATGACCAGACTGTATAACTGTTGCAATTCTACTGGACTATCTTGATGTAGAACTTCTGCGGGGTGATTATATACCATTGATGACCCTCGCAGGAACAAAACCAATGCAGGTTTCATAAAAGTGGTATGCACGGAGTAATCAACCAAATGTGTGATTAGATACTGCATTTCTTTTCTCTATATTTTGTCTCACGACTGCACAGATTGTTATGGGAAGATGTAATGTCCAACTGGCTTGTTTTGTTGTTGGAATGTGTTCTATGTTCACGAAAATGTCAATAAAAAAAATTTTAAAAGTCAAAAACCAAGAAAACTGAAAAGGGAGAAAACAAGAAAGGTGATGGGTGAGGAAATGGTGAATGGTAAAGACAATGCAATATGGAAACGTGACAGGTAATGCCCTCAATGATACTTACATACTAAGTAGCACTGCTGCATACAATGACCTGGCCCTCCGTTTGTCCTTGTTTTCTTGACATCCCAGCTGCCTAAGGCCAGTGTGCATAACTGCCGTAACCATGCATGAATATAGCTCACAATCCTTTTCTTCCACATTCCTGAAACAAACTGCAATCCCAAATTTCCTTGTTTATTCTTGGCAGAAACAGAGGCACTGGAGACCTTCGCCCTACCTGTTCTTACAGTTGAGCTCAACCTGCACTGCAGTAGTGTTGATATCTACAAGCACTAAATCTTTAGTGTACATATATACACACAATTCTGTTATTATTTTATCATCTGCATTACAATTCTCTATTTGTTATGTTGTGTTGTGTGTTATGTAGTGTTGAGTTATGTTACGTCATGTTTATGTTATGGTATGTTATGTTATGTTATGCTGTGTTATGCTATGTTATGTTATGTTATGTTATGTTATGGTATGTTATGGTATGGTATGGTATGGTATGTCAGTCAGTCTGTCAATAGACTTTATTCGGTCATACCAATGACCATAAAACACAGATTTGAAATACATTATACATCATATGATATTTCAGGATCAAAAAACATTAAGGAAACAGCACGCACCAATTAGCACAAATTTAAAAACACCATAAAATATCATTTGGGTATAAAATTAGCAGGTAATATAAAAGTTGCTTGATGAGCACCCATGGAGGCTAACATTCATTTAAATACTATTGTTATGTGGATTTGTATGGTGCAGCTTATCACCTGTGAGGGTGTCCAGGAACTGGAGCATGAGGGAAGGTCTGGCGATGCCCCTAGTTGAACAGCCCAGTCTTCAATTTCTTCTGGAAGTTGAGGAGTGGAGTGGCAGTTCTGATGTGTAGAGGGAGTTTGTTCCACTTTTTGGCATCAATGAAGGAGAAAGCGCGCACTCCTATCTTGCTTCTGCGGATGCAGGGGATTCATGCAAGGGAGTGATAGGTAGAGCGTAGCTGTCTGGAGCGTTGGTAAAGTTGGAATCAGTTGTTGAGGTAAGCTAGTCTCTGTTGTGGAGGCCTTTTCAGGCATAGATGAGAAGCTTAATTTGCAACATTTCTCGATGAGTAGCCAGTGTAGTTAATTGAGGTAGGGTTTGATGTGGGCGCTGCTAGGGACATCTATGATGAGTTTGGCTGTGGGGTTTTGGGTGGTCTGGAGTCTTTGCATGAGTTAGTTGGAGATGCTGACATAGAGTGCATTGCCATAGTTGAGTCTGCTGGTGATGAGGGCCTGGGTGCATTGGGAGCCATTTGAAGATATTGCAATGCATTCTAAGGATGCGGCAGCAGGATGAGAGCACCTCTTTGACCTGTTTGGTCATCGAGAGGTTGTTGTCAAGGATGATACTAAGATTTCTGGTGTGGTCTCTGGAGGTGGGGGTGGGCGTAGGACCTAGATCCAGCAGCCTCCAGAAGGAGTCCCAGGGGGAGCTCTTACTTACAAAGATCAGGATCTCCAATTTGTCCATGTTGATTTCGAGGCAGTTCTCTTCCATTTATTTGGCATTGTTGGACAAGGAGGTGGTGAAATTGGTCCTGGTGGTGTTGTTTGTGTCGGTGAGGGAGTGGATGAGCTGATTGTCATCGGTATACAAGACAATTTTGATACTGTGGGTTCTAATGATGCAGGTGAGAGGTGCCATGTACATGTTGAACAGGGTTGGGCTGAGAAAGGAGCCCTCGGAAACTCAGCAGGTGAGCTTCTTATGTTCAGAGGTGAAAGTGGAGAGTCTGACTTGTTGAGTCCTGTTGAGAGGAAGGAGGCAATCCAGCTCAACGTGAACCCTTGGATACCTGAGTCCTGGAGTCTGGCAATGAAGGTTCCATGAAAGACATTGTTGAATGCCGCTGAGAGGTCAAGAAGGATGAGAGGGGTGGTTTCTGCTGTGTCCATGATTGAAAGGATGTCATCTGTTGCTGCCAGGAGGGCGATTTTCATGCTGTGTTTTCTGCAGAACCCTGACTGGGTGGAGTGCAGGAGGTAGTGCTGTTCAAGATGGGCAGAGAGTTGCTTGGTCATCTCTTTCTCCAGGACTTTGGCTGGGAAGATCAGGCGCCAGATGGGCCTGTAGTTGCTAAGAACCTTTGGGCTGGCAAAGCGTTTCTTAAGGAGCGTGGTGACCTCTTTATGTTTCCAGCTGTCCGGGAAGATTCTGCTGAGAATGGAGACGTTGATGAAAGTGGTTAAGTTGGTGCTGATCGGTGTGCTTCCCAGGTTGAACATGTAGTGAGGTCAGGGATCTGTGGGGAACCCTGAGTGGATGGTCTGCATAATTTTGATGGTGTCTTCTTTGTTGAGGGGGATCCACTTCATTAGGGAGCGGGAGCATGATGATGACCTCTGCGGTGGGTTGGGCTACAAAGTTGGTGTAGATATTGAGTATTTTGTTGTGGAAAAAGTCAGAAAGGTCGACACAGAAGGTCTGTGAGAGGATGATAGTGTTGGCGGCTGCTGTTAGATTAGTGAATTCTTTGATTATGCTAAAGAGTTCTTTGCCGGAGCTCAAGCAGTATTCAAGTTTGAGCATGAAGACCACTTTCCTCACTTCATTGATCTGTGCATGGTACCTTCTGAGTGCAGATTTGTAGGAGTCTCTGGAGGTGTTGTCGCTCCTGGTTCTCCATCATCTTTCCAGATGTTTGCACTATTGTTTGGAGTTTCTTAGGTCTTCCATGTACCAGCATTCTTGAGCGCGGATTCTTGTATGACTGTTTGTGATCCAATTGTTGAAGGTGGATAGGTAATTCTGTAGTTTGCCTGTGTTGATAGGTAGGTTGGCTCTGAGGGTGAGGGTCCAGACTACTTCTGTTATGTTGTTTGAGTTGCAGCTGATGTTGATGGTTGGTGTTGGTTTGTTGGGGTGGGATGCAGTGATGTAGAGGTATACGATGGAGTGGTCTATCCATCTGAGCAGGGTGAGGTGGCTGGAGGTATTCTTGATGCTGACTGTGAAGACTGGGTTGAGTGTGTGTCCGGCAATGTGAGTCAGGCTGTGTATGAGCTGCATGAGTCTGATGTTGTTGATGCCCTCTAGGAGGTTGGTTGTGTTGAGGTCCATTGGGTCATCAAGATGAATTTTGAGGTCGTCGAGCAGGATGAAGTAGTTGGGCAAATGGCAATGAGTAATGAAATCTGTGAGGAGGTTGCTGAAGGTGCTGCAGTGTACTACCGGTCGATAAGCGAGGGAGCCGCAGATAGTCATGGAGTGGCTGAGATGCAGTTGGAAGTGCAATTGTTCCATGAGCGGGGTTGCTTCATCCTTTTGGGGTAGTGCAGAAGATGGTGTCTTTGTGGATGATTGTGAGGCCTCTTACAGGTTTGCGGAGTCTGTCACAATGGATGATCTTTTAGCCGTGGGGGATTGCCACTTTGAAGTGTGGGGGCGGCAGATGGACAGCCAGGTTTCGATGAGGAAGATGATGTTTGGGGAGTGAGTGTCAATGAGATCCATACCTTGGTGGTGTGTTTGCAGAGAGATCTGTTGTTGAGGAGAATGCAGGTGATGTGGGCTGAGGTGTGTGCAGAGGGTGACATGAGTAAGATGCTGCAAGAGAAGCGGCAGTGAGCGCATGAAAAGAGTCCTGCCATGCGAGATGGCATGGTGCAGGGTCAGCAGTTGTGTGGGCGTCTGGTGTTGAGTGCTAGCAAGTCACCAGAGGTATAGTGGTGTTGGTCAGATGCACCAGGATCCGTGGTGCTGGGTGCGGTCCAGGCGCTGACAGGCTCTGACGGGCTCAGATGGGCTTGCCTTTGGTGTGCCTTCTGCTCTTTCACGCAGCAGCCACCTTTAAGTAGGTCCTAAGAGGGAGAGGAGTGTGTGGTCAGGACTAGAGAGAGGTGGGAAACTGCAGCAGGAGAAGACATGCAGGAGAAACAGATAAGAAGATGGGGGAGAAGAGAGGTGGTAAAAACCTGGGGGGGGGCAGGGGAGTCCGCTGAACTGAGTCAAACAAGCACAATTATGAGCACAAAGAGAAGGGAGAAGGCACAAAAACTGGGCAAGAAGACTGGGCGGAGCAGACAAAACAGGCACAAAAAGCCTAGACAAAGCAGACAAATCAGACACAAAAGACTGGGTAGAGTAAAACAAACGGGCACAAAAAGACTGGGCTCAGTAAAACAAACGGGCACAAAAAGACTGAGCAGACAAACAAAATGGGCAACAGAGTACAAAATACAAAGCCAATGCACTGAGGCAAATGGGCACAGAAGCCACATACAAAAGACAGAGAACAGGTCAAGACAGAGAAGAGAAGCCGAGCAAGATGGAGCCTCAAGGCTGAGTCCCTAGAGGCCTTAGACTGATCGGAGGACCAGTCCAAGGTAAGTGAGAGCTGGGGTCTGGGCACCTATTTCTAATGAAGATATGATCCACCTAGTGACAATCTCTGCATAGCTGACACTCTGTGTTTGGTGGAAACTCTATGACTTCGTAGAGCTGAAAAATAAATTTTACTTAAGTAGTCGATGTATGTTAGACCTGGCACCATTGGTGTGGGTCTCCCCTGCATTTTTTGCCTTTGCCTCCTGTGTTTTTGCTGTGTGTTGGACTCCGTTTTGTTGGTCTAGATGCTTTGGGCACTTTGCCACTGCTGTTCAGTACCAAAGTGCAAGTGCTCCCTTTGTAAATTGTTGTTATGGATTAGTGATTCCATGATTGGCATATTTGATTCACTTGTCAGACCCTAGTATAGTGCATTGTGTGTGCCCAGGGCCTTTAAATCAAATGCTGCTAGTGGGCTGCAGCACTGATTGTGCCACGCACAGAAGCAGCCTGTAAGATGTAACTCTGGCCTGCCATTGCAGAGCCTGTGTGCAGTCTGGGACTACCAAGTCGACTTGGCAAATGTGCCCACTTGTCAGTCCCTAAACCTTCCCTTTTCTACATATTAGTCACCCCTAAGGTAGGCCCAAGGTATCCCTATCGGCAGGGTGCATTGTATGTGAAAGGTATGATATGCCCTGATGTGTATGGCATGTCCTGATAGTGAAATACTGCCAATTTCGTTTTTCACTATTGCAAGGTTACCTGTTCCCATAGGACAGAATGGGGAGTTTGTTTATAAAATCTTATAAACATAACTGTCCCTGGGAACAAGGTAGAAAAATAAAGTTTAGTATGCCTGAACTCCGAATATTAAAATGCATCTTTTAGTGAGGGTGATTTTTACATTCTGTGTTTGAAAATACCACTTTTAGACCGTAGTTATTTTCTTACCTAACCATCCAGTGTCCCTCTGCTAGGTTTGTGTATTGCAAGTCTGACTTTTGGATGACAGGGGCTGGAGAGGGGCAGCGGCTCCAGAAGTCTGATGAGTCAGGGCTGGGCTGAATGGACCTGGGCTGCATTTAGAGTAGGGAGAGAAGATTTCCTTTCACCTGAATGGGCCTGGTCCACCTTCAACAATTCTGTCTCCACCTCCTGCCAGGAAGCTGCACCAGTGAGGACAGAACTGGTTTTGGCTGGGTACAGACACTCTCTGTCTTCAGAGAACAAAGGATTTTGGTGTATAAAAAGAGGGGCCCAGACCTCAGACTTTTAGATCACTTCCGGGAATCAAGAGGAACCTTTGCCAAGGAGAAGAGCCGGAGAAGCTGAGGAGGAATACTGCCCCTGTGCTTGTTTGCTGTCTGGGGTTGGCCTGCAGTGGCTACTTGCTGCCAAGGAAAGGAGAAAAGGACTTTGCTGTTTGCTTTGTTACCTGCTTGAAAGAAGTTCTCCTAGGGCTTGAAACTGAGCATGCCTCCTGTTCTGAAGTCTCAGAAACAAAGACTTCACCACCAGCTCCCCTGAATTTCCTTGCTGGGAATTCTAATCTGCAAAGAGGTGCCTGCTGCTGTTTTGGACCTCTGGAGACTGTTTTCCGCTGAAAGCTGGAAAATCGACGCAACTTCAAATAAGCTAGACCCATCCACACCTGTTTGCAACGCATCGCCAAAGAAACTGTCACGGCACCTGCCGCAGCTCGAGAAATCGCCGCACGCCGCATCGAGTGCACTGATTTCCGAAGTCCGAGATCACCGCACCGAGTCCGACGCAAGGCCTGTTGTGCGGCTGCACAAGTTCACACACCGTTACTGGATCACTGCATCGCATTGAGGCATCAAGTCTGTCACATCGTTGGGGGACGCAGTAAGAAACCGACGCATCACCTCCTCTTCGGTAATTACTGTATGTGTTCACAAATGCTTTACATACTGCCTCTGAGATAAGCCTGTCTGCTCGTGCCAAGCTACCAAGGGGGTGAGCAGGAGTGTATCCCCTTTACCCTGACTTGAAGCAAGGGTCCCTATTTGGACAAAGGTACCTACCTCTGCCAACTAGAGACCACCATTTCTAACAATGTATAAAATAACCTTAAGTAAAATGCAAGTTTCTAAATACATTGCATTGTAAACCAAGCTAGTAATTTGAATGCTTCTCAATGTAACAAGTTAATCAGCTGTAGCATAATGAATACTAGTAGTGTTTTGCTTTCACTCCTGACAATGTGCATTCACTTCCACACCTCTGCTCACTATCATACTGGTTCCAAAAGTAATATAAATAAAGTCTGTGCAGGAGGAGCATTCCTCTTGCTCCTCTTGTAAGATTGCAAGTGCCACTGAGTTTGTAATCCATGTAAATATGATGTCAGTGTTTTATTGCAAATTAAAGTCTAAATCCTTGATCAGTGGTGTTCTGTATTCAGAATGTCTTTCATAACTCCATTTGAAAGTGTGATGAGTTCCAATCCCTTGTCAATAAGGTTCCAGCTGTACCAACTAAGTATCTCAATAATCTACCAAGGAACACTGTGAAAAACAAGGACCTTAAATTCTGTGAATCCAAGAATCCAAGATGGATCACTATTGCAAATCATGTGAGAGTTCTGTTCCACTCTGGGACATATAGTTCATCTTCATTCCACTTGTGTGTTTTGTGCAGTGCAAGCCCACAACTAGCGTCTCAAGCTACTTCTGACACCCAATCTAACAAACGTTGGGAAAAGTAATTATACAAAAATGAAATCAACTTCAAGGCCTTGTGCATCGCCTTCAAGGCACTACATAATCTAGGCCCTGGTTATCTGACGGAGCATTTCCAATGGTATATTCCATCTCGAAATCTTCGGTCCGCTTCTCACAACCTGGTGAATGTACCCAACCCACGACTCCAGAAATGGGGGGGTAAAAGCTTTATGAACATCACAACCAGATTGTGGAATCAGCTGCCTATAAAGCTTAAAACTCGCCTGACTTTCTCTCCTTCAGGAAAGGCCTAAAGACTTGGTATATACCCTATAGTCTTAAATCTAGACCAAGAGCCTTCAGTTTAACCCTCAGTGAGTTCATGTGGTTAGTTGCCCAGCGCCTAAATACCTTAGGGTATTAGTTGCGCTATATAAATAAATAAATAATAATATGGGGGCCATATTTATTATTTAACTCCAGTCCCACTAAAATTGGATAAAGGGGTGTGTGGTTAACTGGGCTCCAAGATGGCAGTCCTCTACAAATGCTCAGATTGTGGCCCCGCTTGGCCACCCTCTGGTTTGTTTTCACCCACTGCAGTGCTGCCACAAGTAAGTATTGGAGAAAGGAGTTAAGGCAGGGAAAATTGGACTTGGAGGCTGCAGTCATCTCCACGATCAACCCAAGGGTCTTCACACTTACTAGCTGAGGAGAGAAGCAGCTTGCATACAATGATGCTTGTAGTAGCAACTGGGGCTGCTTACCGGAAGCAAGAGTGAATTGGCCTGCTAAATTAATGGCCGCCGTTCAAATGGATCCACAGCTCTCATAAAAAAAGCCCATGATGCAGTGGTGGCAGTAGAGCAAGTGGAGCAAGTTGGAGAGACAATCAATCTCCAAGGCTGACAGTGGCGTACTCCTCTGACATCGGAGAGATGTCTTGAACAAACAACAGTTTTGTGGGGTTGTCTCGCCTATGGCTCTGGAAAAATTTTATGGATCACATCTACTACAGAGCTAGCAAGAAGGTTGGTGTGTAAGTATGAGCACCAGAGCAACACCATAAGCTAGGATGGCTGGAAACAAGAAAGGAGTAGATGCCTCAAGAGTGGAGCAGAACACTGAGAAAAAAGGACATGAGACATATGAAGAGCTAGAGATGTTTCCAGGAGAAAGAGCGCACCTGCAATCCATACACAAACTGTAAATGGGACTACACAAATGGGCAAGTACAACTGAAAAGGCGGTAGCTGAAATACAGCAGAAACTTGAAAGACTGAATGGCAAATTGACACATGTAGAAAAGGTAAAGGCGGAGCAAGGATCTTCTTGATGCATCTTGAAGGGCCCCTTGTCAGAGATTGTAAATGGAGTGCAGGAGGTAGAATCCTTTCATAGAGCTGCAGTAAAGGCCTGATACAAAATGGAAGACTGACTTGAGACGATAGACAACCTGGTGAGGAACACAAACCTCTGGATCCTGGGCGTGCTTGCGAAGGTTTCTTAGAATGAACTCATAAACTATATCACAGAACTGTGGCTAGGTTTTTGAACTTGCATAGCTAGGAAGCATTAGAAGTCATCCTACATATTTATATGTACACTTATATACTTATTATGTAAAAAGGACTCCTGGAACTAATGTGGGAGGTGCGGTAATGGTACTGGAAGAATATAATATGTGGGCTGCAGTATAAGTGAAACACTGATGATAGAGCCATTCGTTTTTTCTCTCGAACCTGAACCTCGCCACTTTAACTAAGAAAAAAAGAGATTTTAGGAATCATAAAAGAATTGGAGCGCAAGGTTGGCAAACATGGGTGAGGAGGGGTCCCCCAGTGTGTCTGAAAGTGGAAGAAGTTCCTTTTCTCGTGGGTAGACACCCCGAGAGCATATCTACACAGTCCTGAAAGCAAACCAGGTTGACTTTCTAAGTGGTGGTCCAAGACTAATCTACGCTGAACCAAGGCAGGACTGGGATGAAATCAGAGAAGGATCAGATCTCCTAGATTACTGGAGGAATGAGTCCATTTGCTGAAGGCCTTGAAAATCTTGTTGTTTAAGATATTATAGACCACTTTTGATGGCCACAAGTTAGGTGTTTTGGTAGGATTTTAGTATACTGAGCTTCCAGGCGTAGTGTAGATACAGATTACCAAACTCAAGCACGGCAAATTCATTTGGTTGTTACTGGAAGACATTTCCTGCCAATTAATTTTGATTGGTTGTTTATCGTTCTCGCACTGTCCGTGAATTGTTGAGCTGCTATTTCTGCAGTTTGACTCTATTATTTGTGCCTGCAATACAAAACCCTCGGTAGAAGGACCCTTGTCGGCTTCCTTACCTTCTTACATTCAATAAACACCCATCACTTTAGAATTAAGGGCAAATCTCGAGCAGTGGGAGGTAGTATATTACATTTTTATTGTTTTTAATGTCTGCCTCGCATGGTTTTTCTTTCGAGTGAATAAATACAGCTTTAGTATGTTTTCTGTGTTTGTGAAGGGTTACTTGGTTCTGTATATCACCTGCCACTAATTACAGGGCTCCAAAGCAAAAAGTCACACCTGGTGCTTTTTATTTTTCGAATAATACCATGCTCTTGCCTTTTAGCGATTTTACAAAGCTAATATAATTTTATGAGTGTTAAATATAACTAATTCTTGTTCTTAGCCAGGGATAGCATTTGCTCTGCGGTGAGGCCTGACTTTCACCTCATATTCGTTCAAAAATGTTAATACTGGTATCATAACACCCTTCAGTAGGTTTTTCTCCATTTGTGAATTTAAATCAGGATTTATACTCAGGTTCTTACTATCAATCTGACCATTAGGCGCTTCACTAATTATTCTCACCTTCACTGTATTTAATTTACTCGCCGGGCCGGGCACATAAAGCAGCTAATGCATTTTAAAGTAATCATCTCTCGTTTAACATGAAAATGCTGGTCCTTGATTCCTCGAACTTCCTTAGTGATTTAAAATAATAAGAGATCAAAGTGGAGCTGCTTTCTTAACTTTACTGTCCTTGGGTTGGCAGCGCTGACCCTGTCAGAAACCATTTTTGATATGAGACCGCTTCTTCAATTACAGCCGCCATTAAAGTATGGCGCGGCATTCGCGATTCTGAATGCTATAAGGCTGTGAAATATCACGTGATCCTGTGGTTTCCAGTGCGAATTTTATTTCCTGAAATTTTCTAGTCCTCTCATATTTTCAGATGTGTCCTTAGGGTATTTATCAAGCGAACAATGAAAAAGAACAAATGAAAAAAAAGACAAAAAGGAGCATGATTAGTATTGAACATAATGAGAGGTATATCCGTGCAGAGTACTAGAAATATTATTGAATGCTCCGAATGACATAAAATAAGCTATATATTTATCAAGGAGAACTAGCTACGGGGTGCGGGCTCCTAGCGTATGTTTGTTCTATGGAAAACACATTTTAGTTTTAAGAAGGCCCTCACTCACCAACCTAGTTGGTGACATGCTTCATCATCGGGCCCCACCCAAGGCACCAAGTGCACCTTGTGTGTGCTACGACGCCTGGATATAGCGGAGCCGGTTTTGTGCAGTGAAAGTGTGGTGAAAGTGGGTGAGTGAATGTTAAAAACCTGTCCAATGGGTGGTCTAGAAAAGTGTATTTAAAAGACCAACTATGTGGCGCACGCGCTAAGGTGAGTTATATGATAGAGGATATTTTCCTCTAACAACGCATTCTCAGAGAGTATCTGGAAAATGCCCCATGAGTTCCATGTGGGGGCCCGACCTGTAGTCACACTTTCGTCAAAGTCAAAGACCTGCCTTGGTACCTACTGTGGCCGCCATGGAGCTCCGTGATACATATATATTATACCCGGGGAAGTGAACTGGCTCCAGTACCTTTCCTCTCTCTCTCTTTGATATTTATCATAATATAAGCTGTACCATTATGCAAAAGCCAAAGGCACTAAATATATGTATGCACAGAACAGATATGTACTTCTAATAGCTATAGGAAATACGGAAGAAAAGCGATAAAGGGGCAGTAACAGGAGAATTTTGTGCGAGCGAGGGACGGGGCAAGGACAAGTATCACGGGATATTCCTGGTCCTCTGAGTAAAGTTGTCTAGACTCTTCCATATAGATTGGGAGATACTGGAGTGGCCAGGCAGCTTATGTTGGGAGAAGCAGGTGCTGCTCAGATATGTCACCCAAGCCTGCCACGCGTGAAATGAAATATGTTTGACGGATTCCTAATCTAGGAGAATGAATTTGATAGCAATCGACAGTAATGAGTCCAGGAGGACCAGATCAAGAAGTATACATTTGTGGGGGCGGCAAACAGGCCCAGTATTATTATAGGGAAATCAACTTTCAAACTAGTCGCAAAAACCTGTTGACTTGTTCCCTTATTTTGTCCCAGAAGGGCTGAAGGTACGTACCCTTGAAAAACATATTTTCATGGTCACCACAAGATTGCCTGCAGGACCAGCAGCAGTCAGTTTCGGTCAGGCGTAGTTTATGTATTTTAGCCCGCGTCCATTGGATATGGTGAAATGCGAAGAGTTTGGTCGGCATGAGAGTAGGTTCTATTTCATGTGACAGGGCTGATGAGACAATTATTGCCCACATGTCTGCAGAAGTCCCTCCCTGCCCTTTGGAAGTAAACAGACCATTTGTTATGGATGTCAGGAAAGGTTAACGAGAGAGGGCATGTAAAAAAGTATAGATTTTTGTGCCGGTATGGTTTGAGGAAAGCCAGAGTTTCAGGAGTGAAAACGGAGAGGGTGTGTTCAATGGTTCAATGGATCTATTTTGGATTGTTTCACTTGGAGTTTTAGAAAGTCATAAGAATCTAAGTTAGACAGCGAAAATGTAATTTGCAAGGAGGTAAAAGACAAGGGTTCAGAATTGTGATACAGATCTTGAATGGTGTAGATACCTTATTCGGCCCCTACAAGTCCGATCGAGTGGAAGGACAGAACTGTTGTTTTTTTTACTATGCCAGATGAGAGAGATACCGTTCTATTGTTTTTAACACTTTGATTATGTCTAAGAAAATCCTATTAGAATGGGCAATCTGAAGTTGGTCCAAGGATAGAATCGCTGTGAAAAAAAAGGAGAACAGATAGCGCTTTCAATAACAGGTTACAGTGGACAGGTATGGGTGTGGTCTGCAAGCCAACAAGCACTCTGTGTTGCCATGTTGGCCATTCGGTAATTCTACCAGTACTGAGATCTGCAGCTTCCATCATGGTAATGTAGCGATCACCAGCGCAAGAGCGCAAACATTGGCCCAACAGCGTGGAGCGCGAGAGCCCCGTTCCAGACTCCAACAGCGGAAACGAAGAAAAAACTACATTTCCCTGCATGCACTGGGGCGCAAACCCCGGAAGATACTACTTAAGCACTTCCGCTGGAAGTGGAAGGTGCTTGTCAATTGTATTCAGTGGAGACAAATGGCGGAGGGTGTTCCCAGCCGGAATTCAGCTTGAAGAATTTTCAGCGTTTTGTCCAGAGGATAAGACCCGTTTCACCCAGAAGACTGCGACGAGTGAAGAACCGAGACAAGTCCAAGGAACCCGCGGAACAGACCAAGGAACCCGGGAGAGACGCCCGGGAGAGACGCCCGGGAGTTCCTTTCCAAAGTCCGCTTCCTGCTTTATTATACCTCCGAGACTCGCACATGCGTGCTGATTCCGTGCCGTTGGTTTTCTAGTAATTTAAGCGCTCAGTACGAGTACGCTCACGTCGTGGCACCTTTTGTTTATAGCGGGACCGGGGTCAAGAACTCTTCCCCGTTCTCGTACACTAAAGCATTCGAGTGTGATGTAACACTCCTCCTGGTAGTACAATCGAGACATTGCGAGCAGTGCTAGCCTATCGTTTATTTTCCTACAGGAACAGTGGGGAAGGCATTCTGGTATTCCTATGTGGGACGCTACCAAGTACTGGTGATATACTTAGGGGGATTCTCTTATTGGATATACTCAGTGATCAAACTCCTTCACCACACCAGAAAGGTTGTTCACGGACTATTCAGAGACAATGCAGGGAGAGTAGCACGAAGGGACTTCTTTTCTCTCAGTTGGCATCCACACCTCCTGTGTCGTAACAGGTGGGTATTTAACCAGCGAGCGTAAAGCTTCAATACTTACGTGTAGAGATCATCACTGCATCCTTGACTCTCGCTTTCTCGTCCCTGCAGGTTGCAAGCCTCCCAGGAACTCCCTACCTCCCAGCCACTGCTCCGAAGGGATTCTCCTCCTCCCAGTCCCGTGTGTATTCCTTTCCCCCTGGGTCCAGTCTCTGGTAGTTGAGTTTCCATTCTCCTGCCGGGGTTGTACTCTGGGGAATTGGGGATATTATCTGCAATCATCGTCCCCGCTGAGATCAAGACAACAGGTCAGTGGTGAGCTCCTGTGTGTGCGACTGACAGTCTGACAAACTTGACAGGTAATCCATGCAGAGTTTTTTAAAGAAATTCTAGCTCTTATTTGGTCCAAGAAATTCTGAGGTGATCCTGTCGCTCGAAGAATAGAATGACTGGGAACGGAAAATTGAAAGCATGTTGAAAAGGAAATTGATAGTCATCATTTTTCCAGTCTACCCAACCATGAAATATTTTTGTTGGCCTTGAAGATAGCAATTTCTTTTTCTAATCACTGGTGAGATGTTCATGAAATAAATCAGAAGAAAGGCCTGATTTAGATTTCGGCGGACAGGTTACTCTGTCACATCGGTGACGGATATTCCATCCGCCAAAATATAAATCCCTTAGGATATTATGGAATTTATTTTCAGGGGACGAGATATCCGTCACCATTGTGAACGAATAAGGCATCAGCCGACATCTAAATCAGGCCCTAAGTGAGGGCTCAACACACAGATTGTTTCCAGACGAGTAGCTGTGATTAGTCCTGAAAATGTAAGCCATGAGTAAGTTCCACCTATTCCACAAAACATTGAATGAATCAAGTCCCTCATCAGCAATCATCCTGCCGAGGAATTGTGGCAAAGATAACACCCTCTTCTACCCCATGCTAGTAATTGCTTTAACTCCTTTGGCTGTGTATAGGGCTACTCCAGCAGTTGTGCCAATGTTACTTCAAGTTGAAGGTGTAGTCCCTATTTGTTTTGAAGACATGACCAATTTTGCTCACCTCCATCAGTGATTTTCTACTGGAGGGTGGCGTAGGATGGACTGATATTTGTTTGTAATACTATCAGATCTCTTTCAAATTGATGTAGGTTCTAAAATGAATGCAGCTTTGCACGTGTCTATTATATATGTCCTCTACAGATACACACGTACATCAGTCAAATTTAAAAGTGCTGTGTTATTAACCAGGTAATACTGTGCAGGTACAGCAGGTGCCAGGAGCCACAGAAATACCTCCAGTGCACCTGTGTCTTTTGTGGTGTGCTTAACATAACCTATTCTGCAATGAACTACTGCACCACCACTGAATTCATGTATTATTATTATTTTATTTTATATAAAGTATTTTATTTACTTCAATTCATCAGTTACAATAAGTTTGTACCATTTAAGGCAATTAGTGTACAGGGTGCTATCAATAAGCAATAAGCATGTACTTGGAGCACAGTAGCATGAAATGTCAATGTATTGTGACTTGATAGGAAATGTACTTAAGATTCAAGTGGTGGCATACACTGTATCGGCAATCGATTCGCATTTGCGGATTGGGTAGGCATGAAGCTGTTGCCTTCAAATATGGGCTGCGTCTATGCCTCTTGATATTATCTAGCTTGAGCTATATCACTGTGAGGCCTACAATCTGTTCCAGGATAAAATGTATATCTCCCTGATGTGTATGCCTGATGTGTATGCCTACATCAAAACGCAATTATCTTTGTGTGCCAGCGAAGTCAAGACGCAAATGCTACACGTGCACGAGTAAGCAATGAATCCTTACCTTAAAGCATTGTTTGTACTGGTCCTTATCTCTGCAGGAGTCATAGGTGTGCCCTCAGAACATCTGTGTACCTAAAGAGCAAACAACAAAGGGCCTCATCACGATGAGACTCGGAAAGCCCCCGACCGCAGCTCGGAGTTTTCCGAGCCTCATCACGGTTTCAGTTTTGACCGCTGCATTGTGATGCAGGCGGCCGAATGTGAAACTGACCAGTCATTCCGGCCGGATTACGACGGGCTCAAGGAGACCATTGGCCAGTCAGCGACCGGCACGTAATCCCTATGGACGGCATTTCCGCCGTAGGGATTACGATGTCGGTTCATGACAGGCTTTCCATGTTGGACTTTCCGACATGGAAAGCCTGTTGGGAAGTGAATTTGGGGGCCCTTAGCAGGGCCTCCTTCACCCTGCGGCCTCCAGTTGGAGGCCTAGGGGGCAACTATCGTGCCCCCCTGTTGATCCTTGCACCATGTGGCAGGCACCCTGAGGTGCCTGCCACGCAGTGCAGGGAAGAAGAGATTCTCACATTTTTCTGTTGAAGCTTGTGCTACGACTGGTTTACGGCCGAGGCACAAGCTCCCATAGACAAATGGGAGTATGCGGTCGCATTGTAATGCTGCGGTCGGGAATGCCGATCGGAGGTCGGTCGGTCCCGATTCTGCAGTATCCGCCGACATCGTAATAAGGGTATCAGTGTGTAAAGGACTCTGCAGGTGCCATTTTAACAGTTCTGCCATGCTATAACTAACATTTTGCTGTTCCCAGTTTTTTATGGGAGATTTGATGCAGCCTAAAAGGAATCTTTGATGCATTCTGGAATCCATTACACCGCCCAAATTGGCATCAGGAGATTTTCTTTGACAATAAAGTGCCTATTTTGGTTGGTGGACAATATATAAACATCATAATTTGACAAAATACATTTCATCTACTGTACAAGAAAAGATCACATTAGGTGCTCCACCTAAAAACGAATTTCTCTAAAACCAACTGTTCGTTTTCTTATAAGTCATATGAGAAAGACAACCCATCCTAATAATTTTAGATGTCATTGGACTCCATCACTTGATAGCAAGACGACCCTGTAGTTTGATATATTTACGCAGAATAAAATATCCACATCTTAGAAGCAACATAATCATAGCCATGGTACATTGGTCGTTCCCATATAATCACCCTTGATTTTTATACAAAACCCGGAGGAATAGCTCTCAATGGTACAGCAGGTACAGTGATGCTGGGGCCCAGACGATTGAGGAATGATTGAAAAGAGCTCATTGTTGTATCTTACTTCCAAACACCAGTCAAGGGGGCATTTTTCAATGCTTAATGTCGGGCTTATGGCACATTTGCTACGCTACTGACAAAACTCTTTCTTGTAACATTTTCAGGCAGGAATTTACAATAACACTTGATGCCTCCTCACGGCAGGTGCAAATTTAGAGAAAAAGTTTCTTTTCACCAAACCTTTCTAACTTTATGTTGTACTGTACAGTACACATACAAAGTGGAAATGTTTTAAACTATATCCCAGCACAGTATTTTGTATCAAACCACACCATACCAATACAAAACTTATGGTAGACTCACACAAACACCTTTGTACTATAGTGTAATGATGTGTGTGTGGCAGTAGGCAGCAAGAAAGGTGCAAGCGTATGGGGTGAAAGCAGCAGTGGCATATCTCGGTACTTATGGCACTCTCCTGCTCTCTTCCTTTTCAAATAATGTAGCAAAGCAACTTTACTGCTATATTGCGTCACATATATATATATATATATATATATATATATATATATATATATATATATATATATATATATATATATATATTCACTGAAAAAACCATAGGTTTCACACACGTTATAGTTAGGAATTAGCATTTAAAAAACCTTGCAGGGGAGGAGCCAAGATGGCGACCGGGACGGCAGCGTAGGCTCCCGGCTCCGTGAACCTCCACATCCCGCACAGATATCCTGCATGTGATCCTCAGCCTGCGCTACATGCCCGTGTTGGTGATTGAGAGCGGCAACCGATCGTGGGATCCTGAAGTTTCTGGCGGCGGTACCGCCTGAGAAATGTTCATTTGAAGTTTGCGGCCTGTGCAGCCCTGGAGCCGGGACCTCGGGTGGACAACATGGCCGGGCGGCAGTTCAACAACAGCGGCCATTGGTGACCGGGTGGAGTCGGAATACCGAAGCGGAGCGAATATTGGCCTGAATCTCGCTGTGGTCGCTCCTACCATCGAGCGTGGCGTAGCGGGTGCATACCCGGGGTGACGATTCCAGGGTCTTTCGGCGATTGCCTGGGCCCTCGCCAGTGAACTGATCGGACGCGGCCTGTGGCTCATCCCGATTTGCGCGGGCTGCTCCCGGTTTTCGCGGGCACTGGCCCAGGAGGAGAACGACTGTTACCTGTGACCACACACTGGATGCATATTTTGCCTGCCTCCGGAACCCTGTTTGCAGTGCCATGGAACTTGATGCGCTTGTGCCTGAGTCCCGGTTCCCATCTGAGGTGGCCCTGCCCTGCGGCCATCTTGATGGGATGGACTCTATCATCCTGTACATTGGGTCACAGCAAGATTGGGAGTGTGTGGCGCAGAGGAGCGGAGCGGAGCGAGCGCAGGGGGCTGTGCTGGGGTACGGTGACCTTCTCGACGCTCTCGGAGCCCTTCATTTCACCCTGGTTCACGGCGCCCGGGTATTGGGGAGGAAGCTGGATGGTATTGCATCAGCGTCGGAACAGTTGCGGTCTGCCTGTCCCCAGGTACACAAGGATCTGCTTCACCCTACACAGGAGGAAAGTAACGTGACCGCCTCTGTGAATAAGGGACAGCTGGAAATTTCGGACACTGTGGCAGCGGGTGGTCGGCTGGCTGTGGGGTCGGCCTGGTCCGGAGATTTTAGACTTGAGCAGAAGGTGGTGACTTTGTCCCATGCGCGGCCTCCGGCGACCCGGGCGATCTTCCCGCAGCGGTCGCTTGCTCTGGCTGATTCCTCCTTCCTGGACCTTGTGTGCGGCGCAGGCCCTGGGGCAGTACTGGGAAAGGTGATCTTCCATGACGATGACTGTGTTGGTGTTCAGAGACATTCTCCCTACATGTGTGTGTCCCTTCCTGGTCTTCTTTGGACGCTCCTCTTCCTTGTAACTTTGGACATGATAATGGGTCGCTGGGTATGCATTGGTGGATTCGCAAAGCGTGGCCAAGGATAAGGCTGATCCTTCAGAGGTTGTCATTTAATAGGCGGGCGGGCTTGGGGGTTGTGTGCTCTCACGGCATAACTAATAGTGTAGTCTGTGAATAATGCTCCCCATTTCTCTTAGACATGGTCGAATTTTGGTTGTTTATTGTTTGTTTTGGGGAGGAATATATTGTGCGGGAGGGAGAAGCCAGGGGCATGATTGAAGGCCCTCCTCCAGTTTATTACTACTCTCTCCCCTTCTCTGTTAGGGGGGGTTTCCTCTCTTTCCCCTTTTTCTCTGTTTCTTCTATATTTCGGGTCTGGTTCTGGGGCGACAGGCACACTGCGGGGGGGGGGGCCGTAGTCATCTGCAGAGGTGCAGGGTGGGGGGTTGGGGGAGGGGTTTCTTTAGTCCTTTATTTTGTTCCTATGGCCTCCTTTTTCTTCTCTTATTCTTCTTTGTCTTTCTTTCTGGGGTCAGTACGGTAGGTTTCCTTCGTTGCCAATCATTGTTTTTTATTTGTGCATCAATTTCCGTGATGTCTTCTGGGTCCTAGGGCAGGGGACTGCAGGCGCAAACGGCTCGTGACATTCCTCCACATCCTGAACCTCCTGTTTCAGCGCCAGTGACTTGATAGCTTGCTGTTCATTGTTGACGTTCACTACTCTGCCTGCCATTTTTCGCTGCTGAGAACTTGATTGGCACCTGATCCTTCTATCCCTTATTGTAAAATGAAAACCTTTTATATCCTGGTTTCCCCTTTGGGCTGTTCACTGGACTAGAGTATACTAGCATGGAGAATCTGCTTCCTGAGGTGCTGCGTGTGATTAAGATTTGCTTGCTGTTACTTTAACTGCTAAGCTGCCGGCCCCGAGGGTTGTAGGCCCATACTTGTCTTTGGTTGCAATGTCAATAAAGGTTTTTCGAAAAAAAAAAAAAAAAAAAAAAAAAACCTTGCAAATTCACTTAAAAAACCATAGGTTTCACACATGTTATAGTTAGCTGGGCATTTCCCTCGTAAAAAACCAATGAAATTCCCGTTATAGTTAGTGCAGGCAACTATAACTCACGCGACCGCAATCCTCTGCTGATGACGTCAGATATTACATCACTGATGACATATGTGTCTTTCTGAAAAAAAAAAAATGTAATATATGTATAGCTAAAGATGAATGGAAGAAGACATGGGTAAATAAGTGTCTAAATACAGTGATGTAATATCTGACGTCATCAGCAGAGGATTGCGGTCGCGTGAGTTATAGTTGCCTGCACTAACTATAACAGGGGAATTTCATTGTTTTTTTACGAGGGAAATGCCCAGATAACTATAACATGTGTGAAACCTATGGTTTTTTAAGTGAATTTGCAAGGTTTTTTAAATACTAATTCCTAACTATAACGTGTGTGAAACCTATGGTTTTTTCAGTGAATTTGTACGGTTTTTTAAATGCTAAGTTATGTATTTATTAATATATTTTTTTAAACAAAACTTTTTCACGGCGCGCGCACGGTGCGCTTCACGCACCGTGCGTGCGCGGTGGGCACGCAGTGCGCTTCGCGCACCGCGCGCCCACTTTGCGCAGTTCGTGCCGTGCGCGCACGGTGGGCACACGGTGCGCTTCGCACACCGCCAGGCCACTTTATAAAGTTCTTGCCGTGCGCGCACGGAGCGCTTCGCCCCCAAGGGCCTAATTCATTTTTTTTTTCAATAAATCGCGGAGTGCGCGCACGCTGCGCGAACTTCGCCGAATTTTTTCCGTTTGGGTGGTGCGCGAAGGGTGCGCGCACTCGGCGATTTTTCGAAAAATAAATAAATAGTTTTTTGGCCCTTGGGGGTCCTTCTGGGACCCCCTGACTACGGCTAGGGGGTCAGGAACTGTCTACCCTGCCCCCTTTTCACGTTCTCCACATTTGTTTTTCACCCCCTCAGACTGCGAGAGACAAAATGGCGGCCGACACTTCCTGGTTTCGACCGATTCGAATGTTTACTAAGATCGAACAACCAATCAGAATTGCGCTCGCGCACGGCAAGGTGCGCGCACCCAGCCCGCACGCTGCGCGCGTACAGATATATATATTGATTTAAATGCTGTATTCTCTGGAAATACTGAACAGATTTACACCAAACCTGCAAAAGACACTTCATGGGCCTTATGGCTACCTCTCTGCCAAATTTCACGTAATTCTGTTCAGCTGTTCGGGCTGTAGCTGCAACTAAAGTCCCTATGGAAAAATACATGGGGAAAACGCGTTTTGGGACCCCCCCTTTTTCTCGGCCCCCGCTTGACGAATCACCCCGAGACTTTCAGGGTAGGAGCGGAGCGGAGCGCCCCATTAGTTTTGAAAATTTCGCGAGGATTCGTCAATCGGCGCCAAAGTTATTCAAAATAGAATTTTGAGATTTCCTATGGAAACTCGGTCCTAACTATAACTCTCTACTGGCGACCGCCAGTAGATAATATATATATATATATATATATATATATATATATATATATATATATATATATATATATATATATATATATATATATATGTGTGTGTGTGTGTGTGTGTGTACATATATATATAGATATCCAAATACTTTGCTCAGTTAGTATGTATTGTCCAGGACAACCAAACGGATACGGACCACCATTAAGTGCTGAGAAATTTTATTCGGTGCAAGAGGTCGTCATGACGCGTTTCAGCCCTTCCCACGGGCCTTGATCACATAGATATAATATATATATATGTACATATATATAGATATAAAAATATATGTATGTGATCAAGAGCACGGAGGTGCACGAAACGCATCATGACGGCTTTTAAATAAAACCTACTTTGCCACGCATTCTGGAGTCTGGATCTCTCTCATCACCGGAATGGAAGTTGGGAGATCGAGCATTGTTTTTTATATATATATATATATGTATATATATATATATATATATATATATATATATTCACTGAAAAAACCATAGGTTTCACACATGTTATAGTTAGCGGAAATTTTACTGATAAAAAACCAGTGAAATTGCCCCGTTATAGTTAGTGCTGGCAACTATAACTCACGCGACCGCAATCCTCTGCTGATGCTAATACTGTATTTAGACACTTATTTGCCCATGTCTTCTTCCATACATTTTTAGCTATACATATATACAAATATTTTTTTTTCATAAAGACACATATGTCATCAGCAGAAGATTGCGGTCGCGTGAGTTATAGTTGCCAGCACTAACTATAACGGGGCAATTTCACTGGTTTTTTATCAGTAAAATTTCCGCTAACTATAACATGTGTGAAACCTATGGTTTTTTCAGTGAATGTGCAAGGTTTTTTAAATGCTAATTCCTAACTATAACGTGTGTGAAACCTATGGTTTTTTCAGTGAATTTGTACGGTTTTTTAAATGCTAAGTTACTTTACGCCATTCGAGGCGTGCGCGCCCACTTAACGCAGTTCGTTCCGTGCACGGTTTTTATCAACTTTAATAAGCCCTGTACATTTGGTGGCCTTCGGCCACCAAAAGCACAGGGGGTGGGGTCAATGTGGATAGTGTTTTTTTTATTTCGATTTTATAATTTCATGTTGCCAAAATTTAGTTTTTTTTACCTATTAAAAAGCCCTGTAGATTTGGTGACATACGGCCACCAAAAGCACAGGGGGTGGGGTAAGTGTGGATAGTGTTTTTTTTTTGTTTTTTTTTTACCGTACGCTTACGGTAAGCGTACGGTAAGCGTACTCGGCGAAATTGCCGAAAAAAAAATAAAACCGTTTTTGCTCTTGGGGGATGTTTGGGGACTCCCTCAACATGACTATGTGGGAGGGAGTTGTCAAAACAGCCCCGTAACATGTTTTTGGCCATCTTGTTTGATAAACAACACTCAGTGCGAGAGACAAAATGGCGGCCGCCGCTTCCTGGTTTCGGCCGATTCGAATGTTTACTAAGATCTAAGAGCCAATCAGAATCGCGCTCGCGCACGCCACCGTACGCTTACGGTAAGCGTACGGTAAGCGTACCGTAAGCGGGCTCAGATATATATATTGATTTAAAGGCTATTTTCTCAGAATCTACTGAACAGATTTACACCAAACCTACAAAAGGCACTTCCTTGACCTAGGGACTACCTCTCTGCCAAATTTCTAGTAATTCTGTTCAGCCGTTCGGGCTGTAGCTCGTTCTAAAGGTCCTATGGAAAAATGCATGGGAAAAACGCGTTTTGGGACCCCCCTTTTATCTCAGCCCCCGCTTGACGAATCCCCCCGAGACTTTCAGGGTAGGAGCGGAGCGTAGCGCCCCACCTATTTTGAGAAATTCGCGAGGATTCATCGACCGGCGCCAAAGTTATTCAAAATAGAATGTTGAGGTTTTCCTATGGAAAAGGGGTCCTAACTATAACTACCTACTGGCGACCGCCAGTAGGTAATATATATATATATATATACTGAAAAAAACAAACGTTACAGGGTCGTTATAGTTAGGTTCTGAATTTACATGCACAAAACCATAGAAATTCAGCTTTTAAAGTTATTTCAGGTAACTATAACTCACACACTCACCATGCACAGTTTTTTCATCAATGATGTTGGATATGTTGCAATGATAATATCAAAGATGCCACAGAAGATGTCATCAATGATGTAATATGTGGGGTAATTGCATGGAGACAGTGGGAGTTATAGTTACTTTAGGACACAAGTTATACTTACTTGAAATAACTCTAACTATCTAGCTGAATTTCTATTGGAAATGGTATACTTGTAAATTCAGAACCTAACTGTAACGTCCCTAAAACCTTTGGTATTTTCAGAGACTTTCTGATATTTTTGCAAATGCTAATTTCTAAATATAACATCCATGTAAGCTTTGTTGTTTTCAGTGAATTTCTATTTTTTTTGTAATGCAGCAGGAGGTTGGCCACAGGGCCTGACCTGCAGCCAACACCCGCATGCAACCAGTCCCATGCTGCGCATTGCCTCTAGTCCCATGCTTCTCTAACCCCCGCATGCTGCCAACCCCATGCGGGGTTGGTTAGTGAGTGTGTGTTAATTGTTTTTTTCATTAGGCTCTGGATCCGTAGATCCATTGTGGATTTACACTGGGGGTCCCACTGAGCTCCGCGGGGGATCCGCAGATCCATGCACTGCCCAAAACAAAAAAAGTTGGCAATTTTTTGCATCTGTCCCATTTGGTTACGATACCTCTACGCTGACCCCTTATGTCACTTTTATGTTTCCCTCCACACCAAGCGGATAAACAAAATAGTGGGCACAACTTTTCTCTTAGGTTGCGGTGAGCCAATTAGGGCCTTGCTTTGGCGTGTGGATCCATGGAGCCCCCGCAGCAGATCTGCGAAGGATTCACGCCCCAAGATATACAGATTTCTTTTTCCTTTAATAACTCCAAGACTACTGAACAGATTTACACCAGATAACAAAAAAGGCTCTTTCTGGACCAAGAGCTAGCTTTCTGCAAAATTTGGTGTAATTCCGCTCAGCGGTTTGGGACTTTAGTCCTGTTCAAAATCCCGATGGAAAATTGCATGGGGAAAAAACATTTTGGGATGCCCTCTTTCTCGGCCCCCGCTTGACGAATTACCCCAAAACATTCAACACAGCAGCTGAACTGAGTATCATATCAATTTTGAAAATTTCATGAAGATTCATCAAACAACCTCAAAATTATTAGCAAAACAAAAAACACTTTTCTTATGGAAACTAGTTCCTAACTATAACTACCTACTGGCTGTTCTGCCACCACTCTCCAATACACCCAACAATGCAGGATCAAACAAAATCCCAGTCTACTACCCACGCCTTAACCACTATCGCCTATATATGTCATGGAAACAGCAGGGAAAAGGCACAGGGAGAAGGTGGGGGGAAACAAGGAAAAGAAAGCAAACAAGGTGGAACATCCATCTAGGCTTCCCCCTCTCTGGCTGAAGATGGAATGCAGGGAAGGAACTGGTAGCCTTTAGGGAAGGAAGAAGAAAGTATTTAGCAGTGTGCTACATAAACCACCATACATACATATTCAGGTGCACAGTCATAAACAGAAAGATAGGTGCTTCTTACCCCTTTTTTATAGTCTTTTTGCCAAAAGGGTAGAATAAGTCACCTAGGTTCTACTCTATCCTGTTGAGGTATAATTGCGGTGCAACCACAAGAAATGCAAATAAAGAAATTATCCAAAATCCAATGATGCCAGTTGCCACCTTCTCAAAACGGGACAAAATACCTGAAATAGGCAAAAAATAAAACATTACTTTGTAATAGTGGAAAGGAATCCCCTTTTGTTGCTGGTCTCTGACACGCTTCGTAAAAGCATCCCAAAAAAACCACAACGACAGTGACAAGTTACAAAAAATAAGGAAGGAAAATCCAAGATGAGATGGGGACACAAAAAATGTTTCACACGTAGTCGCCATCTAGTGTCCAAAACAAGAAAATCCAAAATCCAGGGTATTTGAGGGAATATCCACAAGAACGACCTTACAGGAGGCAGGATTCAGAGTCCCAGGAAGGAAATCCACCACAAAGCAAAGTTCCAAGATGCAGAGAGATCGCCGGGGATGTTGCAGGCAAAGACCTTCCAGTAACAAGAACCGGGAGCGAAACCAAGCGAAGACGTGAAGGCGAGCGGTGTTTAAATACCCACTGCCTTCACACTGCAGTCCCCGCAAGTGCACCCAATCATGTACGCAGCACACACAGAATAGAAAAAAAGGAAGACAGAAGAAAGAACAAGATCACCGCGGACCTCCCGCTAACCACAAGACCCAACAGTACCTCCTCCCAAACACCCCCCCCCACAGGATGAGGCTTGGGCGGATGAAATAAACACACCAACAGAGGGCCACGCACAAAACTGGCAGGTTCCTAAGTATGATCATCAGGGGTATAACCTTTTTAGTCCACCAAATAGCACAATCTACCACACCTCCTCCGAAAATCCAGAATGGCATTGACCTCATATTCCTCATGTTCATCAATCACCAGAGGAGGAGGTGGGGGCAAAACCTGAGAGGTCCTCGTTTAAGGTTTTAAGAGAGACATATGAAAAACAGGGTGAATCCGGTACTCAACAGGTATGGATAATTTCATGGCCACGGGGTTCGCTACCTGAATTATCTTGAAGGGACACACATACCGAGACTGCAACTTCATAGGGCCTCCCAATCTCAGGTTTTTAGTGGCTAAACAAACCATATCCCCTGGAGCATATGAAGGGGCTGGACTGCGATGTTTATCTGCCTGCTTCTTCATAATGAGCTTGGCTGCCAATAGATGTTCTTGTGCTTTTTCCCAAATTTCCACCAAAGCATGACTCAAGGTGTTCACTGCAGGTACCCGCCCTAGAGGTTGGATAGGTATAGCCTTGGGATAAAACTCCATAGAACAACAGAAAGGGGTCATACCGAAGGCTGAATATATGCTGTTTTTATATGCAAACTCAGCTATAGGGAGCGCTGTTACTCAACTGCCTGTTACAGAAGTTAATAAACAACGTAAATACTGCTCCATAGTCTAGTTAGTACACTCCTTTTGCCCATCCATCTGTGGATGATAGGCGGAAGACAACCGAAGCTCCATTTTCAGCGAGGAGCACAACCCCCTCCGGAAATAGGATATGAACTGCGTACCCCTATCAGACACAATGGCAGTGGGTATACCATGCAACCGTAAGACCGGAGCTATAAAAACAGCAGCCAATTCTCTATCTGTAGGCACCTTTGGCAACAGTATAAAATGTGCTGTTTTAGTGAACAGATCTACCACCACCAATATGGTAGTACATCTGGCTTCCAAAGGAAGATCAGCAAACAAAATCCATACTGATAGTATGCCAAGGAGAAGGGGGTATTGTTAAATGATGCAACAGACCTGTGGGGGGTGTGAAGCTTCACTGATGGCACAAACAGGACATGATGCCACAAATACCTGTATATCATGCCCTACCGTATCCTACCAAAACCAACGAAGACAAAACTCCTTAGTCATGGTCATCCCCGAATATCCAACTAGGGAGGAGGAATGACACCAGGTAAGCACTTGATTTCTCAATTCTTTTGGTATAAACAATTGTTCACCATGAGATAACAATCCATCCCGTAGCTTAAACAATGGACTGGTCAACCAAGGAGTCATGTCAAAGTTTCCCAACTCTTCCTTCACCAATACAAGAAATTCATTAATGGAGACACACCCCACAATCTTCTCCCCTGAGATCATAGGTCTATCTTCAGGAAATGACACCTCATCAAAGGGAGTCACATGTATACGAGATAGGGCATCAAATTTAACTTGTTGTACAGCAGGTCTATATTGGATTGTAAAATCATATTCATTAAAAAACAACACCCATCTCATCTGCCTTAGAGTTAGGGCCCTTGCAGATTGAAAAAACACCAGGTTTTTGTGATCTGTGTATATTGTGATGGTATGCCTGGCTCTCCATAGATGATGTAGCCATTCCTGAAAAGACATCTTGATAGCCAGTAATTCTCTTTTGGCACAGTATAATTCTGCTCAGCCGGTAACAAAGTCTTAGAAAAAAAGGCAATGGGATGCATGAGTAGCCCTCCCAGGCCATATTGTGAAGCATCTGCCTCCACAAAAAAAGTAAGGGCCGGATCTGGATGTCTAAGCACAGGTGCTGTAGTAAACTTTTCTACTAATTGTTTTAAAGCTGACTGGGCTGCAGAAGACCAGACAAAGGGCACCCCTTTCCTCAAAAGGCTTGTCGTAGGTTTTATGATATCAGAGAAATGGGAGATAAAACGCCTATAGAAATTAGCAAACCCTAAGAGCACCTGAACATCCTTCACACAAGTAGGAGTTGGCCAAGTAGTAATTGCCTCAGTTTCCTAGGGTCCATCTTAATGCCATTAGAGGAAATGAGAAAACCCCAAAAGTTCAAGCAAGATGAAATGAACTTACATTCCAATTTAACAAATAAGTGATTAAACCATAATTTCTGTAACAGCTGTTTTACATGTTGATTATGTTCCTCAGCAGTCTTGGAGAAGATCAAACTATCATCAATATAGGCGATCACACTCACATTCAGATATTCCTGTAACACTTCATTAATAAAAAAACTGAAAAGCAGCAGGGGCATTACATAAACCAAAAAGCATAACACAATACTCAAATAACCCAAACTTAGTACAAAATGCGGTTTTCCATTCGTCCCCTTCTCAGACACGAATGAGATGATAAGCTACCCGCAAATCAAGTTTTGTAAAAAATGCTGCGTGCCTTAACTGGTCCAATAACACCGGTATTAAAGGAAGCAGGTATTTGTTTTTAATTGTCACCTTATTGAGAGCTCTATAATCAATACAGGCACGGAGATCACCTTCTTTCTTTGGGATGAAGAAGATGGGAGATGACACTGGGGAAGAGGATGGTCTCACAAATCCAGACGCCAACATATCATTCAAATAAATCCGCAAATGACGCTTGTCAGATTTGGACAACGCATAAATGCAACTACATGGCAATGTAGTCCTTGGCATCAAATCAATACAACAATCAAAATTCCTCTGTAATCTTTGTCAAATACATCAGTGTACTCTGCATAGGAGGAAGGAAGACTACTATTTTTTACACAAGTGCCCACTGCACAGGTTAATAGTAAAACCCAATCCGTAGCCTCCTGATAACAATGCTGTAGACAATATTCAGAGTCTAGTGTAACTATATGCCTCATCCAGTCTATTTCTGGCTTATGAAGCCGCAACCACGGCACTCCAAGTATCACCCCAAAAGAAGGAGAATCAATAAGGTCAAAGCTAACGGTTTCAGAGTGCCTATTATCACAAAGTAACAGGAGAGTTTCAGTTTGCCTAGTTATCGACCCGGATGATAAATCTGTACCATCAATAGCTCTTACTGGCTCAGATTGTTCTTTATACACACAAGGAACATTCAATTTTCAGCCAACAGTATATCCATAATGTTCCCGGTAGCACCGAAATCTACTAAAACAGTAATAGCGGTCCTCCTGCTTTTTTGTAAAACCAAACTGAAAGAGTAAAATGACCTTGTACTCTATGAACTCAACCCGCGATAATATATGGGCTACTTTGAACAACCTATTCAGGGTATGATATGCTTTTTTTTTTAACAAAAGCCACTGCCTTTTGTGACATGAAACTGGAAGCTTTCACAGGACATTCACGAGAGTAATGCCCACTCGTGAATGCTGTGATGCCTGAAACAGACTCTTCTCCCCTTTCCGTTCAGGCAACCGATGGTTCAACTTAACCGCCAAATCAATAAACTCTGCACAATCCTCTGGAGGATTGACAACCTGCGATACAATATCCTGTAACTCTTCACATAGCCCTTGATAGAACATTGAAGTTCTTTTTTCAAGGGGCCTGTTGGAAATGGCCCTTTTTGCAGGGTTATCCCCAAACTTTTTGCTTCTTCCTCCTTTATTGTTTCTGACCCGTGGTTGTTGGCAATAGTACTCTGGGCACTTTACCACTGCTGATCAGTACTAAAGTGCATATGCTCTCTGTATAAATTGTTATAGTAATTGGTTATCCCTGATTGGCATATTTGTTTCACCTGTTAGCCCCTAGTAAAGTGCACTGAGTGTGTCAGGGCTGGTGATTCAACTGCTACTAGTGGGCCTGCAGCACAGATTGTGCCACCCACATGAGTAGCCCTAAAATGGTGTCACAGGCCTGCCACTGCAGTGCCTGGGTGCAGTTGCTAACTGCCATGCTCACCTGACCAGTGTCCACACTGGCCAGGCCTAACCCTTCCCTTTCTGTACACATTGGACACCCCTATGGAAGGCCCTAGGTACCCCCTGGGCAGGGTGCAGTGTATGTGAAAGGTAGAGCATGTATTGGTGTAGGTGACATGCTCTGGTAGTGAATTACAGCCATTTTCGTTTTTCACTATTGAAAGGCTATCTTGCCCATAGGCTATAATGGGGAATGCTGAGTATAATGTTTACCTGCATATCTTCCCATAGGAGCAAGATAGAAAGCTAAAGTCTGGTATCCCTGAATTCAGAATTTAATAACACATCTTTTAGGAAGGATGTTTTTTTAATCCTGTGTGTAAACAGCACTTTTTAGAAGGTGGCTGTTTTCCTTTTCTGCCCTTGCTGTGTGCCTTGGCCTGTTTGTGAATTGACTGTCTGGTTTGTGAGTGACAGGGACGGGGGTGGCTCCCAGAGGCTGGATGAGTCAGCCCAGGGCTGAATAGGGAAATTCCCCTGTAGATGGGTGGGAGGAGTAGCACCTGGGCCTGAATAGGGCTGTGCCTGCCTTCCACAATGCTGGCTCCACCCCCTGCTGGGCGGCTGACGACCCTGCCCCTCTCTCTCAAAGGAAAGAAGAAACCAAGTAAACAGAGTGCTCCAGGACTGGCCAGAACTGGTTCTGACTAGGCCAAGGCCCCTCTGCCTGCAGAGGACAAAGGATTTTGTGGTATAAGTATTGGGACCCAGACTACAGAAAATTAGATCATCCTGGAATCAAGAAGGAACCTCTGCCAAGGAGAAAGCTGGAAGACTGAAGAGGAAGGACTGTCCTGCTGTGTGTTTGTGGGCTGACCTGCAGTTGCTTTGCTGCCAAGGAGAGGGGAAGGACTTTGCTGTTGCTGTGTCCCCTTGCTTGAAGAGATCTCCAAGGGCCTGAGAAGAGCTGGCCTCCTGTTAAGAAGTCCCAGGAACAAAAGGACTTCACCCCCAGCTTCCCCCTGAACTCTGCTGAGTGAGTTCTGCCCTTCCTAGAGTGCTTGATCCAATTGTGGGGCCTCTGGAAGTTGTGTCCTGCTGTTGGGAAGCTGACCAAGAAGAAAGAAGCAAAGGATCTACACTTTTTCACGCACAGTCGGCTTAGCGAGAAAATTTCCATCGCTCCGCTGGTTAGCGGGCAAAATTTTATCGCTGCGAACATCGTCGCAGAGCCTGCTGCCGCTGAGCCGGATCATTGCTGGAGAAATCGTCGCCCCGCCTGTTAGCGGGCCGGATTTCGTCGCTGCGAACGTCGTCGCAGAGCCAGCCCAGATCCCCGCTCCGCTCGTTAGCGGGCAGAATTTGATCACTGTGAACATCGTCGCAGAGCCTGCCGCCGCTGGGTGAGATCGTCGCAGAGCCAGCCAAGATCATCGCACCGCTCGGTAGCGGGCAAAATTTTATCGCTGCGAACATCGTCGCAGAGCCTGCTGCCGCTGAGCCGGATCATTGCTGGAGGAATCGTCGCCCCGCCCGTTAGCGGGCCGGATTTCGTCGCTGCGAACGTCGTCGCAGAGCCAGCCCAGATCCCCGCTCCGCTCGTTAGCGGGCAGAATTTGATCACTGTGAACATCGTCGCAGAGCCTGCCGCCGCTGGGTGAGATCGTCGCAGAGCCAGCCAAGATCATCGCACCGCTCGGTAGCGTGCAGAATTTTATCGCTGAGAACATCGTCGCAGAGCCAGCCAAAATCATCGTACCGCTCGTTAGCGTGCCAAATTTTATCGCTGCGAATACCGTCGCAGAACCAACCCAGATCATCGCTGGTGAAATTGTCGCCCCGCTCGGTAGCGGGCCGAATTTTGTCGCATCGTGCCTTAGCGAGTAAATTTCTACGGGAAAAGTTACGCCTTGGAATCCATACAAGTATCGCCTCACTCCCCATACAGACCGGATTCGTCGCCCACGCCCGCTGCGTGCAGCAGGGTTGTCGCCTCGCCTCCCCAGGGTCTCAGGACTGACGCTGTTGCTTGTTTTCCGACGCCTGAGCGCCGCTAAGAACTTTTATCGCATCACCAGGTACTGTTGGCTAAAATTGACGCTAAGGTGAATGATTTTGTCGCTAAACTAAGAACTCTTTTTGAAACCATATTCTTGAACTGTGTATGTTGGATTTTTGTCGTTTTGGTCTTGTGTAGTTTATATAAAAGTACTTTATTTATCTACACTGGTGTGGAGTCCATTTGTGGTGTTTTCACTGTGTTACTGTGAGTGTTGGTACAAATACTTTACACATTGCCTTTGATAAGCCTGTCTGCTCGTGCCAAACTACCAAGGGGGTGAGCAGGGGTTATCTAAAGAGTGTATCCCCCTTACCCTGACTAGAAGTAAGGGTCCCTATTTGGACAGTGGTACCTACCTCTGCCAACTAGAGACCCCCAGATCTAACATTGGTGGGCAGCGGTGAGGATTAGAACTTGTATTTGGACTTGACCCACAGTAATTGGTGTACATCACTAGTTTAAGTGCAGACCACTACGCAACCACATACTGTTTTTTTCTCCTGGTGTCCTCCTTGAAGTATTTTGGGGATACTAAGACTCTGGCTAGTGTTGCACCTGTGAAGTCTTGCCAAAATGGAAGTCAACTTTTTCCACCTGTATATCTACACAGTGGAGGAGATAAAAGCTTTTTGCGAAAAGAGGGGGCTGCCCGTGGAGGAAGGGTCCACAAGGGGGGATCTTGAGGCACGCCTGTATTCCTAGGAGGTCAGAATTTGGGAAGCAACACTAACAGATGATTCTGAGGAGGAGGACTTCTCTGACAGTGAGGGAGAGAAAAGTGAGTGGCACCTTGCTGCTGAGCGAAGGTGCAGAGAATTAGACCAGGAAATCAAGGAAGCTGTGATGCGGTGGGCCTTAGCCCAGAAAGAAGAAAAATGTGTAGCTCAAGAGGTGAGCTTGGCTGAGTTGGAGGTGGAGTCCAGCTCAGATGGTGGCAGCAAGATTGTAGTTTCTAGTGCTGAGAGAAAGGTACAAACACCCAGAGATGTGGCACCTGACTTGAAGGAGGGGGTTGACATACACCAGGGGGTTCAGGTTTATGATGTATTTCCAGTGGGGTGCAGTGTCCCTGAAGTAGATTGGGGAACTGACACAGGGGACCATATTCCTAGTGGTGGGAGGGACACTCTACTGACCCTAGATGAGAGGTACAGGGAGAGGGGTTCCCCCATGGTGGAAACCTTGGTGTGTGAGTGTGAAGACCGCCCAGAAGAGTGTGAGTTGTGTGACAGAGACAGCCTGATACTGTCTTGCCAATCTCAGGAGAGTGGTGTGGGGTACTTGTGTGAGGCACTGGAGAGTGAGGCAAAAGGTAGCTTGGTTAACAACTGTGGGGGGCTGTGTGATTCATTTGTTGGAGAGCATATTTTAAGTCCCTGTTTTCCAGAGCTATGCCAACACCCGGTGGAGTGAGAGTTCTCTGGTTCCAGAGAGCCTGCATTGGAGGCAGACCTTTGGTTGGATGCCAGAGGGTCTGAAGAGGCATTGGGGAGTGATCCCAAAAGGAGTGGCACAGATATCTTCCAGACCTGTGAGGTGGAAGAGGTTCAGTGTAGCCCAGTTAGGTCCCAGTATAGTGGGAGGGGTGTAGGGGCTCACGTCCTGTCTTAGTAGAGAAGGGGTGAGTGGGGGACTGTGGGTCCCAAGGTGCCCGAAACCCATTCTCAGGGCCTAGAGGGTTCCTTAAGGGAACACCAGGTTGGGGGCCTAGACAGTGCTAGTAGTGCTGAGGAGGATCTCCTAGTGTCAGGAGAACCTGGAGCCTCTGTAAACAGAGCTCCAGTGGTTCTGGTGTCTGGCAGCACCGCTCCAGTTGGGAGGGTGCAGAAGTCCAGACTGAGGGGTGAGAGGGGGATGTGTTCCCCAGTGGGAGAACCAGTGGGTCAGGGACCAGCCAGAAGGGCTGAGTCCCCTAGGAGTGACCATGGTGACACCACTTCTGTCCTGGGGGATCTTCGTGCACTGTCAGGTGACCAGGGGCCGGGAGATCTGCACCAGGCAGACTGTCACGAGACACATGAGTCATGTGTTACCCTCGGGGAGATACTGTGTGAGTCCCCAGAAGTCCTGGCATGCCAGGCAGGTGTGCAACCGCAGGGTTTAGTCCCTGGGTTAGGAGGCCAGGTTCAGGATCTGCCTGACCTGGAGGGAAGGGCATCTGTAATCTGTGTCCTGACCGGTTTGGCTTCCAGGGGTACCACTCCAGTGGGGAGGGTGCAGCACTCTGGAAGGGGGTGCAGAGGGAGAGAGTCCTCGCCTCTGACCCCGGTGCAACCTGAGGGTTTAGACCCTAGGTTGGGAGACCAGTTGCTGGAGAGAGGTCCTGAACTGGTGGGTGAGTTGTGTTCTGAGGGTGACTCTCCTGGGAGGAGAAGGCAGGACCCCAGAAGGAGAGGTAGGGGGAGGAGAGCCTTGCCTGTGACCTCTGGTCAGCCTGAGGGTACAGACCCTGGGCTGGCGGGCCAGTGTCAGGATGCCCTACCTGACTTGGCAGGAGAGAGAGTGAAGGAAAGGTGCCAGGCACCTGGGGCTACTGCCCTCCACTTTCTGACGCCACAGAGGTTAGAGAGGCCTGACAGGCATGAAGCCTGGCTCTCATCACTGACCGTTGTCAGTGGCCCCTGTTGCTCGTTGCCCTGGTGGACAGGGTTGCCCCAGGGAGTGGGGCAGGAGTCACACCCTGGGGGTGGACTGGGCCACACGGTTGTATTGGCAATGTGGGTACTGTCTACCAGTATGGACACATCTGTGATGGAAGTCCTGGTGCGCCAGGCAAGTGTTCAACCACAGGGGTTGGTCCCTGGGTTGGGAAGCCAGGTACAGGTGTTGCCTGACCTGGAGGGAGGGACATCTGTACGCAGTGTCTCTACCAGTTTGTCTTTGAGGTGTATCACTCCGAGTGGGAGGGTGCAGACTTCTGGAGGGGGGTGCAGAGGGAGGGAGTCCTCGCCTCTGACCCACGGTTCACCTGGAGGGTGTAGACCCTAGGTTGGAGGGCCAGGTCCGGGGTGTCCCCCCTGACCTGGAATCCCAGTTGCAGGATAGAACCCCTGAAGTGGGCGAATGGTGCAGGACACCTGCCACAGGTGCCCTGACTATTCTAGAAGGGGGTACCGCTCCCGGTAGGAGGGTACAGAGCCCCAAGGAAGAGGAGGACCGGGTATGGGAAAGCCCACCCCAGCCTCCTGTCCAGCCACCGGATACAGGCCCGGGGCTGGTGGGTCAGTGACAGGTTGTCAGACCCGACCTGACAGGTAAGGAAGTGGACAAAGGGTGCCAAGCAGCTGGGGCTACTGCCCCCCACCTTCTAACGCCACAAGGGTTTGAGGGCCCTGAGAGGAATAAGGCCTGGGTCTCATGCCTGACCACTGTCAGTGGTCACTGCGGCTTGCTGTCTGGCTGTTGGGACACACCTGTGAGCAAGTTAAGGCTAGGTGCTGCACAGGTGGTGTCCACAGGTGAGGAGAAGGGTTCCACATGGATTGGCTTGGTGGACCCTGAGAGTATGGATGGAGAGATCCAACCGGGTTCAGGAAGGCGTAGAACAGGAATAGTGCCCTGCTGTTTGGGCCAGTTTCCGTGGTCTATCACCCTAAGCAGGGGTATCGCTAAACTAAGAACTCTTTTTGAAACCATATTCTTGAACTGTGTATGTTGGATTTTTGTCGTTTTGGTCATGTGTAGTTTATATAAAAGTACTTTATTTATCTACACCGGTGTGGAGTCCATTTGTGGTGTTTTCACTGTGTTACTGTGAGTGTTGGTACAAATACTTGACACATTGCCTTTGATAAGCCTGTCTGCTCGTGCCAAGCTACCAAGGGGGTGAACAGGGGTTATCTAAAGAGTGTATCCCCCTTACCCTGACTAGAAGTAAGGGTCCCTATTTGGACAGTGGTACCTACCTCTGCCAACTAGAGACCCCCAGATCTAACAGGGCCAATGTGCTTCAGAGATGAGGTGGTTAAACAAGGAGATGTATACTAACAAGTCCTGTTTCCCTTGTCTTAACTTGAGCAGGTCTGCGTCACTAGCCTGCATAAAGGCATGCTTAGCAAACAAACGACGCATCTGCTCCTGGAAAGCAGGACAAGTATACAATATAGTGTCATCGCTGTCCACCAAAGGAACGGCCCACATCACTGCTGTTCCTGCTAAATATGAAATAACAAACACAACCTTAGCTGAATCATCAGGGAAGGCGGTGGAAAGGCACATAAAGTGCAAATGGCATTGATTCATGAAAACACCAAACTTCCCTTGAAAATCTTTCTGGAACTGCCAAACGAACCAGAACAGGAGTTGTAACCGTGATTGCTAGAGGAGGACCCCCCCTAGGCCCTAAACTAGGGTTCTGGTCAAACTGAAAGGTAGCCGGCTGTACTATCGGTCCTTGCGTTTTAGAAGAGGGACCAGAACCTTTCCCCCAGGGATGTTCCCGTGCTTTAAAGACGTTCGATTCCTGATGCAACCAATGATTCTCTTGCCTCAACACCCATACTTCTGTCTGAAGGGTAGAAAGAGCTATCATCAAGCCCTGCATAGAAGGACCCACCCCTGCTCCCCCAGGGTCCAAAGTCATCTGGTTCACGTTTTCCTGATCCATCTTCGCTCGGGCAGTGTATAATATTTGTGGGCTTGGTTTTCTGGTCTGCCACCACCCTCCAATATACCCAACACTGCAGGAGTGAAGAAACTCCAAGTCCACTACCCATGCCTTAACCACTATCGCCTATATATGTCATGGCAACAGCAGGGAAAAATGTATTGGGAGGAGGTGGGGGAAAACAAGGAAAAGAAAACAAACAAGGCGGAACATCTGTCTAGGCTCCCCCCTCTCTGGCTGAAGATGGAACGCAGGGAAGGAGCTGGTAGCCTATAGGGAAGGAAAAAGAAAGTATTAAGCAGTGTGCTACATAAACCACCATACAACTCTGTGTTGACTTACCTACTAAGGTGCAAAGAAATATGTGGGCATGACCATGTTTGTTCTCGAGAAATCTGTTCTGCTTTGTTTCTGCCTGCTCTCACATAAGCTGGATTGTATCCTCCTTCCAAGAATTTGCGTATTATCTCTTCTGTTTTCGAGTCTAGTTCCCTCTTGTCTGAGCAATTGCATTTCATTCTCGAGAACAAACCTTGCAAAACAAAAAAGAAAGCAAAAATGGTACTAAAGAAAATAGAAACCCAGACATAAGGTTAATTCTGACATACAACAAAGAGAACCATGAAATTGTAAAAATCACGAATAAACATTGGAATGTACTACTGAAAGACCCCGATATGAAGAAAATCCTCAATGAGAAACCAAGCGTAACTTACAGACGTGCACCATTGATCAAAGACAAACTGGTACACAGCCACTACACAAAACCTCAAATCAAGTCCTGGATCACTGAATTCCAAACTGGATTCGATAAATATAAAAAATGCAAAGCATGTTGCATAGGGAAGAACATGAAAGAAATTACAGACTTCAAAGTTGATACATTCAATATCACGGAGAAAATCAACTGCGAAAGCACCCATGTTGTCTATATGCTAGAATGTAACTGAGGCCGCAGATACATTGGGAGCACCATCTGTCCACTAAAGAAAAGGATCTTGGAGTACATCCGTGCCATTCATAATGATGACAACAACTATGCCATGACGAAATATATGCACACACATTCAAATCACACCTGGCAACAAATGAGCTGGTGGGGCCTATCAACGATCCCCGCCAGTGAGAGAGGCAGGGACAGTGTGACGAAACGGAGACATCTGGAGTCGAGATTAATAATTTGATTCGACACCAGGCAACCAGATGGATTGAATGGGGACGAAGAACTGCATGTTCACTTATGATCTCGTAAATCAATTAATAAGGAACTGAATAAACTTAAGGAAAAACTATACCACTGAGGGCTAATCATAACCTGTACAGAGAAGGACAATCCAGAGTAAAATTGAAGCAGAGTCAACAGAACTATTGAAGGAGGGCACTGAGCCATTATTTATGAAATAATGGAACAATGGATGTTACTCAACTGGTCATAATCTAGACTGTGAGCTACTAGACAGAACAACAGGTTGGATAATGAAATTGATATAATCTCAAGAAATAGTGTGATTAATCATACCAATGATACTAATTGTTTGAATAGTTTTTTTGGATTTTGGATGGTGATGGCTGTAATACTAATGGATTAAACAAGCCTTGTAAGCAATCTCCTGGTGTGCGAGTGAGTACTTTCCCGAATTGTCATAATAATTGCGGTTCTCGACTCCTTTGCCGCATCATTCGCACTGATCGTGAGCGCGCTGTTATATATATATTCCATATGCAACACTCCAAATTGGAAGCACCTCATGCTGCGTATTGAAATTCTTTATTGGCAGACTACAGAGTTACAAGTAGGGAAGATTCAGCAATTCATCCACTCTATAATGCAATGCCATACGCGTTTCTGGACCAACGTCCCTTGTTCACTGGCTGAGCTGAAGGAGGAAGTCAGGTGAGCACTCAGTAGCGCTGCACTCGCAGCGTGTCTTTAAGTCCTGCCTCAGTGGGCGTGTTTGGTAAGTGCATTCTGGTTCTTTGAGTCACAAACTAAAATCCATAATGGAAGTCATCCTTCATGCCTCTCATAAAGTTGTTTTACCACAATGGGTTAGCAAAAACCATGCCCCGCATGTATTCTGCCTCCTGTACGACCGCCAATTCAACGCGCTGCTCCCTTGGCACCACTTCCGTCATCGGTGCCGTGGACCCGCTTGGTTCGCGGGGGGTGTTTCCGCGACCAGAGCCGGCCGCTCTATACTCCATATGCAACACTCCAAATTGGAAGCGCCTCACGCTGCATATTGAAATTCTTTATTGGCAGACTGCAGAGTTACAAGTAGGGAAGATTCAGCAATTCATCCGCTCTATAATGCAATGCCATACGCGTTTCTGGACCAACGTCCCTTGTTCACTGGCTGAGCTGAAGGAGGAAGTCAGGTGAGCAATCAGTAGCGCTGCACTCGCAGCGTGTCTTTCAGTCCTGCCTCAGTGGGCGTGTTTGGTAAGTGCATTCTAATTCTTTGAGTCACAAACTAAAATCCATAATGGAAGTCATCCTTCATGCCTCTCACAAAGTTGTTTTACCACAGTGGGTTAGCAAAAACCATGCCCCGCATGTATTCTGCCTCCTGTACGTCTGCCAATTCAATGCGCTGCTCCCTTGGCACCACTTCCGTCATCGGTGCCGTGGACCCGCTTGGTTCACAGGGGGGCGTTTCCGCGACCAGAGCCGGCCGCTCTATACTCCATATGCAACAATCGACATTGAAAGCGCCTCAAGCTGCGTATTGAAATTCATTATTGGCAGACTGCAGAGTTACAAGTAGGGAAGATTCAGCAATTCATCTGCTCTATAATGCAATGCCATACGCGTTTCTGGACCAACATCCCTTGGTCACTGGCTGAGCTGAAGGAGGAAGTCAGGTGAGCAATCAGAAGCGCTGCTCTTGCAGCGTGTCTTTAAGTCCTGCCTCAGTGGGCGTGTTTGGTAAGTGCATTCTGGTTCTTTGAGTCACAAACTAAAATCCATAATGGAAGTCATCCTTCATGCCTCTCACAAAGTTGTTTTACCACAGTGGGTTAAAAAAAAAACATGCCCGCATGTATTCTGCCTCCTGTACGTCCGCCAATTCAACGTGCTGCTCCCTTGGCACCACTTCCGTCATCGGTGCCGTGGACCCGCTTGGTGAGAGCGGCCTGCTCTGGTCGCGGAAACGCCCCACCACGAACGTCGCAAAACGCGAAAAGGGGGCAGTGTAGAAACACCCTGACTCCGTAGGCCTGCTCAGGAGGTCCCACAAGGACCCCCAAGGCCCCAAAAATTATTTTATTTTTTTTTTAAACGGGAGGATGCGCGCTGGATGCGCGCATCCTGCAGATAAAAAAAATAAACATAAGCGCCGTCTCCCGCGCTGGTTTGTTATCTAGCCCCCGGGGGGCCAAATCCCGGGGGTAATGAATTTTTTGTAAAGGGGGGCCCAGAGGGGCCCCCCAACCCCAGGGACTGCCACCCCCGGGGCTTTTTGAAATTATATAGGGGGGCTCTCAGGCCCCCCCAGCCCCAGGGACCACCACCCCCCGGGCTTATTCAAATTGGGTTGGGGGGCTCTCAGGGCCCCCAGTCCCGGGGACTGCCACCCCCGGGGCTATTTCAAATTAGGTGTGGGGGGGCTCTGAGGCCCCCCCAGCCCCAGGGACTGCCACCCCCCGGGGCTTTTTACAAATCTTGTAGGGGGGGTGCGCGGCCCCCCTACTGGAGCCTTGTACAGGCCCTGGGGACCGCCACTCCCCAGTGCCGGCTCCTGCAGTGTCCCGGGGTGCCCCTCCCAGGACACTGCTGTTTGCAATGGCAAGGCGGGATCCTCGCGGCTCCCACCCAGCCATTGCAAACTGCTTTGCTTCATTGAAGCTAGAGCAGGAAAACCTGCTCTCGCTTCAATGAAGCAAAGCAGATTGCTTTTCCATATGGGGAGCAACATGTTAGCTGTTCCCCATGTGCAAAAGCAATGCCAGCTCCCGCAGGAGGCGGGGAGCCAGCTGGGACTGTGGGGGGATTGGGGACCCCCCCACAGTCCCCAAAGAGAGCCAGGCCCCGGGGATGGGGTCCCGGGGCCATAAGTGGCACGTGAGAGGGGCCACGCAGCCCCCCTCCCCATTAAGCTAAAAACAAACAAAAACAATCAATGGCCGGCCCCGGGGATGGGGTCCCCGGGGCCTTAAGTGGCTGGAGGAGGAGGGCTACGCAGGCCCCCTCCATAAAAAGATTTTAAAAGTTGGCCGTGCCCTGGGGGATGGGGTCCCCGGGGCCGGAAGTGGCCACGGGAGGGGGGCCACATGGCCCCCTTCACGTAAAATCTTTTTTTAAATTTAAATTTGGGGATGAGGCCCTAGGGGATGGGGTCCCCAGGGCCACAAAAAAGTAAAAGGAAGGGGGGCCGCACAACCCCCCTTTCAGAAAATAAAAAAAGACACCGTCATCCCTAGGCCCCGCCTCCTCACAAGCACACTCTGCAAACGCGCCCTGTGGCGTGTTTTAAATTGGGGAATTAATTCCCCTTCAATACTAGGGGTCCCTGGGGACCAACTAGCCCACCAGGTACCTCCAGTAAGCGCCACAGGGCTGCGTTGCAGAGAGGTGCTCCAGGCCATGCCCCTTTTTACACCTCTCTGCAACGCAGCCTTGTGGAGCTTACTGGAGGTACCTGGTGGCCTAGTTGGACCCCAGGGACCCTCAGGATTCAATGGGACTTAATCCCCCAACTTAAAACGCGCCATGGGGCATGTTTGCACAATGGTGAAGGTAGGGGGCGGGGCCTGAGGTGATATGTGTGCAAACACGCCCTGTGGCGCATTTTAAGTTGGGGAATTAATTCCTCTTCAATCCTGAGGTCCCCTGGGGGCCAACTAGCGCACCAGGTACCTCCAGTAAGCGCCACCAAGCTGCGTAGTAGAAAGGGGTGTGGCCTCTGAACACCTCTCTGCAACGCAGCTCCCTGGCGCATACTGGAGGATCCTGGTGGACTAGTTGGCCCCCAGGGGACCTCAGGATTGAAGAGGAATGAATTCCCCAACTTACAATGTGCCACAGGACGTGTTTGCACACATGTCACCTCAGGCCCCGCCCCCTTCCTTCACCATTGTGCAAATATTCCTCTAAAATCAGCTGAACTACGAATTCCGATTTACTCACCTGTTATCAGGAGAGAACCCAGTGCTGCATCTTTTAGCCCAGCACTGACCCTGAAAGTAATTCTAAGCGTCCTTACCAGTAACTTGTATTTCCTTCCATAGGAATCCATTGTGTGGTTTTCAGCAGAAAAGTTTCTAAGTGCCCATTTTTGAAACGTACGAATATTCCTTTAAAATCAGTCGAACTACGAATTCCAATTTACTCACCTGTTATCAGGAGAGAACCCAGTGCTGCATCTTTTAGCCCAGCACTGACCCTGAAAAGTAATTCTAAGCGTACTTACCAGTAACTTGTATTTCCTTCCATAGGAATCCATTGTGTGGTTTTCAGCAGAAAAGTTTCGAAGTGTCTATTTTCACAAACTAAAAATATTCCTAAAAGATCGTCTGTAAGACTTAAACACATTCTTTCAACTGTTTACAGGAGATTCACCAGTGCTGGATCCAGGATTCACCACTGAGTAAGAAAAAGTAACAATAACACTACTTACCTGCTATGGGAATTTTCTGCCATAGGATAACATTGGTGATTCTATGTCAAAAAATTTCGAAGTGTCAACTTTTAAAATACAATAATATTCCTTAAAACTCACTACTGTAACCAAAATGCTTTTACTCAACTATTTACAGGAGATATCCAAGGACTGAATATAGGATCCAGTCCTGTGGTTAGAAAAGTAAGCCATAAAGTAACTAATTGCATTTGACTAGAAATTTACATTGAGCTCAATGTTGCATTGTGTTTGAAATTGTGTTGTCCATTGCAACAACTGTAACTACTGTACTTAAAAGTCTATTGCCTATTTGCAAAGTATTTAAACTAAAGTAGTTCATTCTGAGAAAGTATATTTTGTATTGTAAAGTATAATGTAATAATAATGTAATAAAAAAAATATATATCTAAAAATAAATAGTTTAAAAAATGTAGTAAATCAGTATTAAAAAAATCAATATAACAACTAATACATTAAAAATTGTCATTTAGAAAACCTTTGAAATTCACAGAAAAAACCATAGGTTTCAGGCCTTATATAGTTAGGAATTAGCATTTAAAAAACCTTTGAAATTCACTGAAAAAACCATAGGTTTCAGGCCTGATATAGTTAGGAATTAGCATTTAAAAAACCTTTGAAATTCACTGAAAAAGCCATAGGTTTTAGGGGTGTTATAGTTAGCTGGACATTTCACTCGAACAAAACCATTGAAATTCCTCCGATATAGTTAGTTGTACTAACTACATGTCGCGTGCCCGCAATCCACTGCTGATGATGTCACATATTACATCATTCATGACATGGTCAGTGACATCACTGATGACATCTCAAATGACATCACTGATGACATCACTGATGACATCATCCACGTGACAATCAGATACACCTCATCATACACTAGTATAACCTTTCATCACTCACTGTAAAATACAGAGTGCCAGATTTAAAACCATTGACACACCAATACAAGTTTCTAAACACCCACTCAGTGATTCCTAGATATATACACACATCTAATCACTTACCTATAGAATCACTCATACATGCTGTCAATGATCAATAGAACACTATCAAATATACTTATACACCTATATCGACATTACACACCAGCACACATCCTAATCACTTATGAAGTCATCCTACTCACTTATGCAAACAATGGATCATACTTAATTTTACTTAGCTATACACTTATAAAAACACCACTTCATCTATTCATATAGATAATAACTCATACTTAGTGTGTTAGAAAATCACTATTACAAGTATACAGTTATCCATACAGTCACTCATACAATCACTGAGTCTTATGTATACTTATTTATATACAACAACTGACACATACACTGGCTTTTATTTTTCTAGTTTGTTGGACATGTACCATTGAGACATATATTTGCTCATCGCCACACCCATAAAGATATTCACTCACCCAAACAACAGTTATAACATATAGTTTGAACTTCAGATACCTACTGAATGAAATATTCACACATCTTTGGGCAGTCACACACCCCCACCGAACCACACACACATTCACTCTCCCATACAAATACTCAGTTAACTAATCAATAACTAAAATAGACTTTCACATAGCTAGTAACCAACTGGAGAAGCAGTTTACACAACAACTGACAAAGTGATGCAGATATTCACACAGTTTAGTCACTATCCAATATATTTAGTGATACACTATAAATTAGTCAAGTAAACAGTCAATCACACTGCTACTAAATCCTCCATCCAGATATTTATATTTATATATCCACTCATTCTTCAATGCAAATTGCTATATATATAATACATATTTAAATAACGAACCAAACCACATTCACTGGATGATGTCATCAGTGACATCATCAGTGATGTCATTTGAGATGTCATCAGTGATGTCACTGACCATGTCATGAATGATGTAATATGTGACATCATCAGCAGTGGATTGCAGGCGCGTGAGATGGAGTTAGTACAACTAACTATATCGGAGGAATTTCAATGGTTTTGTTTGAGTGAAATGTCCAGATAACTATAACACCCCTAAAACCTATGGTTTTTTCAGTGAATTTCTAAGGTTTTTTTAAATGCTAATTCCTAACTATATCAGGCCTGAAACCTATGTTTTTTTCAGTGAATATATATATATTCTATTTAAATACGCTACTGTCTGCCACTAGAGGTGTGAATACCATATCAGTATTTCTATATACGTGAGCTAGCACTATGTTGCTTATGATTGTAGCATTGGCCTTTTAGTCACTATGACAGTAACGATACACTATACGTATAACCAAATATACAGTTCTTTTCAACATTTTCAAAATGGTTAATGCACATGCGGATATGTATTTTGGCATACAAATTTATTTTGGCATGCAAATGTATTTGTTGTTATCGCATTTGGACTTTTAGTAATGGCCGCTAAAGTCACAGACACCACTTGGCTAACATTTTATCTGTTGTTTGTTTCTTCAGCCATGTAAATACCTCTCAGTTTTCACTATACTTCGTGTGATCAAGTCAGTTTCACTAACGAAACGCGTAACGAGTAAACAATAAACTTTTGGTTTTTCCTTTCGAGTGCGAGTCCTTCTATGAAGAAGACGCTGTGTGTGAAATATTTACCGGGAGATCTGCTCGGTTTTTGCTCGCCACCTGCCAATGGGACACGGATTTCAGGAACCTGGGTCATCTGCGGTGAATAATACGGAGAAATCCAACGGCCGGCCGCTTCGATCCCGAGAAAAGCTACTGTGTGGGTGTAGCCGAAGACTACGTGCTTCTCCACAGCCTCCGGGAGGTAAGTGTCTCTTTTTCCCAGACGGGGAGCGTGTGTTTGGTGGGGGGTGGATATCATTTGGGAGCAAGCGTACCCTGCCCCTACTACGCATATTGCTTTAGGAGACACGGTTTTCCCCAACTTTCATCTAGGCTGTACCACGTATGTGCGCTACTTTGGATGATTCGTGCTGACACTGAAATTATATGCGTACTCTTACTATACGAAGCATCTGATGTGGAATGCAGAGAAAGACATAGCGCAAAGTGGCATAAGAAACACGTATTTTCTCCGAGTTGCACTGGTACTTTATCTTCAGTTTTGCGGCAGCAGGAACCTCCAATTCAGAGGAGGGGAAGGAAAAATGACAACCATATTACCAAACATAAGTGCCCTTATGTAAACTAACTTACGCATGGCCACTTGGCTCAAGTGTGCAATCGACTCACTAAACTTGTGTATACCAGCATGGACACTGATGCAGAAAGACGTGCAGCAGCAGTTACACTACTAGCACGTACACCTGGTGTGGGAACCAGTTCACATAAACCAGTCCAACAGATCGACACTTCATTGAATGTGAAACTTAAACGTCTAGAAAAATTTAAAAAATCAGAAACTACAAAATGGTGGGAAGCTATTTCTCTACAGGACTACGTGGAGAAACAAATGGTCCCCAGAGGTCTGAGAATTTACATCATGCCCTCATATGAATCACAGAATCCACGCATGCTGCAGAATTGGCAAGAGAACTCAGCCAACAGTTCCAGAAACATGCTAAATATACTTATTAAGTATGCATGGGAAGACAGGGAGCTAATTCTATCCGAAATAACCACAATCAAAGCAGATTTATCCAAATGTAACGAACAAGATGTGATTCAAAAATTTATGGCAGATCTGAAACCCAAATTACAACAACATGAGGAAGACATAAAGAATCGAAAACAAAGAAAACTCCATAGAGACTGTGTGGATTATGAATCCGGCCGGATACTAACATACAGTCATAAATATGACCACCTGTATAATGACCTATGACCTATTCTCGAAGTAACACAACCATTGGAGAAAGAAGTTAACCCTCCTGTTCCAGAAGCCGATGGATCAGATACCGACATCTCAGCCTCCACTGCGAGTTCATCACTCGAAAGACCAACCTCAACAAGAACTGCAACTTTTTTAGACGAGTTCAGGGTCTTGAGGAAAGGCCGACAAGTACCAAGATCAAATACACAGTCACCGCCGAGAAGGGGAAGAACACCACGAGGCAGAGGCCGTGGAAGAGGAAGAGGGAGGGGAGGAGCAAACAAAGACGCAAAATAAGAAAACAAAGGGAATCAAACAAACACAAAGGAGCCCATGGGAAACAAGACACGCGGCTCAAGATACAGGAAATGATGGATCCGGACATGGTAAATAAAACTATCATTAATCTAAGTGATAAACAATTGACATTCTCTGAGAAAAGCATTTTGTGTCTAGGTTTGACCTTTTGCCCTACTGAAATCTTTAATTATGCTGATACACGCATTGATCTATACAGATTCATTAGAAAGGCCAAATTAAAAAAATGGCAATTTCTGTACAAACGTGACTATGACAAGCAGCTCTCCACTAATGAAGGTGTTAGCCGTCCTTTTCAAAATCTTAATATTGACGATGCAGATATTTTACGAGACATGTATGTTCTAGCCATGGTCAATGGCCTGCAGGACACCATTTCCAGTGAGACAGTGGATTTGGATATCCCTACCGATTCGGCAGCATCCACTAAATTTAAACCCCGGTTTATTTTTTATCCTAACCTCCCCCATGACAACATAGATACTTTTCAAGAGATGGTTACACAATCTCTACTTAAACTCAAACATCAGAAAAACAAGAACATACAGTTCAATTTATCCATTGAACAGAAAGAATTTTTGAAATCATTGGCTAATGATGCGAATATCGTAGTACGCCCCGCCGATAAGGGGGGCAATATTGTCTTGTGGGCTAAACACATGTATATGGAGGAAGCCTACAGACAACTAAACGACACCAAATTTTACATGCAGACCAACATTGACATGTATAATGCCAGTATTTTCGATACCTGGGCGAAACTGAAACTGTGGGAAGAAAAAGGTTACATTACATGGGAAGAATATTGTTACCTGAAACGTGATTATCCAAAACTATCAATCTTGTACCTTCTACCCAAAGTCCATAAAAACACAAATATACCACCAGGGAGACCGATTGTGTCATCTATTGGGAGCATATTGGAAAATGTATCGAAATATGTTGATCACTTTCTTCATGAATTTGTCATAGAACTCCCCTCGTATGTTAAAGACAGCAAAGATTTTTTAATCAAATTAAATAGTATCAAATGGGAACCTACTGATCTCATGGTGACACTCGATGTCAATTCCCTGTACACAATTATAGATCACACACAGGGTATACATGCATGCAAACATTATCTCAATAAAAGACCAATAGAATTTTTAGAACACACCAATATGGTGTTGGAAATGATGCACCTATGCCTGACTAACAATATTTTTATGTTTGACGGTACCATCTGCAAACAAACACTGGGTACAGCGAAGGGGACTTGTTTTGCCCCAAGCTTTGCCAACCTTTTCATGGGCAAGTGGGAAGAGGACATTAGAAAAGACAGTACAATTCTCCCTTTTTTCAGCAAAGTCAAAATCTGGCTGCGATACATAGACGATCTCTTTGTGATCTGGACAGATACCGAACAAATGGCTAACAAATTCATAGAGAAACTCAATGTTAATGATCGCAACATTACCCTTACTAGTAACATGAGCGAGGTTTCAATTGAATTCTTGGACCTACTGATCCAACCTCATCAGGACAAACTTTCGACTAGTTTGTTTCGGAAAACCACAGCAGGCAATACACTCCTTCACGCACTCAGCAGCCACCCAGAGCCCCTCAAATGGAGCATCCCCCATGGGGAACTGCTGAGAGCTAGAAGAAACTGTAGTACCAATAATGCATTTCAACTAGAGAAAGAAGTTATGATTAAGAGATTCAGTGATAGGGGTTACCCCAAGTGGGTCCTCCAAAAAGCAGTTACTAAGGTTAATTCAATCAACCATGCCCAAACATTATCAACTGATACCGATACCACTGACAACATTTCAGAGGGCAGCAACAGAGTAATTCTCACTTACAATGGTAACTCTGGACAAATACAGAAAATACTGACGAAAAATTGGAATATATTGAAAAGTGATCCTATTATTGGTCACACTTTTGAAAACAGACCCAGAATAACTTACAGGAAAGGCCGCAGTTTAAGAGATCTTTTGGTTCATAACGATATCACTTCTAGATCAGCCACAAGTGAACATAACCTCAAGGGCTTCTACCCCTGTGGCCACTGTAAAGCGTGCCGCAATAGCTACATGACAAAAACTGTGACTATTCCGGGGCATACTCTACCTAAAACGATTAACCAATTTTTAACCTGCTGTACTACTTTCTGTGTATATGTATTGATGTGCCCATGTAAACTATGGTATGTTGGCAGCACCACGTGCATGGCAAAGAAAAGAGTGTTAGAACGTATGCGTGCTATCAATAAGAAAGACAGCAATTATCCTATTGCAAGACATTTTGATCTTTTCTATCTATCCAACAGTTCTTTATTGAGCTACTTTGTCCTCGAACAAGTGCATCTTGGCCCAAGAGGTGGGAATAGAACTTTACTACTCCGTAAACGAGAGTCCAAAGGGATAATTGTACTTGAGACCAAGTTCCCCAAGGTCCATAACTTGGATGAAGAACTTAGTGTACACTTACATGATGACTAAATTTTGTTTTATCCCTGCCTTCTGTATACTTTCTGCCTAACCTTAAGTGTATCATTACTTATTTGGTTATATATGTCCTGATGCTGGTTGCTGAAGTATGTTCAATTTTAGCCAATAACAGGTACTATGATGCAATAGTATTACTGTGTGTAATTTTAAATCATGTTTTTGTATAATATTTACTATATCACTTTTTCTTCTTTTTTCTCTTTTTCTGCACAGGAGGAAAGGAAGGGTCGCCACCTCAGCGGATCATTTATCCGTATCGGTTACCCTACCCTTTTCTTCCAGGGTCTATGGGCACAGATAAGAAAATATATCCTTTTCTTTATTATTTTGTACTTGAATTTAATTTTGGGCACTATTGGATTGTAATCAGGAGGATACATTGAGCTGTGGATTCTGAAGTTTTAGTTTGACTTTGGAGGCGTTTGGATTTAACGATGTATTTCCTTATTTTGTGGAACTGCGATATACCATTGACTCTCTTACTACAGTGTAGGAGATGCAAACCATGAACTAATGTAGGCACTATGCCGATTCCATCTATACTGAAAATTATGTATGCATACATACTGTCACTAGAACTGTTTAAATACGCTACTGTCTGCCACTAGAGGTGTGAATACCATATCAGTATTTCTATATAAGTGAGCTAGCACTATGTTGCTTATGATTGTAGCATTGGCCTTTTAGTCACTATGACAGTAACGATACACTATACGTATAACCAAATATACAGTTCTTTTCAACATTTTCAAAATGGTTAATGCACATGCGGATATGTATTTTGGCATACAAATTTATTTTGGCACGCAAATGTATTTGTTGTTATCGCATTTGGACTTTTAGTAATGGCCGCCAAAGTCACAGACACCGCTTGGCTAACATTTTGTCTGTTGTTTGTTTCTTCAGCCATGTAAATACCTCTCAGTTTTCACTATACTTTGTGTGATCAAGTCAGTTTCACTGACGAAACGCGTAACGAGTAAACAATAAACTTTTAGTTGTTCCTTTCAAGTGCGAGTCCTTCTATGAAGAAGACGCTGTGTGTGATATATATATATATATATATATATATATACATATATATATATATATATATATATCCCTTTGAACTTTCCACTCATTTCACACCACATTTCTAAAGCAACATTATGACTCCTTAAAAAAGGGCTGGCTTCCATTCTCTCTGAATCGGCCGTTGTTTCACATACAAAAAACCTAATACTGAACCAGCGGGCCCATTGTAGTATTGCAGTCGGTATTAACATTCACTGGAATGTGACAAAATAATTGCAAGAGATCACAAACCAAGCATAAAGCATGAAGCTTGATGCCCATTGGTTTCCATCTACCCATCGGGATAGACAGAAATGGTCAATATATATCTGATAACTTCATAAACATCTTTACTAAAGATAACCTGTATGTACTGGTTCTCTCAGACACATCTGCTGTTATCAATACAGTAGACACCTGCTTTGCTGCCACAGACTGGTCTGGAAAATGAAACTTTTTGCATTGTTGCTTTTATTGTCTCCCATTATATAATCTAACTGGGCATTTTTTAGTTCATATCTCACCAAACAAAGACTGAAGGTGGAAAAATGTTAAACTAACCCCTCCTTTCTATACAATAACGAACTCCACTCACTCAACCACAATAGCACTTGCCTACCCGTCCTTTCTTATGAATGTAACATTTTCAAGCTTTTAGACAGCCATTTTTTCTTTTGAGGATCCACACTGACAGGACGCAAACTGGGACACATATCCATTCACCTTTTCCTAGAGGAACTGACACATGCAAGACAAGACTCCATCTATATAGCAGTGATCTGGAACATCATCTTCATATCTATCAGGACCGCCCCAAAGCTGCTGCAAGTTAGAATACTCACCCGTTTAATGAAAACTACATCATAGTGCATTAACCGTCCACAACTTAGCTTCCTCTTCTATTACTGGTTGACTTTAAGCTTACCTTAGATGTTGTACAACACTTCACTGCCTTTTGCTAGGTTTGCAATATAGAAATACCAAATACTTACACACACACATACATTCAATGAATACAAAGTACATGCGTTGACACCTCCCCATGTGGGTTCTAAGGTTTCACTGACGTAGCAACCTTACTATTAAATGTCTGGGTTAAAGTGTAGGCCAGCCTCAAAGATAGCATTATTACAGCCGAACTTAACATTCAAGCTTGATCATGCGTAGAAAAATTGATTGTAACACAAGATCAATCATTCCTGTTTTTAGGAAGAGTGGTAAAGCAATTTTTTGTCCCATATGCCACACTCTGTGAGAAATTGTCATCCTCTGACAGCAGGCTTCGTCAACACCATGGAAACCAAAACATGATTTAAAAATCACACAATAGCTGCACACGGAACAACCATTTGTACGAAGGTTATTCCCATTGTTTATACTTTACCACCAAGCACACTTGAGGCTAAAGGCAGGACATATTTGTAATGCGATACTACCTGGAGGTGCGGGTATCTTCTTTAGATGCTGTGTCCACGTGTCCTCCAGAAACCTTCTCCTTAACCACAAAGCCCACCTCGCTGATCAGCGCAAATGTGATATGCCAAGGCGCTCTGCGGATCCTACAAAATGGCCTCCTCTAAAAGTGCTGACATACAACTACTGAGATTCAATTGGTACGTTGGGAATATTATACAATGTGCATGTACTTAGGACAAAACCTGCATAACAATGTGCTGACTGACTGACTGCTTGAAAGTGCTGATCAGTCCGCGAACCTCCGAGGGAGATTAATGTGGTTTGAGCATTTATTGAAGATTATCATTTGTGCAGTGTCACATTTAGCACAAATGATGCTTCAGTTACAGTTCAGTAATATCCCAGCATATTATTTCCAAGACATTTAAGGGTTGAGAGAGTTATTGAAGGGCAGAGTGAACTCATTTGGTTAGAAGGTAAGAGCGCACTGCTAGTCCATGTGTGATTTCTGCAAATGGAATCAATTCTAATCTCATTACACGTGGCAAAGCAATTGTGATAACCTATGTGAATTTTCCCCTTAAGAGAGGGGAGAAAACCAGAAATCACAATCCGTTGGACAGCTTCCATGTAAGAAAGGAAAGCACAGTGGAGGGAAAAATGGCATGGAATTTAGATACTAAATTACTGGCCGCAGGACCTGGCTGCTGAATATATTTTTGTCTCGGATTTCAAAGATTTATTATAATGAGCCCCCTCCTCAAAGAATCCGCAGAATGCTTTGCAAGAGTGCCGCATGATGGCATGCTAAAAAAAGACTCGAGAGTGTTAACTTAGAGACGTGCCCTAGCCGGTGAAATATGAAAGTCGCCTGCGTCTCCTTTCCCCTTCCCTCTCCAATAACGTCATGATTTGTATCTTGTCACCTCACAGGCTCCAAGAAAAGGTTTTTTTGAGCCCTGGTTTTTCTCTTTGTTAATCTTCACCCCTCCACTAGTTTCTGGCAAGTAATATTTTGAGGTCTTGTTTCTAAATCCGTGGCCTCATTGCAGAGTATGTAGGTAGCAATCACCGGCCCTAGGTCTACAACATCTGTGACTACTGACAAGAAGGAATCACATCCTATTTATCTGTAGCTTTAGTAGCTGGCTGGTTGTCTCTGTTGTCAACCATTGTTTATTGCCAAGATGCAATCTCAAATTTTCAAAAAAATAGTGCTTTAAGAATATAAATTGACCGTCATCAGATTAAAAAATCATGTGACGTAATGTCTCCTATTCTAATGACAGCAGTGAAATGATGTTTTCTTATCTTCTACTTGTTCGACACTGGTCACATGGGCTGGCAGATCAGAGTCACATTCGATAGCTTCACTCAGATTTTCTTTGCTAAATGAATATTCTTCACTTTTCATTCTCCCGAATCATTATCATATCAATTAACATTGTCTTTCCATTTTTCACTGCAAGTTCTCTGAAAGGGACAAGCTGTCAAAGAATAAATGTAAGGTAATGGAATTGAAACAACATCACTTTTTATGATGTTATCTTTATGTCTCTGTCTCTTTCTGCATACGTCTTTCTATTTACCCTTTTCTCTATCTATCTATTTATGTATTTCTATGTATTTCTCCCTCCCTTTTTATGTCTTTTGCTCATTTGCGCTATCACCCTCTTTATGTCTCTCTTTTGCTCTTTATCGTTCTCTTTAAGGGCCGGATTTAAAGTTTGTCTGACAGAGCACAATCTGTTAGAGCAGAGGAGGACATCACATCCGCCAACCTGACAAACTACTACTTCAACGTTTTTTCAAAAACAAACTCAGAAAAGTGGAAAAACAAATCCAATGACCTCCACACCCAGGGAGTTTTTCCATGGGTATTAGAGTCATTATTTGTTTTTTTTTGCTGTCCCTCAAGGTCAGATAATACAAGTGCTGTGATGGACAGAAAGAAAAGACATCACATCGTCCACCCTATATTGGACGGGCAGTGTAATCCCTTCCTCCATCGGCTTATACGCCACTGAGAGCGTCGTCTGTGACTCCAACCAGCTGAGGCGTAAGAGACTCTGCAGAAGTTTGGTCACTGTATAGTACATGTGTATATCTTTCTTTCTCCCACAGGTTGAATTTTGACTTTGGGTTTTTGTCATTAAAAATTGGGAGGGATGTAGTGTCCGAGCATGGACACGTTCTAGTGTTCCAACATGCATGTATTACACTGTACACCCACCCACCACCTACGTCACTGGGTCAGGTGACGAGGTTAATAAAAGTGGCCGAGCGCACGTGCTCGTGGCCATTACCCACCACCCCAACTATGTGTCCGTGTCAGTCCTTCTACACAGCATGAGGGCCTAGGGCCCAACATTACACTCCACCAAGCCAGCAGAGGAAAAATTCCATCGATGGAGCCAACTGGGTCTCTGCTGGCGGAAACGTGACAGTGTGCCTGGCTCTAAATGAAGCGGGTAAACCGAGGGTTTGGTGGACAGGGTGCTCCTCCATACTTGTGGCAAAGTACCCTATATGCCAAAGTCTCAACCTAGCCCTCAGTCTTTCTCGCTTCTTCGTACCTTTCTGTCTTTCACTCACACTTTATGCTTAGCTCCTTTTTGACTCACTGTCTCTCTCTCTCTTTGGTGGGTGTCATATCTATCTAAATAAACACGACCAATAATCTAATCTGAATATAGGAATTTCCCACAGGTGCCTGGCTAGCAAATTGCTCCTATGGTAATGATTATGCAGAGCAGCTCCGATCCCCCGTTCTGCACGTGCATGTTGGAGTCCTTTTCATGCGGGGCTCTAGGTATGAACTGCATAGTGGGGAATCTACTGCTATTCCTCAGACAGAATCGAACATTGACAGTCACGAACAATAATGATGTTCTGTATCAATATTTTGTAGTAAGCGCATAATAAATTAGCAAGGGCATATTAAGTGAAGCATGGAAACTGTTTTGTGCACCAGATGTCAATTTGCATACTTAATACCTTTTTTTTGCATTAATTGTGTGTCCGTGCTTCACTTAATATGCTTCATTATGTGTCACAAGTCTGTCAAAATACACAAACCTCAGACCCCGCGATGTTAATCCGCCACAACATTGTCTGATCACAATCATCTATGGTAAGTCAAAACACCAAAGTGTTGTGAACACGTGTGAAAAGGGTAAGTGAACAGAGAAACGCTACTGCACATGGCTAGCCTGATGTTATGTCTTTCCCAGAAACTCAAACCTAAAGAGGGATTACAGGAAATCTGAGTCCTATGCTGGGCGTGCATAATGTAAGGTAAATATAGCAAATGCACGGTACAGATATAGGCTTCAAGGATATCTAAAAAGGACCTGCTTCATGTTTTAGTCCATGGACTGTCCCGTGGGTTCAGCCTGCATGTTGTCATATAAGCAATCACCAATCAGACAACTGTCATTCAATCACCACACCTCTATAACCCATCAAACGTTGTCCATAATCCCTGAGTGCAAGCAGAAGTAATTTAAGTCTTGCAAAGAGGGCGGCTTTCTCCAAACCCCACAGGACTTACGCTTCCTTTACCTCACAAAGAGCCTTACAATGGTGCAACCACACTCACTTGGCTCACAGTGAGTGTGGTTGCAAACCAAGAGGCAGAAGGGAAGGAGTCTATGCAACAAGATAAATACCAGTCAAGATGGAGTGAGGTGGGCACCCTGAAACAACTAGGCATGTGACTGCACAACAAGAGCAATCTTGGATCCTAAATCACCTGGAAGTCACTAATGTCTCGTCTTGTGTTTCACTGGGACCTGGGATTGCACTCTTTGACTTTGGTGTCTGTGAAGAAGAGATGACGGGCACGGCGAGAGGGATGCAGGGGATGTGGAAGGCTGAAGACGCTGTTCTTACAAAGGCAACAAAGGCACGCAAATGATCGGGCAGGTGGGAGCAACTTCTTCGACTCACTAACACTCAATACGGCTGCCCGATTCTCGCATGACCCGCTGAACCCACTCAAGATTGGATGTTCTCATGTGATATTCATTAGGTCCCACATGGACAACATATACTACTATCTGGGAAGACTGCACCATGTTGGCTCAGGCACTTGTGCAGGGATGCTGACCTTGGCCTGAGGCTGCCTGATGTGGGCGGTGGGAGGATCTGGGGATCCAACCATATGTTTCTCTGTGTTTTATAGTCCTGGGGCAGAGTACTGGGGCCTCTGCATTCTGGGTGTTGACCCCATGTGCCTTATTTGTGTGCTAGATATATGGGACTTCTCAGACCTTAGGCGTGCAAGCACAATCCGACACTGAGGCAAGAAGCTGGCAGTCACTGTGAAAGAAGCAGAGCCAGGACGCAAAATGATTGGACCCTCTTGTAGAAAGTGAAAAGGGGCCCGCAAGTCTCCCATATCTAACTGAAGATCATTGGCCTTGGGCTTCTGAGGAGGGACCCCTTGAAGGGCTGGGGTTCCCTGAAGTGTTTGAAGGCAAACTGATGCCACTGTATTACGCCCCTGGTAAGAGGCACAACTCCACGACATGTGAGTTGTTCAGCCAGTGTGCACTGACACAGAGTAACAGAGCAGTTACAGTTCCTAAGCCTACAGTTCAGGCATCTGCCTTTTGTGCATCGCTGTCCCTCGTTTGTTTGCATTCATTGCCCTTCCTTGCTGGCATTTTAAACCACTGGATAGTGCGAGTCTGCTAAACACTTCTACCTACATGTGCACTACTTGGAAACATGGTAGTTGATAAGCAAATGTGTGTTTTTTAGACAGAATCATGGTGAGAACGAGGTAAAAATATAAATGTAGCATGATTCTTAAATATTAGATGAAGTGTAGTTTACACCACCCACATGTGGGATTGTAAACGCATCGCAGAAGGGCTGACAAACAGCTCCGTAGCATTTCACATAAGCCTTCAATCCCCCCACGTCTAAGAAAATCCATCTACATTTAAGTGTACCTCTAACATGAAATACTTCAGTTGCAAAATGTAAAAATTCCCCTGATTCTCAGTGGTTTGAAACACAGTCGAAAACAACCTCTCTCAAGAAATATAATAGCATTTTAGAACACCACTCCTATGCTTATCAGGTAGTTGAGAGAAGAAAAGTGCAAGAGGTTATAGTACGCGCACAACGTAACACTCCCTCCTACCCCACTTCTGATCCATTTCCTGCCCCCACCGGGCCCAATAACTTTAGGAATCGGGTTATATTGTCCAAGGCGTAGACTTTTATTCATATCAAATCAGGTGACTCACCACAAACCATTACGAGAGTAAAGTATTCTATTTAGATAAATATCATTAATTCACAGCATCAAACTCTAGCGACATTAACATGTCAAAGGCAGAAAGTCAATTAGGCATGACATTACATTTGAACTTCCGCTTGGCCTTACACTTGAATTAAAACTTGGCCAACCCACTCAGCTGCGCACATTGTGCCAGCAGGCCCCAGCTTGCTACAGCAAACAGTTGTATATTAAGAGCGAAAAGCATTGTACTTGGATATATCATTATTCACAGCTTCAGATTTTTGCGACATCCACATATCAAATTTGGCCGACTCGGCCGACCCACTCAGCTGCTCACATTGTACCGGGAGGCCCCAACGCGCTACAGCCAACAGTTCATTACTTGAAATCCAGGGCACCGCATAGCTTGAATTTGCCCGACTCAGTCCGCTGTGCACATTGTGCCGGCAGGCTCCAACGCGCTGCAAACAGTTCATTACTTGAAATCCAGGGCACCGCATAGCGCACCAGCCCTCCGGGGTACCTGAACACAGGCAACCTCCCCAAAATATCACTCAGTCCATAAGTTGCGGGTTAGGGCAGTAGAGTCCAGGACGACCGGCAGGTCAGTCCCCTCCCCGCCTACCCTTTGCACACTTCCATCCTACCCCCTCCTGGGGTCCATGCAGTCGCTGATCCTCTATTGCCGTGCATGCCCCTTTGCTGTTATCTGTCAGCGCTCCGCCTTGCTCTACTGCCGGGTGGGTGGGTGGTTTCAGACGCTCCTGCGGCTTCCCAGGGATCCAAGGAGACAAAGAGGACGAGATCCCTGGGACAACGCCTTAAATAACTTCGTGATTAGTTTCAGTTTCCTTTACGTGTAGGAGACGCCCCCCTCAATGATTTCATTCCTTCTACCAGCACCCCGGAAGAGGAGGCTCGGCTCTGTGGCGCGACTAAGGGTGGCCCTCCCCTAGGCGTGGGGGGTGCCTACTCATAGTACGCGCACAACTTAACACTCCCTCCTCCCCCACTTCTGATCCCTTTCCTGCCCCCACCGGGCCCAATAACTTTAGGAATCAGGTTATATTGTCCAAGGCGTAGACTATTATTCATATCAAATCAGGTGACTCACCACAAACCATTACAAGAGTAAAGTATTCTATTTAGATAAATATCATTAATTCACAGCATCAAACTCTAGCGACATTAACATGTCAAAGGCAGAAAGTCAATTAGGCATGACATTACATTTGAACTTCCGCTTGGCCTTACACTAGAATTAAAACTTGGCCAACCCACTCAGCTGCGCACATTGTGCCAGCAGGCCACCAGCGTGCTACAGCAAACAGTTGTATATTACGATCGAAAATCATTGTACTTGAATATATCATTATTCACAGCTTCAGATTTTTGCGACATCCACATATCAAATTTGGCCGACTCGGCCGACCTACTCAGCTGCGCACATTGTGCCGGGAGGCCCCAACGCGGAACAGCCAACAGTACATTACTTGAAATCCAGGGCATCGCATAGCTTGAACCTCCCCAAAATATCACTCAGTCCATAAGTTGCGGGTTAGGGCAGTAGAGTCCAGGACCACCGGCAGGTCAGTCCCCTCCCCGCCTACCCTTTGCACACTTCCATCCTACCCCCTCCTTGGGTCCATCCAGTCGCTGATCCTCTATTGCCATGCATGCCCCTCTGCTGTTATCTGTCAGCGCTCCGCCACAGGGTGAGAAGGTCCCTGGTGCACTCGCCCTCCCGCTCCCCCCCCCCCGGCGCTGACTGTGCTGCCTAATAGCTCAGTATATTTTTGATAAGATTTCCCACCCTTTCAGCTAACCAGCTGCAGCAGAACCCGACGGAACAAACCCTTTTCTTATCTGCAGGTAGTTGTGCTGATTTGTGGCCAGCGTGCCCCGTTTATGAAAACCCCTACGACCTGCGGTATTAATTCCGACCACTATATTAACGGTGCCGGTAAGTAACATGACTGCAAAGCTCAGGAAATGGAATGTCGTCCCGGAGCCGAACTCTAATGCTCTCTACCCTATAGGAAACCATTATGACAAAAGCCGTGCGTTGAAGATATTTCTGTTGATTTACAGCTTCCCCCTGCTGTCTGAGGTTGCTCCCAATTTCTTGGATCTTGTAAATATACGGATAAAACCCGGGACACAACTGGCCACCCATGGGTGTTACTGCTGGTGTACTTATGATATTGTACCACATAAGGTGTAATTCTAGTGCACCGGAGATGAAACCTGTGAAGACGTTACCGCATCACCACCCCTATAAAGGGGTCCAAGGTGTCAGGCCTTTTACCAGGTTAAAATATTGGACTTGGATATATAGAACACTATTCCTTGTAACAAACTGTATTGACATCCACCTGTGAACGGCAGTCAGGAAAATTAGGCACGATATTACATTTGAACTTCCGCTTGGCCTTGTATTAGTGAGCTGTGCACATTATGCCAGCAGGCCCCAATGCGCTACCGCAAAAAGTTTAGGACTTGCAATTTGGGGCGCTTGACCATACCTTGAATTAGTATTTGGCCGACTCGACCATTGTGCCAACAGGATTTAACGTTCCAAAGTCAACAGTTCATTACTTGCCATCTAGGGCACGTAGCATTACATTTGAACTTGGGCGACTTAACCGACCCACTCCGCTGCGCACATTGTGCTAGCCGGCACCAACGGCCTCCGGTGAAGTTTATTACTTGCAATTCAGGGCATGTGGCCTATGACAACCTAAACCAAGCGGCCTCCAGAGAGGCTGGACCTGCTGTGTACTCCAACTGAAACACGACCTCCTGTAAATGACTCAGCTTATGTTGTGCTAAATTATTTTTGAGCCTGGAACGACTAGTGCGTTTCATTGAACTGGTGACACGTATTCAGTCCCTTCCACTTATTGCTTCTATTTAACCCAAGTGCTTATCAATTGTCATTCAAAATGAGTGCCAAACAATACGAAAATTGTGTTGCCCCTGTTGAAGGCAAGCTGTAGAGGTTGTCTATATAATTAACTATTCCGGCCCCCTCAACTGCACTCATTGTGCCAGCAGGCCCTACTACGCTGCACTTACTGCATCTATTTAACCCAAGCACTTATCAATTGTTATTGAAAGGAAGTACCGACCAATAAGCGAAAAATGATGTTGCCCTTGTTGAAGGTAAGCGGTAATTGACGGATTTATGATTCATTTATTGCGGCCCACTCAGCTGTGCACATTGTGCCAGCATGCCCGACGCGCTGCAGCAACCATTTCGGTACAGCAACCATTTCTTATGCATTCGTATTTGGTTGTTCCTGCTACTGCGCTTACGTGCCGCCACTATGGCTAGTAGGGTGGCACTGAAAGTTGTCTTAACCGCCCTTGACGAAAGGAATATAGTCTGTTCAACATGGACAGGGGCTGATTGTCCCAACTTTGGGTGGAAGGTGGTCGTCATGAGACCATTGCCTCAAAAAGGATTGTGCCCTGGCTCTGTAGCTCTATAGACTTATTAGAAGGATCATGTGTTTAGCTGCAAGCATGGGTATGGAGGCTGGTACCAAACTGACCCAGGCGAGTTAAGCCGGACCTACTCCCTCTGGAGAAAATTAACCCTCATTGGCACTGGTAGGAGTAATGTGACCGAACATTTTGCAAGAAAACGCCAGTAACAAAACTGCGGGTGTTATTGCTGCCAGGGCGCTCATCCTTGCAAGTTGTATTAAATCTGCAAGCAAAACTTCGCTGGATCTACCTTCATAGTACTGTCTTATCACTGGTTACTTAAAGGGGCAGACCCTACACCCTAGTCCTGTCCCCGCACATGTGAACAAGAACTTAAGTCAAATTAGCCAGAATGCCTGTAGTGTTTCCGCCTTATTCTGGTGCAAGGAAAGGGAACTGCACGACTCTGCAAAGGCCAGGCTATATTTACCTGTGAGCCCAATTGCCTCTAATATACAAACCAATCACCACAGGGAGCACAAAATTCCTTCCCGTCCATGCCGGTACAGCTATTGTGGTTATCCTGACGTTCCTGCCAGGCGCCGTTTAGAGCGTATACTGCCGTGATGTCTTCGCAGTGCACCTCCCCCGATCATGTAAGGGAAGAGAATAACCAGCTATTAATGCTTGGTGTACGTCCGCCTTTATTAAACAAAATAAAATGCATTTGTTTTTCCTGCGACTGAGGAGGCTAGCCCTCATGATTACCCACATATAATATATACACCCAACCTTAACATTGGTGTTCTGATTAAGTGTAGCGACTTAAACCCTGTTCTCCCAAAAGCTAACTTGGCAGGTCTGGCTGTAACATCACCTATAGATAATTGTGTCCATGTAATCTTAAAATTTACTGATTGTAAAATATTTCCGACAGAGTTTAAGTGTATTACGCCGTTATGCGTCCGTCTTGATGCATTAGATTTTCACTGCATCATTGTATGTAATGCCCTGCCTAATTCCAGGCTATGCCAGCATGTTAGCGAATCCAACATAATAAAATGCGAACTATAATTACAAGATTCATTGACATTGACCAACTGCGGGAGTACCAGTTTAGCAACTATGTTAATTTAAAGGGTATTGATTAAAAGCTTTTAGAGATGCATGGGAGCTGCCAACAAGGTCCCCAGCAGACACTGGCAATCCAGACAGATGGAAAGGAGCTATATTAGGAGTATGATAGGTAGGGCACATAAGCCCGGTGACATTATGCGCCTGGTACATTATTAACGGTGGCCCCTTTATCTTACCGGCCCCATAACAACCTTATTACCAGTGTTGTGCATGCACTCTGCACATCCTGTCGGCCCCTGATGAAAGCCAAACCTCCGTCACACTGCTGCATGCACCACTGGTCCGCCCACCATTTGTACAGCTATCGCACCGTTATCTGAATCCCCCATTGCAAACCAACCAATCAGCCTAACAATTGGTTGCAGGTTCTTATTTTTGTGTTTTTTAATTATTATTATTATTATTATTAGTTAACATTAAGTGTCAAAATTGCGCCCTTTAGAAAACGTTTTTTTAAAAAAAAAAATTATTTTTTATACCGTTCCCACCTAGGCGAAGGCAGGAATCAAACCCCCTAACTGCCGCCACCATAGTCACAAGCCTACCCACAGTGCCCATGACTTTGCTTCCATATTCAAAACAAAAGGACTGTTATTTGTACTCCTACATGACAGCGTCAATTACCAAGCAATAACAACGGGAGCAAGCAATACATCCATATCCTGGCCGTGTACAAGATGAAAAGAGCAGGAATCCAAAGCCCCGCCCCTTCTACAAATGAGCAGGCCTTCGCATCCCGGGCAGCCCTGCAAGCCAAGCCTGCTCCCCGCCATGGCCCCAAGCGCCGTAAAGCACAATACCGAAGCAGGACTCGTCCCCTACGCACTGGGGATAGTAATTGGATTGATTAGCAATCACGAGTCCCATGTAGACATGCACTGCTACGTATGACCCCCCCAAAAGGCTACACTTCCACCACGTTTCTGGCAGCCATTGTGAGGTTCACCCTAAGTAACAGCCACCATGAAGTCCACCCTGCCACGAACTGAAATGGACCCCCACAATGAGGACCTGTAACGCATGTTAAGGTCCCGCGAAAAACTGCACCCATGCCAACTGCTGCAGCGCATGATACCACCACCTGCCAGAAAAGTAGGTAAAACTGTCTCTCCAGGCTGGTATCGCGGTGCACCATAATGGACATGACACTTCAATGTCATACGTTTCGCCAAAGGAAGGGAAAACTAGCCCTTGGCAATCGAACAGTTAATAACCGCACATATAAAAAACAATGCGGCATGAGGATGGCTATGCCACCTTATCCACGCACCTAGGCCACCCCACCCAGGCGTGTCACTTCTATCCCTCACAGCCCAACAACTCATAATGCGGCGAAAAATAAGACAATTTCGAGGTTTTTTTTGTTGTTTTTTTTATAGCTGATGAACGTCACGGTATCTCCCCCGCACCAGAGCAGCGAGTTTAAATTAATGAAATCACCGCGCATCTTTAATTTTGCGCGCATACTGAGCGCAAATCCCGTCCGGGCCAAATCCAAACACTGCCAATGTAAAAACATAGGTCGATGACATGATCTCTATTTGGCTCAGCTGCATTCAAAGAGTTGTGCGTTGCAACTCCATCTATGTGCCAGAAGTACACAGTTTGAAAATATGCGTAGGACCGACAATCAAAGGGGTAAAACAATGCCGTTTTTACACTGATGTAGTAATGGTAACTATTAGAGCTCTTTTCGTGTGGTGTACAGGCTGCACTGCGGCGCGTAACAGAAACACCAGCTCCTCCCTTTACAGTGACTTTCCAGAATGAGAGAGGATAGACGCCCTCTGCATAACACGGCCGCCTCCCGCTGACTTGTGTGATGTACATTCGAGACGGGGGCATCCCCTGAGCACCGCACCACAAACCGTACCACCAAAGCGCATTACTGGCGAAGACGACGCTCAATCATTGAAACCACCCAACCATATAGGGGCACGCCCTCAACAACGCGGCAGCCTCAAAAACCATATCGCTTCCCGCACCACAAAGCGGCCTCGGTACCTCCCTGATTAAACATTTAAATACATATAAAATACATAAAGGCAGTTGCAGGCATTAAAATCAAAAGAAAATGACATTAGAAAGAAAAATTAACTAAATGCAAATTCCCATAAGTGGAATCGAACCCTAGTACTTGGATTATGACTTGTGAATTACTTAACTGCAAACCTCCGTCATTTATGAACGCTACGCCAAGGCCTCCTTGAACCCACCGCACCACACTTCACCCTTTCAGACGCTCCTGCGGCTTCCCAGGGATCCAAGGAGACAAAGAGGACGAGATCTCTGGGACAACGCCTTAAATAACTTCGTGATTAATTTCAGTTTCCTTTACGTGTAGGAGACGCCCCCCTCAATGATTTCATTTCTTCTACCAGCCCCCCGGAAGAGGAGGCTCGGCTCCGTGGCGTGACTAAGGGCGCCCCTCCCCTAGGCGTGGGGGGCGCCTACTCATTGGCATCGGTGACTCAAAGAAAGGCAGGATGTGCTACTCAAATTCTAAAGACAAGACCTGAGGAATAGGCATGCTAGCTCCATGTACCCAGCTGAAGGGAATTTCTTTTGGCAGTAGAGTGGAAGACGCCATAATAGAATGGACCAGCCCAAGGGTGGGCATAGTAAGCCCAAACAGCTTAGTGGGCTTGAAGCTCCCTCAAGTCATAAAGCAAATCATGTGCTGAAAATTAAGGATGCAGGTAGCACGGGAAAGTTATTATTTTAAGGTTACTACTATTTAGCAGTGAGTTGAACCATGCAAATTGGAATCAGGCATGAACCTAAATACCAGAAGAGAACAAGGAATGCATCCAAGGGAGAATTGAATTTACCCCAAATATGCCCCGCCAGGGGAGTAGGAAACCTTTTAGCCGCCAGGGAAAAAATAGCCGAAAGAAAGAAGGGGTGGGGGAGGCACCCCCAGTCATTGGGCTCTACCCCCACCCCAGAACGGATGCAACATTCATTCTGATCCCCTGAAGGCAGTTTAAGGGGTTAACCACCAATCTCTCTCCCCCACGAGGGGATAAAGCCCACTTGACACTAGGCCAAAAACAGGCCCCAAAAGAAATTGAAGGGATGGGACTGCGCACCTGGGCACCGGGCTGTGTAACAACCGCAGAACTGGCATAAAAGTCTTTCTGCCACCCCAGGGAGCAGATAGAGTGTGTTTACCCTCAATCTTCCTGGCCAAGCTTGAGACCATGCCTCCCAGAACAAGTGCCACAGACTTGACTTTATGCCCCCCAGGGGCAGAAGGGGGATTATACTTACAACATTCCCCCTAAGGGACATCAGGGAAAAAAGGTCTAAAGAAAAGAAGAGGTGGGGCGCCCCACCGAGGCATCAGACCATCCGCCCACTCTGAATTGGCACAACAGACTGTCTGCCACCATAGGGGTGGACTCAAGGAGTTTACCCATCCACTCTGCCCCAGGGAGGAGAAAGGCCACTAGACACCAGGGAAAAAAAGTTCAAAAGAGGGTGGGAGGCATCCCATGCAGGCATTGAGCAGTGACCACACTTCAGAACAGGCAAAACTGTCTTTCTATCCCCCGGTAGTGGATTGGTGGAATTTATCCCAATCCACCCGCCATGCAGGCAGAACGCTCACTAGCTAGCAGGGACAAGAGGTGAAAAAAGAAAGGAATGGGTGCCCCACCTAAGCATAGGCCCATGCCCCTACTCCAGAATGGGTGCATCAGACTTTCCACTCCCTCTGGGACTCTATTGGGGAGTATACAATCATCTGCCTTGCTCAAGTAGGAGAAAACCCACTAGACCCCAAGGACAAAGAAGGGTAATAAAAAAGAAAGGGGATCTCCCGCCCAAGCATCAGGCCATTCCCCACCCTAGAACAGGAGCAATAGTCCTACTGCCTACCCTGGGTGGGCAGATAGAGGGTGTGTACCCTTAATCTGCCTCACTGGAGAGGGCAGGCACTAGACACCAGGGACAAAAATGCTAAATAGTTGCCAGGCAATACCAGTGGAAGATTGCCATTCAAAAAGCATGGTGAAACTACTACCAGGGAAGAATAAACACAACAATAGGGAGGACAGCCATCAAATCAGGAGCAGGGAATTGATATAGGCAAGACAGACATCCAATTATGAGCAAGGCACAGACACAAATCCTACCTTGAGTATGTTTTATTGGTGTGGGTACAATGTGTCTGAAAAGCAAGTTAGATGGCAAAATTGGTTTCCCATCTAAGAATCCCTTCTAAGAAGCTCTGTCAACAATTTTGGTGTTGAACAGATTTGTAAATGGAGCCATAAAGGAATATCCATAATTTGAAAGTGTAATTCGGATCATTAGGTACCAATAATTACCTCATTTATATTTTAGGATTAAGGAGCCAGATGTACAAAGGGCATCATCAAACCTTTCAAATAGGTAAATCAAAGGGTCTGCGAATGCTTAAACCCTTTTTCCTATGTACCAAACTTATTTAGTGATTCAGAAAAGTGTTTCTGAATCGCTAAGTGTTTATGATTTTGTATTTGGAAGGGACATGTTATAGGCGTCACTTCCAAATTCTAAATGGGGATGATAAGCATCAATGTTTTGCGACCTAAATACAGTCACAAAACATTGATATTTTACCGACACCTCAAAGTAGCTGCGTAACGCATTCACAAAAGGCAAAGGGCCCCCTTGAGACACTTTACCCCATGGAATGTGAAAAAAATAAGAGGAGGCAGTGGTCCACATGACCGCTGCCTCCTCTTAAACAAACACACAAAAAAAGTCTTTTTAAACGCAGTGCTGTTTCCTTTAAGGAAAACGGGCTGCATTTTAAAAATGGTTTGCCTTATTAAAAAGCAATCACAGACATGGTGGTCATGGCAGCAATTCGTAGTGGGTCACAATTCGTGACAAACCTCAATAATATTCATGTGGTAGGTCGAATTACAAACCCATGTGATTTGTTTTTTTCCAAACTGACCTATGAGGAAATAGGTTGGATTACAAAATACCACATTGGTTACAAAAATATTGGCTACAAATTGAAAGCAGTGTTGTGCCACTAGTGTTTAATATACCTGGCCCTCAGTTCACTAATGTTTAATGTTTAATGGCAACAGCTGTCACAAAGGCTTACCAAATCAGAGATATATTGAATTATAATTAAGGAGATTATAATGTAAGTGTTAATTCAGTTTGATCATCCGTCTCATGTTCTGAAAAGTATAGAAAGAGCTGGTGTTTTAAAATTACATAGGTGACCCTAAGAAAACCAACACCATATTTAGGATACCAGGATTGGAAGGAAACAGCTTTTAGTGAATGCCTTTAGCTGGAAATTAAAAGATGCAAAAGAAATTTGTGACTATTTCAAATGTTTATTTTTTTGAAAGATGTTTTTCATTTATGCAGACCCGTATTCTATATTGTTCTATATTGTTTTGTGCATCCTGCATATGTTTTCACTTTCATGCAATTACAAATATGACATTGATCAAAAACAGAATCAAATATATACTTTTGTACTGCCTCCATCACTGACTATAGTATAACATTAAATCGAGGAAAACAATATTGACATACCAGTTAATTGCCAAAAAATATTGACAACCTAAATATACCAACCTCATACTTAAAAAGTAAAATCATAAATATTGACAACAATGTCTTTGAATAAAATATCTACAATGCAACAATATTGAAATAAAAAATAAATAAATACAAAATACCAACACTATGTTTAAACTAATGAAACATAATAATAAAAATTATGAATATCCAACTATTGAACATCGGATAATGTACATTGTTAAAAAAGCAATTAAAATTACATATAAAAAATAACATGAAAATACAATACTTCTAACAAAAATACTAATTAGCATTGACCATAAATGTTTAAAATAAGTCAAACTACTCTCCAAACAGCAGAGCAAATTAAACTGAAAACAATTGGTAAATAGAAGTGTTTTCCCAATTAAAAAACATGCAAAAATTACAAAAAACATGCAATAAAATGCTTTCTAGAAAGCAATTACAGCAGGACAGAATCACTCTGCAGGATTAAAACTCAGCATAGCTAAAAACAAAAATCAAAGTAAGTTTTACAACAAATGTCACCTGAGAATAACTAAAAAATAGAACTAAATACATGTCACAAATCTCTACAACTTTTCTATATATTTACTTTTCCAAAATACAGGTGCATCCACTGCAAGAAGACAAAAGCCAAAAAGAAATTAAAAATGAAGCCACAGACATCTAAACATCCGAAGTACATGAAATACAAACTCAATAGTAAGTACGACAATTGAAGCACAGAATTTACTACATACACATAATTTAAAAATAAACTAAAATAAATAAGAAATAATAAACTTACACAAAAAACATATCGTTTCCTCTGAGCAGACTGCAACAAACGAAAACTGTCCCCAAAAAGACCAGCAAATAGCCCTACGGAAACAAAAATTTACAAAGTAAAGACAATATCCAAAGCTAGTACAAATGTGCGACTACAATGTAAGAATGTTAACCCAAATATTATTACACATATTATATTTTAAAATATATTTTATATATTCTAAAACCCACAGATAAAACAGCAACATATTTCAAATCCCAAAAGGTGAACCTGCTGTTAAGATATAGAGGATATATTTATAGTAAGGAGAGCCCTACCAATGAGAAATCACACTGGAAATACATAACAAATATTACTCAAATGCATGCTACGGCAGGGCTACCTCTAAAAAATTGTGTTGTAGAAGGTGTTAGGGAACATAATCATCCCCTGTTAGTACAGAAAAGTAAGTGAAGAATGTTCTACAAAACCTGAAAGAGTTCACAAGAGCCAACAGGAACAATACCTAAAAATATAATTCCAAATGTTCCTGAACAAGCAACAGGCCAACACCCTGGCATAGCAAACCTAAAAATAGTAATTGCCGGAATATATAGAACATTAAGGGAAACACCAAGAGCATCTAAAAAATATGACTAATTAAACATCCCGAACACTTATTAACGCATCATAAAAAGACACCTTTTTACTATATGGAAACCACAATAAAAGAATAATAATTTATGTAAATAACAAACTTTAAAACAATGTAACCCATGGATTATGCACAGCACACCTGAGTCATGCCTGCCCTAATTCAGCAGACTATGCACAATACATGGTCAATACCAAGAGTACAAACATCCTAGTAATGTATGCACTCGTACCAAAGTTTAACTTACAATAAAAAGATACTTGGGTTAGTTGCCTGCACTGATGAAGACCTATATACCACCTCAAGTATCACATTCTATGGTAGAATGTCTAATATAGCACCGTATCCCAAGAGGCAAAGGCAAATTGTGCAGTGGAAGGGTAGCACCGTTCCTTCCAAGGAACACATGAAAAAAGCCACCCTAAATTTAAAAAAAAGCACAAAGCTACTATGGAAGAGGACTGAAACAATCCCTAACCCAAATCAAGTCAAAAATATCTAAAACAAGATGCATAAAATCCTAACATGCAAAGTAGGGCTAACAACAATTCCCTATCATATCTAGAATCATAGCAAGAACCCTCTTTCATAATCATCACACTAAACAACAACACAATTTAAAACTTCCCAATAAATTAAAATATATAATGTATTTCTAAATAATATTAAACCAACTTTCAAGTATCAATCAAAAAAATATTCAAAACACAATTGTTCAGTCTGATAATTAAAAATATAAGAAATATTTAAAAATACATTTACAAACCAACAAAACCTGAATTCATTTAGATAACCAACATTTGTCTATTACCTATACATGTATCCTAACACAATAAAAAAGTACATCAATACATAATAAATCAACAAACATAGAATCACCAACTTAACTTTCCCCTCTCAACAACATAAATAAATTAAATAAAACAGCACTTACAATTTCGTAGCTGAAGTCCTGGTAAGTAAAATGATTATTCCTCTAAAAGTCACAAAAAATCAATAAAAAAGAGTCGACAAGAATAAAACATTCAATATGACTGCAATAAACTAAAGAATACATCCTAAGCTCCCAAAATATAACAACATTGAGTAAATACTCCAGGAAAACTAACAATCAAGGAAAATGTAAAAAATAATTTTGGTTAAAAATAACCAACCAAATTTCCTTTCCTTGAAAAATAAAAAAAACGCATCCAGGTCAGAAATAAACTCAGATGTCTGAAAATGAAACCTGTCAAGAAAATACATATAAACCCATCCAAATTACATTTACAATAAAAGCCGTAGAAACAATCATAAATTGATTTAAAGAAATGCATGCAAAATGCATATAAATATAACAACTTAGAATAAGGTCTGCTACACTACCCTAAAATAGCTAATACTCCTACACTAACAAAGAACACACTCAAATAACAGTAATTAACACACTCTAGCCAAATTATCTCCTAACACTTTCACCCACCACTAAACTCTTAGAAAACAACTTTGTTAGTCTGACTCGAACCAGAAGCAGGAAGGGAAACTGCAACCACAAAGTCAGCAAACAGCTTCAAATGACAAAGACAGACTACAAAATTTAAAAAAATGGAAAAAATTGTGGAAAAATTAGGAAAAAATACAACTTGCATCCCACTGGAAAAAATAGAAGAAAATTAATTAAATGATGTATTAATATTTGTAAAATAAGCAATATGCTAAAAATTTAACAATGCAGTTACTTGTTGAAGAAAATATATAATATTTTAATTGTACATATTATTTCAGAAGGGTCTTGAAAGAATCCTCTAATGCTGAGCTTCTAATATGGTCAGGGAGAGGGTTCCAGCGTTTCAGGCCCAGTTAAGAAAAGGAGAGACCACCTGCTCTTGCCTTTGTTGATCTTGGGAATGTATAGCAATTTGTGATTGGCTGAGCTTAGTGTTCTTCAGGATGGTATATTTTAATTTCATTGCAGATATACGTGAGGGCTTTTATTTGGGTGACCCTAAGTGTTATGGTCAAAGCTTTAAACTGCATTATTTATTCATTGGAAAGCTAATGTAGGCTTTTCAAGCCATTTCCAATTTATTGTCATTTGGGAATGTTCTGGACCCGAGCCAGTCTGTTTATCAATGCTTGGGGAGATTCTAAAAGCAGAATGTTGGCATAATCAAGTCTAGATGTGATCAATGTGTGGATAATGATTATACTGATGCATTCCGGCAGGAATTTGAGTGTCTTTCTTAGAGATTTCAACTAAGAGAAGCAAACTCCTGAGGTAGCATTTGCATATGACTTAAAGGATAGAGCATTGTCTAGCTTAACCCCCAAGTTTTTGGCAGCGGTGGATGGTGCCAGGGGGAGGCCTAGTTCCCTAGGCCACAGAGCCAGGTCTGATGCATGGGATGCACTGAATATCAGAATATCAGATTTTTCCGAATTTAAGCAGAGACTGCTTTTGTCCATCCACTCTACCACTGCCCATAAAAAGCACTGAAAATTTGCTGAGACTTAGATGTCAAGGTGTTTGAAAGCAAACATCAACTGGGTGTCATCAGCATATGATGCTACATTGAAACCCCACACTTGAATAATGGCAGCTAGGGGAGCCATTTAGATATTGAAGAGACTAGGGCTCAAGGCTGAGCCCTGTGGTATTCCGCAATTGACCACTCTGCAACCCGGTGTAAAATGGGGGAGATTAACTACTTGCTTTTGGTTGGAGAGAAAGGATTTCATCCATTTCCATACGGTGACCAAAAATTCCTGCATTCTCCAGCTGTTGGAAAAGAATACTATGCAACACCATGTCAAAAGCAGACGATAGGTCTAGCAGAATCACAATGGTGTTTGTGTCCAGATCGAGTTGGGTTTTAATAAACTGTGTCAGTTCTAAAAGTGTCATCTCTGTACTGAAACCCATCTGGGAGCCAGATTGGGAAGGATGTAAAACGTTAGTCACCTCTTTAACTTGGTAATCTGGTGATTAACCATGGATTCCAGCATCTTTCCAAAGGCAGGGAAAAGAGAGATGGGTCTATAGATGAGAGGACATGTAGGGTCCAAGTTGTTCTTTTCAATAAAGAGGCAGGACCAACGCCTCCTTCCAACACACTGGCACTGAGTCAGACTCAAGGGAAATGTTAGAGAGGGTGTTTATCTATGAGTTCAAGGGCTGTGAGGCACTTTTGAGGATATGTGGAGGGGATAGATACAAAGAAGAGCCCGAATGAGCTTTTAAGATCAAACATTCCTTCATAAAAATCTTATTGACGAAAGAGAGTTGGGAGTTCAATTATTGGGCGATAGATCCACGTGGCACTGACACAATTTCTTTAGTTTTTGAACATTTGGAGACCTGTTGGACACCTACTCATGGAAAGATTCTAATAGGTTATTGACAAACTCCTGTGATGGCAGTGTATATTGATTATATACAGATATGCTTTGGCTTTTTAAAATATGTTTCCTATACTTTTTGAGGGCTAGTTTATACCTGAGTTTATCTTCTTCCAGAAAATTGTGCTGCCATTTCCTCTCTAAAGTTTAGCACTTTAGTTTTTCCGCTTTAAGTGTTGTGGAAAACCAAGGAGCGGAAACAGAAGTCCTTCTACTTTTATTCTCTCTTAAAGGCATTATGTCATCAAGAATGGTCTTGAGGTCAGTATTGAAGGAGGATACTGCTGAATCAATGTCTACAGATTGATTGACCACTATTTGTGAGCAAGCCATGTTTAAGGTGGAGTCAGCAAAGGAGTGTCAGGGATGGCATGAAGATGGCTCCAGGTTTTTTTAGGCTCATATGGAGGGTTGGTGTAAGCAAAAAAGGAACTAAGGTGTGGTCTGACCGCGCTAGCTGGCATATTGGAAAAAATTATGTCAAGATTATGCCACTGTGATGTCATCAGTGATGTAATTTGAAATGTCATCAGTGATGTCACTGACCATGTCATGAATGATGTAATATGTGACATCATCAGCAGTGGATTGCGAGCGCACGAGTTGTAGTTAGTACAACTAACTATATCGGAGGAATTTCAATGGTTTTGTTCGAGTGAAATGTCCAGCTAACTATAACACCCCTAAAACCTATTGTTTTTTCAGTGAATTTCTACAGTTTTTTAAATGCTAATTCCTAACTATATCAGGCCTGAAACCTATGGTTTTTTCAGTGAATTTCAAAGGTTTTTTAAATGCTAATTCCTAACTTTATCAGGCCTGAAACCTATGTTTTTTTCAGTGAATTTCAAAGGTTTTTTAAATGCTAATTCCTAACTATATCAGGCCTGAAACCTATGTTTTTTTCAGTGAATTTCAAAGGTTCTCTAAATGACAGTTTTTAATGTATTAATTGTTATACTGATTTTTTGATACTGATTTACTACATTTGATTAAACTATCTATTTGTAGATATTTTTTTTTTATTACATTATAATTACATTATACATTACAATACAAAATATACTTTCTCAGAATTAATTACTTTAGTTTAAAAACTTTGCAAATAGGCAATAGACTTTAAAGTACAGTAGTTACAGTTGTTGCAAGGGGCAACACAATTTCAAAGACAATGCATCATTGAGCTCAATGTGAATTTCTAGTCAAATGCAATTAGTTACTTTATGGATTACTTTTCTAACCACAGGACTGAATCCTAGATTTAGTCCTTGGACATCTCCTGTAAACAGTTGAGTAAAAGCGTGTTGGTTACAGTAGTGATTTCTAAGGAATATTATTGTATTTTAAAAGTTGACACACATTTTTTCACATAGAATCACCAATGTTATCCTATGGCAGAAAATTCACTTAGCAGGTAAGTAGTGTTATCGTTACTTGTTCTTACTCATTGGTGGATCCTGGATCCAGCACTGGTGAATCTCCTGTAAACAGTTGAAAGAATGTGTTTAAGTCATACAGACGATTTTTTAGGAATATTTTTAGTTTGTGAAAATAGACACTTAAAAACTTTTCTGGTGAAAACCACACAATGGATTCCTATGGAAAGAAGTACAAGTTACTGGTAAGTACGCTTAGAATTACTTTTCAGGGTCAGTGCTGGTCTAAAAGATGCAGCACTGGGTTCTCTCCTGATAACAGATGAGTAGCTCGAAATTCGTAGTTCGGCTGATTTTAGAGGATTATTTGTACGTTTCAAAAAAGGACACTTAGAAACTTTTCTGCTGAAAACCACACAATGGATTCCTATGGAAGGAAATAAAAGTTACTGGTAAGTACGCTTAGAATTACTTTTCAGGGTCAGTGCTGGGCTAAAAGATGCATCACTGAGTTTTCTCCTGATAACAGGTGAGTAAATCGTAATTCGTAGTTCTGCTGATTTTAGAGGAATATTTGTACAATGGTAAAGGAAGGGGGCGGGGCCTGAGGTGACGTGTGCAAACACGCCCTGTGGCATGTTTTAAGTTGGAGAATTAATTCCTCTTCAATCCTGCGGTCCCCTGGGGGCCAACTAGCCCACCAGGTACCTCCAGTATGCGCCAGGGAGCTGCGTTGCAGAGATGTGTTCAGAGGTCACGCCCCTTTTTACACCTCTCTGCAACGCAGCTCCGTGGCGCTTAGTGGAGGTACCTGGTGGGCTATTTGGCACATAGGGGACCTCTGGATTGAAGAGGAATGAATTCCCCAACTTAAAACACGCCATAGGGCGTGTTTGCACTAGGCCTGGGCAAAAATTTCGTTCCGTTCGCGGAAATTGCGATAATTTGACATTTTTGCGTTCCGCGGAGAGCGCGAAAATGTCAAAAATTCCGGTTTCCGCAGCTTGGCGATAATTTGTTTCTTGCTCGCGCTGTAAAATGATACATTCTTGCGCGCGCGCGATCGCCTTACCTGAATCCCTGCGTTCGCCGACAAGTTTTCTTGATCCGGTCGCGTTCTCCATGAGATGTTGTATTGTTTTTAGCCATTTGCGCTGTCTCGCGACAGTTCGCGCCCGCAGTGACGTCATGCGTCGCGCGATCACGTCTTTCTTCTCGCGATCATGCACCGCGAGAACAACTCAAAACAAGATGGCCGCGCCCGCAAGCAACCACATGGGTAAGTTGGCGACCCGCAACCATGCAGAAAATCTCGCGAACATGCCGGAAAAAAACTTCCGCATCTTCGTGATATTTCTGCTTGTTTGCGATAATTTTAAACATTCTCGCGATAATTTGCGAAGGTTAATTCCGCAAATTCCGCCCACCCCTAGTTTGCACACATATCACCTCAGGCCCCGCCCCCTACCTTCACCACTGTGCAAACGCGCCCTGTGTCGCGTTTTAAGTTGGGGAATTAAGTCCCCTTGAATCCTGAGGTCCCCTGGCGGCCAACTAGGCTACCAGGTACCTCCAGTAAGCGCCACGGAGCTGTGTTGCAGAGAGGTGTAAAAAGGGATGTGGCCTCATTACACCCCTCTGCAATGCAGCCCCCTGGCGCATACTGGAGGTTTCTGGTGGGCTAGATGTCCCCCAGGGACCCCCAGTATTCAAGGGGAATTAGTTCCCCCTCTGCAAACACGCCAGGGGGCGCGTTTACAGAGTGGTGTAAGGAGGGGGCGTGACCTCCGGCCCGATCCCGTCTTTTACTTATTTATTTATTTTTAGAAGGGGGGCTATGTAGCCCCCTTTTTTTCTAATTTATTGGCCCTGGGGACCCCATCCCCCAGGGCCTGCCTCCAATTTGCTTTTAAAAAAAAAAATTCAGGAAGGGGGTCGCGTGGCCCCCCTCCCGAGACCATAATTTGCCCCGGGGACCCCATCCCCCGGGGCATGGACAACTTTTTTCAATCTTTTTATGGAGGTGGGCTGCGTAGCCCCCCTCCTCTGGCCACTTTAAGGCCCCGGGGACCCCATCCCCCGGGGCCGACCATTGATTTATTTATTTATTTATTGGTGAAGGGGGGCCACGTGGTCCCCCTCCCAGGCCACTTATGGCCCCCACAGTCCCAGCTGCAGGAGCCGGCATTGCTTTTCCACATGGGGAGCAGCTAACATGCTGCCCCCCATGTGGAAAAGCAATCTGCTTTGCTTCATTGAAGCGAGAGCAGGTTTGCAATTGAAGCAAAGCAGTTTGCAATGGTAGGGTGGGAGCCGCGAGGCTCCTGCCCTGCCATTGCAAACAGCAGTGTCCTGGGGTGGGCACCCCGGGACACTGCAGGAGCTGGCCCTTGGGGGTGGCGGTTCCTAGGGCCTGTACAAGGCTCCAGGAGGGGGGCCGCGCGGCTCCCCTCCCACATGTTAAAGTTGCCCTGGGGGTGGCAGTGCCTGGGGCTGGGGGGGCCTGAGAGCCACCACACCCATTTTTAAGTTGCCCTGGGGGGTTGAGGTCCCCAGGGCTGGGGGGCCTGAGAGCCCCCCACCTATGTTAAAGTTGCCCCGGGGGTGGCGGTCCCCGGGGCTGGGGGGGCCTGAGAGCCCCCACACCCATTATTAGGAAGCCCCGGGGGTGGCGGTCCCCAGGGCTGCAGGGGGCCGTGAGCCCCCCGCCTATTTTATGTTAGGTCCCCGGGGGTGGTGGTCCCTGGGGTAGTGTGGGGGGGATTGGGACCCCGCCACACTTAATTTGTGAATATGCCCCTGGGAGCCCACGCTGATTTTTTTTTTTGTATCGGCAGGATGCACGCATCCAGCGCGCATCCAGCGCACATCCTCCCGTTTAAAAAAAATATATGTTTTTGGGGCCTTGGGGGTCCTTGTGGGACCCCCTGAGCAGGCCTAGGGGGTCAGGGTGTTTCTACCCTGCCCCCTTTTCGCGTTTTGCGCCTTTTTTTGTTTGTTTTCTTGTGCCTCGGTTCTACCGAGGCACAAGATGGCTGCCAACACTTCCTGATTCAGAGTGTTGGCAGCCAATTAGCATACAGCTTGTGCTTGGGAGGGTGCGCCTCCGAGGGCATAGATATATATGTACTTTTAACTCTAATTTTCTCAGGAACTACTGAACGGATTTACACCATTTAAGCAAAAGGCATGAGTCTGAACTGAGGACTACCTCTTTGCCAAATTTGGTGTAATTCCGTTCAGCAGTTCGGGCTGTAGCTGCGGCTAAAGGTCCTATGAGAAAATGCCCCCACTTGTCGAATCACCGTGAAACTTTTAGGATAGGAGCGGACCGGGGCTGGCAAAAAGTTTGGAAAATTTCGCAAAGATTCGTCAATCGGCGCCAAAGTTATTCCAAATAGAATGTTGCGGATCTCCTATGGAAAATAGGTCCTAACTATATCTACCTACTGGCGACCGCCAGTAGGTAATATATATATATATATATTCACTGAAAAAACCATAGGTTTCAGGAACGTTATAGTTAGTTGGACATTTCACTCATACAAAACCAGAGAAATTCCGCCGTTATAGTTAGATTAGCTAACTATAACTCGCGCCCCCACAATGCACTGCTGATGACGTCACATATTACATTGTTCATGACATGGTCTTTCAGTGACATCACTGATGACATCACTGATGACATCACTGATGACATCTCATCAGTGAATTTCAAAGGTGAATTTCAATGTTTTTTTAAATGCTAATTTCTAACTATAACGTCCCAGAAACCTATCATTTTTTTCTGTGAATTTCAAAGATTTTTTAAATGCTAATTTCTAACTATAGCATAGCAGTCTCATTTTCAGAGTGGGGGAGAAAGGTGAACGTGGCCTCCAAACACCTTTTAGCAATCCCACTGTGTGGGATTTACTGGAGGTAACAGGAGGGGTAGTTAGCCCCCAACGTCAACCTTGGGGGCCAACTACCCCTTTTATTACCTCCAGTAAGTCCCAACCAGCAAGATTGCTAACTTGTTATATTAGGCCCCGCCCCACAATGCACCACTGTGCAAACACACCCCCTGGCGCGTTGTAAGTTGAGGGATTAAGTCCTCTTGAATCCTGAGGGTCCCTGGGGGCCAACTAGTCAACCAGGTGCCTCCAGTAAGCGCCACAGAGCTGGATTGCAGAGAGTGTTCCGAGGCCACGCCCCTTTTTACACCACGCTGCAAACACAGCTTCTAGCACACTGCTGCTTGGGGGATGACGTCCAGTTGTGTCCTGAGGTCCTCAGGACACAAGAGGACCTCATTGCCCCACCAGCAGTGTGCCAGAAGCCGCGTTTGCAGAGTGATGTAAAAAGGGGCGTGGAGTGGCCTTGGACCACCTCTCTGCAATGCAGCTATGTGCACTTAATGGAGGTACCTGGTAGGCGAGGCCCCCGCCATAATTTAATTTAGCCCCTGGGAGGTGGTGGTCCCTGGGGCAGCATGGGGGGGTTGGGAGCCCGTGCTTTAGTAAAAAAAAAATTGGAGGGATTCATGACCCCACCACGAATTCCACCAAAATTATTTACAAAAATGCTTTTTTTGGTCCTTGTGGGAACCCCTGAGTAGGCCTAGGGGGTCAGGGTGTTTCTACCCTGCCCCCTTTTCTTGTTTTTTTCTTTGTTTTACTGTTTTCTTGTGACGTGGTTCTACCAAGTCACAAGATGGCTGCCAACACTTCCTGGTTTGGAGTGTTGGCAGCCAATGAGAGTGAAGCTCGTGCCCGGGAGGGTTTACGAACCCACCGCGCCCACAGATATCAAAACTTTTTCTAATTTCTCAGGACCTACTGAACAGATTTACACCATTTAAAAACAAGGTCTCTCTCTGAACCAAGGGCTACCTTTGTGCCAAATATGGTGTAATTCCGTTCAGCAGTTCGGGCTGTAGCTTTGTCTAAAGTTTTCTATGGAAATTAACATGGGGAAAATGCATTTTAGGTCCCCCCTTCTTTTCTCGGCCCCCGCTTGGCGAATCACCCTAAAACTTTCTAGACAGGAGCTGACTGGAGCGCCCCACTAGTTTTGAAAATTTCATGAAGATTCGACATCCGACGCCAAAGTTATTTGTAAAAGAAAATACGCTTTTTGAATAGAAATGAGGTCCTAACTATAACTACCTACTGGAGACCGCCAGTAGGTAACATATATATCTATATATATATATATACGCCAGTAGGTAGTTATAGTTAGGACCCTGTTTCCATAGGAAATCCGCAACATTCTATTTGGAATAACTTTGGCGCCGGTCGACGAATCCTCGCGAAATTTTCAAAATAGGTGGGGCGCTATGCTCCACTCCTACCCTGAAAGTCTTGGGGGGATTCGTCAAGCGGGGGCTGAGAAAAAAGGGGGGTCCCAAAACGCGTTTTTCCCATGCATTTTTCCATAGGACCTTTAGACACAGCTACAGCCCGAACGGCTGAACAGAGTTACTTGAAATTTGGCAGAGAGGTAGTCCTCAGGTCAAGGAAGTGCCTTTTGTAGGTCTGGTGTAAATCTGTTCAGTAGTTCCTGAGAAAATAGCATTTAAATCAATATATATATCTGTGGCAGCTTACGGTGCGCTTACCGTGCGCTTACGGTAAGCTTACCGTACGCGTACGGTGACGTGCGCGAGCGCGATTCTGATTGGCTGTTAGATCTTAGTAGTTCAAGTTCAAGTTCAAATAACTTTATTCGATTGTAAATTTAACAATCATAAAAGCACAATACATATACAAACATTTCACAAATAAATTGCATAGAAAACTTCACTTTAAAAAGAGCAGTCCAATACTTTTGTATTGAAGGCAAACTATGTAACCAATAAGAAAAAGATCAACAAGCAGGTATTAACAGGTTAAGAATATAAATAATTCATACAAAGTTAAAAATCATTAGGGAGTAGAACAATAATAGCAGCAGAGTTATCCCTCCATACTTTTCCTAAAAGTAATAGCTAGTTTTAGAAAGCTGCATACATATAAAGTGCAGTCGCAATTCAAAAGTTGAAGGAAATAAAGTGCTGGTTTAATCTGTGTAAATTTTAATTTCTTTAAACAGGGCTTTAAGTATAGCCTTCGAGGTACTGAGTAATAGGAACAGACAAATAAAAAGTGCGCCAAATCTTGCGGAGACTTTCCGTCGCAGCCGCAAGCAGGCAGCACTTGTCCACGATGGGACCCTCTTGGTACTGCCAATAGGAGGTGGAACAGATCAAAGCGGAACCTTGTCAACAAAAAATGATCATAGCCAGATATAGGCCATGAGAGATAAGGTTCCAAATGTAAACATGTTTTAAGTAGGGCGTGTTTCCTAACACTGCCTTTCGCAAGCTCGCCCTCCTCCCGGGCAAGGTACCTGGTTGTAAAAAATGCTTTTTTCACGAATGTGACATCAGCTTTGGTTATAGTGGATGGAGAAAGAAACAGGTCTGTCCGTCCAAGTTCGGTGAGGCAATCTTTTATATATTTCAGCCATGGGACCTTAAGTCTACCATCCCAAGTTAGGGCTTCTCTTAGTATCTCGTGTGTAAGAGGTATGTCGTTATTCAGCCAAGAGTTCAACCAACAAAGTATGGGATTTGCAGCTAGACTGTCACTAAGAAAGGGCACACCTAGTTCCTCGTGAACCGAGAAGTTTCCAGTGCCCCTGGGCAGCCTTAAAATCTTCTTTAGGAAATTATTTTCTGTTACCTCTAGGTCACGTGTCTGGCTGTAGCCCCAGAGCTCGCTACCATAACAAGCAACGGCGGTGCTCTTTGCTTGATATAATTTAAGCAGGGCCGCCACCGGGCTATTGCCCATTTTTCTCGCAAAACCAAGTATGGCTGCGTTAACACGAGTCATTTCGCCCTTTTTTTTTTGAACTGCAGGACCCCAAGATAATTGGTCATCGAGAAGGACGCCGAGGTACGAGAAGGTTTTAGATATTGGAATTTTTTCCCCATTTATAGTAAAAAAGTTTGGTTTTCGTGAACCATGGCCTATTTTCATAACAAAGGACTTGGAGTTATTGATGCTAAGGCCTCGAGACTCCATAAAAAGATAAAAAGAATTTAGCAGTGTCTGGAGACCATTTGCTGTCCTTGAAATCAGGACAGCATCATCTGCATAAAGCAGAACCGGAACTCCTCTTCGTCCTACATAGGGGTAATCCGTACCTGTTCTCAGCAGGTAGTCCTCTAGCTCGTTAATATACAGGTTAAAGAGGAATGGAGCCAAGAAACACCCTTGTCTGACACCCCGATTAATTCTTATGTCCCCGGTCACTTTCAAGTCTTGGGTGTAGCGAACATTTGCTCTTGTATCAGAGTGCAAATCAGCCAATAGATGGATTAGGTTTTGCTCAACACCCATCTTTAGCATGATGTCCCATAATTTGCCCCTGTCCACGCAGTCAAAAGTGGATGATAGGTCCATGAAGGCCATATGAATAGTTCCCTTCCATGCCAAGGTGTACTTACCTGTAATCAGATATAGATTCAGGCATTGGGTTACTGTTGAGTGTCCAGGTCTGAATCCATATTGTATTGGAGATAAAATTTTATTCTCGTGAGCCCATGTTGTTAATCTGGACAGGATTACACCCCCAACTACCTTTGCTACAGAATTTATCAATGAAATAGGTCTGTAACATGATGGATTACTACGGTCGCCCTTTTTAAACACGGGAACTATAGTTGAATGCCCCCATGACTTCGGACAACCCGAAATTGTAGCAGCATTTATTACGTTGGTAAGTACAGGGGCCCAAAGTGAAGTGCAAGATTTAAAAAGATCCGGAGGTAAACCATCCGGTCCTGGTGCCTTATTTCCTGTTAGCCCTTAGATAGCCTTTTCTACCTCGTTGGCCAAAAAACACAGAGGGTTCTCCCTTGTCATTAAAAAATCATAATCTGCTTGTTGCTTATTACTTTTAAAAATTGCACTAAAATGATTAATCCAGTCCTCCTCTGGGATATTAGTTCCTAATGCAGTATCATTGGGGTTGTCAAAAAGAGGTTTGTTAATGATTTCCCAGAATTTACTGCTATTACCCAGAGTTGAGGGGTCAAGCAAAGATTCCCAGGTAAAGGCCTTAATTTCCTTTTTACGACTGGCAAGTGCTCTTTTATATGTCGCACGAAGATTTTTGATTAGGCCTAAATCTCTAGGTTTAATTTTCAATGCTTTTCTTAAGTCTTTGCTCGCCTGGGAGCAGGTGTAGTCAAACCATTTAGGGTTATTTCTGGTTTGTCCTTTCGCTGGAACTAGCAGCATAGAACCTACGGTGGACACCACAACCTCAAACATGGCTATGGATTCTTCAGGGGAGGTGGATGTTGATGCACAAGCCGCAAGTTCCTGGCCACATAACTTATTGATATCATTGTACAGATTTTCATGATTTACTAAATTCCATTTCAAACGACGTTTTCCATTAATACATTTTAGGGTTCCCCGATCTTCACAGTGCCTACGCATTTCAAAGACTCCACCTCCCAGCTTAATAGTTAAGGGATTATGATCACTATAGATATTCGATTGAATGGTAAAACTAGAAGCCTGGGTGGTGAGGTCTACAGATAAAAATATATGGTCTATAAAAGACCCGAAGGCAGAGCCTTTAAATGTTGGTACATCATAAACCTTGTCCTCCGTTACCAAAGACATAGCTACGGACAGATTATTTTCATTTAGTAGATCATTTAGGAGAAGTCCGCACCTAGTGTGGTTGAAATGAAAACCATTCACATTATTGCATCCCAGTGACCCCATAGGGGTATCACGAGGGTTACCACAAGGGTGCACGTTAAAATCTCCAGCTATTAATAAATTACAAGACGTTACACCTGTACCTTCTGCCAACATTTCTTTCAAAGACAGTATATTACAATCCCCTTGACTGGATGTAGCATTATAAAAATTAATCAAAGTCAGGTCACGTTTACCTTTCTTTAAATCAAGTATTTGGACGTTTCTATTTGCGTGCTGTCGGTTACATATAAGACAGGAAAGAGCGAAGTTTATAAAAATAGCCAAACCCCCTTTAGCCCTTCCACTAGCTGAGGGAATTGCTGGACTGATAAAGCTTTGATAACCTTCAATGTAAGCACTATTATCTTCCAACCATGTTTCTTGGAGACATATGATAGTGTATTTTTTAACAAATTCCAACCAGGTAGGATCACTTATTTTATCAGCCAGTCCTGCTATATTCCAGGAGACTAAAGACACGTTATGAGCATCATATGACTCAGAGCCTAAGATAACATCATTAGAAGAAGGTTCGAGTGAGCAATTTAATTTGTCAACATGTATAACTCCCGGATTTTCCATAGTGGGAGAATTTGATTCAACAAAATTTGGATTAAAGGTTTCAGTCAAATGATGTGATATATTATTGTGCTCATATTCGACTGGTGCAGGGCTGTCTCTTGGAAGAACTATGTCAGGCATAACAAAGCTAATAGTAACTAGTTCAGCAGTTAAAGGGGGAAGGATTTCTGCTTGTAGTAACCTGGTTTTATCGTGAATAGACGTATTAAGCTTAAAATCGATGTATCTGGGTGTGACCGTTGTATCATACTGTCAATCAACCTCCTCCATGTCATTCTGCTCATAAAAAACATCAAATCTATTTGAAATAGGTACATTGTATCCAGTGTCAAGATGTTTATTATGAGAATAATTACGGTGATAATGCATACCGTGTGGGGCCTCCCAATTTTCAAAATAAGGTGTTAAATAGTCACTCTGTCCAAGCTCCCCCAATGCATTGGACGTGGACTGATTATAGTTTCTTATTGTGTAGGGAGCATAACTCGTTGAATTTATATCATTATGGTATAAGTTACGGGTTCCCTGATTTGACTCCTGAACTCTAATAGGATTAGGATGTAGTTTATTAGAGCTGTGAACACATGGGGGATAGAAATAACTTAGATCCTTAGTGCGGATCAGGCTATTGATCGAGCCTACCCTCCAGCTGGTGATGTGCTTTACTACACGAGTATCCATAAAAGTGACAACAATACAGTCGCCCTCGGTAGATTTGTATCTTTGACCCACCCAATCAACCCTCCTAACATTAGTGATTTTACCACTAATATGGCGAGGGATCGGTCTATGTGCAGTAAGCCAATGGCTAACTTTATTTTTCAGATCCCCGTATCTCTCAACCTTGCCCTTTTCTAGTTGTGGGACACCTATCATTATTATGGTATATGGGTGAGATTCTGGGGGGAGATTAATATGTATGGGTATTTTATTTTGTTGACGCATCGGTGAAGGTTGCACTAATCGAGTATAAATGGCTGCATTTTCTATTAATATGGGATGTTCAGATCCAGCCAAGACAGCAGGTAGGGCAGAAGGTAAACCTTCCGTAGCCCATTCACTGTCTTCACTGCCCGCTGATGGGTCTACTAGATTAGTAGATATAGTCGAGGCCACTATTATTCCATTGTTTTCACTTAGCTGTAAATTTGGTTCAGCGTGGCCTATTTCGCCCATAGAAGCGGGAGGTGGCAAAATAGGATCGCAGATTTCTACGTTGGCAACCTGTATGGATGTTGTCAGAGGATTAGGTAAGCTTATGGATTCCTTGCCCAGGGATTTCTCGAGCTTCACAAAGAGTTGTTCAAAACTACATCATTTGTCTCTTATGGGTTGGAGAAGGGAACAAAGTAACTGCTCCAAATCCGTTAACTGTAAATCCTTTGATATACCCATCCTATCAGTTTGACTTGACTGGTCTGTATGGGTTTTAATGTTCTCGTGTTGTTTTACCTTAGGATGTAAAGCATCTTATTTAGAAGAGTTTGGGCTTATATTAGGGGTATTTTTAATTAATTTGGCCAATCTAAAGTTATGCCAAACATCTTTTGCTGAGGGCTTGTAATTTCCTAACGGCCTGAGCGTTTTCCGCACAATTGATTTGGTTTTTTTACCGTAGCGCCGTTTCAACTTTTGGGGGGGGGTGAGGTGACTACAAGTACGCTATTAGTTAAGGGAGGGCTATCTAGAAGTGGTTCCCCAGGAGAGTTTAATGGTAAGATGCCTGAATGGAATGAGCATAAGTTTGCTCCGCTACTAATGACTGGTACGGGACTTCCATCTGAACCAAACAATGGCAAAGGTGAGTTTGATAGTGTGTTATTTAAACGACTTTTAGTAGTAGGTAGTCCAGAGAAAGAATGTGCTAAGAGTGAGTCCTCAGTATCTGAGGAGGACTCCAAAGTTATGTTATTTGCAGTTGTGTGTAAATCAAGATTTGGAAAGCGTAAATCAGGTGTTAATGAAAGACGCCTCTCCGTATTATGAATGGCGTCAGCAACTACACCTATAGTTTTCTGTAACATTACATCTATTGCAGTAAGTGTTGGTAGTGGTGTGGAGGATACATTTGTATTTCTAGTGATTGATCTAGTTGCTACCGGGGTCTTTCTTGCTTTAGACATTTTGTACATGAACACCGAAGAAGTATCAGACACACTAAACAAATAGATGAGTATAGCACCCCTTTAAACAAAAGTACTGGCCTTCAATAAACGTCCTTTGACCTATCAAAGAATTACCACAGTCACCTCAGGGACTCGGTCCACACAGAAAGGATCGTTACAGGGGGGGTGGCCCGTCCCGTCTCCTTTGGTCCCCTGAGGGCCACAGAGGGCCCGCCCTTGTCCCGGGCTTCTCCCGGCGCCGCCCGTGCGCGTCCCGCGACGCGGAGGAAGCCGTGGCCTTTTAGTGCGCCTCCGGGCGCGTGGACGGCGTCAGACGGACGCTGGGGCGCCTGGGAAGTGTAGTCTCCCCGTTCTCCGGCCGCTGGGTAGAATGGCGGCAGCGAGGGAGACCCGATGCACAGAGAGCCCAGGAGCCAGGAGCAGCTGTTACAGGGCAGGTGTTCAAATGCGCCAGCAGCAGGGACCCAACAAACAATTTCAGGTCAGTTTCAAAGATTACCCGCTCCCCCGAGGGAGCCGCGGCCTTTTAGTGCGCCTCCGGGTGCGTGGACGGCGTCAGACGGGCACTGGGGCGCCTGGGAAGTGTAGTCTCCCCGTTCTCCGGCCGCTGGGTAGAATGGCGGCAGCGAGGGAGACCCGATGCACAGAGAGCCCAGGAGCCCAGGAGCAGCTGTTACAGGGCAGGTGTTCAAATGCACCAGCAGCAGGGACCCAACAAACAATTTCAGGTCAGTTTCAAAGATTACCCGCTCCCCCGAGGGAGCCGCGGCCTTTTAGTGCGCCTCCGGGCGCGTGGACGGCGTCAGACGGGCGCTGGGGCGCCTGGGAAGTGTAGTCTCCCCGTTCTCCGGCCGCTGGGTAGAATGGCGGCAGCGAGGGAGACCCGATGCACAGAGAGCCCAGGAGCAGCTGTTACAGGGCAGGTGTTCAAATGCGCCAGCAGCAGGGACCCAACAAACAATTTCAGGTCAGTTTCAAAGATTACCCGCTCCCCCGAGGGAGCCGCGGCCTTTTAGTGCGCCTCCGGGCGCGTGGACGGCGTCAGACGGGCGCTGGGGCGCCTGGGAAGTGTAGTCTCCCCGTTCTCCGGCCGCTGGGTAGAATGGCGGCAGCGAGGGAGACCCGATGCACAGAGAGCCCAGGAGCCCAGGAGCAGCTGTTACAGGGCAGGTGTTCAAATGCACCAGCAGCAGGGACCCAACAAACAATTTCAGGTCAGTTTCAAAGATTTTAGTAAACATTCGAATTGGTCGAAACCAGGAAGCGGCGGCCGCCATTTTCTCTCTCGCACTCTGAGGGGTGGAGGAAAAACAAAGGGAAAAAACATATAAAGGAGCTGTTTAGACTGCTCCTAAACACCTAACCTTGATGAAGGTATCCCCAAAGAACCCCCAAGGCTAAATAGTCAATATTTTTTTTTTTCGAAAAATCGGCGATTACGCTTACCGTACGCGTACGGTAAAAAATATTTAAAAAAAAAAAATTATCAATAGTCTCCCCACCCCGTGTGCAAATGGTGCCCGAAGGGCACCATTTGTTCATTGCACAAATTTTTTTTTAGAAAATGTAAATATTTAAAAAAACAAAATTAACCATACTCTCCCCACCCCGTGTGCAAATGGTGGCCGAAGGGCACCATTTGTTCATGGCATATTTATGCAATGAAAATGTAAAAGTTTACCTTGCACAACGAAGCGCGTAATATGCCCTCCATGTGCGCACGGTGCGCGAAGCGCATCGTGCGTACATGGCCCATCCAGCGTAACGTGGGCACGCGGTGCGCGTAGTGCACCGTGTGCCCACCGTGTGTGCACGGCACTGACTGCGTAAGGTGGCCGCAAAACAAGCGGTGAGCTTCACTTAAAGACCGGGTAGGCCATGTAAATCCATCGAACAGGAACCCATAAATGAAGCCTACCAGAGAATAATGCTGCTCACTTTTCTTTATTTCATATTTGGCACCCTGCTTGTTTTGCGGGTCTGAGACAGCAGCACGAAGGTGCTGCCACAGTCGGACAGAGAGCAGCTGGCACCTTGCATAACAGCTTCATTTATGGGTTCCTGTTCGATGGATATATATATATATATATTCACTGAAAAAACCATAGGTTTCAGGGGCGTTATAGTTAGCTGGACTTTTCACTCGTACAAAACCATTGAAATTCCCCCGTTATAGTTAGGTCAGCTAACTATAACTCGCGCGCCCGCAATGCACTGCTGATGACGTCACATATTACATCACTCATGACATCACTGATGACATCTCAAATGACATCACTGATGACATCATCCAGTGAATGTGTGTTTTTCTGAAAATTACATATGTTTTATACATGATATCTCAAGGTCGATGGAAGCATAAATGGGTATATAAATGGGTATATAAGTGTCTAAATGGATGATTTGTTTTTGAAAAATTGATTGTATAACTGACTGATTAAGTGTATCTTAGGGAATACATGGCTTAGTGAGTAATGTTTAAATATGTAAATATCTGTATCAGTCTCTCACTTTGTGTATAAGTGGCTTCATGGGTTGGTGAGTAGCTACATGAGTGTCTATATAGGTTATTAGTTGGTTTTTTGAGTATCAGTATGAGTGTCTGTATGGTTCGGTGGGGGGTATTACGTAGTGCATAGGTGCATGAATGAGTGACTCACTGTTTGTATGTGTTGAAGACTGTATGGGTGGATGAGAGTGTGCATGGGTGTGTTAGTGAGTGAATGACTGTCTCAATAGTGTCTTTATGAGTAACTACATATGTTTTAAACTAGTATATGTGACTATTGGTGTATATAAGTGAGTATATGTGAGAGTGAGAGATTGAAAGAGTTCCTGTATGAATAAGTATGTGTTTCTATAAGTGATTGTTTAAAAGACTAAGGTGCCAATTACGATCCTGGAAAAACCGGGTACGAACCGTCGGACGGAGGCTTTTTTCCGTCCGACTCGTACCCGGTTGTACAACTTTACAAACATGCAAGTACGATTCGCACGGAAACACCATTTCCGTACGAGTCGTACAAAACACCGACCGACGAAAAGATACATACAAATGTGATCCGGGGAAAGCGCCGACGTGACGTCGGGACGCTCTCAGGCAGCGTTTCACGAACCAGGAAGTACGATTCGAACCGACAGCGGTCCGGACGGCAATATTTTTACGGCACCCGAAAAGTGCAGCAAAAGCGAAGTACGCCGCGATGCGAGTGGAATTGGGGGCCCGGTACGCGCCGTACCCCCCCAGCCCCCGTGAGTACGCGCCGACCCCCCCTCAGCCCCCGTGAGTACGCGCCGACCCCCCCGTGTATGTACGGTGCATACCCCCCCGTGTATGTACGGTGCGTACCCCCCCGTGTATGTACGGTGCGAACCCCCCGTGTATGTACGGTGCGAACCCTCCCGTGTATGTACGGTGCGTACCCCCCGTGTATGTACGGTGCGTACCCCCCCGTGTATGTACGGTGCATACCCCCCGTGTATGTACGGTGCGTACCCCCCGTGTATGTACGGTGCGAACCCCCCGTGTATGTACGGTGCGAACCCCCCTGTGTATGTACGGTGCGTACCCCCGTGTATGTACGGTGCGTACCCCCCCATGTATGTACGGTGCGTACCCCCCCGTGTATGTACGGTGCGAACCCCCCTGTGTATGTACGGTGCGAACCCCCCGTGTATGTACGGTGCGTACCCCCCGTGTATGTACGGTGCGTACCCCCGTGTATGTACGGTGTATACCCCCAGCACGTAGCGCTGGGGGTACGCACCGTACATACACGGTGGTACGCACCGTACATACACGGGGGTTCGCACCGTACATACACGGGGGTACGCACCCTACATACACGGGGGTACGCACCGTACATACATGGGGGGGTTCGACACGTACAGGGGTGTACATACACGGGGGGTTCGGCGCGTACTCACGGGGGCTGGGGGGGGTACGGCGCGTATGCGGGCACATGTCTCCATGGTTGCAATGGGAGTTCGGTGCGGACGGTGTTTTTTCCATACGGTTGTGACATCGGACGCACGGGATGGATCGTAATTGTGCGGTCGGACTTCACTTTTCACGTTTGTACGGTAAATCGTCCGGGGAGGTGTCGGACACATTTTCCGACCCGAGGACATGTGGGGAATTATTCCCAATGCGACTCGTATGGGCTTTTTACCATGCGAATCGTGATTGCCAGTTTGTACGGCACTTGTACGATTCGTACGGTAAAAAGACCGGATACGAGTCGGACGGGCAATTTTTTTCCCGGATCGTGATCGGCACCTAAGTATGTGTACGTTTCTGTAGAAGTAAGTGTGGTGGTGTGTGTATAACTGTATATGCAAGTAAATGGATGTTTGATTCTTTATTAGCATGAGTGACTATGTGTGTGAGTAACTCTATGGATGAGTGGTGTTGTATAACAGGATGTATAGGTGTATGAGTACATATGATGAGTGAGTACATGTATGAGTGACTGTATAGGACTGTTGGTGAATGAGTGGATGTATATGTGGATCTTAGAATTACTGAATAGGTTGTTGTAACTGATATTGGTATGTCCATTGTTTTGAAACTTTTAGTTTCTATTTTTGAATGTGTGTATCAAAGGTTATATTAGGGGGAGAGGAGGTCTGCCACGCTATCACAAGGATGATGTCATCAATGATGTCATTTGAGATGTCATCAGTGATGTCATGAGTGATGTCAATGACCATGTCATGAGTGACGTAATATGTGACATCATCAGCAGTGCATTGCGGGCTCGCGAGTTATAGTTAGCTGAACTAACTATAACGGGGGAATTTCAATGGTTTTGTACGAGTAAAAAGTCGAGCTAACTATAACGCCCCTGAAACCTATGGTTTTTTCAGTGAATATATATATATATATATATATATATATATATATATATATATATATATATATATATATATATATATATTCACTGAAAAAACCATAGGTTTCACACATGTTATAGTTTTATAGTTAGCTGGACATTTCACTCGTAAAAAACCAATGAAATTCCCCCGTTATAGTTAGTGCAGGCAACTATAACTCACGCGACCGCAATCCTCTGCTGATGACGTCAGATATTACATCACTGTATTTAGACACTTATTTACCCATGTCTTCTTCCATTAATCTTTAGCTATACATATATTACAAATATTTATTTTTCATAAAGACACATATGTCATCAGTGATGTAATATCTGACGTCATCAGCAGAGGATTGCGGTCGCGTGAGTTATAGTTGCCTGCACTAACTATAACGGGGGAATTTCATTGGTTTTTTACGAGTGAAATGTCCAGCTAACTATAACATGTGTGAAACCTATGGTTTTTTAAGTGAATTTGCAAGGTTTTTTAAATGCTAATTCGTAACTATAACGTGTGTGAAACCTATGGTTTTTTCAGTGAATTTGGACGTTTTTTTTAATGCTAAGTTATGTATTTATTAATTATTTTTTTTTTCAGGTTTTTCACCGTGCGCACACCGTGAAATGTTTTTTTATTTTTAAATCGCGAGGTCACGGTGCGCAAGCGCACCGTGCGCGCACTGTGGGTGCTCGGTGCGCAAGCGCACCGTGCACCCACGGTTCGCAGTGCGTGCCGTGCGCGCGCGGTGCACGCACCTCGCGATTTAAAAAAAAAAAAAAAGGTTTTTTTCTCCCTTGGGGGTCCTTCTGTGACCCCCTGACCAAGGCTAGGGGGTCATTAACTGTCCACTCTGCCCCCTTTTCATATTCTCCACCTTTTTTTTTCACCCCCTCAGACTGCGAGAGACAAAATGGCGGCCGACACTTCCTGGTTTCGACCGATTCGAATGTTTACCGACATCTAACAGCCAATCAGAATTGCGCTCGCGCACGGCAGGGTGCGCGCACAGTGCGCGCACGGTGCGCGCGCATAGATATTGATATGCTTTTAAATGCAATTTTCTCAGGAAATACTGAACAGATGTACACCAGACCTGCAAAAGGCACTTCCTTGACCTTATGGCTACCTCTCCGCCAAATTTCACGTAATTCTGTTAAGCCGTTCGGGCTGTAGCTGCGACTAAAGGTCCTATGGAAAAATGCATGGGGAAAACGTGTTTTGGGACCCCCCCTTTTTCTCGGCCCCCGCTTGATGAATCACCCCGAGATTTTCAGGGTAGGAGCTGAGCGGAGCGCCCCATTAGTTTTGAAAATTTCGCGAGGATTCGTCAACCGGCGCCAAAGTTATTCAAAATAGAATTTTGAGATTTCCTATGGAAACTAGGTTGTAACTATAACTATCTACTGGCGACCGCCAGTAGATAATATATATATATATATATATATATATATATATATATATATATATATATATATATATATATATATATATATATATATTATCTACTGGCGGCCGCCAGTAGATAGTTATAGTTAGGACCGTGTTTCCATAGGAAATCTGAAAATTCTATTTTGAATAACTTTGGCGCCGGTTGACGAATCCTCGCGAATTTTTCAAAATAGGTGGGGCACTCCGCTCCGCTCCTACCCTGAAAGTCTCGGGGTGATTAGTCAAGCGGGGGCTGAGAAAAAGGGGGGTCCCAAAATGCGTTTTCCCCATGCATTTTTCCATAGGGACCTTTAGTCCAAGGTACAGCCCGAACGGCAAAGAGAAAGTCCTCAGGTCAGGGATGTGCCTCTTGAATATCTGGAGTCAATCTGTTCAGTAGTTCCTGAGAAAATTTCAGTTAAAAGTACATATATATCTATAGGCGCGCACCGTGCACGTACGGTAAGCATACCGTACGCGCACGCTGCCGTGCGCGAGCATAATTCTGATTGGTGGTTACATGACAGTAAACAATCCAGTCGGTCGAAATCAGGAAGTGTCGGCCGCCATTTTGTCTCTCGCAGTCTGAGGCAGTGAAAAACAAAGGTGGAGAATGTGAAAAGGGGGCAGGGTGGACAGTTCCTGACCCCCTAGCCTTTGTCAGGGGGTCACTGAAGGATCCCCAAGGATGAAAAAAAAAAAAAAAATTCGAAAAAGCGCGGGGTGCGCGTACTGTGCGTGCACGGCACGCACAACGCATCGTGGGTGCTCGGTGCGCGAAGAGCACCGAGCGCCCACAGTGCGCGCACGGTGCGCGCACGGTGAAGAACCTGAAAAAAAAAATATTAATAAATACATAACTTAGCATTTAAAAAACCGTACAAATTCACTTAAAAAACCATAGGTTTCACACACGTTATAGTTAGGAATTAGCATTTAAAAAAACCTTGCAAATTCACTTAAAAAACCATAGGTTTCACACATGTTATAGTTAGCTGGACATTTCCCTCGGAAAAAAACAATGAAATTCCCCCGTTATAGTTAGTGCAGGCAACTATAACTCACGCGACCGCAATCCTCTGCTGATGACGTCAGATATTACATCACTGTATTTAGACACCTATTTACCCATGTCTTCTTCCATTAATCTTTAGCTATACATATATTACAAATATTTATTTTTCAGAAAGACACATATTTAATCAGTGATGTAATATCTGACATCATCAGCAGAGGGTTACGGTCGCGTGAGTTATAGTTGCCTGCACTAACTATAACGGGGGAATTTCATTGTTTTTTTTCCGAGGGAAATGACCAGCTAACTATAACATGTGTCAAACCTATGGTTTTTTAAGTGAATTTGCAAGGTTTTTTAAATGCTAATTCCTAACTATAACGTGTGTGAAACCTATGGTTTTTTAAGTGAATATATATATATATATATATATATGTATGTATATATAAATCCAATTCTAGTTGCCACTTGAAGGTGAGTGTGCGCCGCACAACCAGATACGTGCATTTCTCGATTATTCTGCAGCTCAACGTGTTTCAGACTCATAGTCCTTGTTCACGAGCTTGACAAAAGAAACACCGCAGCTACATGTTAAACTACCTGTTGTTGCTTTATTAAGTCCTCCCCAGTGGGCGTGTACTAATGCCATGATTAGTAGTCCCAGTGCCTTCTGGTATTCGTGGTGTTTAACACTAACATTCTGTCACTGTGGATGCTGCAATATTCCCCTCTCAATGTCAATTAAAACCCCAGTGGGTAGGTTAAAAACATATGAGCTGGTGATGTTGCCAATGAAACACTCACTGTGGAACCTTCCGTTCTTTAGCGGCGCCCAGCCTTCTGAATGCCGAAGATCCGCATTTACAGCAGCGGTTCATCCTCGCGACCTGGCAAGAGCGCAAAACATAAATCCAATTCAAGTTGCCACTTGTAAGGACGCCCACACGGGGGAATAAACCTTTGAAGGTGAGTGTGCGCCGCACAACCAGATACGTGCATTTCTCCAATAATCTGCAGCTCAATGCGTTTCAGACTCATAGTCCTTGTTCACGAGCTTGACAAAAGGAACACCGCAGCTACATGTTAAAACACCTGTTGTTGCTTTATTAAGTCCGCCCCAGTGGGCGTGTACTAATGCCATGATTAGCAGTCCCAGTGCCTTCTGGTATTTGTGGTGTTTAACACTAACATTCTGTCACTGTAGATGCTGCAATATTCCCCTCTCAATGTCAATTAAAACCCCAGTGGGTTGGTTAAAAACACACAAGCTGGTGATGTTGCCAATGAAACACTCATTGTGGAACCCTCCGTTCTTTAGCGGTGCCCAGCCTTCTGAACGCCGAAAATCCGCATTTACATAAATCTCATGTATTGAAACTCCTGTGGTCTGGTTCCTGAGACCGTGTGTACTTTAATTTTGGAACATATATATATATATGCACACACAAGAAATTTGTGTCTCACAAACAATATTTTTAGATTATTTGACAGATTTTCTATTATTAACTTCAATGGGGGGATATTTTTGTAATCAATATCTAGGATTCAATATTTATATCAGACATTATTCTGACAATGCCATTCTTTTGAACGCTATAGTTTTTTAAAGATAGCTCTAGTTCATTTTTCCCTAAAAATAGAAAGACCACTATTAGAAATGTAAAAGTTTTCATTCTACAATGTTCGTGTAAACACAAAAACCATTAAAGTTCAAATTTTACAATCAGATCTTTTTCAAACATTGAAAGTGGTTGTTTAGGAAACTCTGGCAGGAGGGTTCAGAGCTGCCAGATGTTCCTGTGGCTCAAACAACAGGACCCAATCCGTCTATGCAGAAATGTACTGTAACACCTTGAACAGACTAATAATTTACCTGGTTGTACACAATGTACTCCTTTTTCTTCTTTTGACATTTTTGGCATTAAATTAAATTCTATTTTTATTTGCATTTGGACAAGCTATGACCTTTGTATACAAGTACAGTAATCACTTCCAACACGAGGATAGGAAAAATCAGAGAAAATGAAGAATGCTAACAGAATAATAAAAAACGTGTTATGTAGGTTAACCCAAGTTGGGTCAGTGTAGTCACAGAAATAGGCCTTCCTGTAGGGGGGCCGTCTCCCTACATGGTTCTGCCACAGTGTTTTGAAGAAGCAATGATGTACTTAGATCTGTCAGGCCGTCGGAGGTGTTTAGCTGTATGTCTGCCCACCTAATTTAGATGGGGGACATGCATCTGTTTTTCAAGGCATGTTCCCGCCAGAAAGAAACAGGCAGTAAGGGGCACTGAAAAGTGCTCAAGCCCCTCCTCGCCTATGTGGCAACTCCCATAGCAAGGGAGGCATTGTCTTTTTATATTTTTCCTGCTTGAATTTTCTTTTTGAAAAAAAGAAAACAGTGTAAGACTGTCGTATAACTCCATCATGTTGATGGAGCCATCTGTCAAACTTACAATGCATTGACAGGGACCGCCAGAACAGCATTTCCTGCCAATGCTAGAAATTTCCACTGAGCCGGCAGACATTTCTAAATTTGGTGGCCAGCACCCACCAAGATTTAATTTGAGCCTCAAGTTTGTGAAATGGAAGTCAAAATCCTCCATAGGCTTATGGTTGCAGGCTGTATCCATTGAAGGCCTCTCATAGCCGGATAGCTGTTGGATGAGGTCCTGATGAAGCCATCGGTTTTTTTATGGGAAAAGATCTGAGCAGGAGATATTAAAATTTCAGTAACTGACCTCTCGTTGGGTGGATACTTTTTAGAGCCTTCTCCCAGCTAAAGATTTCTACCTTCGAACATAGTCTTTCTTATGGGGTTCACAATCCTAGAGCAGGTCAAGCCTTAAGCTGTATCCAACTAAGCTGAATTCAAATCGGACACCTTTGCCACAAGGTTCCACTGACACTCCGGAGGTCTTGGAAGCCCAAAAAGATTCTAAGTCCCAACTTTTCAGAGTTTGGTGAACAAGTCGAGCTGGAAACAGTCAAGAGTCCCAATATCTCAGGAATAACACTTAGAGATCAGGACTTACTGCAGCAGAAGCCACCAGCAGGGTCCGCAAGTCCAGCATAACTGGTCAAACGGTTGTTGTAGTAAAAATCCTCTTGCAACTTGTGATGTTCCAGTAGCCACACAGGAATTCCACTTTTTTGTCCTGGTGCAGGCCCAGCCCTCCAAATCTTCTGGGCCTGATGCTTCACAATGCTCCTACAGTAGGCATTTGGGTGTTACTAATCCTATTCAAGGAGCAGATATCTGTTTTATAAAATAGGTAAAGACCCAGAATTCTATGCGGTCTACAGACCGATTATTTAGCTGAATGTTGACGTAAACATTTTCACTAGGATCCTGGAAAATAGATTGCCACCACTTCTCACAGGCCTGGTTGATGCGTACCATAACCTGTATCTTATTTTCTTCCGCAGGTTGTGCAATCCCATAGGAGCAACATGCGATCCCAGAAGCTACTTCCCAAGGCCACCTAAAAATTGACACTGCCCTAATTTCAGGTAGAAGATTCAAACTGTGCCACTACTCAGAGAAAAGGGGGAAAAGGGTAAGTGGATGACAGAAGAGAAATGTCCTCTGCTTAGTCTGGTCCTTCTTGGTAAGGACATTTCACTGGTTCCCTCACAGGTCGGTACGGAGTAAGTCTGAGTGCATCTAACAAATAAAAGATGCTTGCATGTGTAGTAGGAACTTCTAATACAGAGTCTATAGAACAATCCTGTTTCCCTTCCCTAAATACAGCTTACCAAGAACTACCATCTTTCCCACTTCAGACTTTGGTGTAAGGGATAGAAATATGTACTTTCAATGATCCTAGGGAAAAACAAACAATACCAACTGGAATCCTCCTATTACCCATTAAAACATTTAGGGAGGTCCTTATATCATGCGAGGGATCCTGGAAATTATGTCATTATTCCCTAAAATACTTTCAATGGTAAGCTAATTCTGAGACAGCACCCTAACCGTAAGGTGTGTGGACTTCTTAGTTGGGCGTGACCTCCGACGCGCAGGACGTGGTCGAAGAAGCTAGACCACATCCTTCATGATGGCACCCAATTTCCAGTCACAGCTGCATCAGTGTGCACCTCTGACAATTATGACCACTTTTAAGGATGTTTCAGGCTTCACAGACAACCAAGGGAAATCAAAGATTTTGTACCTCACACTCCAAGGGAAGACCTAGACCGAGTGACAATAATCTTTTCGGTGGAACCCCAATTCACTCCTATATCTGGGGCTAACTATCATAAGGACACTGGAGTCCTGGTATGGCACTAAGCTAATTACATTTGACCTCCAAAGGTGGAACATTTTGTATGTATTTTGGATTGGTAGGATCCAGGTGCTTAAAAGTAATTTTCTTCCGTGGCTACTATCTATTCCAATCACTCTGACCCCTACTCCGGAGAGAGAGCTTGAGTCCCTTCTATGAGATTTGACTCACTTCATTTGGGCAGGGAAAAGGGCTAGAGTGAGCAGTAAGCTTCCACGAGCCCCTGAAATGCCAGAGATCTAGCATACCTTAGTATTATCTCTTACTATAGGGCAGCACACCTAAGAGTTACAGTTTAGTACACTCTGGTGGAAACCAAAAAGAAATGGGTATTTATGGACAGGGATCTCCCACAGCAGCCAAAATACCAATGACCCCGCCAGGCTTACTTATCCACGTCTGTAAAAAAAAAAGTATAAAAAATATGGGCTAAGCTTTCTAAGACTGTGGTACTAGCCACATTCCCATCACCAAATACATCAATACAAATGCTAATTTCTCTACTGCTTCTGCAGACATATTTTGAGACATCCTCTGAGTAGCCTAAGCTACTTGGTTCACGAAGAGCTTGGGCTTGACCACATGAGGGACTCAATTAAGCTAGCACTACTGTTATTATAGAGTTTTATATAGAACAGGGACCCTGAGACATGAAGGAGCAGATATATCTATCTATCCTGATTAACACCCTAGGTCCAGGTGGCGAGGAAAAGATTTCTAGCAGTGAAAAAGAAACTACAGGACCATAATATACCTTATGCGATGCTCTACCCTGCTCGACTCCGAATCACAGAGTCTTCATTGACCCCAAAGAAGTGCTGCATTACCTACAGAAGAGAGGCCCCCCAAATACACGATGAAAATCACCACGCGGCGGACCAGATGAACAAGAACAGAATACGGGACCAGAAGATGAGGAACAAAACCAGTCTCAAGATTCTTGAAAAGGACTGGAAAGGAAGGGATATCAAAAGGAGTAACCAAAGGGACTAAAAACAAAAACTAGAGAATGCAGATAAGTGATGTTGTAACTGTTAAGCACATGAACACTTACGTTTTTTTAAAGAATCTATGGCACATAGACACTGCTTGGGGGCTATGTAACACAACGAAAGACTCTGCTTGGGTTAGGAAATGCAAAGTCTCCCAAGACCAAGCATCTCATTCCTTTGTTAACCCGTTCCGTGCTCATGACGAGCTCAGCTCGTCATGAGTCACAGTGGAGCTGTGCTCATGACGAGCTCAGCTCGTCATAACTGCCGCGGCCCGCCCACGCGTGACTAATTCCCCGCCTGTGCGGGAGAATTAATCAGTGGGTGGGGTCGTGACGAGCTCAGCTCATCATGAGCACAGCTCCACTGTGAGCCATGACGAGCTGAGCTCATCGCGAGCACAGCGGCGCCGCGCCACCCCCCGCCGCGGGGGAATTACCCCCGCAGGGAAGGGATTAAGAGTGATGCACATACATAATAGGATGTGCGGTCCCCCGTGTATTCTAACACCGGGGGTTCCCGGCAGGCAACTCACCCCCCCATGTGTACACCACACCAAGTTATTGTTTATTTGTTGGGATTGTTGGGAGGGTGGCAGAATGGATACCGATTACCTGGGGATATCCCTGATGCGATTGGGGCAATGGAGCAGGTGGGGGCGGCGGGATGGGGGAAATTTAAAACAATGGTTAGGGGCGCATATACTGCAGAAGCAAACACAGACACATTCGAGTCAGTAATACAACATAACGGCGTACCCTGGTCTCACGTCACATGGTTGATACCATGAAACACATCACTAGGTCCTTAACATTGCTGACATGGAATGTTCACGGCCTTAACAACCCGCAGAAAATTAGGAAAGTATTTGCCTATCTTGACCGCCACAAAGTGGATGTGGCTTGTATCCAAGAAACCGATCTTGCAAAAACCTCAGAACTTAGAGTGGGCTCTCGCTGGGCGTCCACTCGAATAGCCTCCTCCTACTCCAAGTATGCCAGGGGAGTATTAATACTGTTCAGCGGGGTAATAGATGATCAGGGGCGCTACATTATACTCTATGGTAACTTTGAAGGCACTATTTTGACTATAGTAAATACATATGACCCAAATATTGATGACCCGGTATTTTTTTAACAAATATGGGCCGCACTAAGGACACTGGCACTAGCGGAAATTATTCGGGGAGGAGATTTTAATACATGCCTTGACCCTGCAATGGATAGATCAACTTGTAATGACAAATATGGTAAACAGGCTTCTAAGACCGTCATAGAGGGCATGGAGGACTGGGGGATGGTGGACCTGTGACGCCTGCGACATCAGGGAAACAGAGGGGGAACCTGTGTCTCTGCGACTAATAATACATGGTCTAGAATAGACTACTGGATGGCAACTCGCCCAGTAAACACCTGCCTAAGACCCTATCTGATCATGCACCGGTCTGCCTGAAACTTGCACTCCCTACACACACCCCTCAGCAGTTCACATGGCGTCTCCAACCAACAGCAATGCTTGACCAAGTGTTTCGTACGGAACTAAGACAGGATATCACAGAATATTTTTAACACAATGCAGAGATAGTTGAAAGTTCCTGAACACTATGGGAAGCATTCAAAGTAAAAATTCAAGGTTTCTGTATATGGAAACATGTGGGGATACTGAGAGATATACAACAACAGCTATTTAAGATAGAACAGGACACCAAAAAGTTAGAATTGGAACACCCAAGAACACCGAACCCCCTGCTCCTGGCAGAAATTAGAATTAAATTAAACACATTTCACGATTTTGCAGACAGTGAAGGGAAATATATGTTGCGACGATACACGGTGCATAAATTATGGAGAGGGCGGATGTCCAGGTCACGCATAGACAAATAGAATACATCCAGCACACACCTCCTCCCACATCACACAAATCGTGGACATGCAAGGCACATCACGCTATGACACCCCACCCATTTTAAACTGTTTTTCGGACTACAATAGAGATTCCACACAACACACTGCATCTGAAGTAGAGACGGATAGCTACCTAGATGATATAGCTCTGGCATGGCTTTCTGATGAGCACAGAGAATACTTTACTCCTCCATTAACTGAGGAGGAACTGAAGGAGGCTATTAACTCACTCCCAAATAATAGGGCCCCAGGGACGGACGGACTACCGGGCGAGTTCTATAAAGAATATAGCGACTTAATTATACCTCATTTAACAGCTATGTACGCTGAGGCATATGAGGAGGGTGCACGCCCACAATCCCTGCGAGGGGCGTTGTTGATCACACTACTTAAGCCAGAGAAAGATCCAATCAAATGTGACTCATATCGCCCGCTATCTCTGATCAATCTGTATGCCAAAATATTGGCAAAAAGTCTAACACTAAGGATACAACCCCTCATGCAAAAACTGATCCTACCGGATCAATCTGGGTTTGTCCCAGCGAGATCGACAACACATAGGTGCCGATCACGATCCGGTAAAAACCGGGTACGAACCGTCGGACGGAGCAAAATCTCCGTCCGACGCGTACCCGGTCGTCAAAATTTACAAACAAGGAATTACGATTCGCACGGAACACCATTTCCGTATGATTCGTAAAAAAGCCCGACCGAACAAAATAAACCTACCAATGCGATCCGGGAAAGGGCCGACCTGACGTCGGGACGCTCGCAGCCTGCCATTCACGAACCAGGAATCACGATTCGCACCGACGTCATCCCGCACGGTGAATATTTTCCGGCTGCCAAAAACTGCCGGGAAATCAGGACGACGCGAACAAGGACCACCAGTACGCGACGGACAGACAGGACCCCGCGATCAAGGAGGACCAGTACGCGACGGACACACAGGACGACGCAAACAAGGAGGACCCGTACGCGACGGACAGACATGGACCCGAACCTACGTGTCATCCCGGCCCTCATAGCAGTCCACCTCCTCTACAGGTTCCGACGCAGACGCCGCAGAAGGTCAGAACAACTAAGGGAGGGGGGAAAGGGGGGGGGTGGGGGTGGCAGGACCAGGGCAGGCCACAAAACCCCCACCAAAGTCACACACCACACATGCCCAGGACATACCTGACACCCATGCCCTGGTCACTACGAGGGGGTGGGGGCGTGTCCAGCTAAGCCAGCGACCGCCACAACGGAAGTCCGTCACCACGCGAACCGGCAACACAACCAGACCGGTACGTCCCGTACCCACGCCTCAAGAGCGTGGGTACGAGACGTACCACGCCCACACCCACGTCACCCCAACAATGGCGGGACGGATCGTACCCACGTGGCAAAGGCCTGGGTACGGCCCGCACAAGCATCACATAGCGTGGGGATAGAGATGTAAGGACCCTACCCCCACCCCCCCTATGCATGGAACGTACACCCACCCCACCAGTGTAAGTACGACCCGTACCCTCACCCTCGTATGCATGGAGCGTACCCCCACCCCAACAGTGTAAGTACGACCCGTACCCTCACCCGCGTATGCATGGAGCGTACCCCCACCCCAGCCGCGTATGTACGTACCGTACCCCCACCCCAACAGTGTAAGTACGACCCGTACCCTCACCCTCGTATGCATGGAGCGTACCCCCACCCCAACAGTGTAAGTACGACCCGTACCCTCACCCGCGTATGCATGGAGCGTACCCCCACCCCAACCGCGTATGTACGTACCGTACCCCCACCCCAACAGTGTAAGTACGACCCGTACCCTCACCCTCGTATGCATGGAGCGTACCCCCACCCCAACAGTGTAAGTATGACTCGTACCCTCACCCGCGTATGCATGGAGCGTACCCCCACCCCAACAGTGTAAGTACGACCCGTACCCTCACCCGTGTATGCATGGAGCGTACCCCCACCCCAACCGCGTATGTACGACCCGTACCCTCACCCGCATATGCATGGAGCGTACCCCCACCCCAACAGTGTAAGTACGACCCGTACCCTCACCCGCGTATGCATGGAGCGTACCCCCACCCCAACAGTGTAAGTACGACCCGTACCCTCACCCGCGTATGCATGGAGCATACCCCCACCCCAACAGTGTAAGTACGACCCGTACCCTCACCCGCGTATGCATGGAGCGTACCCCCACCCCAACAGTGTAAGTACGACCCGTACCCTCACCCGCGTATGCATGGAGCATACCCCCACCCCAACCGCGTATGTACGTACCGTACCCCCACCCCAACAGTGTAAGTACGACCCGTACCCTCACCCTCGTATGCATGGAGCGTACCCCCACCCCAACAGTGTAAGTACGACCCGTACCCTCACCCGCGTATGCATGGAGCGTACCCCCACCCCAACAGTGTAAGTACGACCCGTACCCTCACCCGTGTATGCATGGAGCGTACCCCCACCCCAACCGCGTATGTACGACCCGTACCCTCACCCGCGTATGCATGGAGTGTACCCCCACCCAACAGTGTAAGTACGACCCGTACCCTCACCCGCGTATGCATGGAGCGTACCCCCACCCCAACAGTGTAAGTACGACCCGTACCCTCACCCGCGTATGCATGGAGCGTACCCCCACCCCAACAGTGTAATTACGACCCGTACCCTCACCCGCGTATGCATGGAGCGTACCCCCACCCCAACCGCGTATGTACGTACCGTACACCCACCCCAACAGTGCAAGTACGACCCGTACCCTCACCCTCGTATGCATGGAGCGTACCCCCACCGTGTATGTTCCAAGCGTACATATCCAGAAATAGGAGGTGTGTGTGCAGAGTCCTCCCAGCAGTGCCCTGAGACAGGAGGGGTGGGTGTGGAGTCCTCCCAGCAGTGCCCTGAGACAGGAGGGGTGGGTGTGGAGTCCTCCCAGCAGTGCCCTGAGACAGAAGGGGTGTGTGCCTATCACTCCCAGCAGTGCCCTGAGACAGGAGGGGTGGGTGCAGAGTCCTCCCAGCAGTGCCCTGAGACAGGAGGGGTGGGTGCCTAACACTCCCAGCAGTGCCCTGAGACAGGAGGGGTGGGGGCCTAACACTCCCAGCAGTGCCCTGAGACAGGAGGGGTGTGTGCCTAACACTCCCAGCAGTGCCCTGAGACAGGAGGGGTGGGTGCTGAGTCCTCCCAGCAGTGCCCTGAGACAGGAGGGGTGGGTGCAGAGTCCTCCCAGCAGTGCCCTGAGACAGGAGGGGTGGGGGCCTAACACTCCCAGCAGTGCCCTGAGACAGGAGGGGTGGGGGCCTAACACTCCCAGCAGTGCCCTGAGACAGGAGGGGTGTGTGCCTAACACTACCAGCAGTGCCCTGAGACAGAAGGGGTGGGTGCTGAGTCCTCCCAGCAGTGCCCTGAGACAGGAGGGGTGGGTGCAGAGTCCTCCCAGCAGTGCCCTGAGACAGGAGGGGTGGGGGCCTAACACTCCCAGCAGTGCCCCGAGACAGGAGGGGTGGGTGCAGAGTCCTCCCAGCAGTGCCCAGAGACAGGAGGGGTGGGTGCTGAGTCCTCCCAGCAGTGCCCTGAGACAGGAGGGGTGGGTGCAGAGTCCTCCCAGCAGTGCCCTGAGACAGTAGGGGTGGGGGCCTAACACTCCCAGCAGTGCCCCGAGACAGGAGGGGTGGGTGCAGAGTCCTCCCAGCAGTGCCCAGAGACAGGAGGGGTGGGTGCAGAGTCCTCCCAGCAGTGCCCAGAGACAGGAGGGGTGGGTGCCTATCACTCCCAGCAGTGCCCAGAGACAGGAGGTGTGCAACACATGTGTGTGAGGCTGGAAGTACCCACATGCATACTGCCTACAAGGGAACATGTCCCCATGAACTCATGTCAACAGACTCCACACACAAGTACAGTGATCACCAAGGATGCCACGAATGTTGCAGGTGGAGACATGGCCCTGCATGCATGGCCAAAGTAGAAGGGCTCCGTCACACACACAGCTCATGTAGACACAGCTCTGCGCTAAAGATTGGGAACACCCTGCAGGGAAGATATCAGGGTACACAGAGGGAGGAATACACCCTGGGACAATTGCACCATGCAGTAACTGCTTACATGAACAAAGAAAGTTAGCTAACACCTTGTGATGGCACACAGATCACAGGGTCCCCCCAATGAGCAGCCCACTACTACATTTCCCACACACCCAACACATAAACACCACCCAAAACCATGTAGCAGCGCCACCAACACCAATACCAGCATAGCAGTAGTGTCAGAATGAAAAAAAAAAAAAGCTTTATTCAGCATGATCACAGTGTCCGTGGATTGCAGGCCGTTAAATATTCACAAAGCCCATAGGGCAGTCAATAAGTCTCAGCTGGATGGGGGACACAGTGGGATGCGTGTCCCCTAGCTTGCCTGCACAGTTACATGCCGTCGTCTTCCACAGGGGTGAGGCCATCAGGGGGGGGGGGAAGCACCAGGCACCGCAGGGACATCAGGGCAAAGGGGAGGCGTTGTGGGTGCAGGGATGGAGGACTCCACCACAGGGGGTGGGGCAGGGCCAAAGGCGGAGGCCAGGATGGCACTACACACCTTTGCAAGGTCCTCCAGGGAGTCCCCTGCACCCGAAGGATCCACAGGCCCCAAGGAGGGGGGGGGTCAGAGGGATGGGTCGCAGCGCCACCGTGGGAGGGCGTAGACAGGGGGGGAGAATCAACCACCGTGACCGAGGACTTCCTTGACCGCTTGCGGGGTGGTGTCACTGTGGGGCTCAGGGACAGAGCGGCCATGAAGGAGTCCTTGGGGGAGATGTGGCCAGGAGAGCTGAGGGGAGGGGATTTGGAGGGAGTGGACTGGGTGGAATGCGGACTCTCACTATGGCTGTGTGTCACACGTTTGCCCCCCGACCCAGTGGGTGTGCCTACCTCACCCTGTGTGTGCGTGTCAGGAGGAGTGCGGTGGACCTTCCCTGCTGGTGTGGTGCCTGTGTCTGTTGATGTGGGTGCATGCCGACGTCTGGGTGTACGTGGGACAGGCATGGGAGTGGGAAGTGTGGATGGGGCAGGGGTAGGTGGGGGGAGGTCGCGCTGCAGGAGACCCACTGCTGCAGTCAGTGTCGAGTCTATGGACCTCAGCAAGTTGCGTTGGTCAGCCTGCGATGAATGAATGCCCTCCAAGTATGCCTCGATGTTGTTGAGGGTTTGCCCGTGGGCATGGAGGACATTAAGGATCGCAGCCTGACCAACCTGCAGTTGCCGCTGGATGTCCACAGACTCAGCATTGGCGGCAGCAGTGGAGACAGGGGCAGGGGGTGCGGTGCCTGGCATGAAGGAGACATGCAGTGACCGGGCACGCTGGGAAGGGACACGAGCAAGTGGGAGGCGGCTGATGGGAACTGAGGGGGCGGTGCGAGGTGTTGTTCCGCTGTCAGCTGCTGGTGCAGCCTCCGCCCACTCGGAGACATCCTCCTCGGACCTGTCAGCTTCGTATTCTGATGTGCCAGTCGACAGGTCCTCGGCCGCACTATCCTCCGCCTCTGTCCCACTCGATGTGCCAGCCCCGATGACACGGCTGGCACTGGTGCTCGGTCCCTCCGCCTGGTCTGTGTCCATGTCTCCCTCTGTGTCCCCCGACGATGCTGTGGGCAGGGTGGAGAGACAGAAATTAATCAGACACCTGTACACATCTGTCACATGAGTCCAATCTACATAGGTAACATTGCATAGCCTGAAAAGGAAGATCCCTAACATCTACTAAACAAGGTACCGATGTAGGGCATGAAACACACAGTTGGTTGAGCCACCATGCCACTGAAATACCATGGAGAGCATGAGACAATAGCTAAAGACAGGAAACGGAGTCTGACATAGCACCCAGGCCCTGGGGACAATCCAGCACTGCATCTGCACCACACAGCGTTGGCGAAAATACCGATGACCAGGGACCATATCCAAGAACTTGAGACACATGCTGCATAGGTAATGCTGAAAACATGCACAACATGACTCGGTCACTGCACCTTGCGTGTGTGTCCAGACAAACATCACACACTGCCCAGACCCTGCAAGTAGAAATCTGGATTTGACATATAGGCTTTGCCCGCCCCAACCACCCCCTACACGAGGCAAATAGTTGAGACACAGGTGGCACCAACATCTCATAGTCTGGGTGATAAACACAGGGGCAGGCAAAATGCAAGATTGGACGCCAAACAGCCAAGGTGCGCCTGTACAAATAATGAGGTACCAGTGCCCATCCTCAGATGAGTATAACAAGACACACAGGCACTAGCAACTGTGAGTATGAAGAAGGACATTCAGGTCAGGCTGCACAGTGGACACCTGTACAAAATAGCACGTCTATATACATGGTGCCAGGGGACAATGGCACAGAGCACAACCTACGCTGTAGACACTGAGAGTGTCCACGTTTATGATGACACATACAACACCGATGAAAAGGTGCCCCAGGGGACAGTAGTGGCCACGCAACTCCATGCTCCTGAATAGTAATGACTGCAACCCACGCCACCATCCCTGCACTATGCGTATTGCACACTCATGCACATCATGTCACAGGCCACTACATAGGACATGCGCGCTGTAAGGCATGACACATGAGAGACCAACTCCCATGTCTGGAGTCAGCATCAGTGCCAACTGACATGGAACCCACATGCAGTGAACTTGACAGGGCACAGCCAAGGTCCCAAAACCTGTTACACACCACCCCCACACATGATGCTACAGGCATAGTTCTCGTGGACAAAGCGCCAGCCTACATTACCTTGTGAAGGAGTGACTACACACAGACCAGGGAACACATTGCAAGGAGGGGAAGGGTGGCAGGGGCGCAGCGCTATACTGGGGCAAAATGGATCTGCACAGCACCTTTAAACCCTGGCAGTGAATTCATGCTACTGTGCCCTTACAAATGCCGGTGACACACAACACACACATGTACCTACCCCCTTCCGGCTGCTGCTTCGCCTGTAAGCGCCTATCCAAGTCTGGAAAGACCACCGGCAGCACACGCCTATGGAGGTGGCTCAGACGGCGGCGCCCGCGGTTCTTGTGGCTCTCAGGTGAGTCCTCCAGCAGGACCCGTGCAATCCTCCGCGTCCAGCACCGGATATCCTGCCAGCGTTTCCTCACCTGCGACAGGCTCCGCCTCCGACCATCCACACCCCTCACGGCACTGACGGCGGTCAGCCAGATCTGCTCCTTGGCAGTGGCGCCTACCTGTGAGGAAGAACAAGTGACACCACATCAATACACCAGCCACATGTCACAGAGAGACATTTGATAACAAATTAGCTGGTAACAACAAGGCATGTCATGCAGCCAACGCATTGCACCTTTGTCATAGGGACATGATCCTCTGGTGAGGGAAAAAGCAGTACGTGCCATAGTGGGTACACAGGTGGAATGATGGCAATGTCACAATCAATGATCAAGGCTCACACTGTGCATCACACCCACCCCTCCTGTCTCAGGGCACTGCTGTTAGTGATAGGCACACACCCCTCCTGTCTCAGGGCACTGCTGTTAGTGATAGGCACACACCCCTCCTTTCTCAGGGCACTGCTGGGAGCACTCTGTACCCACCCCTCCTGTCTCAGGGCACTGCTGGGAGCACTCTGTACCCACCCCTCCTGTCTCAGGGCACTGCTGAGAGCACTCTGTACCCACCCCTCCTGTCTCAGGGCACTGCTGGGAGCACACTGTACCCACCCCTCCTGTCTCAGGGCACTGCTGTTAGTGATAGGCACACACCCCTCCTGTCTCAGGGCACTGCTGGGAGACATCAGGCATCCCCCCCTGGGACCCCCCCAACAGTACATGGCATGCGTGTCACACCAGGACACAATGGCAGAAGTCACAGCCACAACACAGGGACAGTCTGTGCCAGTGGCCTATGCACTCACCTGATACCCTGGTCGCCCATACAGCATGGGGTACTGTGGGAGGATCACATCCAGCAATGCCATGTTCTCATCCAGGGTGAATGGCTGTGACCTCTCCACAGCCCTTGACATGGTTCCAGGGAATCAGTAGCAGCAGCTGGGTCGACGAATTCAAAGATGTGCAGGCAAGTACTCCCTCATGGGACCTGGCTGCCTTATATGTGCCTTTCTGCCCTGTCTCATGCACAGGAGTACAGAGTGATTGGTCACTCACATTTGCATCCTATGTTTCCACCAATCCCTTCAAACCTAGCAGTCTGTGTGTACTCTATCGGTTTCATTCTCCTGCATGATGTCAGCTCCACAAACACATTGCAACAAAGTATTTTTATTCCAACTGACTTCTGCTGTTCACCTTCCAGAAGAAATTTGAATTTTGAACTTGGTCTCCATGACAACCAGCATGCATGTAGGCCTTAATACTTGTCCCTCATGTGTCCCCTATGTAATTTTGAGCTCCACACACAGGTACGGTGCGTTCCGGGGCCCTAGGGCACCCCAAATGCATTGCAACGGCCCGTACATGCGTGACTACGTTCACTATCAGTATGTGTGGCCTCGCGTATGCGTACTCGTAGTGGTACGGGCCGTACACACACCTGTACGCTCCCTATCACTACGAATACGCATACGCGAGGCCACCCATACTGATAGGGAGCGTACAGGCGTGTGTACGGCCCGTACCACTACGAGTACGCATACGCGAGCCCACCCATACTGATAGGGAGCGTACAGGCGTGTGTACGGGCCGTACCACTACGAGTACGCATACGCGAGGCCACACATACTGATAGGGAGCGTACACACGCCTGTACGCTCCCTATCAGTATGTGTGGCCTCGCGTATGCGTACTCGTAGTGGTACGGGCCGTACACACGCCTGTACGCTCCCTATCACTACGAGTACGCATACGCGAGCCCACCCATACTGATAGGGAGCGTACAGGCGTGTGTACGGCCCGTACCACTACGAGTACGCATACGCGAGGCCACACATACTGATAGGGAGCGTACACACGCCTGTACGCTCCCTATCAGTATGTGTGGCCTCGCGTATGCGTACTCGTAGTGGTACGGGCCGTACACACGCCTGTACGCTCCCTATCAGTATGTGTGGCCTCGCGTATGCGTACTCATAGTGGTACGGGCCGTACACATGCCTGTACGCTCGCCATCACGATGGGTACACATACGGCAGCACTCCCATAGTGATATGGGAACGTACACAGGCCCTCTTTGCAGCAGTACAGCGGTATTCACACATCACAGTGGTGACAGGCGGCACACAGGTAGGGATAGGGCGGACATACTTGTCCATGGATGGACATACTTGTCCATTAATTGACATCGAGGCATCGTCTGTGCATCACTACATGTGTGGGGCACAGGTGTGAAAGGCCTGTGATGTGGAACATTACTCCTGAGTCGAGAAGGCACCAGATGTATGATGAGATGTGTACAGATGTACTGTGTGATGGTGCGATGTGTGCCAGGCATGCCCTTGACTCCTTTGACATGTGTGCATGTCGTACTGCGCACTTGGGGTGAGCGTCACTGGCATGGCACGGACACCAACACACGTAAGTGTCCCCTGATGCCCGGTACAGGGGTTATGACACCTGACTTGTCACTACCCACGGTGCACAATGTGACTATGTCATGTATGTGTGGGGGCTTCCCATCAGGTTGATGTTGGAGCACCATCAAAAGCTGCAGCCGTTGCAGCAACCAACATGTGTCTGTGTGTAGATTGTCATTGCACACTGTTCCGCACACCATGCCACATGTGGTATCGGATGTGAGGTGCACATGTATGCATGGGACACGGAGTAGCGTGACAAGGACATGTCAGCATCCTCACAAGGTATGTGTGGTGAGTCATGACATGTGTACCTTCATGGCAAGGTGTGTGGGCTGGCCTAGTGTAATGTCATGTGACCTGTGGCTCCAGTGTTCCGCTACCAATCTCTGCAATCGGCATCCTACTGCTGCTGATGTGTGGGCGTATGTCACTCCTGTGTTGCGTCTGGCTGTTCACTTGCACTGGGACACAGCTATTCCCATGGCGTGGCATGGGGAGGTTCTCAATCTCCGTGTGTAGCTGGGTCTTTGAAGGAGTGTCACCTTGCATCCATACGTGTCCTGGCCATGTAGCACATACCTGACTCCCTATGTAGCATGTGTGTATTGCCAGATTAACATGTGCTCAGTACACATGAGTTGTTGTCGTAGTGCACTCACTCTTCGTTGTCACTTCCAAATTACTGCAGAGCGCCGCCTCTTGCCCGAAGAATTCCAGACTTGGCTGCCATGCAGGATAATGACAGCATCCGGCTCTACCGCTTCACCCAACCGTTGATTCTGGAGTTGACGGCGAGACTGGCACCACACCTGCAACCGCAGCACAGGTATCCCACGGCACTGACACCCCAGCTGAAGGTAATGGCTGCCCTACATTTTCTTGCCACGGGTACCTTTCAAAATACCATAGCTCATGTTGGTGGCATGTCCCAGAGCACGTTCAGTGGTGTGCTGCATGATTTCTTAGAGGCCATGTTGATTCACCTGGATGACTTCATCAAGTTCCCAACCCCTGAACAGATGACTGAGGTCAAGCGTGGATTCTATGCCCTGGGAGGGATGCCCCATGTCATTGGGTCCATAGATGGGACACATGTAGCTTTGGTACCACCACACGCACGGGAGGTGGCGTACCGCAATCGGAAGCACTACCACTCCATCAATGCCCTTGTGGTGTGTCTGTCCAACATGGTGATTTCACATGTCTGTGCTCGTATTCCAGGATCAGCACACGATGCCTACATCATGAGGCGTAGCGGGATGCCTGATATGATGATGCAGCTGCGCAACGAACGGGCATGTGTTGTTGGTGGGTACAGTCTGTCTGTCCTGTATTCAGTATAGCCTACCAGCACGACCGCTTCACCACTTCTAACGATGACCATGTGCTTTCCATGTAGGGGACGCTGGCTATCCCAACATGCCTTGGCTGCTCACACCTCTCCGCAACCCCATCACGCCGGCCCAGCTCCGCTACAACACCGCCCATGGCCGGACAAGGCGAGTGATAGAGAGGACGTTTGGCATGCTGAAGAGCCGATTCAGGTGCCTCCACAAGACCGGCGGCGCACTCCCATATGCCCCGGCGAAGGTCTGCAAGATCTTCATGGTCTGCTGCATGCTGCACAACATGGCAGTTGAAAGAGCAGTGCCACTCATCCTGAATCAACATGACGAGGACCATCCACCCGTGGAGGACGAAGGGCTTGGCAATGGGGCTAGTGATGTGGAGGATGTGGAGCCGCAAGAGGACATCCGGACTCGGCTCATACGCGACTTCTTTGCATAGTGGTGAGTACCAGTGTCTGAGTGTGCACGCATTGGTCCCCGTGTGGCATGCGTTGTGATGTGTGTCTCCACCTGCATGTATGGCACGTGAGTCAGAGGTGTGTGTGGGTGTGTCACTGGAGTGATGGTGCCAGTGATGGTTGTACTTCCTCAGTCATAATTGGGACCTAGCATGTTGTCATCCATACATGTGTCGAGTAAATGCACATGCAAGTGGCTGTGCTTTTTGTGGCTGACTTCTTGTGTGTTTCTCTTCCCCAGGTACCTGCGCATGCCGTCTGCTGGTTGCATTGTTGTGGCACTGCTATTCCTCATGGACATGACATCGTGGGCTGACTCAGCGTTACAGGCACGGACACGTTTGGAAGTCTCCATGGGGTAAGGGATGCATCTGGGGTGTATTGGGTGTGGCAGTTGTTCACAATGTGTGCACACTGCCCCTGTCGGTGTTTGGTTCCTCTGCAGCCATGTCGCATCCCCATGGGACACGACATGCAGCTGTGTACACCTGAATAGATGGTCTGCCTGGTTGACAGTCATCAGTAATGGGATAGGGGATTGTGATGATGGCATCAATGTGTGTGACACTGCCCTCGGACACATTCGGTTAGCATTGGCTTGACATGGTGTGGGACTTCGACATCCGCGGATCTATGGTGTATGGCAGGCTCTCCGTGTGCAGCTGTGGGTATTTAGCTGTTAGCCGACGCTTGTGTGCCAGTTCCATGGCGAACGCGCATGTGTGCTGCTGAAGGGGGGTGCCAGTGTTGGACCCACATGTTACTCCACATGATGTGTTCATGTGTACTTCGAGTTGCCTCTGCAATCCCAAATACATGACTATTAAAGGTGTCCCTATGCCTCCAAGGTGCCTCTTCTCAGTCAATGCTGGTGTGTTGCCACGGTGCATCCTGCTTGTCTGGCATGGTATTCCCTGATTGTGGCTATGTGTCGAGTGGCAAGATGCAAGCTGTGTGTGTGGGCTGAGACTGTGTATTGGGCATGATGTCCATGACTGTGTGGGTATTGTGACATTTGCCAACCCCATGCATCCAACGTTGGCCAGGCCCCCATTCTCTGCATCCACCGGACTCAAGCTTGCAGGACATGTTTCTGCCACCTGTCTACACATACCTGGGTGCCCCCCAGGACACTGGACTGGATCCCTGACCTCTGCGCATGACTGTTGCCGTACTCAATGTGTGTGTCAGCACGGTTGTTCGGTAACCCCCTCAGCTTGTTGGGTCCATCACGGGTGTGTATGGTGCTCCATGTCTGTCTTGCCTAATACACTGTGACCCATGTGTCCTGTGCCAGACTCAGGCCCCAGGGTGTGGGTGGTTGAAGACAAAAGATGACTCAGGCATGTTTTGACTTTACAAGACACATGTTAGGTAATAATGCTACCAGCAGGCATCTACTCTTCATAGTGTGATTTATTATTGGGGGGGGGGGAAAACAAAGTGAGTGTCTTTCCGGGAATTTTGAAGCCAGTGACCAGCAGGGCCATGTGGCAGAGAATGTCTCTTGATGCTGTGATGCTGTTGCTCCAGTGGGCCAGGTGCCAGGCCAGGTGCCCTGGGAGATGGTGATGTAGCGCCGACCCTCACGGTCCTTTCCGTGGACGACCCGGCCTCCTGCGGGGAACCTCACCAGCAGGCCGTGACGACATCTGGGATGCTCCGTCGGATGTTTCCTCCTCCTCCTCCTCCTGATCCCTCCCTGTGGGTGGTGATGTTCTCCGCCTTCTGGCACAGGGAGGGTCGGCCATGTTGTCGGCCATCCGACGGAGTGTAGCGTGAATCCCCTGGAATGCCGTCACTTGCTCAGCCTGTCTGTCCTCCATCCTCCGTTGGTGTACCAGTAGACAGGCATGTAGCTCCGCATGTTGCTGGGCCTGCTGGGTCTTTATCTCATTGAGGCTCCCCTTGATCTCATTGAGGGTGGACACAACCTGGGCCATGCCCGTGGTGTCCTGCCGGTATGAGTCCAGGATGTTACGGACATGGGAAAATACCGGATCCCCAGCCAACTGGTCAGGCTCGTGCCTCCGCCGTCCTCCACTCCCACCACCCCTGCCCACTGGCGCCTGGCCTGCCCTTGTGGGCACATCGGGTCTCCGGGACCCCTGAGGGGTGGCATTGGCGTTGTCGCCTGCCTCCTCCTGGGTGCCCGGGACACCGTGTCCCTCCTGGCCAGCCTGGCTGCATTGTGGTGTTGGGGCAGGGATCCTGGGTGTCTCCTGGGATGTGGCAGGAGTGGGGGTGGTGGTTGGCACAGTTGTACCTGACGCAGGTGCTGCAGGCGGTTGGACACCAGAGGGGCCAGGTCGGTCGGGGTCGTCCACAGAGTGGTGAGAGTGGTCGCTGCCGGTGGGATCGGGCTCCTGCAGATCCGGGTCCTGTGAGTGTTCCCCCCCAGTGTTGGGGGGTGCACCACGACGTTGACCTGTGTGTGAGAGAGACAATGTTAATTTTGGTCCATGCAACATCCATGTTTCATCATTTCCTAAGTTGGCACATTTCCTCTTGGAATTAGGATCTGTCTTGCATTCCACTCACAGTGCACTTGTGCATGGGTGTGTCCCTTGGGCACCACTTTGGCACCTTTAACTATGTGTGGCACAGTCTTACTTGCTGCGTCAAGTGTGACTGCAGTCAGCAGTGGAGTGGGCAGGTGTTGCGAGCCATGCATTGGCGCCTTCCGTGTAGCACTGTACCTGTGCACATGGATTTGTTCCACACACTTATGTGATGCAGGTAGCTGTCATTGTGCTCGTGCACAGGTTGTGACATGGCCCTGTGTTTTGCCATGGAGAAGAGGGGGGGTTCTGGCACGGGCCACCCTTGGCTACATGCACGCAGTCTACCTGCTGACGAGCAGACATTCCCACACACCACACGGCTGATTTGCTCTCCCTGTGTCTCCCTCCCTCTATGTCCCCCTCTCCCTCCCTCTCTGTCCCCCTCTCCCTCCCTCTCTGTCACCCTCTCCCTCCCTCTGTGTGTCAGCCTCCTCCCTCTGTCCGTCTCCCTGTGTCTCCCTCCCTCTCTGTCCCCCTCTCCCTCCCTCTCTGTCACCCTCTCCCTCCCTCTGTGTGTCAGCCTCCTCCCTCTGTCCGTCTCCCTGTGTCTCCCTCCCTCTCTGTCCCCCTCTCCCTCCCTCTCTGTCCCCCTCTCCCTCCCTCTCTGTCACCCTCTCCCTCCCTCTGTGTGTCAGCCTCCTCCCTCTGTCCGTCTCCCTGTGTCTCCCTCCCTCTCTGTCCCCCTCTCCCTCCCTCTCTGTCCCCCTCTCGCTCCCTCTCTGTCCCCCTCTCCCTCCCTCTGTGTGTCACCCTCTGTCACCTCAGCCCAGCTTCCTGGGCACACACTGTTAGCAGATCTTTGAGTGGCCCTTGGCTTGTTGATGTGAGTTTGTTTCTGATCTCCAGGCACCCATTGGGTGTGATGTGTGTCTGTGCGCTGCTGCTGTGGTGGTGTGTGCTGCCACTCTTTCACAATGTTGGCTGTTCATTAGCTGCTGTCATGTGCAAAACAGTGCCTTCACCCCCATGTGTTGATGCAAGGCGTCCGCCATTTGCTGGCAAGTCATTCCTGTGTTGGGACACACTGTTTGTCTGGCTGTGACCTAGGCCATATGGGCAGAGTGCATTGTTGTCTGCTTCGGAGTCGCACTATGTGATTTTTGGGGCCCAGCCTCCCGCCATCCGGGTTAGCGTGTCATGTGTTGTTGTCTTCTGTGACTTGCCATTGTCCAGCTGGGTGCATGGGGCATGGTGGCAGCAGTGGCATGTGCGTGCTCATGGAGTGTGGTTGAGTAATGCGATGGCTTGTGGTGGTTGCGTGCCTGTTAGTGATTTTGGTTGTGGATGCCGTTCCCCCCATGTGAGGTGCGTTGTTTGTGTACTCACCCGGGTCTCGGAGTCCTTCTAATCCTTCGACTGCCTCCACCGGCAGTATGGCCATCACCCTCTCCTCCCAGGGATGGTACTGTACGGGTCTGCGGGAGGGCCCTCCTCCGGTGGCGTTGGCCTGGTCGTGTTCCTCCTGCCTTTTGGCTCTGACCCTCCTCCGCAGATCGTACCACCTGTTCTGGCATTCCTGCCTGGTCCTCCTGGTGTCCGCAACAGCATTCACAGCATCGACGATGGTCTGCCACATGGCTGTTTTTGCTGCCAGGCTGGTGTTTCTGACCAATGTTCCAAAGATCTGTGGCTCGACTCTGAGGATTTGATCAACAAGGACCTCCAACTCTCGGTTACTGAACTTTGGATTCTTGGTAGTGGGCATGGTGAGGGGTGTGGGTGGGGATGGTGGGGGGGGGGTGTGGATGTTGGGGGGGGGGTGTGGATGGTTGTGTGTGTGTGTGTGTGTGAATGTGATGAGGGGGTGTTTGTGAGGGTGGTTGTGTGAAGGTGTGCAAGTGTAAGGTGTGGTGTAGCTTGTTGTATGGTTCTGTGGTGTCTGGCAGCAGTGAGTCTGTTGCAAAGGCTCATGGTTTGTGTGTGTGGGCCCTTTTTATTGGTCCATGGGTGGGTGTGGCAGTGTTTGAATTTTGGGTGGGTGTGTTATAAGTAGTGGTGGTGTTTTGGCCCTCTGTTTGTCTTTGGCAGTTGCAGGTCAGTGAAGGTGTATTTGTAGTGTTTGTTGGCCATGTTTAGTGGCTTTGTGCCATTCGAATAGTGTCTTCTTGTGTTGTTTTGTTTTGTCCTGGTTGTGTACGTGCGTTTTGAGTGTGTGTACGGTGTGTAGATGGGCCATTTGGTTGTACGGTGCTGTCCTTGTGTGTGGGTTGGTACGACTCGTACATGCGGTTGTGATGTTGGGGCCTGGGGTGCGCTCCGTACTTAGGAGGTTGTGTTGGGGGTAGGACCGTAACGTACTGGGGTGTACATAGACGGTGGTGCGACACGTACAGGGGTGGGGCTCGAACGTACTGGGGTGTACATAGACGGTGGTACGACACGTACTGGGGTGGGGGTACGACTGGAACGTACTGGGGTGTAGGTATATGGGGGTATGACACGTACTGGGGTGGGGGTACGACTGGAACATACTGGGGTGTACATAGACGGTGGTACGACACGTACTGGGGTGGGGGTACGACTGGAACGTACTGGGGTGTAGGTACACGGTGGTGCGACACGTACAGGGGTGGGGGTACGACTGGAACGTACTGGGGTGTAGGTACAGGGGGGTATGACACGTACTGGGGTGGGGGTACGACTGGAACGTACTGGGGTGTACATAGACGGTGGTACGACACGTACAGGGGTGGGGGTGGGGCGCGAACGTACTGGGGTGTACATAGAGGGTGGTACGACACGTACTGGAGTGGGGGTACGACTGGAACGTACTGGGGTGTACATAGACGGTGGAACGACACGTACAGGGGTGGGGGTGGGGCGCGAACGTACTGGGGTGTACATAGAGGGTGGTACGACACGTACTGGGGTGGGGGTACGACTGGAACGTACTGGGGTGTACATAGACGGTGGTACGACACGTACAGGGGTGGGGGTGGGGCGCGAACGTACTGGGGTGTACATAGACGGTGGTGCGACACGTACAGGGGTGGGGGTGGGGCTCGAACGTACTGGGGTGTACATAGACGGTGGTACGACACGTACTGGGGTGGGGGTACGACTGGAACGTACTGGGGTGTAGGTACACAGGGGTAATACACGTACTGGGGTGGGGGTACGACTGGAACGTACTGGGGTGTACATAGATGGTGGTACGACACGTACTGGGGTGGGGGTACGACTGGAACGGACTGGGGTGTAGGTACACGGTGGTGCGACACGTACAGGGGTGGGGGTACGACTGGAACGTACTGGGGTGTAGGTACACGGGGGTATGACACGTACTGGGGTGGGGGTATGACTGGAACGTACTGGGGTGTACATAGACGGTGGTACGACATGTACAGGGGTGGGGGTGGGGCGCAAACGTACTGGGGTGTACATAGAGGGTGGTACGACACATACTGGGGTGGGGGTACGACTGGAACGTACTGGGGTGTAGGTACACGGGGGTATGACACGTACTGGGGTGGGGGTATGACTGGAACGTACTGGGGTGTAGGTACACGGGGGTATGACACGTACTGGGGTGGGGGTAGGACTGGAACGTACTGGGGTGTACATAGACGGTGGTACGACACGTACAGGGGTGGGGGTGGGGCTCGAACGTACTGGGGTGTACATAGAGGGTGGTACGACACGTACTGGGGTGGGGGTACGACTGGAACGTACTGGGGTGTAGGTACACGGGGGTATGACAGTACTGGGGTGGGGGTACGACTGGAACGTACTGGGGTGTACATAGACGGTGGTACGACACGTACTGGGGTGGGGGTACGACTGGAACGTACTGGGGTGTAGGTACACGGTGGTGCGACACGTACAGGGGTGGGAGTACGACTGGAACGTACTGGGGTGTAGGTACACGGGGTATGACACGTACCGGGGTGGGGGTACGACTGGAACGTACTGGGGTGTACATAGACGGTGGTACGGCACGTACAGGGGTGGGGGTGGGGCGCGAACGTACTGGGGTGTACATAGAGGGTGTTACGACACGTACTGGGGTGGGGGTACGACTGGAACGTACTGGGGTGTAGGTACACGGTGGTGCGACACGTACAGGGGTGGGGGTGGGGCTCGAACGTACTGGGGTGTACATAGAGGGTGGTACGACACGTACTGGGGTGGGGGTACGACTGGAACGTACTGGGGTGTAGGTACACGGGGGTATGACAGTACTGGGGTGGGGGTACGACTGGAACGTACTGAGGTGTACATAGACGGTGGTACGACACGTACAGGGGTGGGGGTGGGGCGCGAACGTACTGGGGTGTACATAGAGGGTGGTACGACACGTACTGGGGTGGGGGTACGACTGGAACGTACTGGGGTGTAGGTACACGGTGGTGCGACACATACAGGGGTGGGGGGGGCTCTCGAACGTACTGGGGTGTACATAGAGGGTGGTACGACACGTACTGGGGTGGGGGTACGACTGGAACGTACTGGGGTGTAGGTACACGGGGGTATGACAGTACTGGGGTGGGGGTACGACTGGAACGTACTGGGGTGTACATAGACGGTGGTACGACACGTACTGGGGTGGGGGTACGACTGGAACGTACTGGGGTGTAGGTACACGGTGGTGCGACACGTACAGGGGTGGGAGTACGACTGGAACGTACTGGGGTGTAGGTACACGGGGTATGACACGTACCGGGGTGGGGGTACGACTGGAACGTACTGGGGTGTACATAGACGGTGGTACGGCACGTACAGGGGTGGGGGTGGGGCGCGAACGTACTGGGGTGTACATAGAGGGTGGTACGACACGTACTGGGGTGGGGGTACGACTGGAACGTACTGGGGTGTAGGTACACGGTGGTGCGACACGTACAGGGGTGGGGGTGGGGCTCGAACGTACTGGGGTGTACATAGAGGGTGGTACGACACGTACTGGGGTGGGGGTACGACTGGAACGTACTGGGGTGTAGGTACACGGGGGTATGACAGTACTGGGGTGGGGGTACGACTGGAACGTACTGAGGTGTACATAGACGGTGGTACGACACGTACAGGGGTGGGGGTGGGGCGCGAACGTACTGGGGTGTACATAGAGGGTGGTACGACACGTACTGGGGTGGGGGTACGACTGGAACGTACTGGGGTGTAGGTACACGGTGGTGCGACACATACAGGGGTGGGGGGGCTCTCGAACGTACTGGGGTGTACATAGAGGGTGGTACGACACGTACTGGGGTGGGGGTACGACTGGAACGTACTGGGGTGAGGGTACACGGGGGTATGACAGTACTGGGGTAGGGGTACAACTGGAACGTACTGGGGTGTACATAGACAGTGGTACGACACGTACAGGGGTGGGGGTGGGGCGCGAACGTACTGGGGTGTACATAGAGGGTGGTACGACACGTACTGGGGTGGGGGTACGACTGGAACGTACTGGGGTGTAGGTAGACGGTGGTACGACACGTACTGGGGTGGGGGTACGACTTGAACGTACTGGGGTGTACCTAGACGGGTGGGGGTATACATACACGGGGGGTACGTGTCGGACGTACGGGAGCTGGGGGGAGTGTTGGGCGCGTATGCGGGCACATGTCTCCATGGTTGCTATAGGAGTTCGGTGCGGACGGTGTTTTTTCCATACGGTTGTAAGCTCGGACGCACGGGATGGATCGTGATTCCTCGGTCGGACTTGGCTTTTCACGTTTGTAAGGTAAATCGTCCGAGGACGTGTCGGACACATTTTCCGACCCGAGGACGTGTGGGGAATGATTCCCAGTGCGGTTCGTATGGACTTTTTACCATGCGAATCGTGATTGCCAGTTCGTACGGCACTTGTACGATTCGTATGGTAAAAAGACCCGATACGAGTCGTACGGGGACATTTTTTACCGGATCGTGATCGGCACCATAATCTATGCACCATCTTCACAATGTTTCATCAACTGAACCCGGATCTACCAGCGGTTGCGGACTTATTGGCATTTGTGTCCATTTATGTTTTCAATACTGCGTAGAATGGGATTTCCCCAACCATTCCTGTGCTGTATAACACTGCTATATACGGAATCGTGCGCCAGACTTAGAGTAAATGGAAACACGTAAGATCCTCACCAAATCCACAGGGGAACGCGGCAGGGGTACCCACTCTCTCCACTACTCTTCACTCAGCCACTTGAGCCACTTGCATGTAAAATCAGGTAAAAACATGCAGATACGGCTCTACAGTTCCATCTACAGCCGGTGAGCATATCACTATACGCAGATGATATGGTCCTATATATACCTTACCCAGCAGACAACCTAAAAAAATTAATTAGAGAATACACCCGATTTGAATATTATTCAAGATTAAGTAGAAACTGGACAAAGTCCATGGTTATCCCACTGACACAAATCATACAGCAACCCTCATTAGATTATCCTTTACAATGGCATACAGAACTGGTAAAATATCTAGGGGTATGGATACATCGAGACCCTGAGGTAGTAATACGGGCAAACTACGGCACAGCCCGTGTGAAACTAGAACACCAAGGTGCCGATCACGATCCGGTAAAAAATTCCCCCGTGCGACTCGTATCGGGTCTTTTTACCGTACGAATCGTACAAGTGCCGTACGAACTGGCAATCACGATTCGCATGGTAAAAAGTCCATACGAACCGCACTGGGAATCATTCCCCACACGTCCTCGGGTCGGAAAATGTGTCCGACACGTCCTCGGACGATTTACCTTACAAACGTGAAAATCCAAGTCCGACCGAGGAATCACGATCCATCCCGTGCGTCCGAGGTTACAACCGTATGGAAAAAACACCATCCGCACCGAACTCCTACAGCAACCATGGAGACATGTGCCCGCATACGTGCCCAACACTCCCCCCAGCCCCCGTGCGTCCGACACGTACCCCCCGTATATGTATACCCCCACCCGTCTAGGTACACCCCAGTACGTTCCAGTCGAACCCCCACCCCAGTACGTGTCATAGCCCCGTCTACCTACACCCCAGTACGTTCCAGTCGTACCCCCACCCCAGTACGTGTCGTACCCCCCGTGTACCTACACCCCAGTACGTTCGAGCCACACCCCCACCCCAGTACGTGTCATAGCCCCGTCTACCCACACCCCAGTACGTTCCAGTCGTACCCCCACCCCAGTACGTGTCGTACCCCCCGTGTACCTACACCCCAGTACGTGCGAGCCACACCCCCACCCCAGTACGTGTCATAGCCCCGTCTACCCACACCCCAGTACGTTCCAGTCGTACCCCCACCCCAGTACGTGTCGTACCACCGTCAATGTACACCCCCCCACCCCAGTACGTGTCGTACCACCGTCCATGTACACCCCCCCACCCCTGTACGTGTCGTACCACCGTCCATGTACACCCCAGTACGTTCCAGTCGTACCCCCACCCCAGTACGTGTCGTACCCCCCGTGTACCTACACCCCAGTACGTGCAAGCCACACCCCCACCCCAGTACGTGTCATAGCCCCGTCTACCCACACCCCAGTACGTTCCAGTCGTACCCCCACCCCAGTACGTGTCGTACCCCCCGTGTACCTACACCCCAGTACGTGCGAGCCACACCCCCACCCCAGTACGTGTCATAGCCCCGTCTACCCACACCCCAGTACGTTCCAGTCGTACCCCCACCCCAGTACGTGTCGTACCCCAAGTGTACCTACACCCCAGTACGTGCGAGCCACACCCCCACCCCAGTACGTGTCATAGCCCCGTCTACCCACACCCCAGTACGTTCCAGTCGTACCCCCACCCCAGTACATGTCATACCACCGTCAATGTACACCCCCCCACCCCAGTACGTGTCGTACCACCGTCCATGTACACCCCCCCACCCCTGTACGTGTCGTACCACCGTCCATGTACACCCCAGTACGTTCCAGTCGTACCCCCACCCCAGTACGTGTCGTACCACCGTCAATGTACACCCCCCCACCCCAGTACGTGTCGTACCACCGTCCATGTACACCCCCCCACCCCTGTACGTGTCGTACCACCGTCCATGTACACCCCAGTACGTTCCAGTCGTACCCCCACCCCAGTACGTGTCGTACCACCGTCAATGTACACCCCCCCCACCCCAGTACGTGTCGTACCACCGTCAATGTACACCCCCCCACCCCAGTACGTGTCGTACCACCGTCCATGTACACCCCAGTACGTTCCAGTCGTACCCCCACCCCAGTACGTGTCGTACCACCGTCAATGTACACCCCCCCACCCCAGTACGTGTCGTACCACCGTCAATGTACACCCCCCCACCCCAGTACGTGTCGTACCACCGTCCATGTACACCCCAGTACGTTCCAGTCGTACCCCCACCCCAGTACGTGTCGTACCACCGTCAATGTACACCCCCCCACCCCAGTACGTGTCGTACCACCGTCAATGTACACCCCCCCACCCCAGTACATGTCGTACCACCGTCCATGTACACCCCCCCACCCCTGTACGTGTCGTACCACCGTCCATGTACACCCCAGTACGTTCCAGTCGTACCCCCACCCCAGTACGTTCCTGGCGCACCCCCAACACAACCTCCTAAGTACGGAGCGCACCCCATGCCCCAACATCACAACCGCATGTACGAGTCGTACAAAGCCAAACACAAGGACATAATCGTACAACCAAATGGCCCATGTACACACCGTACACACGCTCAAAACGCACGTACACAACAAGGACAAAACAAAACAACACACGAATACACCATTCGAAAGGCACACAGCCACTAAACATGGCCAACAACCACTAAAATAACACAATCACTGACCTGCAACTGTCAAAAACAAACAGAGGCCCAATACACCACCACTCCTTATAACACACCCACCCAAAATTCAAACACTGCCACACCCACCCATGGACCAATGAAAAGGGCCCACACACACAAACCATGAGCCTTTGCAACAGACTCACTGCTGCCAGACACCACAGAACCAGACTACAAGCTACACCACATCTTACACTTGCACACCTTCACACGACCACCCTCACAAACACCCTCTCATCACATTCACACACACACACAACCATCCACACCCCCCCCCAACATCCACACCCCCCCCACACCCACACCATCCCCACCCACACCCCTCACCATGCCCACTACCAAGAATCCAAAGTTCAGTCACCGAGAGTTGGAGGTCCTTGTTGATCAAATCCTCAGAGTCGAGCCACAGATCTTTGGAACATTGGTCAGAAGCACCAGCCAGGCAGCCAAAACAGCCATGTGGCAGACCATCGTCGATGCTGTGAATGCTGTTGCGGACACCAGGAGGACCAAGCAGGATTGCCAGAACAGGTGGTACGATCTGCGGAGGAGGGTCAGAGCCAAGAGGCAGGAGGAACACGACCAGGCCAACGCCACCGGAGGAGGGCCCTCCCGCAGAGCCGTACAGTACCATCCCTGGGAGGAGAGGGTGATGGCCATACTGCCGGTGGAGGCAGTTGAAGGAGTAGAAGGACTCCGAGACCCGGGTGAGTACACAAACAACGCACCTCACATGGGGGGAACTGCAACCACAACCAAAATTAATAACAGGCACGCAACCACCACAAGCCATCGCATTACTCAACCACACTCCATGAGCAGGCACATGCCACTGCTGCCACCATGCCCCATGCACCCAGCTGGACAATGTCAAGTCACAGGCCACAGAAGACAACAACACATGACACGGTAACCCGGATGGCGGGAGGCTGGGCACCAAGAATCACATAGTGCGACTCCAAAGCAGACAACAATGCCCTCTGCCCATATGGCCTAGGTCACAGCCAGACAAACACTGTGTCCCAACACAGGAATGACTTGCCAGCAAATGGCGGACGCCTTGCATCAACACATGGGGGTGAAGGCACTGTTTTGCACATGACAGCAGCTAATGAACAGCCAACATTGTGAAAGAGTGGCAGCACACACCACCACAGCAGCAGCGCACAGACACACAGCAGACAAAATGGGTGCCTGGAGATCAGAAACAAACTCACATCAACAGGCCAAGGGCCACTCAAAGATCTGCTAACAGTGTGTGCCCAGGAAGCTGGGCCAAGGTGACAGAGGGTGACACACGGAGGGAGGGAGAGGGGGACACAGAGGGAGGGAGAGGGGGACTGAGAGGGAGGGAGACGGACAGAGGGAGGAGGCTGACACACAGAGGGAGAGAGAGGGGGACAGAGAGGGAGGGAGAGGGGGACAGAGAGGGAGGGAGACACAGGAAGATGGAAACAGGGAGGAGGCTGACACACAGAGGGAGGGAGAGGGGGACAGAGAGGGAGGGAGAGGGGGACAGAGAGGGAGGGAGACACAGGAAGATGGACACAGGGAGAAGGCTGACACACAGAGGGAGGGAGAGGGGGACAGAGAGGGAGGGAGAGGGGGACAGAGAAGGAGGGAGACACAGGGAGAGCAAATCAGTCCTTTGGTGTGTGGGAATGTCTGCTCGTCAGCAGGTGGACTGCGTGCATGTAGACAAGGGTGGCCAGTGCCAGAACCCCCCCTCTTCATCATGGCAAAACGCAGGGCCATGTCACAACCTGTACACGAGCACAAGGACAGCCACCTGCATCATATAAGTGTGTGGATCCACTCCATGTGCACATGTACAGTGCTACAAGGAAGGCGCAAATGCATGGCTCGCCACACATGCACACTCCACTGCTGACTGCAGTCACACTTGACGCAGCAAGTAAGACTGTGCCACACATAGTTAAAGGGGCCAAATTGGTGCCCAAGGGACACACACATGCACAAGTGCACTGTGAGTGGAATGCAAGACAGATCCTAATTCCAAGAGGAAATGTGCCAACTTTGTAACGGATGAAACATGGATGTTGCATGGATCAAAATTAACATTTTCTCTCTCACACACAGGTCAACGTCGTGCTGCACCCCCCAACACTGGGGGGGAACACTCACAGGACCCGGATCTGCAGGAGACCGATCCCACCGGCAGCGACCACTCTCACCACTCTGCGGACGACCCCGACTGACCTGGCCCCTCTGGTGTCCAACCACCTGCAGCACCTGCGTCAGGTACAACCATGCCAACCACCACCCCCACTCCTGCCACATCCCAGGAGACACCCAGGATCCCTGCCCCAACACCACAATGCAGCCAGGCTCGCCAGGAGGGACACGGTGTCCCGGGCACCCAGGAGGAGGCAGGCGACAACGCCAATGCCACCCCTCAGGGGTCCCGGAGACCCGATGTGCCCACAAGTGCAGGCCAGACGCAAGTGGCAGGGGTGGTGGGAGTGGAGGACGGCGGAGGCGCGAGCCTGACCAGTTGGCTGGGGATCCGGTATTTTCCCATGTCCGTAACATCCTGGACTCATACCGGCAGGACACCACGGGCATGGCCCAGGTTGTGTCCGTCCTCGAGGGGATCAAGGTCCAGCAGGCCCAGCAACATGCGGAGCTAATAGCCTGTCTACAGGTACACCAACGGAGGATGGAGGACAGACAGGCTGAGCAAGTGACGGCGTCCCAGGGGATTCACGCTGAACTCCGTCGGATGGCCGACACCATGGCCGACCCTCCCTGTGCCAGAAGGCGGAGAACATCACCACCCACAGGGAGGGATCATGAGGAGGAGGAGGAAACATCCGACGGAGCATCCCAGACGTCGTCACGGCCTGCTGCTGAGGTTCCCCGCAGGAAGCCGGGTCGTCCACGGAAAGGACCGTGAGGGTGGCTGCTACATCACCATCTCCCAGGACACCTGGCCTGGCACCTGGCCCACTGGAGCAACAGCATCACAGCATCAAGAGACATTCTCTGCCACATGGCCCTGCTGGTCACTGGCTGACCAATGTTGACAAAGACTGTGGCATGGACTCTGAGGATTTCCAATGGCAAGGACACCAACTCCCCTACTGAACTTTGGATTCCCTAATCCCGGAAAGCCCCTCACTTTGTCCCCCCCCCCCCAATAATAAATCACACTATTAAGAGTAGATGCCTGCTGGTAGCATTATTACCTAACATGTGTCTTGTACAGTCTAAACATGCCTGAGTCATCTGTTCACTTCAACCATCCACACCCTGGGGCCTGAGTCTGGCACAGGACACATGGGTCACAGTTTATTAGGCAAGACAGACATGGAGCACCATACACACCCGTGATGGTCAGAACCAGCTGAGGGGGTGGCCGAACAACCGTGCTGACAGACACATTGAGTACAGCAACAGTCATGCGCAGAGGTCAGGGATCCTGGCCCGTGTCCTGGGGGGCACCCAGGTATGTGCAGACAGGCGGCAGAACCATGTCCTGCAAGCTTGAGTCCGGTGGATGCAGAGAATGGGGTCATGGACAACGTTGGATGCATGGGGATGGCACATGTCACAATACCCACACAGTCATGGACATCATGCACAATACACAGTCTCAGCACACACACACAGCTTGCATCTTGCCACTCGACACATTGACACATAGCCACAATCAGGGAATACCATGCCAGACATGCAGGATGCACCGTGCCAACACACCAGCATTGACTGAGAAGAGGCACCTTGGAGGCATAGGGACACCTTTAATAGTCATGTTTTTGGGATTGCAGAGGCAACTTGAAGTACACATGAACACATCATGTGGTGTAACATGTGGCTCCAACACTGGCACCCCCCTTCTGCAGCACAAATGCGTGATAGCCATGGAACTGGCACACAAGTGTCGGCTAACAGCTAAATACCCACAGCTGCTCACGGAGAGCCTGCCATACACCATACATCCGCTGATGTGGAAGTCCCACGCCATGTCAAGACAATGTTAACCGTATGTGTCCGAGGGCAGTGTCACACACATTGATGCCATCATCACAATCCACTATCCCATCACTGATGACTGACAACCAGGCAGCCCATCTATTCAGGTGTACCCAGCTGCATGTCGTGTCCCATGGGGATGCCATATGTCTGCAGAGGAACCAAACCCCGACCGGGGCAGTGTGCACACATCGTGAACAACTGCCACACCCAATACACCCCAGATGCATCCCTTACCCCATGGAGACTTCCAAACGTGTCCGTGCCTGTAACGCTGAGTCAGCCCACGATGTCATGTCCATGAGGAATAGCAGTGCCACAACAATGCAACCAGCAAACGGCATGCGCAGGTACCTGGGGAAGAGAGACACACAAGAAGTCAGCCACAAAAAGCACAGCCACTTGCATGTGCAGTTACTCGACACATGTATGGATGACAACATGCTAGGTCACAATTATGACTGGGGAAATACTACCATCACTGCCACCATCACTCCAGTGACACACCCACACACACCTCTGACCCACGTGCCATACATGCAGGTGGAGACACACATCACAACGCATGCCACACGGGGACCAATGCGTGCACACTCAGACCCTGGTACTCACCACTAAGCAAAGAAGTCGCGTATGAGCCGAGTCCGGATGTCCTCTTGCGGCTCCACATCCTCCACATCACTAGCCCCATTGCCAAGCCCTTCGTCCTCCACGGGTGGATGGTCCTCGTCATGTTGATTCAGGATGAGTGGCACAGCTCTTTCAACTGCCATGTTGTGCAGCATGCAGCAGACCATGAAGATCTTGCAGACCTTCGCCGGGGCATAAGGGAGTGCACCGCCGGTCTTGTGGAGGCACCGGAATCGGCTCTTCAGCATGCCAAACGTCCTCTCTATCACTCGCCTTGTCCGGCCATGGGCGGTGTTATAGCGGAGCTGGGCCGGCGTGATGGGGTTGCGGAGAGGTGTCAGCAGCCAAGGCATGTTGGGATAGCCAGCGTCCCCTACATGGGAAGCACATGGACATCGTTAGAACTGGTGTAGCGGTCGTGCTGGTCGGCTATACAGAATACAGGACAGACAGACTGTACCCACCAACAACACATGCCCGTTCGTTGCGCAGCTGCATCATCATATCAGGCATCCCGCTACGCCTCATGATGTAGGCATCGTGTGCTGATCCTGGGAAACGAGCACAGACATGTGAAATCACCATATTGGACAGACACACCACAAGGGCATTGATGGAGTGGTAGTGCTTCCGATTGCGGTACGCCACCTCCCGTGCGTGTGGTGGTACCAAACCTACATGTGTCCCATCTATGGACCCAATGACATGGGGCATCCCTCCCAGGGCATAGAATCCACGCTTGACCTCAGTCATCTGTTCAGGGGTTGGGAACTTGATGAAGTCATCCAGGTGAATCAACATGGCCTCCAAGAAATCATGCAGCACACCGCTGAACATGCTCTGGGACATGCCACCAACATGAGCTATGGTATTTTGGAAGGTACCCGTGGCAAGAAAATGTAGGGCAGCCATTACCTTCAGCTGGGGTGTCAGTGCCGTAGGATACCTGTGCTGCGGTTGCAGGTGTGGTGCCAGTCTCGCCGTCAGCTCCAGAATCAACGGTTGGGTGAAGCGGTAGAGCCGGATCCTGTCATTCTCCTGCATGGTAGCCAAGTCTGGAATTCTTCGGGCAACAGGAGGCGCTCTGCAGTAATTTGGAAGTGACAAGGAAGAGTGAGTGCACTACGAGAACAACTCATGTCTACTGAGCACATGTAAATCTGGCAATACACACATGCCACATAGGGAGTCAGGCATGTGCTACATGCCCAGGACACGTATGGATGCAAGGTGACACTCCTTCCAAGACCCAGCTACACACGGTGATTGAGAACCTCCCCATGCCACGCCATGGAAATAGCTGTGTCCCAGTGCAAGTGCACTGCCCGACGCAAGACAGGAGTGACATACACCCACACATCAGCATAAGTGTGATGCCGATTGCAGAGAATGGTAGCGGAACACTTGAGCCACAGGTCACATGACATTACACTAGTCCAGCCCACACACCTTGCCATGAAGGTGCACATGTCATGACTCACCACACATTCCTTGTGAGTTTGCTGACATGGCCTTGTCACGCTACTCCTTGTCCCATGCATACATGTGCACCTCACATCCGATAACACATGTGGCATGGTGTTGGGAACAGTGTGCAATGACAATCTACACACAGCCACATGTTGGTTGCTGCAACGGCTGCAGCTTTTGAGGGTGCTACAACATCAACCTGATGTAAATCCCGGACACATATATGGCATAGTCACATTGTGCACTGTGGGTAGTGACAAGTCATGTGTCATGACCCCTGTACCGGGCATCATGGGACACTTCCGTGTGTTGGTGTCCGTGCCATGCCAGTGACGCTCACCCCAAGTGCGCAGTCCCACATGCACACATGTCAAAGGAGTCAAGGGCATGCCTGGCACACATTGCACCCTCACACAGTACACATGTACACATCTCATCATACATCTGGTGCCTTCTCCACTCAGGAGGCATGTTCCACATCACAGCCTGTGACACCTGTGCCCCACACATGTAGTAATGCACAGACGATGCCTTGATGTCCATTCCTGGACAAGTATGTCCATCCATGGACAAGTATGTCCGCCCTATTCCTACATGTGTGTCGCCTATCACCACAGTGATGTGTAAAAACCGCCGTACTGCTGCTGAGAGGGCCTGTGCATGTTCCCAAATCACTGTGGGAGTGCTGCCGTATGTGTACCCATCGTGATGGCGAGCGTACAGGCATTTGTACGGTCCGTAGCACTACGGGTACGCATAAGCGTGCAGACCCATAGTGATAGTGAGCGTAGATGCGTGTGTACGTTCCGTACCACTACGGGTACGCATACGCGTGCAGACCCATAGTGATAGTGAGCGTAGATGCGTGTGTACGGCCCTATCACTATGGGTCTGCACGCGTATGCGTACCCGTAGTGGTACGGACCGTACACTCGCATCTACGCTCACTATCACTATGGGTCTGCACGCGTATGCGTACCCGTAGTGGTACGGACCGTACACTCGCATCTACGCTCACTATCACTATGGGTCTGCACGCGTATGCGTACCAGTAGTGGTACGGACCGTACACTCGCATGTACGCTCTCTATCACTATGGGTCTGTACGCGTATGCGTACCCGTAGTGGTACGGACCGTACACTCGCATCTACGCTCACTATCACTATGGGTCTGCACGCGTATGCGTACCCGTAGTGGTACGGACCGTACACTCGCATCTACGCTCACTATCACTACGAGTACGCATACGCGTGCAGACCCATAGTGATATAGAGCGTACATGCGTGTGTACGGTCCGTAACACTACGGGTACGCATACGCGTGCAAACCCATAGTGATAGTGAGCGTAGATGCGAGTGTACGGTCCGCACCACTACGGGTACGCATACGCGTGCAGACCCATAGTGATAGAGAGCGTACATGCGTGTGTACGGTCCGTAACACTACGGGTACGCATACGCGTGCAGACCCATAGTGATAGTGAGCGTAGATGCGAGTGTACGGTCCGTACCACTACGGGTACGCATACGCGTGCAGACCCATAGTGATAGTGAGCGTAGATGCGAGTGTACGGTCCGTACCACTACGGGTACGCATACGCGTGCAGACCCATAGTGATAGAGAGCGTACATGCGTGTGTACGGTCCGTAACACTACGGGTACGCATACGCGTGCAGACCCATAGTGATGGAGAGCGTAGGCATGCATGTACGGGCCGTTGCCATGCATTTGGGGTGCCCTAGGGCCCCCAAACGCACCGTACCTGTGTGTGATGCTCCAAATTACATAGGGGACAAGTATTAAGGCCTACATGCATGCTGGTTGTCATGGAGACCAAGTTCAAAATTCGAAATTGTTCTGGAAGGTGCACAGCAGAAGTCAGTTGGAATTCTTCTACTTTGTTGCAATGTGTTTGTGGGGCTGACATCATGCAGGAGAATGAAACCGATAGAGAACCCACAGACTGCTAGCTTTGAAGGGATTGGTGGAAACATAGGATGCAAATGTGAGTGACCAATCACTCTGTACTCCTGTGCATGAGACTGGGCAGAAGGGCACATATAAGGCAGCCAGGTCCCATGAGGGAGCACTTGCCTGCACATCTTTGCATTCGTCGACCCAGCTGCTGCTACTGATTCCCTGGAACCATGTCAAGGGCTGTGGAGAGGACACAGCCATTCACCCTGGAGGAGAACATGGCTCTGCTGGATGTGATCCTCCCACAGTACTCCATGCTGTATGGGCGACCAGGGTATCAGGTGAGTGCATAGGCCACTGCCACAGACTGTCCCTATGTTGTGACTGTGACTTCTGCCATTGCGTCCAGGTGTAACACACATGCCATGTACTGTCGGGGGGGTCCCAGGGGGGGGTGCCTGATGTCTCCCAGCAGTGCCCTGAGACAGGAGGGGTGGGGGCCTATCACTCCCAGCAGTGCCCTGAGACAGGAGGGGTGGGTGCCTATCACTCCCAGCAGTGCCCTGAGACAGGAGGGGTGGGGGCCTATCACTCCTAGCAGTGCCCTGAGACAGGAGGGGTGGGGGCCTATCACTCCCAGCAGTGCCCTGAGACAGGAGGGGTGGGGGCCTATCACTCCCAGCAGTGCCCTGAGACAGGAGGGGTGGGGGCCTATCACTCCCAGCAGTGCCCTGAGACAGGAGGGGTGGGGGCCTATCACTCCCAGCAGTGCCCTGAGACAGGAGGGGTGGGGGCCTATCACTCCCAGCAGTGCCCTGAGACAGGAGGGGTGGGTGTGATGCACAGTGTGAGCCTTGATCATTGATTGTGACATTGCCATCATTCCACCTGTGTACCCACTGTGGCACGTACTGCTTTTTCCCTCACCAGGGGATGATGTCCCTATGACAAAGGTGCAATGCGTTGGCTGCATGACATGCCTTGTTGTAACCAGCTAATTTGTACCCATATGTCTCTCTGTGACATGTGGCTGGTGTATTGATGTGGTGTCACTTGTTCCTCCTCACAGGTAGGCGCCACTGCCAAGGAGCAGATCTGGCTGACCGCCGTCAGTGCCGTGAGGGGTGTGGATGGTCGGAGGCGGAGCCTGCCCCAGGTGAGAAAACGCTGGCAGGATATCCGGTGCTGGACGCGGAGGATTGCACGGCTCCTGCTGGGGGACTCACCTGAGAGCCACAAGAACCGCGGCCGCCGCCGTCTGAGCCACCTCCACAGGCGTGTGCTGCCGGTGGTCTTTCCAGACCTGGAGAGGCGCTTACAGGCGATGCAGCAGCCGGAAGGGGGTAGGTACATGTGTGTTCGTTGTGTGTCACCGGCATTTGTAAGGGCACAGTAGCATGAATTAACTGGCAGGGTTTAAAGGTGCTGTGCAGATCCTGTTTGCCCCAGTATAGCGCTGTGCCCCTGCCACCCTTCCCCTCCTTGCAATGTGTTCCCTGGTCTGTGTGTAGTCACTCCTTCACAAGGTGATGTAGGCTGGCGCTTTGTCCACGAGAACAATGACTGTAGCATCATGTGTGGGGGTGGGGTGTAACAGGTTGTGGGACCTTGCCTGTGCACTGTCAAGTTCACTGCATGTGGGTTCCATGTCAGTTGGCACTGATGCTGACTCCAGACATGGGAGTTGGTCTCTCATGTGTCATGCCTTACAGCGCGCATGTCCTATGTGGTGGCCTGTGACATGATGTGCATGAGTGTGCGATACACATAGTGCAGGGATGGTGACGTGTGTTGCAGTCATTACCATTCAGTAGCATGTAGTTGCGTGCCCACTACTGTCCCCTGGGGCACCTTTTCCTCAGTGGTGTATGTGTCATCATACACGTGGACAATCTCAGTGTCTACAGCGTAGGTTGTGCTCTGTGCCATTGTCCCCTGTCACCATGTATATAGACGTGCTATTTTGTACAGGTGTCCACTGTGCAGCCTGACCTGACTGTCCTTCTACATACTCACAGTTGCCAGTGCCTGTGTGTCTTGTTATACTCATCTGAGGATGGGCACTGGTACCTCATTATTTGTACAGGCGCACCTTGGCTGTTTGGCGTACACTCTTGCTTTTTGCCTGCCCCTGTGTGTATCAGCCAGACTATGAGATGTTGGTGCCACCTGTGTCTCAACAATTTGCCTCGTGTAGGGTCTTGTTGGTGCGGGCAATGCCTATGTGTCAAATCCTGATTTCTACTTGCTGGGTCTGGGCAGTGTGTGATGTGTCTGGACACACACGCAATGTGCAGTGACCGAGTCATGTTGGGCATGTTTTCAGCATTACCTATGCAGCATGTGTCTCAAGTTCATGGATATGGTCCCTGGTCATCGGTATTTTCGCCAACGCTGTGTGGTGCAGATGCAGTGCAGGATTGTCCCCAGGGCCTGGGTGCTATGTCAGACTCGGTTTCCTGTGTTTAGCTATTGTCTCATGCTCTCCATGGTATTTCAGTGGCATGGTGGCTCAACCAACTGTGTGTTTCATGCCCTACATCGGTACCTTGTTTAGTAGATGTTAGGGATCTTCCTTTTCAGGCTATGCAGTGTTACCTATGTCGATTGTACTCATGTGACTGATGTGTACAGCTGTCTGATTAATTTCTGTCTCTCCACCCTGCCCACAGCATCGTCGGGGGACACAGAGGGAGACATGGACACAGGCAAGGCGGAGGGACCGAGCACCAGTGCCAGCCGTGACATCGGGGCTGGCACATCGAGTGGGACAGAGGTGGAGGATAGTGCGGCCGAGGACCTGTCGACTGGCACGTCAGAATACGAAGCTGACAGGTCCGAGGAGGATGTCTCCGAGTGGGCGGTGGCTGCACCAGCAGCTGACAGCGGAACAACACCTCGCACCGCCCCCTCAGTTCCCACCAGCCGCCTCCCACTTGCTCGTGTCCCTTCCCAGCGTGCCCGGTCACAGCATGTCTCCTTCCTGCCAGGCACCGCACCCCCTGCCCCTGTCTCCACTGCTGCCGCCAATGCAGAGTCTGTGGACATCCAGCGGCAACTGCAGGTTGGTCAGGCTGCGATCCTTAATGTCCTCCATGCCCACGGCAAAACCCTCACCAACATCGAGGCTTTCTTGGAGGGCATTCATTCATCGCAGGCTGACCAACGCAACTTGCTGAGGTCCATCGACTCCACACTGACTGCAGCAGTGGGTCTCCTGCAGCGCGACCTCCCCCCAGCTACCCCTGCCCCATCCACACTTCCCACTCCCATGCCTGTCCCACGTACACCCAGACGTCGGCATGCACCCACATCAACGGACACGGGCACCACACCAGCAGGGAAGGTCCACCGCACTCCTCCTGACACGCACACACAGGGTGAGGTAGGCACACCCACTGGGTCAGGGGGCAAACGTGTGACACGCAGCCATAGTGGGAGTCCGCATTCCACCCAGTCCACTCCCTCCAAATCCCCTCCCCTCAGCTCTCCTGGCCACATCTCCCCCAAGGACTCCTTCATGGCCGCTCTGTCCCTGAGCCCCACAGTTACACCACCACGCAAGCGGTCAAGGAGGTCCCCGGTCAGGGTGGTTGAGTCTCCCCCCCTGTCTCCACCCTCCCCCGGTGGCGCTGCGACCCATCCCTCTGACCCCCCCCTCCTTGGGGCCTGAGGTCCCTTCGGGTGCAGGGGACTCCCTGGATGACCTTGCAAAGGTGTGTAGTGCCATCCTGGCCTCCGCCTTTGGCACTGACCCACCCCCTGTGGTGGAGTCCTCCATCCCTGCACCCACAACGCCGCCCCTTTGCCCTGATGTCCCTGCGGTGCCTGTTGCTTCCCCCCCCCCTGATGCCCTCACCATTGTGGAAGACGATGCCATTTGACTGTGCAGGCAAGGTAGGGGACACGCATCCCACTGTGTCCCCCATCCAGCTGAGAATCATTGACTGCCCTATGGGCTTTGTGAAGATTGAACTGCCTGCGATCCACGGACATTGTGCTCATGCTGAATAAAGCTTAATTTTGTTTTCATTATCACACTACTGCTATGCTGGTATTGGTGTTGGTGGGGCTGCTACATGGTTTTTGGTGGTGTGTAAGGGTTTGGGTGTGTGGGATATGTAGTAGTGTACTGCTCATTGGTGGGACCCTGGGATCTGTGTGCCATCACAAGGTGTTGGCTAACTTTCTTTGTTCATGTAAGCAGTTACTGCATGGTGCACTTGTCCCAGGGTGTATTCCTTCCTCTGTGTACCCAGCTTTCTTCCCTGCAGGGTGTTCCCAATGTTTAGCGCAGAGCTGTGTCTACATGAGCTGTGTGTGTGACGGAGCCCTTCTACTTTGGCCATGCATGCAGGGCCATGTCTCCACCTGCAACAATCGTGGCATCCTTGATGATCACTGTACTTGTGTGTGGAGTCTGTTGACATGAGTTCATGGGGACATGTTCCCTTGTAGCCAGTATGCATGTGGATAATTCTGGCCTCACACACATGTGTTACACCCCTCCTGTCTCAGGGCACTGGTGGGAGGACTCCACACCCACCCCTCCTGTCTCAGGGCACTGCTGGGAGTGATAGGCACCCACCCCTCCTGTCTCAGGGCACTGCTGGGAGGACTCTGCACACACCCCTCCTGTCTCAGGGCACTGCTGGGAGTGATAGGCCCCCACCCCTCCTGTCTCAGGGCACTGCTGGGAGGACTCTGCACACACCCCTCCTGTCTCAGGGCACTGCTGGGAGGACTCTGCACCCACCCCTCCTGTCTCAGGGCACTGCTGGGAGTGATAGGCCCCCACCCCTCCTGTCTCAGGGCACTGCTGGGAGTGATAGGCACCCACCCCTCCTGTCTCAGGGCACTGCTGGGAGGACTCTGCACACACCCCTCCTGTCTCAGGGCACTGCTGGGAGGACTCTGCACACACCCCTCCTGTCTCAGGGCACTGCTGGGAGTGATAGGCCCCCACCCCTCCTGTCTCAGGGCACTGCTGGGTGGACTCTGCACACACACCTCCGATTTCAGGATATGTACGCTTGGCACATACACGGTGGGGGTACGCTCAATGCATTCGAGGTGAGGGTACGAGTCTACTTACACTGGTGTGGTGGGGGTACGCTCCATGCATACGCGGGTGAGGGTACGGGTCGAACTTACACTGTTGGGGTGGGGGTACGCTCCGTACGTCCGCGGGTGGGGGTACGGGTCGTACTTACACTGTTGGCATGGGGGATACGCTCCTTGCATACGCGGGTGGGGGTACGGGTCGTACTTACACTGTTGGGCTGGGGGGTACGCTCCTTGCATTCGCGGGTGGGGGTATGGGTCGTACTTACACTGTTGGGCTGGGGGGTACGCTCCTTGCATTCGCTGGTGGGGGTACGGGTCGTACTTACACTGTTGGGCTGGGGGGTACGCTCCTTGCATTCGCGGGTGGGGGTACGGGTCATACTTACACTGTTGGGCTGGGGGGTACGCTCCTTGCATTCGCGGGTGGGGGTACGGGTCGTACTTACACTGTTGGGCTGGGGGGTACGCTCCTTGCATTCGCGGGTGGGGGTACGGGTCGAACTTACACTGTTGGGGTGGGGGTACGCTCCGTACGTCCGCGGGTGGGGGTACGGGTCGTACTAACACTGTTGGCATGGGGGGTACGCTCCTTGCATACGCAGGTGGGGGTACGGGTCGTACTTACACTGTTGGGCTGGGGGGTACGCTCCTTGCATACGCGGGTGAGGGTTCGCGTCGTACTTGCACTGTTGGCATGGGGGATACGCTCCATGCATACGTGGGTGGGGGTACGGGTCGTACTTGCACTGTTGGGCTGGGGGGTACGCTCCTTGCATTCGCGGGTGGGGGTACGGGTCGAACTTACACTGTTGGGGTGGGGGTACGCTCCGTACGTCCGAGGGTGGGGGTACGGGTCGTACTAACACTGTTGGCATGGGGGGTACGCTCCTTGCATACGCGGGTGGGGGTACGGGTCGTACTTACACTGTTGGGCTGGGGGGTACGCTCCTTGCATACGCGGGTGAGGGTTCGCGTCGTACTTGCACTGTTGGCATGGGGGGTACGCTCCATGCATACGCGGGTGGGGGTACGGGTCGTACTTGCACTGTTGGGCTGGGGGGTACGCTCCTTGCATTCGCGGGTGGGGGTACGGGTCGAACTTACACTGTTGTGGTGGGGGTACGCTCCGTACGTCCGCGGGTGGGGGTACGGGTCGTACTAACACTGTTGGCATGGGGGTACGCTCCTTGCATACGTGGGTGGGGGTACGGGTCGTACTTACACTGTTGGGCTGGGGGGTGCGCTCCTTGCATACGCGGGTGAGGGTTCGCGTCGTACTTGCACTGTTGGCATGGGGGGTACGCTCCATGCATACGCGGGTGGGGGTACGGGTCGTACTTGCACTGTTGGGCTGGGGGGTACGCTCCTTGCATACGGGGTGGGGGTAGGGTCCGTACATATCCGTCCCCACGCTATGTGATGTTTGTGCGGCCCGTACCCAGGCCTTTGCCACGTGGGTGCGATCCGTCCCGCCATTGTTGGGGTGACGTGTGTGGGCGTGGTCCGACTCGTACCCACGCTCTTCAGGCGTGGGTACGGGACGTACCTGTCTGGTTGTGTTGCCGGTTCGCGTGGTGACGGACTTCCGTTGTGGCGGTCGCTGGCTTATCAGGACACGCCCCCACCCCCTCGTTGTGACCAGGGCATGGGAGTCAGGTATGTCCAGGCCATGTGTGGTGTGTGACTTATGTGGTTGTTTTGTGGCCTGCCCTGGTCGTGCCACCCCCACCCCACCCCACTTTCCCCCCTCCCTTAGTTATTCTGACCTTCTGCGGCGTCTGCGTCGTAACCTGTAGAGGAGGTGTACTGCTATGAGGGCAGGGATGACTCGTAGGTTCGGGTCCATGTCTGTCCGTCGCGTACTGGTACTCCTTGCTCGCGTCGTCCTGTCGTGTACGGGTCCTCCTTGATCGCGTCGTCCTGTCGCGTACGGGTCCTCCTTGGTGGCGTCGTCCTGTGTGTCCGTCACGTACTGGTCCTCCTTGTTCGCGTCGTCATCTGTCCGTCGCGTACTGGTGGTCCTTGTTCGCGTCGTCCTGATTTCCCGGCAGTTTTTGGCTGCCGCAAAATATTCACCGTGCGGGGTGACGTCGGTGCGAATCGTGATTCCTGGGTCGTGAATGGCTGGCTGCGAGCGTCCCGACGTCAGGTCGGCGCTTTCCCGGATCGCATTGGTAGGTGTTTTTTTGTTCGGTCGGGCTTTTTTACGATTCGTACGGTAATGGTGTACCCGTGCGAATCGTAATTCCTTGTTTGTGAAAATTGACGACCGGGTACGCGTCGGGCGGAGATTGTGCTCCGTCCGACGGTTCGTACCCGGTTTTTGCAGGATCGTGATCGGCACCCAAATAGACAAATGGATCAGGCTACCAATTTCCCTGGCTGATAGAATAGCACCACAGAAGATGGTGATGCTTCCATGATTTCTCTATCTCTTCGCCAACATAACGGTGCTGCTTACGCAACTATTTTTTATGAAATTGCGTACATGCATGACCAAGCTTACGTGGGCAGGCAACCAAACCAGAGTAGGGTGGAAAGAACTAACCCGACCATATATACAGGGGGGTTTTGGAGCAACAGATCTCCAACTCTACTACAACTGCGCACAGGCGCAGCATGCACACTACTGGCTACACCCACATGCACATATACCCCACATAGCGGTAGAAACCGAAACTGTTCACCCGACCCTTCTCACAGCTTACTTATTAGAGGCGAGACAACACACCCGAGAGCGGAAATGAACCCAGTAAGCTGCACATCAGCAGCATGGTATATGTTGACGAAATGGGCAAACAAACTTCCTACATACACACCAGCACTTCCATTACACAATCATCCACGTATAACGGTGACGCAGGAAAAAAATATGCTTTAGCTGTTAGGAGACATGGTTCTACGCGTGATGAAGGATATCCTTCCAAACAGCCAGTTTATCTCACAGGATGATGCTAACTTAGCAATACATCATACACCATTAAAGCTATTTGCATATTATAGACTACGGGCTGCGTTACGAGACATCTACTCCACATTCCCTAGTGAACCGCCCACATATAATGCACTTCAAACGTTCTTAACATCACCTACGTGTCACTAATCTTTATAATGCAGCTCAGCATGAACAATTCAGGGAGCAAGCAAGAACGGGCTCTAAAAATTGGGAAAATATGCTAGGCACCTCAATATCCAAAGAAGATTGGGGATATAGCTGTGCACTCATACATATACTCACGTCAAACTGTAATTTAAGAATTATACATTTTAAATTTATACAACAAGTACATTATCCCCAAGTACAATTACACAAATATGGCCTCCGGGAAGATGACAGATGCACACGCTGTAATGCCTAGCAGGCAGACTTTTTACATATTGCCTGGGCATGCCCACAGATTAAACCATATTGGCAAACAATAACAGACTCCCTGACGTAAATGCTCGCTGAGCAGATACCTAATTCACCCCAAGTCTGTTTGCTGGGGATACACAAAATCAAACAGATTAGAAGACGTAAATTGCTAGCTGTGGCATTGCTACTGGCCAAGAGACAAGTGGCTATGAAATGGGGGAGTAGACAGACACCAAAACACAACAATTGGATCACTGATATGACTTATTGCAAGCACAATTAGAGACCTATGCGGAGCAAATACCAGAGGCATCACGTCCTAAGGACTTTTGGGAACCACTCATGCAGTATTTAAGGACCACGTAGGCAGATGAATGAACATCACTTATTCAGCGGAGTGATAGGACAGAGAGGTCGTTCAATGAGAAATGTATTACATGCTTTTATGCCGAAGACTTTGTTGATGTGTATGCTGAAACATGTTAAGACTATAACCAATGTGCATAGAAATGCCATGCAAACAATTAGGTGTTCACGATATACTTTCCTTGCAGAAGACATGGACTCAAACAAATGCAAGGTGAGTAGACAAAATATCGGAAATGTAATATCGACATACAAAAATATCGAAGTCAAAATATCGATGGAATAATATATCTCAGTCATTAATATCGATGTAAATAATGTCGAGATTGTTATGTGTAGTAAAATATCGAGGTATAGTATATTGAAAGACATAATATCGTGTAGGAAAAATATCGAAAAAGGATAGTATTTTGTCATTTTGTGATTTGTTAAAAATTATTGTTTAGAAGTGTTAGAAAATGTTTATTTAAGTGTATTAAAAATAATATTTTTGTTTCTAATAATATAATATTTTTAATTTTGATATATAATTTTAAGAGCGGGATGTTGGGTTTATAGGGGATAAGGGTGGGGAGTGTTTTACAAATATATATTTGAAATAAAATATTTAAAAAAAAATTTGTACAATTTGAATTTAAATTTTGAACAAAATTGCAATATTTACATTTTAATTAGGAAAATATTTTTATTAGTGGGATGTTGTGTATATAGGGGTTAAGGGTGGGGAATGTTTTGGAAATAAATATTAAATTTAAAATTTTATGATATAATTTTATAAATACATTTGGGAATAAAATTGAAATTTTAAAATTTTAATAATAATTTAAATGTAATAAGTGGTAATTTGGGTTCATAGGGGATAAGGGTGGGTATTGTATTAGAAATACATTTAATATAATATATTTAAAAAAAAAAAAGAAATTTCAAATTTGTTGTTAAAATTTAAATGTTAACATTTTAATAATAAAATAAATGTAATAAGTGGGATTTTGGGGTTATAGGGGATAAGGGTGGGGATTTTTTTATAAATATATTTAAAATTTTATAAAAAATATAGCAATTTACATTTTGGTATTAAAATTTAAATTTAAATTTTTTTAGAATAAAATAAATGTAATAAGTGGAATGTTGGGGTTATAGGGGATAAGGGTGGGGAGTGTTTTAGAAATATATTTAATATTTAATATTTTTAAAATAAAAAAAGAAAATTTCAAATTTGGTATTGAAATTAAAAAATAAAATTTTTAGTAATAAAATAAATTTAATAAGTTGGATTTTGGGGTTATAGGGGATAAGGGTGGGGAGTGTTTTAGAAATATATTTAATATTTAATATTTTATTTAAAAAAATGGAAATTTCAAATTTGGTATTAAAATTAAAAATTAAAAATTTTCGTAATAAAATAAATTGAATAAGTGGGATTTTGGGGTTATAAGGGATAAGGGTGGGGAGTGTTTTAGAAATATATTTATTATTTTATATAAAAAAATAGAAATTTCAATTTTGGTATTAAATTTTACATTAAATATTTGTATTAATAAATTAAATGTAATAAGTGGGATTTTGGGGTTATAGGGGATGAGGGTGGGGAGTGTTTTAGAAATATATTTAATATTTTATACAAAAATATAGAAAATTCAATTTTGGTATTAAAATTTAAATTAAATATTTTTAATAATAAATTACATGTAATAAGTGGGATTTTGGGGTTATAGGGGATAAGGGTGGGGAGTGTTTTAGAAATATATATAATATTTTTAATTTAAAAAATAAAAATGGAAATTGCAATTTTGGTATTAAACGTTAAATTGAATGTAATAAGTGGGATATAGGGGTTATAGGGGATAAGGGTGGGGAGTGTTTTAGAAATATATATCACATTTAATATTTATTAAAACTAATTTACATTTAGAATTGTTCTTTGAATAAAAATGGAACAATTTTAAGAAGATAATTAATTTAATAAAAGGGATGTAGGAGTTATAGGGGATAAGGGTGGGTAGTGTTTACAAATTAGTAATTAGTTTAAACAAAAAAAAAAATAGTAACCCTAATTCTATATAGATTGGAGTGGGAACAGTTAATTATTTATGGTCAGTGTCCAGCACCTACTTTAATTTATTATAGACTGGAGTGGGAATAGTAAATTATTTATGGTCAGTGTCCAGCATCTACTCTAATTTATTGTAGAATGGAGTGGGAATAGTACATTATGTATGGTCAGTGTTAAGCACCTACTCTAATTTAGTATAGACTGGAGTGGGAATAGTAAATTTTTTATGGTCAGTGTCCAGCATCTACTTTAATTTATTATAAAATGGAGTGGGAATAGTAAATTATTTATGGTCAGTGTTAAGCACCTACTCTAATTTATTATAGACTGGAGTGGGAATAGTAAATTATTTATGGTCAGTGTCCAGCATCTACTCTAATTTATTATAGACTGGAGTGGGAATAGTAAATTATTTATGGTCAGTGTCAAGCACCCACTCTAATTTATTATAGACTGGAGTGGGAGTAGTAAATTATTTATGGTTAGTGTCCAGCACCTACTCTAATTTATTATAGACTGGAGAGGGAATAGTAAATTATTTATGGTCACTGTCCAGCAGCTACTCTAATTTATTGTAGAATGGAGTGGGAATAGTAAATTATTTATGGTCAGTGTCAAGCACCTACTCTAATTTATTATAGACTGGAGTGGGAATAGTAAATTATTTATGGTTAGTGTCCAGCAGCTACTCTCATTTATTATAGATTGGAGTGGGAATAGTAAATTGTTTATGGTCAGTGTCCAGCACCTACTCTAATTTATTATAGACTGGAGTGGGAATAGTAAATTATTTATGGTCAGTGTCAAGCACCTACTCTAATTTATTATAGACTGGAGTGGGAGTAGTAAATTATTTATGGTTAGTGTCCAGCACCTACTCTAATTTATTATAGACTGGAGAGGGAATAGTAAATTATTTATGGTCACTGTCCAGCAGCTACTCTAATTTATTCTAGAATGGAGTGGGAATAGTAAATTATTTATGGTCAGTGTCAAGCACCTACTCTAATTTATTATAGACTGGAGTGGGAATAGTAAATTATTTATGGTTAGTGTCCAGCACCTACTCTAATTTATTATAGATTGGAGTGGGAATAGTAAATTATTTATGGTCAGTGTCCAGCACCTACTCTAATTTATTATAGACTGGAGTGGGAATAGTAAATTATTTATGGTCAGTGTCAAGCACCTACTCTAATGTATTATAGACTGGAGTGGGAGTAGTAAATTATTCATGGTTAGTGTCCAGCACCTACTCTAATTTATTATAGACTGGAGAGGGAATAGTAAATTATTTATGGTCAGTGTCCAGCACCTACTCTAATTTATTGTAGAATGGAGTGGGAATAGTAAATTAGTTATGGTCAGTGTCAAGCATCTACTCTAATTTATTATAGACTGGAGTGGGAATAGTAAATTATTTATGGTCAGTGTCCAGCACCTACTCTAATTTATTATAGACTGGAGTGGGAATAGTAAATTAGTTATGGTCACTGTCCAGCACCTACTCTAATTTATAATAGACTGGAGTGGAAATAGTAAATGATTTATGGTCACTGTCCAGCACCTACTCTAGTTTATTATAGACTGGAGTGGGAATAGTAAATTTTTTATGGTCACTGTCCAGCACCTATTCTAATTTATTATAGACTGGAGTGGGAATAGTAAATTATTTTTGGTCACTGTCCAGCATCTACTTTAATTTATTATAGATGGGAGTGGGAATGGTAAATTGTTTATGTTTACTGAGCAGCAGCTACTGTATCCTATTGTACAGTGGAGTGGTAATAGGAAATTATTCATGTTTACTGGCAGCATCTATCTACTACAATTTATTGTAGATTAGAGTGGAAATAGGTAATAGTTTATGTTTAGTGTTTTAAGTATTTATGATGTTTTGTTATAGTTTGTAGTTATAATAGTATATAAATTGTGTATATTTGTTATTATTGATTTAATTAATTTAAATAGCATTGGAAGTGTAGAAGTAGTTATTGTTACTTTGGAACATGTACTGTGATTATTGTTAAGTGCAGTGGTTCTAGTATATTTTGAGGTTTACTGTCTGGTATTTCATGAAATTAAATTACATTGATATAGCAATAGTAAACATATATTTTAGTGTATATTAATTGTATTTTATTATTATATATTGGATTTGTAATAATTAATTCAATATTTATAGTTTAGGATAATAAATACATTTAAAGTTATAATGTGATATGTTTACTGATATATGTAATATTATTAGTAGGAAACAAATATGAATATTTTGTATTGCAATAATGGGTAATGGCATTCTGTAATTTTATTATATTTATTGATTTTTATTTTTGTTAAAACATTGTTTTCTATGTGTTAGATATTCATAATAGAAGGTAAATATTAATAATCAGAGAAACACAATTAATAAGACAAGAACATGGTATTTATTGTACATTTTCTAATTTTTTATTGTGTATTCATTTGAGTAAGATCATTCAGAAATATCATTATTTACATTGTAATTAAATTCAAACATATTGAATATAGGTCAGAAAAAATGTTATGTACATTTACTATATTTTCTAACATTTTTTCATAAATTAAAATTAATAATAATGTTGTAGAATTTAGTGTTTTAAATTAAATTTAACATAGCAATAGGTTTTGTAAATCTTTATACAAAACATTTGGCAAATATTTTCATATATAAACATTTTAATATTTGTAGTACAAACATGTTATACGTTTTTTATTAATATTAATATGTAAAATATTAATATTAATTTTTTTAACAATGTTTTCAAAACAAACATATTTTTAACACAAATAACATTTTAACATTCATGCAAAATATTTGTAACAATTTTTCATACATTGTTTTGTAGTCTTCTTTTTAGAAATTATAATAATAAATATTTTATATTTTGTAATATTTATTTTTATAATTTTACACATTAGGAACATTTGTTGACAATTTGTAGGTACATGAAAAAAATAGGTCTATTTTTGCTAAATAATATAAAATATTTGTGTGTGAATTTACTTTTTTACCTGATTTAATGATGGTTTTTTGGCATAGTTAAATGTTTTATTATGTTTTGGGCACTCTATTTTGTAACCCGGTAATGTTGTTTTGGGTCATTTGGTTTGAAGGGAAGCTCGCGGTTGGGAGTTACTTCGCGTCGTGAAAGGTAAGGTTTGTTTTATATGTTTTAGATGGTTTAAAACTTTATTTTGAGCCTAGTTAGATAATTTTTAGTGTAGTTGTATATATATTAGTTGTATTTGGAAATGTTATGGTGCCGATCACGATCCGGTAAAAAAATTCCCCGTGCGACTCGTATCCAGTCTTTTTACCGTACGAATCGTACAAGTGCCGTACGAACTGGCAATCACGATTCGCATGGGAAAAAGACCATACGAATCGCATTGGGAATAATTCCCCACACGTCCTCGGGTCGGAAAAAGTGTCCGACACGTCCTCGTACGATTTACCGTACAAACGTGAAAAGCGAAGTCCGACCGGGGAATCACGATCCGTCCCGGGCGTCCGAATGTACAACCGTATGGTTAAAAGACCGTCCGCACCGAACTCCTATACCAACCATGGAGACGTCCAAACAGGTGCCCGGTACGTGCCGTACCCCCCCCAGCCCCCGCATGTACGCGCCGTACCCCCCCCCAGCCCCCACATGTAGGCACCGTACCCCCCCAGCCCCCGCATGTACGCACCGTACCCCCCCCAGCCCCCGCATGTACGTGTCGAACCCTCCCGTGTATGTACACCCGAGTACGTTCGAGTCGTACCCCCACCCGTGTATGTACACCCGAGTACGTGTTTAACCCCCCCGTGTATGTACACCCGAGTACGTGTCGAACCCCCCCGTGTATGTACACCTGAGTACGTTCGAGTAGTACCCCCACCCGTGTATGTACGGTGCGTACCCCCAGCGCGTACATACACGGGTGGGGGTACGACTCGAACGTACTCGGGTGTACATACACGGGGGGTTCGACACGTACTCGGGTGTACATACACGGGTGGGGGTACGACTCGAACGTACTCAGGTGTACATACACGGGTGGGGGTACGACTCGAACGTACTCGGGTGTACATACACGGGGGGTTCAACACGTACTCGGGTGTACATACACGGGTGGGTTCGACACGTACATGCGGGGGCTGGGGGGGGTACGGCGCATACATGCGGGGGCTGGGGGGGGTACGGCGCTTACCGGGCCACCTACTCTGGTCGTTTCGCGCCGTACTTCGCATTTGCGGCACTTTTTGGGTGCCGTGAAAATATTGCCGTCTGGACTGCTGTCGGTTCGAATCGTAATTCCTGGGTCGTGAAACGCTGCCTAGAAGCATCCCGACGTCACGTCGCAGCATTCCCGGATCACATTCGTATGCATATTTACGTCGGTCGGTGTTTTTTACGATTCGTACGGAAATGGTGTTTCCGTGCGAATCGTAATTCCATGTTTGTAATGTTTTACAACCGGGTACGAGTCGGACGGAGAATACGCTCCGACCGACGGTTCGTACCCGGTTTTTACCGGATCGTAATCGGCACCTATGTGTTAGAGTTGCGTGTTGTGTTTTTACGTGTTTTTAACGTTGTGTAGGCATGTTTCGAGAGTTAGGTTTAAGGTGTTTAATGTATATTTAGAACTGTTTTAAATCTAGTACTATTGTTAGTAAGTGTTTATGTGTTGTTTTATGTGGGTGGGAATGTATGTTGCTTTGTTTTTATACTTTCTTTTCTAGGTTCTTCGTTTCGGATGGAGTCGTTTTTTTTTTAAAGAAGTGTGTGTTCATTTTATTGAACAATATGTTTTTTACACTTCTTTAAATGTTTCGGTTTTCATGGATCGTTTTTTAATATTTTTAACTATTTTCGGGTTTTTCATGGTTTTTCGAAGGATATTTGGTGAATGGATTATGGATTTAATCGGCAGTTGTATTTTTCCATTTTTTTTTGGGAAACTTTTTTTTTTAAGTTTGGATTGTGTAAGCAGGAAATGGATTTTTCCGACTTTGGAATAAACTTGGTAAGTTAATTTATTATTATTTCTTGTGGGTGGGTATTGTTTAATATTATTGTTTATTTTTATTTTATTACAAAGATTATTAATGTGTGTTAATATATTTTTGACAATATCTATAAATATGTTACACACAGTAATTATTTTTGTAATAAGATAAATATATTTTATGTGTTTGATATTATTGAAAATGAGTAATTAGTCATGTATTTGTATTGGTCTTTTAAAGAATTGTTTTAGCTATGATGTTTAGGTATTCTAGGCCTTTGGTAGTAGGGTACAATTTTACTTGTTGCTCTAGATATTTATACATTTGTTTAGTTTGTTTTGAGGTTTTTGGAGTTAGCTGAGTTATGGATTGTTCCATTCGGAACTCTTGATAACTCTGTTCTTTTTGTAGGCATGATATAAATCTTTCTAGTGTTGGTTTTGTTCTGCCTGTTGATTGTAGGAAGGCGTTATGCCATCCTTCAACTGCGTTATTAGTTTTGGATTCTCCATTTAATGTGCTTCTGTATACGTTCCACCAGGGAATTAAGAATTTAGGGTTTCTTCTGTGGCCAGATCTATGTAGTCTGCCTACCCATGTATCTTCGAAATAGTCCAATAGTGAACTTAGTTTTTCTTCATTTTGCTGTCTATTAAAATGTTGTAATGTTCTGTTACGTCTGTGTCAGGTACATAAGCTAGTGCTATGAGTTTTTTTATTTGATATGCAAAAGCTGAATTAGTTGCATATTCAATGCTTAGGGCTGATTTTTGCATGTGTCTCCATAGGCATTGATTAAAATGATAGTAACAGCCTTGTATGGAGGTATGGGGGTGTGTTTTTAATATAGTATTAATCATTGCATGTTCAAAATCTAGGATTATTTTTTGTGGGGAAAAGTTATTTGTTTTTTGTTTTATTGTATTTAATAGTTCAGTGTATGTGGAGTTATGTTTGTTTGGTAATAATGTGTAAATTAATGGTATATTGCAATTGTGATATAGGACATGTATTGTATATAGTTGGAAAAAGGGGTTGGGACATATGGTAAAAGTCCCATCCATCATCCAGTTCTGTGATTCTTGTAGTTTACAGAGATTATTAGCTGTTCCAAATATTATTATTCTTTTGTCATTGTTTTTATTATCAAAAATGACAAATGGTGCTTTGTTTAAAGTTATACTTTGTTCTGGACTTAGAATAACTTCACTATGGTGCCGATCACAATCCGGTAAAAAATTCCCCCGTGCGACTCGTATCGGGTCTTTTTACCGTACGAATCGTACAAGTGCCGTACGAACTGGCAATCATGATTCGCATGGTAAAAAGTCCATACGAACCGCACTGGGAATCATTCCCCACACGTCCTCGGGTCAGAAAATGTGTCCGACACGTCCTCGGACGATTTACCTTACAAACGTGAAAAGCCAAGTCCGGCCGAGGAATCACGATCCATCCCGTGCGTCCGAGCGTACAACCGTATGGAAAAAACACCGTCCGCACCGAACACCTATAGCAACCATGGAGACATGTGCCCGCATACGCGCCCAACACTCCCCCCAGCCCCCGTACGTCCGACACGTACCCCCGTGTATGTATACCCCCACCCGTCGAGGTACACCCCAGTACGTTCCAGTCGTACCCCCACCCCAGTACGTGTCGTACCACCGTCAATGTACACCCCCCACCCCTGTACGTGTCGTACCACCGTCAATGTACACCCCCCCACCCCAGTACGTGTCGTACCCCCCGTGTACCTACACCCAAGTACGTTCCAGTCGTACCCCCACCCCTGGACGTGTCGTACCCCCCGTGTACCTACACCCAAGTACGTTCCAGTCGTACCCCCACCCCTGGACGTGTCGTACCACCGTGAACCTACACCCCAGTACGTTCGAGTCGTACCCCCACCCCAGGACGTGTCGTACCACCGTCAATGTACACCCCCCCACCCCAGTACGTGTCGTACCACCGTCAATGTACACCCCCCACCCCTGTACGTGTCGTACCCCCCGTGTACCCACACCCCAGTACGTTCCAGTCGTACCCCCACCCCTGGACGTGTCGTACCACCGTCAATGTACACCCCCCACCCCTGGACGTGTCGTACCCCCCGTGTACCTACACCCCAGTACGTTCCAGTCGTACCCCCACCCCTGGACGTGTCGTACCACCGTGAACCTACACCCCAGTACGTTCGAGTCGTACCCCCACCCCAGTACGTGTCGTACCACCATCAATGTACACCCCCCACCCCTGTACGTGTCGTACCCCCCGTGTACCCACACCCCAGTACGTTCCAGTCGTACCCCCACCCCTGGACGTGTCGTACCACCGTGAACCTACACCCCAGTACGTTCCAGTCGTACCCCCACCCCAGTACGTGTCGTACCACCGTCAATGTACACCCCCCCACCCCAGTACGTGTCGTACCACCGTCAATGTACACCCCCCACCCCTGGACGTGTCGTACCCCCCGTGTACCCACACCCCAGTACGTTCCAGTCGTACCCCCACCCCTGGACGTGTCGTACCCCCGTGTACCCACACCCCAGTACGTTCCAGTCGTACCCCCACCCCTGGACGTGTCGTACCACCGTGAACCTACACCCCAGTACGTTCGAGTCGTACCCCCACCCCAGGACGTGTCGTACCACCGTCAATGTACACCCCCCCACCCCAGTACGTGTCGTACCACCGTCAATGTACACCCCCCACCCCTGTACGTGTCGTACCCCCCGTGTACCCACACCCCAGTACGTTCCAGTCGTACCCCCACCCCTGGACGTGTCGTACCACCGTCAATGTACACCCCCCACCCCTGGACGTGTCGTACCCCCCGTGTACCTACACCCCAGTACGTTCCAGTCGTACCCCCACCCCTGGACGTGTCGTACCACCGTGAACCTACACCCCAGTACGTTCGAGTCGTACCCCCACCCCAGTACGTGTCGTACCACCGTCAATGTACACCCCCCCACCCCAGTACGTGTCGTACCACCGTCAATGTACACCCCCCACCCCTGTACGTGTCGTACCCCCCGTGTACCCACACCCCAGTACGTTCCAGTCGTACCCCCACCCCTGGACGTGTCGTACCACCGTGAACCTACACCCCAGTACGTTCCAGTCGTACCCCCACCCCAGGACGTGTCGTACCACCGTCAATGTACACCCCCCCACCCCAGTACGTGTCGTACCACCGTCAATGTACACCCCCCACCCCTGTACGTGTCGTACCCCCCGTGTACCCACACCCCAGTACGTTCCAGTCGTACCCCCACCCCTGGACGTGTCGTACCACCGTCAATGTACACCCCCCACCCCTGGACGTGTCGTACCCCCCGTGTACCTACACCCCAGTACGTTCCAGTCGTACCCCCACCCCTGGACGTGTCGTACCACCTTGAACCTACACCCCAGTACGTTCGAGTCGTACCCCCACCCCAGGACGTGTCGTACCACCGTCAATGTACACCCCCCCACCCCAGTACGTGTCGTACCACCGTCAATGTACACCCCCCACCCCTGTACGTGTCGTACCCCCCGTGTACCTACACCCCAGTACGTTCCAGTCGTACCCCCACCCCTGGACGTGTCGTACCACCGTGAACCTACACCCCAGTACGTTCGAGTCGTACCCCCACCCCAGGACGTGTCATAGCCCCGTCTACCCACACCCCAGTACGTTCCAGTCGTACCCCCACCCCAGTACGTTCCTGGCGCACCCCCAACACAACCTCCTAAGTACGGAGCGCACCCCATGCCCCAACATCACAACCGCATGTACGAGTCTTACAAAGCCACACACAAGGACAAAATCGTACAACCAAATGGCCCATGTACACACCGTACACACGCTCAAAACGCACGTACACAACCAGGACAAAATAAAACAACACAAGAATACACCATTCGAAAGGCACACAGCCACTAAACATGGCCAACAACCACTTAAATAACACAATCACTGACCTGCAACTGCCAAAAACAAACAGAGGCCCAATACACCACTACTCCTTATAACACACCCACCCAAAATTCAAAAACTGCCACACCCACCCATGGACCAATAAAAAGGGCCCACACACACAAACCATGAGCCTTTCCAACAGACTCACTGCTGCCAGACACCACAGAACCAGACTACAAGCTACACCACACCTTACACTTGCACACCTTCAAACGACCACCCTCACAAACACCCTCTCATCACATTCACACACACACACAACCATCCACACCCCCCCCCCAACATCCACACCCCCCCCCACACCCACACCATCCCCACCCACACCCCTCACCATGCCCACTACCAAGAATCCAAAGTTCAGTCACCGAGAGTTGGAGGTCCTTGTTGATCAAATCCTCAGAGTCGAGCCACAGATCTTTGGAACATTGGTCAGAAGCACCAGCCAGGCAGCCAAAACAGCCATGTGGCAGACCATCGTCGATGCTGTGAATGCTGTTGCGGACACCAGGAGGACCAAGCAGGATTGCCAGAACAGGTGGTACGATCTGCGGAGGAGGGTCAGAGCCAAGAGGCAGGAGGAACACGACCAGGCCAACGCCACCGGAGGAGGGCCCTCCCGCAGAGCCGTACAGTACCATCCCTGGGAGGAGAGGGTGATGGCCATACTGCCGGTGGAGGCAGTTGAAGGAGTAGAAGGACTCCGAGACCCGGGTGAGTACACAAACAACGCACCTCACATGGGGGGAACTGCAACCACAACCAAAATTAATAACAGGCACGCAACCACCACAAGCCATCGCATTACTCAACCACACTCCATGAGCAGGCACATGCCACTGCTGCCACCATGCCCCATGCACCCAGCTGGACAATGTCAAGTCACAGGCCACAGAAGACAACAACACATGACACGGTAACCCGGATGGCGGGAGGCTGGGCACCAAGAATCACATAGTGCGACTCCAAAGCAGACAACAATGCCCTCTGCCCATATGGCCTAGGTCACAGCCAGACAAACACTGTGTCCCAACACAGGAATGACTTGCCAGCAAATGGCGGACGCCTTGCATCAACACATGGGGGTGAAGGCACTGTTTTGCACATGCCAGCAGCTAATGAACAGCCAACAGTGTGAAAGAGTGGCAGCACACACCACCACAGCAGCAGCGCACAGACACACAGCAGACAAAATGGGTGCCTGGAGATCAGAAACAAACTCACATCAACAGGCCAAGGGCCACTCAAAGATCTGCTAACAGTGTGTGCCCAGGAAGCTGGGCCAAGGTGACAGAGGGTGACACACGGAGGGAGGGAGAGGGGGACAGAGAGGGAGGGAGAGGGGGACAGAGAGGGAGGGAGAGGGGGACTGAGAGGGAGGGAGACGGACAGAGGGAGGAGGCTGACACACGGAGGGAGGGAGAGGGGGACACAGAGGGTGGGAGAGGGGGACAGGGAGGGAGGGAGAGGGGGACTGAGAGGGAGGGAGACGGACAGAGGGAGGAGGCTGACACACGGAGGGAGGGAGAGGGGGACACAGAGGGTGGGAGAGGGGGACAGGGAGGGAGGGAGAGGGGGACTGAGAGGGAGGGAGACGGACAGAGGGAGGAGGCTGACACACGGAGGGAGGGAGAGGGGGACACAGAGGGTGGGAGAGGGGGACAGAGAGGGAGGGAGAGTGGGACTGAGAGGGAGGGAGACGGACAGAGGGAGGAGGCTGACACACAGAGGGAGGGAGAGGGGGACAGAGAGGGAGGGAGAGGGGGACAGAGAGGGAGGGAGAGGGGGACAGAGAGAGAGGGAGACACAGGAAGATGGACACAGGGAGGAGGCTGACACACAGAGGGAGGGAGAGGGGGACAGAGAGGGAGGGAGAGGGGGACAGAGAAGGAGGGAGACACAGGGAGAGCAAATCAGTCCTTTGGTGTGTGGGAATGTCTGCTCGTCAGCAGGTGGACTGCGTGCATGTAGACAAGGGTGGCCAGTGCCAGAACCCCCCCTCTTCATCATGGCAAAACGCAGGGCCATGTTACAACCTGTACACGAGCACAAGGACAGCCACCTGCATCATATGAGTGTGTGGATCCACTCCATGTGCACATGTACAGTGCTACAAGGAAGGCGCAAATGCATAGCTCGGCACACATGCACACTCCACTGCTGACTGCAGTCACACTTGACGCAGCAAGTAAGACTGTGCCACACATAGTTAAAGGGGCAAAATTGGTGCCCAAGGGACACACACATGCACAAGTGCACTGTGAGTGGAATGCAAGACAGATCCTAATTCCAAGAGGAAATGTGCCAACTTTGTAACGGATGAAACATGGATGTTGCATGGATCAAAATTAACATTGTCTCTCTCACACACAGGTCAACGTCGTGCTGCACCCCCCAACACTGGGGGGGAACACTCACAGGACCCGGATCTGCAGGAGACCGATCCCACCGGCAGCGACCACTCTCACCACTCTGCGGACGACCCCGACCGACCTGGCCCCTCTGGTGTCCAACCACCTGCAGCACCTGCGTCAGGTACAACCGTGCCAACCACCACCCCCACTCCTGCCACATCCCAGGAGACACCCAGGATCCCTGCCCCAACACCACAATGCAGCCAGGCTCGCCAGGAGGGACACGGTGTCCCGGGCACCCAGGAGGAGGCAGGCGACAACGCCAATGCCACCCCTCAGGGGTCCCGGAGACCCCATGTGCCCACAAGTGCAGGCCAGACGCAAGTGGGCAGGGGTGGTGGGAGTGGAGGACGGCGGAGGCGCGAGCCTGACCAGTTGGCTGGGGATCCGGTATTTTCCCATGTCCGTAACATCCTGGACTCATACCGGCAGGACACCACGGGCATGGCCCAGGTTGTGTCCGTCCTCGAGGGGATCAAGGTCCAGCAGGCCCAGCAACATGCGGAGCTAATAGCCTGTCTACAGCTACACCAACGGAGGATGGAGGACAGACGTCAGCCGTCAGCAAGTGACGGCGTCCCAGGGGATTCACGCTGAACTCCGTCGGATGGCCGACACCATGGCCGACCCTCCCTGTGCCAGAAGGCGGAGAACATCACCACCCACAGGGAGGGATCATGAGGAGGAGGAGGAAACATCCGACGGAGCATCCCAGACGTCGTCACGGCCTGCTGCTGAGGTTCCCCGCAGGAAGCCGGGTCGTCCACGGAAAGGACCGTGAGGGTGGCTGCTACATCACCATCTCCCAGGACACCTGGCCTGGCACCTGGCCCACTGGAGCAACAGCATCACAGCATCAAGAGACATTCTCTGCCACATGGCCCTGCTGGTCACTGGCTGACCAATGTTGACAAAGACTGTGGCATGGACTCTGAGGATTTCCAATGGCAAGGACACCAACTCCCCTACTGAACTTTGGATTCCCTAATCCCGGAAAGGCCCTCACTTGGCCCCCCCCCCCCCCAATAATAAATCACACTATTAAGAGTAGATGCCTGCTGGTAGCATTATTACCTAACATGTGTCTTGTACAGTCTAAACATGCCTGAGTCATCTGTTCACTTCAACCATCCACACCCTGGGGCCTGAGTCTGGCACAGGACACATGGGTCACAGTTTTCGAGGCAAGACAGACATGGAGCACCATACACACCCGTGATGGTCAGAACCAGCTGAGGGGGTGGCCGAACAACCGTGCTGACAGACACATTGAGTACAGCAACAGTCATGCGCAGAGGTCAGGGATCCTGGCCCGTGTCCTGGGGGGCACCCAGGTACGTGTAGACAGGTGGCAGAACCATGTCCTGCAAGCTTGAGTCCGGTGGATGCAGAGAATGGGGTCATGGACAACGTTGGATGCATGGGGATGGCACATGTCACAATACCCACACAGTCATGGACATCATGCCCATTACACAGTCTCAGCACACACACACAGCTTGCATCTTGCCACTCGACACATTGACACATAGCCACAATCAGGGAATACCATGCCAGACATGCAGGATGCACCGTGCCAACACACCAGCATTGACTGAGAAGAGGCACCTTGGAGGCATAGGGACACCTTTAATAGTCATGTTTTTGGGATTGCAGAGGCAACTTGAAGTACACATGAACACATCATGTGGAGTAACATGTGGCTCCAACACTGGCACCCCCCTTCTGCAGCACAAATGCGTGATAGCCATGGAACTGGCACACAAGTGTCGGATAACAGCTAAATACCCACAGCTGCTCACGGAGAGACTGCCATACACCATACATCCGCTGATGTGGAAGTCCCACGCCATGTCAAGACAATGTTAACCGTATGTGTCCGAGGGCAGTGTCACACACATTGATGCCTTCATCACAATCCACTATCCCATCACTGATGACTGACAACCAGGCAGCCCATCTATTCAGGTGTACCCAGCTGCATGTCGTGTCCCATGGGGATGCCACATGTCTGCAGAGGACCCAAACCCCGACCGGGGCAGTGTGCACACATCGTGAACAACTGCCACACCCAATACACCCCAGATGCATCCCTTACCCCATGGAGACTTCCAAACGTGTCCGTGCCTGTAACGCTGAGTCAGCCCACGATGCCATGTCCATGAGGAATAGCAGTGCCACAACAATGCAACCAGCAAACGGCATGCGCAGGTACCTGGGGAAGAGAGACACACAAGAAGTCAGCCACAAAAAGCACAGCCACTTGCATGTGCATTTACTCGACACATGTATGTATGACAACATGCTAGGTCACAATTATGCCTGGGGAAATACTACCATCACTGCCACCATCACTCCAGTGACACACCCACACACACCTCTGACCCACGTGCCATACATGCAGGTGGAGACATCACAACGCATGCCACACGGGGACCAATGCGTGCACACTCAGACCCTGGTACTCACCACTAAGCAAAGAAGTCGCGTATGAGCCGAGTCCGGATGTCCTCTTGCGGCTCCACATCCTCCACATCACTAGCCCCATTGCCAAGCCCTTCGTCCTCCACGGGTGGATGGTCCTCGTCATCTTGATCCAGGATGAGGGGCACAGCTCTTTCAACTGCCATGTTGTGCAGCATGCAGCAGACCATGAAGATCTTGCAGACCTTCGCCGGGGCATATGGGAGTGCGCCTCCGGTCTTGTGGAGGCACCTGAATCGGCTCTTCAGCATGCCAAACGTCCTCTCTATCACTCGCCTTGTCCGGCCATGGGCGGTGTTGTAGCGGAGCTGGGCCGGCGTGATGGGGTTGCGGAGAGGTGTCAGCAGCCAAGGCATGTTGGGATAGCCAGCGTCCCCTAAATGGAAAGCACATGGATATCGTTAGAACTGGCGAAGCGGTAGTGCTGCTCGGCCAAACAGAATACAGGACAGACAGACTGTACCCACCAACAACACATGCCCGTTCGTTGCGCAGCTGCATCATCATATCAGGCATCCCGCTACGCCTCATGATGTAGGCATCGTGTGCTGATCCTGGAAAACGAGCACAGACATGTGAAATCACCATGTTGGACAGACACACCACAAGGGCATTGATGGAGTGGTAGTGCTTCCGATTGCGGTACGCCACCTCCCGTGCGTGTGGTGGTACCAAACCTACATGTGTCCCATCTATGGACCCAATGACATGGGGCATCCCTCCCAGGGCATAGAAACCACGCTTGACCTCAGTCATCTGTTCAGGGGTTGGGAACTTGATGAAGTCATCCAGGTGAATCAACATGGCCTCCAAGAAATCATGCAGCACACCGCTGAACATGCTCTGGGACATGCCACCAACATGAGCTATGGTATATTGGAAGGTACCCGTGGCAAGGAAATGTAGGGCAGCCATTACCTTCAGCTGGGGTGTCAGTGCCGTAGGATACCTGTGCTGCGGTTGCAGGTGTGGTGCCAGTCTCGCCGTCAGCTCCAGAATCAACGGTTGGGTGAAGCGGTAGAGCCGGATCGTGTCATTCTCCTGCATGGTGGCCAAGTCTGGAATTCTTCGGGCAACAGGAGGCGCTCTGCAGTAATTTGGAAGTGACAAGGAAGAGTGAGTGCACTACGAGAACAACTCATGTCTACTGAGCACATGTAAATCTGGCAATACACACATGCCACATAGGGAGTCAGGCATGTGCTACATGCCCAGGACACGTATGGATGCAAGGTGACACTCCTTCCAAGACCCAGCTACACACGGTGATTGAGAACCTCCCCATGCCACGCCATGAAAATAGCTGTGTCCCAGTGCAAGTGCACTGCCCGACGCAAGACAGGAGTGACATACACCCACACATCAGCAGAAGTGTGATGCTGATTGCAGAGACTGGCAGCGGAACACTTGAGCCACAGGTCACATGACATTACACTAGTCCAGCCCACACACCTTGCCATGAAGGTGCACATGTCATGACTCCCCACACATTCCTTGTGAGTTTGCTGACATGGCCTTGTCACGCTACTCCGTGTCCCTTGCATACATGTGCACCTCACATCCGGTAACACATGTGGCATGGTGTTGGGAACAGTGTGCAATGACAATCTACACACAGCCACATGTTGGTTGCTGCAACGGCTGCAGCTTTTGAGGGTGCTACAACATCAACCCGATGTAAATCCCGGACACATATATGGCATAGTCACATTGTGCACTGTGGGTAGTGATGAGTCATGTGTCATGACCCCTGTACCGGGCATCATGGGACACTTCCGTGTGTTGGTGTCCGTGCCATGCCAGTGACGCTCACCCCAAGTGCGCAGTCCCACATGCACACATGTCAAAGGAGTCAAGGGCATGCCTGGCACACATTGCACCCTCACACAGTACACATGTACACATCTCATCATACATCTGGTGCCTTCTCCACTCAGGAGGCATGTTCCACATCACAGCCTGTGACACCTGTGCCCCACACATGTGGTAATGCACAGACGATGCCTTGGTGTCCATTCCTGGACAAGTATGTCCATCCATGGACAAGTATGTCCGCCCTATTCCGACATGTGTGTCGCCTATCACCACAGTGATGTGTAAAATCCGCCGTACTGCTGCTGAGAGGGCCTGTGCATGTTCCCAAATCACTGTGGGAGTGCTGCCGTATGTGTACCCATCGTGATGGCGAGCGTAGATGCGAGTGTACGGTCCGTACCACTACGAGTACGCATACGCGTGCAGACCCATAGTGATAGAGAGCGTAGATGCGAGTGTACGGCCCTATCACTATGGGTCTGCACGCGTATGCGTACCCGTAGTGGTACGGACCGTACACTCGCATCTACGCTCACTATCACTATGGGTCTGCACGCGTATGCGTACCCGTAGTGGTACGGACCGTACACTCGCATCTACGCTCACTATCACTATGGGTCTGCACGCGTATGCGTACCCGTAGTGGTACGGACCGTACACTCGCATCTACGCTCACTATCACTATGGGTCTGCACGCGTATGCGTACCCGTAGTGGTACGGACCGTACACTCGCATCTACGCTCACTATCACTATGGGTCTGCACGCGTATGCGTACCCGTAGTGGTACGGACCGTACACTCGCATCTACGCTCACTATCACTATGGGTCTGCACGCGTATGCGTACCCGTAGTGATAGTGAGCGTAGATGCGAGTGTTCGGTCCGTACCACTACGGGTACGCATACGCGTGCAGACCAAAAGTGATGGAGAGCGTAGGCATGCATGTACGGGCCGTTGCCATGCATTTGGGGTGCCCTAGGGCCCCCACACGCACCGTACCTGTGTGTGATGCTCCAAATTACATAGGGGACAAGTATTAAGGCCTACATGCATGCTGGTTGTCATGGAGACCAAGTTCAAAATTCGAAATTGTTCTGGAAGGTGCACAGCAGAAGTCAGTTGGGATTTGTCTACTTTGTTGCAATGTGTTTGTGGGGCTGACATCATGCAGGAGAATGAAACCGATAGAGAACCCACAGACTGCTAGGTTTGAAGGGATTGGTGGAAACATAGGATGCAAATGTGAGTGACCAATCTCTCTGTACTCCTGTGCATGAGACTGGGCAGAAGGGCACATATAAGGCAGCCAGGTCCCATGAGGGAGCACTTGCCTGCACATCTTTGCATTCGTCGACCCAGCTGCTGCTACTGATTCCCTGGAACCATGTCAAGGGCTGTGGAGAGGACACAGCCATTCACCCTGGAGGAGAACATGGCTCTGCTGGATGTGATCCTCCCACAGTACTCCATGCTGTATGGGCGACCAGGTTATCAGGTGAGTGCATAGGCCACTGCCACAGACTGTCCCTATGTGGTGACTGTGACTTCTGCCATTGCGTCCAGGTGTAACACACATGCCATGTACTGTCGGGGGGGTCCCAGGGGGGGGGTGCCTGATGTCTCCCAGCAGTGCCCTGAGACAGGAGGGGTGGGGGCCTATCACTCACAGCAGTGCCCTGAGCCAGGAGGGGTGTGTGCAGAGTCCTCCCAGCAGTGCCCTGAGACAGGAGGGGTGGGTGCAGAGTCCTCCCAGCAGTGCCCTGAGACAGGAGGGGTGGGTGCAGAGTCCTCCCAGCAGTGCCCTGAGAAAGGAGGGGTGGGTGCAGAGTCCTCCCAGCATTGCCCTGAGACAGGAGGGGTGGGTGTGGAGTCCTCACAGCAGTGCCATGAGACAGGTGGGGTGGGTGCCCATCACTCCCAGCAGTGCCCTGAGACAGGAGGGGTGGGGGCCTATCACTCACAGCAGTGCCCTGAGCCAGGAGGGGTGTGTGCAGAGTCCTCCCAGCAGTGCCCTGAGACAGGAGGGGTGGGTGCAGAGTCCTCCCAGCAGTGCCCTGAGAAAGGAGGGGTGGGTGCAGAGTCCTCCCAGCATTGCCCTGAGACAGGAGGGGTGGGTGTGGAGTCCTCACAGCAGTGCCATGAGACAGGTGGGGTGGGTGCCCATCACTCCCAGCAGTGCCCTGAGACAGGAGGGGTGGGTGCAGAGTCCTCCCAGCAGTGCCCTGAGACAGGAGGGGTGTGTGCAGAGTCCTCCCAGCAGTGCCCTGAGACAGGAGGGGTGTGTGCAGAGTCCTCCCAGCAGTGCCCTGAGACAGGAGGGGTGTGTGCAGAGTCCTCCCAGCAGCGCCCTGAGACAGGAGGGGTGGGTGCAGAGTCCTCCCAGCAGTGCCCTGAGACAGAAGGGGTGTGTGCAGAGTCCTCCCAGCAGTGCCCTGAGACAGGAGGGGTGTGTGCAGAGTCCTCCCAGCAGTGCCCTGAGACAGGAGGGGTGTGTGCAGAGTCCTCCCAGCAGCGCCCTGAGACAGGAGGGGTGGGTGCAGAGTCCTCCCAGCAGTGCCCTGAGACAGGAGGGGTGTGTGCAGAGTCCACCCAGCATTGCCCTGAGACAGGAGGGGTGGGTGCAGAGTCCTCCCAGCAGTGCCCTGAGACAGGAGGGGTGTGTGCAGAGTCCTCCCAGCAGTGCCCTGAGACAGGAGGGGTGGGTGTGGAGTCCTCACAGCAGTGCCCTGAGCCAGGAGGGGTGGGTGTGATGCACAGTGTGAGCCTAGATCATTGATTGTGACATTGCCATCATTCCACCTGTGTACCCACTGTGGCACGTAGTGCTTTTCCCCTCACCAGGGGATGATGTCCCTATGACAAAGGTGCAATGCGTTGGCTGCATGACATGCCTTGTTGTTACCAGCTAATTTGTACCCATATGTCTCTCTGTGACATGTGGCTGGTGTATTGATGTGGTGTCACTTGTTCCTCCTCACAGGTAGGCGCCACTGCCAAGGAGCAGATCTGGCTGACCGCCGTCAGTGCCGTGAGGGGTGTGGATGGTCGGAGGCGGCGCCTGGCCCAGGTGAGGAAACGCTGGCAGGATATCCGGTGCTGGACGCGGAGGATTGCACGGCTCCTGCTGGGGGACTCACCTGAGAGCCACAAGAACCGCGGCCGCCGCCGTCTGAGCCACCTCCACAGGCGTGTGCTGCCGGTGGTCTTTCCAGACCTTGAGAGGCGCTTACAGGCGATGCAGCAGCCGGAAGGGGGTAGGTACATGTGTGTTTGTTGTGTGTCACCGGCATTTGTAAGGGCACAGTAGCATGAATCCACTGGCAGGGTTTAAAGGTGCTGTGCAGATCCTGTTTGCCCCAGTATAGCGCTGTGCCCCTGCCACCCTTCCCCTCCTTGCAATGTGTTCCCTGGTCTGTGTGTAGTCACTCCTTCACAGGGTAATGTAGGCTGGCGCTTTGTCCACGGGAACAATGTCTGTAGCATCATGTGTGGGGGTGGTGTGTAACAGGTTGTGGGACCTTGCCTGTGCACTGTCAAGTTCACTGCATGTGGGTTCCATGTCAGTTGGCACTGATGCTGACTCCAGACATGGGAGTTGGTCTCTCATGTGTCATGCCTTACAGCGCGCATGTCCTATGTAGTGGCCTGTGACATGATGTGCATGACTGTGCGATACACATAGTGCAGGGATGGTGACGTGTGTTGCTGTCATTACCATTCAGTAGCATGTAGTTGCGTGCCCACTACTGTCCCCTGGGGCACCTTTTCCTCAGTGGTGTATGTGTCATCATGAACGTGGCCACTGTCAGTGTCTACAGCGTAAGTTGTGCTCTGTGCCATTGTCCCCTGTCACCATGTATATAGACGTGCTAATTTGTACAGGTGTCCACTGTGCAGCCTGACCTGATTGTCCTTCTTCATACTCACAGTTGCCAGTGCCTGTGTGTCTTGTTATACTCATCTGAGGATGGGCACTGGTACCTCATTATTTGTACAGGCGCACCTTGGCTGTTTGGCGTCCAATCTTGCTTTTTGCCTGCCCCTGTGTGTATCACCCAGACCATGAGATGTTGGTGCCACCTGTGTCTCCACAATTTGCCTCGTGTAGGGTCTTGTTGGGGCGGGCAATGCCTATGTGTTAAATCCTGATTACCACTTGCTGGGTCTGGGCAGTGTGTGATGTGCCTGGACACACACGCAATGTGCAGTGACCGAGTCATGTTGTGCATGTTTTCAGCATTACCTATGCAGCATGTGTCTCAAGTTCATGGATATGGTCCCTGGTCATAGGTATTTTCGCCAACGCTGTGTGGTGCAGATGCAGTGCTGGATTGTCCCCAGGACCTGGGTGCTATGTCAGACTCCTTTTCCTGTGTTTAGCTATTGTCTCATGCTCTCCATGGTATTTCAGTGGCATGGTGGCTCAACCAACTGTGTGTTTCATGCCCTACATCGGTACCCTGTTCAGTAGATGTTAGGGATCTTCCTTTTCAGGCCATGCAATGTTACCTATGTAGATTGGACTCATGTGACAGATGTGTACAGGTGTCTGAATAATTTCTGTCTCTCCACCCTGCCCACAGCATCGTCGGGGGACACAGAGGGAGACATGGACACAGACCAGGCGGAGGGACCGAGCACCAGTGCCAGCCGTGACATCGGGTCTGGCACATCGAGTGGGACAGAGGCGGAGGAGAGTGTGGCCGAGGACCTGTCGACTGGCACATCAGACTACGAAGCTGACAGGTCCGGGGACGATGTCGCCGAGTGGGCGGAGGCTGCACCAGCAGCTGACAGCGGAACAACACCTCGCACCGCCCCCTCAGTTTCCACCAGCCGCCTCCCACTTGCTCGTGTCCCTTCCCAGCGTGCCCGGTCACAGCATGTCTCCTTCCTGCCAGGCACCGCGCCCCCTGCCCCTGTCTCCACTGCTGCCGCCAATGCAGAGTCTGTGGACATCCAGCGGCAACTGCAGGTTGGTCAGGCTGCGATCCTTAATGTCCTCCATGCCCACGGCAAAACCCTCACCAACATCGAGGCTTTCTTGGAGGGCATTCATTCATCGCAGGCTGACCAACGCAACTTGCTGAGGTCCATCGACTCCACACTGACTGCAGCAGTGGGTCTCCTGCAGCGCGACCTCCCCCCACCTACCCCTGCCCCATCCACACTTCCCACTCCCATGCCTGTCACACGTACACCCAGACGTCGGCATGCACCCACATCAACGGACACGGGCACCACACCAGCAGGGAAGGTCCACCGCACTCCTCCTGACACGCACACACAGGGTGAGGTAGGCACACCCACTGGGTCGGGGGGCAAACGTGTGACACGCAGCCATAGTGGGAGTCCGCATTCCACCCAGTCCACTCCCTCCAAATCCCCTCCCCTCAGCTCTCCTGGCCACATCTCCCCCAAGGACTCCTTCATGGCCGCTCTGTCCCTGAGCCCCACAGTTACACCACCACGCAAGCGGTCACGGAGGTCCCCGGTCAGGGTGGTTGAGTCTCCCCCCCTGTCTCCACCCTCCCCCGGTGGCGCTGCGACCCATCCCTCTGACCCCCCCCCTCCTTGGGGCCTGAGGTCCCTTCGGGTGCAGGGGACTCCCTGGAGGACCTTGCAAAGGTGTGTAGTGCCATCCTGGCCTCCGCCTTTGGCACTGACCCACCCCCTGTGGTGGACTCCTCCATCCCTGCACCCACAACGCCGCCCCTTTGCCCTGATGTCCCTGCGGTGCCTGTTGCTCCCCCCCCCCCTGATGCCCTCACCAGTGTGGAAGACGATGCCATTTGACTGTGCAGGCAAGGTAGGGGACACGCATCCCACTGTGTCCCCCATCCAGCTGAGAATCATTGACTGCCCTATGGGCTTTTTGAAGATTGAACTGCCTGCGATCCACGGACATTGTGCTCCTGCTGAATAAACCTTAATTTTGTTTTCATTATCACACTACTGCTATGCTGGTATTGGTGTTGGTGGGGCTGCTACATGGTTTTGGGTGGTGTGTAAGGGTTTGGGTGTGTGGGATATGTAGTAGTGTACTGCTCATTGGTGGGACCCTGTGATCTGTGTGCCATCACAAGGTGTTGGCTAACTTACTTTGTTCATGTAGGCAGTTACTGCATGGTGCACTTGTCCAAGGGTGTATTCCTTCCTCTGTGTACCCAGCTTTCTTCCCTGCAGGGTGTTCCCAATGTTTAGCGCAGAGCTGTGTCTACATGAGCTGTGTGTGTGACGGAGCCCTTCTACTTTGGCCATGCATGCAGGGCCATGTCTCCACCTGCGACAATCGTGGCATCCTTGGTGATCACTGTACTTGTGTGTGGAGTCTGTTGACATGAGTTCATGGGGACATGTTCCCTTGTAGCCAGTATGCATGTGGATAATTCTGGCCTCACACACATGTGTTACACCCCTCCAGTCTCAGGGCACTGCTGGGAGTGATGGGCACCCACCCCTCCTGTCTCAGGGCACTGCTGGGAGGACTCTGCACACACCCCTCCTCTCTCTGGGCACTGCTGGGAGTGATAGGCACCCACCCCTCCTGTCTCAGGGCACTGCTGGGAGGACTCCACACCCACCCCTCCTGTGTCTGGGCACTGCTGGGAGGACTCTGCACCCACCCCTCCTGTCTCAGGGCACTGCTGGGAGGACTCTGCACCCACCCCTCCTGTCTCTGGGCACTGCTGGGAGTGATGGGCACCCACCCCTCCTGTCTCAGGGCACTGCTGGGAGGACTCTGCACACACCCCTCCTGTCTCTGGGCACTGCTGGGAGGACTCTGCACCCACCCCTCCTGTGTCTGGGCACTGCTGGGAGGACTCCACACCCACCCCTCCTGTGTCTGGGCACTGCTGGGAGGACTCTGCACCCACCCCTCCTGTCTCAGGGCACTGCTGGGAGGACTCTGCACCCACCCCTCCTGTCTCAGGGCACTGCTGGGAGGACTCCACACCCACCCCTCCTGTCTCAGGGCACTGCTGGGAGGACTCTGCACACACCCCTCCTGTCTCTGGGCACTGCTGGGAGTGATGGGCACCCACCCCTCCTGTCTCAGGGCACTGCTGGGAGGACTCCACACCCACCCCTCCTGTGTCTGGGCACTGCTGGGAGGACTCCACACCCACCCCTCCTGTGTCTGGGCACTGCTGGGAGGACTCTGCACCCACCCCTCCTGTCTCAGGGCACTGCTGGGAGGACTCTGCACCCACCCCTCCTGTCTTAGGGCACTGCTGGGAGGACTCCACACCCACCACTCCTGTCTCAGGGCACTGCTGGGTGGACTCTGCACACACACCTCCGATTTCTGGATATGTGCGCTTGGCACATACACGGTGGGGGTACGCACACTGCATTCGAGGTGAGGGTACGAGTCTACTGACACTGGTGTGGTGGGGGTACGCTCCGTACGTCCGTGGGTGTGGGTACGGGTCGTACTTACACTGTTGGGCAGGGGGGTACGCTCCATGCATACGCGGGTGGGGGTACGGGTCGTACTTACACTGTTGGGCTGGGGGGTACGCTCCTTGCATTCGTGGGTGGGGGTTCGAGTCGTACTTACACTGTTGGCATGGGGGGTACGCTCCGTACGTCCGCGGGTGGGGGTACGGGTCGTTCTTACACTGTTGGCATGGGGGGTACGCTACTTGCATTCGTGGGTGGGGGTTCGAGTCGTACTTACACTGTTGGCATGGGGGTACGCTCCGTACGTCCGCGGGTGGGGGTACGGGTCGTTCTTACACTGTTGGCATGGGGGTATGCTCCATGCATACGCGGGTGGGGGTACGGGTCGTACTTACACTGTTGGGCAGGGGGGTACGCTCCTTGCATTCGTGGGTGGGGGTTTGAGTCGTACTTACACTGTTGGCATGGGGGGTACGCTCCGTACGTCCGCGGGTGGGGGTACGGGTCGTTCTTACACTGTTGGCATGGGGGGTACGCTACTTGCATTCGTGGGTGGGGGTTCGAGTCGTACTTACACTGTTGGCATGGGGGGTACGCTCCGTACGTCCGCGGGTGGGGGTACGGGTCGTTCTTACACTGTTGGCATGGGGGTACGCTCCTTGCATTCGTGGGTGGGGGTTCGAGTCGTACTTACACTGTTGGCATGGGGGGTACGCTCCGTACGTCCGCGGGTGGGGGTACGGGTCGTTCTTACACTGTTGGCATGGGGGGTACGCTCCATGCATACGCGGGTGGGGGTACGGGTCGTACTTACACTGTTGGGCAGGGGGGTACGCTCCTTGCATTCGCGGGTGGGGGTACGGGTCGTACTTACACTGTTGGGCTGGGGGGTACGCTCCTTGCATTCGTGGGTGGGGGTTCGAGTCGTACTTACACTGTTGGCATGGGGGGTACGCTCCGTACGTCCGCGGGTGGGGGTACGGGTCGTTCTTACACTGTTGGCATGGGGGGTACGCTCCTTGCATACGCGGGTGGGGGTACGGGTCGTACTTGCACTGTTGGGGTGGGGGGTACGCTCCTTGCATACGGGGTGGGGGTAGGGTCCGTACATATCCGTCCCCGCGCTATGTGATGTTTGTGCGGCCCGTACCCAGGCCTTTGCCACGTGGGTGCGATCCGTCCCGCCATTGTTGGGGTGACGTGTGTGGGCGTGGTCCGACTCGTACCCACGCTCTTCAGGCGTGGGTACGGGACGTACCTGTCTGGTTGTGTTGCCGGTTCGCGTGGTGACGGACTTCCGTTGTGGCGGTCGCTGGCTTATCAGGACACGCCCCCACCCCCTCGTGGTGACCAGGGCATGGGAGTCAGGTATGTCCAGGCCATGTGTAGTGTGTCACTCATGTGGTTGTTTTGTGGCCTGCCCTGGTCGTGCCACCCCCACCCCACCCCACTTTCCCCCCTCCCTTAGTTATTCTGACCTTCTGCGGCGTCTGCGTCGTAACCTGTAGAGGAGGTGGACTGCTATGAGGGCAGGGATGACTCGTAGGTTCGGGTCCATGTCTGTCCGTCACGTGCTGGTCCTCCTTGTTCGCGGCGTCGTCTGTCCGTCGCGTACTGGTGGTCCTTGTTCGCGTCGTCCTGATTTCCCGGCAGTTTTTGGCTGCCGCAAAATATTCACCGTGCGGGGTGACGTCGGTGCGAATCGTGATTCCTGGGTCGTGAATGGCTGGCTGCGTGCGTCCCGACGTCAGGTCGGCGCTTTCCCGGATCGCATTGGTAGGTGTTTTTTGTTCGGTCGGGCTTTTTTACGAATTGTACGGTAATGGTGTACCCGTGCGAATCGTAATTCCTTGTTTGTAAAATTTGACGACCGGGTACGCGTCGGGCGGAGATTATGCTCCGTCCGACGGTTCGTACCGGGTTTTTGCCGGATCGTGATCGGCACCTATATGTGTGAGGAATTGGAGTTGAAGTAGTAGTGGTTTTTTTAGTACGTGCTATAGTTCTTTTGAGTGAAGTTACAGATGGCATTTGTGTAGTAGCAGTTTTAGGAATTTTGGGAAGCTGCTCTTTTAAAATTACACTTGTAGGTTTTTGAGAACTTGTGCTAGCTTCCTTTATAGTTTCTAAAGCAGATCTGACTTCTATTTCAGTAATGTTTGGTGGGTGGTTATGTTCTCTAGTGTACAGTACTGTTGTTTGTCGTGTTGTAGCACGCCCATAGCACTTATTAGAGTAGTATTTAGTGCATTTCCAGTTAACTTTTAAACCATACACTTTTTCCTGTGTGTAAGTGTATCCCATATAGCATAGTAACATTTTTCCCTTCTGGCTTGTTATGAATTCAGCTCCTTCAGTCATTTTGATGTAGCTTTATCTATGAAAAATATATATTATAGTTATTATATATGCTGTTGTATTAATTTTCTGTAGCAAAAAAAACCAATATTTAGTTACTATATACTTACAAAGTTGGTTTTGATGTGTTTGAATAGAATGCTTTTTCTTCTTTATTTGTGGAATTTTCTTCTAGTATTTTCTTTCTCTGGAAAATAAAAGTAAATGTGTTTTAATAATTGTTTCTATATTTTTATAGGGAATGGTTAGGGGATTTGTAATTTGGATTTAATTAGGGTGGTATTTTAATCTATTAGTTGATTTTTGGTTGTGAAATACTTACTTTTTAGTTGTATCTTTTTTGGTGCTGTTCTGTATTTTCGTAATTTCTTTTGGAGTTTCCTGTAGTGAAAACATGAAATAGAAAGAAGACATTTATTTATTTATAGTGTATGTATATTGTAATTACAATTTATTAGATTTGAGTCTTAATGAGTATAATATAGTTAACTTACTTTTGATAGTTTTAAATATTTGCTCTATGTTGATTTCCTTATATCTGCAGTTGCAATCCAGTAGATTTTCTTCTTCATTCAATTTCGTTTTTTTGGTTCTGGACTGTGAATGAAGTTGAACTTCTTTTTATAGTGCTTTGGATGTTGTAATCTGTGTTTTATTGGTTAGTTTGAATTAGGAGTGTTTTTATTGGTTAGTTCGAATATATTTTTTTTTTATTCTGGTAGTTTCCTAATAAGGGAAACGCTAATTAGTCGTTTTGTGGTGTATTATTCTATATGTATTTTTCTAAACATTATATTATGTATTGTATGCATGAATTGATAAAGTATAATTTAATAATATAGTTGTTTAATGTAGGAAGGTTGTTAGTAATGTTTTAGTAAATAGTTAAATTTTTTAATAGATTTTTAAATGTAGTAAATATATAATAGTTTAATATTAATTTTGTGTAGAGTTAAAAGACATTATTTGGGTGCCGATCACGATCCGGTAAAAAATGTCCCCGTACGACTCGTATCGGGTCTTTTTACCGTACGAATCGTACAAGTGCCGTACGAACTGGCAATCACGATTCGCATGGTAAAAAGTCTATACGAACCGCACTGGGAATCATTCCCCACACGTCCTCGGGTCGGAAAATGTGTCCGACACGTCCTCGGACGATTTACCTTACAAACGTGAAAAGCCAAGTCCGACCGAGGAATCACGATCCATCCCGTGCGTCCGAGCGTACAACCGTATGGAAAAAACACCGTCCGCACCGAACTCCTATAGCAACCATGGAGACATGTGCCCGCATACGCGCCCAACACTCCCCCCAGCCCCCGTACGTCCGACACGTACCCCGTGTATGTATACCCCCACCCGTCTAGGTACACCCCAGTACGTTCAAGTCGTACCCCCACCCCAGTACGTGTCGTACCACCGTCTATGTACACCCCAGTATGTTCGAGCCCCACCCCCACCCCAGTACGTGTCATACCCCCCGTGTACCTACACCCCAGTACGTTCCAGTCGTACCCCCACCCCAGTACGTGTCGTACCACCGTCTATGTACACCCCAGTACGTTCGAGCCCCACCCCCACCCCGTACGTGTCATACCCCCGTGTACCTACACCCCAGTACGTTCCAGTCGTACCTCCACCCCAGTACGTGTCGTACCACCGTCTATGTACACCCCAGTACGTTCGAGCCCCACCCCCACCCCAGTACGTGTCATACCCCCCGTGTACCTACACCCCAGTACGTTCCAGTCGTACCCCCACCCCAGTATGTGTCGTACCACCGTGTACCTACACCCCAGTACGTTCGAGCCCCACCCCAGTACGTGTCATACCCCCGTGTACCTACACCCCAGTACGTTCCAGTCGTACCCCCACCCCAGTACGTGTCGTACCACCGTCTATGTACACCCCAGTACGGTCGAGCCCCACCCCCACCCCAGTACGTGTCATACCCCCGTGTACCTACACCCCAGTACGTTCCAGTCGTACCCCCACCCCAGTACATGTCGTACCACCGTCTATGTACACCCCAGTACGTTCGAGCCCCACCCCCACCCCAGTACGTGTCATACCCCCCGTGTACCTACACCCCAGTACGTTCCAGTCGTACCCCCACCCCAGTACGTGTCGTACCACCGTCTATGTACACCCCAGTACGTTCAAGCCCCACCCCCACCCCAGTACGTGTCATACCCCCGTGTACCTACACCCCAGTACGTTCCAGTCGTACCCCCACCCCAGTACGTGTCGTACCACCGTGTACCTACACCCCAGTACGTTCGAGCCCCACCCCCACCCCAGTACGTGTCATACCCCCCGTGTACCTACACCCCAGTACGTTCCAGTTGTACCCCCACCCCAGTACGTGTCGTACCACCGTCTATGTACACCCCAGTACGGTCGAGCCCCACCCCCACCCCAGTACGTGTCATACCCCCATGTACCTACACCCCAGTATGTTCGAGCCCCACCCCCACCCCAGTACGTGTCATACCCCCCGTGTACCTACACCCCAGTACGTTCCAGTCGTACCCCCACCCCAGTACGTGTCGTACCACCGTCTATGTACACCCCAGTACGTTCGAGCCCCACCCCCACCCCAGTACGTGTCATACCCCCGTGTACCTACACCCCAGTACATTCCAGTCGTACCCCCACCCCAGTACGTGTCGTACCACCGTCTATGTACACCCCAGTACGTTCGAGCCCCACCCCCACCCCAGTACGTGTCATACCCCCGTGTACCTACACCCCAGTACGTTCCAGTCGTACCCCCACCCCAGTACGTGTCGTACCACCGTGTACCTACACCCCAGTACGTTCGAGCCCCACCCCCACCCCAGTACGTGTCATACCCCCCGTGTACCTACACCCCAGTACGTTCCAGTCGTATCCCCACCCCAGTACGTGTCGTACCACCGTCTATGTGCACCCCAGTACGGTCGAGCCCCACCCCAGTACGTGTCATACCCCCGTGTACCTACACCCCAGTACGTTCCAGTCGTACCCCCACCCCAGTACGTGTCGTACCACCGTCTATGTACACCCCAGTACGTTCGAGCCTCACCCCCACCCCAGTACGTGTCATACCCCCCGTGTACCTACACCCCAGTACGTTCCAGTCGTACCCCCACCCCAGTACGTGTCGTACCACCGTGTACCTACACCCCAGTACGTTCGAGCCCCACCCCCACCCCAGTACGTGTCATACCCCCCGTGTACCTACACCCCAGTACGTTCCAGTCGTACCCCCACCCCAGTACGTGTCGTACCACCGTCTATGTACACCCCAGTACGGTCGAGCCCCACCCCCACCCCAGTACGTGTCATACCCCCGTGTACCTACACACCAGTACGTTCGAGCCCCACCCCCACCCCAGTACGTGTCATACCCCCCGTGTACCTACACCCCAGTATGTTCCAGTCGTACCCCCACCCCAGTACTTGTCGTACCACCGTCTATGTACACCCCAGTACGTTCGAGCCCCACCCCCACCCCAGTACGTGTCATACCCCCGTGTACCTACACCCCAGTACGTTCCAGTCGTACCCCCACCCCAGTACGTGTCGTACCACCGTCTATGTACACCCCAGTACGTTCGAGCCCCACCCCCACCCCAGTACGTGTCATACCCCCCGTGTACCTACACCCCAGTACGTTCCAGTCGTACCCCCACCCCAGTACGTGTCGTACCCCCGTGTACCTACACCCCAGTACGTTCCAGTCGTACCCCCAACACAACCTCCTAAGTACGGTGCGCACCCCAGGCCCCAACATCACATCCGCATGTACGAGTCGTACCAACCCACACACAAGGACAGCACCGTACAACCAAATGGCCCATGTACACACCGTACACACGCTCAAAACGCACGTACACAACCAGGACAAAACAAAACAACACAAGAAGACACTATTCGAATGGCACAAAGCCACCAAACATGGCCAACAAACACTACAAATACACCTTCACTGACCTGCAACTGCCAAAGACAAACAGAGGGCCAAAACACCACCACTACTTATAACACACCCACCCAAAATTCAAACACTGCCACACCCACCCATGGACCAATAAAAAGGGCCCACACACACAAACCATGAGCCTTTGCAACAGACTCACTGCTGCCAGACACCACAGAACCATACAACAAGCTACACCACACCTTACACTTGCACACCTTCACACAACCACCCTCACAAACACCCCCTCATCACATTAACACACACACACACACACAACCATCCACACCCCCCCAACATCCACACACCCCCCCCACCATCCCCACCCACACCCCTCACCATGCCCACTACCAAGAATCCAAAGTTCAGTAACCGAGAGTTGGAGGTCCTTGTTGATCAAATCCTCAGAGTCGAGCCACAGATCTTTGGAACATTGGTCAGAAATACCAGCCTGGCAGCAAAAACAACCATGTGGCAGACCATCGTCGATGCTGTGAATGCTGTTGCGGACACCAGGAGGACCAGGCAGGAATGCCAGAACAGGTGGTACGATCTGCGGAGGAGGGTCAGAGCCAAGAGGCAGGAGGAACACGACCAGGCCAACGCCACCGGAGGAGGGCCCTCCCGCAGACCCGTACAGTACCATCCCTGGGAGGAGAGGGTGATGGCCATACTGCCGGTGGAGGCAGTTGAAGGATTAGAAGGACTCCGAGACCCGGGTGAGTACACAAACAACGCACATCACATGGGGGGAACGGCATCCACAACCAAAATCACTAACAGGCACGCAACCACCACAAGCCATCGCATTACTCAACCACACTCCATGAGCACGCACATGCCACTGCTGCCACCATGCCCCATGCACCCAGCTGGACAATGGCAAGTCACAGAAGACAACAACACATGACACGGTAACCCGGATGGCGGGAGGCTGGGCCCCAAAAATCACATAGTGCGACTCCGAAGCAGACAACAATGCACTCTGCCCATATGGCCTAGGTCACAGCCAGACAAACAGTGTGTCCCAACACAGGAATGACTTGCCAGCAAATGGCGGATGCCTTGCATCAACACATGGGGGTGAAGGCACTGTTTTGCACATGACAGCAGCTAATGAACAGCCAACATTGTGAAAGAGTGGCAGCACACACCACCACAGCAGCAGCGCACAGACACACATCACACCCAATGGGTGCCTGGAGATCAGAAACAAACTCACATCAACAAGCCAAGGGCCACTCAAAGATCTGCTAACAGTGTGTGCCCAGGAAGCTGGGCTGAGGTGACAGAGGGTGACACACAGAGGGAGGGAGAGGGGGACAGAGAGGGAGGGAGAGGGGGACAGAGAGGGAGGGAGAGGGGGACAGAGAGGGAGGGAGACACAGGGAGAGCAAATCAGCCGTGTGGTGTGTGGGAATGTCTGCTTGTCAGCAGGTAGACTGCGTGCATGTAGCCAAGGGTGGCCCGTGCCAGAACCTCCCCTCTTCACCATGGCAAAACACAGGGCCATGTCACAACCTGTGCACGAGCACAATGACAGCTACCTGCATCACATAAGGGTGTGGAACAACTCCATGTGCACATGTACAGTGCTACACGGAAGGCGCCAATGCATGGCTCGCAACACCGGCCCACTCCACTGCTGACTGCAGTCACACTTGACGCAGCAAGTAAGACTGTGCCACACATAGTTAAAGGTGCCAAAGTGGTGCCCAAGGGACACACCCATGCACAAGTGCACTGTGAGTGGAATGCAAGACAGATCCTAATTCCAAGAGGAAATGTGCCAACTTATGAAATGATGAAACATGGATGTTGCATGGACCAAAATTAACATTGTCTCTCTCACACACAGGTCAACGTCATGGTGCATCCCCCAACACTGGGGGGGAACACTCACAGGACCCGGATCTGCAGGAGCCCGATCCCACCGGCAGCGACCACTCTCACCACTCTGCGGACGACCCCGACCGACCTGGCCCCTCTGGTGTCCAACCACCTGCAGCACCTGCGTCAGGTACAACTGTGCCAACCACCACCCCCACTCCTGCCACATCCCAGGAGACACCCAGGATCCCTGCCCCAACACCACAATGCAGCCAGGCTCGCCAGGAGGGACACGGTGTCCCGGGCACCCAGGAGGAGGCAGGCGACAACGCCAATGCCACCCCTCAGGGGTCCCGGAGACCCCATGTGCCCACAAGTGCAGGCCAGGTGCAAGTGGGCAGGGGTGGTGGGAGTGGAGGACGGCGGAGGTGCGAGCCTGACCAGTTGGCTGAGGATCCAGTATTTTCCCATGTCCGTAACATCCTGGACTCATACCGGCAGGACACCACGGGCATGGCCCAGGTTGTGTCCACCCTCAATGAGATCAAGGGGAGCCTCGATGAGATAAAGACCCAGCAGGCCCAGCAACATGCCTGTCAACTGCAACACCAACGGAGGATGGAGGACAGACAGGCTGAGCAAGTGACGGCATTCCAGGGGATTCACGCTACACTCCGTCGGATGGCCGACACCATGGCCGACCCTCCCTGTGCCAGAAGGCGGAGAACATCACCACCCACAGGGAGGGATCAGGAGGAGGAGGAGGAAACATCCGACGGAGCATCCCAGACGTCGTCACGGCCTGCTGCTGAGGTTCCCCGCAGGAGGCCGGGTCGTCCACGGAAAGGACCGTGAGGGTGGCTGCTACATCACCATCTCCCAGGACACCTGGCCTGGCACCTGGCCCACTGGAGCAACAGCATCACAGCATCAAGAGACATTCTCTGCCACATGGCCCTGCTGGTCACTGGCTGACCAATGTTGACAAAGACTGTGGCATGGACTCTGAGGACATCCAATGGCAAGGACACCAACTCCCCTACTGGACTTTGGATTCAAACTTCCCGGAAAGGCCCCCCCCCCAATAATAAATCACACTATGAAGAGTAGATGCCTGCTGGTAGCATTATTACCTAACATGTGTCTTGTAAAGTCAAAACATGCCTGAGTCATCTTTTGTCTTCAACCACCCACACCCTGGGGCCTGAGTCTGGCACAGGACACATGGGTCACAGTGTATTAGGCAAGACAGACATGGAGCACCATACACACCCGTGATGGGCCCAACCAGCTGAGGGGGTTACCGAACAACCGTGCTGACAGACACATTGAGTACAGCAACAGTCATGCGCAGAGGTCAGGGATCCAGTCCAGTGTCCTGGGGGGCACCCAGGTATGTGTAGACAGGTGGCAGAAACATGTCCTGCAAGCTTGAGTCCGGTGGATGCAGAGAATGGGGGCCTGGCCAACGTTGGATGCATGGGGATGGCACATGTCACAATACCCACACAGTCATGGACATCATGCCCAATACACAGTCTCAGCCCACACACACAGCTTGCATCTTGCCACTCGACACATTGACACATAGCCACAATCAGGGAATACCATGCCAGACAAGCAGGATGCACCATGGCAACACACCAGCATTGACTGAGAAGAGGCACCTTGGAGGCATAGGGACACCTTTATTAGTCATGTTTTCGGGATTGCAGAGGCAACTCGAAGTACACATGAACACATCATGTGGAGTAACATGTGGGTCCAACACTGGCACCCCCCTTCAGCAGCACACATGCGTTTTCGCCATGGAACTGGCACACAAGCGTCGGCTAACAGCTAAATACCCACAGCTGCACACGGAGAGCCTGCCATACACCATAGATCCGCGGATGTCAAAGTCCCACACCATGTCAAGCCAATGCTAACCGAATGTGTCCGAGGGCAGTGTCACACACATTGATGCCATCATCACAATCCCCTATCCCATCACTGATGACTGTCAACCAGGCAGACCATCTATTCAGGTGTACACAGCTGCATGTCGTGTCCCATGGGGATGCGACATGGCTGCAGAGGAACCAAACACCGACAGGGGCAGTGTGCACACATCGTGAACAACTGCCACACCCAATACACCCCAGATGCATCCCTTACCCCATGGAGACTTCCAAACGTGTCCGTGCCTGTAACGCTGAGTCAGCCCACGATGTCATGTCCATGAGGAATAGCAGTGCCACAACAATGCAACCAGCAGACGGCATGCGCAGGTACCTGGGGAAGAGAAACACACAAGAAGTCAGCCACAAAAAGCACAGCCACTTGCATGTGCATTTACTCGACACATGTATGGATGACAACATGCTAGGTCTCAATTATGACTGCGGAAGTACAACCATCACTGGCACCATCACTCCAGTGACACACCCACACACACCTCTGACTCACGTGCCATACATGCAGGTGGAGACACACATCACAACGCATGCCACACGGGGACCAATGCGTGCACACTCAGACACTGGTACTCACCACTATGCAAAGAAGTCGCGTATGAGCCGAGTCCGGATGTCCTCTTGCGGCTCCACATCCTCCACATCACTAGCCCCATTGCCAAGCCCTTCGTCCTCCACGGGTGGATGGTCCTCGTCATGTTGATTCAGGATGAGTGGCACTGCTCTTTCAACTGCCATGTTGTGCAGCATGCAGCAGACCATGAAGATCTTGCAGACCTTCGCCGGGGCATATGAGAGTGCGCCGCCGGTCTTGTGGAGGCACCTGAATCGGCTCTTCAGCATGCCAAACGTCCTCTCTATCACTCGCCTTGTCCGGCCATGGGCGGTGTTGTAGCGGAGCTGGGCCGGCGTGATGGGGTTGCGGAGAGGTGTGAGCAGCCAAGGCATGTTGGGATAGCCAGCGTCCCCTACATAGAAAGCACATGGTCATCGTTAGAAGTGGTGAAGCGGTCGTGCTGGTAGGCTATACTGAATACAGGACAGACAGACTGTACCCACCAACAACACATGCCCGTTCGTTGCGCAGCTGCATCATCATGTCAGGTATCCCGCTACGCCTCATGATGTAGGCATCGTGTGCTGATCCTGGAAAACGAGCACAGACATGTGAAATCACCATGTTGGACAGAAACACCACAAGGGCATTGATGGAGTGGTAGTGCTTCCGATTGCGGTACGCCACCTCCCGTGCGTGTGGTGGTACCAAAGCTACATGTGTCCCATCTATGGACCCAATGACATGGGGCATCCCTCCCAGGGCATAGAATCCACGCTTGACCTCAGTCATCTGTTCAGGGGTTGGGAACTTGATGAAGTCATCCAGGTGAATCAACATGGCCTCTAAGAAATCATGCAGCACACCACTGAACGTGCTCTGGGACATGCCACCAACATGAGCTATGGTATTTTGAAAGGTACCCGTGGCAAGAAAATGTAGGGCAGCCATTACCTTCAGCTGGGGTGTCAGTGCCGTGGGATACCTGTGCTGTGGTTGCAGGTGTGGTGCCAGTCTCGCCGTCAACTCCAGAATCAACGGTTGGGTGAAGCGGTAGAGCCGGATGCTGTCATTATCCTGCATGGCAGCCAGGTCTGGAATTCTTCGGGCAAGAGGCGGCGCTCTGCAGTAATTTTGAAGTGACAAGGAAGAGTGAGTGCACTACGACAACAACTCATGTGTACTGAGCACATGTTAATCTGGCAATGCACACATGCTACATAGGGAGTCAGGTATGTGCTACATGGCCAGGACACGTATGGATGCAAGGTGACACTCCTTCAAAGACCCAGCTACACACGGAGATTGCGAACCTCTCCATGCCACGCCATGGGAATAGCTGTGTCCCAGTGCAAGTGAACAGCCAGACGCAACACAGGAGTGACATACACCCACACATCAGCAGCAGTAGGATGCCGATTGCAGAGATTGGTAGCGGAACACTGGAGCCACAGGTCACATGACATTACACTAGGCCAGCCCACACACCTTGCCATGAAGGTGCACATGTCATGACTCACCACACATACCTTGTGAGGATGCTGACATGTCCTTGTCACGCTACTCCGTGTCCCATGCATACATGTGCACCTCACATCCGATACCACATGTGGCATGGTGTGCGGAACAGTGTGCAATGACAATCTACACACAGACACATGTTGGTTGCTGCAACGGCTGCAGCTTTTGAGGTTGCTCCAACATCAACCTGATGGGAAGCCCCCACACATACATGACATAGTCACATTGTGCACCGTGGGTAGTGACAAGTCAGGTGTCATAACCCCTGTACCGGGCATCAGGGGACACTTCCGTGTGTTGGTGTCCGTGCCATGCCAGTGACGCTCACCCCAAGTGCGCAGTACGACATGCACACATGTCAAAGGAGTCAAGGGCATGCCTGGCACACATCGCACCATCACACAGTACATCTGTACACATCTCATCATACATCTGGTGCCTTCTCGACTCAGGAGTAATGTTCCACATCACAGGCCTTTCACACCTGTGCCCCACACATGTAGTGATGCACAGACGATGCCTCAATGTCAATTAATGGACAAGTATGTCCATCCATGGACAAGTATGTCTGCCCTATCCCTACCTGTGTGCCGCCTGTCACCACTGTGATGTGTGAATCCCGCTGTACTGCTGCAAAGAGGGCCTGTGTACGTTCCCATATCACTATGGGAGTGCAGCCGTATGTGTACCCATCGTGATGGCGAGCGTACAGGCATGTGTACGGCCCGTACCACTACGAGTACGCATACGCGAGGCCACACATACTGATAGGGAGCGTACAGGCGTGTGTACGCTCCCTATCAGTATGTGTGGTTCGCGTATGCGTACTCGTAGTGGTACGGGCCGTACACACGCATGTACGCTCCCTATCAGTATGGGTGGTCTCGCGTATGCGTACTCGTAGTGATAGGGAGCGTACAGGCGTGTGTACGCTCCCTATCAGTATGTGTGGTCCGCGTATGCGTACTCGTAGTGGTACGGGCCGTACACACGCATGTACGCTCCCTATCACTACGAGTACGCATACGCGAGACCACCCATACTGATAGGGAGCGTACAGGCGTGTGTACGGCCCATACCACTACGAGTACGCATACGCGAGGCCACACATACTGATAGGGAGCGTACACACGCCTGTATGCTCCCTATCACTACGAGTACGCATACGCGAGGCCACACATACTGATAGGGAGCGTACAGACGTGTGTACGCTCCCTATCAGTATGTGTGGTTTGCGTATGCGTACTCGTAGTGGTACGGGCCGTACACACGCCTGTACGCTCCCTATCACTACGAGTACGCATACGCGAGACCACCCATACTGATAGGGAGCGTACATGCGTGTGTACGGCCCGTACCACTACGAGTACGCATACGCGAGGCCACACATACTGATAGTGAACGTAGTCACGCGTGTACGGGCCGTTGCAATGCATTTGGGGTGCCCTAGGGCCCCGGAACGCACCGTACCTGTGTGTGGAGCTCAGAATCACATAGGGGACACATGAGGGACAAGTATTAAGGCCTACATGCATGCTGGTTGTCATGGAGACCAAGTTCTAAATTCGAATTTCTTCTGGAAGGTGAACAGCAGAAGTCAGTTGGAATGAAAATACTTTGTTGCAATGTGTTTGTGGAGCTGACATCATGCAGGAGAATGAAACCGATAGAGTACACACAGACTGCTAGGTTTGAAGGGATTGGTGGAAACATAGGATGCAAATGTGAGTGACCAATCACTCTGTACTCCTGTGCATGAGACAGGGCACAAAGGCACATATAAGGCAGCCAGGTCCCATGAGGGAGTACTTGCCTGCACATCTTTGAATTCGTCGACCCAGCTGCTGCTACTGATTCCCTGGAACCATGTCAAGGGCTGTGGAGAGGTCACAGCCATTCACCCTGGAGGAGAACATGGCATTGCTGGATGTGATCCTCCCACAGTACCCCATGCTGTATGGGCGACCAGGGTATCAGGTGAGTGCATAGGCCACTGGCACAGACTGTCCCTATGTTGTGACTGTGACTTCTGCCATTGTGTCCTGGTGTGACACACATGCCATGTACTGTTGGGGGGGTCCCAGGGGGGGGGATGCCTGATGTCTCCCAGCAGTGCCCTGAGACAGGAGGGGTGTGTGCCTATCACTAACAGCAGTGCCCTGAGACAGGAGGGGTGGGTACAGAGTGCTCCCAGCAGTGCCCTGAGACAGGAGGGGTGGGTACAGAGTGCTCCCAGCAGTGCCCTGAGACAGGAGGGGTGTGTGCCTATCACTAACAGAAGTGCCCTGAGACAGGAGGGGTGTGTGCCTATCACTAACAGCAGTGCCCTGAGACAGGAGGGGTGTGTGCCTATCACTAACAGAAGTGCCCTGAGACAGGAGGGGTGTGTGCCTATCACTAACAGCAGTGCCCTGAGACAGGAGGGGTGGGTACAGAGTGCTCCCAGCAGTGCCCTGCGACAGGAGGGGTGGGTACAGAGTGCTCCCAGCAGTGCCCTGAGACAGGAGGGGTGTGTGCCTATCACTAACAGAAGTGCCCTGAGACAGGAGGGGTGTGTGCCTATCACTAACAGCAGTGCCCTGAGACAGGAGGGGTGTGTGCCTATCACTAACAGAAGTGCCCTGAGACAGGAGGGGTGTGTGCCTATCACTAACAGCAGTGCCCTGAGACAGGAGGGGTGTGTGCCTATCACTAACAGCAGTGCCCTGAGACAGGAGGGGTGGGTGTGATGCACAGTCTGAGCCTTGATCATTGATTGTGACATTGCCATCATTCCACCTGTGTACCCACTATGGCACGTACTGCTTTTTCCCTCACCAGAGGATCATGTCCCTATGACAAAGGTGCAATGCGTTGGCTGCATGACATGCCTTGTTGTTACCAGCTAATTTGTTATCAAATGTCTCTCTGTGACATGTGGCTGGTGTATTGATGTGGTGTCACTTGTTCTTCCTCACAGGTAGGCGCCACTGCCAAGGAGCAGATCTGGCTGACCGCCGTCAGTGCCGTGAGGGGTGTGGATGGTCGGAGGCGGAGCCTGTCCCCGGTGAGGAAACGCTGGCAGGATATCCGGTGCTGGACGCGGAGGATTGCACGGGTCCTGCTGGGGGACTCACCTGAGAGCCACAAGAACCGCGGCCGCCGCCGTCTGAGCCACCTCCACAGGCGTGTGCTGCCGGTGGTCTTTCCAGACTTGGATCGGCGCTTACAGGCGAAGCAGCAGCCGGAAGGGGGTAGGTACATGTGTGTGTTGTGTGTCACCGGCATTTGTAAGGGTACAGTAGCATGAATTCACTGCCAGGGTTTAAAGGTGCTGTGCAGATCCATTTTGCCCCAGTATAGCGCTGCGCCCCTGCCACCCTTCCCCTCCTTGCAATGTGTTCCCTGGTCTGTGTGTAGCCACTCCTTCACAAGGTAATGTAGGCTGGCGCTTTGTCCACGAGAACTATGCCTGTAGCATCATGTGTGGGGGTGGTGGGTAACAGGTTTTGGGACCTTGGCTGTGCCCTGTCAAGTTCACTGCATGTGGGTTCCATGTCAGTTGGCACTGATGCTGACTCCAGACATGGGAGTTGGTCTCTCATGTGTCATGCCTTACAGTGCGCATGTCCTATGTAGTGGCCTGTGACATGATGTGCATGAGTGTGCGATACGCATACTGCAGGGATGGTGGCGTGGGTTGCAGTCATTACCATTCAGGAGCATGGAGTTGCGTGGCCACTACTGTCCCCTGGGGCACCTTTTCATCGGTGTTGTATGTGTCATCATAAACGTGGACACTCTCAGTGTCTACAGCGTAGGTTGTGCTCTGTGCCATTGTCCCCTGGCACCATGTATATAGACGTGCTATTTTGTACATGTGTCCACTGTGCAGCCTGACCTGAATGTCCTTCTTCATACTCACAGTTGCTAGTGCCTGTGTGTCTTGTTATACTCATCTGAGGATGGGCACTGGTACCTCATTATTTGTACAGGCACACCTTGGCTGTTTGGCGTCCAATCTTGCATTTTGCCTGCCCCTGTGTTTATCACCCAGACTATGAGATGTTGGTGCCACCTGTGTCTCAACTATTTGCCTCGTGTAGGGAGTGGTTGGGGCGGGCAAAGCCTATATGTCAAATCCAGATTTCTACTTGCTGGGTCTGGGCAGTGTGTGATGTTTGTCTGGACACACACGCAAGGTGCAGTGACCAAGTCATGTTGTGCATGTTTTCAGCATTACCTATGCAGCATGTTTCTCAAGTTCATGGATATGGTCCATGGTCATCGGTATTTTCGCCAACGCTGTGTGGTGCAGATGCAGTGCTGGATTGTCCCCAGGGCCTGGGTGCTATGTCAGACTCCGTTTCCTGTCTTTAGCTATTGCCTCATGCTCTCCATGGTATTTCAGTGGCATGGTGGCTCAACCAACTGTGTGTTTCATGCCCTACAACTGTACCTTGTTTAGTAGATGTTAGGGATCTTCCTTTTCAGGCTATGCAATGTTACCTATGTAGATTGGACTCATGTGACAGATGTGTACAGGTGTCTGATTAATTTCTGTCTCTCCACCCTGCCCACAGCATCGTCGGGGGACACAGAGGGAGACATGGACACAGACCAGGCGGAGGGACCGAGCACCAGTGCCAGCCGTGACATCGGGGCTGGCACATCGAGTGGGACAGAGGCGGAGGAGAGTGTGGCCGAGGACCTGTCGACTGGCACATCAGAATACGAAGCTGACAGGTCCGAGGAGGATGTCTCCGAGTGGGCGGAGGCTGCACCAGCAGCTGACAGCGGAACAACACCTCGCACCGCCCCCTCCGTTCCCATCAGCCGCCTCCCACTTGCTCGTGTCCCTTCCCAGCGTGCCTGGTCACCGCATGTCTCCTTCATGCCAGGCACCGCACCCCCTGCCCCTGTCTCCACTGCTGCCGCCAATGCTGAGTCTGTGGACATCCAGCGGCAACTGCAGGTTGGTCAGGCTGCGATCCTTAATGTCCTCCATGCCCACGGGCAAACCCTCAACAACATCGAGGCATACTTGGAGGGCATTCATTCATCGCAGGCTGACCAACGCAACTTGCTGAGGTCCATAGACTCCACACTGACTGCAGCAGTGGGTCTCCTGCAGCGCGACCTACCCCCACCTACCCCTGCCCCATCCACACTTCCCACTCCCATGCCTGTCCCACCTACACCCAGACGTCGGCATGCACCCACATCAACAGACACAGGCACCACACCAGCAGGGAAGGTCCACCGCACTCCTCCTGACACGCACACACAGGGTGAGGTAGGCACACCCACTGGGTCGGGGGGCAAACGTGTGACACGCAGCCATAGTGGGAGTCCGCATTCCACCCAGTCCACTCCCTCCAAATCCCCTCCCCTCAGCTCTCCTGGCCACATCTCCCCCAAGGACTCCTTCATGGCCGCTCTGTCCCTGAGCCCCACAGTGACACCACCCCGCAAGCGGTCAAGGAAGTCCTCGGTCACGGTGGTTGATTCTCCCCCCCTGTCTACGCCCTCCCCCGGTGGCGCTGCGACCCATCCCTCTGACCCCCCCCCCTCCTTGGGGCCTGTGGATCCTTCGGGTGCAGGGGACTCCCTGGAGGACCTTGCAAAGGTGTGTAGTGCCATCCTGGCCTCCGCCTTTGGCCCTGCCCCACCCCCTGTGGTGGAGTCCTTCATCCCTGCACCCACAACGCCTCCCCTTTGCCCTGATGTCCCTGCGGTGTCTGGTGCTTCCCCCCCCCCTGATGGCCTCACCCCTGTGGAAGACGACGGCATGCAACTGTGCAGGCAAGCTAGTGGACACGCATCCCACTGTGTCCCCCATCCAGCTGAGACTTATTGACTGCCCTATGGCCTTTGTGAATATTTAACTGCCTGCAATCCACGGACACTGTGATCATGCTGAATAAAGCTTTATTTTTTTTTTCATTCTGACACTACTGCTATGCTGGTATTGGTGTTGGTGGGGCTGCTACATGGTTTTGGGTGGTGTTTATGTGTTGGGTGTGTGGGAAATGTAGTAGTGGGCTGCTCATTGGGGGGACCCTGGGATCTGTGTGCCATCACAAGGTGTTAGCTAACTTTCTTTGTTCATGTAAGCAGTTACTGCATGGTGCAATTGTCCCAGGGTGTATTCCTCCCTCTGTGTACCCTGATATCTTCCCTGCAGGGTGTTCCCAATCTTTAGCGCAGAGCTGTGTCTACATGAGCTGTGTGTGTGACGGAGCCCTTCTACTTTGGCCATGCATGCAGGGCCATGTCTCCACCTGCAACATTCGTGGCATCCTTGGTGATCACTGTACTTGTGTGTGGAGTCTGTTGACATGAGTTCATGGGGACATGTTCCCTTGTAGGCAGTATGCATGTGGGTACTTCCAGCCTCACACACATGTGTTGCACACCTCCTGTCTCTGGGCACTGCTGGGAGTGTTAGGCACCCACCCCTCCTGTCTCAGGGCACTGCTGGGAGTGTTAGGCACCCACCCCTCCTGTCTCAGGGCACTGCTGGGAGTGTTAGGCACCCACCCCTCCTGTCTCAGGGCACTGCTGGGAGGACTCTGAACCCACCCCTCCTGTCTCAGGGCACTGCTGGGAGTGTTAGGCACCCACCCCTCCTGTCTCAGGGCACTGCTGGGAGTGTTGGGCACCCACCCCTCCTGTCTCAGGGCACTGCTGGGAGGACTCTGCACCCACCCCTCCTGTCTCAGGGCACTGCTGGGAGTGTTAGGCACCCACCCCTCCTGTCTCAGGGCACTGCTGGGAGTGTTGGGCACCCACCCCTCCTGTCTCAGGGCACTGCTGGGAGGACTCTGCACCCACCCCTCCTGTGTCTGGGCACTGCTGGGAGGACTCTGCACACACCCCTCCTGTCTCTGGGCACTGCTGGGTGGACTCTGCACCCACCCCTCCTGTCTCAGGGCACTGCTGGGAGTGTTAGGCACCCACCCCTCCTGTCTCAGGGCACTGCTGGGAGGACTCTGCACCCACCCCTCCTGTGTCTGGGCACTGCTGGGAGTGTTAGGCACCCACCCCTCCTGTGTCTGTGCACTGCTGGGAGGACTCTGCACACACCCCTCCTGTCTCTGGGCACTGCTGGGAGTGTTAGGCACCCACCCCTCCTGTCTCAGGGCACTGCTGGGAGGACTCTGCACCCACCCCTCCTGTCTCAGGGCACTGCTGGGAGGACTCTGCACCCACCCCTCCTGTGTCTGGGCACTGCTGGGAGGACTCTGCACACACCCCTCCTGTCTCTGGGCACTGCTGGGTGGACTCTGCACCCACCCCTCCTGTCTCAGGGCACTGCTGGGAGTGTTAGGCACCCACCCCTCCTGTCTCAGGGCACTGCTGGGAGGACTCTGCACCCACCCCTCCTGTGTCTGGGCACTGCTGGGAGTGTTAGGCACCCACCCCTCCTGTCTCAGGGCACTGCTGGGAGGACTCTGCACACACACCTCCTATTTCTGGATGTGTATGCTTGGAACATACACGGTGGGGGTACGCTCCATGCATACGAGGGTGATGGTACGGGTCGTACTTACACTGTTGGGGTGGGTGTACGGTACGTACATACGCGGTTGGGGGTACGCTCCATGCATACGCGGGTGAGGGTACGGGTCGTACTTACACTGTTGGGGTGGGGGTACGCTCCATGCATACGCGGGTGAGGGTACGGGTCGTACTTACACTGTTGGGGTGGGGGTACGCTCCATGCATACGCGGGTGATGGTATGGGTCGTACTTACACTGTTGGGGTGGGTGTACGGTACGTACATACGCGGTTGGGGGTACGCTCCATGCATACGCGGGTGAGGGTACGGGTCGTACTTACACTGTTGGGGTGGGGGTACGCTCCATGCATACGCGGGTGGGGGTACGGTACGTACATACGAGGTTGGGTTGGGGGTACGCTCCATGCATATGCGGGTGAGGGTACGGGTCGTACTTACACTGTTGGGGTGGGGGTACGCTCCATGCATACGCGGGTGAGGGTACGGGTCGTACTTACACTGTTGGGGTGGGGGTACGCTCCATGCATACGCGGGTGGGGGTACGGTATGTACATACGAGGTTGGGTTGGGGGTACGCTCCATGCATACGCGGGTGAGGGTACGGGTCGTACTTACACTGTTGGGGTGGGGGTACGCTCCATGCATACGCGGGTGAGGGTACGGGTCGTACTTCCACTGTTGGGGTGGGGTACGGTACGTACATACGCGGTTGGGGTGGGGGTACGCTCCATGCATACGCGGGTGAGGGTACGGGTCGTACTTACACTGTTGGGGTGGGGGTACGGTACGTACATACGCAGTTGGGGTGGGGGTACGCTCCATGCATACGCGGGTGAGGGTACGGTACGTACATACGCGGTTGGGGTGGGGGTACGCTCCATGCATACGCGGGTGAGGGTACGGGTCGTACTTACACTGTTGGGGTGGGGGTACGGTACGTACATACGCGGTTGGGGTGGGAGTACGCTCCATGCATACGTGGGTGAGGGTACGGGTCGTACTTACACTGTTGGGGTGGGGGTACGTTCCATGCATAGGGGGGGTGGGGGTAGGGTCCGTACATCTCTATCCCCACGCTATGTGATGCTTGTGCGGGCCGTACCCAGGCCTTTGCCACGTGGGTACGATCCGTCCCGCCATTGTTGGGGTGACGTGGGTGTGGGCGTGGTACGTCTCGTACCCACGCTCTTGAGGCGTGGGTACGGGACGTACCGGTCTGGTTGTGTTGCCGGTTCGTGTGGTGACGGACTTCCATTGTGGCGGTCGCTGGCTTAGCTGGACTCGCCCCCACCCCCTCGTAGTGACCAGGGCATGGGTGTCAGGTATGTCCTGGGCATGTGTGGTGTGTGACTTTGGTGGGGGTTTTGTGGCCTGCCCTGGTCCTGCCACCCCCACCCCCCCCTTTCCCCCCTCCCTTAGTTGTTCTGACCTTCTGCGGCGTCTGCGTCGTAACCTGTAGAGGAGGTGGACTGCTATGAGGGCCGGGATGACCCGTAGGTTCGGGTCCATGTCTGTCCGTCGCGTACGGGTCCTCCTTGTTCGCGTCGTCCTGTGTGTCCGTCGCGTACTGGTGGTCCTTGTTCGCGTCGTCCTGATTTCCCGGCAGTTTTTGGCAGCCGGAAAATATTCACCGTGCGGGATGACGTCGGTGCGAATCGTGATTCCTGGTTCGTGAATGGCAGGCTGCGCGCGTCCCGACGTCAGGTCGGCCCTTTCCCGGATCGCATTGGTAGGTTTATTTTGTTCGGTCGGGCTTTTTTACGAATCGTACGGAAATGGTGTTCCGTGCGAATCGTAATTCCTTGTTTGTAAATTTTGACGACCGGGTACGCGTCGGACGGAGAATATGCTCCGTCCGACGGTTCGTACCCGGTTTTTACCGGATCGTGATCGGCACCTTGGTGTTTATGTTGTTTGATTTTAGGTTTTAATTGAATGTTATATAGTCGATATTAGTAAAATGGAGATATTTTAGTGGTCGATATTTTAGTTTACGATATTTTGTAATGAAGTATATGTATGTTATTGAGTGTCGATATTTCAGGATTTCGATAACTGTGTTTGCGATATTTTGTGTACCTATATTTATGTAGTTCGATATTGTGTGTTCGATATTTTTGTAATGTTTTAAATAAGTATGTGATGTCGATAATAATGTGATCGATAATTTTGTATCGATATATTTGTAGGTCGATTTTTTTGTCTTTCGATATTGTGTCAGTGATTCCAAATGCAATAAGAAATGGAAAATGATAATATGAGAAATGCATGGAATGTATGATGTGCCTAACCATTAATTAAAATATTTTTTTTTAAAGAGTTTAATATGAAGCAACTAGTGTGCCTCCCTTAACAGAGAGATTAATGAAGACTGTTTAATTTGTGACTTCGGCTACATAATTCCTGATTTCAAAATATCCTCACTATTGTAACTTAATTGGGCAGACCATCTTTAATTTTTTCACCAAATCCAATAACTGGTCAAGATAAACTAAGGATAAAGAAATCTTTTAATAAAGTTAGGAGGTGGAAACAAGAAACATTGGTAACCAAAAACTGCTGTATAGAGTTTATGAAGTGCTCCAGACTTCATTGGGCTTTAATCCCTATCTTGGCACTGAAATAAATTCATGGGAAGGAGCTAAGCAGCACAAAAATCATAATCAATATACTTTTTCTGAGTTCAGTCAATAATGAGAGTTTTGATCAGTTTTAGGGGTTTTATTTTCATTAAAAGATTTCTTTTTAATCAATGAGTTAAATGTATCACTCAAATTACAGAGTTAATAATAAAAGTATAGTTAAAGCAATCACAACAAATAAATACATTCAGCTTGATCATTAAAGGAAAGTATCCCTAGTCTAAAGAATGGGGCAAAATGGTGTTAGCAGAAACCCATAAAGAGTTCAAGTTCGAGAGGCAAGATTGAGATAGAGCATAAAGCTCAAATTTAATCAGTCAATAACCACTGAACTTCCCATAAAGAGAGGTTCACCAAACTCAGTAGAGTTTCAGCAAGGATGCACAATAGTCGTGCAGTTGCAGTAGCAACTGCAATCAGCAATCGGGTTGGAAAAGGATAGCAAATCAGTATTCAGCCTTCAGTATTAAGCTGTTAACCTTCAGCCTCAGTGTGGACAAGTGGAATGGGGCAAGTGTGTGGGAAAAAACATGTGAAAAAAGTGTTGACCTATTCTAGGAAAACACACTAATATACACAGTTGAAAAGAAATGTTGCAGTTCATGTTACATCTTCTTCTCCTCTCATCCAATCAGCTTTCACTGTACTTCTGAGAACAGGCTCTACTCTTCCTTTCTTACAATTTCACACAAAGGACTAACAAAGAATTATCACAAAACATTATTAAAACTATGTCTACGTATAAGGCCTTTTGATTCTTAGACCTCCTTTCCCATGGGCATGACCACATTTTAACCTTGTAAAGAAATACGGTGTATTTAGCTAAATAATAGGCTATGTGAAATACAAATGTCAGCTGCAATACATATTATTCAGCACCACATTTCTTCATTATAAAGTGAGGAATAATATGTTACTAGATCAACATTTTCTATTCATGCATTGTATTTAGTGTGTGAAATAAGAATTCATTTTGTTCAAAGATAAAAGTGTTTCTATCAAAACATTTCAAAACGTTATTATTAATCAGGAACATTCTGCAATGCGATGTGAAGCTTTTTATTAGAGGCATGTCAGGGTAAGATCAACTTTTAAGTCTTTTGTGCATGTCTCAGCACACTTGGTTTAGTTGCTTGTAAAATGAAGTTTGCTTAAACATTTTGAGGCCTAGTACTATTTGATATAACTACATACTGTGTTTTGCACATTTTAGGTGCCGATTCCGATCCGTTAAAAAAATCTCGGTACGACTCGTATCCGTATTTTTTTACGTACGAATCGTACAAGTGCCGTCCCACCGGTGAAGTACGATTCGTACGTGAAAAATACATATAAATCGCATCGGGAAAAGGTCTACGAGACGTCCCCGGACAGTTTTACGTACAATTCGTAAAACTGAAGTCCGAGTGCACAAGTACGATCCGTACCGCCCTTCCAAATACACAAGCGTATGTAAAACGTCCCGTACGGAGCGAACTCTGTACCACTCGTATCCCGGGTAAACTTGTGCCCGGGATACAAGCCGTACAGCCCCCCCTCCCCCCCGCGTATGTCCGCAGGTACCCCCGTATGTCAGCACCGTACCCCCGTATGTCAGCACTGTACCCCCCTCTATGTCCGCACCATACCCCAGCACCGTACCCCAGCCCCGTACTTGTACGCACCGTACCCCAGCACCGTACCCCAGCCCCTTACTCGTACGCACCATACCCCAGCACCGTACCCCAATCCCGTACTTGGATGCACCGTACCCAAGCCCCGTACTTGTATGCACCGTACCCCACCACCGTACCCCAGCCCCATACCTGGACGCACCGCACCCCACCACCGTACCCCAGCCCCGTACTTGGACGCACCGCACCCCACCACCGTACCCCAGCCCCGTACCTGTATGCACCGTTCCCCACCACCGTACCCCAGCCCCGTACTTGGACGCACCGTACCCCACCACCGTACCCCAGCCCCGTACTTGGACGCACCGCACCCCACCACCGTACCCCAGCCCCGTACCTGTATGCACCGTACCCCAGCCCCGTACTTGTACGCACCGTACCCCACCACCGTACCCCAGCCCCGTACTTGTACGCACCGTACCCCACCACCATACCCCAGCACCGTCCCCCAGCATCGCATATGTACGGACCTTACAACAACATTGCATATGCGAGCACAGGACAACAACATCGCGTATGTACGCACCTTACATACGCGAAAACGACTTGTACTGAACCAGGACACTGTAAAACACCACAAGGAGGGTCAATTTGACTCGCACAACACCACAAAACACGTCTACAGTCGAAAATACATCTAAATGACTGACCTGGCACATCCAAACCGGTAAACAGAGGCCCAAACTGACAACCACCTCTCATAACACACCCACCAAAAATTCAAACTCAGGCCCACCCACAAATGGACCAATAAAAAGGGCCCACACACACAAACCATGAGCCTTTGCAACAGACTCACTGCAGCTACAGAGCACACCCCAACAACTGCACCCATACACCTTAACATATACACTTCGACACACACTCCTTCACACAAACCCCCTCTCCACATTTCCACACACACCTTCACATTCACACCCACACACCCACAACCATCCACACGCTCACCCCACACCATGCCCACAGACAAGAATCCAAAGTTCACAATAGAGGAGCTGGACATCCTTGTCAACGAAGTCATCAGAGTCGAGCCACAGCTCTTTGGAACATTGGTCAGACAGACCAGCATAGCTGAAAAATCACGCCTGTGGCAGAGGATCGTCGATAGGGTGAATGCTGTTGCGCCCATCAGAAGGACCAGGAATGAATGCCAAGCCAGGTGGTACGATCTGCGGAGGGCAGTCAAGCGCAAAATAAATGAGGACTACGCCCAGACCAACATCACTGGAGGTGGGCTGCTCCGCAGACAGGTACATTACCATCCCTGGGAAGAGAAGGTGATGGCCCTGCTTCCGCCGGTGGGAGTACACGGAGTCGAAGGAGTTGCAGAGCCTGGTGAGTACACAAACAACTTACGTAACATGGGGGTAATGGCATCCACACCCCAACTACACCAAATGCATGCAACTACCCCCAAGCCCTCACCGGACACCACCACACTCAAAAACAACGCCCATACCACTAACATGTGTATGCCCCATCCACAAAGCAAGGCCATGCCATGTCCCAGGCTACACGAACCACAAACCCAAGACTGGATGTCCGGGATGCTGGGAGGGTGGGGCTCACAAAACACATTGTTCAACTCAGAAGCAGACACCATTGCCCTCAGCCCACATGGCCCAGGTAAATACCGATGCACCATGCTCAATGCACAGGGACTGGCAAAGTACTGACAAGGTAGCTGACACTTGGCCCTGCTGTAGGCAGCACAAGGCCCTCCTGTGACCACTGTAAACTCAAACACCAACACCACAAGCTCAGATATCTAGGAGAGGAACTCACACTCACTGTCATGGCAGCATGCACCATGAGGAGACAGATACATCACCTGGGAGACCCACAGCCAAATCACACTACACCCACCAGCAGGCCCTGTCACACACACCCCTTACCCAAGCACACACCCCCGGGGCAGGCAATGGATTTACCCACTCTCACAATGGACATGTGACACAACAAGATCAATCCATAGCCAAAGAAGCATCCAGGCCAAACATCTACATGTCAAATACTCAGGAGAACATATCAATCTGTGCCCCGCTACATACCCATCCACAAGTGAACAGTAAGGGGAATGCTAGGCACATAAAACTACCTGGAGGAACTGTGCCAACTTGAATATGTATGAAACATGGATGTCGCATGAAACAGCATTAACATTGTCTCTCTCTCACACACAGGGCAACGTCATGGATCTCCCCCCAACAATGGGGGGAAGAATCACAGTCCCAGGCTCCGGAGGCACCTGATCCCACCGGCAGCGACGCCTCTCAACACTCCGCGGATGACCCCAACCCACCTGGACCCTCTGGTGTCCAAGTCCCTGCAGCACCTGCCTCAGGTACATCTGTGCCAACCACCACCCCCATTCCGGCCATATCCTAGGAGACACCCAGGAGCCCTGCCCGCACTGAATAACTGAGCCAGTCTGACCTGGAGGGACAAGGTTCGCCGGGCACCCAGGAGGAGGCAGACAACACCGCAACTGCCATCCCTCAGGGGACCCGTAGACCCGATGTGCCCACAATGGCAGGCCAGGCTCGTGTGGGCAGGGGTGGTGGGAGTGGAGGCAGGCGGAGGCGAGAACCTGACCAGCCAGCTGAAGCAACATCATGGAGGCATACCGGCATGACACCAGGGCCATCAGCCAGGTAGTGGAGACCCTCACAGAGATCAAGAACCAGCAGGCCGAGCAACACGCCAGTCAACAACAACACCAAGGACGGATGGAGGCAAGACTGGCTGAGCTCCTGGCGGTGCAAACGGACATAAGCCGATCACTCCGTCGGATCGCTGACAACATGGGCAACCCTCCCTGTGGCACCAGGCGAAGACCAACACCAGCCACAGGGAGGGAGGAGGAGGAGGATTCGTCCGACGGAGCGTCCCAAACATCGTAAAGGCCTGCATCTGAGGGTCCCGCGAGGATGGTGGGTCGTCCACGAAAAAGACCATGAGAGGCAGCGGACCATCCACATCTCCCAGGTCACCTGGCCTGGCACCTTGCCTTCATGCGCAACAGCAGCACCTCATTCACTGACATTCTCTGCCACATGGACTTACTGGTCACAGTCTGACCAATGATGACAAACACTGTGTTCTGGACTCTGATGACTTCAAATGCCAAGGATCCCATCTCCCCCTGTGAACTTTGGATTCTATGCACACTGTGTAGCACCCATTTTTACTACCAAACACGCCCCCCACCGAGAATAAAACTACATTTCTTTAATCAGATGTTGCAGTCATTTTGCATGAGTCCACAACATACGTGTGGGGAAATGTCAAACTATGCCTGAGTGTTGAACTAACTCCAGTCATCCATACCCTGGGATCTGAGTCTGGTACAGGACACACATGGGTCACAATGTATCATCCAATACAGACATGGAGCACAATACTCACCCGTGATGGCCTCATGCTGCTGAGGGGGGCTTGCAATACTGTGCGGACAGACAAATTTGGAAGAGTATCATTAAGGCATAGAGGTCATGGCTCATGTGGAGGTGTCCAGGGCGGGAGTCCCAGGTATGTTTGGCCAGGTGGGAGAACTATGTCCGGCATGCTGGAGTTCGGTGGATGTGAAGAATGTTGGCCAGGGCAAGGTTGGATGCACGTAGTTGGCCCATCGGGGTCTCGGATGACAGACGTCCAAGGTTTGATTGGGGTCTGGGGTCTGGGGTTGGGGACTACCTCCTGAGTGTGGGTGAGGAGTCTGAAGGTCATCCTGCAGCACACAGTGATCCATTGCAGCTATCTCAGGTGGACGGTGATGTGGCTGGTGCGCGGGATGTTGCATCTGAGGTGTGCAGATGCACCCTGGATGTGGACAAGTTGTCCGGGAGTTTGGCAGGACTTGCTCCGTAGAGGGCGGGGCAGTAGTTGACACGGCTGGTGTCGTGGACCTGGGGGACGGTCTGTCTTGCCTTGGAGTAGATCTATCTGTGGATCATGTGCATCATGCAGAGGGTGTTGCAGCATGAGGTACAGATGCTGGTGAGTTGCATGGCAATTGTAAGCGACGAGTCCATGATGCACACCATCTTGCATGCGTGGCCACTGGGGGATGGTGCAGTGCCCTGGCGGGTGGGACACAAGGAGTTGACCCAACTGAAAGGGGACAATCCTCAGATGATTACCTCAGTCCTGTACAAGTCCAGCCTCAGGTGGCTGATGTTCAGCCATTCATCAACGGACCTCATGCCTTCTTGAAGGTTGGAACTGGCAATGGCTGCGTCTTTGGTGAGGGTGAGGAGCAGCTGGCTGTCAATGGCATACAAGATGATGATGAGGTTGTGTGCGCATGTGATGGTGGAGAGGGGGGTCATGGACACATTGAAGATTGACACGCTGAGAGATGATCCCTGGGCCATGTGCCAGATGACGCCTCTATACTACATGCTGAAGGCTTGAGTCCCACTCCCATGGCCTTGCTGGTGAGCTACTTGGTGATTTCATCCTGGTCCACCCCCTGGATACCAGTGTTCGAGATGTGTGAGCTGACAGTGTGTGAGCACATTGTGCATAATGCTGTGGTGAGGTCAAGGGGGGTGGCCCCACCATTGTTAAGCAGGGCAAAGTTGTCGGTGTTGGTGGCAATGATGACGGTTGCAGTGGGGTGATTACTGTGGAAGATGGTCTTGTGCAGGTTGCCTGGAGCTCTTTGCGTGGAGGAAGTTTGTCAGTTGCTCCTTGACTGTCTTCCTGATGACGTTAGCTGGCTAGGGAAGCACGGTGATGTTCCTTGAGAGCCAGCGTTCCTGCCGTCCATTGTCTAAGAATGGCCTGGTTCACTGCATGCCTCTATCTACCATGGAATGTGGCTAACTCAAATGATACATACATTACGTGCTGGACGGGGGCTACAAGGATGGGGAATGATGTGGTTGAGATGTTGTGTGGGAAGGGGCCTGATGGAGATCCCCAGGGGATGTTGCACATGAGCCGGGTGTTGCATCTGCTGATGATGGAAGTCCAAAACCTGAGGGGGGTTTGTCCCGCGTATAATAGTGCGCTTTGCCTCTGTGTGCCAAGGCTTGCGTGTATGTCCATGAGCTTGCAGTGTTAGAAATTTGCAAGGGATTGGCTCAGCCTTGCAAGGGTGGGGTGTCTTTTGGATGGAGAGCTGATGTCAGTGCACTCACGATGCTGATGAGCTCCTTGATGGCGTGTGTTTTTTTTGCCTCGGGCCCATCTGAAGGATCTCCAATTGTCCTTGCTGATGATATGGTGATGGCTGTGTGTGCCGTTTTCCAGGGTTGTAAGGCCACTGATGGTTCTTTGTGTTGCAAGCTGTGCACAAGAGTCCTGCTAGACGTGTATGAGTCCAGTAGGTCTGCCTTGTCACAGGTGGCTTAATTGTTGATGTGCCTCACAGGAAAGTCCGTCAACGTGGCTAGATTGTTGCCTCAGTTGCTGATCCAGTGTGTGAGGTTGCAGGGTGTGGTGGTGGTGTTGGTTCCAGTGTCCCACACAGCATGTCTGTGTTGACTTACATCAAGCATCTTCGGGGGATTGGTAGCGGGGTGTGTGGCAGTGTATTGCTCGTCGGAGAGGTGGATGCTGATGTGGATGGACCAATGATGGATGCTGGTGTGGTTCTCATCTAATAGCACATAACAACGTGGGGGAGGTCTAAGGGAAAGTTTCAACAAAACAGTAGACCAGCAGGTTGTGTTTCCCCTAGCAACAAATATCAACACACTAATACAACCTGGGTCAGTAATAGAGCCAAAGAATTACACAAAAACGTCTAAGTGAACCCCATTCTCAACATGACAACTCTATTAGAGAGCACTCCCTTCAACAGGACCCATCAATCACTTAAGGTGGTTAATTGTTTTTATCATCTGGGTCTGTATACTCCATCCAGCCGGACCAGTTCATAAAGCAGTGACCCGGTCACTAGCATAGAAGGAGCACCAAAGGAGGATTGTCACCTGATCTCTCACGAATATTGTCTTGGATGAGGTACTACCCATAGAACAAGGTGAGAAATCCTAACAGTCAGCAGTAAAATCATATGTGTGAGTTAAAAAATGGCTAAGGGTGCCCAAAAGTTCTTTAATAGTAGAGAACCCCTGTCATATTTAAAAAGCAAGATGGCAATATTGCATAAATTGAATTGACATTATGCTATTGTCCAAAGCAAGTACGGTCAACATGTTTCTGCCCTTAATCGATCGATAGTATCAGGGCTTTCATCAGGACCTAAATTACTGCTGTGGTTTTCAGTGAGAAAAACGTGTGTGTAAATTATACAAAAGTGGGGTGCAGATAAAAATTCCTACCGCACCGGTCAAGTTTTTTCAGCAATCAAAACCGGATACCTGTGGAAAAATTTAGAAAAGAAACAAAGACCCAATGTGTAAAACAGGCTCAGCTACAGGTCAAACCAATTTCTATGACCAAAAATAAGCATTCATTAATGCTGTATGGCATTCAGTACTGTTCGTTTCGAATTGCACTTACCCATAAATAGTGGGTACAGCCCTCACCTCAACCTGGTCTCAACTCAGGGAAAGGGGCCCCGCTCTAAAAAGAAAGAAATAGTAGGAGAAAGAAAAACAGGTAATACCTGAAAAAGCCCTCCTCTTCAAAAGCATAGTTTAAAAACCTGAGAGAAACTTCATCCAATCCCAGAATGCAAAGACATGTATGGTGCATGAAAAACATTATAAAAGGAATCATTAAAGATGTGCCTCAACTGCAGACACATTGAAATGTTTACTGTCATCTAGGGTGGAAATTATGCCATCCCAGTAGATGAGAAAAATATAGAAAACACACACTCCTAACATTTGTTACGTGACTCTGGTAGAGATTGTCACAATAAGTTAGAAAGTCACGTGTACCAAATGTATTAGTATAACAAGTACAAAAGACAAAGTAACCATTGCAAAATTGCCTCAGGTCCCATGAGCCCAGGCATTCAAATTCAGAAAGAAAAATGAAGAAAAGACCTTGTCATAGTATAAGGTTAAATGTACTGAATGTCCTGATATAGAAAGCATGGAAAATAGAGTCATCACTTAGAACTCCTTAAGGTCCCATAAACCCATGTACTCAGAAATACAGTAGTGTTTATAGAGCAGACATAATGAAGTCAAGTCCATGCTTTCTATATCAGGACATTCAGTACATTTAACCTTATACTATGACAAGGTCTTTTCTTCATTTTTCTTTCTGAATTTGAATGCCTGGGCTCATGGGACCTGAGGCAATTTTGCAATGGTTACTTTGTCTTTTGTACTTGTTATACTAATACATTTGGTACACGTGACTTTCTAACTTATTGTGACAATCTCTACCAGAGTCACGTAACAAATGTTAGGAGTGTGTGTTTTCTATATTTTTCTCATCTACTGGGATGGCATAATTTCCACCCTAGATGACAGTAAACATTTCAATGTGTCTGCAGTTGAGGCACATCTTTAATGATTCCTTTTATAATGTTTTTCATGCACCATACATGTCTTTGCATTCTGGGATTGGATGAAGTTTCTCTCAGGTTTTTAAACTATGCTTTTGAAGAGGAGGGCTTTTTCAGGTATTACCTGTTTTTCTTTCTCCTACTATTTCTTTCTTTTTAGAGCGGGGCCCCTTTCCCTGAGTTGAGACCAGGTTGAGGTGAGGGCTGTACCCACTATTTATGGGTAAGTGCAATTCGAAACGAACAGTACTGAATGCCATACAGCATTAATGAATGCTTATTTTTGGTCATAGAAATTGGTTTGACCTGTAGCTGAGCCTGTTTTACACATTGGGTCTTTGTTTCTTTTCTAAATTTTTCCACAGGTATCTGGTTTTGATTGCTGAAAAAACTTGACCGGTGCGGTAGGAATTTTTATCTGCACCCCACTTTTGTATAATTTACACACACGTTTTTCTCACTGAAAACCACAGCAGTAATTTAGGTCCTGATGAAAGCCCTGATACTATCGATCGATTAAGGGCAGAAACATGTTGACCGTACTTGCTTTGGACAATAGCATAATGTCAATTCAATTTATGCAATATTGCCATCTTGCTTTTTAAATATGACAGGGGTTCTCTACTATTAAAGAACTTTTGGGCACCCTTAGCCATTTTTTAACTCACACATATGATTTTACTGCTGACTGTTAGGATTTCTCACCTTGTTCTATGGGTAGTACCTCATCCAAGACAATATTCGTGAGAGATCAGGTGACAATCCTCCTTTGGTGCTCCTTCTATGCTAGTGACCGGGTCACTGCTTTATGAACTGGTCCGGCTGGATGGAGTATACAGACCCAGATGATAAAAACAATTAACCACCTTAAGTGATTGATGGGTCCTGTTGAAGGGAGTGCTCTCTAATAGAGTTGTCATGTTGAGAATGGGGTTCACTTAGACGTTTTTGTGTAATTCCGTGGTTCTCATCTAGCCAGAAGTTCCTGGCCCACAGCCACTATGTATCCTGTGGATGTGAGGGCGTGCGTGACGATGGACGTGTTGATGGCTTTGCGTAATTGTGGATGTAGGCCTGGAGATCTGTAGATGAGTGTTACTCTGAGGGTTGGCAGGGGGTTTGTGCTAAACAGGATTTGTGACCCTGAGTGCGTATTTGGGAATAGATATCAATTTATCCTCCGGGATTGTTAGTGCCGTCCCTGCGGGTGCCCTTGTAGCCGTCTGAGATAGCAATGAAGAAGTTTTGTGCTGAGGATGCTTTCATCCTGGTCACTGTCATGAAGGTGATGTGTGGGCCTGTTCTGTTGAGGAGGTAACAGAGTCCCATGGCGTGCTGGTGGACGGAGCCGGTGTGGAGTAGCAGGGACATGACCTGGTTGGTGTGGTAGGGCCTTGAATGCGAGGCAGCGCTGTGTAGGCAGTTGGAGTTGCACACTCAGCATGCAAAGGTGTCGTGTGTGCGCCTAGGGTATGCATGAGAGCAGGTGGTTGATTTTCGGTTGGACATTGCTTGGAGGGTGGCTGCAACATGAGACTGTTGTGTGATGTGGGTCATGCAAGGACATGAGGGTCGTGCAATGTGCACGTTGCATGCGCTGACGGTCCTGCCTTTGGCACCGCGTGGCCGCAACAGTGGCACAGACAAGCTGATGACAGCAGAATGAATGGGTGGAGGGAGGAAGGGAGGAAGGGAGGAGCATCTTGGAGGCGTGTGGGTTACCGAATCCGTGAACTTGGTGGGCCCTTGCTGCAGGGGCCACAGCAGCAGGTGGCATGTACTGGATACTAGGCCGAAAGTTGCACACAAAGACAAGGATGTCAGAAAGGACAACTGCAACAGGCGTACGTAAAGGAAGGAGTGTCCGGTTACTCATGGCACACACAGAGAAAATGGATGAACAATCACCAAAGATGACTGACACAGGATCAGGAAACAGAAGGCAGAGCTGCGCACAGGAGACACACCCTCAGCAGGCGTTGACGGCCCGTTGGGGGGAGCAACCAGCCCAAATACATACACAACCATGGACTTCATGCAGAATAGAGATTATAATACATGAAGAACTGCATGCATGTTGCCAAACTACACATAGACTCATATGCACAATCTTTGACAACTATGCCAGAGATGACGAATGCAAAGTGTCAAGAGACCTGCATTGACAGAGATTTGGCACTTTGGAGGGTGAGGAACACCTTTATTACTCAGGCTCACACTAAGGGAAATGCATCAATATGAACAGACTCACAGGTCATTTGACTGAACATGTGGGACATATGCTGGACACCCCCTTCACAACACGGGTGTAGTAATTCCAAATGAACTGGCACACAGGATAAGGGGATGAGCCAAACACCTCCTGCTGCACACGGAGAGGCTGCAATTCCCCATTGAGCCTGTTATGGGGATGTCCCACACTATGTCCACCCGTAGCATCCCGTATGTTTCAGAGGGAAGTGTTACACACATTGATGCCTTCATCAGAATCCAAAAACCATTACAGATGACTGTCACGAAGGGTGACTATCAATTCATGGGAGTCATGCTACATGTTATGTGCCCCATGGTGAGTCGACATATATGCATGGTAACACAACATACACAGGAACACGTTCCACACCCAAAATGCCTTGCTGCAATCCTTACCCAAAATGACATTTCGCCATGTCCGTGCATGGAACGCTGATTCAGCCCACGTTGCAATACTCATGAGGAATAGCAGGAGGACAACGATGACACGAGCAGACAACATGCGCAAGAACCTGGGAATGACAGACACACAAGAAGTCAGCTAAAAGAATTTTCTCCGCATACATGGTCATTTACTCAACAGGAACAATGTTGTCCGCATGCTAATTTTAAATTAAGTGTCTCAGCTAAAATGTGTGGAATGACATCACTCGAGTGACACATCAGAACACACATCGAAGTCACTTAGCATACAGTCAGCTGGACACACACACATTGCAACACATGCCACACAAGGCTCCAAGCATGCACACTCAGACCCAGTGACTCACCATTATGAGAAGAAGTTGCGTATGAGCTGACTCCGGATATCCTCCTCCTCCTCCTCACTTGCCTCGTGACCAAGCCCTTCATCCTCCATGGGTGGATGTTCCTGCTCATCCTGCTCCAGGATGAGTGGCACTGCCTTCTCCACTGCCATGTTGTGCAGCATGCAGCACACGAGGAAGATTTTGCAGACCTTCGCCGGTGCATATGGGAGGGACCCGCCTGTCTTGTGAAGGCACCGGAATCGGCTCTTCAGGAGGCCAAACGTCCTCTCAATCACTCGCCTGGTCTGCCCGTGTGCATTGTTGTACCGGTGATCTGCAGCTGATCTTGGGTTGCGGAGAGGCGTCATCAGCCATGGCATGTTGGGATAGCCAGAGTCCCCTACATGGAAACATCATGTAAATAAGTGGGTCAGGAGATGCCGTATGAGCCAAAGATACCGCAACACACAGGACAAACAGAGTATACCCACCAACAAGACTTGCTCGTTCGTTGTGCAGCCGCAGCATCATTTGTGGCACCCTGCTACGCCTCATGATGTAGGCATCGTGTGCTGACCCTGGAAAACGTGCACAGACATGGGAAATCAGCATGTTAGCAAGACACACCACAAGGGCATTTATAGAGTGGTAATGTCTACGGTTGCGATAGGCTACCTCCTGTGCCTGTGGTGGTATCAAAGCCACATGTGTCCCATCAATGGACCCAATTACATGGGGCATCCCTCCCAGGGCATAGAAATCACCCTTGACACCTGTCAACTCCTCAGGAGTCGGAAAATGGATGAATTCATCAAGGTGCTCCAACATGGCTGCTAAAACATCATGCAGGACACGGCTGAACATTGTCTGTGACATGCCACCAACATCAGCCATATCGTGAATTGAAACATACCTGTGGCAAAAAAATGTAGGGTTACCATCACCTTCATCTTGGGGGTCAGCGCAGTAGGATACCTGTGTCGCGGTTGGAGGTGTGGTGCCAGCTTGGCGGTCAAGTCCTCAATCAACTGTTGAGTGAATCTGTAACGTCGTATGCAGTCACATTCCCTCATGGCACCCAAGTCTGGCATTGGTCGGGGGACAGGCAGTGCCCTGCAGAGAATTAGAATGAATAACGAAGAGTGAGAGCATAACAACATCAATGTCAATGAACATAGTACATGCTCAACTGCTACTACACAGCTGCTAAATACAGAGTCTGGTCTGTGCAATACATCCAGGACACGTATGCCAGCTTGGTGAAACTCCTACGAAAAGCCAGATACACCCATTGATTGGCAAGTCTACATGACATGCCCTGAAACGAGCTGTGGGCCAGTGTAAGTGAACAGCCAGAGACATCACGGGAGTGACATACATCCACATATCTGCATTCGAAGGATGTCATCTCATACAGACAGCTGACGGCAAGCTAGACGCACAGGTCACATGGAATGTCAAATGTACAGATCACACACATTGCGATGAAGGGCTCCACGTGAAAATAGAAAACACAGACATTGAGACGACGCAGATATGTCCTCATGTCAAAATATCATGTTCGATGCATACAGACACTGCTTACGTGGGAATCCACATGTGGCATGGTGTGCGTAGTTGTGTGCCATGCCCATCTCCACACAGACACATGTTGGATGCAGCAACAGCAGATGCAGTTGACGGAACACCAACAGCAAGCTCATGGGAACACATGACACACACATGACATAGTCACATCGGGGCACGCTGGTGGTTAAATGTCAGTTGTTCGTGTCCCTGTCCCTGGCATCAGGGGACAGTTGCGGGTGGTGGTGACTGTGCCATACCAGTGATGCTGTGCTTGACACTTTTGTACTACAGGCACACATGTGCAAAGTGTGAAGGGGAAGTGTGCCACATAGTGCCCCATCACACATGACATGTGTACACAGGTCATCACACATCAATTGTGCAACTACATGAGGAGACATGTGCAATATCACTGCCTGACACACCTAGGACCTGCACATGAAGGACTGCAATGACAATGACTTGATGTACAGCCTTGTGCGAGTCTGAAACCTCCATTCCTTTCATGTGCGCCTCCTATCACCAGTGTAAGCGTGTGAAATGCACCGTACACACGCTCTGAGTGTGTGTGTACGGTCCGTATCACTATACTTGTGGTGCCGTAGGAGTAGACGTGTGTGTACGGACCGTACACACACGCGTACTCCTACGGCACCACAACTATAGTGATACGGACCGTGCACACGACGTGTGTACGGTCTGTACACACACACATACTCATACGGCACCACAACTATAGTGATACGGACCGTGCACACGACGTGTGTACGGTCCATACACACACGCATACTCATATGACACAACAACTATAGTGATACGGACCATACACACGACGTGTGTACGGTCCGTACACACACGTGTACTCATATGGCACCACAACTATAGTGATACGGACCGTACACACGACGTGTGTACGGTCCGTACACACATGTGTACTCCTACGGCATCACTACTATAGTGATACGGACCGTACACACGTCGTGTGTACGGTCCGTATCACTATAGTTGTGGTGCCGTAGGAGTACGCGTGTGTGTATGTACCGGACACACGACATGTGTACGGTCCGTATCACTATAGTAGTGGTGCCGTAGGAGTACGCGTGTGTGTACGTACACACACGCGTACTCCTACGGCACCACAACTATAGTGATACGGACCGTACACACGTCGTGTGTACGGTCCGTACACATACGCGTACTCCTACGGCACCACAACTATAGTGATACGGACCGTACACATGACGCGTGTACGGTCCGTATCATTATAGTAGTGGTGCCGTAGGAGTACGCATGTGTGTACGGACCGTTCACACGACGTGTGTACGGTCCGTATCACTATAGTTGTGGTGCCGTATGAGTACGCGTGTGTGTACAGTCCGTACACACACGCGTACTCCTACGGCACCACTACTATAGGGATACAGACCGTACACACGCTCTGAGGGCGTGTGTACGGTCCATATCACTATTGTAGTGGTGCCATAGGAGTACGCGTGTGTGTACGTACACACACGCGTACTCCTACGGCACCACTACTATAGTGATACGGACCGTACACACGCTCTGAGGGCGTGTGTACGGTCCGTATCACTATTGTAGTGGTGCCGTACGTATACGGGTACGTGTGAAACGCACCGTACATGTTATTTGGACTCAAATTTTACATACGGGATAAGTATTAGGCCCAAAATGCATGCTGGTTGTCATGGATACTGAGATTTCAGTTGCTATGTTGCCATATTGTGGGCTGCAAAAGTCAGCAGGCCCAAAAATTACACAATGTTGCAAAGTGGGGTCTGCCTTGCTATGATGCTCAAAATTTGAACCATGCAAATTTGTGTCATTGGTGTATGTTTAAAGGGATTGGAGGAAACGTAGGATGCAAATGAGTCTGACCAATCACTCTGTACTCCTGTAAATGAAAGACCCCAGCAAGGCAGATATAAGTCAGCCAGCACCCATGAGAGGGCACTTGCCTGCACAACTTTCCTGTCGACAACACTGCTGCTGTCTGTGCTTCCTCTGGCACCATGTCAAGGTCTGTGGAGAGGGCCCAGCCATTCACACTTGAGGAGAATGAGGCATTGCCAGACTGTATGGGAGACCAGGGGAGCAGGTGAGTGCTGACTCCACTACCTTTGACTGTGCACCTTTTTTGTGACTGTCACTTCAGGCATTGTGTCCAGGTGTGACAGACATGCAATGTTGTTTAGAGTGGGTCCCGGGGGGGGGAATGGCTTATGTCTCTCATGCAGAGCATGATGTAGTTAATGTGTGCACTCCTCACTTGCATTGTGCTTACTGTGACATTCACTGCATAGTGCATGACACATTCAGCCTGGCAAATCCTTTGTGGCATTTTTGGTCTATAGTCCTGAGGTGATTCAGTGGTCCCCCCAGTGTGACAGGTGACTGTACCCACAGATGTGTGTGAGTTGAGTGGAGCTGTGGTGAGAGTGTCCAAGTGATGTGTACGCCCCCTGGGCATTGATGTGTGTGAATGTCCCTTGTCATGTGGGTGAGTGTCTATGTGAAGTGCTGCACCACAGCTGCATGGAGGAGGCAACAGCTCTACCCATCTGATGTGAGAAGTAAGCCGTGCTGTGTGTCTGACTTGCTGAGCTAGCCCGACACCTGTGACACCCCACAGGCAAGTGGCACATGTGCAGAGTGAGGTTTGTATCCGCTGTTGCCAATGGCAGGTGATTGATCTGTGCCTGTGTGTGTCTGTGTACTCTGCGGAGGTTGCGTCAGTGGCCTGGGGCATGTAACTGCTTTGCGGTGCTGTCCATCAGCCTGGTGTTGCATGTGATGCACAGTGTGTGCCATGATCAGGGAGTGTGTCGCACCCCTCATGCCACCTGTGTACTTTCAATGCCATGTAGTGCATTGGGGCTTCTACAGAGGCCAATGTCCATATGACTAAGATGCTATTCCTTGGCAGCATACTATGCCCTGTTCAACATAACAAAGATGTTCAAATGTGTGTCTCTGTGACATGGGGCAGGTGTAGTGATGTTGTCTCACTTTGTCATCCTCACAGGTAACTGCCTACGAGAAGGGGGAGATCTGGAAGCGGGTCGTCAGGGCCGTGCGAAGGGCGGGGGGTCACAGTCGGTGCCTAGCCAAAGTCCGAAAACGATGGCAGGACATCCGGTGCTGGACCCGGTGGATCACCCGGGTCCAGCTGGGGCTCTCACCTCCACGCCGCCACGGCGGGTGCCGACGCCTGACCCACCAGATGACGCGTGTCCTGGCTGTGGTCTTCCCTGACATGGATAGGCAGTTCCAGGAAGGACAGCAGCAAGGAGGGGGTAGGTACATGTGTGTTTGTTGTGTGTCACCAGCTTTTGGAAGTGCTCTATCGCCTGGATACACTGCCAGGGTTTATATGTGCAGTGCATATTCTGTTCGCCAAAGTCAACCGGTGCTCTTATTCCTCCCTTCCCCTCCTTCACATGTGTTCCCTGGTCTGTGTGTAATCACTATTGCACATGGTCATCTAGGCTGCCAGTTAATCCAAGTGCACATTGCTGTCTGCATCATGTGTGAGGGTGGTCTGTGACATGTGTTGGTACCTTGCCTGTGCCCTGTCCTGTTCACTCAGTTGGGGGTCCATATTTGTTGGCACTGATGCTGAGTCTCAACATAGGAGTGTGAGGTTTCAAATGAACACACTTGCAGCATACATGACCGATGTTGTGGCCTCAGACATGATGTGCATGAGTGGGAGATATGCATAGTGCCAGGACGGTTGCTCATGTGACAGTCAGATCATTCCAGGACCATGGAGCAGTGTGCCCACTACAGTCCCCTGAGACACCCTTGCCTCGTAATCATGTGTGTCATCCAACACTGTGCCCATTCTCTGTGTGTTCAGCATAGGTTGGCCTCTGTGGCATTGTTCCCTGGCCTCATTTGTATTTATCCAAAGTGTGCTACATGTGTCCACTGGACAGGGAGACCCCATTTGGCTTGTGCATACTCACACTGGGCAGTGCCTGTGTGTCTATTCACAACTATCTGTTGATGGTTGTTTGTCACAAATATGTTTTGGCAGCCTCACGAGGTGAGGTGGAGTACATTTGGGAATTCTTGCTGCACATTTTTGTGGACCCTGATTAAGAGGTGTCACTTCTTGATCTGTCTCAATCACATTATCTCAGGTATGGGGGGTTTGTGCGGGCGAGCCCTACATGACCAAACCTTATGTGTCCTTGCCAGGTCTGACCTGTGTGTGATAATTGTCTGGACAGAGACTCAACATGCAGTGACCCAGTCATGTTGGGCAGGGTGTAGTGTTTGTGCTTTGCAACATGTGGCAATAGTTTAAATACATGATTCCTGCTCATACATTCTTGGTACCAGTGTGTGGTCCAGATGCTACGTAGTTTTGTCATTGTGTGCAGACATCTGTGTGGACATTCTGGCTTGCCATGAGGGTGTCTCCTCAGTGCAGGTATGCCTTTTTCCAACACAATTGCAGGCCCATTAGCTTATGCATTGTCCTGTGTTTGGACATGTGTGCCACTCCACATGACAGGCAGTGGGTCAGATGTGTTGCCAACTGTGTCATCAGTGAACGGATGGCCATGTGACAGGTGGCATAATTCAAGTTGTTAGTCAAAAAGTATTGTACCTTGGCACTCACTACACTTGTCAACATGTCTTCATGTTTTAAATGCTTTAGTTTGATGTTTTGTTGTGAAGAACAATAATGTGCCTGCATGACAGATGTCTCCCAAGGAAGTGCACAAGAAACCACCTTTACACTTTCAGGGAACACGCTGGCACATTTTAAAGTAAGGCACAGTTTGATTAAGACTGTTTTTCAGATTATACATATCCATGTTCACACAGTGTGGTGGCGTTTTGGTAAGTCCTTGGTTGTTGGTGATACCAACTTACGAGTGTCAAGTCATCCAGACCACCGTGGGCCCATGTATATGTACTTTCTGCAACACCATTTCTTTCTAACAGTGGCTTCTTTAAATGAGGCTGCCAGCTTATACAATGACTGGGTAAATGTAGTTTTGTGTGCACCTCCTTGGGAGACATCTTTTATACAGGCACATGTGTGTTCTGTTCACAAAGTGGCACATTCACACATTCTAAACATGTTGGTTGTGTAAAGTAGTGTGATTCCCAAGGGAACACAATATATTTCGTTTGGGTTCCCAAAGTACTTACAGGTCTCTGAGTGTGGGGACACCTTTAATATTGAAGTCTGTTATTTAGCCTTGGGTGCACCAATACTGTTTCTTTCCAGGTAAACAAGAGGTGGCATGACTTCATACTATTGCTGTGCTCAACTGTTCCCAGACACTAGCTTCTCAGTATATTTCTCATTCGAGTTTTGGGCTGGTGTGTCCGATTTTTCATAGTTTCAAAGTGGCATGGTGGGTGAACCAACTGGGGAGTACAGGGCTTACATATGTGCGGAGTAAGTTAGATGTTACTCATGATGCATTCCCTGATATGCACTGTGACCTATTTTTTTTGTACTCATGTGTCAGATGTATACAGGTGACTGATTTTTTTCTGTGTCTTCACCTTGCCCACAGCATAATCGGCGGAAACCGAGGGAGACACCTGCACGGACCTGGAGGAGGGATCCAGCACCGGTGCCACCAGTGCTGGCGAGTCTGCGGGAGCCAGTGGCACGGAGGGCGAGGGGAGTCAGTCGGAGGACCTGTCTAGTGACGAAACCAACTACGACGCTGACGGGTCCGAGGCTGACCTCATCGAGGGGGCGGAAGATGCTACAACACCTGGCAGCAGCACAACATCTGTCCCCACCTCCTCCATTCCTATCACCGCCCTCCCAGTTGCTCCGGTCCCTTATGTCCGTGCAGGGCACCACCATGTCTCCTTCGTGACAGGCACCGCACCTCCTGCCCCTGTCACCCCTGCTGCCCTCACTGCAGAGTCTGTGGACATCCAGCGGCAGTTGCAGGTTGGGCAGACATCGATGCTGAATGTCCTCCATGGCCACACCAGACTGCTGACACAGATGGTGTCGTTCATGGAGGGCATGTCAGCAACGATGTCTGACCAACGGATGTTTCTGCGGTCCATGGACTCTTCACTGAGGGCAGCAGGGAGTCTCCTGCAGCGCTTCGTCCCCCCCTACCCCAGCCCCATCCACACTTCCCACTCCCATACCTGTCCCATGCACACCCAGACATTCCCAAGCACGCACCCCACCAGACACAGGCAGCACACCACCAAGTAAGGGCAAGCACACACCTCCTGGTACGCACACTCAGGGGGATAAAGGCACACCCACTGGGTCTGGGGCAAACAGACATACACGCAGCCACAGTCTGAGTCCGCTTGCCTCACAACCCAGTCCCTCCAATACCACCCCCCTTGGCTCCCCTGCCACACAGTCACAAAAAGAACGCTACAAGTCTGTGCTGGCCCTCAGCCCACCTGCGTCACCACCCCGCAAGCGGGCGAGGGATTCCACGAGCAGGGGAGTTGAGTCCCCCCCATGTCCACCCCCTCCCCCAGGAGCGCTGCACCCCATCCCTCAGGACCCCCCCCCCTCCGTTGTGCCTGTGGTTTCTTCCGGTGCAGGGCATACTCTGGACGCCCTTGGAGAAGTGTGCAGCGCTGTGCTCACCTCCACCTTTGGTGCTGCCCCACCCCCTGTGGTGGAGACGTCCACCCCTGCACCCACCACACCTACCCTTACACCTCCTGTCCCTGCGGTGCCTGGTCCTTCCACACATGATGCCCCCCAGTCGACGAACCTAAGGGTTCCACTGTGCAGGCAAGCTAGGGGAGACGCGTGCCCATGTGTCCCCCCCAAAGACTTCTATTATGGACTGGCCATTGGCCTTTGTATATAGTGTTATTTCCGATTTATTGTTTTATGCTGAATAAAGCATTTTCTTTTTACTTTGAACACTATTGCATTTCTGGTATTGATGTTGGTGCTGAGGCTCCAGGAGTTGGTGTTGTGGTAATGTGTTATGGTTCTGAGAAATGTTATAGTCTGATGGTCATGAGGTGGACCATGGTATCTGCGTGCCATCACAAGGTCTCTGCAAAGAATCTTTGTTAGTGTGTGTTATTTTTCTTTTGAGACATTGTCTCAAGGAGTGTTCCTTCCTCTGTGGCACCTGACATCTTCCCTGCAGAGAGTTGCACAATTGTTGTGCTGACCTGTGTCTACATTTCCTTTGTGGGTGACGGATCCCTTCAACTATGGCCATGCATGCTCAGCAATGTCTCCGGCTGCATCGTCTCTGTGCCATCCTTGCTAGTCACTGTACTTGGGTATTGAGTATGTTGAAATGCCTTCATGGAGAATATCTCCCTTTTCAGCACTATGCATGTGTGTAATCTCAGCCTAGCACACATATGGTACTTGATCTGCAGGGTATTTGGGCTCCTGACTCACAATTGTGGGCATTGTATCTGTGGGAACTCCACCCTATTCCTTCCACGAGAGACAACATCTTGGTGGCTGTCCCAGCACCTGTACATTCCTATCAGTCCTGGGATGTGCGTGACAGTGTGTGTTCCCTTTGGCTCTCTTAGTTTAGTAGGCATTGACATGACTATACAGTCTTGTGGCATGATTTCAGTGTGTGTATTGTGCTGCGTCCGCCAGGGGTGGGTATGCATGTGTCATTTGTCCTCACACCCACATGTGGTGTGTCATGCAGTGGGGGAAAGACATCCATCCTCCTGGGAGTGGGACACTGCTGTCAGTGATGTGTTGTTATGGAACTATCATCAGAGTCGAAAATTAGGGATGCGTACATACACCCATGGAGTTGTGGTCATCTGATAATGATGTACACACCCCTCACATGTCTGTCCACTGCTGGGAGTGATATGCACCCACCCCCATGTCTCTGTCCACTGCTGGGAGTGATAGGCAGCCACCCCCATGTCTCTGTCCAATGCTGGGAGTGATAGGCACCCACCCCCATGTCTCTGTCCACTGCTGGGAGTCCGCTGCACCCATCCCCATGTCTCTGTCCACAGCTGGTATTCCTCTGCACCCACCCCCATGTCTCTGTCCAATGCTGGGAGTGATAGGCACCCACCCCCATGTCTCTGTCCACTGCTGGTATTCCTCTGCACCCACCCCCATGTCTCTGTCCAATGCTGGGAGTGATAGGCACCCACCCCCATGTCTCTGTTCACTGCTGGGAGTCCTCTGCACCCACCCCTCACGTGTCTGTCCACTGCTGGGAGTGATATGCACCCACCCCAATGTCTCGGTCCACTGCTGGGAGTCATCTGCACCCACCCCTCACATGTCTGTCCACTGCTGGGAATCCTATACAGCCACCCACCCACCCCCTTGGTGCTGTACACTGATGTCCTGGGCCTACACACACACCAATATAGAGGTAATATGCTGCACCAGGCCGTAGGCCAACATTCGTGGCGTGTGTACGCCTTGTATCCCAAATGTACTGGTGCCGTAGTGGTACGTGTGATACGGACCGTACCGCGCATTCATGGGGTGTGTACAGTCCGTACCACGCGTACCCCTATGTCACCACTACAATGGTGGTACGGACCGTACACATGCTCCGAGGGCGTGTGTACGGTCCGTACCACACGTACCCCTACATCACCACTACAATGGTGGTACGGACCATACACACGCTCTGAGGGTGTGAGTATGGTCTGTACCACGCGTACCCCTACGTCACCACTACAATGGTGGTACGGACCGTACACACGCTCTGAGGGCGTGTGTACGGTCCGTACCACCATTGTAGTGGTGATGTAGGGGTACGCGTGGTACGGACCGTACACACGCTCTGAGGGCGTGTGTACGGTCCGTAGCACGCGTACCCCCACGGCACCACTGATATGGTGCTACGCACCATACCCATGCTATGCACTTCCTTTGTTGCGGTACGCAGGGATTGGTGGACACGCCCCCCGAAGTGACCAGACCCTTGAGGTAATGTATGTCCTCCATATTGTATGTTTTAATTTGGGTAGGGGGTATGTTTCAAGCCCCTCACCCCCCCTTGACCCCTGGGTGTTGTTCTCACCTTCTGCGGCGTGTGCGTCGGGTTCGGTGCACCAGGTCGTAGGCTAAGAGGGCCAGGATGACACTTAGGATGGGGTCCATGGCTGTCCGTCACGTACCGGGGCCCCGTTTTCGCGTCGGACTCATGTTTCTGGGGGTTTTTAGCTGCCGTAAAAAAATAGCTGTGCGGAATGACCTAGGGACGAATCGTACTTGCTGGTCCATAAAACGCTTCCTCTCCTGTCTGCCCTGTCTCCAACCTGCTCTATTTTGTTCCTTCTCAAATTATCACCAGTGTGCCTATCATTGCACTCTTTCCAACCCTCTGTTGCTTCCATGCACTACAGGCAGTATGGAAAGACTAAGGGGGTCATTATGATATGCCGTATGGCGGTGGCGATCCACCCACCAAAATCTACCGCCCGCATAACTTTATCCCCCACCACATTACGATGGCGGGGGGGACCCCGTCGGACGGGAATACCATCCGCCGGTAGGCAATCCGACCGATTGCCTACCGGGCGGAAAAAGCCCAGGAATATGGTGGTGGTGCCTTGCAGGCACCGCCATCCATATTATCATCATGGCAGTGAATTGCCTTTCCATGGCGGAGACTCTGCCATGGAAAGGCATGCGTTTTTTTCCAACGGGCCCCCAGGGTGTTTGGGGGGTGGGGGGTGCACATGGGGGTTACCTATGGTACCCCCTGCATTTGCATGCACAAGGTGGCAGGCACCGCGCGGTGCCTGTACGTTGTGCATTCAAATGCACAACATGCATTTTTCACATTGCGGCGGGTGCTGCTTGCAGCACCGCACACCGCAATGTTTGAAATGCGGGATGCCACTTGCGGGACCGCTGTGACAATGGCAGGCAGTCCCCTTTCCCGATACGGTCCGCCCACCATCGTAATAGGCCCCTCTGTAACATTTATCTACGTAAATAAAAATAAATGGAAAAAAGCATTTGACCTGCAACAGTCCACATCATTTCACAGTGTCTAGAACTGACTCTTGCTCATAATGATAAATGAAACCTGAGCTGCCTTCAGAAGAAGCATTTCAATAAATGACTGCAGTAAATTCTCACCTTAACATACTAAGACAAGCCCATCGGTGCCACCAATCTTAAATTCCCCGACGCTATCCAACACTTTTCCTACTGTTGCACTCACTGGAGTGGGAATAGTAATTTTTACCCCTACGCTATCCCACACTTTCCCTACTGATGCACTCACTGGAGTGAGAATAGTAATTTTTACCACTACGCTATCCAACACTTTCCATACTGTTGCACTCACTGAAGTGGGAATAGTAATTTTTACCCCTACGCTATCCAACACCTTCCCTACTGTTGCACTCATTGGAGTGGGAATAGTAATTTTAACACCTACGCTATCCAACATTTACCCTACTGTTGCACTGTTTGGAGTTGGAATAGTCATTTTATTCCCTCCACTATCTAATATGTTTTGTATTATTTTAGACAATGTAGTATATGATTAATTTTAAAAAGATTAAAAATTACTCTTATTTTTTTTAATTTGTTACATATATTCATTTAATTTTTATTTATATTATTGTTTTATGTCTATAGATGTATTTATAATTTATACAAAAAATAAATAATAAAGTTATTAAAATAATCATTAATACATATTAATAAGTAAGTGTATGTATTATATATTATATGTATATATTAAATGTATTTATAAATTATATATATAATTTATAATTTTTAAATATTTTAAAATATTTTTAACTATGTTTATTTTAATTATATGTAATATTTACTTTATTTTACATTATCATTTTTTAAAAACAATATTTTTAACAACGATATTTTTGACAACGATATTTTTTTTATATTTTTGTACTTACCATGATGTAGATAGGATGTCGATATTCTTGACTTCAATATTCTTGCTGCGCTATTTTTGTAGGTCGATATTTTGACCTTCGATATTCTGTCAGTGATTCCTGCCCACGTGGACCAGGTTAGATATGTATTAATATTGAAACTGACTGGGGAGGAGCCTAGCGCCCAACCATGATGGACGCGTAGGCACAGGGCTCCCGAGATCCACGCAGCCTCCCACGATTATCCTGGATTTCATCCTGATATTTTGAAGGAATACTACAGGCGAACCTACGCTGAGGATACCCCTGTTCTCAGAAGTCAAATCGGACTTTGGGAACTTTACTTCTTCGGTCTTTGGGAAAGAGGCCTGCTCTGCGGCGCTGCCCCGGACTCGGGTTGGCATCGTCCCCGTGTCCCAATTGAACAACAACGGATCCGGAGCTTCGGGCTGACCCGTGCCCCCCGGGTTTCACTTTCGCTTTCAACTCTCCTCAGTGACGTGGAGGGCGGGCGCCTGCGGAGGCTCCACATCTGAGCAGCTCGGAGGCCGGCGGGTGATATCGGTAGCGGGAGCTGTCTACCACTGATTGCGGTGTGCCCCCCCCCAGGGAACCACTACAACACACGGGCATCCAGGAGGTGGTTTCCCCTGCCTGTGTAATGGCGGCCCGACTAGATGGGGACAAGCTAAGGCCCAAGGCTACCCGGAGAGGTGGCTATGTGCAGACGAATAATATGGATCGGTATGCCCATCAGAAGGGGTCTCCTGGTCCGAGTGGGCTCGCAGAGGTGGCTCGAGAGGGACCGTCATCCTCGGCGGAACTGACACTCAACGATGTCATGGGTGCCATCGACGCCATGAAGGAGTCGGTTGGCCAGCGGTTTGACTCTCTGGCCCACAAGCTGGACACTGTGTCAATTGATGTTAACCTACTCAGAGCGGACCTTTCCAAAACCAGTGACAGGGTCAATTCACTTGCTCTCACGACTTCGGGCCTTACGAAAGATGTTACTGACCTGCAGACGGAGCTTCACAGTCTGAGGGCCCTCGCCGACCTTTCGGTCAAGCGGCTGGAGGATTTTGAAGGCTGGGCACGGCGAAATAACGTGCGCATTGTAGGTGTGCCGGAGAGGTCGGAGGATGGGTCAGTGGATCTTTTTGTGGAGGAATTGATCCTGAACCACCTCGTGCCAAAGGGCCTCAGTAAATACTTCATGGTGGAGCGGGCCCACAGAGTTCCGGGGGGTCGGCCGAAGCCGGGGACCCCACCGCGACCCATCATCGCCAGGATCTTTAACTTTAGGGACCGCGACGCCATCCTGCAGACCTCCCGTGTAAATGGCCCGCTGAAGTATGAGAACGTGGACATTAGCTTTTATCCTGACTTTACTCAGGCGGTCCAAAAACAGCGCATGGGGTTTCTGACTGTGAAACGGCGATTAAGAGACATGGGACTGAAGTACGCCATGCTTTTCCCGGCTAAGCTTCGTGTTGAACTGGAGGACCGGACCCACTTTTTCGACCGGCCTGATGTGGTGGAGGAATGGCTTGATACATTGCATCGTCGACGCGGGGGAGAGGAGCGGACCGAGGACGACGGGGGTGGCTCGGCGGAGCACCCGTGAACTACTGAACTATGGTTCCTGGCTAATCGTGTGTTGAACTCACACTTTGGTCAGGGGTGACCTAGTACATGGGACTGCATTGCCCTTCCTTTTGTGTCGGGGGGCTGCGGGGTATCTGGTGAGACTCTTCCTCCTCTAGGGGGGTTTTCTTTCTTTTTCGTAGACTAGGTTTATGTCGGGCGACAGGCACACTGCGAGTTGGGGTGGCTAGATGTTCTAGTGCAGGGGTGCAGGGTGGGGGGGTGTCACGGGAGTTGGGGGGGTGGTGGTGGGGGAGTTGTTGTTGTTTCAGGTTTGTTTTATACCAGGTGATCGCTGTTCTGTTTTTTGCTCTCGTAGCGGGTGGGATGATTGTTGTGGTTGGGATGGGGGGTAGGGGGTTGCATATTTTAACATGGAATGTCAATGGTTTGGGGGACCGTGTGAAGCGAGGGGTGGTGCTACAATATCTGAAGCGTCTCTCTCCAGATGTCGTCTTCCTACAAGAGACGCATTTGGTGGGCAACTCCTGTCAGGCATTGAATAGACGGGGCTACCATTTGGTGGCCCATTCCGGCTTTACCACTGGATCCAGAGGGGTAGGCATTCTGGTCCGAGCCTCTCTCCCACTGGAAATTGATGAGGTGAAGCACGATGACCGGGGGCGTTACGTAGTGCTGGTTGGCCGGTGGGAGGGTAAGACGTTGTGTTTGGTTTCAGTTTACGTCCCCCCTGGGATGCAGACTACCACCTTCGCGGATCTGGGAGGTCTATTGCTCGGGCTCCCTGTGGGCCTGTTGCTGGTTGGTGGGGATTTCAACTCTGTTGTGTCTGGTAGAGAGGATCGACACCCGCCCAGAGACCTCCCTGGGGCGCATTCTTGGTTAAGTGGTTTTATTGACACTATGGGACTGGTTGACTGTTGGAGAGCGATGCACCCGGGGCTGGCTCAGTTTACGTTTCACTCTGGGGCCCACGGCTCCCTATCTAGATTGGACTATGTGCTGATGCCGGCCGCCCAAGCCCCAATGATTGGGGAAGTTAAACATCTTGCTCGTGGAATCTCGGATCATTCCCCGGTGCTGCTCCACTTGGATATTGCCTTGGGGGCTGGGGGGAGGGTGGCACCGATTAACCCCTGGTATCTCCGTGACCCCACAGTTCGTGCCCAATTGGTGAAGTCTCTGGACCGGTTTTTCGCGGAAAACCAGGGTTCCGTCCCGTCAGCTTTGACATTGTGGGAGGCCTTTAAGGTGGTGATCCGTGGGCAGGCCCTATCCCTGATCTCCCTTGCTAAAAAGCGTAAAAACGAAGAGGTGGTGCACCTGGAGTCTGACATAACTAGTATGGAAGGGGATCTTGGGCGGGGAGTCACGAGGGAGAATCTTCACGCCCTTAGCCTTAAGCAGTCGGACTATAGGGCGCTGGTTACGAATGCTGCCAAGCTCACTAGTCGGGAACAGCAGGGGCGCTTGTATGATGTGGGTGACAAGGCTGGAAAATTGATAGCGTGGCTGGAAAAGAGCGAAAGAGTGAATCGTGTGGTTCCGGTGATTGTGCGTGCTGACGGTGTGAGTGTCACAGATCCCGGAGAGATAGTGACTTGTTTTGCAGATCATCTGCGCGACGTCTATACGTCGGTCTCGGATAGGCCGGAGGATGACTCTCGTCAATTGTTACGAGATATTACATTGCCATGCCTCTCTGTCTCCGACAGAGATTTGATGGATGCGGCATTGACGAATGATGAGATAGCACTGGCAATTCGCGCGGTCCGCTCCGGAAAGGCCTTGGGCCCGAATGGTCTGCCGATCGAGCTGTACAAGCTTCGTCCTGAGAAGCCGGCGCCTCATCTCCGTGAGATGCTTAATGCGTCGCTTGAGGTTGGCTCCCTTTCGCTGGACCAACGGCTTGCAACTATTGTGGTTCTCCATAAAGAGGGTAAGCCGCGAGACTGTTGTGCATCTTATAGGCCTATCTCACTCCTAAATGCCGAACCAAAGATTCTTGCGAAGGTCCTGGCAAATCGACTGATTACTGTAATTGGCGACCTGGTTCATCCGGATCAATCTGGTTTTATTCCGCATCGCAACACCGCGTTGAACCTGCGGCGCCTACATGGAGTTCTCGCAAGAGTCGATTGTATCCAGGAGCCCACCATTTTGGTGTCCTTGGACGCCACGATGGCGTTCGATACGCTGGAATGGTCGTATCTTTGGGCGGTACTGGCCAAGTTTGGTTTTGGACCCGTATTCATTAAATGGGTGAAACTGTTGTATGTGGAGCCGCTGGCGCAGGTGGTGGTGAATGGTAGGGTGTCTGCCCCCTTTGTGCTCGGGAGGGGTACCCGCCAGGGTTGCCCCCTGTCCCCGCTTCTTTTTGCTCTTGCGTTGGAACCCCTGGCGGCGTGGCTGAGGTGGGAGCCCTCTATGGCGGGTATCCGGTGGACTCCGACGTTTGAGGACCGTGTGTCACTATACGCTGATGACATTTTGCTCTACCTCACCTCGCCGCGGAAATCGTTGATAGTGTTGTTCGATGTTTTGACCTCTTTCGGCCGCAATTCTGGGCTTGTTATTAATTGGGCCAAGTCCTGTGTATATGTGTTGGTTGGTGACCCTCCTCCTCTCCCTCGCGGCTGTCCGATTCAAATCTCTCAGTCTGGATTTAAATATTTAGGCATTCACGTCTCCTTGAGTTCAGCGGTTTGTTACTCTCTGAACCTGCTGCCACCGCTTCAGCGGCTTCGGGCTGACGTAGTTCATTGGCGGAGGCTTCCGTTATCGCCGCTGGGCAGGGCGGCCTTATTTAAAATGATGTCTCTGCCACGTTTTTTGTACGCCCTACAGAATACGCTGGACGTGGTACCTACACGGTATTTTCGGGAGGTGGAAAGCCTGCAGCGACAGCTGGTGTGGGATGGGAGACCACGTATCGCTCTTTCTAAGCTGACTCTTCCATGGTACGATGGTGGCATAGCTCTTCCTGATATCAGAAGGTATTATTGGGCGTCCCAGCTGGTGGCAGTGAACCATGGGACGTATGGCCCAGCTTTGAACCCCGCGTATGAGATGGATAAGCTACTGTTGCCGGGTGGGGATTTCAATCGAATGCTTTACTCCAAGAAGGGACGCACTAAACTTACGGGCCCCACGAACAATGCTGTACGCGCATGGCACGGCGCCACGGCTGCTACAGGCTGGAAGGGCCGCCTGACTCGTGCGACTCCGCTGTATGCTTCTGAAGAGTTGGGCGGGCTGTGGCGCACTAAGGGATTTGAGAAGTGGGACACGATCGGTATTAGCCGAGTGGGGGATCTGTGGGCGAAGGGCGCTTTTAAAACGTTCGATGCCCTTCGGACCGAATATAGCCTGAGCGATAGGGAATTCTTTCGTTACGCGCAGGTCCGCCACGCCCTGCTTTCTGCCTTTCCGACCCCGGCTGATATTCCTGAGGCCTCCCCCTTGGAGGATCGTATACTTGATGGTTACTTGCCAGACAGCACCATTTCCCTGATCTATAAAAAATTTATTAATACCCGCGCGGACCTCCTCACCCGCCTGCGAGAGGTATGGGTCGCTGATGGTCTAGAATTGGACGACGAGGACTGGGTTGCAGCTATGGCCTCGCCGAGGGAAGTGGCCATACCCGCTCGCCTTAGATTTGTGCAGTTAAAGATACTACACAGGGTCTATGTTACCGGTCCCCGTTTGCTTCGCTTGGGCTACTCGAGTGATGGTTTATGTAGGCGTGGCTGTGGCCTGCTTGGTACCTTTCTGCATATTTTGTGGGAGTGTCCAGTGGTTGTCCGGTTCTGGACTAGGGTGCATGCAGTGATGGAGGAGGTCACTGGTGTGGCTTTACTCCCGGAGGCGCTGTGTGTTGAATGTGTGGGAACCGACTGATTGTAACGCAGCCCAGGAGCGCTGGGTAACTCTGGGCAATATGATAGCCAAAAGGGACATCGTGCAGCTGTGGGGCTCGGGTAGGTCTCCTACGGTGTCAAAATGGAGAGAAAACATGGATTGGTGCATTTTTCGGGAGAAAACCGTGTATGTTGCTAGAGGCAAACCCAAAAAATGGAATAAGATGTGGGGGCCGTGGAATTCATACCGCGGAGATATATGCACGCCCCCCCTGGTGATCGCCTCCGAAAAAAAAAAAAAAAAATATTGAAACTGACTGACAAAGATTGCATCTTGTAATGTTTCTATATCAGTCCTGTATACTGTTTTATTTGTAATTAGTTTAGGTCCAATTAATAAGTCTGAGTAGCTCTGGGTTCCTTGTAAGACACATAAGAAGGTACCACTTTTGAATGTGTCTCCCACTGAATAATTGTTATATTAATATATACCTTTCCTAAATTATGCATTCTTATTGTCATTTTCTTTGAAGCTAAAATTTCCCAGACCATAGACCTCACAATGTTCTTTTCTCAGTGCAGCCTTGTCTAATGTTCACGGAGAAGGGGCCACCATTGCAAAGCATAGGCCATTAACAGTCTACTCAACACCATGCAGAATGTTTCTGTATGCAATACAGTGATGAATTATTTGAGGCACAGAAACCTATGTGAGCAATGACTGCAAATAGAAATGTCGCCTAGATGCCAACGGGCATTAGATCGTGCTCTACATATATAAAATCAAAAATGTCTGCAAATTAACACATCACAATGGTTAAACTTCAACATATGCTTTACTATGATCCTTTGTTTTTGCTAGAGAGAATATTATACATATTACACAATGAAAACTAAAGACAGTCAAAACCTGTTATTTCTTTATTTTTGTAGAATTTATTTTCTAATTTAAACTTCAGAAAACTAATATTCATTTAATATTGTTAAATTATTTAAAGATTTAATTCAAAATTAAGTCATTAGTTCTGTAGCATGTTTTTATTATGTACTACACATAAAATAGATATCTGAAATTAATTTTATTAATATTTATATAAAACTATTTTTACTATTTTTTTCTAGTAAATAAACGTTTTTACTTTTCCCTAATCTTCGCTATGGGGCGACTCGAGAGCTTACAATGCTAAAGTATGCAACAAAATTAAATGTTTATTAAACATTATAATAAATTAGTACAAATATTTTTAAGTTAAACATTACTGTCATTTTTTTTTACATATTCATTTTAAAAGCAGAACCAGAGATAAATGCTACATCATAATTACCTTAATTTTGAATTAAATCTTTAATTAGTCAAAATACATTAAATCAAATAAGAATATTTTTCTGAAGTCTAAATTAAGAATAAACTCCCACATAATGTAAAAAAGGTGTTTTTCATTATTCAATAAGTAATAAAAGTGATACATCGAATCAATTAAATGTAGTTTAAATATTATTGAATATAAATTAATGTCACATTCATTTATAAATTCAAACATGATTGTTAAATTATTTTATAATTAATTAATATCTATGTTTTATTTTTCTATATTTGTTAACATTCAATTATATTTAATCATATTTTGAATAATTTGATTTAATTTAATATTATTTCCCATGTGGTTTTATATTACGTCCCTGTCTTCCTTAGTTTCTATAGGAGGTTGTTGCAGTATCAGTGGTTTGCCATGCATGGTCCTTGAATTAAGACTGTTTTTTTTTTTTTACAGTAGTAACTTACTCTTGTAAACTTGGCTCAACCATCCTTTTTAGAGGGTGAGACATGTAAGTCTACTGTTTAGAGTAACTTCACACTCAGATTTTGTAACTAGACAAAGGTTGTAAAGATACACCTGTAAATTACTCACATCCTTATGGCTGATAAGAGTCTACTGTAGCGAAAAAAATCAATATTTATGTTTCATAGATTTTAAAGCGGCATTTGACTGAGTTAACATAGGTCTTTTGTGGAACAAATTAAAGCACTGGTGTCTCCCAGGAACAACTCTCCGAGTCATAATAAAACTGCGCACAACCATGTGGATGAAAGTTAAAATTGCTGATGGCAGGGGGGCGTGGCCAACCGTGAGAGCAATGGCTGCTTCCTAAGGCGGCTCTGTCCGAGCGCGCCCGTTTATGAACATATCCATCATAAAATTATCTGGAAGCTGGTATAATTGCATACCAGGACACGCAGGAGCACACCGGGGACTGAATGAGCCGAGTCCCGGCTGAATCCAACCAGCGGCTCCAGTGATCGGACAGCTGACGCACTTTGAGCGGGGAGAGGCCGCCCACCAAGAAGCTCGGACTATAACGAGCTGCTGCCCGCATCTCCGACTTATCGGACCTACCACGTCTCTGTCTTTCCGGGGCGCAACATTGGGCCGACAGGTCACCAAAGACCCGGGAGGATTGATTTGGACTCAGTGCCCATGGCAGGGGGCTGACTGTGTCGGGGCTCTGTGGTGGCAAGAGCGCAGAGACGCCCCGGGCCGCCTGCCTGCCTTCGGCCACTGGAGAACCTTGGTTGCGCCTAACATCAGTTGCCTGCTGGAGGAGGCTGCAGTCTACCCTGCGCGGTTGGTGGGGGAATCCGGATGCCGCACGCTGTGTCTTGGCGGCGATTTTATTTGAACTACGGTGAGCAGACTTGATCAGGGCACCACCCGACGCTGGTGGCAAGAAGCGGCAGGAGTGACACGGCTCCCTCCTTTGAGCCCCCTAACCCCTGGGCTCTCCACAATGCCCCCACCCCCACCAGCTCCAGTCCAGTCCAGTGACTGTTTGAGGACATCGGGGAGGCCACGGTCACACGCGAGGAGCGGCGATGGGTTTTACTTTTTCCTCGTGGGATCTGGGTGAGATGTTGATAAAGTTTCAGCCATTTTGGACTCCGTACAGACTGCCGGGAGACGCGGTGGGGGGTTGCTGGGCCCTGTCGACACTGTGGAGCACCCGGGTACTTTGGAGGCACGCCCGGATTGATTTGTGGACTAGCGAAGAGAGTGCCGCCGAGCCCCCCTGGGAGGCACTGCCTGATATGCTACTGGAGCCCGTGCGATAGTGCCTTCTGGCCTGGGGTGTTGCGCCGAGCCCAGACCTACGCGGCTCGAGTGGCGACCTCAACAGTGCCCACGTGTTCAGGACGACTTTGCCCTTTCTCCCCTGAAGTGCACGCTGACAGAACCGGCTATACCATGGCAGGGGGTCGCAGCTCCAAAGCGGCAGCCCAAGCAAAGCTGACCAAATTTGCGTGGGATGGAGGCCCCGGCACGAGTCCGAAGGGGGGACCCACTATGCAGGAAAAGCCACAGTCTGGTGAGTAGAAGAAGGAATCGACATTGCAGGACATTCTTGAAGCCATTACGACCGTGCGCATGTCGATGGAATCGCGCATCGACTCAGTGTCCTCGGAGGTATCCCTTATCCGGGCGGGTATGCGCTCGATGAACTCGCGCTTAAAAGATGATGAGACCAAAACGAGTTCTCTGGTTGAAGACACTACGGAACTGCAGCGCAAGATGGACGACATGCAGAAACATACCGCAAAACTGTAGGTGCAATTGGATGACTACGAGGGGCGCTCTAGGCGCAACAACGTCCGCATATTGGGAGTGCTAGAACGGGCAGAGGGGCCATCAACAGACCAGTTCGTGGAGGATTTGATTACCACCCATCTCAAACCGAAAGGGCTCTCTAAGTTCTTCTCCGTTGAAAGGCCGAACCGAGTGCTGGGAGGCCAGCTGAAGCCTGGGGCCCCCCGCGGCCATTGCTGGCTAGGATTTTTAACTTCCGGGACAGAGATGTCATTTTGCAGAGTGCCCGATTGGGCCACCGGTGGAATATCATAACAGCCGTATCACCTTCTTCTTGGACTTCACCCTCAAGGTGCAGCGACAACGGCGCAGCTTCCTGGATTTGAAAAAGGCGCTTCGCGAGAAGGAGTTGAAATATGCCATGCTGTTCCCCCTGCCAAGCTGAGGGTGGAATCGGAGGGGACGGCTTGGTTTTTAACTACCCGCGAGGAGGCCTGGGACTGGTTGGACGGATGGCGCACAGCAGGCCGGAAAAACAACCACGCCCGGAGAGCAAGAAAGGAAGAGGTCACCGAAGGTTCCGGCAGAGACAACCCACCTGAGGAACGGGTGGCAGCGATGAGAGGGTACGAATGACTGGTCTGTATGCTTAATTTCTCCAGGGCGGTGGGCTTTTACACTAATTGAGGGATAGGTTGGGGTATCGACCCCCCTCGGAGTTACGGACCTTGCAACTGATCTGTGACGTGGTTTCTTTGGGGACTCTTTCAAAGCAGACTTACTGTGACTTTCCATGATTCCCAGATCCCTTTGCAATGGTCACAAAGTACTTAATGGGATTTAATTGCTGCTCCCGGACTATTTTCATTTGTACAGTGTGATTACCAGTTGCTTATTTTCCAGTGACGGGTGCCTGGTTGGTTGCACACACCCACACGTTTTTGAGGGGTCGGCGATAGACACTCTGCTAGTTTGGGTGGGTGGGAGGTTTTGACACCGCCAAGCAGGGAGGCATGGAGGGGGGCTTTAGGGAATATTTTCCGGGTTTGCGGGTGGGTTGAGGGGAGACTGTTTTCATTTGTATTGTACTTTTTTTGTTATTTAGGCATGGCATATCTGATTGGCCTCTGGCAAAGGCGGATGCTGGTTTCATATTTTTGGTGTATTCGTTGGTGGACGGACCATGGTATACGGGAATGTCTCCCCCCGGAAGCCTTTCTTGGTGGTCCTCTCCGGATTTACATGTACCTCAGAGACAGAGTAATGGGCGCAAAGACTAAGCAAGAGCTTAAGTTACTATCTTGGAATGTCAATGGGTTGGGGGACAAGAATAAGAGGGGTGTGGTTCTTCAATTGTTAAAGCGACATTCTCCTGATGTTGTTCTCCTTCAAGAGACCCACCTGCTTGGGAATGCATGCAAGGCCTTGTCACGATGGGGCTTCCAGCTAGCGGCCCACTCAGCTTTCAGTTCTGCTTCCCGATGTGTGGGTGTACTGGTCCAAAAATCGTTCCCCCTCAGTATTGATTTGGTCTGCACTGACGCCCTGGGCCGATTTGTTGCCATCTCTGGATTCTGGGAGGGGCGCACACTCAATCTTGTTTCGGTCTATATACCACCGGGTTTGTACACTCAAGCCTTCGCTGACCTCGGAGATCCCCTTTTCAGCTTGCCAGATGGAAGATTGTTGATTGGGGGCGATTTTAATTCCATTGCCTCTTGACTCCCTTGATCGGTGGCACCAGAGGGACTTGCCGCCTTCCCGCAAACGAATCCATAGCTTTCTGGGCGCGAAGGGCCTGGTGGATATTTGGAGGAACTTGCATCCGACTGAGCTCCAATACACCTATCTTTCAGGGCCTCATCGTAGTTTGTCCCGCATAGACTACGTGTTGACGCTAGCACACCAACTTCACACCGTCAAAGACATGCAACATCTGGCCAGGGGGATCTCTGACCATTCAACCATTCAATGTCCTTTAGAGGTGGGCGAGCCCACGGCCAGCCGGGTGGCACCACTCAATCCCTGTTTTCTCACGACTCCCTCCATCAGATACAAGGTCTTGAGCGAGTCAGATCTTTATTTTCAGGAAAACGAAGGGTCCGTTGACTCGACGAATGTGCTCTGGGAGGCCTATAAGGCTGTTATACGGGGAGTGGTCCTGGCCCAGATCGCCGGACAGCGTAGGGAAAGGAGAGCTGATATGGCGCATTTGGAGGAAGAAATCTTAGATTTAGAAATAGCAGTCCGGTTACAGTGACTGTTTGAGGACATCGGGGAGGCCACGGCCACATGCGAGGAGCGGCGAGGGGTTTTACTTTTTCCTCGTGGGATCTGGGTGAGATGTTGATAAAGTTGCAGCCATTTTGGACTCCATACAGACTGCCGTGAGACGCGGTGGGGGGTTGCTGGGCCCTGTCGACTCTGTGGAGCACCCTGGTACTTTGGAGGCACGCCCGGATTGATTCGTGGACTAGCGAAGAGAGTGCCGCCCAGCCCCCCTAAGAGGCGCTGCCTGATCTGCTACTGGAGCCCGTGCGATTGTGCCTTCTGGCCTGGGGTGTTGCGCCGAGCCCAGGCCTAGGCGGCTCGAGTGGCGACCTCAACAGTGCCTGCCTGTGCAGGACGACTTTGCCCTTTCTCCCCTGGAGTGCACGCTGACAGAACCGGTTATACCGTGGCAGGGGGTCGCAGCTCCCAAGCGGCAGCCCAAGCCAAGCTGACCAAATTTGCGTGGGATGGAGGCCCCGGCGCGAGTCCGAAGGGGGGACCCACTATGCAGGAAAAGCCACAGTCTGGTGAGTAGAAGAAGGAACCGACATTGCAGGACATTCTTGAAGCCATTATGACCGTGCGCATGTCGTTGGAATCGCGCATCGACTCAGTGTCCTCGGAGGTATCCCTTATCCGGGCGGATATGCGCTCGATGAACTCGCGCTTAAAAGATGTTGAGATCAAAACGAGTTCTCTGGTTGAAGACACTACGGAACTGCAGCGCAAGATGGACGACATGCAGAAACATACCGCAAAACTGGAGGCGCAATTGGATGACTACAAGGGGCGCTCTAGGCGCAACAACTTCTGCATATTGGGAGTGCTAGAACTGGCAGAGGGGCCATCAACGGACCTGTTTGTGGAGGATTTGATTACCACCCATCTCAAACCGAAAGGGCTCTCTAAGTTCTTCTCCGTTGAAAGGCCGAACCGAGTGCTGGGCGGCTAGCTGAGGCCCGGGGACCCCCGTGGCCATTGCTGGCTAGGATTTTTAACTTTCGGGACAGAGATGTCATTTTGCAGAGTGCTCGATCGGGCCACCGGTGGAATATCATAACTGCCGTATCACCTTCTTCCTGGACTTCACCCTCAAGGTGCAGCGACAACGGCGCAGCTTCCTGGATTTGAAAAAGGCGCTTCGCGAGAAGGAGTTGAAATATGCCATGCTGTGCCCCCTGCCAAGCTGAGGGTGGGATCGAAGGGGACGGCTTGGTTTTTTACTACCCCCAAGGAGGCCTGGCACTGGTTGGACTGATGGCGCACAGCAGGCCGGAAAAACAACCACGCCCGGAGAGCAAGAAAGGAAGAGGTCGCCAAAGGTTCTGGCAGAGACACCCCGCCTGAGGAACGGGTGGCAGCGATGGGAGGGTCCGAATGACTGGTTTGTATGATTAATTTCTCCAGGGCGCGGGCTTTTACACTAATTGAGGGATAGGTTGGGGTATCGGTCCCCCTCGAAGTTACGGACCTTGCAACTGATCTGTGACGTGGTTTCTTTGGGGACTCTTTCAAAGCAGACTTACTGTGACTTTCCATGATTCCCAGATCCCTTTGCAATGGTCACAAAGTACTTTATGGGATTTAATTTCTGCTCCCGGACTATTTTCATTTGTACAGTGTGATTACCAGTTGCTTATTTTTCAGTGACGGGTGCCTGGTTGGTTGCACACACCCACACGTTTTTGAGGGGTGGGCGATAGGCACTCTGCTAGTTTGGGTGGGCGGGAGGTTTTGACACCGCCAAGCAGGGAAGCATAGAGGGGGGCTTTCGGGAATGTTTTCCGGGTTTGCGGGTGGGTTGAGGGGAGATTGTTATCATTTGTATTGTACTTTTTTTGTTATTTAGGCATGGCATATCTGATTGGCCTCTGGCAAAGGCGGATGCTGGTTTCATATTTTTGGTGTATTCATTGGTGGACGGACCATGGTATATGGGAATGTCTCCACCCGGAAGCCTTTCTTGGTGGTCCTCTCCGGATTTACATGTATCTCGGAGAAAGAGTAATGGGCGCAAAGACTAGGCGAGAGCTTAAGTTACTATCTTGGAATGTCAACGGGTTGGGGACAAGATTAAGAGGGGTGTGGTTCTTCAACTGTTAAAGCGACATTCTCCTGATGTTGTTCTCCTTCAAGAGACCCACCTGCTTGGGAATGCATGCAAGACCTTGTCACGATGGGGCTTCCAGCAAGCGGCCCACTCGGCTTTCGGTTCTGCTTCCCGGTGTGTGGGTATAATGGTCCAGAAATCGTTCCCCCTCAGTGTTGATTTGGTCTGCACTGACGCCCTGGGCCGATTTGTTGCCATCTCTGGATTCTGGGAGGGGCGCACACTCAATCTTGTTTTGGTCTATATACCACCGGGTTTGCACACTCAAGCCTTCGCTGACCTCGGAGATCCCCTTTTCGGCTTGCTAGATGGAAGATTGTTGATTGGGGGCGATTTTAATTCCATTGCCTCTTGACTCCCTTGATCGGTGGCACCAGAGGGACTTGCCGCCTTCCCGCCAACGAATCCATAGCTTTCTGGGCGCGAAGGGCCTGGTGGATATTTGGAGGAACTTGCATCCGACTGAGCTCCAATACACCTATCTTTCTGGGCCTCATCATAGTTTGTCCCGCATAGACTACGTGTTGACGCTAGCGCACCAACTTCACACCGTCAAAGACATGCAACATCTGGCCAGGGGGATCTCTGACCATTCACCCATTCAATGTCCTTTAGAGGTGGGCAAGCCCACGGCCAGCCGGGTGGCACCACTCAATCCCTGTTTTCTCACGACTCCCTCCATCAGAAACAAGGTCTTGAGCGAGTCAGATCTTTATTTTCAGGAAAACGAAGGGTCCGTTGACTCGACTAATGTGCTCTGGGAGGCCTATAAGGCTGTTATACGGGGAGTGGTCCTGGCCCAGATCGCCGGACAGCGTAGGGAAAGGAGAGCTGATATGGCTCATTTGGAGGAAGAAATCTTAGATTTAGAAATAGCAGTCCGGTTACAGTGACTGTTTGAGGACATCGGGGAGGCCACGGCCACACGCGAGGAGCGGCGAGGGGTTTTACATTTTCCGCGTGGGATCTGGGTGAGATGTTGATAAAGTTGCAGCCATTTTGGACTCCATACAGACTGCCGTGAGATGCGGTGGGGGGTTGCTGGGCCCTGTCGACTCTGTGGAGCACCTGAGTTCTTTGGAGGCACGCCCGGATTGATTCGTGGACTAGCGAAGAGAGTGCCGCACAGCCCCCCTGGGAGGCGCTGCCTGATCTGCTACTGGAGCCGGTGCGAATGTGCCTTCTGGCCTGGCTTGTTGCGCAAAGCCCGGGCCTACGCGGCTCGAGTGGCGACCTCAACAGTGCCAGCCTGTGCAGGACGACTTTGCCCTTTCTCCCCTGGAGTGCACGCTGACAGAACCGGCTATACCATGGCAGGGGGTCGCAGCTCCAAAGCGGCAGCCCAAGCCAAGTTGACCAAATTTGCATGGGATGGAGGCCCCGGCGCGAGTCCGAAGGGGGGACCCACTACGCAAGAAAAGCCACAGTCTGGTGAGTAGAAGAAGGAACCGACATTGCAGGACATTCTTGAAGCCATTACGACCGTGCGCATGTCGTTGGAATCGCGCATCGACTCAGTGTCCGTGGAGGTATCCCTTATCCGGGCAGATATGCGCTCGATGAACTCGCGCTTAAAAGATGTTGAGATCAAAGCGAGTTCTCTGGTTGAAGACACTACGGAACTGCAGCGCAAGATGGACGACATGCAGAAACATACCGCAAAACTGGAGGCGCAATTGGATGACTACGAGGGGCACTCTAGGCGCAACAACGTCCGCATATTGGAAGTGCTAGAACGGGCAGAGGGGCCATCAACGGACCTGTTTGTGGAGGATTTGATTACCACCCATCTCAAACCAAAAGGGCTCTCCAAGTTCTTCTCCGTTGAAAGGCCGAACCGAGTGCTGGGCGGCCAGCTGAAGCCCGGGGCCCCCCGCGGCCACTGCTGGCTAGGATTTTTAACTTCCGGGACAGAGATGTCATTTTGCAGAGTGCCCCATTGGGCCACCGGTAGAATATCATAACAGCCGTATCACCTTCTTCCTGGACTTCACCCTCAAGGTGCATCGACAACGGCGCAGCTTCCTGGATTTAAAAAAGGCGCTTCACGAGAAGGAGTTGAAATATGCCATGCTGTTCCCCCTGCCAAGCTGAAGGTGGAATCGGAGGGGACGGCTTGGTTTTTTACTACCCCCGAGGAGGCCTGGGACTGGTTGGACGGATGGCGCACAGCAGGCCGGAAAAACAACCACGCCCGGAGAGCAAGTAAGGAAGAGGTCGCCGAAGGTTCCGGCAGAGACACCCCGCCTCAGGAACGGGTGGCAGCGATGGGAGGGTCCGAATGACTGGTCTGTATGCTTAATTTCTCCACGGCGGTGGGCTTTTACACTAATTGAGGGATAGGTTGGGGTATCGGCCCCCCTCGGAGTTACGGACCTTGCAACTGATCTGTGACGTGGTTTCTTTGGGGACTCTTTCAAAGCAGACTTACTGTGACTTTCCATGATTCCCAGATCCCTTTGCAATGGTCGCAAAGTACTTTATGGGATTTAGTTGCTGCTCCCGGACTATTTTCATTTGTACAGTGTGATTACCAGTTGCTTATTTTCCAGTGATGGGTGCCTGGTTGGTTGCACACACCCACACATTTTTGAGGGGTGGGCGATAGGCACTCTGCTAGTTTGGGTGGGTGGGAGGTTTTGACACCGCCAAGCAGGGAGGCATGGAGGGGGCTTTCGGGAATGTTTTCAGGGAATGTTTGCGGGTGGGTTGAGGGGAGACTGTTTTCATTTGTATTGTACTTTTTTTGTTATTTAGGCATGGCATATCTGATTGGCCTCTGGCAAAGGCGGATGCTGGTTTCATATTTTTGGTGTATTCGCTGGTGGACGGACCATGGTATACGGGAATGTCTCCCCCCGGAAGCCTTTCTTGGTGGTCCTCTCCGGATTTACATGTACCTCGGAGACAGAGTAATGGGTGCAAAGACTAGGCGAGAGCTTAAGTTACAATCTTAGAATGTCAACGGGTTGGGGGACAAGATTAAGAGGGGTGTGGTTCTTCAATTGTTAAAGCGACATTCTCCTGATGTTATTCTCCTTCAAGAGACCCACCTGCTTGGGAATGCATGCAAGGCCTTGTCACGATGGGGCTTCACCTAGTGGCCCACTCGGCTTTTGGTTCTGCTTCCGGGTGTGTGGGTATACTGGTCCAGAAATCGTTCCCCCTCAGTGTTGATTTGGTCTGCACTGACGCCCTGGGCTGATTTGTTGCCATCTCTGGATTCTGGGAGGGGCGCACACTCAATCTTGTTTCGGTCTATATACCACCGGGTTTGCACACTCAAGCCTTCGCTGACCTCGGAGATCCCCTTTTCGGCTTGCCAGATGGAAGATTGTTGATTGGGGCGAATTTAATTCCATTGCCTCTTGACTCCCTTGATCGGTGGCACCAGAGGGACTTGCCGCCTTCCCGCAAACGAATCCATAGCTTTCTGGGCGCGAAGGGCCTGGTGGATATTTGGAGGAACTTGCATCCGACTGAGCTCCAATACACCTATCTTTCTGGGCCTCATCGTAGTTTGTCCCGCATAGACTACGTGTTGACGCTAGCGCACCAACTTCACACCGTCAAAGACATGCAACATCTGGCCAGGGGGATCTCTGACCATTCACCCATTTAATGTCCTTTAGAGGTGGGCGAGCCCACGGCCAGCCGGGTGGCACCACTCAATCCCTGTTTTCTCACGACTCCCTCCATCAGATACAAGGTCTTGAGCGAGTCAGATCTTTATTTTCAGGAAAACGAAGGGTCCGTTGACTCAACGAATGTGCTCTGGGAGGCCTATAAGGCTGTTATACGGGGAGTGGTCCTGACCCAGATCGCCGGACAGCGTAGGGAAAGGAGAGCTGATATGGCGCATTTGGACGAAGAAATCTTAGATGTAGAAATAGCAATCCGGTTACAGGACTCGGTGGCAGTGCGCTAGCAGCTGCGCATAAAAATTAAGGAATTCTCTCATCTAGCTACGGAGGCCGCTAAGACGCACTATAGGGCCACACTCAGCAGAATCTATGACGTAGGCGATAAGGCGGGCAAGCTACTGGCCTGGTTAGATCGCCGGGACAGGGCTCAGCGCGTTGTGGTTGAGATTGAAACAGATTCACAAACCCACTTCACTGCACCACAAGATATAGCAGACGCCTTTGGTCAGTACTACCAGTCGCTTTACACGTCCCACACGACGTATACGGAGGAGGAGGCTTCCTCTCTCCTACACGATATTTCGATGCCATTCCTAACTGAGGAAGAGTGCTTGAATCTCGATCTCGCTATTACAGTGACAGAAGTCGATAAAGCCATACACGACCTGCATTGGGGAAAAGCGTCAGGCCCCAACGGTATCCCCATAGAACTGTTCAAGCTCACGGCGAGTAAGACAGCGTCCTTTCTCACCGAAATGTACCAAGAAAGTAAAGAAGGGGGTATCCTTCCCGAGGACCAGAGACTGGCCAACATTGTCATCATTCATACAGCGGGCGAGCCAGTCAACAAGTGTTCATCCTATAGGCCCATATCATTCCTCAACTGTGAAGCTAAAATTCTGGTGAAGGTTCTTGCCACTCACTTGCTCGGGGTTCTTCCCCGCCTGGTCCATTCGGACCAATCAGTATTTATGCCTGCGAGAAACACCTCCCTCAACCTGCGCAGGCTCCATGGAGTGCTGTACCGGGTGGACACAATCAGGGAAGATGCTGTTGTGGTATCCCTGGATGCTGCATCGGCATTCGACACCATCGAATGGCTCTATGTGTTCGCCGTGCTCCGCAAATTGGGTTTCGGGCCTGAATTTATCAACTGGTTGGGGCTTCTGTACCACCACCCACTTGTAGAAGTCATCGTCAACAATAGGAAATCCCCTTTTTTTGTCCTCGGCAGGGGAATCAGACAGGGATGCCCCTTGTAACCGCTTCTCTTTGCACTGGCCCTGGAGTCTTTGGCGACATGGGTCCAGTAGGACCCAGCCATTAGGGACCTTAGGTGGACTTCAGGTTGGGAAGACCGCATATCGCTATATGTGGATGACATTCTGCATTACTTAGCCTCCCCGGCAGCATCCCTTAATGTGGTCCTGGACCTATTTCGAGTGTTTGGTAGGTTTGCGGGGTATACGATAAACTGGTCTAAATCAGTGCTCTACGTCCTGTACGGCAAACGGCCCTCACTCCCCCGGGGTTGCCAAATACAGGAGGCGGCTGAAGGCTTCAAATACCTGGGGATCTGGGTTTCCATAGATCTATCTAGATTCCATGACAATAATCTTCTGCCGTCTCAAGTGCATCTTAAATCGGACTTCCAACAATGGCAGTCGCTCCCGTTGACTCTTTTGGGGCGCGCGGCCCTATTAAAGATGATGTCCCTTCCTAGACTTTTATATGCACTGCAGAATACCCCACTCCCAGTCGCCGCCTCGTACTTCAAGGAACTTGACGGCATTGTTTGAGATCTGCTGTGGGAGGGCAAGCCACCTCGTATCGCAACACACAAACTTACACTAGGATGGTTTGACGGGGGCATCGGGTTCCTGGATATCAGGAGGTACTATTGGGCCTCGCAACTTGTAGCAATTAACCAATGCATGTATAGACTGCAGGATGACCCGGCTTTTCGGATCGACAGTTGGCTCCTTCCGGGGGGTGGGTTAGAGGGTGCGTTATACGCACAATCTTTGAGGCCTGTCCTGACCAACCCGACCGGGCACACGGTGCATGTATGGAGGGTGGCTAATAGGAGTCTGGGCTGGGAGGGTAAACTCACACAGGCCACGCCTCTTTGGTACTGTGAACAACTGGGTCGTTTGATTCGTTCGAAGGGCTTCGATAGATGGGACCTTATAGGTATTTACAAGGTTGGTGACCTCTGGAAGTTGGGTGAGGTGGTTCACTTTTCCCGACTTCAGCAGGAGTACAAACTAGCCCAGTCTGAATATTTTAGATACCTTCAAATTAGACATGCCCTGCTTGTGGTTCTCCCCAGGGGTGGCGCTCTCCTTCAGTCCTCCCCACTTGAGGACATGATCCCTTATTTACAAAAAGCTAATTAACAATGTGGCGGATCCCCTGATACGCTTGCGAGCCAAATGGGATCACGATGTTGCAGGTCTAGATGATGAGGAGTGGTGGGCGGCGGTGGCCTCCCCTCGTGAGGTGGCCATTTCGTCTCGGCTCTGCCTGGTCCAGTTAAAACTTCTTCATAGATCCTACTTGTCAGGGCCTCTGCTGGTTAGCATGGGTTATACCCTGGATGGTGGCTTTGTGCGACAGTGTGGGCAGGAGGGCACTTTTATTCACACTCTCTGGAAGTGCGAAGTGATCCAGAGGTACTTGGAAAGGGTGGTGCGCCAAATGGAGGGAGCGTTGGGGCAACAGATCCACTGTAATATTAAGTTGGCATCGCTAAATTTCTGTGACCCTATGGATTTGAACTCCAGGGAGTGCATATGGGTCACATTGGGGCTTATGATTGCTAAAAGCAACATTGCACGGCTGTGGAGGGCTCAGAGCCCACAGAAGGTAGTAGATTGGGCCGACGAAATGGATTGGTGCATGGTGACTGAAAAATCCATTTCCGAAGCCAGGGGGTTCCCGAACAAATGGACGCAAATATGGGGGCAGTGGAACATTTACAGGGGGGAGATTTGTGAACCACCAAGGTTCAGAGAAGTATTACTGGTGGGATTTGACATTGCACGATGGGTACACTCCGGGGAACCATTCAATGTGTAACCTACAATGATAAGTTGCTTACTATTGCTTTACCTATGTAACATGCCTTCTTTTCAATAAAAAGAGTTACAAAAAAAAGAAAATTGCTGACGGCAGGAGGCTGAAGAGGAAAATTGGTATGGAGAGTGGATCAAAATAAGGTTGTGTTTTAGCACCACACCTCTTCGTCCTTTTTATGGCTGATCTCTCGCCAATGCTAGATCAGGCTATTTCGCATCCCCCACACCTGACTATATTGCCCATCACACATCTATCCTATGCTGACGATATATTACTATTTAGCTATACAAAAGTAGTCCTTCAGAAAGTGATTAATGTATTGGAACACTGTGCCAAGGCAAATATGCTAGAAATAAACACAACTAAAACAAAAGTGATGACTATAAGTCGTCGCGCCAGGAAACAACGGTCGTTCAAACTCGGCAAAATAAAATCTGGAAGCAGTCAGCTAATACAAGTACCTAGGGGTACATATAGATAATCAACTTAGCTTTCAAATTCACAACGAGCACCTACTAAAAAAAAGAAATGGCCTAAAATGTGCCTTCTGTTCAATCGCAAAGATGCGAAAAGGCCCAACGTTTGCCCCACTACTAGCAGTCATCAACACAAAAATTATGTCAACTGTGGCCTACGCAATTGAAGTGTAGCACGGGAAAGATGCAGCAACTAGGAAAGTCTTCAAAACAGTAGTCGCCATACCTCGGAACTCCTCACCGGCGCAGGTCCAGTTGGAGTTTGGACTGCAACAGCAGCATATACAAAGAAGATATGCAGGCCCGGACTGGTGAATCCGGGCACCGGGCAATCTCCCGGTAGGCTGGATGGGGTGGGGGCCGGTTTTGTGACAGGGGGCCGGTTCTGTTGTTGGGGCCGATTTGGACCGACGGAGTCACGGTCGGTCCAAATCGGCCCCAACAACAGAACACAGTGCTTACAGTTGCCTGTCTGACTGAGGCCTGGTGTGAGCAGGACAAGGATTCTCTGCTGCGGTGCTCCGACGCGTGTGCAGGCAGGCTACCAGGCTATTATGATCAGCCGCCACCCGCCGCCTTACTCATTATAATTTTATTAAACCCCCATCCTCCCCCCCCACACCACCTGACCTGTCACACTGCGCACGTCTACAGCATCATCATGGTCCGGTGACGTGAAGTGACGTGACGTGGCTCTGAGGCGAGGTCGAGGCAGGCATTCAGAGGCCAGAGGGAGACAGTCAGCAATAGGGAAAGAGAACGGCACCCCGTGATTTAATTCCCCCAGTCTGCAGGTGAGTGCTATTTGTTCCTGGCCAGATCTTATTTATGGGTGACTGGTGGCAGTGCTGGCGCTGTCTGGGGCCGGGGGACGGGGGCGTCTCAACTGGGCCGGGGCTAGAATCAAAAGCAAAAGGGCCGGGGCCTAAGGAAGGGGCAAGAAGGGCCTAGGCCCCGGCCGGTTCAGCAGAGCAGTGACTTTTGTTTGTTGTGTGTCAGTAGTAGCAGGGAGCGAGGTGGTGGCTGGGCTGGCCTATTTCTCACCACCTCTTTCCTCCTTTCGTTTATTTGTTTCACTGTGAAATGGATCCAAAAATACTTTTGCTGCAAATGTTGTCTTTTTCTGACTTTATTCTATTCCAAAGTACAGACTCAGGAGTGAGAGAAATAAAAGGTTCAACTATGAAACATAAATAAATAACTAAATAAAGCGAGACAGTATTCACAAAGCAGCCAGATTGATTTTATTCACACCCAAACACATTAGCGCCCCTATACAGAGTTTGCCAGTGAAGTGCTGCTTTTGTTTTATCTTTTCTTTAAACAGCATTGTTTTCCCTGAATGAGGAAGTGCAAGACTCCTGGAGATACTGCAATGCCGGATTGATGGGTGGATTTGAAAACAAAATGCGTACTGCGGCTCGGTGGTCATGGATGTGGTCTTTTTAAACCACACTGCTTGCGTTTTGTAAGGCTATAAGCAATGGACATTGAAGCAGGTCCCTTCCGGGCCCTGTAGTCATGTCCTTAAATTTTCAGGCACAAGCACACACTGATTTCTGAATAGTGAGTGTAAATGCTTTAAGTTATCCATGTTGTTCCTGCTTACATTTTACATGCTTTACTTAATCTTGCATTCCCTATGGGTGTTTGCTTTTTTCTGGATGGTGTTACTTTTTTTAGGCAGCATATATTGCTCTTGTCTAGTGCGTACTTTGAACTGAGTCACATCCAGGTATTTATAGCAGGGCACAATTAGGTTGTAGCTGAAGGCAGTGCGAGTTTCTCTCAGTGGGGGAGAGGATGTGGCACTATGGTCAGAGCTTGTGGATTTAGAACTGAGGAACCAGGTTCAGCCTTCATGACCAGTCTCCCAGACCACTCTCCTGAGGGAGCACATTCCCATGCTAGGCCTAAGAAGGCCCCACAAGGCCATAGAAGCCCCGGTGTCTGTGGTACTGAAAATTCTGGACCAGTGTTATAAACATCGTAGTATCATGACGATTTTGGTATCAGCAGACCGAGAATGATTAGAATACTATGCACAAGTATTTTCGTCATATTCGGGTGACGAAATCACCCTGAAATCAGAGTTTCCGTCCTGAACCCTCGGTTTCCATTTCAACGGCAGCCATTTTGTGATTGCCCTCACATAGGCCAATGACTAAGGCCGAAAACGAGTCTGAAGGACATGTACACCTTTGCTGACTCCTCTGTGACCTGGGCAAGCTGACTCCACTGCCTGAAGCCAAACCTGTTCGTCCAGTTCCTTTCCCAGTGGCCGAATGAGATTAGTATCAAGGCACAACATATCATAAAACCTTTCATCACATCCAAACCATGCCTAATCTTACACACACCTGTCCCTGTTTCTTTCTTTATGACTTGCTTTACGAGGAGGAGGTGCCCGTTTTTATTGGGGGTCCGTCGATATCTGATGAAAGTACTGAGCCTTGCTGGGTAATTGATTGAGGGCTGGACAAACTGAAATATGGGCTTGTCATCATGACTCTGCTTTTTCTTTGTAGTGAAAATATGAGAATGGTCAACTGTAAAATAAGGAATGTTTGCCTAAAGCATAATATTTTGTATAAAAAGAGAAGGCTGGCTTTGTAAGGTTGAGCAGTCTCCTGAGAATATACACCGTGTTGTACTTCTAGGATACCTGTTACTGGTTGCAGCCAATAAATACGATCTTTGACTTCACCAAGACTCTGGGTTTCTGTAGTCTGAAACAGGAAGAACTCGAAGTCTTAGGGTGTGTTCCCTGGCACCGCTGGGTTCTGAAAAACCCAGTACTTCAGTTGGTGACCAACGTGGGGCGATTTCAGCGGTACCGGTCCAAGCCAGAGGTTCGTGAGGAGCTTCGTGTGAAAATTCTGGAGGAAGGCCGCCACTTCATCGACCCCTGTATGTCGACGTGGTCCGAAAGTCTTTGCTGCGAGGTTCCCCGCTTCCCGACGGCTACGAAGGACTGCTGCCCTGACTATCGCCCTGTTTTGGACCCTTGACGATTGGTAGAGCGAAACGATAGACGAGTCTTCTGGTGACGTCATCGATACCTCAGTTAAGTATAAGTGGAGCGTCTCCCAGTCCTTAGTTTGGTTCTTAGTTTGGTATCCCCTTGGGATCTTTGATTTGGAACTTGCAAGTACCAAAGCCGAGGGACTCGTGTATTCACGAGACTATCGTATTCGATAATCCTTTGAAGTTTGAAGCTAGACTAGAGAGCGAAGATGCCTGGTCTTAGCAGACTTGGAAATTTGTTTTGTCTTGGTTGTAATAGGGATTCCCGATTGGAGGACTCGTGTCCGGTTCCTGCGATTGGAACTCCAACCTATGAACTATATGTGAAACATGGCGTAGGCCCCATCACATATAATGAAGTATGGATCCGATACACCAGGAAAGATGGTGCTTTAAAATGGCCCCAATATGGTAGTTTTGACACAGAGATTCTGGATAATCTGGAGGTTAAACTTTTTAAGAAGAAAGCCCGGCCGGTGATGTTTGACTCTTTCCGCCTATGGCGTAAGGAAGCCAAACAGAAGGAAATTAAATTAGCAAAGAGAAATAAGAGAGAAAAGGGTATCTCGATAATGCAAGCTGCTATGCAGTTTAAAGATAATGAAGAAGAACAGATGAGTGAGCAGTTGCACAGGCAACATAAAATGGTGATCGATAAATGTTATCCAGTTTTGCCGCTTCTTCAGCAAGATGCAGCAAAAGAAATTGAGAAAGATCCTTTAATGTCACACTTGTTGAGTTCGCCACCCCCTTATGTGCAGAGTGCTACAGCACCTCCGCAACCTTTAGTTGTGCAACCTCCGATTATTGTGCCTCAGGTTCTTCCACAGCCGCCAGCTCCTCTTCAGTTGGCTCCTACTCCTATGGCACAGCCCCCTCAAGGGCCGCCGGCTTTGCTACCTACTTCATCTGTACTTCCTACGACTTTGTCTACTACATCGACTGCCTTCTCTGGTGTTCCTCCTGATACTGCCTCTGCATCTGCATCTGCATCTGCGCCTGCCTTGCCTCCCTCTGTTTTTCCTCCTGTTCTTTCGTCAACTTTTCCTTCTGTCCGACAGAGAATGACTGATACTGTTGCTAGCCTTATATTTCCTCTCTTTGGGTCATCTGGTTTGACCCCTGACTCGGGGCGTAAGCAGTCGCGTAGTCAACTGCCTGATTCTCGAGAGAGAGAAGCGTTTGACCATATGGCGCGTAAATGGGTTACTTACCCTTTTAGATATGATGTGGAGTCTGTTATGGATGTCTTCCGTCAATGGGAAGCACCGAAACAAAGATACGTTTTTGAGAAAATGTGTGCTTTCCTTTGTGAGGAATTGGAGGAAGATGATTTGGAAACAAATCCGCCCGAGTTGTGCCGTGTACGGTTTGAGTTTTCAAAGGGCACGATTGTGGGTTCCGATGTAGAGAAAGCAGTTGCGACGTTGTTGTCCTTTAGAAATAAGGATCCTTCTCAGTCACTGTTTGAACAGGACTCCTCTGTTAGGAAAAAAGTGCGACAGTACCCAATGAGAGAAGTCCCTCCGGTATGGAAGGACGCCGTTGCGGCTGATGCCGTTAATCAAATTGATGCTGTTCCAGCTCATTTTCAACGTGTTTGGGTACATGTTCCTTGGAAGCGAGCTGAAGTTTTAGCCCTTAAGCAGACTTTGCCTGACCCCCGTAAAAACCCTGCAGGGTATTATAAGGAATTATCACAGACTGCAGACTCATGCATTATGAATTTAGCCGACATAGACATGTTATTTGGGAATGTTGTTCCACAGCCTTTGTGGGGATTGATTCGCCATACAGATCATGCGCAAGAGTTAGGTGACTCATGGGCTAACATTAGTACTGCAAATGATAGACAAGTTGGTGGTGCCAAGCCTGAGCCTTTGGTAGCAGAACTTCCTGCTAGGATCATTACTTACATGAAAACTTTAATGCCTGTGATGCATGTGAATTGGGACAAATTGTCTGCGTGTAAGCAGAAGAAAGATGAAACAGTGTCTGATTTCTTCACCAGGTTTGAGGAAACGTTTATCGACCACAGTGGTCAAGATATGAGTACAGAAGGAGGTCAACGGTTGTTCGTTGACAAGTTTGTGCACAATTTGCTTCCCGAGCTGTGTAAGAAATTGAAAGATTCAGAGAGTTCTTGGGCCGTTTCCTCTTCAGCACAAATATTGGCTACTGCACAGTACTACGAAAATAGGGATAAAGATGAGAAGGATAGAGCAGACAAGAGAACTACAGAATTAAAGACGAAGGTTCTTTTACAACAGGCGTATCCGCCACGTGGTGGTCAGAGTAACTATCAGCAACCTCAACAGTTTCAGAGAAACTCGCAAAGGTTCGAGTTTTCTCAACCACGTGTTCCTGTAGGTCCCAATCAGTGCAAAAATATCAGGGTGGGGAAATGGACCACTTGTCCTGTGTACCAGGGTCTTTTAGTTTACGTGGTTGGGCATCCTTAAAAAACCCTCATATACGTACACTGGCGTCAGGCGGTATATCTTGATTCTCCGCCGTAGTGTATCGTGATAGCATGATCATTGGGCTTTTTATTGTCCAAATGCTAACCTCCCCATGGAGGAAGACCAACTGGTTGTGCAGTAGTGGTCAGAAATAACGGAACGAGGGCGTGCTCGTGCTCTGTGAACTGTGGTGTTAAAATTACTAAAGTCAAATCCCGTGTCCTTTATTCTTGGGGTACTTGACTGAGGGAAATAAAAAATGGTGTTCGTGCATGTGGATAAACTTGATTATTAGTTTAATGCACTGGTATCAATCTAGTGTTATCTGGTCAACATGTTTCAGCCCCATGCAGGGTCTAGAGGCTTTCGTCAGGACCGGAAGGAGAAATGGAGGGCTTAATTGAGCTCTCCACTATTATTCTGGGGGTGGGGAGAAGTACTCACCACCTTCGATTTAAGGAGGTCAGACCGGTTGTATCTGCTCCTTATTTCGCAAGTTGGACATCTTCATTCAGGGTGTCAGTCAGTTAGGTGAGTGCCAATTGCGGCTACTCTGGCAGAATAGCTTGTTCTGACTCTGACGTTCCCCTGGACGCCAGTGTACGTATATGAGGGTTTTTTAAGGATGCCCAACCACGTAAACTAAAAGACCCTGGTACACAGGACAAGTGGTCCATTTCCCCACCCTGATATTTTTGTACTAACCTCTGGAAGCCGAATGGACCTCTGCTTCTTTTTCCCTCCCCCCTATTGATATATTACGGTCCCAATCAGTGCTCATATTGTAAAGAAGAGGGTCATTTCAAGTATAGTTGTCCTATTTTGTTACAGCGTACGAATGGTGCTTCTGGCGCAAGAGGTCGAGGTGTTCAACAAGCCCCTAGAGGTAGAGGACATGGAAGTGTCCCCCAGAACGCGCGTTCCTTACCGTCTCAGAATTCAATGAATAGTTTTGACCAGCAAAATAACGCGTCTGGTAGGACGGCTCAGTACTATGCTGACGACTACTATGCAGAAGATGAGAATATGGAAGGTAATGATTGCTAGGACAGCCATAGACAAAGAGAGGGAGTTGTTTCAGTTCCAGTAGATCAGAGTGGACCTTATGTTAAGGTGATTACATCAGGTGTGTCAGAGCCTTTTCTGTTGGATACTGGTGCTACAAAGAGTTCTATTATGCACTCAAAACTCCCTGGCGCACCTTTGTCTGGCGAGATGAATGTCTCAGTAGGTTTTTCTGGCGCCCCGGTTAGGAACCCGATTTCCAGTCCTATGTCCCTTTCTGTTGGACCTTGTGAATTGGAAGCACCCCTTATTCTGACGACAGGTTTTGGTGAAAACTTGTTAGGATTGGATTTGTTGAAAAGATTGTATGCGACATTATATTGTTCTCCTTCGGGAGTACAACTTACACTGGGTAGGAAAGTGATCTCTCCAATATATTTGTCGAAGGATAAACTTCCGACCGAATTGTCGTTTCTTCCTGGTATTCTTTGGGCCACTGGTCCTAATGATGTGGGTCTTTTGGAAATACCACCATATGTTGTGACATTGAAAGCCAATGTTAAATTGCCACGCATTCCCCAATACAAGATCTCTAGTGAAGGTGAAAAGGCGTTGCTAGCGATCATTTATGATTTGATTGACAAAGATGTAATTGAAGAGACAAGAGGCAACATTTGTAATAGTCCTGTTCTGCCTGTTTTGAAACGTACTGACCCTTCTCAGCCACCTGTTTACAGGTTCGTGATTGATCTTAGAGAGGTCAATAAAATAGTTGTGCCACAGTTCCCAGTTGTTCCTGATATCACTGCCCTATTGACTATGATTCCAGCTTCCGCCACCTGGTTCTCGGTGATTGACTTGAAGAATGCTTTCTTCAGCATCTCGATTGCCGAGGAGAGCAGAGATATTTTTGGCTTCAGTTTAGTAAAGCCGAAGCTTCCGCTTCAAACGCGCTCCTCAAGGCTACTGTGAAAGTCCATCAATATATAGTCAAGCTTTAAAAACACAGCTTGATGCAATTGTTTTACCTGATGGCGCTACCCTTATTCAATACGTCGATGATTTGCTAATCGCTGCAGATACTGAGGAAATTTGTAAAGAAGCCACCTTGTCGTTGTTGCGTCATTTGTCTGATTTACATCACAAAGTGTCACTTTCAAAACTGCAATATTGTCGACAAGAAGTGACCTACTTAGGTCATCTCTTATCGAAGGAGGGAAGGAAACTGACCCCAGAAAGAATTCAGGCAATTGCAAAATTGAGTGTGCCAAGGGCACAGAGAGAAGTACGTGCTTTCTTGGGCATTACATCATACTGCAGACAATGGTTACCGAATTTTTCTTTGCTGGCCAAACCTTTGGTAGCATTGACCTGTAAAGATACACCGAATCCCGTTCCGTGGTCTGAAGATTGTCAGACAAGTTTTTCCGAATTGCGTAATGCATTGTGTTCGGCTCCTGTGTTGGGTACCCCCGACTACAGTAAGCCCTTTACACTGTATGTCCATGAGAAAGAGGGTTGTGCATTGTCAGTGCTGACACAGTCTTTTGGAGACAAGCAGCGTCCATGCGCGTATTTTTCATCGACTTTGGATCCGGTAGCTAAAGCATTGCCGAGTTGCTTGAGAGCCACAGCGGCAGCAGCTGTTTCTATTCGACAGTCTGCTGGGTTAGTGATGAATAATATGTTGATTGTGATGGTTCCACATGCAGTGGACACGTTGTTGAACAGGACCAAGACACAGCACTTAACTAGTGCGCGATTGTCAGGTTACGAGTTGACACTGTTAGCGAGTCATGTGCACATAAAAAGGTGCAATACGTTGAATCCAGCCACGTTATTGCCGATTTCAGTAGAGACAGATGATGTTGAACAGCATGATTGTTTTCTCAGGACAGAAGAAGAAACGAAAGGGAGAGTAGATCTTAAAGATACTCCTCTTGTAAAGTGTGATGGTACCTTATGGGTGGATGGTTCATGCTTCAAGCTTCCGAATGGTGATACGACTGCAGCATATGCTGTCACGACTTTGCATACGATTGTTGAAGCTGCACGTATACCACATAATTCAGCTCAAGCAGCAGAGTTGATTGCACTTACGAGAGCGTGTGTGTCATCGAAAGGAATGAAGGTGACCATATATACCGACAGCCAGTATGCGTTTGGTGTAGCTCATAGTTTTGGACGATTGTGGAAAGAACGTGGGTTCCTGACTTCGCATGGAACTAAGATTCAGCATGGTCAGTTGGTGAATGAGCTTCTTGAGTCACTGACCTTGCCGCTACAAGTTGCGATTGTGAAATGCAGTGCACACAAGAAGGTTACTGATGATGTTGGTCGTGGCAATGCATTTGCTGGCGAAATCGCAAAAGAAACAGCAAAAGATGTGATGAATCGAATGTATGTTGCAGGCCCTGCAAGATGGGTTGGTGACGTTGGAATGTGTGAAGATACGATAGAGAGTGTGAAGTCTCTTCAAGCTGAAGCTTCAGAGAAAGAGTTGAGTGTGTGGAGAGAAAGTACGGGTAAATTGGATGAAAATGGTTGTTGGGTTGACTTGTCAGAACATCAGCGATGGTTGTTACCCGATGCGTATGTGCTTGCAGTGGTAACAATGGCTCATGGAATAGCCCATATCAGTATGAAAGGGATTTGTAAGTTGTTGGCTCCAGTATGGTAAAATGCTGGAATTCCTAAATGTTCAGAGAATGTGGTCAAGAATTGCATGGTGTGTCTAAAATACAATCCTGGTAGGGGAACCCCAACTCCAGCTGGTCATTTTGCGCCTCCAAAGTATCCGTTCGAGGTTTTGCAGCTAGATTTCATCCACATGGAAAGGTGCAACAAATTGAAATACGTACTCGTTGTTGTTTGTGCCTTTTCAAGATGGATAGAAGCATATCCCTTAAAAGACAACACTGCCTTATCCACAGCTAAAGCCCTTGTCAAAGAATTCTTCCCTAGGTTTGGAATGCCGAGAATGGTCTGGAGTGATAATGGGAGTGAATTTGTGGGTCGAGTGATGAAAAAAGTATGTGAGGGGCTAGGTATCCAGCAAAAATTCCACGCTGCAAATCACCCCCAATCAGCTGGACTAGTAGAGTGCTATAATGGCACGCTAAAAGTTAAATTGGCAAAGATACAAGCGAGCTCTGGTCTTAAATGGCCTTTAGCACTCCTATCAACAAGAATGACTGTGCATTCGCGAGTGGGACTTAGTCCCTATGAAATTGTGTTCGGCCGCCCGGCCAACATATGGGGAGTGCAAAGGCCGACAAAATTCAGTGAGATCGAACACCCTGTACTGCTTGATTATTTGTATGAATTGACGGCTAAATTGCGTGTTTCACACCAACAGGTTCACGATACTCTGCCTCAGGTCTCTGAAGCTCCAGGACATCTTATCGATCCTGGAATATGGGTGCTGGTCAAAAACTTTCAGCGGACAAAGAATGACCAGCCCCGTTGGACCGGCCCCTACCTCGTCCTGTTATGTTATGTTATGTTAAATGTATTTCTAGAGCGCACGTACACCCAAAGGTTTCATGGCGCTGAAGCAATGATGTACTAGAGGAGAGGGTTACTGGTAGGCTTGTGTGAATAGAAAAGTTTTAAGAAGGGATCTGAAATGAGGCAGGGATAGTTCAAGTCTAAGATCCGGCGGGAGGGAGTTCCACATCTGTGGTGCCAGAAAAGAAAAAGTAAGTCCACCGTGTTTTTTCCGATTGAAACGAGAAGAAGTAAGAAGGTTAGATTGAGACGAGCGGAGTGTGCGAATGGGAGAATAACGGGAGATTAAGGAAGAAATTAAAGCAGGTGCCTTGCAGGTGAGGGCTTTAAAGATAATACAGCCCAGTTTAAACAGACAGCGTTTGGCAACTGGGAGCCAATGGAGGAGTTTCAGCAGTGGACGAATGTGTTGGGTACAAGGTTGGTGAGTGATGAGGCGGGCGGCCTGATTCTGTACCAGCTGAAGACGATGGAGTTGATAGAGAGGGATGCCAACATAAAGGGAGTTGGCATAATCTATTTGTGAGATGACCAGGGCCATGAGTACCACAGTGAGGGCCTCGGAGGTGAAAAATCTAGCGATCTTCCGAATTCTGCGTAAATGGAAGAAGCATGAGAATGTGACTGCCCCAATCTGGGGTGTCATGGACAGGTCACTGCTGATAATCACTCCAAGGCTTTTAACCGATTTGGAAGGTGAAGGAGGATTACCTAGCGAGAGGGGCCAAAAGCTGTTATTCCAGGGATTGGAGGGGCCGGTCAACACCAACTCGGTCTTATCTGGGTTGAGCTTGAGTTGACTGATATTCATCCAGTCCCTGATAAAACATAGAATAGCCTGAAAGCTGGAGATAGACGCGGCAGAGGGTTTGATATTAAAGACAAGTTGAAGATCGTCCGCATAGTTGAAGCAGACTACTTCAGAATTGCGGAGCGAGTGAATAAGAGGAACCATGTAAAGGTTGAAGAGTAGGGGTGAGAGAGACGAGCCCTGGGGGACGCCGCAAGTAAGTGGAGTCTTTTTTGCGAGAAAAGCGGACAGGCATACGGCCTGCGAGCGCTCTCCCAAAAGGAGGAGATCCATTTTAGGGCCATGCCCTGAATGCCGGCATCTCTGACACGGTCGATCAAAAGATTATGATCGACCGTGTCAAAAGCGGCCGAGAGATCTAAGAGAACAAGGGCTTGGGAGAGATTGTGATCCGCCCCCTACGGAGCTCGTTCATCACGGCAAGTATGACCTGCTCGGTGGAATGTGCAGGTCTAAAACCGGCCTGATGGGGGTCTAGAAAGAATGAGCATTCAATAAAGGAACTAAGGCATTGTGTAACATGAGCCTCCAGGATCTTGCTCAAATAGGGGAGGAGGGAAATGGGTCGATAATTGGTGAGATTAGTGGGATCGGCCTGAGGTTTCTTCAAGATGGGGAGGATCTCTGCTACTTTGAAGGAGGCGGGGACGACTCCTGTTTTTAAAGAGTTATTAAGGAACGCAAGCGGGAGGTCAGGACAGGTGAGGAAAGCTTCTGAGAGGAATGGGGGAGGGCAGGGATCCGAGGGAGAGCCCGAGCTGACCTTTTTTAGAAGTAGAAGGAAGTTTTCCTTAGAGATCGGAGGAATTTGATCGAGGGACTGGGTGTTTATAGGAGAAGACCCCAAGACCAAACGAGAGGGAGGCAGAGGAATACTTTGTTTGATAGTGGAAATTTTCTCGATAAAAAAGTTATTGAGGGCGTCGCAGAGGTCCTGAGTGGGTGCTGGTTTGAGGGTCACCCTATCAGGTAAAGATAGTTCATTAACAATATGGAAAATATCTTTGGTTTTGGTTAATGTGTTCGTAATTTTGTGTGAAAAATAGGCGGATTTAGCTGCGGAAATAGCTTTTTTATAGTCAGTTAGCAGCTTGATGAAAATGTCTTTAGTGCTAGGAGAGTAATTACGTCTCCACCTGCGTTCTGCCTGTCTAAGAGAGAGTTTCTGCATTTTTAGGTCTTCTGTAAACCACCGCTGCGCGTCGTGAGGTCGCTTGACTATGGAGAACTTGCGGGGGGCGACGATGTTGCTGGCAGCACAGAGCCAGTTGTGGATGGCGGTTTCTTGGCCATTGAGACAGTCAGTGACCGTGGGCAGGGAGGCGGAAAGTAAGGAGCAGAACTTCTCTTTGTTAACACGACTCCAATTCCTAGTTAAGATTTTTCCCGGGATAGGAGGTTTGACTAGGCGGGGCAGATCTAAAGAAAATTGAATGGAGTAGTGATCCGACCAGGGACAGGGAGAGATAGATAAAGGGGAGATGGATAAGTTAGCTGTCCATAACTGGTCGAGAAGGTGTCCTTTAATGTGGGTAGCAGTGTGAACATGCTGAGTGCAATTTAGGCCCCTGAGGAGATCAGTGAATTCGCGGGAATGCGAGGTTTCATTGGGATCAGAGGGCCAGTAATTAAAATCACCTATTATCATTAAATTGGGGCTGTTTATTAGAAGGTGAGAGATGAGGTCACCAGCTAACTGGGGAAAAAAGGGCATAATGTGGGGAGGTCGGTAAAACAGGGCGCAAACCAGAGAAGCTAGAGGGGAGTCGAGTTTGATAATGAGACTCTCAGTAGAGGGAATAACAGTGGCAGTAAGGGCAGTGAACTGTAACTGGTGGTGGATGATGGCAGCCACACCACCTCCATGATGCCCGACAGGTCTGTTAGTCTGTAGGATGTAGTAACCAGTGGGAATAGCTGCCAGGATGTCTGGGAGAGAGTCATCTGTAAGCCAGGTTTCGGAGAGGAGGAGAACATCAGGTTTTAAAGTGTCAAGGAGATAGAAGATTTCTGATTGATGTTTTGGGAGGGATCGGGTATTTAGATAATAAAAGTTCAACTTATGTTTGATGGGGTGAGGAAGGTTAGGGATGTTAGGCGGGGGAAGAGAGAGGCCTTTACTGGACAGTGGGAGAGGAGTGAGAGGACCAGAAAACAAGATACCACAAGAGGAAAGCTGTTGTTTTAAAGATGGCTTAATGGGCCAAGAGTAGCGGAGAGTGCATAATTCACTAGAGGAGTATTTTAGAAAATGAGCGGCGGGACCTGGCCCTAGTCCCGGTCGGTCGCGGCCTGGCGCAGACGGGCTTGCCTTTAGCGCGCCTTCGGCGCGCTGGCGGCGCGCCCGCTGCGCGCGTCCGCTGCGCGCTTGCGCAGGCATCAAGATTTTATGCTCAACTGACTTTCGGCGACTAGTGCGCGAGTTGTACCCCTCATCCAAGATGGCGGCCCCGCTGGTAGGTGTCGAGTCCTGCCGCCGGCAAAGCGCCACGGGTTCGGGCAAGGCAGAAACGATGTATGCGGGGCGGGCACTGGAAACAGGTAAGGGTAGTAGCTAGGAGCGGCGCACAATTAAAAGCAGAGTGCAAACAAAGTGCAAAGTAAAATGACACGCAAAGTATTACAGATAAGTTTTAAAAGGAGAACGCTTCCCGGCTTCCGCCTCAGGAAGTACAGCAAATGCAGCGCGCTTGCGCAGGCATCAAGATTTTATGCTCAACTGGCTCTCAGCGACTAGTGCGCGAGTTGTACCCCTCACCCAAGATGGCGGCCCCGCTGGTAGGTGTCGAGTCCTGCCACCGGCAAAGCGCGACGGGTTCGGGCAAGGCAGAAACGATGTATGCGGGGCGGGCACTGGAAACAGGTAAGGGTAGTAGCTAGGAGCGGCGCACAATTAAAAGCAGAGTGCAAACAAAGTGCAAAGTAAAATGACACGCAAAGTATTACAGATAAGTTTTAAAAGGAGAACGCTTCCCGGCTTCCACCTCAGGAAGTACAGCAAATGCAGCGCGCTTGCGCAGGCATCAAGATTTTATGCTCAACTGGCTCTCGGCGACTAGTGCGCGAGTTGTACCCCTCACCCAAGATGGCGGCCCCGCTGGTAGGTGTCGAGTCCTGCCGCCGGCAAAGCGCGACGGGTTCGGGCAAGGCAGAAACGATGTATGCGGGGCAGGCACTGGAAACAGGTAAGGGTAGTAGCTAGGAGCGGCGCACAATTAAAAGCAGAGTGCAAACAAAGTGCAAAGTAAAATGACACGCAAAGTATTACAGATAAGTTTTAAAAGGAGAACGCTTCCCGGCTTCCGCCTCAGGAAGTACAGCAAATGCAGCGCGCTTGCGCAGGCAACAAGATTTTATGCTCAACTGGCTCTCGGCGACTAGTGCGCGAGTTGTACCCCTCACCCAAGATGGCGGCCCCGCTGGTAGGTGTCGAGTCCTGCCGCCGGCAAAGCACGACGGGTTCGGGCAAGGCAGAAACGATGTATGCGGGGCGGGCACTGGAAACAGGTAAGGGTAGTAGCTAGGAGCGGCGCACAATTAAAAGCAGAGTGCAAACAAAGTGCAAAGTAAAATGACACGCAAAGTATTACAGATAAGTTTTAAAAGGAGAACGCTTCCCGGCTTCCGCCTCAGGAAGTACAGCAAGTCCTTCTCTCAACAAGATCAGCTGTTCGAGTGGAAGGGAAAAAGAACTGGATCCATGGCGTACACTGCAAGAGGGTCCCTTTGCCTCTACCGTACGACCGGTGGGTCCAGGAGGGGATCGCTGACTCTGAGACTGAGACCGTGCCTCGTTTTCTGCCTTTTAGCGATGCACGTGTGAAAGAAACACTTTCTGAACGAGAAAGTGACAATATTTTGCAAGAAGCTGTGCCACCGTCAATTCGATTGAACACTACAGAGCCTGAACTCTTGTTCCAGAACCAGACAGTACCTGGAAAAAGCCGTTATAATTTGAGGCCGAGAACTATGGACAAATAAAAAATTATTTTTCTTTGCTATTTTTGAAAGTGCAGCTCTCTCATCTGAGAAACTTTCTTATTTTTGTTTTTCGAACCGCCATCCGGGTTCAGCTGTAGGGTCGTGGTTGCCCAAGTCTTTGGAGTGCAGCTGAAGACGTTAGGTCGACAGTTCTGGTCGGTCTAAGGGAGTTGCCCTGGACTGACAGAAGCATTCCTTAGCATAGAACACCCTACCACCGCGAGCAGCAATTAGAGAGGATGGAGTTTTTCGAGAATGAGAGACTTGCCAAACAGATGGACTTTAAAGCCAGAATGTGTATAATGATGACAAAGAAACGATTTTTGATATTATGTATTTTCATCTTGCTTAGTGTAATGACGTTTTTAATAGGATATGTTTTATTCTCTTTTCAAGTGATATTTGCACCCACTACACAGCCCATACCTCTTTCTACTGTTTCCTCGCATTCTTTTCACCCTCTGCCTGAACACGAGTCCGCTAGAAGATTAGAATTTGTCAATAATTCATTCATTCAGCTTCTACACCAACACCAATTAGTAGTGAACACAACTAACTGTTGGGTGTGTGGTCTTATGCCGCATACTACTGATAGAGGTATCCTTTTTCTGGTCCTGCCTTTCAGCCATAATGGTTCTGTATGGGCATATAGAACGATATTCATATACGCTCATGAAGCCAACCCCCTACGGTCTGTGAAAGATAATCCTAAGAATAGTGCTCTAGTTAAGGGTATAGTAGATATGATTAGGGAAGATATTTCCTATGAGACTATCCCAAGAGATGAGACACTAGCATATATTGGATGGAACATAACAGGATATGGAGTTACTCTGAGTGAGAACCAGCGAGCAAAGAGATCCTCCCCGATTTGGATTGTACCCCATCAGGGTCACCTATGTCTGCAAGGTAATGGCAAGAATCCCAGAGCTCAGTTAGGGAAAAGTATCTGCACTGAAACATATGTTTTTGCGTCTCAGACTTCCCCTTCGTTCTTAGCAGCTAAGGGTACCTATTTCATCTGCCATAATAGAGCCTATACATGGTTGCCCCCTGACTTCTCAGGCACATGTTTTGTTTCGTTCCTGTTGCCTCCCACCTACACGGCCGCGGCAGATTACCATAAGACAAGGATAGTTAGAGGTGTCATCAGTAAAGAAGACACTACAGGACAAGAACTTGGAGATTTTGTAAAGGGTTTTCTGCCGTTTTGGGGGCCTATGGTTAACAGCAGGAACATAAGGCAATTGACAAGGGTGGTTGAATCCACGGTAGATGAAACCGCCGGTGCCCTTAGTAATTTGACTGCTGAGCTCCAGTCGGATCGCCTTATGACTCTTCAGAACAGGGTCGCATTAAACGTCATACTTGCAGACCGAGGTGGGGTATGTAAAGTGATCCAATCAAGTTGCTGTGTTTTCATTCCAGATAGCGCTCCGACAGTTTACCAGGCCATTTCCAGATTGCATAAGATCTCCGAATCTATTCACGTGGATGAAGGAGATTGGTCATTGATGGGGTGGTTCTGGGAACTGATATCCGCCTGGGGATGGAAGATTCTGATAGTCATTGGGATGATCTTAGCCATTCTTTTCCTGTTCTGTCTGTGTGTACAGTGTGCTCCTGCAATATGTGGCCTCTGTGCTACATCATGTGTAAGGAAACCTGTATCAAGAGACGAGCTAAGTAATAGGATGATGCTACAGCAACATCTCAACGACTTTATGAATATAGACCTGGACTCAGATTAGCGTGAGTATAAGTTATTGCCTATGTAAGGGCAAAAGGAGGGTCTGTGGTACTGAAAATTCTGGACCAGTGTTATAAACATCGTCGTATCATGACGATTTTGGTATCAGCAGACCGAGAATGATTAGAATACTATGCACAAGTATTTTCGTCATATTCGGGTGACGAAATCACCCTGAAATCAGAGTTTCCGTCCTGAACCCTCGGTTTCCATTTGAACGGCAGCCATTTTATGATTGCCCTCACATAGGCCAATGACTAAGGCCGAAAACGAGTCTGAAGGACATGTACACCTTTGCTGACTCCTCTGTGACCTGGGCAAGCTGACTCCACTGCCTGAAGCCAAACCTGTTCGGCCAGTTCCTTTCCCAGTGGCCGAATGAGATTAGTATCAAGGCACAACATATCATAAAACCTTTCATCACATCCAAACCATGCCTAATCTTACACACACCTGTCCCTGTTTCTTTCTTTATGACTTGCGTTACGAGGAGGAGGTGCCCGTTTTTATTGGGGGTCCGTCGATATCTGATGAAAGTACTGAGCCTTGCTGGGTAATTGATTGAGGGCTGGACAAACTGAAATATGGGCTTGTCATCATGACTCTGCTTTTTCTTTGTAGTGAAAATATGTGAATGGTCAACTGTAAAATAAGGAATGTTTGCCTAAAGCATAATATTTTGTATAAAAAGAGAAGGCTGGCTTTGTAAGGTTGAGCAGTCTCCTGAGAATATACACCGTGTTGTACTTCTAGGATACCTGTTACTGGTTGCAGCCAATAAATACGATCTTTGACTTCACCAAGAAGACTCTGGGTTTCTGTAGTCTGAAACAGGAAGGACTTGAAGTCTTAGGGTGTGTTCCCTGGCACCGCTGGGTTCTGAAAAACCCAGTACTTCAGTGTCTTAGCACCAGCAGGTTTACCCTAGTGGGGGCAAGTGTGGATTAACCTTGGAGGCCTGTCCACCACAATCCATACTGAAGTTCACCTCTAGTCTTGCGGACAGGCTTATAAAGTAGCACACCCTAGAGCAACAGTGACTCTGTCACTGAGGTCACAGGACCCTTGAGAAGTGCCAGCTCTAGGGTGGTGCGACCGGTGTTTTGCACCGGGTGCTGACTTTGGGTGGCAAGTATATTATGGTTTTAAAAGTGCTTGCTGCCTACCTCCTGGCCTCCAGCCATTTTTGGCAACAATAGAAATGTTATGATAACTACGTTGATTAATGTTCTTCCTAGAGAGAGATCAGAGTTTTGTCTAGTGGAAGTTTTGATTCATTGAAAGGTTGCGCAGAAAGTTAATGTGCCTGCTGCAAAGAACATGTACTATGTTAAAATCCTAATATAGAATAGTGAGCTATTGTCATCTAAGAGCTGCATGCAAACTGCAAGGTACAAATTAGAGCATTATCTTTTTTCCCCAGTCTTTGATTATCCTAATGTTGCAAAAAGTGTTCATTTGGATAGAAATCAATTCTGATTATTAAAGAGAGCCCCCAACCATGGTATTACATTTTAAATTCTGAGTTTGTGTTTGTCCAGACCAATCACTATTAAACTATACTGCCCACTAGTATGGTTGGCATGTGACTTCTACACCTTTTAGTCCTTTGTCTTATGTAACATTTCCTATACAGTGATTTACACATATATAATTGATGGTCTCTGTGTAGTCTGTGTGATGTAAAGTGCTCTGAAACCCTACACTGGATTGAGTGGCGCTGTAAATCAAATTAAATGCATCTGAGAGAGAGAGTGGTTATGGAGACTTGAGGGGCACTGTTAAAGCCTGGAATTGAGGGACTCTGTGGTGGAGGTGGTCATTGGGGGGGCACCAACAAACACTGTTGCACACGGCACCACCAGCTCTAAAGCCGGCCCTGCCCTTGAGGCCAGTCTGCCTCACCCATTGGTATCGCTATTGGCCTTGTTTCAGCAGTAGTAGCTGGAACTCACCAGTGATTGGCAATACAGGATTTGCACGCACGCTAAACTAAGTTCACAAACTTCACATTCTCTCTGCTTCATGCACATGCACTTTTAAGATGTGCTGCCTGCTTCGGGGCCACTGGAATTATGCAGCAAAAGAAGACAAAATTATACCGCAGTGTTGACTACATTATGCAGCGAAAAAAGGCTGCAATGTAATGCAGTATATTTTCTGACACTTTTTATTATTTTGACATTTTTACACATGCTATCAATCTCTGGAAAGATTTTGCCTTATTAGTACCAGTGTAACATACTACAGCAGTGAGAAAGGTGATCAGTCAACCTTTGCAAAGGGCCGTCCACTTCGCAGCAGCACAAGTCACATTTTTTAGTAACTTTTGATCCGTTTGAGCTAAAAACAATTTATTAGTTAAAATTGTCAGATAATGTAGCAGATGTATTATGTGGCAAATATGGCAGAGTCATAATTATATAGAAAACTTTTGCAAACTAGGATATTTTTCCCATTCATGTTTGAACTGCTCTTGTGGAAAAAGGGAGAAGTGCTGATAACAGAATCTCCATGGATCACAGACAAATGGCTTGTGATTAAGCATATTTGGGACATTCTGTATACATACCTATGTGCATGTGCACAGTGTGGATGATAGTAACATTGTAAAAGGGCTGTGTGGTGCTTTAATTAGAAGAGTAATGTAAAGAACTGGACTAGTGATTCACTTGGAGTCATATGTAGACAAAACAATAACATAAAAGCTCAAAGTTGTGTGGTCATAAGCAGCAATAACAGACTGGGCTTGAAAAAAGAGTCCCCATAATGAACACTGTTAATTTGAAAAAAAAAATGTGCCCTCAAAGTCCAAATCCCCTTTGACAATTGAGCTTTGCGTCCTAGTCATGTCACCCGCCACTTCACCACTTTCTCCATCGATCGATCAGTACATAGTGATTGGCTTCTCCAGTGATCCCTTGCTTTGAGTGGAACTAATTTTTTCTTTTGTTATTCTTCAGGCTTCAAAAGAGTACTCTTTAAATGGTATTTCTGTTGTTGATTTGCATCTTCCAAGAACTTGCAATGTAAGAAGACTATACTAGGGACAGTCACATAGCCATAAACACGTCTGGCTCTTTAAGATGGTAGCTTCCACATGTTCCAGGGCTTTCTACTTCATGATTCGGAGCGAAACCTCTGGGAGCATCCTCTTGTTAGTAAATATCGTACAACCCCTCCCCACCCCAAGTTCTGGTTTAATGTTATCGGATGGCCTATTCATGTCTAACTGAACCTGTGCAATACTATAGACGATTGCTCCTTTCTCAAAACTGTGCTCCAACTTTCCTGAAAATGACCCTGCACCTAGAGCCCAAGTCTTTGGCAAATACTGTACAATGGTGTGCAAGCTTGTGCCCTTGTTTACAGTATTAGGCAATCAGTATTGGGGTACGGAGCAGAGGTGCTTTGCTACCGCAGGACACATGAAACTACTCCGCCACACCCCTGATGAAATTAAAGAGAAAAGCTTCTAAATCAAAATAGTCTTCACGATTGACATCAGAACATATTTCCTTCGGGCAAAAATATTAGGAAAAGGTGAAAACCTTTCTAAAGGTGGGTGCTGTGGTTCTACACATATCACCTTCGCATCTAATCCCAGTGAAAATAAATAATTCCTCTTATGAGGAATTTGATGGTACTGTGTTTCATAGTATCTCTCCAAGGAAAGAGAATGACAAACCACCCTTTAAAGTTTCTCCAGACATAAGCTTCCCTCATGTGGGAGACAGTCCTCCTTTTTCAAGATGACTGGAGGTTCCTTCAGATCTCTAGAGGGGATCAATGTTCTGCAGCCTCTGAGTGCTAACGCGATTCCTCCTGGGTGGAAGTGTGGTCAGAGAGTGAAGAAGTATTGAGAGCTAATGAACCCAAGGCTCCCCGGCCTGCTATAAAGGGACTGTCTGAACAATTAATCTAAAGGTTTTGTTTTTGTGTTCACTGATGCCACTGAAAGCAATATACAGCCCAAAAGCATGTGGCATTGGTGTTTTTTCTGCTGTGGTCGCTTTTTTGTACACATACTTGCACATTTTTATTTGCTGTTGTTTCCAATTGAAATTTTCGGAACGTGCGCCTCGTAGTTACAACTTGAGCACAACTTCTGGCACGCACAGCAAGGTATTTCACAATCTCTGACATGCAGTCCTCGTAATATTTTTATTTAAATATTAGCGAATCATGCATGTCAACCGCAACTGCACAGCAGCTCTGCATTGTTTCTATCTGTATGCACCAACATGTAGAGGCCTTCAAAAATGCACAGATTCTCAGGCATGCCAGAAGTTTTCATGGGTCCGGCGACCACAATGGGTAACCTGGTGCTCTTTAAGGTCATCATCTACTATTTACTGTGCTTTGAAAGTTGATACAATTGAATATGTAATGAAAAATGTGCTTTAAAATTCACCATTTTGGTCTGTTTTCTAAAATTTTCTTGGGGGAAGAACCCCCCCAAAACCCCCTAGTAGCGGTCGTGCACGCTCACCGCGCTCGCGCGCTACGCGCCGGACGGGGGCTGGTCTGGCAAATTTTGCCAGGGCTGCTTTCCGTTCCCAGTCCGGCCCTGAAGATATGTATCAATAAGAACATGGTACAAAATCGGAATTAACCGACAAAACATACTTACTAACCCTCTCTGGAAGGCACAAGAAGACAACCCTCAATCAGCTCATACCAAGTACCTACAATCATCATTAAAGCTAACGAACACAACAGATCTTAGGCACAAGAACTTGCCATTCTCGTCCTTTCAGCAAATATTGAAGAAAGCAGCAAGAATGCATTCACTAATGGATGACAAAAACAAGCGTGCTCATGCATGGATTGTCATGCATGGATTGTCTTGCAATCACACATGAAAACGAAACCTGCAACATACTTGAGCTTGACCTACTCCCCCTTCTTAAAAACAAAGCTGCTAGCTATATGATTCGGTTTTGCTACCATCTAATGCAGATCAACCAAGCTGGCAAAACAATGGACCAAAATCATGTGGCTTATGTGGAGCATCAAAGCAGGACTTCATTCATCTATTATGTATCTGTTCAGGTTTAAAATCATATTGACGTTTATTATTTCCAAAACCTTTTAACATTAGGGGTATCCGCCCCTGCAGATCAGCAATATTATGATGTCTCGACCCGAATGACCCACAGCTTAATTGTAACCTGGTAAAAATTCTTATTTCAGTTAAAAAAATTACTAGGGAACAGATTGATGGGGAAAACACAATAGTACTTTAATCCAATGCTGCACCAAACTGACTTTGTACCATTTTTAAACCTATGTATTATTGTGAACTTAAACCGTTTTTTAATATATATATTTATTTGGCACAGCTCATCTAGTTGTACCTGCATATTGTTATGGTTTTAATTAACTTAAAATATAAAGAATGAATCTGAATCTGAATCACTCAAGTGTAAGTTACCTTTGAGAATATCCCAGCATGTGTTTATTCTCAACATTTCTGAATGGTTAGAAAACAAACCTATAGAAATATTCAGGTTTGTTGTACGGCCTCGGACTGTCCCTACATATAGCTTCAATAGTTGTTTATTTAGGAAAAACATAAACTAATAATACTTTTTAAAACAATAGGCTCAATAAGAATAGTCTGGAAAATTCAACAGGGGTATGTTTTGATCAGGCTGAAAGGAAACGCAGAATTAAGGGTCTCACGTTTTGGTGATCGGTGCAAGAATTTGGTTTATAGAAACAAAGGGCCCGATTTTGAGTCTGGCAGCCTTGGATCGCCAGACTTGCTGTGGCGCAGCAGTGGTGTTCCTGCAGCCACCTCCTTATGAGGCTGCTTTCAGGACCTCCCACCGCTGGGCTGTCTGCGCCAGGGTGGTGCAGATCGGAGCTTCCGATTCCCCTCTACTTCCACGGACGGAGCGGTCTCACAGTCACACACGCATACACACATCACACGCTGGTGGGGCCCATTTCACCAACATTCATTCTACCACTCTTATCCTTGCCATGTATAAGGGGAAACACACCTTTCAATACCTATCCAATCTGCCTGTACTTTGAGGTCAATGGCATCTGCTTAGTTGCTTTTAAATCTAGCGAAACATTGCAAAGAATACACAATAAATTCAATAAACATGACCAGAAATAATCACCCGACACAGAAATTCAAACAGAATTATTTGTTTATCTAAAATTGTAAGAAAAGCCAATTAAATGCAAATTCATTTCTCTCATATTTACCTATTCTGTCTAAATGTCAGATCCTAAGTCAGAACCGGTCATCTGTAGAAGAATTAGAGTTTCCTGCCGTCATGTAGAGTCATCGTCCTCTCCGTCAGCATAGGGACCTCGGATCATCAGTTCGGGAAGAAGTGGCGCTAGACCTCTCTAGCCTACTATTATTTATACTAAATTTGCATTCTATAAAGTTACAATTCTTTGTTCAGAACGGATGAATGACGGAAATAATGTCATCTTGGTACATTTTCGATATTGTGCGAGATTTTCTCACACATAGATTGTCCCAAATAATGAATAGAAAAATTGAATGTCCATGACTAATTCGATACATCTACGGATGTCTCTACTGGGTAAATTTGTATCAAATGGTGGGATCATTATAAGTTCATGAAGTCAATATTTCAAAATTGCAATATCTCCATCTTCCAGGGGCACTTGGCAGATTGCCTGGACTTGTCATCATGCTCATGGCTTTTCAGTTCATCGGAGGTGCAAGGTCACAGGCAGAGCGAAGCCTTTTTGTAAAATTTCCATCTACTCGAATGCAGGCTGCGAGTGGTAGCCATCTTGTGGTAGGCCACATTTGACAACTTAAGTGAAAATAAACATAAAACAGAATTACTGCACGGAAATGATTATACAGTGTTATTCCCCTGCTAATACCCTTATGTGTGTGTATTTATCTAGCCATTTGCGACATCAAAAGCCATTAATGCATATTAATTATAAGCGCAAACATAATAACATCACATAAGCAACATCGATTTCTGTCAGTTTGCTCACCAACTTAATTCACTTATTATTTTAGCCATGCAATAGCATTCCCACGTGTAATTCTTTTGTTAATAAGGTTGGTTAGACAACCTTTGACAAACTTTTATTAATTAATAATTAATCAGTAGTATTTTTAGTTATAACATGCGAAAATGAAACAGGAATTCGGTTTTAAAGTAAAAACCCTGCTCCATCAATCCCCCCTTTGGTGATATCTAATCACCACAAAAATCAAAACCCCAAAAATCAATTTAGTTTCCCCTTTTGGAAGAATTCAAAATATCTTCTTGTTCATGTTTTAAACCCTTGTTTCCATCTCATCTTCCTTTTTAGTTTCTATATACATACTTTCTCTTAGCTCTTCTAATTCTATTTCTTGTGGATCTCTTTCTGGTTTCTTTTGTCTCCTTTTAACATTTTCTTTTGTGATTTTCTTTTTATTTCTTCTATATCTACAACACATACATCCTAATCTAAGGATCAATAATGCAACAATTACACAGGTTAATGGGAATAATATTTTACCAAATATGGTACTACCTATTTTAGCTATAAAGTTCTTAATAGTAATCATCTTATTAGCCATTCTAGTCCAGATACTTTCAGCTTCCAGTGGTACTAATTCTTCATGCAAATCAGTAATATTTTTGATATAAACCTTTAGATCTTTACTTTCGTCAGGAATGTAAGTGCAACAATGTTGAACTTTCAGCATTCCACAGACTCCACCCTCTTTTGCCAAAAGAATGTCAAGGGCAAGTCGATTTTGCATCGCCATAGCACGCAAAGCAACCATTTCTGTATTAACCAAAAGAAAGCCTCCAGCGGTGCTTGTTGACAAGCGATCCACCACTGTTGACAGCTTCCGAATGCCAAATGCATTTAAAGAAATTCCCACTGCTGGAATTAAAGCTCCAAAAATATCTCCTACAATTTCTGTCCATGTTTCTCTTCTATAGCGTGTTAATAAATTAGTTTGTTCAGCATCATCTACTCTATCCATGTGAAAAATCTTTGGAAAGACCAGGCCAACATAACATGTACCAAACCAATGGTCAGGCAAACGGTAATAAGCCTTGTTCCCACAAATATAATACACTCCCGGGAAAACTGGATCTTCTCCTCCTCTAAATCCCCATCCGGTTGCAATAAAGTATGTATCATGGCACTCACTAGTCCCTATGAAATAATAATCATACTGGGATCTCTTCCTGGTAATGCACAATTTTCCTTTCTGTGGGGCATCTATAGCCATAGTTGGACTGGCTCCATTTTTCAACTCCTTTTCTTTCTCAATATCCCACATTGTGTCACTCATTTTATGCCCTTCTGCTTTCTTGTGCATGTTCAATCTTCTTCTCTCAACCATGTCTAGAAAATTCTTCTCTTCTCCTTTCAAACTGCAAGTTAAATTATTTCTAAAAACATATTCTAACGTCAATTCTTTGGTTTCTAAAAAAATCTCACCTAAAGTGCTAGCTTCTTTTGCTGGATTCAGTGCTTTAGTCATAGGCAACTGCCCAAGAATATTATCTACATTCGACATATTATAATCTAATTTCCCTAACTGGTAAAATATACTAATCAGCACACTACAGGAAATTCCATACGTAGCCGGAAGATGATGATAAGTCACTCCTTCCGAAACAGAGGCAGGTAATTGCATGCAGACGTAGCAATCCCTTACTTCCATTGTCTTTACGTACTCATACAACAATTTAGAAAAAACATTGCTAGAAAAATCATTAATTGACCTATCCTTATGTATATGTATATTACTAGTTCTAGTCGGTACTATTTTCTGTGAACTTTTCCCTATATTAGTTTTGTTCTCAGTATGACCTTCTAAAGTGTCTATAGTGACTCTAAATGAAATCAGTAGAGCAAGCACGCTCCAAAGCAGCATTAATAAACCTGTACAGCAGCAGCACATCTTGCACCATCTTTTCAGGAAGGTACATCTACTTTCATTATTCTCAGTGTTAGCCATTTTGTAAATTTGACCGTGTCTTTTGACTTAGCCTCTTCTACTCCTCTACTGAACTTTTAAGGGCAGCAAGTACCCAACAGATTATTACAATCTACTCATTTTTTAGTATTTCTTTTTCTTCTCTTCTCCAAGTGATTTTCCTTGGATTTACTCAATTTGGATTTTCATCACTTTTCACTGTCTCTTCATCATCATCAAACTGTATCAGGTCCTGAACATCCGTCTCTTCTCCAATGTCGGACAAGATAACTCTCAGGATTCCCACAGCTTCTTCTTCAGCAACCTCTTTCAGTAAAGCCTCCTCTGGACTTCCTTGACTGTCTGCCTCTTCTCCTTGTTCAGGCAGTGCCACATACGTCCATTCCGGTGACTTGTACCTCTGGTTTGGTTTTCTTATTATTTTAGTTCTCTCAGGTATCTTTGTTTCTTCTTCTTTGGTTGGATTTTGACTTGACACTTTGTTCACTTGTTCAGCTTTCGAAGAGTTAACTCGTGTCAGTCTGTACCTCAGTCTCTTTATCTTATTTGGCCAAAGATCTCCTTTAGCATTTCTCTTTTGTTTTCCTTCTTTATTGTTTCTTTCTCCAAGCCAAGTTCTCTTTCTCAGAACTAGTCCTCCATGGATCTCATTATCACTTTCCTCAGACTCTGTCTCAGTTGCCTCTTGTTCATTAACAGTTTTCTTTTCCCCAACAACTTCCTTTTCTCCAACAGTCTCTTTTTCCACCAATTGAGATTTCCCTACTTCTGTCCCTCCTCGGGTCTCCGACACGCAATCTTCTTGCTGTCTACTTGTCCCTTCACCTAGCTTGTTGTTGATGTTCCCTACACCTCCTCGGGGTTTTTCCGCAAGCTGTCCCTCACTGTCTTTTTCTGTCCCTTTTCCTTCAATATTTATCTCAGGTGGAATTTGTCCAATCTCCTCATGTGATTCAGGTGTCTCTTCTGTTGGAATGTTCTTTTCTTTTCTTTCTTTCTTTTTGTGTTGGTCACTGTCAATTGGAACCTCAGGTAATTCTTCTGAGTCTGAATCTGCTTCTGCTGTTTGCACTGTTCTCTTCAGAACCTCTTCTGGTGGGATGAAAATTTCCCTTGACTCACTTTCCCCACTTTCAGGATTCTTTTTCCTTCTTACTGCCTCATTGTCTGCATCATCACTGTAATCTGATTCTTCAAAGTATTCTTTTCCAGTACCATCTCTTGGATTTGGAACTCTCAGTGTGTGACTTGCATGTATCCAATTTTTCACTCCAGCACACTTCACAGCAGTCGTTGTGGTCAAGATGACTTGTCTTGGCCTTCCCCACCTTGGAACCAGGCAATTCCTTCTTCTGTGGACTTTTATCCTTACCCAGTCCCCTGGGCTCAGATCATGGGCTGGTTTCTTTTCAAGTGTGGTGGCGTCTTCTCCAACCTGGTGAAACACAGAATGAACTGCGTCAGTCAGGCCTTTACAGTAATCCAAAATCATGTCATCAGTTATTGTCATCAACTTGTTGACTGGTACATATGCATGTCTCATTGCACTTCCCATGATAATTTCATGTGGACTCAAACCTGTCGTTCTGTCTGGAGTAGACCTAATGGTCATCAGGACTAGAGGCAAGACATCAGGCCATTTCATTCCTGTGGCTAAGCACATTTTGCCAATTCTGTTTTTGATGGTACCATTCATTTGTTCAACCACACCAGAAGCCTCTGGTCGGTAAGCACAATGTAGCTTCTGCTGTACACTCAATGCTTCACAAATTAGACCCATTATTTCATTATAAAAATGTCCTCCTCTGTCCGATTCAATGGTTACTGGGAACCCGTACCTTGGGATGAACTCTCTTAATAGTAATTTAGCCACTGTTATCCCATCATTTCTTCTTGTTGGATATGCCCCCACCCACCTGGAGAACAAACAGACTACCACCAGGACATACCTCAATCTGTTGACTGGGGGCATTTCAATGAAATCTATCTGCATTCTTGTGAAGGGTCCTCCCTCCCTGCCTATTGTTCCTAGGCTCACCACTGTTTTCTTTCCAGGATTGAATTGCTGACATATCAGACATCTCTGGCAGAGACTTTCTGCTATCAGTCTAAACTTTGGACTGTACCAGGTTTGCTTAAAGGCATCCCTCCCCAGGTGTCCTTGGCCATGATACATCCTTGCCATTGTTGATAGCATGCTATTTGGCATGACTGGTCTTCAATCCCTATAGACCCACACATGATCTTTCTCTCTAGGTGCACAACCTGCTTTCACCCAATCTCTCATTTCTTCATCTCCTGCCTCATCCTGCAGCTGTTTTACTTCCTCCCATGTTCCCACCTCATTAGTGAACATTAAGGAACAAGAAAACATTTCTCGCTCTTTACTCCTGTTAATTGAATGATTGTTTCTTGCACAGTATTGTGCTATGTCATTGGCGAACTTGTTTCCCACAGTTACAAAATCATCACCATGACCATGAGCAGCACATTTTACAACTGCTAGTTCTTTAGGCAGCTGTATCGCCTCTAGCAGTTTTCCAACCACTTCAGCATTCTTTAAGGGAGTTCCACTTGAGGTCAGGAAACCCCTTTGTAGCCATAGCTGGCCAAAATCATGGACAACTCCGAAGCCATACTGGCTGTCAGTCATCACAGTCACTCTCACACTCCGCCCAATCTTGCAGGCTTTTGTCAGTGCCACCAATTCTGCCACCTGAGCGGATTTAACTCCTTTCAAGGGGGATGCTTCCATAACTTCCGAGACTTTACACACAGCATATGCAGCACTCAACACTCCTTCATCTGTTCTCAGACAAGATCCATCCACAAACAGCACATGATCACTTTCAGGCAGTGGCAGATCTCTTATGTCTGGCCTTGGCTTTGTACAGTAATCAAGTACATCCAGGCAGTCATGATCAACGTCATTTCTCACTCCCACACATTCAGCATCAGGCAACAGTGTCGCTGGATTCACATTCACACATCTCTCCAGGCTTACATTGGTTGCACCGAGAATGACTTTCTCATATTTAGTCAGCCGACTATGAGACATGAACTGTGTCCGGCTCCTTGTCAAAAGGATTGCCACATCATGAGGTACAAATACCCGTACAGGGTATCCCATTATGATTCCCTCACTTTGTTCCAGACTTTTGCAGGAAGCAGCTACTGCTTTCAGGCAACCTGGTAAACCCACAGCTACTGGGTCAAGAGTTGCTGAGAAATAGGCAATTGGCCTCCTCAGACGTCCATGTTTCTGGATTAACACTGAAAGTGCACATCCATTTCTTTCACTACAATACAGCTCAAATTCCTTTTCATAGTCAGGCATTCCTAGGGCAGGAGCTTCACATAGTCTGTCTTTTAACTCTCTGAATGCAGCCATTTCTTCTGGGTTTAGTTCCAATGGGTCTTTCACCTCACTTTTGGTCAATTTAATCAATGGTTTGGCAATCAGGGAAAAGTTACTTATCCACTGACGACAGTATCCCACCTTTCCCAGGAACATTCTCACGTCTCTTTGTGTCATTGGAGCTCTCATTCCTCTAATGATTTTGATCCTATCAATGGTCACTTTTCTCAGGCCTTTCTCAATATTATGTCCCAGATACTGGACTTCTTTCTTACAGAACTGCAATTTGGCTGGAGATACTTTTAACCCTCCATCTGCCAAGTGATTCAGTAATGCAATGGTGTCTACTTCACAAGCGTCACGTGTTTTTGATGCCACAAGTAGGTCATCAATATACTGGACCAAGACCGAATTTTCAGGCATTGTCAGACTTTCCAGAGATTTCTTTAGCAATTGATTAAATATTGAAGGGCTCTCTGTATACCCCTGTGGAATTCGGTACCATGACAAAATCCGTTCTCCAAATCTAAAAGAAAATATTGGCTGGCTGTCATGATGCAATGGGATTGAAAAGAAAGCATGACACAAATCAATTACCGTATACCATTCGGCATCATGGGGAATCTGATACAAAATCACTGATGGATTTGGCACAATAGGACAACATGGCACAACAATCTTGTTAATTTTTCTCAAATCCTGTACTATTCTGAACTTTCCATTAGGTTTCTTCAGTCCCATTATTGGTGAATTACATGGGCTGCTCAATATTTCTCTTAACACCCCCTGCTGAATCATTTTCTCGATTATGGGTGTTATTCCTTCAATTATTTCAGGTGTCAATCTGTATTGCGGTATGTTTGGGTAAACCACTCCCTCTTTTACAGTAATCTTTACTGGATCTACATTTCTCATCAGACCCACTTCTTCTCCATTAAAATCCCAAACTGCTGCTTTCACTGTCTGTTTCAACTCTGGGGGTAATGCATCTGGATTAAATATTGCATATGTTCCCAAAGCCTCACATTCCCTGTTATCCATGGTCATTCTGTATAGCACATCCTCATCAGGTGTCTCAAAGGTTATTCCATCTGGAATACAGAAAATAGTGCAATTCATCTTGCACAACAGGTCCCTGCCTAGCAAGTTCACAGGACTTGTGTCACACACCACTAATCGGTGCATGTCTGAAAATTTCCCTATTCTAACCCTTACTGGTTCAGTAAGTAGAGTTTTAATCTGTGTGTTGGACACACCAACCACTTGGATTGCTTTGTCCGAGAGAGGAAGATTCTTTATATCAGCTGACCTGACAGTTGATCTCGTGGCCCCTGTGTCAACTAGAAAAGTGACACTTTCACCATTAATTTTCCCATCTACAAAAGGCCCTGCCTGGTCTATTTCTAGAGTTGCGCCAAGTACGCACTCCTCTTCCTCTCTTTGGCAACGTCAGAAGTCTCCCTCGGAGTCACTTCCCTCATATTTCAGCCAGTACTGAGAAACTGCGCTTGCGCGTTTTGGTTTGATTACCTGCTCTTCATCGTGGAATCCCGACTCTTGGCTGTACTTCTGAGATCCTCTTCTCTGTGGCAAGGGTGGTTTTGGCACCTGATTCTGCTGCTTATCAGCCTTCTGCTGTTGCCGATGCTGACCACACACCTCACTCTGCACCTGTGAATTCAATGATGGATTATAATCATTAGTAGACGGTGGATTCTTACACTCGGATTTCCAGTGCCCCAATTTTCCACAGTTGTGGCATGGGAACTTTTTCTTGGCTTCTTCGATATTTCCCTTTCCTTTTCCTGGACCAAACCTGGGCTTATTCCTGGGTTATTTGCCTGTTCAACCAACTGAGCTTCCTGTCTTTCTGCAACCTTCACCTGTGCCCACATTGCCTTTTCTTTTAGCTTTCTCTGCTTTGCCTCAATCTCATCACTGAAGTATTTTGCATGTCTCAGAATCTCATCAATCTTCTTACTCTGCCAGTCTACGGTGTGCTGCCGTATCATTTCACTGATTTCAGGTCACAAACCATACACAAATCTATACACAAAATGACTCAGATCCTTGTCACCCAGGTGTTCATCTCCACTGAACTGCTTAAAAGCTAGTATCAGTCTTTCATAGTAAGCATGGACTGATTCTTTCAATTCTTGGTGTGTTCGATCTATTTTAACCCAATCTGTTTCCTTGGGGGGTACTTTATTTTTCAAGAAGGCCATAACCTGCTCACACTTCTTCATTACCTCCGGGTCTGGAGCTCCTGTTTTTGGATCTCTTGGGTATTCCTTAGTAGGCCAGTCTATGACTAGTTTACATTCTGCCCACAGGTCTGCTGGTACAATTATATCAAACAGACTATTCAGGTCAATCCACAGTACTTTTGACAGCTTTACAAATCTGTCGACCTGTCTGTACCACTCAACGGGCTTTTCCCTTAGTCGAGGAAAATCATTTGTAAATGATAAAATATCCTGTCTGGTCCATGGGACATGTACGTACCCACCTCCTGGAATCTCTCTCATGGGGTAAGCTGTCACTGCCTTCTCTTTTTCTTTCAGGGGAAATGCCGAGTAGGTTCTATCTGCCCCATCCTCTCGCTTTTGGTACCATCTGTCTTTCCATCTTTCTACATCTCCACATTTCTTCAGCAAGGCAATCATTTCCTTAATCTGTCCTGTTCGGCCTGCATTGTTCAGATTCTCAATGTCCTTATCGGAAAAATCCACTCGGTAAGGCTTTTGTAAAGCTTTTACCTTATCCATGTCAATTCCCAATTCACTGGCTATTCCTTTCAACCTGTCATGTATGTTCTTTGCTCTCCATGTGATACTCTTGCAAAGGAAGAGGATCTCCCCTTCCTGATAATTCTTCAGTGTTTCTGTAGGGATTGTTCCTACTATCATCTCTTCCATCTCCATACGTAGCCTAGCTACATCAATTCCCTGTGATTCCTTCTCTTTTCTTTGTAAAGTTTTCAGCCAATCATTCAAATCTTCAGCAGTTATCACAGATTTTTCTGCACCCCCTGGTTCTGTCACTCTTTGCGGTTCTAAAATTGATCCTCTGTTCCCTTCCACACATCCAGAATTCAAACTTGAGTTAGTCTGCACACTCAATTCTCCTCCACATATGGTATGTCTCCACTGATTTTCTCCTGTTCTCCACTGTGTTTCTCCTGCTCTTATTTCTGCCTGCTCTGGAGGAACAATCAATCTATTGCCCACATATGGTACTGTCAAACCACTTTCACCCGTCCTCTGCTTTTCAAAAATTGGCATAACCGGGCCTATTGTCACAGGCACTGTAACTGCCTCAAGATTTTTAGTCAGCTCTCTGATTTTCTCTGTCAGTTCAAAGGTAGTTCTTGCTAGTTTTCTGGTCTTTTCATCCTCAAGTTCATTCTCTCTCTCTCTATCTCTCTCTCTCTCTCTTTCTCTCTCTCTCTTTTTTTCTCTTTCTCTCTCTCTCTCTTTTTTTCTCTTTCTCTCTCTCTCTCTTTCTCTCTCTCTATCTCTCTCTCTTTCTCTTTCCGCCAGAGAACAACTGCTTTTCAATCCAGGGGTGGTACCCTCTGTCTTAATAATCCGCAGGGTGTCTCTCATCGGATCACTGCTGTTCCTACCTCTGGTTCTCGTCTATACGGGGGTGGTCTTTTATAGAGCATGTCCTCTAAGACATCATCATCAGACTCATTTGCCCCATATCTCCTGAGTTCTATATTATGTTCTTTCTCTTTACACTTTCTCCCTTCTGACTCCTCTGCTGTTCTTACAGGATATAATCCCTCGGTCATACTGGCGTCACGCCACCGTCTCATTCGGTCATGATGGGTTTCACGATCATACTTTCGCCCAAACATGTACCTATAATTCCCTCCACTCCTCTGCTTTTCTCGCTCATGTACTTCATCTTCCCATTCTGTTAATGCCTCAAATTGCGTTGGCCTAGGCCGAGGCTCTAGGTCCATCATCCTCTCCCGTAGGTTCCTCATTATGGCCAGGTTAAATGAGCCATGTTCTGGGAAACCTAGAACTCCATCTTCCTTAGTATACTTTACCCAGTTGTCTAACCATATACAGGTATGATACCCATATTTCGCAACCATGAAGGATGCGGGGGTTCTTATTGGAGGAAGTAACTGTCCTTCCCTAGTCAAAATATCTTTATCCTTGTCGAACCAGTTCTTTACTTTACTAAGCAAAGATTTCTTCTTCTTTTCCTCAGTATGGAAATAAATGTTGTTGTTTTCCGCAACCCTCCGTCTCTCTACAACTGTACGATCTCTTGTCCAATTACAGCGCGACTTACACTAACGCACCAATCCTGGAGCGTCTACGTCACTGACTTCAGTCCACGAATCCCAGCGCGACTCACACTAACGCACCAATCCTGGAGCGTCTACGTCACCCTGTATGTCTCCCAATCCTAGCGCGGCGTACACTAGCACACCAATCACTGGGCTTCCCCTGTTCTAACCCACTGTCCAATCACAGCGCGGTCTCCCTGACGTCAGTAGTCGCTGCAGTCGCTTCTGCTCCTGTCTCCTGTCTTTCCCATCTACCCCTCCTTTACAAGTCTACTTGGTAGACTTTGTTTCAACTTCTACGAGTCTGTTAGTTACAACATACAAACATCTCCATTTTCTGTTTCGCTAGCCACAGAACAGCAAAAGACCTTTCCCACGAGAATTCTGCCTTTCCCGAGAGCAGCGCTTACCTCTGCCCTACTACAGAATCGTTACTTCCATTGATAAAGTAGCACATCCCTCTACTTTACCCTTCTAACAAGCACCAATTAACTGTTTCCTCCGGAATGCTCCTAAGAGTTTCACAATTAACCAGAATGCCTTCTCATTCACGCACTTTCACACCAGAAAATGTAGTTCATTCACACAGAATTCTGTCTTTCCCGAGAACAGCGAACAGTCTGTCCTACTACAGAATTATATCACACGTTAACAAAGCAGCGCTTACCTCTGCCCTGTCCTTCTAACAAGCTCCGAGAATACCTATTACCTCTCCAGTGGTAAGCTTTAACGGAATGCCATACGGATCCCTGAGACCTAAGACCAGAGTTTCACAGATAACCTTCGCTATCATACACACTTCTCTCACACAGAAAATACGTTTCTAATGGCAACACACGGCGATGCTACCTCATCGAACCCAGACAATGCGACGTGCAACTTCAATTGTCACACGTTTTCCCCTGTCTGCATACAGGGCCAACAATCCCGCCTTTTTCCGAGAGCAACACTCCCTCTGCTCTACTATGGAACTGTCACCGACTCCCTACGTCCCAGAAGCCGTTCACAATACATAAAACTCAACATAACTCCAACATATAGTGTTAGTACAAATATCAATCAATAATCAACAAGCCTATATACACGCAATTTCGCCAGACCAAGACAATAGCAAACCATCCTTCTGCTACCAAGAAACTGGTGCAGATCGGAGCTTCCGATTCCCCTATACTTCCACGGACAGAGCGGTCTCACAGTCACACACGCATACACACATCACACGCTGGTGGGGCCCATTTCACCAACATTCATTCTACCACTCTTATCCGTGCCATGTATAAGGGGAAACACACCTTTCAATACCTATCCAATCTGCCTGTACTTTGAGGTCAATGGCATCTGCTTAGTTGCTTTTAAATCTAGCGAAACATTGCAAAGAATACACAATAAATTCAATAAACATGACCAGAAATAATCACCCGACACAGAAATTCAAACAGAATTATTTGTTTATCTAAAATTGTAAGAAAAGCCAATTAAATGCAAATTCATTTCTCTCATATTTACCTATTCTGTCTAAATGTCAGATCCTAAGTCAGAACCGGTCATCTGTAGAAGAATTAGAGTTTCCTGCCGTCATGTAGAGTCATCGTCCCCTCCGTCAGCATAGGGACCTCGGATCATCAGTTCGGGAAGAAGTGGCGCTAGACCTCTCTAGCCTACTATTATTTATACTAAATTTGCATTCTATAAAGTTACAATTCTTTGTTCAGAACGGATGAATGACGGAAATAATGTCATCTTGGTACATTTTCGATATTGTGCGAGATTTTCTCACACATAGATTGTCCCAAATAATGAACAGAAAAATTGAATGTCCATGACTAATTCGATACATCTACGGATGTCTCTACTGGGTAAATTTGTATCAAATGGTGGGATCATTATAAGTTCATGAAGTCAATATTTCAAAATTGCAACATCTCAATCTTCCAGGGGCACTTGGCAGATTTCCTGGACTTGTCATCATGCTCATGGCTTTTCAGTTCATCGGAGGTGCAAGGTCACAGGCAGAGCGAAGCCTTTTTGTAAAATTTCCATCTACTCGAATGCAAGCTGCGGGTGGTAGCCATCTTGTGGTAGGCCACATTTGACAACTTAAGTGAAAATAAACATAAAACAGAATTACTGCACGGAAATGATTATACAGTGTTATTCCCCTGCTAATACCCTTATGTGTGTGTATTTATCTAGCCATTTGCGACATCAAAAGCCATTAATGCATATTAATTATAAGCGCAAACATAATAACATCACATAAGCAACATCGATTTCTGTCAGTTTGCTCACCAACTTAATTCACTTATTATTTTAGCCGTGCAATAGCATTCCCACGTGTAATTCTTTTGTTAATAAGGTTGGTTAGACAACATTTGACAAACTTTTATTAATTATTAATCAGTAGTATTTTTAGTTATAACATGCGAAAATGAAACAGGAATTCGGTTTTAAAGTAAAAACCCTGCTCCATCAAGGGAACCGCCTTTCCCTGGCAGTGGTGCAGTGCACAGAGCCTATGTAATATGCAAGGCTGGACCGCAACAGCCTGCCAAGCATATTATGAGTTTAACCTCCTCAAGCCTTTTCATGGCGGGCTCACCGCCATGAAAAGGTTGGCGGAGGGGAAATAAAGGATCCCTACAGGGCCCCGATGCCCCCACCCCCATGGGGCTACATTCAGGGGGGTACTACACATGCCCCCCTGTCTGCTTGCACCCCCAGTTCCAGCACAGCATGGACTTCAGAATCCATGCTGTCCTGGAACAGTTTTGCCGTTCCCATTGTGGTGCCCTTTTTCATGGCACCACCGTAAGAACGGCAAAAGGACCGTCCACCTTCACGAGTTCAACTCGTAATCAGGTGGGCGGTCTTTGCGCAGCTTTGGCACTGCAGCACTGGCGGAGAACCGGTGTAGGAGCTCCAAAGTTGTAATCGGGTCCTTAGCTGATAAGCTTTTTTTTGATCAGTGACATATTATTATAAGTCTCATGAGACTTCAATATAAACTGCATGATTTTATTGCAAACATATGTGACTGTATTTGTAAATACTTGGATTGTCAAAGATTCTTTAAAGGACAATCATTACACACAAACTGTTATTTAATTTTCACCTTTGAACTTTCCAATAACAGAAGTACAGGGAAGATGCGCCTTTCTAATTAAAATAGCTTTTTAATATAGTGATTTGTATCTTGCTTCTGCCATTTCTAAGCGTTTCAAATAACAGGTGTTATTACTATCCAATGTAATGGTACTTGGTACAGGGAAACAGACATAGAAATTCACTGAAAACACTTAGGGTCTGATTACGATGTCGGTCGGAAACTAAACCACCCGACTTCTTGTCAGATTCGGTTCCGACCGACTCACGGTCGGCGGTTCCTCCCGACCGATTATGATGCTTCCGAACACCATTCGGAAGGACTCCCATTGACTTCAATGGGAGCCTGTGTTCCGACCGACAACACACGCTCCTATGGGGAAAATTGGTGTCTGCGGAAATTCTTGTACCGTATCACGGCCACCCATGGTGCCTGCACAGTGTGCATGGTTTTACAGGAGGGTCCCTGGGTATTCCCTCGATCCCAAACCAGAAGATTCAGGATGAAGGGGAGCCTGCAAGGAGCCCCCAAAGTCAGTTTCCGACAGCTTTTTCATGTCGGACAGACCGAGTCTGGAAGGCTGTCGGAATCTGACATCATAATCGGTCGGTCGGAAAGGCTGTCCATTGAGCTATGAATCGGCTCCGACCAACTCGGATTCTCCAAATTCCGTTCGGAACTGATTTGGAATGACCAAACGGTTCCCCTTCCGACCGCAAGCATCGAAGCCGGTCGGTCAGAAATGTTTCCGACCGAGTCAGGCGGATGAGTTCCGACACGGTCTAGGAGAATCCGAAGGCTTTCTGACCATTGTAAACAGGCCCTTAGTAAACATTTTTGTCCTTCACTACTTTTTCTTAATATACATTTTCAGAATTTAAGATTAGAAAAGAGGTGGTGGAAAATCCAGACAGATTTCAAAACAAGTGAAATTTGCCCTTTGCCCCCAAAACAGAATTGGGGCTGATCTGCTGCTGTGTTGATAGAAACATAAGTCCAAAGTTAGAAGCACTGTGAGGGGCAAGGTAATAGCTTAATGCTAATGGCATTGAGATAAACACATTACCACAGATCCCTGTAGTGCATTTCAAAGCAACTTTCCCTGACGGGAAGTCTGTGCAGTGTTTGTCTGCAAGTTCCTTCTGCTACTTTAGTAGGCAGGTACCACACTCATGCTTCCCTGCTGGGAAAGTTGCTTAGAAGATCACTGTTAGGGGTGCACCAGCGTAATTAACTTAGTGTAATTAACATAAACGTAATGACATTGTCTGCCTTGACAATGTTAGCCTGCACACGAAATGCCTGGATTTCGTATTGATAATCTTCATTACATTTAGCCCAAATCATCTTTGTCCCAGTCATTACTAAATAAGGATTGCTAACAATCTCCAAGACAGGAAACCAATCAGGAATTCTTTAATTGATCCCACCACAGGGTGCTATAATAGGTAGTATTGCCCGAGCACTACCTGTCACCCAAAGCCCTGTCAAAGGCCTGGACCTAAGGAATGAGGGGCACTAGTGTAGATTGGACTAAGGGTAAGGAAGATTACAGGTAAGTAATCTGGGCATTACCTCTACATCTCTCATTCACATCACTAAATGAGGTATACGAACGCTAACACAGCCTTTGACAAAATTCATGACCACCATCCAATGCTAAACCCTGTGAATTAATAGCAAAACATTAGTGATCAACATTCAATATATGCGCAGATTTAACATTCATGGTTTTACAGAATCTAATATTTCAAGACCAACTTCTAGTGACTATTCTGAACATTCTGGAATCTGCATTGATAAATAAAAGTATGCTCCAAGGTCCAAGCACCAGCTCTATATATCTCTTCCAAAGAAACCCTTTGGAATTCAGTCAAAGACTCATGCCTGGAGCCGAATTATCAAATTTAGAATATGTAAAAAAAACTAATTTGTTTTATCCAATAACTCAGAGTCATTATAGAAGCTTTCTTCCATTTCACAGCAAGGTCAAAAGTAACAAACAGAGAAACAGTTTTCCTGAATTAGCTAGATCTTTCAAGATAAATATATAAAGCTTAATGTCCAACAAATGTAGAAATCATTCTTTATCAGAAGAGGGAGAAGGAATGGAAACACGGAGAATAACTTCATAAGAAGTATAAAACGTTGATTGATCTTTAGGCAGATAAGAAAGCTCAGATCTCAAAATAACACCATCATCTAGAAATCTTAAAAAGGGAAACAATTCAGCAAAGCCGAAAGCTCACCTAGCCTTCAACCAGAAGGTTACTAAAAAGCACACTTTGAAGTATAAAAAAAATCAAATCAATCTTATCAGGAGGCACAAAGGAAAAGAACTGTAAATCTTTTTAAAGCCAATGATAAAGCCCAAGGTGGAAGTAAAGAATGACAGATAGGATAAGAAATGGAAAAACTTATGAACATTCTAGCAACAAACCATCAGCCTCTTCCATAGTATCATCACATACCACTGCAATTTAACAGTTGAAATAGAGAGATTATTTTTAAATTCACCCAGTAGGAATTAGGCTGTTTGATTTCAGAAGAAAAATATAGCAAGGAAGAATCCAAAGCGTTTGAAGTGCCATGTCTTTTTTAATCTGAAACCAATTTCTGCTGGGAAAAAAAGAACCACACTTAGGTGTGCTTTATCTCACAGGATCTTTAACAATAACTTTTGAATCAGATGAAACAGAAGAAAAAACACACAAAAATCTCTTTGGTCATATCAGAATTAGCACATCCATCCAAACTCTCTGTTCTTTCAACCTTGATCAGAACCTTGGAAGGTGAGCATTCATTTTCAACCAAAATGATCCATTAAAGGGATCCCAAACCTCCTGCAAATGTTTTGAAAGGCTGACATGGTCAGTGTCAAGATCTGGGAGGAGCAAAAAATTCTGCTCAAATGACCAGCCCCATATTGCCCAGATCCCTGATGTGAACTGCGGAAATCAAGAGGAGATGTTTCTCTGGCAAGCTATTCATACAACATGCTACCTCATACAGGGTCCAGGAGTGTGTACTGGCCGGATGACTGATACCGACCACCAGCACAGTATTGTTGAACCTTACCAATACACTGGAGAGGAGACCATGACGTCCATCAAATGCTGGGGAATAGAAACACCCACACTCGCAGGCTTTTTTTAAAGTGTCTCAAAATTGTGTCCTTTCATGAACCTGCAATTTAATCTGCTTGAAAGCCCATGTCATCCTTGATATGATTCAAAAGGTCAGCCAACAAGTCTTCTTATATATACTTCCCCTTCTGCTCAGAAGGCACTGGAGAGGAATCATCAGAGATTTGAGATGCAGGGAGATCAGAATACATACTGCCCTGACCCAAAAACTCAATCTCATCCTTTTGTTTGGGAGGCCAAGGTCTCCATAGTAAACCTCCTATTTCTTCTGTCCTCTGGCTTGCTCTTTTTTGGAAGGAAGAGAAGAGTATCTTTCAAGCTACCAACAAGAAGGTGAAGACACAAACCTTCTTTTCTACTAATCCTTCCCCATATATGCCCAGCATGAAATACCAGGTAAGTAGATGTGCAGTCAGCAGTCTGCCCAACTTAAAAATCTTACAGTTAGGTAAAGAGGAGACTGTGTGTACTAGAGCGCTCCCCAAACCAAAAGTCCCCGCATTCACTCATCCTCAGCGAGAACGTCACGTGTACGCACGAAACGACTCCTTTACGCCTGCAGGATCCTTGGCCAAAATTAAAGAGGAAGGAATAATGAAGACATACAAAGAAGCCAACAGTTTACGTACAAAGACCTGAAGCATCATTAGTTGCAGACAGGTTAGTGCAAGTTAAGGTCTTAGCTCGGGGATGCAGTCCTCTCTCCCCATAGCGGGTGCTCCCGCGATGGCCCTAGAATTTGCCCCAAGCTCAGCAGGAGGCAAAAACTACTAGCGTTCGATGAAGACGGTAGCCCAGCTGCTGCCTCGACGCTGCTGGTCTTTGGCCCATGAGACAGGAAATACACCGGAAAGAGTAGGAAAAGCCTACTTTTCATGGCACACGGCGGAAGGTGGTTGTTATCAACTGCAGAATTCCTGCAATGTTTCTGGTCTTGGAGATCAGTGGCAATCCGTATTTACTAATGACTGGGGCGAGTGATGTAGGGTCATCCCCGATCTGAGAATTCCTAGCTTCACAGGTCAGGAATTCTTGCTCTGCAAGTCATTTGGGCTCCGCTCTGACTTTTTTTTAATTCGGGATGAACAAATACAAAACATGCGTAAGCCACGGGTTTGTCGTATTTCTACATCTGCGTATTAAAAAGAACAGCAATTCGCTCACCCAAAAATACATCAAATAAAGCAAAACATTAGGGAGGAATAGGTAGGTCAAATCTGATGGCGCAGGGGACTAATGCAACAGTCATCTGTGCTGGGGTCTAGGGCCACAGATGAAATGCCTGGTACACGCAGCCTTTGTAGCCGCTGGAGACTGATGGAACAGTATTGGTGTGTCCTACTATCTAGGTGTAATCAGAACAGGCATAGAACCCATTTTGAGTTTCTTTCTATGAATGTAAGTATTTTTACGTGCGTGTTTTTAATGACAAGGGGAGGTGAGAAGCGAAAGCTGTCTTAATGCCACACCTTAAATATATAGAGAAGATGTGTTATCATACCACACTATGGTTCAACAAAAAAAGCATCAACAGCACTGCGGTGAGATTTAGGGATGCCATTGAAGTCCATATTGAAGTGTCGGCTCTTCCCCCTGTCCACCAACATCCATCTTGCAAGATAGCTCTGTGTGCTAATGCACGTGTGGCACGCAACAGTGTAATCTTGCAACCACGTGTTCAAGATGCAGCTGATTGGCCCAGCCTCTCCTCCTTCCGCGGTCAAAAAAGAATCCCTGCTGTACTGGATGCTTGCGACATCCGCCCTTCTCATCCTGAAAACTACAGGGCGGAGGTATTCTGGTTCGTGTAGAACTTGTTGAATAACACCTGCTCCGAGGCACAGGTGGAAAGTTTAAATGCGCCACTTTTGGTTCTTATCACAGTACATAAATTCCAATGCAATGCGTAGCTGAAGATGACGAATAATAGTGAATTTATAATTCAAGGCAGGTGCGCTGCTAGCGCAAAACTGAAACTAACCACTTTTGATGGGAATATTCTCATTTATTTCGGGAAACTCAAGTAGAATTCTTGGCACTTCTTGGTTGACTTACGTCCATTTCAAAATTATAAACATGTTATATTCATTATTACCACTGTAAGATTTTTTTAATGTAGCCCTCGTCATAATTATATGTTTTTTAAAGTTCTAAACTAACACGAACGGGCTTCGGAACGCTTAAATGAATAGCGCCGGTACCGGGTTTACTACGGAAAATCCACCACGCAAACAATTCATCAACAGGCAGCGTCAATCTCGTTTCTCGCTGACCTCATTGATAATTGCATACATTTAAAACACAATGGGGCAGATTTACAAGCTCCTTGCGCCACTTTTGCGTCACTTTTCCCATGTTAAAAGTGACGCAAAAGTGGCGCAAGGGGCTTGTAAATCTGCCCCAATATCTTCATCGGGCACGATAGACCACTGGCTACTTAAGTACATATCCCTTTAAATACAGAAAGAAACTTTTCAAGAACTGCGGTAACTCGTGAAAGAGATTTTTTTTTTAAAAAGGGCAGCCTTGTGACGAGGTGTCAGCATTTCACTTCATTTATCCAAAGACGCTTTAATGAAAACTGACGCCAACGAAAATCTCTTGTGAACGGTGTGGCAGAACAGCGCCGACCAGGCTTGTAGTGCACGAGCGCATTGTCCTGCATACATTAAATGCCATGGGATGGGGACGTGTTGTCTTTGCAAGGCTAATTACAGAAACACTTTCAACCTTGTGCTCCTATTTTGTTTTCAAAACCAAGGAACGGTACGGACTTATAAACATATACTAATCCATGTTTTCAAATCTGGTTAAGAAAAACGCTCAATTATGAAATAACTTTCTCCAATAAAAGTTCTCTAGTCTTCTGCTTTTGCGCACAATTGTAATTCAGCCAGTGACAACACATGTGAATTTGCAGTAAGAAGGTGAGCTCCCACCAGAGTCATCCAAACACTTATTGAAGAAATAAAATGAAGAACATCACTTTGATGTAGTAATATCAGTTGTCACCGGCATGTTTCTGACTCGAACATAAAATATTTATTTGCTGCCATCTAGTGTTATATCTAGGTAAAACACCGAGAAGTGAACAGAGTGTTACAGATCCGGTCATATTGCCCAGCTTTCTGTTGTCTTGTCGCTGCACATATATTCTGTGAAAGTCCGAAGTTTTCCTTAAAGACCCCTGCCTGTCTCAGCTATTAATCAGAGTAAAGCTTGTCCCTCTTATTTCTTCACTTCTTATCGTCAGAAGTTTGCTAGCTCACAAAGAAGAGAGAATTTCGAAAATGGTTCAAAGAAATTCTGAAAAAAACGTCGTTCTTTAGAGTTCAGTCCTTATAAGTTATAACGAATCCGTAAAACGAGGTTATTATATAGCGTTCACAGAAGCTTGACTTGTTCAAGTTCTTTCTGAAGTCAAGTCGTCTTTTTTTTTTTATAGAAATGAACATGGGTGAAAATACACTGCTACTGTTTTTTTGCAGCATAGACCCTGCCTTAAGGTGCAGCCTTTAAAAAGTTGACACCAATCGGCTAGGCACTTCGAGGTTTCGTCGCCAATGTTGGATTATCACTCCTTCGTTGGCGGAACTGCTAACACTGCAGAAGTTACTGTCCCAAAGATACCAGTGCTTAATTTGTATAAACATAAGTGCCCCGACCCAAATTTCTTTTCAGAAGCACACTGTTGACTCTGCCGAATGTCAGGACTGGTGAATACCAAGACTGTGTGGTCTTGATTTAACCTCATGTCTCTTTCATTTATCACTAATCACTTCATCCTTCTTTCATCTATTTCTATACATCCTCTATCCTTTTTTTTCTCACTCTTGCAGGTTCTTTTTCAATTCTGCTTTCTCCCTTTGTCACTGTTTTTTGTGTGTGTGATTCTCCTCCTTATTTCCCCAGTTCTGCCTTTTGCTCTTGTTCTGGGTCAAAATCTCATGATGAAAACAAAATCACTATCACCAAAATAGAGTGCTGATGGCCCCACCTGCATCTATTGCCTCAAATGAAGCAGTGGATCAGCTTGTGACTATTTAATAGAAAATAATTGTTTGTGTGAAATGTAAGTGCAGCTGAAATCACAATTTCGTTTTTTCCTCTCATTTTATTTTTTTCAGCGAGGTCTGTTCCATTTTGCTAGTGTGAACCAGACGTGGCAGAGTCCTGAGGTTATATTTAAATGCAAGTCCTAAGTACAAAAATAGTTTTCTCTTTTTTATAGACAGTAAAAGTAATTCTTGCTCTAGTGAAAAAAGCACCATGTGCGGAACCTCATCAAACAGGAGAACTTAGATGTGAGTCAATAAACCCCTTCTAAAATTGGAAATTAAATGCACGCAAAGCACTGCACAATTTTAGAGCCCAAAAATCTGTAAATTAGAAATGATACTCCCCTGAGTGACTCTGGTACTATTGATACCTACACTCTCGTCTACCAACCACCACCTGACAACCAAGGCAAGCAGTTAAAATAGGGACTCTCCGGCTGATTTTATTACAAGCCCACATTATGCTTCTTAAATTGCTACGTTTATTGTAGCAGTCACAAATCACAACAAACTACACTTCCAAGCAAACCCCAGTTCACAAGCTACAGGTAGACGCGAAGTGAAACCACCAGTCACAACCTTAGCGTATCTTTAGCAATCACCAGGAAGTAACATTCACTTTTTTTGCTGCTCAACCTTGAGTTGGGTACTCCAAGTCACGCCTAACTATAGTCTGTAAGAAATCTGATTGTGATGGGCTTAATGGGGCTGTATTTCACATAATTTTGCATTTCATTTGCTTTGTTTCTACATATCTAGGTAGCTTTTTGGGATATTGTTTTCCACTTCTTTTTACTTGGGCTTCCATTATTCGCACACCACATTTCTGGCACTGACGTTTGGTTTAAAGACAAGACATGAACACAACAATCACAAGTATGCATTACTTTTGTGGGATATAGACAGGCATGGATCAATTTTCTAATTATAGGTCACATAAATGTAGGGTGACCAGACATCCCAGATTTCCCCTGACAGTCCCAGTTTTCGGAAGACTGTCCCGGTGTCTCGACACTAAGGGGCCTATTAGGATGGCGGTCGGAAAACCACCCCGGCCACCATGGAAGCGGAAAACAACCACCCGCCAGCACCATGGAAAAACTGGCGACCAAATCAGGATCATCTGCCAAAAAACACCAACCGCGGCAGAATGGGGCCAAGAAAAACCGCCCGTTGCTGACGGTGATTGCCAAAATCCGTCCACGGTGGTCGGATACGCGGCGGAAAAACACCAACCCACCGCAAGCATAACGGAGACACCGCACGGGAAATTAGGATATCCCCGACGGTCCCGCGGTATGTACCGCTGTTTCCGACCTCCACGGTCACACACTGGGATGAATGGGAGAGCCAGCGGAAGAGCTGCAGCACAGCCACCGCTGCGGATGCAAAAAACCCACAATAAGGCAAAAAAGTGCACACAGCAAACTAGCCATGCCCCCCAAATACACAAAACACACCCCAATGACACAACCACATGGCAAAAAGAAATATACATTTCCCAGGACAACACACACACCACACCTAATAGCAATACCCCATTTGAACACACCCACATAGCTGAGTATAAAACCAGACCCTTCCCTGACCACAATCCTTTGCAATACTCCAGGAGAGAAGGGACACACACCCCAGCTTAAAGGAGAGGCAAAGAACACAATCACTAGCCACACCACACACAGCACCACCACCACTTTCACACCTGTACCACTAACCCCCTGCACATCACACACCATACACATCACAACCACACCCACCACTCACACCCCTGCACCCACAGCCACTTTGCATACCACACACCATATCAACACATAAAATGCCCAAATTCACTGAGAGTGAGTTGACAGTCATGGTAAATGAGATAGTCAGAGTGGAACCACAACGGTTTGGTAGCCTGGTCCAACAGACACCATTAGCCACAAGGACACAAATGTGGGCAAGGATAGTCCAAAGGGTCAATGCAGTGGGGACTACCCCAAGATCCTAGAAGGAGATCATGAAGCGGTGACATGATCTGAAAGGGGGTTGTCAAAGAGAGGAGAAGCAAGAACCGTGAGCTGGCTGAGAGGACTGGCGGAGGCCCTCCCATTCCACCAAAACCATTCACTCCATGGGAGGAGAAGGTGCTTGCCATATTGCATCCAGAGAGTCTCACAGGAGTAGCCGGGGGAGTGGAGGCTGGTAAGTACAAACAAATGACTACCACCACACTGCTATGTACTGTCTTGCACAACTACAAAGCTACACCACCTAGGACAAATTCCATCCATCTGCACCACACACTCACAAAAACATGTCTCACACATCCAACATCCACCCACTCCCATTCACCCCAAATGAAGCTACCAACATTACCATGGGGGCATGTGTACAGGCAGACAGCACTACAACTCCCACCAGGCCCCCTTGTCTCATAGCATCAGCAAGATTGAGCCCTCCCCCCACCCCACCCAGAAGCAAGTGTCAGCCATTACATTACCCTCATCAAACTTACAGGTAGGCAGCCAACTTCACAGTGAGGGTGTTTGTGGGTGGGAGGCCTGTACCACTACTCCCACCATGCCCCCTGGCCCACACCTCAGCAGGATGGAGCTCTCCCTCCACCCCCCCCCCCCAGAAGCAAGTGCCAGCCATTGCATTACCCTCACCAAACTTACAGGTAAGTAGCCATCTTCCCTGGGAGGGTGTTCGTGGGTGGGAGGCCTATACCACTACTCCCACCGTGCCCCCTGTCCCACACCTGAGCAGGATGGAGCACTCCCCCACCCAGAAGCAGTTGGAAGCTATTGCAGTACACCAAACAAACTTACAGGTAGGTAGCCATCTTCCCTGAGAGGGTGTCTGGGGGTGAGAGACCTGTACCACTACTCCCACCATACACTCTGTCCCACACATGAGCAGGATGGAGCACTCCCCCACCCAGAAGCAGTTGGAAGCCATTGCAGTACACCAAACAAACTTACAGGTAGGTAGCTATCTTCCCTGGGAGGGTGTCTGTGGGTGGGAGGCCTGCAGTACCACTCCCACCATGCCCCCTGCCCCACACCTGAGCAGGATGGGGCCCTCCCTCCACACTGAAGCAGTTGGAAGCTATTGCAGTACACCAAACAAACTTACAGGTAGGTAGCCATCTTCCCTGGGAGGGTATTTGTGGGTGGGTGGCCTGCACTACCACTCCTGCCATGCCCCCTGTCCCACACCGGAGCAGGATGGAGCCCTCCCTCTACCCAGAAGCAGTTGGAAGCCATTGCAGTACACCAAACAAGCTTACAGGTAGGTAGCCATCTTCCCTGGGAGGGTGTTTGTGGGTGGGAGGCCTGTACCACTACTCCCACCATGCCCCTGGCCCACACCTCATCAGAATGGAGCCCTCCCCCCACCCCACCCATAAGCAAGTGTCAGCCATTACATCACCCTCATCAAACTTACAGGTAGGTAGCCAACTTCACAGTGAGGGTGTTTGTGGGTGGGAGGCCTGTACCACTACTCCCACCATGCCCCCTGGCCCACACCTCAGCAGGATGGAGCCCCCCCTCCACAACACCCAGAAGCAGTTGGAATCCATTGCAGTACACCAAACAAACTTACAGCTTGCTAGCCATCTTCTCTGGGAGGGTGTTTGTGGGTGGAAGGCCTGTACCACTACTCCCACCATGCACCCTGTCCCACACCTGAGCAGGATGGAGCACTGCCCCACCCAGAAGCAGTTGGGAGCCATTGCAGCACACCAAACAAACTTACAGGTAGGTAGCCATCTTCCCTGGGAGGGTGTCTGTGGGTGGGAGGCTGCACTTCCACTCCCACCATGCCCCCTGTTCCACACCTGAGCAGGATGGAGCCCTCCCTCCACCCAGAAGCAGTTGGAAGCTATTGCAGTACACCAAACAAACTTACAGGTAGGTAGCTATCCTCCCTGGGAGGGTGTTTGTGGGTGGGAGGCCTGTACCACGACTCCCACCATGCTCCCTGTCCCACTCCTGAGCAGGATGGACCCCTCCCCCACCCCACCCAGAAGCAAGTGTCAGCCATTACATTACCCTCATCATTCTTACAGGTAGGTAGCCATCTTCCCTGGGAGGTTGTTTGTGGGTGGGAGGCATGTACCACTACACCCACCATGCCCCCTGTCCCACACCTGAGCAGGATAGAGCACTCCCCCACCCAGAAGCAGTTGGAAGCCATTGCAGTACACCAAACAAACTTACAGGTAGGTCGCCATCTTCCCTGGGAGGGTGTCTGTGGGTGGGAGGCCTGGACCACTCCCACCATGCCCCATGGCCCACAACTCAGCAGGATGGAGCACTCCCTCACCCAGAAGCAGTTGGAAGCCATTGCAGTACACCAAACAAACTTACAGGTAGGTAGACATATTATTCTGTCTTGTGACCCCACTGAGCAGGATGTAAGCCTCTACCACGCACACACAGATGTGTCACTTAACAAAGCCAAATGTGAGTCCATTACAGGTAAGTAGCCAGCACGTGCACCCACACATTCGTCACAAAAGAAATGGTGCCATATGACAATACCAGCCCTCTCATTGCACAAATATGCACACCTACCCCATTGCCACGCACAGTGTGCACACAGGTAAGCTAAGGAAACTGTCACAGATACCTAAGTGTGACACACCAATGCACATGCAGAAGAAAGTTTGGGTACAATCATGCACAGCACCTATTGACATGTGCATCGACATGGGGCAAGTGCAACAAGGACCATTCAAAAAATACGAAAGCATGTTTTGTGGTACCAATCAAGATATGCACATGACGGGACAAAGGTATGCAGGAGATGACAATGGCCAGTCCATGGCCAGATGTGATGCCTGCCAGGTCAGACAAATCAACAAAGAGTCCTCAATGAAAAACATGTTGTGCCAGTCCCTAGATGGCAACAGGTCCCTGTAATCATGAATTATGCACGGGTCACATGGTATGCCTTGACATCTCACACCATGGACAAGTAATGCATGTACCACTGCATCATGTCAGGAAGCACAGTAGTGCATATAGTAAACAATGTGATGATCAGTCAATTGTGCAGTGTACAAAAAGTGAATGACACACAGCTAACACAAAGCTTGCGGGGTGCACTACAATGACCATTTCCCATCTGGTCCACAGGTGACCAAGAACTAATTGTAGAGGACAACACCAGCAACCTGCAGAGCCAGTCTTCCCCCGGTACATGGACTCTCGGATGTTGACTCCCAGGATTCCCTGGACGATGAGCTCAAAGCCGGCCCCTCTGGTGTGCCAGGGAGCAACAGGTCCCAGGACCCCATCGTCCCCCACCACATCTGCGTCAATAACAACTTCACTGCAGACCCCTGCTGTTACGGCCTGTTCGGTCACCGCCACCATCACCACCAGTGCTGCCTGCAACACCCTCCCTGTCCCAGAGGATGACCACCCCACACCACCGACGGAGGAGGGCAGGGAGAGGATGTGGGTACCCACAGTGGTGAGGCAACAGGTCCGTGGCAGCAGGGTAGGTGGGAGGGGCAGGGTCACCCACAGACACGAGGAGGCTGGGACCCAATCTCTGGAACACATCACCAGAGTCCTTGGCGCATACAAACAGGCCCAGGGACGAACGGGCCGGTCGGACGAACTGTTGCACGAGCTCATCCTGCTGATGAGGTCCATCGACAACTGCATGGGACAAATTGTGGAGGTATTGAGAACCGCATGGGACAAATTGTGGAGGTATTAAGGGACAGGCCTGCTCCACAACCAACACCTCCACCTCCCTCTGGTGGGCCACAGGATGACAGTTCACCATCCTCCCCTGCGCCCACAGAGAGGGGTGAGTCCTCAGATCCCACAGGCCCTGCAGCAGGGTCCCCCCTGCCAAACGACGAAGGGGACGTCCTAAGAAGACCCTGGGAGTATCTGGAGGCAAAGCACCTGCCAGATGCCAGTCACGGAACCAGCCATGATGGCAACCCTCTTCACCACTGCATTGACTTTTTGGACTGTCCTTCCCCACACTCCCTTGTGAATGGCATCTGTCTGTTGGACTGGGTCACCACATCAATGTGGTGACTACTCGATTATCTAATTTACCATTACTGTCAACTCACTGCTCCACCACCACCTCAATGGAAATGTACACCCCCCTCACATGTCACCATTGCAAATACAATATCCTTACACACATGTTGTCGTGTCTACTCCGTCTTTATTGCAGGATGTACAGTCTTCAACATAATCAAAATGTACCAGGAGTATGGGCTGTATGTAGGCAAGGAGAAGTTGAAGGCACCTAGGGAAACACAACAGAACAACATTCACTGATCTGGGTGTGACATCACAGACATCACACAACACCTACCATCAGGATAACCCAACATGCACACGTCACAATGGGCAACAAGTGTCAACATACACGTCCTATAGATGTTCCCAAATGACCTGTCCCAGAAACATTGCCAACCACTTTTGAGTCTACAACTGGCTGCTGTTACAATTCTCACATACCCCTTCACGACAACAGCCATATCAGCAGACAATGGGTATGTTGTACATTGTCACCCACCTTCAAGTGAAGTAGTGGGTGATGAGCTGTTCACGCAGGTCAACACTTTCCTCCTCTCCACTGTCCTCATCACTGGACACGGGTTGGTTTGCAGGCTGGGGCCTCACCATGAGCAGAGGAATCTCCTTGCAAATTGCTAGGTTGTGGAACATGCAGCATGCCAATATAATTTGACACACCTTCCCGGGCGAGTATGCCAGTGCACCTCCGGTCTTGTCCAGGCAGCAGAAACGTGACTTGAGCAGACCAAAAGTACGCTCCACCACACGACGTTTCCTCCCATGTGCCTCATTGTAGCGGACGTCAGCCGGGGTCCTGGGATTCCGCAGTGGGCTCAGCAACCAGGGACGGTTGGGATATGCAGTCACCTAGGTTTGACAAACACAAATAGACATTGCAATGTCGCTGAGGCAGACGGCATCAGATCACACACCCAGCACACCATACGACTAGGCATACTCACCCACAATCCATGCACGCTCGGGAAGCAGATTAGCCATCAGCTGGGGCACAATGCTGTTCCGCAGGATGTAGGAGTCATGGGCCGAGCCTGGGAATTTTGCACTCACGTGGGAGATGATCATATCTGCCAGGCACACCACTTGTACATTTATGGAGTGGTAATGTTTGCGATTCCCCTAAATGCGCTCACTTGCCTGTGGTGGCACAAGCCCGACATGGGTGCAATCAGTGGCACCACCAACATTGGGGATGTGTCCAAGGGGACAGAAGTCTCCCTTCACAGCTGGCAATTCAGCAGCCCTGGGGAAATGGAGGTATCTGTCCTTGCATATCATCATGGAAGACGGTACATCACGCAGCACCATGCTGAGCATCTGTTGTGACGTCCCACCAGCGCTGGCCACTGTCTCTTGGAACGATCCAGTGGCAAAAAAATGCAGGGCCGCCATCACCTTATAAGTAGGGGTGAGAGCTGTTGGATTTGTCCGGCGCGGCTGCAGGTGGAGTTCCAACAGATCACAAAGGGTTTTTAGGGTGGCTCTATCCAGACGGCATTTCCGGATGATCGCCACATCCTCCATGTCCTCCAGCACCGTCAAGTGACGAATCAGATTTGGCCTCCTCCTATTTGAGATGAAAGTGGACACATGTCAATGCAATACATCATGAGATGGGCACAGCATCTCACGTTCTGGATGACACAACAACAACAATGACTGCCATCAATATTGAGTACCAGACCAGCTTACGTGTAGGGACACCTTCAGCTACACAAAGGGCACACCTGTCAACTTACACAAAACAAGTACCTCCAACACCACCTTGGTCAATGTGAATGCATATAGGGATATTGCTACATTTCACATGGGCACACCTGGGAGTATAGCATCCAGCATATGTATAACAAATCAACCCCACTGTCTACTACCTAGCTGCTGTACCTGACACACCTTCATGCGTCATTTCAACCTGGCACACATCCACCACACAATGACCACAGTCGGCGCATGAATGACAAATGTGTGCATAAGCAGACATGAGAGGCTATGCAAAATAGATCATCATTCATTGAGACGAGCATTGCTGTGATTGTCACTGCACCTCAACACATTGACATGTGTACACATTGTAGAGTCCAGAACAACACTGTCCTGCCTACACGACCATCAAATTCATAAGTGGTATGTGAGTGAGTACAGGCCAATCTACGAACACACACAAACAAACATGGCATGTGTAGTCACCAGTGGAGTAAATGGAACATTGGCATCATGTGCACAATGATGTGCCATTGACCATGTGGGTACTCTGCACTGTTGATGTTTGCCAGATGGCCATTGCCATTGTATGGCACCCATATTGCGGTAGCTACCGCCTGGCCCCGGCGGTGTGTCGCCAGCTCCCCCATTCACACAAGTTCAATAGTGATAGGCATGGAGACATGGGGAAATGGTGATTGGCATGCTCCGCCGCCTAATTCACGGTGCCTCGTGTCAATGTATGGCACCCATATCGCGGTAGATACCGCCTGGCCCCAGCGGTGTGTCACCAGCACCCCCATTCACACAAGTGCGGCAGTGATAGGCATGGAGACGTGAGCAAATGGCGGTTGGCATGCACCGCCGCCTGAATCGCAGTGCCTCGTGTCAATGTATGGCACCCATATCGCGGTAGCTACCGCCTAACCCCGGCGGCCTGTCACCAGCACCCCCATTCACGCAAGTGTGGTAGTGGTAGGCATGGAGACATGGGGAAATGGCGGTTGGCATGCTCCGCCGCCTGAATCGCGGTGCCTGCTGTGACTTCGCATACTGTGCACATGAGGCAATACTGAAGGAAGTCTGCACATCGCAGCGTTATCAAGACCCTAGACATCAAAGGAAAATCACGGTCCATCTCGTGAGGTATGCTTATCACCCATACGAAGCACTATGTCCTCTGTGCTCTACAGTGTATTCAGAGACATTGTGTTTTCATGCAGTATGATTATCTTTTTCATTCCCTTATTATATGAACCAAGAACCCGGCTGGGTACTCGCGTGAGTTAATTTTCATTTTCTCTCCTTTTCACTTTTACACAAGGCACCACAACGTCACTAAGAATAAATTCGTAACTCAGGTAATGAGTGCATATTCAAACCCTTTTCATAGTTTCTCGCATCAGTGCTGGTATATGGGCCTTTTGCTAATTTTTATTTAATTCATTCTAGATGTCCCTGTATTGGCAGTCCTGAAGAGACCCTACAATTGCAGAAGGGTCGAAACGCCGTCGACTAGTGTATAGGACGGACCATTGCCCAGTCTGCATCATTGTATATGTGGATTGTCCTCAAACTGTATCAAATTGGCCGTTCTACATAATTTTATGGAAACCTTGTATTATAAAATTTGTTTCACAATGTACAGTCACTTTTTTGGTTCCATGTTTCACTTGGGGACACTACGCACAATTTTTGCGTTTTTGATTTAATGAAGTGTATATACTGATTGCTGTTTTTCATAAATAATTATTTGAATGTACTGTGTAGAGAATTTATTTTGCCCCCTGACACCATAGTCCTTACAGTGCTATTGCGACTGTGCAGTATTATCATTTATATTAATTCCTTACTATCGACTGGAACCTTTGTCTTTTTACATCCTGTGAATGTATGGCACCCATATCGCGGTAGTTACCGCCTGGCCCCCGCGGTGTGTCACCAGCACCCCCATTCACACAAGTGCGGTAGTGATAGGCATGGAGACATGGGGAAATGGGGGTTGGCATGCTCTGCCATCCATATTGCGGTAGCTACCGCTGGCCCCAGCGGTGTGTCACCAGCACCCCCATTCACACATGTGAGGTAGTGATAGGCATGGAGACATGGGGAAATGGCTGTTGGCATGCTCTGCCGCCTGAATCGCGGTGCCTCGTGTCAATGTATTGGCACCCATATTGCGGAAGCTACCACTTGGCCCCGGTGGTGTGTCACCAGCACCCCCATTCACACAAGTGCAGTAGTGATAGACATGGAGACATGGGGAAATGGTGGTTGGCATGCTCTGCCATCCATATCGCGGAAGCTACCGCCTGACCCGGCAGTGTGTCACCAGCACCCCCATTCACACAAGTGCGGTAGTGATAGGCATGGAGACATGGGAAATTGGTGGTTGGCATGCTCCGCCACCTGAATTGCGGTGCCTCGTGTGAATGTATGGCACCCAAATCACGGTAGTTACCGCCTGGCCCCGGTGGTGTGTCACCAGCACCCCCATTCACACAAGTGCGGTAGTGATAGGCATGGAGATATAGGGAAATGGTGGTTGGCATGCTCCGCCATCCATATCGCGGAAGCTACCGCCTGGCCCCAGCGGTGTGTCACCAGCACCCCCATTCACACAAGTGCGGTAGTGATAGGCATGGAGACATGGGGAATTGGCGATTGGCATGCTCCGCCATCCATATCGCGGAAGCTACCGCCTGGCCCCAGCAGTGTGTCACCAGCACCCCCATTCACACAAGTGCGGTAGTGATAGGCATGGAGACATGGGGAAATGGCGGTTGGCATGCTCCGCTGACTGAATCGTGGTGCCTCGTGTCAATGTATGGCACCCATATCGCGGAACCTACCGCCTGGCCCCGGCGGTGTGTCACCAGCACCCCCATTCACACAAGTGCGGTAGTGATAGGCATGGAGACATGGGGAAATGGCAGTTGGCATGCTCCGCCATCCATATCGCGGAAGCTACCGCCTGGCCCCAGCGGTGTGTCACCAGCACCCCCATTCACACATGTGCGGTAGTGATAAGCATGGAGACATGGGGAAATAGTGGTTGGCATGCTCCGCCATCCATATCGTGGTAGCTACCACCTGACCCCAGTGGTGTGTCACTGGCACCCCCATTCACACGTGTGGTAGTGATAGGCATGGAGACATGGGGAAATGGCGGTTGGCATGCTCCGCTACCTGAATCGCAGTGCCTCGTGTCAATGTATGGCACCCATATCGCAGTAGCTACCGCCTGGCACCGACGGTGTGTCACCAGCACCCCCCTTCACACAAGTGCGGTAGTGATAGGCATGGAGACATGTGGAAATGGCGGTTGGCATGCTCTGCCGCCAAAATTGCGGTAGCGCACACCTGGCCCCTGCGGTGTGTCACCGCCATGGAGCCTGCCCTAGAGCCAATGGGAACCTTGATAGCGGCGGCATGATGCAATTTTGAAGATCGCGGTAGGCGTGCTCCGCCACTGCGGAGCCGGTCATTGGATGCAATTGAAAGATGCACCATCGCGCTAGCACACACCGAGCCCTTGCGGTGTGTCACCGCCATGGAGCTTGCCCTAGAGCCAATGGGAACCTTGATTGTGGTGGCATGAAGCAATTTTGAAGATCGCGGTAGGCGTGCTCAGCCACCGCGGAGGCGGTCATTGGATGCATTTGAAAGATGCACCATCGCGCTAGCGCACACCGGGCCCCTGCGGTGTGTCACCGCCATGGAGCTTGCCCTAGAGCCAATGGGAACCTTGATTGCTGTGGCATGATGCAATTTTGAAGATTGCGGTGGGCGTGCTCCGCCACCGCGAAGGAGGTAATTGGATGCATTTGAAAGAGGCAGTCCTGGACCACCAATTGCTGCAGCTTGGCACCTTTGAAACGACCCAAGGGGGCTATATATGTGTGGGAGTGAGCCTCACATTTCCACTGCTCCCAGAGCCTGATGCCAGACACCTCTCACCTGCTGACGCCTCCAGGGACTGCTGCCTGAGACCCCTCACCTTCTGCTGCCTCCTGGGACTGCTGCCAGAGACCTCTCACCTGCTGCTGCCTCCAGGGACTGCTGCCTGAGACCCCTCACCTGCTGCTGCCTTCTGGGACTGCTGCCAGAGACCCCTCACCTGCTGCTGACTCCAGGGATTGCTGCCTGAGATCCCTCACCTGCTGCTGCCTCCAGGGACTGCTGCCTGAGACCTCTCACCTACTGCTGCCTCCTGGGACTGCTGCCTGAGACCCCTCACCTGCTGCTGCCTCTAGGGACTGCTGCCAGAGACCCCTCACCACCCAATCCCAACGCTGTTGTCTCATGTCCACAGTGATGGCAAGGACAGAGAAGATCCGTGCCAGTCCCTTCACGAGCGAGGAGCTGGAGGACGAGGTGCTCACACAGTACCCAAGGCTATATGGTGCCCCAAATGTCATGGTAAGTCCTCAACAGTGGGGGGGTAGGGCAGGGGGGCACACATGTAGTTGGACTGATGCAGTATGTGCCTGGGAGTGTGGGGTTGTGTCATGCACTGCCTGACATGCTGTCTCCAGGGGAAGGTGTGTGTACCCAATGCCACAGGTTTGCCTGCCTGCACATGTATGTATGAGTGACTTGTGTTGTGTTGTCAGCCATACAGTGACGCAGAAGGTAGTCCATGCAGGAGTCAGGACAGTGATTGCTTGGCTGAATGGCTGTGTGTGCCCCTGTAGTCCATCTCAGTGTGAGCCCAGCTGGCCAGCACAGTCCCCGCCCACAAAGACAAGGACACATCACTTCACTTACAGAGTATTACATCAGTCTTTTCACATTGCACTCCAGCTATGGGCCATCTCAGCACTCTAGATTGCACACGACCGGCCCTGTGAAGAGGATTTTGGATTTGTGGGATCATGTCCCTCAATGTGACATCCATGACACAGTCATCTCTTCACAGGACAGGGACATTGAGGGCTGCGCAGTCTTGGACACAGTGAGTCTACCCCCAAACACAGGTTAATATGTGATGTATGTGTTGCTGAACCCAACAATGGACTGGAGATGTGGGCAGGCTACATAGGTGTTTCAGTGCTGGCATCCTGCATGTGTGTGAGATGTGCTGGGACTGTGTTCCCCCTCACACCTGCATGCTTTTACATCAGCTTTTCCTATGCAGATGTACCATGTGAGATGTACTCTAGTCTCTGATAGACATATCGTTGGATATGTGATGAGTTTGTATCTTGCTGCTATACTGATAGATGTCGGTACATAACACTGTGTCACTGATCATTTCCCCCTCTTGTCTTCCATGCCTGCAGCTCAAGGTACACCAGCGTAAGGCCGTGTGGAGGGCCATTGCAGCAAAGGTGTGAGCTCTGGGGGTCTCAAACCGACAGTGCACCCACTGCCACAAGAGATGGGATGACATCAGCTGGCTGGCAAAGAATATGGCTGAGATTACCTTGGGGCTGCTTCCTCGCACTGGGCGTTTGGCACGGTGCAGCATGACACCACTAATGGGGCGCATCTTGGTGGTGACACAGCCTGAGCTGGATGAACGTTTGAAGGAGCATCAGCAGCAAGCCACGGGTGAGCGTTTGGCGAGGGTGACTTTGGCTGGGAGTGGCTGCATGTGTACAGAGCCTGTGCCAGGGCTGGCTTATGTGATGTTGGTAGTGTGATGCAGTGGCATGTAAGTGGCTGCTGGGCTGGGTGCCGGTGTCATGCATTTGCCCTACCTGTACTTACAAAGGTGATTTGGATGCTGGGCATTCCCATTGCATTCAGAGTTGTGCTCTTCAGGTTTCTTCTGCATTGGGGTAGTCTTGGGAATCCCATGGGAGGGAACGGCAGTGTGCCCGATCTGACAGTGCCTTCATCAATGCATCCACTGGGGAGGCCTAGACATCTGACAACAATGTGTACCATTTTGTCCCCAATGTCTAACATGGTGGGTGGCATGGGCTAATGGCCATTGTGGACTGTCATGTTGTAGACTGTGTCTGTGTTGTCCCCTACTGTTTCATCCAGATCTGTCATTGGCAACAAGTAGTGTGCCCCCATCATGTCCCTAGGTGTTCTCAGAGCTAGTTGTGTGTCTGGTTGAACAGAGCCACAAGCAGGGTGTTGTGCTGTGTGGTCATCACATGGCTCACTCATGCCTGAGTTTCCAGTTTCCACGCACTGTTTGAGTCTATATAGTGAGTTGGCACAATGTGATTGCATAGGGTGGTGTGCAACATGTAGATTTGGTCATCTTTTGTTATGCATTGCTTGCATATGTTTGTTCTGTTGCTGCAACTGACCTGACCCTATATCTCTATCTCTCATGCAGCATCTCCTGTGGTCATGGAGGGACAGGAGACGGACATCAGTGGGGGTGAAATTAGCTCAACAGCTGCACAGGAGCCCAGTGACACAGATGTCACCAGTGCCTCAGAGGGGGACAGGAGTCTGCTGGAGGAATCCCAGCCTGAGACGCAAAGCACCACATCATCTGATGTCAGCGGGGATGCATCCATGTTGGCGGGCACAGGGAATGGGGACTCTGCATTGTCTTCCACCACACAGCGGCCAGTGCCCACCCTCCCAGCCACTTCCTCTGGTCCTGCCCATGTCCACCTCAGTAAGAGGGGAAGAGTGTCCTTCACCCCTGGCACCGCTGCCTTTTGAGACAGTTGTGTGTAGGCCAAACAGCTCTCCTCAATGCCTTCATTGACCACGACAAAACATTGGCCCAGGTGGTTGCTTTCATGGAGGGCATAAATTCAGACGTGGGTGGGCTGCACCGGACTGTCCAGACTTTGTCCTCAACAGTGTTGCCTGGCCTTCAAAAGGCACATACTTACAGTCCAGCTCCAGTCCCTTTGTCCATCCCCCTGGCAGTGGCTACATCTGATGATAGTGACCACGGTCCACATACATCAAAGTCACGATACGCACACGAAGCACACAGCAGAAGCAACCAAAGCGGTCCCGGGCGCAGACACCATCCCCACAGAAGACCAAAGCCAGCCCAGAGTGCAGAGAGAAAAGCCCATTAGGCGACACCAGGGGACAAAAAGCAAAGCAGCAGACCTCAGGCACACATGCCTCAGAGGCATTCCCATCCAAGGACTCTCCTGCCCCTAAAGCATCTCGCAAAGAGAAGCATACAGTGTCTGTGCCCACCAAGGAGGTGGTGCATGCCAAGGGTACACCTAGGAAGGGCTCCAAGGTAGATTCACCCACCACCTCGACTCCCATTCCAAGCCCAGTGAAGCAGGGGAAATAGGGCACTGTAGGGGTGACACCTAGTAAACAGGGGAAGGAGGGCAGAGGCAAAGCCAGGCAAAGCGTTCTGCTGGATCCAGCACATCACCAGAGGGGGTGACAGCGTCTGCACCTGATGCAGCTTTGGTGGTGAGTGTTTCTGTTGTGTCCACACCACTTCCCATTGATCCAGAGTCAGTCAAGCCATTTAGGATCCCCAAGAAGTGGAAAGGCACCCCTCCACAATCTCCCAGCCACACTGTGTCTCCCATCCGCATGCCTCCACCTCCACGTGCCACTACACCACCTGGTCCAAGGAGCCCTCCGGCTTGCCAGGCCACTGATAGCTCTACCTCAGCTGTTCCGCTCTCTCCCCGGTCAAGTGCCCCGACAGTCCCCGATATTCAAAGTTACAAGAGCGACCCTTATGTCCCTGTGAACCGGGTAAGTACAATGTACTACAAACAACGTTCACAAGGAACTGATTTAAAAATAAATATCTGGTACATACAACATCAATGGTTGCTTTTGAATTAATCTCCCACATGTAAGTCAAAAACAATAAGAATTAGATAAGACCAAATCAATGATAAACACAGTAAGCCTTCACACGACCTTTTGAAATTTACCAAGCCTCAGCCGAGGTCTTTATTTCATATACACTTTTTTAAATCACATATAAAAAACATTTTATATATACACAATTCCTCTCTTTTTTACATTTGCAGTGCAAAGTGAACCCCAGTGAAAAGAACCATAACTTTATAATGTGACAAAACTAAAAAGACAGAAATGTGGAAGGTTATTGGAAAAATTATAAGGACAGTTTATATACAATATACAATAATTCAGTCAAAGCTGTCTCTTATTTTGTTGTCGACGGTGTTTCGACCCACTTTTAAATACCGGGTCTCATCAGGACTGTATTTCTGGGGACAGTGTAAAACATACAGTCGTCCGTATAGGATCCAATATGCATAAAGATGTGGCGGATGAAAAGGTTACATTCAAACTTGGGCTTTTTATTATTCCTCCAAGAATGGGGGTCAGATAGTACACCCACTATTTAGGGAGATTCAAATTCTCCAAGATATTCTTAATTCCTGTTTCAACACTTATATTCTACTTTTTAGAAGAGAAGAGCAAATCTCCTTCTATCAGTGCTGACACTACTGGATATGAGTGCGGCGGCGCTCACTTTGTGGCCACTAATCCAATACGTAGTTACTCCGTGTGGTGTCCGTAGCGGAATCAATCTCGACAGTCCCCGAGACACAGCCAGCTCCCAATCCGCCTGACAACCAAGTCTGAGTGTTAGTCACCCTCACACACCTGTCTCTCACACACATAGGCCTGTATTGCACATTGTTACCCACTGACTGTGTTGCTGACCATGGAAATGTACAGTCGCACACATTCCCTGTGCAGCTTCTCATGGACCTACTCTGCACTCTGCCGTGGCCACTGGCCTTGTTGTTCACTGCTGTTTTTCCCTTGCCTGTGCAGATTCTCATGGACATACTCTGCACTTTGCCCTGGCCACTGGCCTTGTCATTCACTGCTGTGTGCCTCTTGCCTGTGCAGCTTCTCATGGACATGCTCTGCATTTTGTGCCTTGCTCTTCTCTTCTCATGGTGCCTATCTGTGCAATATGTGAATAAAGACAGTTGCTCCTGTTGTCTATTTTGTCAGTGTCCTTGCGGAATAAAGTTATTTTGCGGTGTGTATATGGTTTACTGTGCCACATGGTCTGTGTGCCACTTCAACATAGTCAATGTTTGGGCTCACTTACTCAATTTTATTCAGGGGTGACAGGGTCTTCAGTTCTTCCTGACCCAGATACTTGTGGGGGCAATGGTCTCAATTTTCAATGGGAAGCAGTTGTCATTTACTTAATTTGTTCATGTTGGCTATATTGTACACATGTCAGGTTGGGGGCACTGCCAGCACAGAGTGGGTTTCTGCACACAGTATTGCATGCAGGCTGGCCAGGGTAATCATGTATGTGTATTCTTCCTTTATGTGTGTCCAGTGGTGTATGTGTGTGGTCATCTTGTGATGGCCAGTCATCCTAGTCCCATGGCTTACTTTCCATGTGTGCTCTTGGATGGTCAGGTAGTGTGCAGTGTGGAGGGGTGAGTTTGTGGGGAGTGTTGATGTGTGCATGCCCCAGCATTGTCAACTACACACATTTGTTACCCAGGAGTTGTATGCCTGTTGTTTTGATTGTTCAGCCCTGTGGATGTGGTTGTATGCACATGTGTGAGTTGTACTTTGTGCACTGTGCAGTGTGTTGGTGTGTCCTTGCAGTTCTGGCTGACTCCTACTTGTTTTTGTCAATTGTGAGTATGCAGAGTGTGTGACTGGCAAGTCAGTGCTGTGTTTTGTTGCACATCCATGTGTCTTGTTACTGCTGGGGGGGACTGTGCAGACCTGCTGTTCCACACTGCCATTGTGGTTGTGTTTTCTCATGCATTGCTGTCACATGGTGCCTTCTTGCCTCCAGTGTGGCATGTTGTGTGTGTTTTCATACCATCCCCTATCTGTGCTTCAGATGCCTACCCATTGCGGGTCTGCACTCCCTCTCTTTGTGTATGGTACACTCCTGCCATGTCCCCTACTGACATGCAGTACACTTCACTTTGGTGTCAGCTGTCCCCTTGGTTTACATGTGTGTGTGCCTCCCCATCACTTTATTTGTGACACTATGCTTTGTGGTGCAGTTCTTTGGCCAGGGTCAATATGTCACTCAGGGCATTTCACCAATGGGTTGTATGTGATCTGGTTCTGTTTGGCAGTCATGGTTGCTCCTATGCAGTTCAACTGTGTGTGCTGCCCAGTCCTCTGGTCAAGTTGTTTCCACCTTTGTGTCCCAGACTTGTGCATCTGTTGGTGTTGTGTTGGATGTATGTGTGTTGGCTGTGTTACTGCTTCACTTCCTGGGTGTGCTGTTGTCTTTGTGCTGTGCTGTATGGTGTTGTGTGGGTTGCTGTTCTGTCACTGATGTCTGTGTGTGGCTGTTATGCTTGGTATGCACACACTGCTTGTTGTGCATGCAGTGCTGTGTGTGTATGTTGCCTTGTCATTGCCTGGTGTGCATCCCCTGATGTCCTGCTGGGTTTACTATGTGATTTTTTTGCCTTTGTATCTGTTGTTTGTTTGATGTGGCTGTGTTGTTCTGTGATGGTGCACTTCTTGTGTGTGTTGTGGTATGTTGTCTGTGCATTGTTCCTGAGTGATGATGTCGTGCACTCCTGTTGTGTCTGTGCTCCCATTGCCTTTCCACAGTTTAGCTGCACAGGGCATGTGTGGTCTTATTGTGGTTCTGTGTGTGTTTCTATTGGGTTATGTGTTTGTGTGTTGTTTTTGTGCAGACATTTGTTGTGGCATCCCTGTGTGTGTGTGATGTTTGTGGCTACCCCCAGGGTGTGTGATTGTTTGTGTGTGAATTGCCTGGCAAGTATTGCCACCCTTAAGTGTGTTTGGCACTGGTGTTGTGTGCTGCTGGTGTGAGGGGGTATGTGTGTAGATTCCTACTGGTGTTTGTCAGTCATGGAGTGTGTCAATGGGCCCTGTGTGTAGTGCTGCTGGTGTACTCCTGTGAAGTAGTTGTATAGATGTGTGGCTGTTCACAGTTTGACTTCAGGGCCTTCCTTTCATCCATGTGCCTATACATGGTTTGCCTTGCTGTCTCCCTGTGTTGTTGCACTGTGATGTCTGTGGTTTGACCTCACTGACTGTACCAGCCATGTGTGCTTTGATGGTCTGAGGGTGTTGTTCTCTGTTTCTTGTCTTGCATGTGATGTACATATGCTTGTTGTGTGTCTCCATGGCCTTCCATTTGTGGGCAGCCCGCTTTGGTTTTCCTATTTGCTGTTCTCTATTGCTGTTGGCATGTGGGGTGTGTATGTGTCTGTGTGTCAGTCTGTGGTGTGTATGTGTGACTATGCAGGCTGTGTGTCCATTTGGATGTTTGTTCCTTGTATGTGTTCATTTGGTGCTTGTCCTCATTTTGGTTTCCCTGAGTGTGGTGGTGTGGTGGTGTGTGCATTTCCCTGGCCCTGTGCTACTGTGTTGTGTGATCCTGTGCAGCCACTCCTGCAGTGTCTGTCTCCCTGGCTGTTTGTTGTGTGGTGCAGGGTGTGTATTGACCTGGCTTGTTGTTGTGCATGAGGTGCACAGGAGGGGCACGTGGCATGTGCCTTCATGGGGTGTGTTAGTGTGTGGTGGGAGGGGGTATGGCCCTGTGGTCTTTGTGCCCTGCCCATGCCTGGCACTGGCCCTGCCTTCTGCATTGTGCACATGTATTTCCTTATGTTCACTGCTGTGGTGATGTGACCGGGACATTACTGCATGGTAGCGGTAGCTGTGTGTCCAGGATGCAGAGGCGTGACTTGGTGGCAGGTGTCAGCCCATGTGCTGTGTGTTGTGTGTTGTGTGTTGTGTTACTGCGTACCTGTGGCGGCGTCCACAGCGGTCCATGAGTTGCTGGTGATGTAGCAGGTACAGGACCGGAAAAACGTGTAGAGCTGGATCCATGGTGGCCGTGACCGGGTGGTGTGGACCGGGACTCTGGTTTCGCGCTCCGCTGTCGAGCTTCCGCTTTCTCCGGTTGGGCGGTTTCTCCGCTGCAGTGCGTCTGCTTGTTTGGGGCATCCTAATTTGTGGAGCCAGGCGGATGTCATTCCGCACGGCAGAGAGTCTCCATTGGCTCCCACCACCGCGGTGGCGGGCGCACTTTGATGGCGGTGCGCGTCGCACCGCGGCGGTCGGGAAATGGGCTATGTTTGGCCATGCTAATATGGCGGACATGAGGACCGCTGCTCGTGGGTGGAAAAATGAATTTTTCAGCACCGCGGTGCCACCGCTCGACATCCTAATGGACCCCTAAATGTCCCGGTTTTCGGGGCAAACTCATCCAGCGAAACAGAACTGAAACATATGCTTTAGAGCCTCTGAAGAGTGAAATAACTCACATAATTTACCTTTTTGTTTCAGGCAGCACAGGAGGTGGTCAGCTGCATGCGCCCAGCAGAGGGGAGACTAAGAGGGTGGGGGGGAGGTGGCGGTGGGCTCAAGGGGAAGGTAATGTGTGATTTTTTTCATCTGCCAGCCGGCATATTAAAAAAAACCTCTGGGGGCACTTTCATTAAGTCTTGAAAAGGTGCTCTAAATCATGCGTCAAACACATTTGGCCACTGCTTGCTAGGGCCTCATTAGAAATGCCTCCGAAAACTTTACAATAACTTCTTACTCCTAGCGGTACCGGTAACACAGGGAGGGAGAGTTACAGGCCAATTATGCCTTAAGGATATACACTACAGCAATGGAATGACATTTACATATTATCTTTCTGACAAATGAATAAAACGTATTAAAGGTAAATATATGAGGTCTTCTATTTTAGGAATAATATTTGTTGATACAGAATTTTGCACATAGAAAAAAAGTCATGCAATAACAAATATGATATTTTGAATTGCTTTTGGAACTACACCAGCAATTTACTGAAGTCACTTTTAATCTTTCATGCATACTCATAGACAATAATATTGTTGACAAGTTCAAGAACCTTAGAATACTTAGTGAATGTACATCTGTAAACTGCTACGGTTTTCAGCAATCATGTGCGTCATTTAGGGGAAACTAGAGGCCTCACCTGCAACTCCAGGTTTGGCCCTGGGGGCTACTTACACTGCTCTTGCAACTTCTTGTCTCAAAGGCAGAGAAAAAAATGTTTTATTTTTATTTTCCAATCCTTTACTTTCCAAAACAGCAGCTGCCTGAATTTGAATTTGCTGCAGATAGCACAAAGTTTCCAACTTGCTACTGTTGCCATTGTCATTAGAACAGCCATGGTGTTTCTGACGCCAAACTATACATACCACAGGCTCATGGTGTTGGTGGTGGTGTTGTTGAATTTTATTTGTATAAGTTGATTAAAACCATTGCATTACAATAAAATAGCATTTAAAAAGGAAACCATAATTCATAAAAGTTAAAAGATATGATAAGGTGCAATTAACAAGTGTCATAGTTTAACTCGGGGCTTGTTTTCGTATTTGCTGTTGACCATTCCTCTGCAGCTATCCTGTGTCACCCGTCTGGTTGTTCAAATTTCCAGGTCTTCTTTCCTTTCCGTGCGCCTCGTTGGTACTGTTTCTCTTACAAAGTGCTTGTGCTTCGCGACATAGTGGGAGATTGTACCAGATTTTTTATTTGTTAGAGCGCAAATGATAAGTGCCATCTGGTGATACAGGGGCTTATTCTCGTGGTTAATTTTGTCCAGTGCGCTACATCTGGCCCCCGATGAATGATGTCGCCCGTCTGCCTCATCAGTTATCCCAGTGTCCTCAGGCACCACTTTTACCAGCTTTAGTCCTAGATCTCTTATAAAGTGCTTGTGGATATATGTTACAGTTTTGTGTCAATTTAAAGCTGACTTTCCTTAGGGTGGAACAGTTGGAAGACTCAGGTCTCAATTGTTGCATCCAAGGCAGGTTCTGCGTTCTTTCGGGGTCCTGAATTTAAGGTAGTATAGGATCAGCCTTTGGACTATATGAAGACTAGGGCGAGGGCCAGTGCGGGGATGAATAGTGTCCCTGATGGCTTGGACAAATCTTCCGCAGCGGGCCAGGATATGAGGTTCCTTTTGTGTGAGACATACTGCCAAGGCCTCAAGGCAGGTGCTAACTTCTTCACTCAGGCATAGTTCCCTAAGAAGGGTTCTCCTTTCGGTTGCTAAGGCCAGGCAACAGTACAGGCGGTGTAGCCAAGATTCGCATTTATAGTCACACAGTTGACATGCTCCTCCTGTGTTTTGATTTACCCAAGCCCAGCTGAATTCCGTTATTGGCAGTGCCGGCATTCGCATGTACATAATCTCTCTTCTGACTTTGGGGTTAAGCGGAGAGGTAAAGCTGGGGTTTATTTACCAAGTATGAGTCATTCAGCGGGGCCAGGAACGATAGTGGTTTTAATTTTGCCTCTTCTTGCTGGAATGAAGCTAGTTGGACTTGTTTGTTGATACGCTTTTTCCAAATAGCACATGAAATGCAAGGCAGAGCTAGTGTGGATTTATTTATTTCAGTGAAGACCAGGGCTCTCTTAAGCTGTGTGTTCAATGGAGAACCAGTTTTTTCAAATGTCTTTCTGAGGCAGCTCTTTAAGGATTCCCCCAGGGATATTAGAATTCAAATATAATATTTTAGGAAGTCAGCCTCGAGGGTAAGAGTTTGTTTGACCAGTCCGAGCTCCAGCCTGAGTCTCCTCCTGGAGAGGTATTTAGGAAGTTGAACATTTTTTTTATAGACCACGCATTAAGCTCACTCCAGAGTTTTCAAGCAGGCACCCGGGAACGCATAGAGTTGGTGTCACTCAGCACCAGAAATTCTCAGGCTTGGAATAGGATACAATGTTTGTTAATTCACTTTAATGATGGAAGGGCTGAGCTCCACAGCATTAAAACAATCACATTAAACTTGAAGAGGCATAAGGTACAAACTGCAACCCAGCTACAGGCACAAATTAATTGTTTGAGGGTATAATGGCGCGCTGATACCTTCAGGTTGAGTTTGCTCTATTAGAAACTCAAAAAAAATTAAAAGGTATGCCCCTTGGACAGATACAAGCTGAGAAGAATGGCTTAGCATTTGATATTCCTTGTCCAAATTGTGCCATGGGGTACACGTAAAGCAGCAGGGAGGAGTGACAGCCTCGAGTTATCTGTCGTCAAGTTATACACAAGGACATGGACTATTGGCATGCAGTCAAACTAGAGCATTACACACATGCAAAACCTTTGTGAATTACATTTCAGTGCACATACAGTAAGTTAGAACATCCTCCAGGGGAACATTTGTGTGTAACCTGCAGGTCACAAGCTCTAATCTTGGGAGCGATAATTCATGGTTTTATTGTTATTGCTATTAGACAGTTGGCACTTAATATTTTATTTACCTGAAACTGTGTAGGGCAGACTTACTGAAAAAACCTTTTGATATTTAATAGCACCTCACTTAAATAATTGCTCCCCAAATTGTAGTTATCAAAGTATTTTGATTTCTGAAATATTGGGATTACTTCCAATATTGCCGGGAAGGTATTATGTGAAATCCCTTCCCAATAAATTAACCAAAGCACTAGCCGCACCATATTAAAGAGAACCAAATAAGGTGCCTGCACTCTGCTTCCCTCCCTTTCTGGCTACACATCTACTGGGGCCCGCTGAATGAAATGTGCATGGTAGATCTCAAGGAAGAAGAAGGTAGGGGGTTTGTGGAGTTCTATTGGTACTGCCTGTGCATCCTGGCAGGGCTAGCTCAGAGATAGGCAGTGCAGCACAATCTGGCCTGCAGGAAGGCTGAAAATCTCCTTCCTGTATTTCAGTCAAACGTTCGACTAACCAGAGACAGAACTCAGCACCACACATAGGGGTAGTATGTGCTACATAAAAGTTGCTAGTCAATACAATCATGTAGCTCCTGATTTAGAGTTTGGCGGAGAGGGTACTCTATCGTTACTGCAACAGAGTACTGTCTCCGTAAACCTTAGATCCACCTGCATGATTTACAGATGGGGGGCCTTCAGTATCTCCACACGGAGCTTACTCTGCTGCTGAGATAGTGCTCTGACGGCCCGATGGATTAAGGGCCATCAACATTTTAGCAATTCACCCACCCGATTTAGAGTGTGCCGTCAATTAGGCGGATTTCCGTTACCACTGACTCAAACCTGGTGGTAAGGGACAATGAAAACACTCAAATGACCCCCGAACCATGGGAGACAATTCCAGTGATGTGGAGGTCACTTGCTTTTCATTTTTTTTAAAACAAACTCCCGCTTTGGGAGTTTGTTTTTGAAAAAGCAAAAACATGTTGAAAGTTTGATGAACGCCCATCAATTTGTCAGTACCGACCATCAAAAGTTTAATACATTGACAGGAACCATCATGACCGTAGATCCTGCTAATGACTAGAGAGGCGCACAGGGCCGGTGGATACCTCTAAATGTGGATGGAGGAGGGGTCAACGTGACACAGTGTTTCACTACGTCATCCTGATGGAGTACAAACCATACCCTGCGCTTTAAATCAGACCCTAATTTCCTAATTTCTATTTTTTATAATTTTTTGTTTTTGCTGCAGGATTAGCAAATTAATAACATGTAGTGCAAGTCAGACAACTCAACAGACATGTGTAGCTAGTATCACCATTTCTTTTTTGCATTAAATATAATTTAGTACTGCATTCATAACTGAGAAGTTCGAAATTGTTCATTCTCAGAAGTAAGTAAAAGATCAGATCATCCTCAAGTTCATGCAGTTTTGGAGGGGGGAGATGTTTCCTACATGTCACTGTTCAGTGGTATGCTGCATGCTGCACCATCATGAGTGCACAGCCTCTTGATCATAGGAGTCACTCCCACACCTCCACTCCGATGGAGACTCAAAGTGATATCATACAGGTAGCAGTTGGCGTAGTGTGCAGATGGCAGGAGCAGGCCTCACAAATGTCAAACTTGTGCTTCGTGGTATAATCATGAATGCCAAGAGTTCCCAGCCAAGAGCAGAGTTTGATCATATAATGTACCAATCCATGATGGTGGTCTCTCCTTTGGGAATTTATTAGAAATTCTAAATCCAAGATGCGGAAGAGCCCCTACTGTGAGGAAAATTCCTGTTAAGACATATTAATGCCATCATTTGGAAATGCAAAATGCGTTACAAGGAGTTAATTCCCTGATTTTCCATCTTGCTTCTCACCACTCCTCTGCACATTTTTGTTCCTGATTTTTCTCAGCAGATTACATTCTTCCTTTGGAATTATCTTCTTTCACCTTTTTCTTGCTTAGCATAGTTAACAATTTTTGGGGCCAATTTTACTGTATAACTTTTAATTCTAGACATGTATTTTGCTGGGTTCTTTTCTCCTTCCATATGCGAGAGGATGTTTGGTGCCTTGCTGATTTCATCAAGAAAGTCTACACCTTCACTCAAGATCTACATAGATTGCCAAAGGATTGCTGAGAAGAGATACCCTGGAACACCCTTCCGCTCCACCTCAGACACACAACTTCGCTCCCCATCTTTGCGAGAAATCTCAAGACCTGGCTCTTCGACAGACCCCCTCCTTTATGGACTTGAACCTGCACCCCCTGCGCCTTGAGACCATCACGGGTGAGTAGTTGCGCTATAACAAACTGATTCATTGATTGATAGTAGTCACCAAGGGCACTCAGCAGACCTACTTAACGTACAGTCTTTAGCAGAAACTACCTTTCAAATATGCTTTTTCAAATCCCTTTACAGCATGCAAATAAAACCAACTAATGGTATTCTAACTACTCAATGAATCTGAAAAAGGACATTTTATTGAAAAGTGAATAAGAGGAGCAGTAACTTTATTTAAAAAATGTGCTGGCAACGTAAGGAGTGGATGGGGAGAGGGTTTCCATGGAGATCTTTAGTCTTGTGTTCTTTTTTTGTCTGATTGTTGAAAAATAAATAAAAAGATATTTTTTCCCCAAAAATATGCTTTTATGACACTGTGTTGGTATCACCCATTGGTCAGCACTGGGTATTGGAAAGGCATTTTTTGATTGTCTGTAAGTCTGGAACTATAAACGAACCTGCACACATTTCGGAACTCACTTAGCATGTGTAGATTAGGTCAGGCAATTCAATTTTTATGCAAGGGAAAAAATTTGAAGATGGTGTGGGGATTGGAAGGTGTCAAAAAATATGTGTTTTCCCATTTTAGATCCCATAAGAGAGATTTTTCTCACCGCTATAACAACAAGCATTGGCATAGCCAATAGGTCTCGCCTTTGGGACCTTATAAGTGTTTAGTTATCCAGCACAATATTCTTGGTGCAACAACATCAAGTGCTGCATGGCTGAACACTTAATAGGTCCCAAAGGCGAGACCTATTGGCTATGCCAATGCTTGTTTTTGAAGTTTCTGGAAGAGGAAGTTTGAAAAAGCACATTGAAGCGATACATTTCAGCTAAGGCGGATACAAAGATCAAAAGAGAAGCTCAGAAGTCAAGGTGTGCGGTAATGCCAGTAAAAACATAGTGAAGATTAGTGGACTGGCAGGTTATAAAGAGCAAATTTTCATGCTGTTTTATAATAGGTAGCAATGGATCCGGGCAAGACACTTGTAGAAAAAGAATGTGGAGAGCAAGATCACATGAGTTTGTACACAGAAGAGGAGCAGGATGTTTGGCAAAACACTGATCGATGGTGGTAGGCATGCATGAAGAGGGAGCACGGAAAACAGTATCCGTTTACTGAAATCAAGGTAGCGAGAAGAGACGGAGACATCTGGTGGTATGTACTAAGAGATAAGAAACTGACGGGAAGCTGGAGGTATAGAGAAATATTTATGAATATTTGTTATTAAATAAACAAGAGGAACTAGAGGGTTAGTATGCATAAAAACAGCTTCGGGGTGGGATCTCCGCAGTAAAAAAGAATAGACTTTGGGGCTAGTATCAAAGCAGAAGTCTGCATTGGGTGCAGTGGACAAGGGACGATGCCAGCCAAATGAGGTCAGGACTATAAATGTAGGAATAAGAAACGATTGAGAGAAGACATCAAACTATCAACTGTATCAAAAGCATGCATTTGAGACGAATAAGTCTTGAAAAGGCAAGAAGTGTGACATTTAGTGAATTTAAAGGACAGTTTGGCTGGAATGCATCAGACAGAATCCAAACTGACGAGAGTAGGAGTCGAGAGAGAGAAAACTTAATCCAATCAGAAAGAAATTGAAGAAGGGCGCTAGATTGGAAATATTCAAAAGAGGGGTTAAGAAGTGGAATGATGGTATTGTGTTGAAGAGGTCAGGAAAAAGCGTAGGAAAGGGCAGATTAACGAGTGTAGAAACAAGCATTGGCTCACGGAGAACATCAAAGCGGCCATGCGGCTGCGAAAGTGAAACTGATTGCAATCGCGATCAAGCACGGCACTGCAAGCTGTGGCCCGCGGAAGCATTTTTTTAAGCCCTCACTAAAAGTCTCACCAGAGCAGCGCATGCGCTGGGTCAGGCGAGACCTACAAACTGGATTGATGCCAAATTTAGTATGAACGTAGAACAATGCTCACAATACCTGCTTTTTTGTGTCTTGGTGTAACCCTTCAGTTGACTTCAGTAGTTTTTTTAGATATTTTTGTGCTGCAAAAATGTACTGCAAACCCCCCCCCCTATGCACACAGCTAAAGAAAGTGCACAGATGGGATCGACCGCCCACAGTAATTGGGCCTGGCAAATAGTTTGAAACTGTACTCAATCCCTGCTGAGCATGGCCAAAGGCTGTGTGCTATAGCGTTTTTCCTCCTCCGAGCTTGGTTTGAGGCTCTGCAGCCAACCCCCTCTGTGCACAGTCGAGGGCATGCACATCACAGAATGGGTGCATGGAAGGTGAATACAGAACCTGAACCTGGAAAAAACAAGAAATTTGCCAGTTATGGTGGACAACACTCACTGAACACCATTGTTCATGTTGTCCACAATGTTTTGCTTCTCGTAGACAGGTTTCTTCTAACATGCCATCAGCTAAGTGTTATACCAAGCATGTCAGACAGCATGAAGTATGATGGGTGTTGGCAGTAGCGGCCCATGGAGGGATTGCCGCGGGGTGGTAGGCAGGGGAGGGGCAGGGTGGGGGGTAGTAAACTCCGGCTCATGGCCGACAGGAGTCATGTAAACAAATAAATAAATAAAACAAACTTCATTGCGCGTGCTGAAACGCATTTGGCCTTTCAGCGCGCGCAACGAAATTCGTTTTTTTTTTTTTTTACATTACTCCAGTCGGTCGTGAGCCGGAGTTTACTAACTCCCACCCTGCCCCTCACCCGCCCCGCCCGCAGCACTCCCACCATGGGCCGCTACTGGGTGTTGGGCATTACATACCAAAACTGCCGTATTTCATTGTTTTTTTGGGCTTGTATTCACTGAACCATAACAAGCCTCCTGGGTAGCTAATGATATCTTACTACATGCGGACACCCTTATCTACATCATTGGTGGCTTCTTCCTCTCTATACAGACGCATTGGAATAATATACACTATAGTTTTTGCATAGGACTAAGGTCAGTATGCCTCTATCGAGTACATTAGACTTAATTACTTGTGTACCAGCTAACTCAGAGGTCACTAGAAACTTCTCGAATAAACAAGAAGGGAGTAGTTTCTGACAACCGCATAAACATGACAACTTTGTTTCCCTTAGAATCGGAACGTGTCTCAGAATTGTGGAAACACTAGATAACAGTTTCACTCAGTCAATCGTGCATGCTTAGTTTCTTCAGAGTTACACAGAAATAGATAGACAGGCGTTTCAATAAAAGGATTTATTGGACAGTCTTGTTTCCCGTGTAAGAGATATGAGCTGTTACAATCATTAGACAGTAAGCAAGATATAATACGCACAGGGTAAGCAGTAAGAAGAAATAATACTGCAATAGCATGGTCTTTTAGCTATGACATATATTCATATATACATACATAAATAACACAGGCTATAAAGTGAATACTCGTCTGATGATTCTAAATAGTTCTACCCCAGTGTACCTAACCTAAGTGTAGTACAAGGTAAGAAGTAGGTGCTGTTTTCTATAGTATGGTATATACTAAGTTTATACGCCAAGAGTCCCTCTAGGTTCTAGTTAGCTCCATACCTTAGAATGAGAGAGGTGGGAATCTCTTTCCGAATCTCAAACTACAACACCCCGCAAAGGGAGTCAGAACACTGGAAGCTGGATTCTCTGCAAGCAGGGGTGACAGCGTCTGATCAGTGCATCAGGCGGGGACTCGAATCCCTTCCGAACTTGCCGTGGCGAGCCGTATCAAGCTGAGCCGTGCTTAGCCGTGGTTTGCCATGGTAAGAGAAGGTATATTTATACCTGGAAGGTACTTAGGAATGCTAGCATTGACGTAAAGTCGGGCAGAGGAAGACGTCATGAATGAACCCCTAAGGAATAGTAGTTCATGCATAATAGTTCTTGGAGAAATCAATTATTCTAGCTAGGGAAAGTCCTGATGGCTTAAGGGTCTGGTTTCTAAGAACTCATTGTGACGTTGGGATGGACGGATGTAGGTGACCATGCCTGTATTTGGATAGCATGGCTAATACCTAAATAAGGACTGGGATTCTATGCCTAAATAAGGGCAATCCGAAGTGTGCCTATATAAGGACATGATTCAGGGAAACCTATGTACAGGCATCTATGTACAGGCATCTAAAGCGAAACACAACAATTCATAGATGTGAAGTATCCACATGCATGACATCATCTATTCTCACACTCTCTGCAACCCTTCATGTTTAAGTCCAGTGCCGCTATGGCACAATGTTTAGAGCACCACTGGAAGCTTCACAGATCCCACCCAACTCCATCAGAGACCAAACTCCAACCAGCAACCTTTTCAACCATGCACTTTAAAAGGGTACCCACAAATCTGGTGCTATTTGGTACACTTCACTACCCAGTCTAAGGTACAAAGCACTATGTAAGTGCAAAATATACAGTCCAATACAAGAAACTACTGGAGATCATATGTGTAAGATGTCTGTTGCCTCTGTTGCATGCCATGTATGACTCTCAGGTCACCTCTACCCTAGCCATTTTCTCCTATGATGCTGACAATTCACTTGTCATTTTAAATCTCTTCCAGGGTAATTGGTTTCCTGCTGAGCCACAGCCTGTGTTGATTAGTAACTGCGAGAAACTGGGTTTTTGATTGACTGGGGTGTGAGGTTTGGTCAAGCAACAGCCACAATCCCTGGCATAGTGAACCATGTGAAGTCACTAAATTAACCCGTACCTAACCCTGGGTAGCTTGGCACAAATAAGTAGTCAGAATTAGAGGCAATGTGTAAAGTGTTTATGCAGTACACAAACAGTAAAAAAGTGGAAACACCACACAAGAAAAATCCCACACCAATTTAGTGAAATAGTGTACATTTTAATTAAATATTTGACACAAAAACAATAAAAATACAATCAATAGAATCATAGTTATGAATTTTTATTTAAAGTTTTTAGTAAAAAACTAGCTCCTAAAAGTACCAAAGCACCACCTACAGGCATCTAGTTGCACAAGACCAAGTCAAAGTAAAAAAATATGGCTGACCGCGAAGGAGTGGGGTCAGATACAAGTGGATTGGGTCCGATAGGCACTTACCTTCGGACATGGAAGAAGTTTCAGGAAAAATGTTCTGAGAAGGTAAGGTTGAGCGGGTCATGGCTGCAGGCGGTGTCCGAGGAGGAAACGTCGTCGTCGGGGAGCCTTGGGTTGAAGCCGCTGTGAAGATTTCTATGTTCAGACTTGGTAATTTTTATGGAAGCCAAAAATCTCTAGCAGGACGAGGCAGGAGGCTGTAGATAAACACAACTCCACGGGCTCGGATACACCTATGACAAAGGACCTCTGAACATGATTTTCTGGTGGGGAGAAGAACGTAGCTGGAGCAGCCGCAAAGTCAGGCCGGCCATCAATGCACCTTGGGTGGATTGACTAGCAGGCTGATTCCAGTCTTCCCTCAGTTCTCAGAGCAGTTTTTAGCCAAAATTGTTTGAAGTCTTCAGTTTTGTATTTTGTCTATCTGGGCACCTTTTAGCACCACACCCAAGGGGCCAGAACTGGTAGGAAACCACTTGGGGGTTCAGGACTCACTCAGGTTGGGGGCAGGTCTGGGATCAAGATGGTGGGAGCCTTTTATGTCCCAGTGGCTCTGAACAGAAGGCCATCACAGTGGCCCTTGGAGTCACTCCTGTAGTCCTGGATTCAGGTGAAGGTGCAGGGCTCAAACAGTAGGGCTGGCCTCTGAGGTTCTGTGGCATGCTACAGGTAGCCACACAGTCCTTCCTGGTATAGCAAAGCAGTCTTGCAGAGTCTACAGCCGGTCACAGCAGCAGGCAGTCCTCTGAGAGTCCTACCACAGGTCCAGAAAGTGTACTGAAGAGTGGGTATAAGGGCCCAATTTATATACCAGTGCCTCCTTTGAAGTTTGGGAGAAGTTTCTAGAGGTTGAATTTTTGAAGTGCATGGAATTTCCTGACTCCCTTGCCCTGGCATCAAGCTAGCTGTAGTGACAATGTAGAGGTGATAAGCCCTTTCTGTAAAGCCAGAGAACAGCCTATTTAGCTGCAAGTGGGGCTGTGCTCAGCTCCACCCCCATCCGACCAGCGGGTGGCCCATTCTGGCACACATAATTCCTCAATTGGTTGACTTCCATGGAGGAATTCACAAAATGTAACTGTTAGTTACATCATGTCATGTGGGCTAAGACAGACTGCAGGAACCAGAATGATGAGGGCAGGAAAATGCCCACATTTATATTATCACATTCTAAAAGTGGCATTTTCAAAATTGTAATATAAATTCAACTTTACCATTAAAGAGTATTTTTTATTACAGTTTCATAAATACCAAACATGATCTGTTTGCCCGGTCCCAATCGAAATTTAGCAAATATTAAATGTAATAAGGCAACCCAATGTTATTCATTGTGACAGGTAGGCCTCACAGCAGTGAAAAACGAATTTAGGAGTCTTTTTTTTTTTTTTTTTTTTCTTTTTTTTTTGTCCTCATGCGCCACCAAGGTTCTATGTGCGTGATCGATAGGTTAGCAAACAAAATGCTACCTCAGTCGGCAACTGGAGGGGACCAAACGGTGAGCGAGAACCTCGTCCCATAGCAGTAGAGCTTGACATACCAACGATCAACATAGCATAACCTTACAGAGGATTTTGAAAATCCACCAGAATACTGAACAAGAGTATCCAGGCATTACTCATACCCAGACATAGGATAGATGGCTTAATCATTGGACCTGGGGGAAAGGAAAAAAAAAAAAAAAACCCAGACTCTCAATGATCCCATCTCAGGAGGCGCCAAAAAGATCTTTTCTCAGGATTCCCTATTCTGACCAAGTCCAGCTTGGAGACTTGCAGAGCAGAAGCAAACCATTCAATAACAGAGGGAGGTGAACAGTCCTTCCACTTCTTGCATATCTCCCTTCTAGCAAGCAATATTGCATAGAAGACTAACTTTTTCGCCATATTAGAAACCCCCTCTAGGATTCCAAAGATCACTAACTGAGAATCCAATACTATGTTGAAATCGACAGAAGTTGACAGAATCTTACAAATAGCTTCCCAGAACTGCGACAAAGATGGACACTCGTAAAACATGTGGATGTCCGAGGCAGCCAAGAGACCACATCTAGCACACTTCACCATGTTCCCCTGAGTAAATTTGGACAGGCGAAGGGGAGAGTAGTACGCTCTGTGGATAGTATAAAGGTGGTTCCTGCGCAACCATGCCGGCTTCACGACATCCCACATCATTCTACATGATTTTCCCCATAACTCTTGCAGGTTGGTATTGCTTATATCTGACCCCCAAAGCTCATCAGGTAGCAGAAATTCCCCGTCTAACTCCTCCAAAATCAAATTGTACCATAAAGAGATCTCTTTCCTGGCAGGGGGTTTGTCGATCAACAAGTTTATGAAAGTACTATAGCCACCTAATGGGGGCTTACTTCTCTGAGAGGGCTGTGCTATATAAGATCTATACCAACTGGACATCTGCAGATATTTTAGCCTAGATAGGCCAGAACCAATCTTCCCACTCAGGCAATCCCAAGAAAGCAATTCACCCTCAACAAATAGGTCTCCCCAACACTCCAACCCTGCCTCCCTAATGGGTAATGCAAGCAAATCACACAACCAGGTCGGGGGATCGGGGAGATCCCATAAGGGAGTCCTACTGCCATAATACCCTATTTTAGTGGCTTTTAGAACCTGGGCCCAAGTCCTTGCCATCCCCAGTAGAATCTTCAGTTTAATCTTTTTGAAGTACTTCGGATCCCCAAATTTCAAAAGGAATCCAAACTGACTAACCCCCTCTCCATCAAGCAGGGTCGTGTATAGAGTTCCCACACCAAACTCTAATGGCTTTTTTAACAGCATTCTGGCATGGGAAAGCTGGAACGCCCATGCATACAACTGGATGTCCGGAGCAGCCAAGCCCCCCTTTTCCCTACGCCTCCTTATCTTTTTCCACGAGATTCTTGGAAGATGTTTATTCCAAATAAATGTATTAATCTCGGCCTGGAATGTTTTAATAAGGATTGGATCGAAGTACAGGGGAATAGTGTTAAATAAAAAGGAAAGCTTTGGCAGAACCGACATCTTGACCAGATTAGACCGTCCCAGGAATGACAGAGGGAGACAAGACCAGGACTGAAGTAACTTACGACAGTCCTTAACTATCTTTGAAAAATTTATATTGACAATCTGGTCTAAATCCTCAACAATATCAAGGCCCAGGTATCTCAACTTCTTTCCTGGCTGAATACCGGCAATACTCGAACTCTGGTCCATACTCCAAGTCATCATCTCAGTTTTTGTGGCATTGATCTCATATCCAGATACTTCTCCAAATGCAGAGGCTAGCTTGAATATTTCTGGAAGAGCCATATGGGCATCGGAAGTATAAATAAGGATGTCATCCGCGTACAGGGCCACTTTTCTATCCCAGCCCCTACACGCAAACTCCTTGATGTTAGCATTATCCCTCAGGCTTTGGGCAAAGGGTTCAACATACAAATCAAATAGGAGCAGAGAGAGAGGGCAACCCTGCCTTGTACCTCTCGAGATGTTAAAGGGATCAGATAAACTTCCATTCACCAATACACAAGCACTTGGGTTCTGATATAAAAGGGCAATTGTCCGACGAAACCCTGATCCCACCCCGAACTTCGCCAGGGCCTCCGACAGATACAACCAATTCACTCTGTCGAAGGCCTTGGCGGCGTCCAAGGTAAGGACCGCCAAGGGGGAAGGCTCCAAAACTGCCAGATCTATTGCCCCAATTAAGTCATATGTCAGTTCATATAACTGGCGCCCTTTGACAAACCCTTTCTGATCGGGATGCAAGATTTTAGGTGCAACAAGAGCTAGTCTATTGGCCAAAATTGAAGCAAATAGTTTATAGTCTGCGTTCAGAATGGAAATAGGCCTATATGAACTACATGCCGTTGGTGATTTCCCCGGTTTTAAAATTACAGTGATGGACGCACTGTCCCAGGACTTCGGGGGAGACCCGCCAGCCAGTAAGATGTTATTAAATAGTAGAACCAGGAAAGAGACAAGTTCCCGCTCGAGTACTTTATATAATTCAGCCAGGAGGCCGTCTGTACCAGACGCCTTCCCCTTTTTGGCATTGTATAAGGCCTTGATGACTTCCTCCTCCGAAATTTCACCATCTAATATTTCGCTCTGCTCAGCAGAAAGTGCTGGAAGGGTGATCTTGCTAAGCCAATCTTTGATGGTATTTAAACTAATATTCTTGTCTTCACAATAAATATTTTGAAAAAAATCTCTAAAGGCAGATCTAATATTATCATCCCGGGAGAGTGGGGAACCATTGACTCTAATCACCTCGATGTTATTCCGTACTTGGTCCGTTTTGGTTTTCCAGGCCAATAGTTTCCCCGCTCCTTCCCCATATTGAAAATGTGCAAGTTTGCTGGCCTCCCACCTTTCTTGAACCCGCTGATTTAGAATCGAAGCTAGATGGCCCCTTGAGGAAAGTAAACTCTCAGACAAAGAAGAGCGAACCGCTTCTGTGTTATAGTTATCCACTTGATCTAATTGGGTCTGAATCTTAGCAATATTAGCTTCCGGTGACATAACGGCCTCCCTATATTCCTTCCTCCTGAACGCCATTTTATTTGTAATGAGCCCTCTCAGAAATGCTTTCAGAGAGTCCCATACAATTCCGATGTCTGCCGAGCCAACATTTACCCTTAAAAAGAGGCTCACCTCAGACTTGAGAAAAAGAACGTCTTCTGAGTGGGAGAGTAAGGAACGATCAAAGGACCAACTCCTCGCCGGCGCCCTTAATAGTGATATAAGATCCAAAGCTATAGCCGAGTGGTCAGACAAGTGAATTGGAAGGTATTTAATATCTTTAACAAGATCTACTAAGGAATGGCTAATTAGTATAAAGTCAATTCTAGATTGATGGTTGTATTTGTGATTTCTATAGGAGACACCCTGTTGTTCCCCTGCCCTTAACCTCCAAATATCTGCATATCCAAACTGCTTCATTGCATTTAACAAAACGGACCTTGATTTAGATGAAGTTAGGGATCGACTATTGTAAGATTTATCCAGTGAGGGATTTAGGACAATATTAAAATCCCCAGCAAGAACTACAGGTTCTGGAAAGGTCAAGAGGTGAGATAGAATTACCTCTAATGAAGACGGGTCGTCCTGATTGGGACCGTAATACCCCACCAGAGTTATCTGGGTACCCGAGATGGAGAGAGCAGCGATTACCCATCTACCTGCAGGATCGACTTTGAAATCTAATACCCTAGCTCTGAGATACTTTTTGAAAATAATCGATACTCCTCTACAGGTCAAAGACTGTGAAGTAGAAATTGCAAAGTCGATCCACTTATTGCTTTTGACTACCGCGTCCATTTCATCCTGAGTCAAGTGCGTCTCCTGCAATAAAATGACCTGTGCCTCTGAGTCTCTAAGATATTGTAATATTTTCCTAGCCCTGGCTTTAGTACGCAGGCCATTCACATTCCATGATAATATCTTTAAATTTACCAAAGCCATGATATTAGATAACTGACCCTAAGAATACATAACCTTGCGTAGGTGCCCTCATTTGTCTGACCTAACCTTATAGCAGACAACAACATATCTAAGATTTTCATATTCAAAGCAAAATATAATCGAACACTAAGATGGCACAAGAGGAATTTTTTAATCGTTTTACCCCGTGACCCTCCCAAGCCCCCCACCCTCACCCTACCCACCCCCCCTGGAGAACCCGTGGTGTATCTAACCGGATCAAATCCAGCAGATGGCACCCCTAACTCAAGCTCCCATGCTTCCCACCAACCCCTGAACCGAGTTACGCTAAAAAAAAAAAAAAGTTCAGAGTAACCGTTTATATTAACGGAAGGTAGTTAGGAAAGTACACAAAGAAATTTCTTGTCCACCCTTTTTTTTTTTTTTTCTCCTTCCCTTTATACTTTCCTACCACCTCACTCCCCTTTTCCCTTATCATTTTCCCATTTCTTTTCCCTTCCCCCCTCTCAAATAACAGCATTCAAGTGATTGTACCTAGCCTTCAGAATCAATTCCTTCCTTAATTCTAACTTAACCCGTTGTCTTATTGCCTAATTCTAAGAGGAGCTCGTCAGCAGCTTGCACAGTACTTATGTTAGACATTTTATTGTTGAACATCACCCTCAAGACGGCAGGGAAAACCAACTGGGCGGTGGCTCCCAACTTTCTAAATGCTTCAAGCCGCCTTCCAAACTCCCACTGTTTTTCTAACGTAGCCCTGGAAGGATCGGACCTAATAAGAAAAGTAAATCCCTTTCCAGGAAGAGATTTTTGTTTCAAGGCTAAATTAAGAATCCGCTCTTTAAGGGCGTAGGTGTGGAAGTTGACGAGGATTTTGCGAGGCTTAGGTCTTTGCTGGTTCCTCCTAAATGGGTCCCTATGGACCCTTTGAATGTCAATGGCCAGTTCTTCTGAAGACTGATCTAGACCCAACGACTCCTTCAATAACTGCACCACATAAGTTTTAACATCAGAACCTTCGGAGCCCTCTGGTACATTAAGTATACGGATATTAGATCTTCTGGCATTATTCTCTAACACCTTCATCCTGTCTAATAGGGTCTGGTCGACCTTCCGCAACTTGACAATCTCCTCCTCAGCTTTATCAAGGTGCGTAGACAACGCAGTGACTGTTTCTTCTAACTCTCCAGTCCTGGAAGTTAAACCGTCGATCTTTTTGTCTAGGGACTCACAGTGGTTGCGGATGTCCATCTGGTTAGCGGAGGATTCTTCAAACCCCTTTTTGATATCTTGAGAGAGGGAGGAAAACATTGCTAGTAGGGAGGCAGCGGAAACTGTGCCCTCGGTCTCATGGTAAGAGGCGGAGGCTTGTTGCTGTGCCAAATGTGGGGGAGCATCAAACCCTGCTCTAATTGCGTCAACAGAATCCAGTTGGGCTCCGTCCCCCTGGTATTCACGTATTAACGGACCAGGCAAGCCTCTAGGCAATGGATCGCCCCTAGATATAACTAACTCCCCCGTAGATGAGACATTCACAGAAGTGGGCGGTGCCCCTGAATCTCCTCCTAAGGGGGGACAAGGGGCAGAACAAGGGGCAGGAGTACAGTCCAGAACTGAAGTCGGAGCATCCATGACATCCGGAATGATGGGAGTGATGGGAACAGGTATTCTCACCTCCCCTGAATCCATTACTGACAGAGAGGCAGACATGTCTTGAGCGTCTTGTAAGCAGAGTACCTGTGGTATTGCTTTGAAGTAGGAACGCAGGGACCTAGTTATCTTAGTACCCAACTCTGCGTTCAAATCCCTTTTAAGTTTTACCTTACGTCTGGTTCCGTTTGCACTTATGCCCTTTGATTTTACTTCTGCAGACAAATAAGAAGAAGCTTTCTTACCTTCAAGAAGGCCTCCCACCGGTCTAGCCTGGGTTACCTCAGGTGGAGTATTACGAGTGGACTCCTTCTCCAGTGCTCTGCCTCTTCTGCGAGCCCCTCTGCCTTTGCTTTTAATTTTGGGGGACCTTGGATGTAGCTGCAAACACTCCTCTTCAGACTTCTCCGAAAACTCCTCTACGCAGATTCCCGTTTGCCTTGTGCCCATAGGACACCGAACTGCCTCTTTACCCTCCACTGCTCCTCGTAAGTCAAGCTCGAGATTTAAAGCTTGGGATTTGACTAGCGCGCTACATACAGTAAGCGCTAGACAGCGTGCCTTCCTCCCCCGTCGCAACTCCAGGGCGGCCACAGACCAGAACCAGAAAACGGACGGTGCTCCGCGATGTATTTCTTCGTCTTTCAAACTTAGTTTAGGGCCAATAGTGCATACAGCTTCCCAGCCGCCTCCGCCGCCGAAGCTGCCTGATTCGCCGCCCAGAGCTCCCATCATAGGGAGGAAGAACAAACAAACAGCCGCGTCGAGATCAACAATTACCGGGTATGTCAGAAGAATACTCGCTGCTTTCCCTTCGGTTTATTCTTTAAAATCCAAGAGCTTGGACTGTAAAGAGATTCTTTCAAACATGCGGGGGAAATCTCAATACGTGAAAGTTACTCATATTACTTTAAGGTGCAGGGATTAGGTGAAGAACAGCGGGAGCCCGGTCACGGAGCTCCGCAGCGAGTCAGCCGACTGCCGCCATGTTCTCCCTTTAGGTCTGATCGTACCCACAAATCTGGTGCTATTTGGTACACTTCACTACCCAGTCTAAGGTACAAAGCACTATGTAAGTGCAAAATATACAGTCCAATACAAGAAACTACTGGAGATCATATGTGTAAGATGTCTGTTGCCTCTGTTGCATGCCATGTATGACTCTCAGGTCACCTCTACCCTAGCCATTTTCTCCTATGATGCTGACAATTCACTTGTCATTTTAAATCTCTTCCAGGGTAATTGGTTTCCTGCTGAGCCACAGCCTGTGTTGATTAGTAACTGCGAGAAACTGGGTTTTTGATTGACTGGGGTGTGAGGTTTGGTCAAGCAACAGCCACAATCCCTGGCATAGTGAACCATGTAAAGTCACTAAATTAACCCGTACCTAACCCTGGGTAGCTTGGCACAAATAAGTAGTCAGAATTAGAGGCAATGTATGTATGTATTTGTTTCTTGTAAAGCGCATCTGTCACCCCAAGGGTATCCTGGCGCTGAGACCTCATTAAACCATCGGAAGAATGTTTACATTGCCCTTGGGAACAGATAGGTCTTAAGGTCCCTTTTGAAGGGGAGCAGATCTTGATGACCCCTCAGCGCTAGAGGGAGGGAGTTCCATAGTGAGGCGGCCGCATAGCTAAAAGCGCGGCCACCTATCCTTACTCTAGTGATCCTTGGAATCCGCACCAGAAATGCCGATGAGGATCTCAGAGGCCGGGCAGCTTGGTACCATGAAAACAGGCCCTGGAGTGGAATTGGTCCAAGTCCATGCAGCGCCTTAAATACAAGACATGCTGCCTTGAACACGATCCTCTGTTGTATCGGCAACCAGTGGAGATCAGCTAGGGCTGCGGAGGAGGAAGCAGAGCGTGGACGCGATAAAGCCAGTTTCGCCGCCATGTTCTGGATCCTCTGCAACTTAAGGGTCAGTTTTTTAGGAGCTCCTAGAAGCAGTGCGTTGCAGTAGTCTAATCTACTGAGTATAATACTACGCACCACCTCTGCTCTAAAACCTTGGGGGAGTATTGGCAGGATTTTGCGTAAGGTACGAAGCAGGCCCATGCAAGTCGCTGCGGTCTTATTTACTGAACCATCCAGCTGTAGATCCGGTTCGAATACCACTCCTAAATTACGAGCCGATTTAGCTCCTGCCACAGAGCCAGGAATAGAAGGTGGCCAGAAATCATCAGGCAGCGCACGAGGGAGGCGATCAGGAGAGCAATGGAGAACCTCTGTTTTAGACCCGTTGAACTGAAGTGAGTTAGTTCGCAGCCATTCGGCTGTAGCCGACATACAACGATGAAAGGTGTCTTTCGAAACCGACTCACTACCCTCAAATGAAAAAATCAGTTGAGTGTCATCGGCATAATTGATGACTGATATGCCGAATGACTTAATCAGTACTATGAGGGGTCGAAGATATAAATTAAACAGGATCGGACTAATCGCCGACCCTTGAGGAACTCCCTGATTCACCTGTCGAGTGGCTGATCGAAAAGGTGGTAAAGCCACCGCTTGCTGTCTGTCACTGAGATAAGACGTTAACCAACCTAAAGCTAGATTGGTTACTCCCGCGCTATGGAGACGCTTCAGGAGAACCGCATGGTCAACCGTGTCGAACGCGGCCGACATGTCCAGCAGCACCAGAAAAACTGACCTGCCCCTGTCGACACGCGTTCGTAGATCATCCAACACGGTAACCAATGCGGTCTCAGTACCATGTGCCGGCCTAAAGCCATACTGAGCTGTATCCAGGCAAGAGTTTAATTCCAGATAGTTGGACAAGGCTTTTGTGACCCATCTCTCGAGGACCTTTATTACAAAAGGTAAGAGCGAGATGGGCCTATAGTTGGCTGGACATGATGGATCTAAAGAAGCCTTCTTTAATAGTGGAGTTACTATTGCCACTTTCCAACTAGCTGGAACTGTCGCCGTCATCAGTGACTGACAGCAGATGGAATAGAGTGGAGGGAACAGCTCATCCTGAAATGCCTTCCAGATCTTATGAGGCATTGGATCCAATGGTGAGCCTGAAGACACTCCATTGGCCAGTGCATCAAATTCCTCAGATGTAGGAATGGGAAAGCAAGGTAAGCAAAAAGTATCTACCCTGTTATTATCCCGAAGCGACACCGAGTAACGGAGAGACTCCAGTGAGGGAGGTAACGGTGACACCAGCTGTCCAGGCACTGAGAGTCCATTCAAGATGGTCCTTATTTTCTCCTCAAATGCAGCGGCCAGAGAATCACACAGATCCTGAGAGGCCGGGATAGCTGAAGCTGTACAGGATGGATTAGATAAGTTATTGACCAGCTTGAATAGGGTTTGCGATTTATTTGTGGCCTTATCCAAGGTGTCTTCTAAGAACTTAGCCTTAGCGCTTCTCAGCTGAGTCTTATATGCCTGTAAGGCCACTCTGTACGCTACCCTATCCAACTCCTTGTATCCTCTCCTCCAAGTACGCTCAGCCTGTTTGCAGCGGATCTTATGCTGTCTCAGATCGTCATTAAACCAGGCATTAGTCACTCTGGGTCTCTCCCTCACCCTCCGCGGAGGAACCAATTCGTCTAGGGATGTCGAAATTTGCTGACAGAGTGCAGTATAGCTTTTATCTATACTGTCCTCCACCTGGAAACCCCTAGGCAGTAGAATAGGACGAGTTGGCTCTCTAAGAAGGCGGGCCCATTGGCGCTTAAGTTTAAAGCCACTTGTATTGGTTGATTTTAACGGCCCAGATAGACCAATGGACATATTGATCAAAAAATGATCTGTCCAACCCTGCTCCAGGATCTCTTTCACTGCCACCACCTCGGATCAGCGAAGATCAGATCTAACACATGTCCCTTAACATGCGTGGGTGATGAAACCAACTGTGTAAGTTGAATGTTACCACACGATTGGCAAAGCTCTCTGTAGGCCAGATCTTGAGGGCCGGACGGCCAGAGGTTAAAGTCTCCCAATATTAAAACTTTAGCGTGGGAATTTGAAAGATCATAGATTAAGTCAACCAATGGCTGAAGAGAGGTTGTGGTCGAGGAGGGAGGTCTATAGCATAGCAACCCTGTGATCAAAGAGCCACTCTGGGACATGATGGAGAAGCCCATGAGCTCAAACCCCACTACTTCCCTAACTGCTAATTCCACCAGGGAGATCGAATCTTTATAGATGTAACCTACTCCACCTCCCCTACCGGAGGCACGAGGTACATGTCTAATCAGATAGCCCGGTGGGCAAGCCCAACCGAGTTCCAACCCACCGTCCGCCGTGGTCCATGTTTCCGTTACAAATGTGTAAAGTGTTTATGCAGTACACAAACAGTAAAAAAGTGGAAACACCACACAAGAAAAATCCCACACCAATTTAGTGAAATAGTGTACATTTTAATTAAATATTTGACACAAAAACAATAAAAATACAATCAATAGATTCATAGTTATGAATTTTTATTTAAAGTTTTTAGTAAAAAACTAGCTCCTAAAAGTACCAAAGCACCACCTACAGGCATCTAGTTGCACAAGACCAAGTCAAAGTAAAAAAATATGGCTGACCGCGAAGGAGTGGGGTCAGATACAAGTGGATTGGGTCCGATAGGCACTTACCTTCTGACATGGAAGAAGTTTCAGGAAAAATGTTCTGAGAAGGTAAGGTTGAGCGGGTCATGGCTGCAGGCGGTGTCCGAGGAGGAAACGTCGTCGTCGGGGAGCCTTGGGTTGAAGCCGCTGTGAAGATTTCTATGTTCAGACTTGGTAATTTTTATGGAAGCCAAAAATCTCTAGCAGGACGAGGCAGGAGGCTGTAGATAAACACAACTCCACGGGCTCGGATACACCTATGACAAAGGACCTCTGAACATGATTTTCTGGTGGGGAGAAGAACGTAGCTGGAGCAGCCGCAAAGTCAGGCCGGCCATCAATGCACCTTGGGTGGATTGACTAGCAGGCTGATTCCAGTCTTCCCTCAGTTCTCAGAGCAGTTTTTAGCCAAAATTGTTTGAAGTCTTCAGTTTTGTATTTTGTCTATCTGGGCACCTTTTAGCACCACACCCAAGGGGCCAGAACTGGTAGGAAACCACTTGGGGGTTCAGGACTCACTCAGGTTGGGGGCAGGTCTGGGATCAAGATGGTGGGAGCCTTTTATGTCCCAGTGGCTCTGAACAGAAGGCCATCAAAGTGGCCCTTGGAGTCACTCCTGTAGTCCTGGATTCAGGTGAAGGTGCAGGGCTCAAACAGTAGGGCTGGCCTCTGAGGTTCTGTGGCATGCTACAGGTAGCCACACAGTCCTTCCTGGTATAGCAAAGCAGTCTTGCAGAGTCTACAGCCGGTCACAGCAGCAGGCAGTCCTCTGAGAGTCCTACCACAGGTCCAGAAAGTGTACTGAAGAGTGGGTATAAGGGCCCAATTTATATACCAGTGCCTCCTTTGAAGTTTGGGAGAAGTTTCTAGAGGTTGAATTTTTGAAGTGCATGGAATTTCCTGACTCCCTTGCCCTGGCATCAAGCTAGCTGTAGTGACAATGTAGAGGTGATAAGCCCTTTCTGTAAAGCCAGAGAACAGCCTATTTAGCTGCAAGTGGGGCTGTGCGCAGCTCCACCCCCATCCAACCAGCGGGTGGCCCATTCTGGCACACATAATTCCTCAATTGGTTGACTTCCATGGAGGAATTCACAAAATGTAACTGTTAGTTACATCATGTCATGTGGGCTAAGACAGACTGCAGGAACCAGAATGATGAGGGCAGGAAAATGCCCACATTTATATTATCACATTCTAAAAGTGGCATTTTCAAAATTGTAATATAAATTCAACTTTACCATTAAAGAGTATTTTTTATTACAGTTTCATAAATACCAAACATGATCTGTTTGCCCGGTCCCAATCGAAATTTAGCAAATATTAAATGTAATAAGACAACCCAATGTTATTTATTGTGACAGGTAGGCCTCACAGCAGTGAAAAACGAATTTAGGAGTCTTGTTACACCCAGAACATGTAAAACTTAAGTACATGTCCAGCCTTTTAATTACAATGCACCCTGCCCTATGGCTACCCAGGGCCTTTCGTAGGGGTGAATTATTTGTAATAAAAGGGGAGTAAATTAAATATGCCAAGCGGGTGTAAACCAATTAAACCATGTTTAGAGGAATGAGCACAACACGTTTGCACTGCTTAGCAGTGAGTCCTAAGGCCAACAAAAACGAATTTAAGCACAAAATAGAGGTAAGTAGGCAAAATGTTTGAGGAAGACCACCCTAAGGCTGCCAGGTCTAATAGTAAATAGGACCCTTGTCATTGATTTAGTTCTGAAAAAAGCGCATAGACAGGGACCACTGTCATAAAAAATCATCAGGAACTCAATATGCAGTTAAGGATGTCAGCTTTATTTTCTGGGGCAATGTCCAACGAGCACCTCGTAGCTAGTCTATAGGGGAAGGTGAACATGACTTCACTGCTTACAGTGCCCATTGCTTTGTAGGTAGGCTTGTACTATGTGCACAATAGTTGTACTTTAAGACATTCAACTGAAAAAGCCTTCATAGCCAGCAGGGCCCAACATATATACGATGGATGTCTAAAGCTGATGGCGATTGTAATTAGGAGACATTGATAACTGGGCTTCAATGTGGGTGCTTTCAGATACCTCGAGCCTCTTCATGAGCAGCCTCAGACAAGTACTAGGTGAGAATGGATTTCTTTATTTTCACTAGTTGTTGGATTGTTGGTTGCACACTAAATGCTTTTGTATCCAGATACTATTTAGAAAAGGTATTTGAAAATTCAATTGCGTAATATGTTTTCCTTTGCCCCATAGAGATTGTCGTATCTTGCAACTTGTGACCATCGACTGACCATCCAGTTATTTAGTGGCATGTTTATGCCACACCAAGGTAGCCACTTGAAAGTTTTCAGGTCACTAGAAGGAAACCAAACCGCACAGTTGGCTGCTGAGAACTCACATTACACGTATGCTGGTTGCGGCACAGAAGGCCTATATATGTAACATAAGATGGCAAATTGCAAACTATGTATTGAGGGTACACCATAGGACTTAGTAATCTATGCAGCCTTTTTTTTTATAGAATCAGTTAGGGACTTGTTGGGTTTCATCCTTCATCACTTCTAAATGTTGTCCCATCTATTTGTTTGGAAAAGGTCTCTATGGCATGCCACCGGAAGGTCAGTTCTCAGCAAATACACTCTCATATTGGGGTGCACATGGAAATACTGAATCATTATTTTTTTTTAAATATTCTTTGGAATGGTTGGAGTGCTACTGAGCATATAGTGGGAACTAACCTCTCACGGTTCATTTGCTCCCCTGGCAACAGATGAACTAGCTGTGCTTCACTCTCTACCGGTCCACATGGCACGCATGAAGCGGTGTCCAGGGTCTTATATAAGAGGTTTGCAGTGCTGCTATCGCCCACACTGCCCCATCAAGGAACCCGCTAAGTTCAGCCACTGCTGACTAATAGAGTGCAGTGGCAGCTCCTCCACTAAGTCGGAGGAGTATCGCCCCACTGCTTTTTTACAGTGAGACAAAAGGAAAATAAAACGATAATAAGTTGTGTTAATATCATTTTATTTTCTCCCTCTTCTGCACTTTGCGTGAGGGGACGGGGTAGGGGAGGGGTGGAAGCACCCTACTAAGTGCGCAATGACGGCTTGGCCGGCCCTCTCGGGCTGTCCAAAACAGTCTTGCGCAGTTTGTATGTTCTCCATGCGGGCTGCATTACAGTCTGCATGGAGAACATGTGCAGGCTCCCAGTCAGCATCTTAGCACCGAAACATGGAGCTCAGACCAATCACAATGTTGCTAAGGCAGTATTGTGATTTGCTGACTGGGAGCCTGGGTGTGCTTCCTGTTGAGGCCGAGCGAGGGAGGACTACGGAGGAGAGACGCTGCGAGAAATCGGCAAGAAGGTAGGTTTTTATTTTTCATTTTATTTTTATTTTTTCTACTTGCTTCCCCCGCGTCCTCCATGCCCCTTCTGCCCCCACCCCCTACCTCCGATCCATGCCGGCCGCCGCTGCTAGAGTCTATTCAGATATCAGGGTGTACCTCTGTCAACAGGCCTGCAGCCAGAGTTAAAGCTCCCTGGGGCATAAGACATACCATCAGATGAGCTGCTGGGAGTCGCATACTTTCCTCTGGTCCCTCCTAAAATGCGCACCAAGAAGTGCAGTCTCTAGCAGGACCACTAACACCTGTCCAAGATCAACCTCCTGATGACGTGTTTCCGAGGCTCTTTTGGATCCAAATTGTGCCCAATCCTGCAGCCAATGATCATCAGGGCAGACTGTAGCTTGAGAGGATTGGCTGATGTGTCTCAGTCGCTGTTCCTACAGATTCACAACACCCTGGCGCACCCAGATCACCTCTCACTGTGGGCTGAGCCAGGACTCCTACAACCCCATCTTAACACTTGCTTCTGGATGCTTTTGGGAAAAGGTAGAGATAAAGGATTTCAAGAAGATGCTTAGAATAGCTCTAAGGAGCTACTCTCAAGGAATGACAGCTGCTCCATGTCTACATTTCTCTATGTTACATTTTGATTGGGGATCCTCCTCTCAGGAACCTCACCCCTAAATGGAATGAAGACCAAAAATATGTGTGTGACTGTACCGTAGGTAGAATTGAAAATGAAATGCCCTTTGTATTCCTTGTACACATTATGCGAAACGTAGAAATTACCGACTAAACATTTCCTATTCAGGTATGTAATACAGAGTCGGAGAGAGGCCTCTAGATGGCTCAGTATAGCACCGCCAACTTCATCTCGGGCACCAGGAGGCAGAAACCAAAAGTGAGTCATTCTAATTATGCTAGTACTGTACAATATGTTAATATGTATACATTCTTGCCCTTATTTTATGTATGCAAATCAGCTTTCATATGTCAAATATGTATTAATTGTATGTGTAAATTTAACATCTGTTTCTGTATTATCATTGTTGATTTAGAGGGAGATGGAACACGATTTTGAGCTAATTTTATGTATTTTCCAAAAATTGAACAGAACGAACACGTCTACATTTCTCGCAGCACTGCTTAAAGCGATCTTCTAATGTTTAAATGTTTACCCTACACTGACAAATCAAGGTTATTATTGCACCACCAAAGCCCATGTGCTAATCACTTAGACAATACCTCTCCTCTACATCTCTGATATATTGATTGTGTTTTGTGACCAATAATTTGCATAACTGATCTGCTAATGTCTTGGCGAAACCCTATGAATAGGCAAATGTGCTCTTTAAACATCTATGAACACTTACCTAATTGTCTGTGTATCGACTATACTCTCAAAGGAATCGCAACAAAAGTCATACATTAACACACTACGTGGATTGTAATGCCAATATTGCATCATCTTTTGGTGTCACCTCCTGTACTACCCGCCTTATTAACACCAGGCACATTCAGTGAGATCTGGTCACACACATTACAGCAGTAAATAAAAAAAGCATTGGCCTCGCCAATAGGTCTCGTCATTGGGACCTTTTAAGTGTTTTGCCATGCGGCACTTTATCCTAGGTGCTGTGCCGCTAGGGATTGAAGAACTATACAATTACTACCTACTGGGTCATGCAGTTTGATTCAGGATTACATGCTTTCATCAGGAAACATTTATGGACACGTTCCAAGGCATTTTAACGCACAGACAGAAAGACAAATGCCTCAATGCAAGTCAACAGCACTATAACATTCTGTGCGTAACTGCATCACTGGCATATTGACCACACATCCCTCCTCCCCCAGGCCTCTATGCACCAGGCACCCTTCTCCAGAGTTTTCCATTCAAAACACTGCTCGCACCATCCATTTACCAGCAAGACCCCAGCCCTACCCTCTGTCCCAGCCCCCTGGGTACAGAAGCACTGGACATAACAACAAGGTGCAAGGGTATCTGCATTGTTGGGAGGGTTATTTTTGTGCAGGAAGGGGCACCTTCCTGCACAAAAACAATCCGAAGAGGCATTTTCCTCTTTCTATGCTGGTGATTTGTATGACAATCTTGCATCGTACTAACCAACCATAGAAGGGTTCAAAATGTGACTGGTTGATATCCAGCCACTCATTTCAGAGAAATCCTTTGGCGCAAGCCTACTAGGGTGGCCTTGTACGACCTCTCCTGAACCTTTAAATGTCTTCCCAGTTCTAAGTAACTTACCTGGCGGAAAGTACAATGCAACCATCCTTGAAACATTTTTCACTCTCAATATTAGAATCTGCGTCATTCCTCAAACTAAGTTGTGGGAAATGGAGACAAGAACTGTCATTCTGTGTGGGTCTGAGACCATGCAGCCCAGTATCCTTAATGCTTCATCCTTGATGTCTTTGGGTCTGTCTTGAGACATATCTGCTTTAAAATGCTGAGTATTCATAGGTATGGCTCTTCCATCTTCTGGCAGATCCAATAAGCAATTAAATCTGAGAGGCACACTAAATCGAAAGGGCCTGCCCACGTTTTGACTATGTTTTTTTACTTTTCAGTTGCTGTACACTAGTGGTTCATCTTATAACTTCCAGTCTAGATGAAACGTTCCCCTGACTGCACATTATTCCTTTCACTTTTATGGACTTTTGTTAACAGTTGTGGAGGGCTCCCACATTTTGCTCTTGATCTGTCTCTCAGTGGCATCCACAGAGGGGAAGTAGATGGGGCCCATGACCCAGTTCTATTTTCCCCACCACCACATCTGCTTAATGTTCTAGGAAGTGACCCAGAAAAAAAAACAAAAGCCACTGCACCTTGTCTCACATATTAATTTCTCCAAGTACCTTTCAGTGCAATACAGTCTTGTTTCTTTAAAATGTTTAGATCAAATTTTGCATTGTACATACCTATAACTAGACTAAATATACATAGATAAATACACACAAAGTCAGATGTAAATATATATATATATATATATATATATATATATATATATATATATATATATATATATATATATATATCCACAAGGATGAACTGTAAACTTCAGCCATAAATAAGTGCTCTCGCGGGTGTGATATTTCAGCAGATCTTAACTGCGCAAGCCTCCAAACACCGACAGACACATTTCGGCACGTCGCCTTTTTCAATGTCAGTTACATCACTGCCAGAGTTGCCATTTTAAACAAAAAAGTTAACACTTTGCGTTATGTAAATTCACCGACAGTGAAGATGGTCATAAAATGCCTCAAATTCATTTCATCATGGTGGCCATCTTAAAACATGTGAAAAAGCACTGTCCTTGATATACAATCATTAATGCCATGAAACCAGCGGTTTATCATACATTCACTAAGTGAAAGATTTCACATAATTTCACTTTCCTCAAAATAAGAATTAAAAACAGTTCATTAATAATTCATTATCTCATTGGAATACCCAGATTGTCTCTTATGTCATGTATGGATTAATTTCATCTCTCCATTATAGAGACGAGGCAACTTGTACCACCAACGGTTATTCAGAATAGAGCCCTGAATGGGCGGGGAGAGGAATTCACCTGCAGCGCAATCAAATTTATAAGAATTCATACAAAGATGGGTCATACGATGCTTATTGCAATAGGCCTGGATGCAGTTACAAGATATACATCAACAAATATGTTTTTCAGCCATTTTCTGCACCCAAGTTACAAATACCAGGAAAAATATAAATAACCCTAACTAGAGTGCTAGATCCACATATCTATCTAAGCAAGCCCCATGACCACTGTGTGTCCGTACGGACCCATATCTGTGGTCCCAAATCTTATTCCAAATGTACCCACAGTTCCTCGTCGTTATTCAGGCCTCCTGGGGTCTTGGTCTGAAGGTCAATAATATATTTGGATTCCAAGACACGTAGTTTCCTAATCCTGTCACCCCCTCTTTCATTTCATAATGCCATATTGACTTTAATGCCACAATGAGTTCTTATGTTGAAAAATAAAAAGGTACAAATCCTTGTCCTTACTTTCAAAGCATGACACACTGTCTGTCAGTCCCATCTTGTGACCCCCCCCCCGCAAATGGGCAGCCACGCTGTCACTTTGCATTGCATTCCCCTCGCCAGGCCTCTAGATTTTGCACCAATATTACTCTGGAATAGAGAGAACATTTTTACAGTCCTTTCTCATTTTCCACTACTCTGAATTCAATAAAAGGATAAAGTATTCACTATTTAAAACTGAATGCTGCGCGCAATGCAAATACACTTTTAAGCACTGAGGAAAGCTACAGGCTGAAATACGTCTGCATTGAATAAAGTTTATTGCAAGCTACCCAGTGAGTGCCCTGCATCTGTAATATAATCCATCAACTGATATTCGATTAAAAATAGAACAAAATGTTAGAATTATAGATAATATAGTAATAATACAGCAAGCGTGTTCCATAAAGGAAAATTCCCTATTCTAAATTAAGTTGAACTAATGAGAGAAAAAGGTGTCAGTTCAGAAACCCAATGAAGCGCTCTGATGAGAGAATCAATGTGCAAGCAGGAAGTCTTTGCATCTCAGATTAGAAAATATTTAACAGTCATAAATCAGCAGACCTAAGGGAAATAAGTTAAAAAACCTCTCATGAAGAGAAGTCTAAAAAGCTCAGAGATGAATCTCTAGCCAGAGTGCTGGGAAAGGAAATCCTACTTTACTCTAGGAAGACACACTAAGCACACACCTCCAATATTGCAACATTATTTTTCCCATCTTCTACATCCTCCAATACAATTTGAGTAAACTCCTGGGAAGAGGCAAACTCTCCATTTTCTCATACAGATACAATAGACTTTCAGACATTAGACCTTGAAAGGTTACATCGTTGATATTTTGTAGTCCAGACAGTTCTTCTCATGAATTATCCTTCCGATCGCCTCTTCTCCTCCCAGTGAGAACTCACTATCAATTGTCTAATACAAAACAAGTGTCTATTCACTAGCTAATAGTAGGCTTCTGGAAAAATTCAACATCTGTCGCAAAGAGAAAAGCACTGTGAGCAAACAACTATTCAATTTGAAAAACAGGCCTTTCAGGGTTAAAGCATTATTTTTCAGTTAACATGGCATCAACAGAAAGGATAACTTAAGTCAGCACCTTCATGTGTTTGCAGGCCTTTAACATTTAAGTATGATTATCTACTACAAATGTATCATTTAGCATATGTGTACCTTCAATAAGCTTTGCACATTATTAATGTAAACATTTTGTTAGCAAATAAAATTCATGTTGTTTCCCCCCCTCTGATGGATGAAAAATCATCACAATTTCCTTCACAAGCAAATCGTTAGAGTGCACTTTCAATCTCTGCTGAGTCTCCCATTTTATTTTTCAGGGTTTCAGTTTCCTTACAAATTCCTATTCTTTCTCTCTTCCATTTCTAGTTCTCATCTGATTTGTCTTTTTCCTTCTTCCTTCTTCTTTTTTATTAAATAATATATAATTCCTTTATTTAAGTGTGTGGGCAAATTAGGCAAATGCCAGTGATTTTTTTACAGTCTCAATATGACTCTAAAAGGTCCTCCACCCACTGTTGTAAACCAGTTGCCAACGACAAAAGCTCCTTTCCCAGATTCCCTAATATACAAGTGGTTTCTAAAGTTATAATTCAGGTTTAAGGTCAGAAATATTTTTTCCAAATTCTTCTACCTTTCTACTCTCACCAGGAATGTATGAAAACAATGTAGAGCTTTCAACCTTTTGCTGATTCTGCCTTTCTCGGCTAATAATATGTCTAAAGCTAATCAATCTTGAAAGACTATTGATCTAATAGCTACTAATTCTGCATCAACTGCCAGCAAGGCACCAGATGTGCTAGTAGGTGGTTTATCTACTACTGTTGATAGTTTTCTAATTTATTCATCATTTAAAACTCCTCCTGCTGGTGGTATGATTGTTCCAAAGATGTCTCCCCTAATTCTGTCCCATCATTAGCACTACATGGGTGTCTATGGGGTGCTGTCATTGTTAAAGCATCTATGCTATTTACATGATACATTTTAGGAAACAGTAAAGCTAAATAGTAAATACCCTCCAAATCAGCAGGTAATTATAAATAGGCATCCTGTCAAAATAAAAAATAGACTTCAAGAATAACTGCTTCTTCCCCTGTTAAAATTTTACAGTCCCTCTCAAAACTTCAAATGTGTATTCACAATTAATTATCCCAATGCGTCTCTTTCTAAACTGGCTTCTACTTTTGTTAACACATAATTTCCCTTTTTGTCGTCTATATAATTTTAATTATGGATAAAGCATTTTCTTTTTGTATTCATCTTTTTCTTTCTTCCAAACGCCTATAAAAACATCTTCTCCCTTATTGGCATTACGAAAAATGTCAGCTCTTCTTTCCACTAATGTTAAAATTGACATATTTTCTAATGTCCTCATTAAACAGGGCAGATTCTTTTCATATGTCTTTACAGTGTCTATAACTTTAGAAGATCTAAAGTAATACAATGCAATTTCCATGTCTTTTGCTTGTGGATAAGGATTAATTCTTTTTTGAAGAGGAACTTTGGAAAGAATCATGTCATAATTGGAAAAATAAAATTCAAAACATCCCTGTCTATAAAATGAACTATGTACGTTTAGCACACAGGAAGTTAAGTATTTAGGTCACACCTTGTCTTGTGAGGGTGTGAAACCAAAGTTGAGTCTGGTAGATGCAATTGAAAAGGTTCCTGCTCCACAAGACAGGGATCAATTAAGATTATTTCTTGGTCTTGCAGAGTATTATGCAAAGTTTGTTCATCGTTTTATTGATATAGTGCATGTTTTACGTGAATTAATAAAAAAGGTGTAAAATTGCATTGGTCTAAGGAGTGCCAGCTGGCTTTCAAAAGAGTGAAATAATCTATTGTAAAAGCGGTTGCCCTTAAGTCTTTTGACCCAAATGATAAGACTATCATTGTTACTAATGCCAGCAATTGTGGATTGGGAGCTGTTTTAATGCAGGTACACGAAGGCAAAGAGAGAGTAATGACTTTAAAAGGGGGGAGAGCACATACACTGCTGTGGAAAAAGAAGTGTTGGCCTGCTGGTGGGGGGTGCAACATTTTTGAATATTTATATGGGGTGTGAAGTTTGAGCTATGGATGGATGTCAGACTGCTGGTTGATCTTTTCACCACTGGGAAAGCCACACCCAACATCGCAAAATGACTGCACTGTCTCCAAGAGTATTTGTTTACGGTGAGGTACGTTCCGGGTGTAAGGAACATCAACGCGGATTGCTTGTCTAGGGTGCCAATTGAGGGTGTGAATGCAAATGAGGATGACGAATGAATGGAGGCAGAGGTAGTCAACTTTTGTGGAGCTATTGAAAAGGCAGAGTGGAAAGAGGTTGTGGCAATGGATCCGAATTTGGTTAGATTAAAAGAAGCTCTACCGGGTGCACAAAAGTGGAGAAGTGATGTAAACCTGGACATGTTTAAAGATGTGTGGGAGGAGGTGTCGGACATGGAGAGCCTTGGGAGGAAAAATGAGAGATTGGTGGTACCTGTTTCAGTTGACAGAGAGAATGCTGACGTTGCTTCACGAAGGTCATGGAGGCTTGTTAGGGATAAAGAGGAAAGCCAGGGTTGACTTCTGGTGGCCGGGCATGGATATGGAAATCGAGAGGCATGTCCAAGATTGTATTTATTGTGCTTGCAGCAATAAATTGCACATGATGCAGGAGACGAAGATTAGCTCAGTGGGTTTGCCCAAACGTCCATGGGAAAGAGTTGCGATAGACATCTGTGGGCCATTTGAGGGTTTAGGTGAGAGTGAGAAATACGCCATTGTAATGATGGACTATATTTCAAAATGACCTGAAGTGGCATTCATATGGGAAGTGAAATCCAGTAATGTAATAGACTTTTGTGAAAATATTTTCAGATCAGCAGGACCCAGTGGAAATTCTAATGGACAACGGTCCCCAGTTTGTGTCCATGGGGTTTTGCTCTTTTCTCAAAAGGGGTATTGACCAGTGCAAGACCCCTGTTTTTCTTCCCAGGGCGAATGGTTTAGTGGAACTCTTTAACCGTGGGCTAGGGAAAAGCATTCAAGTAGCCATCGCCAGCAACACGTGTTAGAGGAGACAAGTGAGGAACATGTTGTGGAATTATCGCACCACGCCACATTCAGCAACTGGGGAGATACCGTTTTGTCTGTTGAAGGGCCGGGTACCATGTACAGTTGTGGTTCCTGCCTAGAAGGCAATGGCTGGCCCGTGCAAGGTTGGCTATGACAATTTGCGTAGGAAGGTTAATGTGCATCAGACCAAGTACAGACTAAGAAACAATGAGAAAATAATAAAGAGCAACAAAAAGTTTACTAAAGGGATGTTGGTTAGAGTAGGTGTGGGCAAAGTGAAAAGAAAGGGAAGTTCCAAACTATCTTTCCTGAAGATGGTGATAGAAGTGAGGGGGAATACTGTCAAATTATCAGATGCAATTTGGTGGAATACAAGAAGAGTGGCTGTGTGCAGTGAAGTAGAATGAAGAGAGTGGTCAAGAACTTGTGTTGATAATGGAGGAGGAGAGACAAAGTACAAAAGGGAGCCAAGAGCGCTGGAGCATGATATTTGAACATAGAAAGTGGGACTAACGCAATTTGTCTGCCATTGTATGTTTGTTAAAGAAGGGAGATGTGTTACGTTTAGCTTTTATGTAACCTGGCAACTTAATGCTATCCTCTAGTGTCAGCATACTTCCACTTCTGGAATCCGGTATGTGGATTCTGAGAAGTTGTGAGACAGACAGTTACAGAGATCAGGGACATACCAGGGGCCTTTTCTTGTAACTCAATAAAGGAGACATTTCTTCAATTAGCATAGAGTCCTGTCTACATAAAAGAAACATCACTTCTTGTTCAGCTGTAAAAGGTAAATATGCGCAAACATAACAGTCCTTAGTATCTAAAGCTTGAGTGTATTTTTGAACTAATCTAGAATAAACATTAGTCGAAAAACCTTCTTTTGAATAATCTGAAAATTAAGCTTTTAATTTTGTCTCCTCTATTGTGTGTGCAGGCATTGTAGATGGAGATGGAGACCTATGTGTTTCTATCTCTAGTGTAAAACTCATTCCAACTAAAATAACTATAATTGCTAGCACTACAACTATTAGGGTGAAAATACTACTCCCTATTCTACACTTAGCTTTGGTAAGGCCACACGTTTGCTTACAGTCAGACCTTTAGTAAAGTATACCAAAAGGAAAAGTCAATATTTTGCATTGATTTCTACTTGTAAAAATGAGCAAAGCCTTTGATGATCAACTTGCAGTTATTTAATTCAGCTTATATACAGAAACTCTATTTGAGTCATCCCTAGCCCTCCTCCATCTTCTTCTAATTGTGTTATCCCTACTCTTCTACTGCAACATTGGCCTTAGGGAAATCCTCTTAATTCTTTTTCTAAACTTTTGTCAATTGTTTTTGTCAATTTAATTTATTTCAGTTCTTTATCTTCCTGCTTTAAACAGTTCATCATTTTTATCTCAGTTATTTCGTTTTTGAATTCACCAAATAGTGATTGTCAAATTCTTGATTGTAATATTTGCTTCTGAGATTTTATTTAATCAGTGCTGTCATGTAGTTACTACAAATCCATATAGGGTCTGCGTGTTAAGACAACATAAACTAAGGTTTCAGACACCCCAGAAGGATATATTAGTCTGTAGACCAGCTAGCTCACAGTGCTACTATAAGCCTCCCTTACCAAGGAGCAAATAGTTTATGGCAACTATCGAACATGACACCCCTAACCCCTCAGGGATCGTGGAAACAGTACAGTACATTTCGCTCAGTCACTCGTGCTCACTTTGTCTCGGAGAGATACACAGAATAAACAGTAGGGACATTTTCAATAAGCATTTATTGAACCAGCATCATTCTAGTATAAAATACGTGTGCTGCAATAACCATTAGACAGAAACAGATATATACGATTATCAGCACTAATAGAGTAAATAATAGGTAGAATTCTACCCTGGTGCTAAAACAGTGAATATATGCAGGCATATCGATACATGGCAGTAATCATGCGCACTCCTAAGATACTAACCCTAGCTAAGTGTACCTAAGTGTACCTAGTATGTATATAGGTGTAAAGCCAAGAATCCCCCTAGGAAAGAGCCAACCCCATTACCTGATGGGAGAGAACGAAGGACCCCGTCTTGGTCTCGAGTTGGAAACCCCGCAAGGGATGTCAGACCACTGCATGCTGGAGTGTCTGCGTGCAGGGACCTCAGCGTCTCATGTCAGCATGGAAGTTTCTCCTCTGGTTTGCCCAGCAAAGATGCAGTGCTTATTTAACTAAAAGGTACCCTCAGGGGTTCTACTTAGATGTGCTATGGTACTGTGAGCATGTCAAATGCAAAAAGAACCGTTGATGGACAGAATGCAGAACAATGTCATACATTCACCCCAGTACAGAGATCTGGGCCTAAATCATTCGTTTTTTTGCTCACCATGCCATTCCAGTTTGGACCCAGCCATATGCAAATCAGTCTTGACCCTGTGCCCCATGGGAACAGTCCAGCCCGAACTGCCAGGCCAGGTCCTCCCTGAACTGGAAACAAGCATCCTAGGACCCGTTTCGGGGTTTCACCCCTCTTCAGCCAGGATAGCTTGATTCCAGTGGCATGTAGAGCACGGGACTCACGTCTTAGCATACCCGTCCCACTCGGGGTGACAAATGCAAAAAGAACTGTTGATGGACAGAATGCAGAACAATGTCATACATTCACCCCAGTACAGAGATCTGGGCCTAAATCCATCGTTTTTTTGCTCACCATGCCATTCCAGTTTAGACCCAGCCCTATGGAAATCAGTCTTGACCCTGTGCCCCATGGGAACAGTCCAGCCCGAACTGCCAGGTCAGGTCCTCCCTGAACTGGAAACAAGCATCCTAGGACCGGTTTCGGGGTTTCACCCCTCTTCAGCCAGGATAGCTTGATTCCAGTGGCATGGACAGCACGGGACTCACGTCTGAGCATACCCGTCCCACTCGGGGTGACAAATGCAAAAAGCACTGTTGATGGACAGAATGCAGAACAATGTCATACATTCACCCCAGTTCAGAGATATGGGCCTAAATCCATCGTTTTTTTGCTCACCATGCCATTCCAGTTTGGACCCAGCCATATGCAAATCAGTCTTGACCCTGTGCCCCATGGGAACAGTCCAGCCCGAACTGCCCTGCCAGGTCCTCCATGAACTGGAAACAAGCATTCTAGGACCGGTTTCAGGGTTTCACCCCCCCTTCAGCCAGGATAGCTTGATTCCAGTGGCATGGAGTGCACGGGACTCACGTCTGAGCATACCCGTCCCACTCGGGATGACAAATGCAAAACGAACTGTTGATGGACAGAATGCAGAACAATGTCATACATTCACCGCAGTATAGAGATCTGGGCCTATATCCATCGTTTTTTTGCTTACCATGCCATTCCAGTTTGGACCCAGCCATATGCAAATCAGTCTTGACCCTGTGCCCCATGGGAACAGTCCAGACCAAATTGCCAGGCCAGGTCCTCCCTGAACTGGAAACAAGCATCCTAGGACCCGTTTCGGGGTTTCAACCCTCTTCAGGCAGGATAGCTTGATTCCAGTGGCATGGAGAGCACGGGACTCACGTCTGAGCATACCCGACTCACTCGGGGTGACAAATGCAAAAAGAACTGTTGGTGGACAGAATGAAGAACAATGTCATACATTCACCCCAGTACAGAGATCTGGGCCTAAATCCATCGCTTTTTTGCTCACCATGCCATTCCAGTTTGGACCCAGCCATATGCAAATCAGTCTTGACCTTGTGCCCCATGGGAACAGTCCAGCCCGAACTGCCAGGCCAGGTCCTCCCTGAACTGGAAACAAGCATCCTAGGACCCGTTTCGGGGTTTCACCCCTCTTCAGCCAGGATAGCATGATTCCAGTGGCATGGAGAGCACGGGAGTCATGTCTGAGCATACCCGTCCCACTGGGGGTGACAAATGCAAAAAGAACTGTTGATGGACAGAATGCAGAACAATGTCATACATTCACCCCAGTAGAGAGATCTGGGCCTAAATCCATAGTTTTTTTGCTCACCATGCCATTCCAGTTTGGACTTGAGCATGTCAGCCAGGGATGACGATAGCGGTGACTCTTGTACAGAGTTATTATGCAGAAGATGATAATCCTGTTGTGATACTAAGGGGCCCATTAGCATGGCGGGCGGATCGCCACCGCCCAACCGGCGGTGGCGATCCGCCCGCCAAAACACCCCGCCAGACAGCATTTTACCCCCTGCCACATTAGCATGGCGGGGGGTACCACGGCGGACAGAAAGACCCTCCGCCGCTTTTCCGCCGGTAGGCAATCGTCACGATTGCCTACCAGGCGGAAAAGGCCCATAATATGGTGGCACCGCCATCCATATTATGATGTGTGAGGTTAAATGCCTTTCCATGGTAGAGACTCTGCCATGGAAAGGCATGCGGTTTTCACTTTGGGTGACCGTTGTGGGCCCCCGGGGGTGGGGGGTGGTTGGCTGCACTTGGGGGTGCACATGGTACCCCCTACATTGGCATGCATGAGGTGGCAGGAACCGCACGGTGCCTGTCACGTTGTGCATGCCAATGCACAACATGCATTTTCATCATTGTGGCGGGTACTGCTTACAGCACCGCCTGCCACAATGTTGAATATGCGGGAAACGACCGCCATGGTGGCGGTCCCTTCCTAATGGCCGGTGCGGGACCGCCGCACCACTGGTGGCCGGTCCCAGTGTAGAAGTGGACCTCAGCTAGGCCCACCAGTGCAAGGGGTTCGCCCTTCTCTGCACAGAGTCGACAGACCAATAGGAGAAGTTGGCACAGAAACTGGAATAGAAAATACAAAGTTTTATAAACCTCATGAGGTGGAACTACATTCACACAGCACCCTTCGGTAATGCATGAAAGTAGCACACCGAACAGAAGGAGCATGGTCCTTTTATACCCACACAGGGGCTCAAAAGAGGGTGGTACAAGTACAGAAGAAGGTTTTATGTACATATAAGGTCATATAGAAATGCACAGTCGACAAGTAGGAGGAGTTAACAGTTTGCCAATGCTAGTAAACACATCCTGACAGGTACATACTACTAACAGCTGCAAGGACAGCTGCAAACTCAACTGGGCATGTGCGAAGGTGGAAGATGCTAAATATAGTTCGTTTCCAGGCAGATTACAAGAGCAGTCAACACTGAGGGAGGACAGAGCACATGGTGAGCACGTGGCAGCACATGACAAACAAAATGGCTGCCAGAAATACAAAATGGATTCCACAAAATGGACAAGATAGCCTCTAATTACTAGATGGCTTCCGCTAATGCTAAGCCAATCGCTGCCAATTTACAACACCAGCACCGCTGGGGTGGCGGGCGGACTGTAGTCCGCCTGCCATCCTAATGGACCCCTAAGAATCCTCATGCATAATAAATCTGGCTAGTTTTTGGAGAAAACCACACCACATTTATTCAGCACCTAACTAGGCAAAAGGTCAGCACCAGAACCGTTATGTAGAGTAAGGTAGGACAAATGTAGGTAAAAGGTTGTGTAACTACCTAAGCCTATATTGGGGCACATTGGGGTTCATAACACCCACTCCTCATCCGAATGGACGACATAATTAACAAAAGCTCAAATAGGCCTGTTTGAAAAGCATAAACACATTGTTAAAATATGAGCATAAAACATCGAAAAACATGGTAAGTGTTAAAAAAATGAAGCAAGAGTTAAAAAAGCTCTATATGTCCTCTAGATAATCAATATACTGCTTGACCACCTAAGCACACCGAAAGCCATAGTGCTCAGTGAGAGCAAGAGAGGAAAAATAAAACAAAAATGATGTTGAATTCCAATTTGGGTTGTTTTTGAAAAAGGCCGAATGGTTCTCATCACACGGAGAGTGAAATGTTTATTTGTCCTGTGTGGGTGAGGCAATATCACTGCTGATTGCCTTAGAAGACGACGGTCCCTGTAACACCTCTTGGATTAGGTCAATGGAGCAAAGGTGATCTCTTCTGGTTCCCACAGCCACCGCTGAGGAAGCACTTGATGCCTGTAAGCCTGTTTCAGAGCCAGTTTCCATTCTGACAGGAGCTGAAGCATCCCGTGGTGGCTCTAAGAATGCCTAAATCAACATTGGCCGGTAACATGATCTAAAGTGCAAAAAAGTGCAGAAACAGGTTCAAGGTTTCCTTCGTGAGTATTCCATTTGCAGTTGATTCCATTCCACATGCATAAATACATAAATAAATAAATATATATATAAATATAAATTTAAATATAAATACAAACCAACTGTCTAAAATGAATATACACATGATAAAAATCCAAAGACTTAAAGTTTCACATATCAAATAGATAAGATCATCTTAGCTGCCAAATACATTTTAATTCCATCATATTATGCATAATAAATGATTGCAAATAAATTCACTCCTCTAAAGTTGTTGATCCAATTGGCCATTGGAGCTAAAGTGATACTGTAAACAATCTATGCATGAATCGACTCAGTTTCTCATAAATAGGTGTACAAGTCCTCACTAGTATTCAGGCCCCCTGGTTGCATGGTATTCGGTCCCAATATGTAACTAGTCTCTAGGCGTCTCGATTTTGCTTCACGGTAGCCACCTTTCCTCTGCGGTGGTATTGCATCTATAACATAGTACTTAAAATACTTGTGATCACTATTCCTTGACATATCTCACAACCGGGTAGCTTGCATCATTATTAATAATGGCCCTTGTGTGCTGGAGGATTCTCGTATAAACAGCTAACTTCATACTACCTATGTATTTTAGATTCCAATACATTCCAGTACATAGACTGCATAATCAGATTTACAGATTAAAAGTGTTGTTTAATAACCTGTATTTTGCTGTTGACTGCAGTTTGGTATGATGTTTTATTTATGCCATGTTGACAGGCTTTACAACTAGAACACTTAAAAAAGCCTTTCCTAGCCGTTAGCCAACTCCCCATGTCTTGATCCTCTGGGCTACTTTTAACCAGCGCATTAACCATAGTTGTGGTTTTTCTATACGTAATGGCTGGCTTAGGTGGCAAAAGTTTTCCTATTACGGGGTCGTCCAACATTATAGGCCAATTCCACCTGATAATGGCTCTGAGTTGCTTTTCCTGCCTAGAGTACGATAAGATCAATCTAGTTGGTTTGTTGGCCTTTTCCAATGTACCACTTGCTACACCCCGGGAGTTTACACTATATTGCAATAAATCTTCCCTAGCATGCTTTCTTGAGTTGGTGATGGCTGCATCTATTATCTCTGTTTTGTAAACCCTGGCTAAAAGACGTGCCCGGCTTTCTGATTGCTTGACAATAGTGTCCTCCTTGTCACTGCAAATTTGCTTAATCCGTAGCATCTCCCTTTACGGAATGCTAATAATGAGATGGGGGAGATGTGCGCTAGATGCATGCAGCAATGTGTTCCCTGCTGTCTTTTTGCAGAATAGCGATGTAGACAAACGGTTGTTAACAATTTGGACCTGTACATCTAAAAATGTCACTTCTTCCTTGCTGATCGATGAAGTAAAATTTAAATTAACATAATTTACATTTATTTGAGCAATGAAATCAACAGCACTCTGCTCATTGCCGCACCATACTATGAATAAATCGTCAATAAATCTCAATCAGGAGATTTCCTTGGAATTGTAAGTGTACTCAAATTGCTTTTTGGAGGACCCACTCCTCCCACCAGCCCATAAATAAACAGGCATAGATGTGGGAGAAGCTGGCCCCCATCGCCACCCCTTGGATTTGCTGGTACATTTGGTTCTTAATAAAAACAAATTATTTTCCAAGCAAAAGAGCAGCATACTGATTAACATTTTATTATGTTGAGCTTACTTCAAAGGTCTGCTGGCCAGAAAATGTTCCACCGCCCTGATGCTATCATGATTTCTTATACATGTATCCAATGAAGAGACATCTAGGGCTATTAAGAGATATTCGGGCTTCCATTTCATATCTCTAATTTTGTGGAGAAAATCACATGTATCCTGCACATAGGACCTTAAGTTCTTAACATGATCTTGTAAAAATAAATCAATATATTTTGACATATTTTCAGGAGGCCCATCACATGCTGCTATGATGGGTCTACCTGGTGGCTTGTAAATGTTCTTATGCACCTTTGGAATGAAGTAGATCACCGGAATAGTAGGGTGTTCTTTCTTCAGGTATTTGTATTCTTCCAAGCTAAGTAAACCCAGGTTTTTCCATGCCAACAATTTTGCAAAGAATAAATCCTGTGTGCTCTTGAATTTTTGGGGCGAACTCTTTCTATAGCATTCTAAGTTGTTAAGTTGACTGGATGCCTCCATCATGTAATCTAAGGGCCATAAAACAATGTCCCCCCCTTGTCTGAAATTCTGACCACAACTTTCTTTTCCTTCTTGAGTTTGTCAATAAGTTAATATTTTTGTCTCCTGGTTGGTGATTTTCATCTTGGATTTGCTAATGTCAATGTTCAGTATTTTAACCTGCGCCACTACCTGCTCGTTAAACACATCAATAGAGTCAAGAGGCATAATTGGTATGAATTTAGATTTAGTTCTAAATGGGGTAGCTGGTTTTGCGCATATTTCCGGTGCCGGTGACTCTGCTCCTTGTGGACTACTTTGACTAACTTGATCATTGTCACCTATCAGGGCCGGACTGGCCATAGTGGGCACCGGGCGTTTCCCCGGTAGGCCGCTAGGGCGGGGGCCGGTATTGGGCCCCTGGGGGCCCGTTTTTGTTACGGGGATCGGCAATATCGGCCCCCTGTAACAAAATCGGCCGAAACCGGCCCTCGTAAACTGCTCAGCTGCACTCCCCCCTCACCCCAGGGGGTGGCCAGCTGAGCAGTTTGCCAGGGCCGGTTTCTGTTCAAAGTCCGGCCCTGTCACCTATAGCCTGAATCCTGTCGCCTTGTTCCAGATTATAAAGATCTCTTGATAGACCATAATCTGCCACTGTTAGATTTGTGGAATTTGCGGTATTACTGGATGGTATAATATTCTCCGTTTGCCTAGGATTGGTTTGAAGTTGATGATATTTTTTTTACTTGAGCTTTCTAATAAACTTATATATATCTGCCCCGGTTTGTGTGTAATTAAAATTTGATTCCGGACAGTACGACAATCCCAGTGACAGCAACTGCTGCTCAGCAACATTCAGGTCAATGCCAGCTAAATTAATAATCGTATTTGTGGTGGTCGGGTCAGAGGGGGGATGTGAAATTCCTTCTACTTGCGTTTCCCTTGACCCCACCCCCGTCTCTTGGTTCCTGCCCTTTCTGCGCTTTCTGCAAGCCTGTGGCTCCTTGTGCAGAGAGATGAACCAATTTAAATTTGTAACGTTGAATGTGCAGGGCTCAATTCTTTCGTGAATCGCTATAGAGTACAGACCTATCTCCTCAGACATGGGGCACATGTGGTATTATTGCAAGAGACACACCTATCGGACCCTAAATCTCAAAGATGGTGACACAAGGGGAATACCTGTCTAGAGTTGGAGGTCTGAGCAGACGACTGAAAAGGGAGCTTACTGAGGCTGAGGATGCGCTGGCCAGGCTGCAGCACGGGGGACACGCGACAGAGCCACACTGTGAGTCACTTCTGCAGGCCCAGCCTCGAGTGGGGGAAATGTAGGATAGATTGAATTGCCTCACTAGACGTGAATATCGCCAGCTGCTGCACAGGGAAGGCAACAAGTCAGGGAGACTACTGGCGTGGTTATTGAAACGGGAACTCCCACCCCGCTCATACTGACACTTAGACTCCTCGATGGAACCAAGGCCATTACGCAGGCTGGTATCAACTCTTTACTGAGGGACACTTAGCTGCGGTCTACAGGAATGACTCATGAATTTACCCGACTTAGATTGGGGGTTTATTGGATGGCCTCCTCTCCCCCATCCTACTGAGATGCAGATGGGTGAACTTGGCGATGTGCTTCGACTCGAGGAGTTTGCAGGTGGCCAAATGAGTGGGGGTTCTACCACCATGCATGAGGGAAGCGCAGGTTGTTATGCTCCTTAAGCCGGGTAAAGACACACGTGACTCTGACTCCTATAGGCCTTTATCGATGCTGGAGCTAGATGTCAAATTGCTGGCCAAGGTATTAGCGATACGTCTGGACAAGGTAGTAACACACCTGGTCCACGAGGACCAGTGTGGATTCATGCCGGGCAGAAGGATGCATATGAATCTATGGAGTCTCTCACATGTGCTGCATTTGGTGGCGGAAGCCAAGGTTCAGGCAGCGGGGATCACCCTAGATATTGAAAAAGTATTCAATACTCTGTGATGGGGATATTTGTGGGAGGTCCTAAGGAGGATGGGTCTGGGCCAGGAGGTTATATCTTGGGTCTGTCTCCTTTATTGTCGAGTGATGGCCGTGTCCGCAATGGTGGCCTGATATCTGAAGGTCTTCCTATTGAGAGAGGCACAAGACAGGGCTGCCCATTGTCCCCACTCCTTTTCGCCTTGGCAATGGAGTCACTGGTGATTCAGCTGCGATGGGATATTGCCCGCTGTAATATCACCTTGGATAGTAGTACTCAAGTAGTTTCCTTATATTCGGATGATGCGCTGCGGTACATTTGTCACCCGGAGGGAGCGGTGCCTGCACTCTTGAATATGCTAATCCCATTCGGAGCAGTTTCGGAGCTCCATGTTAATCGTCAGAAGTGGGTTATATGCCCGCTGGCAGCCCAGGCATGGGGGTTGCTGTAGACCTACCCGATGTGGGGATTCGAAGGGAGCATTTCCACGATTTGTGTATATAGGTGGCCCACACACCAGGTGCCCTGTTTGCAATGAATGTGAGAGCAGTTATTACAGGTCTATAGGTGTCTCTTTGGTTCTAGAACCGCCTACCCCTCTTGGTCATGGGCGAGTAGCCTTGGCGAGGATGGTTATACTTCCCCGTTGCCTCTATGCTCTGCAGAACTCTTTTTGTTTTATCCCGAAATCTGCCTTTGATACCTTAAATAGTCTCCTGATCTCCCTGGTGTGGGCCGGGAAATGCAGTAGGGTGAAACTGGAGGTGCTCAAACTGGATATGGATTTAGGGGGGCTAGGTCTCCCATACTTGGGTCTCTATTATCTTGCAGGCTGCTGCAATATGCAGCGCAGTGGTGTGCTGAGGTTCCCAATGTACAGAAGGCACTGTTGGGGGATGGTACATGGAAGCGGTGTTCCCGAAATACCTCATGATGGGCTCCCAGACTCCCTCAATTTGCCCATTTGTAGTCTGTCAGGTCGCTGGGGCCTGAGAATGGGCGGTTATCCTGGTCAAGTGTAGGGCCCCCTATGCTCTGTCGCTCCCACTCCGATGGATCCAGGCTTTCCACCACATACAGTCTGTCATGAACCTCACAAGGTGGCATGAAGAGGGATGCACAACAGCCGAGGACCTATATCTCAACAAGCCCTTCTTTTCTTTAGACAATGCAAAGGAGTCCTTTCAGGTGCCAGATGGTTATTTCTTACAGTATGTGAAAATATTGTGCACAGCTCGAGAGAATGGACATCGTTCCCAGATGAGCCTGGGGAGATGCAGACCTTGGCACTGCTGCTCGAACCGGGTTCCTCTAGGGGACTGATCTCCCACATATACAAGGCACCAAAGGCGGATCATAGAATTGATGTGTCAAAAATCCAAGACAGCTGGATGGCTGACCTTTCATCTCCGCTCACAGAGGACGAGTGGAAACGGGTATTCAAACACGTCCGGGAGGTGGCTAGTAACGCACGCTTTAAGCTCACCCAGCTCTTTTACTTACATTGTGCGTATCTAACACCCCAGAGGCTGTCGAGGTTTGATACAGCGCGTCCCTCGACATTGCCCCGGTGTGGGACCTGCGTCATTTCTGCATATGACCTGGAATTGCGCCCGGTTTCAGGCATATTGAGTGGAGGTGCTGCAAGAGGTCACAGGTGTACGTGTTGAAGCATTAGTCTAGCACTGTCTCCTATGCGTACTCTCGAAGTCAGGAGCTCGTATGTGACATAGATTTACTCTCCTGGGAATTGTACTGTCTAAATGCAGCATTGCTATACACTGGACCCATCCTATAACGCCCCCCCACCCCGGCTGGATAAGTGGAGGATGGACCTGCATAATTGGGGCGTGGCTGTGGAACACTGACTGTGATCAGTTCGCACTGATGAGAATATGCTGGTGGATGGAGGACCAGGTGAGGGGGCTGTGGCTTCTCTGCAGGCAATGGACCTCCCTACTCCCACGCTGACCTCGGAGAATGACACCCCTGACTGGCTGACTGAGTTGGTGTATGAACTATGACTGCGTAACATGGGTGGGAAGGAAAGCTAGAGATTGAGCAGACTGCGAGAAAGGGCATGACCTGAAGTGTGAGCTCAGTGGGATGGGCGTAGACCGGTTCCCTACACCCCCCCCCCCCCCAACTATTATTACGGAATAGTTGAATTGTATACTTATCTCAGCAGATTGAGCTGCTCTTGATTGCTACCCCGTACATGCATTCTGCTTGTCCTCTGTTCAGATGAGATGGTGCAATGCCCCTAGGAGACTGGGGGGCTTCACATACATGTGTGACTGTTCCCTTCCTGCTGCTTGAGGATTGTTTTGGGGGATACCGCCCGACTGGCTGTCGCTGCCAAGTTGTTATTATGGTTTTTAATTATTACTTTTGTTTTTCTGCTCATAACCCATTTCTATGAGAGTTGTCCTGTGTGTCATACATGAAGTTGCATGCCCAGCAATGACGCTTGGAAGCTGAGCACATGGGCAAACATCAAGGCTGCTGTGATATCCTGTACTACCTACCTGATATGTAAGGTAACCTGGATTTTTTTTTTATTGCTTCGCGACCCAATGGGACAACATGTAATGTGATGCTTGTGTAATATTGAATAAAAGACAGGTTAAAAAAAAGACCTAGGATTTGTACCCCTCAATATCTGTGTCATCATCCTTCTTCTCAGCCCTACCCATCAGTGACACAATGAACTGGACCGCCTTTTGCAACCTCAGCATCATCACCCCAATTCCCTTTTCCACTCCTCACCCCGCCCCTCTCATCTTCTAGCTCTAAAAAGCAAAAACCTGAAAAAATATTTTACACTCTGTCAACAAGTCACCTTCCCAACTTTCGGCTCTCAAGACTTTCAATCAACTAACAGCTACTTTCACATTAAAAATAAAACTACAGCCAAATAAACTGAGATCTGAGGGATACCACAACATTTGAAAAGCATCAGAAACACCAGGTCGGAAGGTGAACAGAAATAGGTCGACTCAATACTTACTACTGATCACATATCCTATACAGCCTGCTTTATTCTGAAAAGTGGCTTGTAATATTACCAACAGAGACAGAAGAGCTGAGAGTAACAGTTTTCTTCTGAACTATAAACAATAATTGTTGCGTGCGGCTCACGCCACATCAATTATCATATTTGCTTTGGATACTGTGGAACTGAAATTGTATGTATTTGATGATGTAAGGATTTTTTTTTGATAAATCAAATGAACGTTGTTGATTGACCTGCTTTCCCTGCCATCTTCTGCAAGAGAGTTGGTGGCTCTTTTGTGGAACGTGCCTAAAGTGGACTCGGTTCGACGGAGCTCATCAGGAAGAATAGAAAGGTGCGCCCTTGAAGCGCCAGAGTACACACCAAAGGCCAACAACACCCCAGAGAGGTAGCCTGCGGCACCCAGCTATCCACCAGCCTCTGGGTTGCTATTCAATAGTGGATATTCTTAGTGCGCTGCTCCCATCTTCTGATATATGTGTTTTTTCTGTTATTTTCGTTTAGTATGGGAATTTTTAACCCAATCGTCATTTTTTTTTTATACTTTGTACTTATTAAATAATGATCTTTTAAAATAAATCTGTTTTGGATGTTTACACTCATTATTTGTATACCAATGTTATTGTCTGGTAAATTGCGACATTCAAAAGATCAAGAATCTGTTTTCAGGATTAATTACATTGCTGCTCAGGTCCAAACAGCTCAAGGTAAAACAAGGATTACCCTTAGCGAAAATGAATTGCCTTTAGGAGGGGTCCATGTGGAGGCGCAGTTTTCAGTTAGAAGTGGTTCAAATGGATTGCAGGCCTGCACCGGAAAAACAGCAACATGCCAGGATTCAAATCAGGGCTGGATTTAGCACTGGTGGCCCCCGGTGCAGCAACCCTTTTTGGCGCCCGCACCCCATGACTTCCTCCTTGGATTTCCTCACTAGTACTGCCTGGCAAAAGAGCCCTTCATCACTCCATAGCCCCTCACTCACATACATTTCTTGTGTTTTAAAGAGCTGGTAAAAGGATGGCTTTACTAATCCACTCAGCTATCCACAAAAAATACAGATCTTTTCTTTGCAGCAGGCATATGAACCCTCTGCATCTCACTCTGGCATGAACATTATTAGAAAAAGTTATCTTGACGTTTTTATTGATGCCTGAAAGCTGGTCGCACAGGGAACTCTGCAGCAGGTGCTTTTAAATCATAGGTTAAATCGTAAGTTATTGCTAAACACACCGCCCCCCCCCCCTCCCCCTCCCAGGACGTCAATGCCACCCACTCCAGGTCAGCGCCCAGTGCGGCTGCACTGTCGCACCGCCCTAATGCCGGCCCTAATTAAAATCATAGACTTAAAAAGCATGTAGGCTTCTTAAAAGTGTGGTTGATGACTCCAGTTAAGCTAGGCCTGCCTTTTGTTTACACACCCTCTTGCCCACTGATAAATGTTTTGGTACCCCAGCAGAGTGAAGCTCGCGGGGGGCCCTCTTATCGGCAATTGTGTCAGACTTGTTACAATATTTTATTAAGCAGTGTTTCACGACCATGAACCACGAACCTGTTTAGCCAAGCAGAGTGGATTACGGTCCCTGCCAGAGATGGTTTCAAGGAAGATGAGGGCATATCCTAAAGCAAACTGGGGGACGGGGCCCCCCTAGTGAGGCCTCCATTGATGGGGGGGGGGGGGCAGGCTCAGGCCACAAGAAGCCAAGATGTTGATAGCAGTGCTTTGTTTTAAGTGTAAAAAATGAGAAGCAGTAATCCACTCTGTAATGGGTCATCCATCCCTAATATCTTTTGTTATTTATATCCTGGCTGGGAGAAGGTGTCAAAAGGGAAGGGACTCCTAATATTCTTAAGAGCCCCCCACCCCCATTTCTAAAAATCACATTGCGGATACTTAACTGCAATGTTTAAATAAGTCTAGGCACATGTAAACATTGCCGATTTAATAAAATAATTGTGAAAGGGGCCCCGATTATTATTTTTTCGCCACTGAGTGGGCACGGCATTAAAAGGTTTGAAGACCACTGTCCTAAAGCAAGCTTGGCCAAACCGAGTAGCCCTCGCCTACGACAGCTATTTACTTTATCAAAGCTTTTAGCCATGTTGGAAAAAATAACAAAAATACAAAAACAAAAGTGTACAAGTGCAAAGAGCGCTACAACAGGGGTGGAGGTCTCCGGAGGTCTCCACGTGTAGGTTTGTGAACAGCGTTTTGAAGTGCGAGTAGACCTAGTGTAGTGCTACTAAACGCAATACAAAGTGCAGTTTGTGAATAGGCCCCACACATTTTGAGGTTAACTATGCAATTTTCTGTGTCACTGTCAAGTGTCAAATAAATAATGTTCGGAGTTGTGTCTCTTGTGTGGTTATTTTGCTGGCAACAAACACAAGGGATAGCTGAACGTTCAGGATGAGTTCAGGGGATTTCCTTCAATCTCGGTGAGGCTGTGTCAGAAATGTTGTTGTTTCAAACCTGGCTCGGGTACTTGGACTGCTCTGACTGGGGTGGGGTCATGCCTCCACTTGTGGTGATGCGCACCTCCGTTGGCAGGACTGCACAGAACGATATTCGCTCAAGAGATCGCCCTGACTCCCTGGCAGAAGTAGTGTACTCAACACATTAGCTTCATAGATGCTCGTTTGCGGTCTCTTCCCTTGATTGTGTGACATGCTCTGAAAGGACAGTATCCAGTGACGTGCCAGCGCAGCTCGATGACAGGCAGGCTCGGGATTCGCTGTCATGCAATGGTCTGTGGTTCTGTCACTCTTGCTAACATCCAAGGCACCAGCTCTGCTGTGAAGAGAACATTTCCTGATCACGCGGGAGGTCGGTCACTTTGGTGGGCGCATGCCTGATAAGAAAACGGAACATTGGGTCTTCTCATAATGATTACAAATGACACACCACGGGCAGCAACATTTACCACACCACAAAACAGCGAGAACTTCGCTCATTAGGCACTGTCTGTCTTCCCCAACCAAAACTCGACCTCCTCCCTGCGCCGCCTCATTCACCGGCCATTCTTTTTATTGCACACAGATGAAATGAGGCAGTACAGACCTACCCCTTCCACCACAGCAGCAGAACCCCTCCCTGACTGCACTGAGGAGAAGTGGTAATGCAGACAGTCTTGTCCATTTGGAATCTGTTTGCACCAGGGCTCTTAGATGCACCAAAGGCTGAGTTGTGATACCTGTAACCTTCTGCACCAATATTAGACTAGATAGTCATGTGCCTGTTTTGTTGTGGCACCTTGGACTGACAAGTGGTGATAGGTAATGAAATACATTTTTTGAGGCGGAGCTCATGCACAAACGGATGTAAAGGGTCTCACAAAAGGCCAGGAATTAAACAGACTACACAGCATCTCTGTCTAGCGTTGCTGCTCTATGGCAAAGGAAAAGGGCAGGAATGCGCGGTATCTACAAGATAGGGCACATTCCTGTCCTTTCTACCAGCATCGGTGCACAAACTGCAGCCGCGCAACCATGGTGCAAGGGTGTCTGTGTTGTTGGCATCATTGTTTTTGTGCAGGAAGGGACACCCTCCTGCACAAAAACAATCAAAGGAGGAGGGGGTTTCCTCATTCTATGTGTGCTGAAGAATGCAGCACATGTAGAAAGAGGAAAAATCGAGTAGACATTTAAGCATTTCTCCTCGTTACGTCTGCTTTGGGATGGTGTTAGTTTTGCCGCTGCCCCAGATTAGCGCTAAATTGCAAATCTGAAAAAGTGTCATAAACATGGGTGTTGTGTGGAAATACCCACAGCAACACCCTTAGAACGCCCCTTACACGCAGAATAAGACATTGCCTTACTCCATATCTACAAGGCTATGAAATGTCACGTAGGGTGGCTTTGTGTGGCCTTGTAATTATGTGCCTGCCAACTGCACCTCCGGAGTGTCACAAAAGTGAAACCACAGCAGCATAAAAGTGCCACAGGGGCATTGTAAATATGCCCCAGAGTTCTAAGCAGCAGAGGCAGATGTAGAACTAGGAATGGAAGGGAATAGGGAAACAATATTCATCGGTGTGCAAATTGACACACACCGAGAAACATAAACCCTGGAAGCACATATAAAACACCCATACCCTGAGCTCTGCTCTTTTTTCCTTGTACTGCATGAGCTTGTGGGCACTAGTAACCGACTTCGGCCTCCTGGATGCCCCCCCCCCCCCCCACACTCAACATTAATAGGAACTTCACTGAGAAGGAGAAAGGGTTGAGGTTAACATTGTGATAGCTCACTGTTGGGAAATTCATGGTCTGCCTCCAAACAAACACCCTCAGTGGAGCAGGGAACATGGCCATGTGGCAGGAACTCGCAGACTCTGTGAATGCATTAAGAGTGGAGGTAGGATCCGTGGAGGATTTAAATAACACAATGTCAGGATGAGTTGAGGCAGGGGAAGAAGGTTTCCAGGATGCAGGTGTCAAAGCCTCTTCCTGGAAGTGGGCCTGGATCCATCCTCCTTCACCCCCTTGATAAATCTATCCTCTCCACCATGCACCCTGACCTCCTATATATGATCTGGGAATCTCAGAAGCAGGCCACCTACGAATAAAACACATCTAATGTTCAGCTACATTAGAAGTCTTTACTCATGTCACACAGTGCTCAAACTGCATACACCTCCCCTTACTGATAAGCATACATCCCAAACTTGTCACTGACACACAGCTCCCCCTTTAGAGTGAAAACTAAGCATACTAATTTTATTATCTTATAGCTTTTCTTTATACTTTCCACATGTTTACTGAATTAATTGTAACAGCTGGCACAGCAATATCCCCTCTGTGGCAGGGCGACAAGCAAAACCCACAATTCAATGCATCTCTAACATCCAGCCAAATATGCATCACTGCTATGAATGTCACAAACACACTCTTTAGAAATGTGTTTTTTTGGTTGACAGCGCTCTCCCCTGCCATTAATGTATGTTGTATGCATATGCTGAGACAATGTAGCTGTCACATACTTGCATTGTAATTGACTAATCCCAAAATAAGGTAATTTATTTTATGTCAGCTTTATTGCTGGTCCTGAGTTGTCATCCCCCTCCCCCATCTGCCACAATCTACACTTTTGCTGTACTAACCACACCAACATGTGGACTTGCATCAGACATAAGATGGATGGAAGAACCTGGTAAGTCTGCTTTGATATCATCTGGGAACTGGTTAATAATAGCTATCTCTGCAAAAGTGTGATGATATTGAAAATGTAATCCTATAACACAGTAAGGACCCCATGAACAGTATGCACAGCAACAGGTCCAGTTGGTAAGCTTATCGACCTCATGTCTCTGTGTTTATGTAAAAAATACAACCTTCAGCTGTGCTACTTCATTGGTAAGTACATGCAGTATATCTCCTGTCACCTCCTTAATTTGTCCTTGACCCCATTGCAGCCAATCTAAGAGTTATTTAATCTTTGTCACAGAACCAAATCTCTCATGTCACATCAGACTGCCTATCTATAAATGAGAACATTGTCCCAGAAGCTCAGGAGAGGACTCTGTTGATGGTTATTTACAGTGCAACACTTGCATTCCCACATCCTCGTACTATTTGTGTTGGGATACTTCAGTACTCTGTATATGTCTGTCTCCACAGCTGCAATGATACATTCAGCATCAGTGTCCACTCTATACCCTACCCTTTTGACTACTCCAGGGTCATGCTGCAAGCAGGGATCTGGTCAGCTAGCATCTATTCAGTAATTCCTGTGTTCTGGGAGAATCAATTAATCAAACAGTAGTCTTCTGTACGAGGGTATATTATTGAAATGGGGCTGGCCATACACAATATTATCACCCATCTGAAAGAGGTTGATAAAAAAAAGCAGTCCTGGGGAACATAGAGAAATGTCTCCAGAACTTTGCAGATTTGAAACATCTCCACATTTTGAGCAAGAATGATGCAATACTCTAGGTCATGTCATGCAGCTCATAAGATACCTCTGATAGAGGTGCCCATCTCAAGCTGCAGGACCACATCAGGTACCTCAGGGAACTAGGGGACAACAACCACTTAGAGGGTCCACCACCCAACTGCTTCCCACACCAAATCACCTTCCTCAATCAACCCACCTGCACACAATGCACTATCTGATCCTCAAACCAGTGTGGGCCCAGTGATACGTATCCAGGGATGGGGACTTCTATTTAGCCTTCTGTGAACATGAACAGCAACCACCACCCCCAGGAAAACGTTGCCCTCCAATGACGGTCCATACCTCACAAAACAGACCCTGGCTTTTGTATCCTCCATCCAGCACTGAATATGTAAATGAAAATATTTTGTAAACCTTTTTGAATAATAAACCGATTGCAGCTACCTTCCATCTGTGTGTCAACTCATGTGTGCTGGGCCTGAATGTGGGTATATGCTACTAATGTCATAGAATGTGTTTAAGTGTCTGGATCGACGCAATTCACCTGATGTCACCAACCAGACATCTTTCCACAGCCATAACCACACACTCTGAACAGAGTCTCAACACATTCAAGTAAGGTTTAAAAAAAATATTTTCTAATTTTCAATAACATTGCAGGAGCAAGTGCAAGTACCTGAAAAGGACCAGAAACTCATAGTGAGTGGCACTGTGGTGCATCAATATCCAATGTGGGGGAAAATTAAATTCACGTGGTATCTGTAGTGTTCACGCTGCCATGTTTGTCATGTGATCAAAGCCACGTTCAGGAGATGCATTGTGAATAAACTGGGGTTTCACTGCAACTGGATCCACACAGCAAGTAGGAAGTGATATGTTTCAGCGGAAACCCAGGATTCAGGAGACAGCATAGTGCATGATCTCATGATGCAGGTCAGCCTGCACCTCTTGGTGGAGCTTCAGCACTGCCCCCTTCATTGTAAGGCCCCTCGACAGTGAATGCTTACCAGCAAGAAAGTGCCTCATGGCCCTCCTGAAAAGCATCCAGGGTGTCATATTAGGGAGGCAGGAGTGTGGTCGCACATGAGGACTTAGAAGTGTCTGGCTGAATCTCATCTTCAGCCACTGATCTGGGTAACCACTCTTTGGGGGTGCTGCTGCAGCCCTTGATGTTGTGGGGGCCTCTTCACTTCTGGTTGGGTGGGTAGCTTCAGGACTTGATGACAGGCGGGGCTTATTCCTGAGATACCACAGTTGTTACTTTTCCATGCCAGAGGAACCCCATTAACAGGTTCTTCTAGGCATGTTGTGAACAACTCTATGACCACATCTGAAGTCATTTTGGTTTGTGATCTTGTCATTGTCCGGTCAGGCGCCATCTCCTTGCTGGTTTCCTCACCCTCTTATTTGTGGATGTGGGATCGTATGGTCCTGCTGAGTGGCTGAGTCCGTTTTTCTTCTCCCCTGCTCCTATAGTGTAACCACTTCCTTTTTGGCTGGCTCATAATAATAGGGAACGTTGAGAAAAGAAAAGACTAATGAGTGCATGTGTCCGCTACGTCATTTACACAAAAACACATGATGTCATTATCACAATAGTCCCTTTGACAAAGATTGAAATTGTCACCCAGTCCACTCTCTTGTGCCATGCAAGCTTGATATTCCCACATGCCTCTTTTAACAGTGGGTGGCTATGGGTACCAAAGATAAATCTACAGCACAAAGTATTTCACCCTCAACCACAATCCCCTGTCAGAGATTTACATAAATAAATCTCTCCCTAACACATGTGATGCTTTGACTTACCCTCACATTCCCTTAGGATCTCAAACTGAAACGTAGGCCTGATTTTAAGTTCAACAGGTGATGACTGATGGGTGCGACATGTATCGGTGTTAGATGGAAATGTGATGGTGAATATTAACAAGTGTCCATTGTATATACATGACTAAACTGTGATCATTTCAGGTGCGTGACAAAGTCAGAATGGCCATGCCGTGTAGTTCACACTGTCTGTGATCTGTGTCCAACATTACAGAACTAGACATGCATATATCCCATGAGGATTGATCAATACAAAGAGCCACAGTTGGAAAACTAGGACATATGACCATGGTGACATGGATAGTCTTTTAAAAAGTACACGATTTATCATGACAAAGTTCCTGTTTGCTAACATATGACACAACTGGATTTAAAATTGTACTTTAGAAAAACGGAGAGGTGCAGGCAAAAGTTACATTGACCATATGTTCTCAATTATATATTTTGATGACAGCATTTAATACAGGTAATATGGGCATAACAAAACCCATTAAGCAGAAGACATGGTTAAACAGTTGCACTTTCTTTATGGAATGACTTACCACCATGCTGGTGCTCATATAAGCCTCCAGTTGTGCATAGAAGTCCACCCAAACTGTTCTCTGGAATCTCCCTTAAAGTAGGGAGAGCCTGGTGCACCATATATGGGGCTGGGAGGGTACTCCCCAGCATGTCCACCATCCTCAGGGTTATCCGGTGTCAGATTTGCTCCCAGCACTTTCAGCATTCCTTGGCTCTACTGATTTGCACACCCAGTGCATTACAGTACCTCGTGAAGTCACACAAGATTTTAACACATGCTGTATTGCTCAGTTGTGTATCTAGTCCCAACAGATCTAAGGAAATGTTTGGAGAAACATCCAATTACCTTATCTTGGGAGAAGCTGGGGGCTTCTCTACATTCTCCTCAGCCGTTTTAAGAGCTTCTTGAAGAAAAGTAGAAGTGAGGTAAAGGAGAATTGCCCTTTAGTCCTAGGACGGCTCATTCATGGCGCTGCTTCATGGGAAACATCCATTACAATGCAGTCATTACATCACACTGCTTTTACAATGCAACTGTTACAATGCAACTGCCTTTACATCGCATAGCATTACAACCCATGCCATTACAACGCATGCTATTACAACGCATTATAAGGTAAGTAATGGAGATTTATTTTGTTTTAGGGTGGGTATGGGTTTTGTGGTAGATGGAATTAGTCATTTTTACCCCTACACTATCCAACACTTTCACTACTGTTGCACTCACTGGAGTGGGAATAGTGATTTTTACCCCCACACTATCCAACACTTACCCTACTTTTGCACTCACTGGAGTGGGATTAGTAATTTTTACCCCTACAGTATCCAACACTTACCCTACTGTTGCCCTAAAAGTATTTTGCGATGTAATGGTATGAGTTGTAATGGTATGCGTCGTAATGGAATGCGTAGTAATGGTAGCTTTTAAAAATGCGTTGTAATGGCATGCGTTGTAAAATCATGCAATGTAATGGTAGTGGCGATGTAAAAACCGCATTGTAAAAGCATGCGTTGTCATTGTTTGGGTTGTAACGTCATATGTTCCTAATTCATGCTCCTCTATGTAACTCCCTGGTTGTTGCAGTTTGTGAACGTCCTCTGCTACACAGATCTCCACCACAGCTAAGTGGTTCTCCACCTTCAGAGAGGAGAAATTCACTTCTAAAACATAGCTCTATAACATGCATGTGTAGAGACCCTTTGTTATAAATGGCACGCTAGTGGTACAATAATGCAGTTTCTGTGGATAGAATACACTTTTAGTGTAAAATGTGTAAAGTGAGCAATGGAGGTGTAATACTACATTTGCTAGATATCATTCTCCATGCAATACATGTGATGTGCTCTGACCTGAGGGGAGAGTACACGTGGGTGAATGATGTATGTAGATGGGTAATTGAATGTATTGATGAATAAATGAGTGATTTGTTTGCAGATTTATATTTCATTTAGAATTGCAAGGCCGATTGTAGCATTATGATGGTGGAACAGTGGTGTCTCAGAATGGTATGGATCGACAGTGTCATAGGCCTTGATTTATCATTGACTTAGCACTGTCTAAGCACTGGGGAATAGCAACAAAACTAGAAACTCAGGGGCGTGGCTAGCAGTCGACGAAGATGGCCGCAGCCTAAGATGACTCTGCGCCCGAAGCTTCATCCCCAGTCAATCCTGTAATAGATCCGGCGTGTGAAAGCACGGGAATCTGACTCCCCGAGGCCTCACCTGACCTCCGAGCACAAGGCATATTGTGAGGGACACACCACCGAGACCAGGAAAACCGAAAGGCCACGCATGGCCGACGCTCCCACGGCAGGCAGCGGTGATTACTGGTGCCTGGTTGCAACACCTCCCGCCTTGGCCGCCATGGGAGGTGGGGGACAATGGACAGTGCCCAACTTTAAACTCGAAAAATATGCATATCACAAAGAGCAGACGGACACGCCGTCTCCGGCTGGCAGCATGTGTACACCTTCTGACAAACTGAACGAGGTCACCCTCCAAGATGTGATGGCCGCACTGAACCAGATGCACACATCCATAGGTACCATCTCGACAGATATCATACTACTGCGGGCGCCTATCTCCAAAATAAGCACAAGAATGGTGGAGGTAGAAACCACAACGGCGGCTCTCTCACTAGACACGGCGGCACTAAAAAAAAAGGTACAGACATTGGAGCAGGCGCAGAAGCAACTAATGGACAAGCTCGAGGACCAGGAAGATAGATCACGAAGGAACAATGTACGCCTCGTGGGGGTCTCGGAGAGCGTGAGGGGGCCAGCACTCGATCTCTTTGTTGAAGATCTTATCAAAAATCAGCTGCAACCACGTGGGCTGTCCAGCTTCTTCTCGGTGGAAAGAGCGCACCGGGTACCCGGGGGGAGGCCCGACCCGGAGCCCCCCCCCAAGACTGATATTGGCACGTATCTTCAACCTCCGAGATCGTGACACCATTTTACAGGTGGCGCGCACAGCCCCCCTGGTGCAAGTGGACAACTGCACAGTGACCCTATATCCGGACTATACTGCGGCAGTGACAAAAGAGCGCCGTAGCTTCATGGAAGTCAAAAGAGAGCTCCGCAATGTGAACTTAAATACGCAATGTTATACCCAGCAAAGTTGAGAGTGGAGGCGGAAGGAAAGACCTGGTTTTTCGGAACACCCGAGGAAGCCTCGGAATGGTTGGAGGGGGGGTAACCAGCGGGTGGCGCGGGGAGACAGGGGCTCAGACAGAAGCCACAATCCATACCAACAGCGTCACAAAATAGAATGGGACTAGAAACAACGGAACGGTCACAACAAAATGCCGACGAGAATTCAGAGTGATCCAATGATTGAGGATGCCTATGGGTTCATAGACTCTCACTACGGACCCGATGTGATGATTAAATAATGTACTGGATGACCAGGCTGAAACGCTTACAGTATACAGTTATATCGCACAGAACTAAGAGCAATCCGGGGAGTGAGCAGAGCGAACGGAGTAACTCTCCTCCCCTTACGCAAGTACACAGTTATGAGGATAAAGCCCTCTGCTGAGTTGGGGTGGCAGGTAGCTTTAAATCCGCTGGGCAGGGAGGCAGGGAGGAGGGAGGGGGGATGAGAACAGTTTAAGGGGTTTTTCACAGTTATAATCTTCATATTGACGCAGGATGCAATATCAGAAGACATATTTAGCATTGCCACAGTGGGACATAGCTGGACGAATCAACACTCCATCACGGTAGATGACAGATAGGACGCAACTAAGCATGGTAGCTGACGACCCGGACCCCCAGATGCAGATCTCCCAACCGTCTAGCCTTCCATTTAAAGTGCTGTCATGGAATGTGAATGGCCTGAGAGATAAAATAAAACAGGGCTTGGTCCTACAATATCTCAAACGTAAGGGTCCCGCTGTAGCGCTTCTCCAGGAATCTCATTTAACGGGGACAGCTTGCAAAGCTTTAGATAGATGGGGATTCAAAATAGTTGTCCACTTGGACTTTACCTCTGGTTCACGAGGAGTGGGGATCCTCATTAATAAACGTTTCCCATTGATAATAACTGGGTCCCAGAAAGACGACCAAGGAAGGTTCGCAGCGATAACATGTCAATGGGATGGAAAAATCTATAACCTGGTGACAGTTTACAACCCTCCAACGATACACCAGGAAACTCTCCCAGCACTGGGGAAATTCCTGCTGACTCGCTCACTAGGCGAACTAATAATGGGGGGTGACTTTAATACGACCATGGACGCCTCCGTAGACAGGAAACCCTCTAGAGATCCGAGCAGCACACATCTTAAATTGGTAGAGTTCATCGAGGCGCTCAGCCTAATGGACGTCTGGAGGACTAGATACCCGACAGAACAGCAATACACATTCCATTCAGGGGTACATAAAAGCCTCTCGAGACTTGACTACATTTTCACCTTGGCGACGGGGCTGGCAGGGGTGACAGAGATCACACACTTATCCAGGGGTACATCAGACCATTCTCCAGTGCTCACTGCATATACAGCTTCCACACTGGGATGGCGTAGGATGTTCCCGCTTCACCCTGGGTACCTTAAAAAACGTAAGATTAGTAAAGCTCTCCTTAAAACGACAAAGAGCTTCTTTGCAGAAAACCAACTCAGTCCCATCCCCGACAATACTGTGGGAGGCCTATAAAACGGAACTTTGAGGGCAAGCCACCTCCCTAGTTACGGGCCACAAACAGACTCAGCAACAACAGATTGAAAGTCTGGAGAGAGGAGTATCCCTAGCAGAGGTGGAACATGTTATACACACTGATGAGGACACGACACGTAGGGTTCACTTGGCACGACAGGAGTACAAGGCTTACGTATGGGAAGAGGCAAAGACTAAGCTCACCAAAACACACCACACGGTCTATGAGATGGGTGATAAAGCGGGTAAACTCCTCGCGTGGCTAGATAAGAAGGAAAGGGCTAGCAATTGGGTGGCTCAGATCCAGTTGGAGGATGAAGAGATAACGGCAGAGCCCCAGCGACACACTACAAAAAAGTCTACACCCCAACGGCAACAACCCCGATAGTATAGAATATGGCATTTCTTAAAGACATAAAAATACCCGCACTGACCCCTGCCGCGGCTGAGGCTCTGGAAAAAGACCTGTCGCCGGAAGAACTAGAGCTGGCCATTGGCACACTTCACACAGGGAAGGCCTTAGGGCCAAATGGAATTCCGGTGGAGTTTTATAAGAAAGCAGCACCTCAAATCGTACTACACTTATTGAATATGTAGACAGACAGCTTAGAGGCAGGAGTACTGCCCAGAGATCAGCGCCTGGCTACCATAGTGGCACTCCACAAACCTGGTAAACCACCACATGACTGCATGTCTGTAAGATCCCATAGGCGGTAGATAGACCACAAGGCGCGAATAAGGTTGGGATAGGGACACACCCAAGTTTTATTTAACAACTAATACATAGTCTTGGTATCGTTTTCTTCCCGAAATAAGGATTCTTCTCTTTATTTTTTCTAGCGTTGCCGGGTGGTTAGGTTTCCAAGCACCGGTCGGGGTAGAGTCTCTTCCAGTCGCCGGTGACGGAACCACAGAGAACCAAAACAAAAGGAAAAGAAAAGGCACTGGTTAGTGCTGCGGCAGTGCTTCGTAGCGTACAGGGAAGAAAGACCCGTGTTTGGAGATTTTCAGACTGCTATATGTGAGGGGGGGGGGGGCGGAGGAGCGGAAAGCAGAACGCCGCCACCAAGAGCAAACAAAAGCGAGAGGTAGGCAGAGAGGGAGATGGAAGGGTTGCCTAATGCTCACGCAATACCCTGGTGCGGCGATCCCGGGTCTATCCGGTGGACTTCTTTACTCCCGCCCCACTCCCGAGTCCCCTCACCCGAGCACGCACCTGTTCGAGCCACGTCCCTCCGGGGCCGTGGCGGGGCACTGCGTCCTCCTGGTGGTCTCTTGTCTCCCTTGTCGCGGAGTCCGTGTTCCGGGCATCTTCTTCCTGGGTCTTCAGCGAGGAGGCGTCCGACGTCCAACCTGCTCCTTCCGTCCAGCTGCTTCTTCCGTCTTCCGCTTCCAGAGCTCTCACGTTGGTCGGAAGAGGGTGGTGGAACTCCGCCTCCCTGGGGGGCGGACCTGGGTTAAAGGGCCAGTTCACGGTTCCTTCGTTAGGGAACGGGCAGTGTCTTTGTTCGTCTGGGGGCTGAAAGGAAGACAAAATGGAAGGCTCAGGGATACCATGAGGCGGGGCAAAAGCACGACAGGGTACAGTCCGACACATCTCTCCCCCAGAGTCGTCCCGATCGGGGAGGACAGGAAACCGGGACAGAAAGTCTGCATTCGAGTTCAGGATGCCCTTTCTGTGCCGTACTTCGAAAGCAAAGGGCTGTAAGGAAAGGAACCATCTCATCACTCTGGGGTTATTACCTTTGTTACGTGCCAACCAAACCAGAGGAGAATGATCAGTAAATAAGGTGAACTTTGCCCCCTCTAGATAATAGCGGAGTTTCTCGATGGCCCATTTTATGGCCAGGCATTCCTTCTCGAGGGCTGGATAATGGGTCTCTCGGGGGAACAGTTTGCGACTGATGAAGAGGATGGGACGTTCCTCTCCTTCTTTTGTCTTCTGCAAGAGAACACCGCCAATCCCAACCTCAGAGGCATCTGTTTGGAGAATGAAGGGCCGAGAGAAGTAAGGGGAAAGAAGTATAGGCCCTTGGGAAATGGCGGTTTTTAGGACTTGGAAGGCACGTTGTACAGCGGGGGAGGGGGTGAGTAAGTCACGGGTTTTTCTGTCTTTTTTAAGGAGGTCAGTAAGAGGTGCAGAGAGTGTGGAGTAGTGGGGTATGAAACGGCGATAGTAACCCAAGAGACCTAAAAACGCTCGTACCCTTTTTTTTGTAGTAGGAAGGGGTGCTTCCATGATTGCTCTCACTTTCTCTGTCTGGGGTTCTATACAGCCGTTCCCCAAAAGATAGCCCAAGTATTTCACTTTATTGAACCCCACTCGTGATTTCTTTGAATTCACATGTAAACCTGCCTGTCCTAGAGCTCTTAGGATCTGCTGAATGTGCTCTAAGTGCTCTTCCCAGTGGGTGCTATATATGACAATGTCGTCTAGGTATGCGGAGGAATAACCCCGATGGGGTTGTAGCACATGATTCATGACACGTTGGAAAGTGGTGGGAGCACCATGTAAACCAAAGGGTAAAACGGTAAACTGAAAGAGGCCATCTGGGGTTATGAAGGCCGTTTTCTTTCTATCAGACTGGCGTAAGGGTACTTGCCAGTATCCTTTGGTAAGGTCTAGCGTTGTTATGTACTGGGCGTCACCTAGACGTTCGATGAGTTCGTCGACTCGAGGCAGAGGATAGGCATCAAGAGTAGAAATGGCATTGACACGTCTAAATTCGATGCAAAATCGAATGCTGCCGTCGGGTTTTGGAACAAGAACGATAGGGGACGACCAGTCGCTATGAGAGGGCTCTATAACTCCCATGTGTAACATGTCCTGGATTTCCTGGGAAACGGCCTCTCTGCGGTTGGCGGGTATTCAGTAGGGATGTAGGTGGACCAGCTTCCCTGGTACGGTGTGTATGCAATGTTCAACAAGGTTGGTTCGGCCAGGTTGGTCGGAGAACAGGTCTCTGTGTGGCAATAATGTCTGAACGAGGGAGTCCTGTTGGCTCGGACTCAGCAGGTCATTGATGACCAATTGGTCCAATGTGGTGTTTATTGGACCAGGGACCTGGACGATGTGAGCGGTTTTGGTGGATGGGGGAGGTCCTATCCATTTTTTTAGGAGGTTAATATGGTACGTTTGGGTCCAGTTATGACCTATAGCTAACCGGTAGGTGATTTTTCCAAAGACTTGTAGTGCCGTTTTTTACTGTAGCCAGGGAGCTAGGTAAGCAGACCAAGGCCCAGTCGCCCACTTGAAGCGAACACCATTTTTTTCCTTTATCATACTGGGCCCTCTGCCTCTCTTGAGTCTTTTCTAGATTAGAGTGGGCTAGATCTCGTAGCTTGCCTAGACGGGACTTTAATTGATGGGAATATTCTAGTAGGTCCCTAGCTTCGTCAGGCCCCTTTTCCCACGCTTCCCTGGTTATCTCTAGGAGGGTCCGGGGTTGTCTTCCGTACAACATCTCAAAGGATGAGCAACCCAGACTCCCTTGAACCTGGCCTCGTATGACGAACAGGGCAAGCGGGAGGAGGCGATCCCACTGCCTACCTTCTAGCTTTAACATTTTCTTAAGGGTCAGTTTCAGGGTTCCGTTATAGCGTTCTACTAAACCGTCAGTTTGCGGATGATACACAGAGGTTTTTATCTGTTTGATATCGAGGAGAGAGCACACTTGCTTCATTAGTTTAGAAACGAAGGGGGTTCCCTGATCCGTTAGGATTTCCAGAGGAAATCCGACACGGGAAAAGTACTCGAGGAGTTTATCGGAAATGGCAGCGGTGGTGGGAGCTGTTAGCGGGACGGCCTCGGGGAACCTCGTACAATAGTCTACCAACACCAAGACATAGCGGTGTCCCTTTTTTGTCCGGGGTAGTGGGCCTATAAGGTCCATTCCTATACGCTCAAAGGGCCTACCTATTATAGGCAATGGCTGTAGTGGAACAGCCCTGGGTCTGTAGGGGTTCTTGGTCCGGCACACGGGACACTCTCGACAATATTTGGTGATGTGAGCATGTATACCCGGCCAATAAAAATATCTGAGAAGGTTGTGAGCCACTTTGTCAGGACCCAGGTGTCCCGCTAACAAGTGAGCGTGGGCATAGAATATGACCTGTTCTCTGTATTCCTGGGGAACGAGTAGTTGGGGGGACTCATTAGCCTTGGCGACTCTATATAACAGTCCAATGGTGATCTCAAACATAGGGAAGGTGGGTGGTTGGTTCCCTGGGGTTTTTTTTTGCTTGTTGCCAGGCGGCAGCGAGAGAGAGGTTGTTGGCCTGGACCCATTGGAAATGTTTATCATAGTGCCATGGTTCCTGAGTAAGGAAAGTGTTGTGGCCTTTATTGTTTGTTATGGGTTGGGTCGTTTCGGTTTGTCTCCTCAAAAGAGACAGGAATTGTGGATTGTCTGTGCCCAGAATCAACAGTTCGGGGAGGGTAGGTAGAGCCCCTACTGTAACATAGGTAGGGGGAATCCTAGGGCACGTTAAGGGGATAGTAGCTGTAGGATATTCCTTTATGTCCCTATGAATGCATCAGATAAAGGCCACCCCTCCCGGAATATATTGGTCCCTTTTAACCAGACTGGAGTGGATTACAGATTGTATACAGCCTGAATCTAGGAGGGCTTCTATGGGGTTCCCGTTTACCGTGACACTCACATAAAAACAAGAGCCGAGTTCCTCAGTGTAGAAGAGGCTTCGGGGTATATAGCTGACATCCATGGGTTCCTCCAGGCGTTTCTTTGGACATGCTCTTGCAATATGGCCCCATCCTCCGCAGTCAAAACATTGTGGTCCGCGACTGGGGGGGGCGGGTCCGTCTCCCCGGAAGGGTGGGATCTTGTCGGCATCCTTAATGGGTCGTAGGGGTTTCCGTGGGATGGACTGGGAATGGGACGATTTTTCTGGTTCCACGTGAGGGTTTCTAGGTTGGGCTCGGGAATAGGAGGCAGCCATATCTACGGCCTGTTCAGGCGTCAGATTAGAATGCTATTTTAGCCACCTCTGGGGGGGGTAGGGTAAGGCTTCAACGAACTGTTCAAGGTAAATGGACTTCATAATGTCTTCTTTGCTACGCTCATTTGGCTTTAGCCACTTATCCGCTGCCATCTTTAACTTGATGTACAAGGTTTTGGGATTATCTCCTGGTGCGCCCCGCTCCTTCCGGAACCTCATCCGGTAGGTCTCGGCGTCCATGCCCAAGTGATTGAGGATGATGGTCTTCACCTCTTCATAGGATGTGACGCCTCCCGAATTGGCAACCTGGTACGCGGCCTGCGCTTCACCGGTTATAAGCGGCGCCAGAAAGAAGGGCCACTTGGCGACAGGCCAACCGAGGCCCTGGCGGCCCGCTCAAAGTTCAAAAGAAAGGCGTCAGGGTCCTCCCCGGGGACATATTTCTGTAGAGAGACTGATGGTGCAGAGGAGAGGACCTTGTTCCCTCTGGAGTGGCCACTTCCCTGTGTGGCCTCCTCCCCTACATGCAGAAGGGCTTCCATCTGTCCTTTAATTAAATCTTTGAACAGGTCCCTATCCGCCTGGGCTATATTCATTTGTCGTTCTATGGCCCATTCCAGTTTTTTCTGTCCTTCAGTAAGATGCTGAATTAAGGCCTCCATTTGTGTCAACGGAAATGTCTCCTATCTGGCTCACCACTGTAAGATCCCGTAGGCGGTAGATAGACCACAAGGCGCTAATAAGGTTGGGATAGGGACACACCCAAGTTTTATTTAACAACTAATACATAGTCTTGGTATCGTTTTCTTCCCGAAATAAGGATTCTTCTCTTTATTTCTTCTAGTGTTGCCGGGTGGTTAGGTTTCCAAGCACCGGTCGGGGTAGAGTCTCTTCCAGTCGCCGGTGACGGAACCACAGAGAACCAAAACAAAAGGAAAAGAAAAGGCACTGGTTAGTGCTGTGGCAGTGCTTCGTAGCGTACAGGGAAGAAAGACCCGTGTTTGGAGATTTTCAGACTGCTATATGTGAGGGGGGGGAGGAGGAGTGGAAAGCAGAACGCCGCCACCAAGAGCAAACAAAAGCGAGAGGTAGGCAGAGAGGGATATGGAAGGGTTGCCTAATGCTCACGCAATACCCTGGTGCGGCGATCCTGGGTCTATCCGGTGGACTTCTTTACTCCCGCCCCACTCCCGAGTCCCCTCACCCGAGCACGCACCTGTTCGAGCCACGTCCCTCCGGGGCCGTGGCGGGGCGCTGCGTCCTCCTGGTGGTCTCTTGTCTCCCTTGTCGCGGAGTCCGTGTTCCGGGCGTCTTCTTCCTGGGTCTTCAGCGAGGAGGCGTCCGACGTCCAACCTGCTTCTTCCGTCCAGCTGCTTCTTCCGTCTTCCGCTTCCAAAGCTCTCCCGTTGGTCGGAAGAGGGTGGTGGAACTCCGCCTCCCTGGGGGGCGGACCTGGGTTAAAGGGCCAGTTCACGGTTCCTTTGTTAGGTAACGGACAGTGTCTTTGTTCGTCTGGGGGCTGAAAGGAAGACAAAACGGAAGGTTCAGGGATACCATGAGGCGGGGCAAAAGCAGGACAGGGTACAGTCCGACAATGTTTTATAGACCGATCTCCATAATCAACGCAGAAGCGAAAATACTGGCAAAGACGCTGGTCATGAGGCTGCAGCCGCATTTGGCCACAGTAATCCACCCAGATCAGTCCGGATTGATGCCAAATCGGAACACTGCCCTTAATTTGCAATGGTTGCATGGTGTCATAACACGCCGCACTACGATAGAGGAATATGCGATTATTATGTCGCTTGATGCACGAATGGCCCTTCTTATTCGCGGTCCTCCGACACCTAGGATTCGGTCCCAAGTTCTGTGCATGGGTCCAGCTACTCTATAAACAGCCACTGGCGCAGGTTGTAGTAAATGTACGTATGTCGTCTGAATTCCCATTGGGTAGGGGGACGCGGCAGAGCTGCCCTTTGTCACCGCTCCTCTTTGCGCTAGTATTGGAGCCTTTGGCCGCCTGGATAGGTCAATACCCGGTTATCCACGGTTTAAAATGGGCTATGGGCTGGGAAGACCGCATCTCGCTATATGCAGAGGATATACTTTTATACCTGGCATCCCCGGCGTGTTCTCTTAATTGTCTGTTGGACATCTGTACATCATTTGGGCGGGTCTCTGGTTACACCATAAATTGGACAAAGTCACTTATTTATGTGCTGCACGGCTCCCCGCCACAGCTTCAGTGTGGATGTGAAACACAGATAACAGATAGGGGTTTTAAATATTTAGGGATATCCATAACACACGGTCAAACCCAATTTATTGCTGAAAACCTCACACAGCCCATGCTCCGCTTTCGTCGCGACGTCAAGCATTGGCATACGCTACCATTAATGCTTCTGGGGAGAGCAGCCCTCTTTAAAAGGATGGCACTCCCCAGATTCTTATACGCACTGCAGAACACCCCATTCCCAGTCACCCCAGCATATTTTACAGCAATAAATGCGGAAGTAACCAGTCTGCTTTGGGATGGGAAAACGCCACGTATAGCAATGCATAAACTGACAAGAAGTTGGTATGACGGTGGCATTGCCCTCCCCAACATCAGAGTATATTATTGGGCCTCGCAGCTCATTGTCATAAATCAATGGCTTCACGTCCCACAAGACGACCCAGCATATCGTATGGATAGGCACCTCCTAGAAACAGCAGGGATTATGGGTGTGCTGTACAATAAAATCAGGAGAGCTGACCTCACAGGCCCGACGGCACACACTATTCAAACATGGTTTGAGGCACAACGAGCACTGGGATGGGAGGGAGTAACAACACAGGCCACGCAGTTATGTGACGTGAAAAAACTAGGTACTTTGCGCAACACCAAAGGTTTTCGTCAATGGGACCTGATAGGCATCTCAAGGGTGGGAGATCTGTGGAAGAAAGGAGAAATGGTAACATTTGCCCACTTGCAGGTCACATATGGTCTAGCAACAACGGAAATGTTCAGATATATGCAAATCAGGCACGCACTCATGGCACTGATTCTACCGGGGACACATCTTGCAGAATCTTCCCCGCTGGAAGATAGACTCCTCACAGATCACCTCAATAAAAAGGCTATCTCCCTCACCTATCGGAAAATAATCAATAACCAACCAGACCCCACTGAAGCCCTTACAACCAAATGGGTGAGCTAGATGAAGCAGAATGGCAAGAAGCGCTTGCATCCCCTAAGGAGGTGGCGATATCGTCCAAACTCAAATTGATACAACTAAAAATACTACATCGAACCTACTATACACAGACGCTATTACACAAAATTGGTCAGACAGACACACCCTATCCCTTCGACAATGCGGTGCAGAGGGCACACTCATTCATATCCTCTGCCTCTGTCCAATGATTGCACATTACTGGAGAGGGGTTATGCGCACACTTGCACAGGTCACGACAGTTACGATTCTCCCGGAACCCAAAAGATGTCTCCTTAACATATGGGAGCCCACAGACCTCAACCATACAGCGCAAACCTGGGTGACGCTTGGCATGATCGTGGCGAAGCGTAATATAGCAAAACACTGGGGTTCCCGTCAAACTCCTACCCTTCCTCACTGGTGTAAAGACATGGACGACGCCATGACAGTGGAGAAATCAGTGTATGTTCACAGAGGGTGCCCCAAAAAATGGACACGGGTATGGTGGGGTGGAATGCCTACCGTGGAAATATATGTGAGCCCCCACATGAGGATTCCTTGTCAGAAAATAGTGAATGATTGGCCCAAAACAAACAGTGGAATGCGATACTATGTACTTTGATGGCTCTCAAGCGGAAACCAGCACTACACATCCCCCGGGGATGGAGTCCACCAGTAGTCCATTGTATAATGTTTCAAACCAATGTTTATGTCTCTTACAATTGACTCCCACTGTAATCAATGCATATATTATTCGAAATGTCAATAAAAAATGTTTGCAAAAAAACAAACTAGAAATTCAGGTGAAATGCGAAATCACAGTTTGTCATGAACTTACAGACCCTAACCTTTGGTCTGTGGCCAACTCTAGGAGCCTCGATTGTATCGTAGCTCCGAGGTAAGGTGTACATGTAAGTCCCATCACATGGCAATGTTGTGCAACACAACAGTCTACAATAATCTTAAACATTTCATATGGGGAGTACTGGTCACCAGCCTCTATGATCAAGACATCTGTATCAATGATATCAAGTGTACTCAATGGTGGCTCTCGTGTGTATGTGCGCCCAGTATTCTCTCTTTTGAGACTGAGAGTGTAGACATAGGGAGAGGGTGATGAAATGCAGAAAGACACCATACTTATCCCCACTTTCAACAATGACCTGAAATTTGTTTTACAGTTCGTATTACAAGAATGCTGCAGACATTCATTCATGCAATCAATGTTACTATTATAGGTGGATTTGGATTGGGCGAATGCTCCCTGTATATAAATGACTGTATGACTTAGGATAACCATAATGCCTAGATCTGTGTAGCATGTCCAATAGTGAGTTACCTTCCATTTTATTGTCGCTACCGTGACACGATCCGTTCTCATAGGCCAGACTGGGCCGGTTGAGGATTACTTTCTATCATCCTATCTGGCCCCAGGAACCTGATAGGAACTTCGAGTTTGATATGTTTGTGCTCAGGACACTGAGAGACACCTTTTAGTAAGGACCGTTTATATATCCCATGTTTCGAAATGCCTCTTCTGAAAACGCTGTAGTTTCTTGCCTAAGCTTTACTGTAGGCTTTGCGAGTATGTGTATTGGCCGTCTGGTTTTGGAGCAGCAGGGCCAGCTGGGTCAGACCTGGCTGGAGAGAGATATCAGTATTCAGAGCCTGGGGAGGGGTGACTCTTTGATCCGAGCAGGGCCGTGCCTGGCAAGGTGAATAATGGCTCCACCTCCCACTGGGCGTCTGATAGCAGACCCCCTCATTCTGAAAGGGCAGGATGTCACCTCGTAAAATCAAATGTTCCCCGACCCCACCAAACTGGTCCTGACTGGCATCAGTGATTTGCCACCTTAGAGAACAAAGACTTTTTAGGTATAAAAAGCTGCGCTGGAACTTTGTCCAAGTGTGTTCCTTCTAGATGTCAAGACGAAACTCTGTCCGAGTGAACAGAGGAAAGGACTTTGAAACTTTCACCAAGCTTGCCGAAGAAACTACCCAAGGGCCTGAATCGAGAGCGCCTCCTGCAGAAGTCTCAGAGACATTGAACTTCACCCAGTCAGCCGTCGGAATTCCCGTGCGAGGAATTCTGCTAGCACATGAGGCCTCCGTCGAGTAATCCGGAGCCTCTAGTTCTACTGCGAGGACCGTGGACTGGGCACCTTTGAAACTTTCGCTGAACCTGTGTGGGCCGCTGCAGCTAAGAGAGAGCTGCCGCCGCTGAGAGCCCGCCTGAATCTGAACCTTTCGCTGGATCCGTGTGAGCCGCTGCAGCTAAGAGAGAGCAGCTGCCGCTGAGACCCCTCCTGAATCTAAGCCTTTGAACCTTTTGCTGGATCCGTGTGGGCCGCTACAGCTAAGAGAGAGCTGCCGCCGCTGAGAGCCTGCCTGAATCAGAACCCTTGAACCTTTCGCTGGATCCGTGTGGGCCGCTGCAGCTAAGAGAGACACAGTGCTCTTTTTTTTTTTTTGTTATTTTGTTTTTATTGGTGAGCGCAGCGCCCACTTCACAGACACCACGCTCTACAATACAATAGGTCTTGCTATTGCCAAAGTTTTACCCATTGGAATTGTAAATGACAATGCCTTTTAATATTATAAAAGGCATTGCCATTTACAATGCCAACAGCTCAAAATCTTGCTATTACCGGACATATTGCTTTGTAAATGCTTGTTCTTTCGGTTTGGAGAAGTAGAAGTAAAGGAATTTCTCTTCCTGGAGCACCATGCATTAGTCTTGTCACTGCCCGAATTGTGCTGAATGGTTTTTGCCTTTGATGACTGACTCCACAAAATCGGTTTCTCTCCTTGAGATACAGTAAGAACAACTGTGATAATATAATTTGCTCTTGATGTCTGCTGCACAAATATAGGGTTTGTATGTTGTAATTGATTTACACTCTCTCTTTTATTAAGTCTAACCCTTGTGTTCCTGCTAATATGTTTGCTTGCCTTAGACGATGTAACAACAATCAGTGTCTGTTGTCTGTTGTCACATAACTGTGCTGGAGTGGGGTTTTCTATTAAAGTCGTATACCCTCTCCATTTTGCATGTTTGGATTAATAAGATTAATTAATTAATAATAATTATACTAATGGATTGTGTTGGACTTGGCCCTTTTTCCCTGAATTTTTTCGTTTTTGTAGTGTGAAGGTGCAGGTGCTCCCTTCACCCAAGATGGCTGCCACACGCCCCTGCTACTGCAGAGTGGCCTGTTCTAGTAGCACGCTAGCTGCCAGGAGCTAGCTGGAACCCCACAACAATGTTGCGACACCAGCCCGCCTTTTTGTCCCATAGGTAGAGTGGGGAAGCTCCTGGAATGTGCTGGAACCTTCTAGAAGGGAGGTGTGGTTTTGCTTTTGCCGCCTTGGCTAGAGGTCACCTGACCTAGGGCTACTTAAGTGAGGGAGGGAACTTTTTGTGGTGAGTTGGACAGTGGGGTGAAGCAGAGCTGGAAGAATCCACCAGGAGTGTAGGCGGTAGGGCCTAGCCAGGGACTTATGCCTCTGAGAGTGACATGATTTAGGTGCTGCCTCTTAAGTGAGTGAGGGACCCTGTGAAACCCACTGATCTTGCCCAGCAGTAGGAAGACCCAGAGAACCTCTGTCCAGCCTGACTAGGAAGGACCTAGTCGCCTTCTCCATCCCTACCCCCCTGTAACAGAACCCCTTAAGGGCGCCAGATACATCTGCGCCAACAAGACTTCACCTAACATCTGAGCACTGAGACTGCGTGTCCAGATTGAACTCTAAACTTATATACCAAGCACTGAGACTGCGAGTCCAGATTGAACTCTAAACCTCTATGCCAAGCGCTGAGACTGCGTGTCCAGACTGACCCCTGAAGCCGTATGCAAAGCAGATTGAAGAGCCACCGGGGATTGACCAGGTATTAGCGCTGTGACCCCTGCGCTCCCTGACCTGGCCTGGGACCCCCGGCAGCGTGCTCCGCTGAGCGCGGAACCCCCATCCTTAATTTGAGCACCCCCCTGTGACGTGGAAGCGAGCGTGCTCACCGCCGCGGCCCGGAGGCCGGAAGAAGCGCCCTGCCGTATCGCGAGGCCCGTGGAGAAGCCCAGGGCCCCGCCGCTGCCATCGCGCACCTGAGAAGGTGCGCGAGGCCGAGGCCGAGGTCCCCCCATCATCGCTGGAGCGGACGCCTTCCGACGTCGTGAACGAGGTAAGCCCGGAGGCTGGGATTGTCCCTGGTGCGCCCCCTACTGGTTGGGAGCCACACCGCACCCTCAGCCCGGGTCCCCTCTCCGTGGGAGTCCCCCTTGTCATCGCGACAGAGAGACCCCGCCGAGGGATCCCTTCCTGGTGCCCCCGTGACTGCACTGAAGCGCGGTGCCCTACGAACTGCACCGGAGCCCGAGAGACTCGCTCTGCAAGTCCCGTGCGCTCCCTGCGGACAGCCCCCGTGTGAAGCATTGACTGCCCCCGAGTACAAGTAGCACTCTGATAGCCCTGTTCCGACCTGAAGTGCTAAATATCCGTACTCACGAATAGCGCTATGTTATCTATGCTCCGTAGTGAAATGCTGAATGTCATTGCTTACGAGTAGCGCTATGTTACCTATGCTCCGTAGTGAAATGCTTAATGTCATCGCTTACGAGTAGCGCTATGTTACCTATGCTCCGTAGTGAAATACTGAATGTCATTGATTGCGAGTAGCGCTCTATTATTCCTGATCCAAGTTGAAGTGCTACATGCTATTGATTACGAGTAGCGCTCTACGTGCTAATGATTACGAGTAGCGCTCTGCTATTCAGGTTCCATATTGAAGTGCTACGTGCTATTGATTACGAGTAGCGCTCTGTTATTCATGTGCCATATTGAAGTGCTACGTGCTATTGATTACGAATAGCGCTCTGCTATTCAGGTTCCATATTGAAGTGCTACGTGCTATTGATTACGAGTAGCGCTCTGTTATTCATGTGCCATATTGAAGTGCTACGTGCTATTGATTACGAGTAGCGCTCTGTTATTCATGTTCCATATTGAAGTGCTAAATGTCCTTGATTACGAGTAGCTCTCTGTGCTAGATGCCCCGTTCTGAGGTCGTCACCGGTTAGCGCGCCCAGCGCTATAATCACCCCCCTAAGGCGCTACAGGAAAGTGAAGCGCGGGGGTACATCTACGTGAATGGTAATTGTATCCCAGGCAGTACTGATATTTCATGAATTGCATTTATGGTATGACCAACATTTATAGCTCCTGACTGACATGTACATCGCGAGGAATTGTATTATCAGCTTATGAAATGTACTGCTACCTCATGAACTGCATCTAACGTGATCTACTTGGATAAACTTGAGTATTTACATAACTCCTACAGTGTGGCGTCACTTATTGTGTGTGTTCCTCGTCCCATGTGAGGTGCTTGTTGTATGGTTGCTTTACACACAGACCTTTGGTGGCCCGACCGCTCGTGTCACGTTACCGCCCCATAGGGCCTGGAGACCCCAGGTCCTACATTGGTGGCAGCGGTGGGATCCTTAGGACCTGTGACCATACATTACCCTTCCGTGAGGCGGAGGGCGCCACAATTAAACGCCTATTTGTTCCAGAGCTCTGAAACCATTGATTGTTGCATTGTTATTTCCACTGTCCAGGTTGAGAGTGCAAGAAGCCTGGTTAGCTGATAACTGTTGCCTATACCCTAGGACTTTTTCTCCTTAGTGTCTAGGTCCCCACCTGCCAGAATGGAATTCCGGTTAGCTGACCTCGAGGGGTACACTGTGAAGCAACTAAGGGAGTTCGGGCAGGGGATGGGGGTGCCTGGGATGCGGAGGGCCAAAGGACCGGAACTCCACACCGCCATTAGGGCATGGGTAGAAGCCCACCCAGAAGGGAGAGGGGAGGAGGGACAGGAGGCGCCAGATGCACCTCAGGAGGAGAGCGCCCAGGAAGTACTAGACATCTTAAATATAGATATGTCGGAAAATGTGCCCCCAGGGAGACGTTCTGGGGCCAGTAGTAGGACAGGGTCTAGAAGGAGCGCGTCTCCAGAGGAGTACGAGGACAGGAGGGAAGAGAGGCAATTAAAATGGGAGCTAGCGAAATTAGAACGTGAAAGAGAAAGGGAAAGAGAAGACAAGAGATGGGCAATGGAGGAAATGAAGATGGCACACGAGCTTCGGCTAAAGGAGTTGGAGCTGCGTGCCCTCCAGATGAATGTGTCCAGTGAGGACCCTGGTGGCAGCATACCGAAAGCTCCACAGGAGCTGGAATTTTATTTACCCCAGGATGACATCACCAGGGTGTCCGAGGAGGCATTGGTGGGTGACCCTGAAGGGGGTGGTGCAGGGCTCTTCCAACCCAGCGAGGTGGGGGAGGTGGCAGATAGCCCAGCTAGGTCCCAGGGAGAGAGGGTTGTAGGGCCTCACGACCTATCCATAGGAAGGAGTGCGACGGGGAGGTGTCCCGAGGTGCCCCAACCGCAGTCTCAGGGCCTGGAGAGTTCCGCAAGGGAGCCCCAGGTTGGGAGCCTAGGCTGTCCCGATGTGCCGCCCGAGGAAAGGGAGCCCCTAGTGTCAGGAGGACCCAGGGCGACTGTAACCAGCGAGCCTGAGGTTCTGGGGTTGGCCCAGTTGCAGGATTTAGATCCTGGGCTGGGGTGCCAGGCTCAGGGGTTGCCTGACCTGGCGGGTGGGGCCTCTGTTAACCGGGTCCCCCCAAAATTGACTTCCAGGGGTACTTTTCCCGTTAGGAGGGTGCTGAAATCTGGAAGGGGGTGCAGAGGGAGGAAGGTCTCGCCTCGGGCACCGGCTCAGCCGAAGGGTTTAGGCCCTAGGTTGGGGAATCAGTTGAAGGGTCAAGGCCCTGTACTGAGGAGACAGTGGTTGGTCTGAGGGTGCCTCGCAGGGTAGGGTGAGGAACCCCAGAAGGAGAGTTAGGGGGAGGAGAGCCTCGCCCCTGAAGGCTGGTCAGCAAAGGGTGTGGACCCCAGGTGGAAGGACCAGAGGCAGTTTAGGACTGCAAGGAAGAGTAGGAGAGTGGTCATCGGGCACTACGGGCCGGGGGCTACTGCCCCCCACTTTGAGAGACCACACGGGCCAGAGACATCTGGACGGCCCGGGGGCTGGTTCTGGCCACAACTAGCTAGGGAGCCCCAGTGGGGTGGTTTCGTTGGTCCAGGAAGGATTGAGAGGGAACCATCGGGTTCCAGAGTGGAAGAGAATCTGCAGTTGCGGGCCTGCGTCCACCTTTTCTCGCCCCAAGCAGGGAAGACCATCAAGGCATTGATCGGTCTACCCTGGCTTTTGGCTGGAAGGGGGTTATGTTGGACTTGGCCCTTTTTCCCTGAATTTTTTCGTTTTTGTAGTGTTAAGGTGCAGGTGCTCCCTTCACCCAAGATGGCTGCCACAGGCCCCTGCTACTGCAGAGTGGCCTGTTCTAGTAGCACGCTAGCTGCCAGGAGCTGGCTGGAACCCCACAACAATGTTGCGCCACCAGCCCGCCTTTTTGTCCCATAGGTAGAGTGGGGAAGCTCCTGGAATGTGCTGGAACCTTCTAGAAGGGAGGTGTGGTTTTTCTTTTGCCGCCTTGGCTAGAGGTCACCTGACTAGGGCTACTTAAGTGAGGGAGGGAACTTTTTGTGGTGAGTTGGCCAGTGGGGTGAAGCAGAGCTGGAAGAATACACCAGGAGTGTAGGCGGTAGGGCCTAGCCAGGGACTTATGCCTCTGAGAGTGACAGGATTTAGGTGCTGCCTCTTAAGTGAGTGAGGGACCCTGTGAAGCCCACTGATCTTGCCCAGCAGTAGGAGGACCCAGAGAACCTCTGTCCAGTCTGACTAGGAAGGACCTTGTCGCCTTCTCCATCCCTACCCCCCTGTAACAGAACCCCTTAAGGGCGCCAGATACATCTGCACCAACAAGACTTCACCTAACATCTGAGCACTGAGACTGCGTGTCCAGATTGAACTCTAAACTTATATACCAAGCACTGAGACTGCGCATCCAGATTGAACTCTAAACCTCTATGCCAAGCGCTGAGACTGCGTGTCCAGACTGACCCCTGAAGCCGTATGCAAAGCAGATTGAAGAGCCACCGGGGATTGACCAGGTATTAGCGCTGTGACCCCTGCGCTCCCTGACCTGGCCTGGGACCCCCGGCAGCGTGCTCCGCTGAGCGCGGAACCCCCATCCTTAATTTGAGCATCCCCCTGTGACGTGGAAGCCAGCGCGCTCACCGCCGCGGCCAGGAGGCCGGAAGAAGCGCCCTGCCGTATCGCGAGGCCCGTGGAGAAGCCCGGGGCCCCGCCGCTGCCGACGCAGCTGCGTGAGAAGGTGCGCGAGGCCGAGGTCCCCCCATCATCGCTGGAGCGGACGCCTTCCGACGTCGAGAACGAGGTAAGCCCGGAGGCTGGGATTGTCCTTGGTGCGCCCCCTACTGGTTGGGAGCCACACCGCACCCACAGCCCGGGTCCCCTCTCCGTGGGAGTCCCCCTTGTCATCGCGACAGAGAGACCCGCCGAGGGATCCCTTCCTGGTGCCCCCGTGACTGCACTGAAGCGCGGTGCCCTACGAACTGCACCGGAGCCCGAGAGACTCGCTCCGCAAGTCCCGTGCGCTCCCTGCGGACAGCCCCCGTGTGAAGCATTGACTGCCCCCGAGTACGAGTAGCGCTCTGATAGCCCTGTTCCAACCTGAAGTGCTAAATATCCGTACTCACGAATAGCGCTATGTTATCTATGCTCCGTAGTGAAATGCTGAATGTCATTGCTTACGAGTAGCGCTATGTTACCTATGCTCCGTAGTGAAATGCTGAATGTCATTGCTTACGAGTAGAGCTATGTTACCTATGCTCCGTAGTGAAATACTGAATGTCATTGATTGCGAGTAGCGCTCTATTATTCCCGATCCAGGTTGAAGTGCTACGTGCTATTGATTACGAGTAGCGCTCTGCTATTCAGGTTCCATATTGAAGTGCTACGTGCTATTGATTACGAGTAGCGCTCTGTTATTCATGTGCCATATTGAAGTGCTACGTGCTATTGATTACGAGTAGCGCTCTGCTATTCAGGTTCCATATTGAAGTGCTACGTGCTATTGATTACGAGTAGCGCTCTGTTATTCATGTGCCATATTGAAGTGCTACGTGCTATTGATTACGAGTAGCGCTCTGTTATTCATGTTCCATATTGAAGTGCTAAATGTCCTTGATTACGAGTAGCTCTCTGTGCTAGATGCCCCGTTCTGAGGTCGTCACCGGTTAGCGCGCCCAGCGCTATAATCACCCCCCTAAGGTGCTACAGGAAAGTGAAGCGCGGGGGTACATCTACGTGAATGGTAACTGTATCCCAGGCAGTACTGATATTTCATGAATTGCATTTATGGTATGACCAACATTTATAGCTCCTGACTGACATGTACATCGCGAGGAATTGTATTATCAGCTTATGAAATGTACTGCTACCTCATGAACTGCATCTAACGTGATCTACTTGGATAAACTTGAGTACTTACATAACTCCTACAGTGTGGCGTCACTTATTGTGTGTGTTCCTCGTCCCATGTGAGGTGCGTGTTGTATGGTTGCTTTACACACAGACCTTTGGTGGCCCGACCGCTCGTGTCACGTTACCGCCCCATAGGGCCTGGAGACCCCGGGTCCTACATTGGTGGCAGCGGTGGGATCCTTAGGACCTGTGACCATACAGCACCCTTCCGCGAGGCGGAGGGCACCACAATTAAACGCCTATTTGTTCCAGAGCCCTGAAACCATTGATTGCTGCATTGTTATTTCCACTGTCCAGGTTGAGACTGCAAGAAGCCTGGTTAGCTGATAACTGTTGCCTATACCCTAGGAATTTTTCTCCTTAGTGTCTAGGTCCCCACCTGCCAGAATGGAATTCCGGTTAGCTGACCTCGAGGGGTACACTGTGAAGCAACTAAGGGAGTTCGGGCAGGGGATGGGGGTGCCTGGGATGCGGAGGGCCAAAGGACCGGAACTCCGCACCGCCATTAGGGCATGGGTAGAAGCCCACCCAGAAGGGAGAGGGGAGGAGGGACAGGAGTCGCCAGATGCACCTCAGGAGGAGAGCGCCCAGGAAGTACTAGACATCTTAAATGTAGATATGTCGGAAAATGTGCCCCCAGGGAGACGTTCTGGGGCCAGTAGTAGGACAGGTTCTAGAAGGAGCGCGTCTCCAGAGGAGTACGAGGACAGGAGGGAAGAGAGGCAATTAAAATGGGAGCTAGCGAAATTAGAACATGAAAGAGAAAGGGAAAGAGAAGACAAGAGATGGGCAATGGAGGAAATGAAGATGGCGCACGAGCTTCGGCTAAAGGAGTTGGAGCTGCGTGCCCTCCAGATGAATGTGTCCAGTGAGGACACTGGTGGCAGCATACCGAAAGCTCCACAGGAGCTGGAATTTTATTTACCCCAGGATGACATCACCAGGGTGTCTGAGGAGGCATTGGTGGGTGACCCTGAAGGGGGTGGTGCAGGGCTCTTCCAACCCAGCGAGGTGGGGGAGGTGGCAGATAGCCCAGCTAGGTCCCAGGGAGAGAGGGTTGTAGGGCCTCACAACCTATCCATAGGAAGGAGTGAGACGGGGAGGTGTCCCGAGGTGCCCCAACCGCAGTCTCAGGGCCTGGAGAGTTCCGCAAGGGAGCCCTAGGTTGGGAGCCTAGGCTGTCCCGATGTGCCGCCCGAGGAAAGGGAGCCCCTAGTGTCAGGAGGACACAGGGCGACTGTAACCAGCGAGCCTGAGGTTCTGGGGTTGGCCCAGTTGCAGGATTTAGATCCTGGGCTGGGGTGCCAGGCTCAGGGGTTGCCTGACCTGGCGGGTGGGGCCTCTGTTAACCGGGTCCCCCCAAAATTGACTTCCAGGGGTACTTTTCCCGTTAGGAGGGTGCTGAAATCTGGAAGGGGGTGCAGAGGGAGGAAGGTCTCGCCTCGGGCACCGGCTCAGCCGAAGGGTTTAGGCCCTAGGTTGGGGAATCAGTTGAAGGGTCAAGGCCCTGTACTGAGGAGACAGTGGTGGTCTGAGGGTGCCTCGCAGGGTAGGGTGAGGAACCCCAGAAGGAGAGTTAGGGGGAGGAGAGCCTCGCCCCTGAAGGCTGGTCAGCCTAAGGGTGTGGACCCCAGGTGGAAGGACCAGAGGCAGTTTAGGACTGCAAGGAAGAGTAGGAGAGTGGTCATCGGGCACTACGGGCCTGGGGCTACTGCCCCCCACTCTGAGAGACCACACGGGCCAGAGACATCTGGACGGCCCGGGGGCCGGTCCTGGCCACAACTAGCTAGGGAGCCCCAGTGGGGTGGTTTCGTTGGTCCAGGAAGGATTGAGAGGGAACCATCGGGTTCCAGAGTGGAAGAGAATCTGCAGTTGCGGGCCTGCGTCCACCTTTTCTCGCCCCAAGCAGGGAAGACCATCAAGGCATTGATCGGTCTACCCTGGCTTTTGGCTGGAAGGGGGTTATGTTGGACTTGGCCCTTTTTCCCTGAATTTGTTCGTTTTTATAGTGTTAAGGTGCAGGTGCTCCCTTCACCCAAGATGGCTGCCACAGGCCCCTGCTACTGCAGAGTGGCCTGTTCTAGTAGCACGCTAGCTGCCAGGAGCTGGCTGGAACCCCACAACAATGTTGCGACACCAGCCCGCCTTTTTGTCCCATAGGTAGAGTGGGGAAGCTCCTGGAATGTGCTGGAACCTTCTAGAAGGGAGGTGTGGTTTTTCTTTTGCCGCCTTGGCTAGAGGTCACCTGACCTAGGGCTACTTAAGTGAGGGAGGGAACTTTTTGTGGTGAGTTGGCCAGTGGGGTGAAGCAGAGCTGGAAGAATCCACCAGGAGTGTAGGCGGTAGGGCCTAGCCAGGGACTTATGCCTCTGAGAGTGACAGGATTTAGGTGCTGCCTCTTAAGTGAGTGAGGGACCCTGTGAAACCCACTGATCTTGCCCAGCAGTAGGAGGACACAGAGAACCTCTGTCCAGCCTGACTAGGAAGGACCTAGTCGCCTTCTCCATCCCTACCCCCCTGTAACAGAACCCCTTAAGGGCGCCAGATACATCTGCGCCAACAAGACTTCACCTAACATCTGAGCACTGAGACTGCGTGTCCAGATTGAACTCTAAACTTATATACCAAGCACTGAGACTGCGCGTCCAGATTGAACTCTAAACCTCTATGCCAAGCGCTGAGACTGCGTGTCCAGACTGACCCCTGAAGCCGTATGCAAAGCAGATTGAAGAGCCACCGGGGATCGACCAGGTATTAGCGCTGTGACCCCTGCGCTCCCTGACCTGGCCTGGGACCCCCGTCAGCGTGCTCCGCTGAGCGCGGAACCCCCATCCTTAATTTGAGCACCCCCCTGTGACGTGGAAGCCAGTGCGCTCACCGCCGCGGCCCGGAGGCCGGAAGAAGCGCCCTGCCGTATCGCGAGGCCCGTGGAGAAGCCCGGGTCCCCGCCGCTGCCGTCGCAGCTGCGTGAGAAGGTGCGCGAGGCCGAGGTCCCCCCATCATCGCTGGAGCGGACGCCTTCCGACGTCGAGAACGAGGTAAGCCCGGAGGCTGGGATTGTCCCTGGTGCGCCCCCTACTGGTTGGGAGCCACACCGCACCCTCAGCCCGGGTCCCCTCTCCGTGCGAGTCCCCCTTGTCATCGCGACAGAGAGACCCCGCCGAGGGATCCCTTCCTGGTGCCCCCGTGACTGCACTGAAGCGCGGTGCCCTACGAACTGCACCGGAGCCCGAGAGACTCGCTCCGCAAGTCCCGTGCGCTCCCTGCGGACAGCCCCCGTGTGAAGCATTGACTGCCCCCGAGTACGAGTAGCGCTCTGATAGCCCTGTTCCGACCTGAAGTGCTAAATATCCGTACTCACGAATAGCGCTATGTTATCTATGCTCCGTAATGAAATGCTGAATGTCATTGCTTACGAGTAGCGCTATGTTACCTATGCTCCGTAGTGAAATGCTGAATGTCATTGCTTACGAGTATCGCTATGTTACCTATTCCCGATCCAGGTTGAAGTGCTACGTGCTATTGATTACGAGTAGCGCTCTGCTATTCAGGTTCCATATTGCAGTGCTACGTGCTATTGATTACGAGTAGCGCTCTGCTATTCAGGTTCCATATTGAAGTGCTACGTGCTATTGATTACGAGTAGCGCTCTGTTATTCATGTGCCATATTGAAGTGCTACGTGCTATTGATTACGAGAAGCGCTCTGTTATTCATGCTCCATATTGAAGTGCTAAATGTCCTTGATTACGAGTAGCTCTCTGTGCTCGATGCCCCGTTCTGAGGTCGTCACCGGTTAGCGCGCCCAGCGCTATAATCACCCCCCTAAGGCGCTACAGGAAAGTGAAGCGCGGGGGTACATCTACGTGAATGGTAATTGTATCCCAGGCAGTACTGATATTTCATGAATTGCATTTATGGTATGACCAACATTTATAGCTCCTGACTGACATGTACATCGCGAGGAATTGTATTATCAGCTTATGAAATGTACTGCTACCTCATGAACTGCATCCAACGTGATCTACTTGGATAAACTTGAGTATTTACATAACTCCTACAGTGTGGCGTCACTTATTGTGTGTGTTCCTCGTCCCATGTGCGGTGCGTGTTGTATGGTTGCTTTACACACAGACCTTTGGTGGCCCGACCGCTCGTGTCACGTTACCGCCCCATAGGGCCTGGAGACCCCGGGTCCTACAGATTGCTGTGTGAATTAATCAACATTACTAATATAAGAAATACACGTGGGAATTGCAGTGGCATGGCCTAATTAATGACGTAAACTAAATTTGTATGCATATTAATAATAGATATTCAGAAATTGCATGATTATATGTTGCTTTTGTGATGTATCTGTGATTTGTGCTTCATTAATGTGAATATAACCCGCATTAAGTGTTGCTTCTGCTAGATAAATACATACACATATGGGTATTAGTAAGGGGATAACAGATCATTAGTCATTTCTATGTATTAATTACATTTTTGTGTTTCTTTGCTTAACTTGACCATTTGGTGGCCACAAAATGGCAGACGTCCCTGTTAGACGAGACCAACTCCATTATGAGCATCTCTGGGTGAAGTGCGCATGCGTCGCCATCAGCTGCCGCGGCCTGTACTTGACCCCGACTCAACTGTGACAACCAAGGCTATTTCCCGGGCTTACAGCCAAGCTGCTCTGAAAGAAACAATGAAAAGATACTATTGCGTAGGTTGGAACTATATCTAAAGACACATTATATGTATGGGAAAAAAGTCAAACTTTCCCCAACGGACCAATGGGATTCGTTCAAAATATGATTTGTTACACTTTGGAATGTAAATTTACTATAAAAATGGTAGATTAGAGAGGGGCCTTAGCTTTTGCCTTTTGTCATTCATTATCGGTGATTCGTTTGAGACCCTTCAGATTTCCTGACATTATGCTGACGGAGAGGACGGTGAAACTGCAGGACAGCTGTTTTCCAAAGACTCTGACAGTATGAACTGGTGACCGAGATTTTGACTTAGAAGGCGACTTCTTAGCCAGAATAGGTAACTATGATGATCTAATTTGCTTGATTAAAACCCAGAGAATCGAATTCAATTATTTAGATAAAATTTAATATTCATTACAAGAACTGTGTTGGGTCTTTATTATTTGAGAAAATGTATTTATATAAATGATGTTATAGATGTCGTTATCACTTCAATCTGCAGCTAGTAGATCCATGGCCTATACATGGGAGGAGTACTAAAGGTGAAGTTTAGATCTTTATGAATAGGGTTAAGTGTGTAATCACTTCCATTACAGCGAGTGGAACAATCACCTCTTTGAAACAGGTTATTCGATGGGTGTATGTTGGTGTTATGGGCCCCACCAGCGTATGTAGTATTGTTTGTGATCTATGACCTGTGACGAAGAGAGGGATTTTGCATTCCGCGCTGCATCAGTTTTTCTTGGTAGCAGAGATATGGTTTACTACTGTTTAGGTTTAGTGATCATTGCTTGTAAATAGCTTATTGATTATTGATTGGTATTGATTTATGTACTAACACTATATGTTGAGTTGCGTTGGGTTATATGTTGTTAGCACGGCTTCTGGGATGTAGGAAGTCAGAAGTTTGTAACAGTTCCGTTGCAGAGCAGAGGTAAGCGCTGCTCTCGGGAAAGACGGAATTGTTGTTGCCCTGTAGGTATACAGGGGAAACGTGTGACAAGTGAAGTTGCACAGCGCATTGTCTGGGTTCGATTCGGCGGCATCGTTGTGTGTTGCCATTAGAAATATTCTCGGTGTGAGAGAAGTGTGTATGAAAGCGAAGGTTACCTGTGAAATTTTGGTCTTTAAGTACCAGGAAACCAATTGGCATACCGATAACTCTTATCACTGAAAAGGTAGGAGGTGTTCTCTGAGCTTGTTAGAAGGACAAAGTAGAGGGAAGCGCTGCTTTGTTAACGTGTGTCATAATTCTGTAGTAGGACAGACTGTTCGCTGTTCTCGGGAAAGACAGGATTCTGTGCGTATGTACTACATTTTCTTGTATGAACGAGTGTGAATGTAAAGGCATTCGGGTTGATTGCAAAACTCTAGGTTTATTTTAAAATACCAGAAGAAACAATTAGCTAATGCTTGCTAAAAGGGTAAAGTAGAGGGATGTGCTACTTTATCAACGGAAGTAACGATTCCGTAGTAGGGCAGAGGTAAGCGCTGCTCTCGGGAAAGACGGAATTCTCGTGAGAAAGGGCTATTGCTATTCTTTGGTTAGCGGAGCAGACAATGGAGATGTTTTAGTGCTGTTACTAATATAATTGTAAAAAGTTGCAGTAAAAGTTCACGGAGCGGTCTTGTAAAGGAGGGGTAGACAGGAGCAGAGCTGCTGCAGCAGCTGCTAACGTCAGAACGACCGCGCTGGGATTGGACAGTGGGTCAGAAGTGTAAAACGCTCCGGATTAGTGCGTTAGTGTAAAGCCGCGCTGGGATTGGAGAAGTACAGGGTGACGTAAACGCTCTTCATTGGTGCGTTAGTGTGAGTCGCGCTGGGATTAGAGGACTGAGACAGTGACGTAGACGCTCTTGATTGGTGCGGTAGCGTGAAGTCGCGTTGTGAGTGGACAGAATAGCGGTATAGTCGTAAGAGACTAGCGATACACAGAAACCAAGAAAACGTATTACCAGCCACCAGATAGGGAAAAGAAATCCTGGTTTGGTAAAGTTAAAAGGTGGTTCAAGAAAGATAAACAGGTCAAAACAAGGGAAGGACAGTTAATTCCTCCACCGAAAACCCCCGCAGCTTTAATGATTGCAAAGTATGGATATCATACTTGTATTTGGGTAGATAATTGGGTAAAATATACCAAGGACGATGGAGTCCTGGCATTTCCAGAACATGGTTCCTTTAATTTGGCTGTTTTAAGCAACTTGCGCCAGAAGATGATGTACTTAGAACCAAGACCTAGACCGACGCAGTTTGAGGCATTGACAGAGTGGGAAGACGAAGCGCATGAGCGAGAGAAACAGAGGAATGGTAGAGGTTACAGATATTTGTTTGGCAGGTCATATGGACATGAAACGCATGATGATCGAATGAAAAGATGGAGGAATGCAAGTATGACTGAGGGTTTGTTTCCTGTAAGAGCAGTAGGAGAGAATGAAGGTAGAAAATGTGTGGAAAAGAGGAATAATGTGGAATCAAGAGGTTACGGAGCAAATGATTCGGATGATGATGTGTTGGATGATGTGTTTTATAAAAATCCACCACCGTACCGACCAGAACCAGAAATGTTGACACCAAATGCCCCAATGAGAGAAAAATTACAAATTATCAAGACAGAGACTATGTCACCAGATTTAGAAAAAAGAAACTCCATCAGAGAGGTAGAAAAGAGATCGGAGAATAAATTAGATAACGAAAATTCAGCAGAATTGGCCAAAAACACACTAGAATTAACAGAGAAAATAAGAGAATTAACTAAAAATCTGGAAGCTGTAACAGTCCCAGTGACAATAGGTCCAGTAATGCCAGTTTTTGAAAGGCAAAAGGATAGCGAACATTGTTTAACGGTACCATACCGGAACAATAATGTGGTCGAGAGCTCAGGACGGAGTCAAATTGAGAATCCATGGGGACCGACAGTAAATATGTTTGAACCACACGTTTCAAATAATCCCTTTATAAATAAGAATTATGCTGAAAGGAGTAGAATGACAGTAGAAACTTCGTTAGAACCCCAGAGGAATCCAGAACAGAGTAGTGTAGAGAACCCGGTAGGACTATCTGTGAATGGTTAAAAGGGTTGCAGAGACCAGATAAAGATTCCCAATCAATAGATGTGGCAAAATTACGGATGGTATTGGAAGAATTGATTGTAGGGACTATTCCGGTAGAAAAATTAAAGTTTTATCAGGATGAGGAGCTGTTATTCCTATGCAAAAGTGTGACATGGAGAGCGAGGAATCTGCATGAAAGACTAGGAGAAGTTGCGAATGAAATGGGTATAGATACTGATAAGGTAAAAGCCTTACAGAAACCCTATCGAGTTGATTTTACTGAAAAAGACATTGAAAATTTGAACACCACAGGACAGATAGGTCAGATTAAGGACATAATCATTGTTTTGAGAAAATGGGGAGATGTGGATAAATGGAGAAGTAAATGGTATAGAAAACGAAATGATGCCCTAGACAGGACAGTTTCGGCATTCCCTGTTAGAGAGAAAGAAAAGGTAGTGACTGAATACCCCATGAGAGAGATCCCAGGAGGAGGATATGTACATGTCCCATGGACAAGACAGGACATTTTGTCATTTACGAATGATTTCCCTCGACTATGCGAAAAGCCCGTCGAGTGGTACAGACAGGTAGACAGATTTGTAAAATTATCAATAGTACTGTGGATAGACTTAAAAGTCTGTTCGACATAATAGTACCAGCAGATTTGTGGTCTGAGTGCAAGTTGATGATCAACTGGCCAACTCAGGAGTACCCTAGGGATCCTAAGACAGGAGCCCCAGACCCTGAAGTAATGAAAAAGTATGAACAGGTTATGGTATTTTTGAAAAACAAAGTGCCCCCTAAAGAGACAGATTGGGTAAAGATTGATCGAACGCATCAGGAAGCAAAGGAATCAGTACATGCATACTATGAGAGATTAATTCAAGCCTTTAAACAGTTCAGTGGAGATGAGAACCTGAGTGATAAGGATTTGAGTCATTTCTTATACAGATTTGTATATGGTTTATGCCCAGAAATTGGTGACATGATAAAGCAGCATACAGTTGATTGGCAGAATAAGAAAATAGATGAAGTACTGAGACATGCTAAATATTTCAGTGACGAGATTGAGGCTAAACAGCGAAAATTAAAAGAAAAGGCAATGTGGACACAAGTAAAGGTAGCTGAAAGGCAGGAAGCTCAATTGGTCGAACAAGCAAATAACCCAGGAACTAAACCGAGATTTGGCCCAGGAAAAGGGAAAGGTAATATAGAAGAAGCTAAAAAGAAGTTCCCATGCCATAATTGCGGTAGGTTAGGGCATTGGAAATCCGAGTGTAAATACCCTCCAAATACTAATAATGAAAATGCATCATTGAATCCGCAGGTGCAGAATGAGGTGAGTGGTCAACTGCAGCAACAGCAGCAGGTGGTTACTTCACAGAATCAGGTGGCAAAACCACCTTTCCGGCAGAGCAGAAACACTCAGAAGTATAGTAATGAATCGTGATTCTACAATGAAGAACAGGTAAATAAACCGCCGCGTGCTCGCGCCGTTTCACAGTATTGGCTGCAACGCGATGAGAGTGACTCAGAGGAAAGCTATTGACGGTGCCAAAAAGAGGAAGAAGAGTGTGTACTTGGCGCAACTTTAGAAGTAGACCAGACAGGACCATTTGTAGATGGGAAGGTTAATGATGAAAATATTACTTTCCTAGTGGATACTGGTGCTACTCGATCAACTGTTATATCAGCTGATGTTAAGAATCTTCCTTTTTCGGATGAAACAATCCAAGTGGTTGGTGTGTCCAACAGACAGTTAAAAACATTTTTGACAGAACCAGTGAAAGTCAGTACAGGGAAATTTACAAAAATGCACCGCTTTGTTGTGTGTGACACCAGTCCAGTGGATTTATTAGGTAGGGACCTGTTGTGCAAGATGAATTGCACTATATTCTGTACTCCAGATGGAATAACTTTTGAAACCCCAGATGAGGATGTGCTATATAAAATGACTATAGCTAACAGAGAAAATGAGGTAACTGAGACTTATGCAATATTCAACCCTGATGAATTACCTAAAGAATTAAAACAGTCAGTGAAGGCAGAAGTGTGGGATTTTACTGGAGAAGATGTAGGGTTAATGATAAACGTAGATCCAGTCAGAATAACTGTGAAGGAAGGAAGAAGTTATCCAAATGTCCCTCAGTACAGATTGACATTGGAGATAATTGAAGGGGTTACTCCAATAATTGAGAAAATGATCAAGCAAGGAATTTTGAGAGAGATTATGAGTAGTCCATGTAATTCACCGATAATGGGACTGAAAAAGCCTAATGGGAAATTCAGGATAGTGCAAGATTTGAGAAAGGTAAACAAAATTGTGGTATCATGCTGTCCTATTGTGCCAAACCCATCAGTAATTCTGTACCAGATTCTCCATGATGCGGAATGGTATACAGTAATTGATCCATGTCATGCATTCTTCTCTATCCCATTGCACCACGACAGTCAGCCAATATTTGCATTTCATTTTGGAGAGCGGATTTTGGCATGGTGCCGAATCCCACAGGGGTATACAGAGAGCCCCCCAATATTCAATCAATTGTTGAAGAAATCGTTGGAAAGTCTGCAAATGCCTGAGAGTTCAGTACTAGTGCAATATATTGACGACCTTTTGGTGGCGTCAAAAACACGTGAAGCTTGTGAGGTAGACACAATAGCACTACTGAATCATTTGGCAGACGGAGGTTTGAAAGTGTCACCAACAAAATTACAGTATTGCCAGATAGAAGTGCAATATTTGGGACATAAAATTGAGAAAGGACTGAGAAAAATAACAATAGACAGAATCAGAATTATAAAAGGAATGAGAGCCCCCATGACCCAAAGAGAGGTGAGAATGTTTCTGGGAATAGTGGGGTATTGCCGTCAGTGGATTAGTAACTTTTTCCTGATTGCAAAGCCCTTAGTCCGGTTAACAAGGAGTGATGTAAAAGATCCCCTTGAATTGAACAAGGAAGAATTGGCAGCATTCAAAAAATTAAAAGAGGGATTGTGTGAAGCACCAGCACTGGGCATGCCTGACTATGAGAAAGAGTTCGAGTTGTATTGCAGTGAGAGAAATGGATGTGCACTCTCTGTGTTGATCCAGAAGCATGGAAGATTGAGGAGACCAATCGCATATTTTTCCTCAATGCTTGACCCAGTGGCTGCAGATTTACCTGGGTGTCTGAAAGCAGTGGCTGCAACATGTCGAAGTTTGGAGCAGAGTGAAGGTATTGTGATGGGGTATCCATTGAAAGTGTTTGTTCCTCATGATGTGGCGATTCTTTTAACAAGGAGTCGTACTCAGTATATGACGCATAGTCGGCTGACTAAGTATGAGAAGGTCATATTAGGTGCAACGAATGTGAGCCTTGCGAGATGTGTGAACTTGAATCCTGCAACGTTGTTACCTGATGCTGAGAATGTGGAAGTGAGAGATGAAGCAGATCATTACTGTTTGGATGTGCCTGAGTATTGCACAAAGCCACGACCAGATATAAAGGATGTACCACTGCCTGAGAGTGATTTTGTGTTGTTTGTTGATGGGTCATGTTTGAGAACAGATGAAGGAGTGCTAAGCGCAGCATATGCAGTATGCACGGTTGCAGCAGTGATGGAAGCATCTTATTTGAAAGGAGTGAGGTCAGCTCAAGTAGCTGAACTTGTTGCTTTGACCAAAGCATGTAAAATTGGGAAAAGTGTGAGAGTGACTGTGATAACAGACAGCCAGTATGGCTTCAGGGTCGTCCATGATTTCGGCCAGCTTTGGCTGCAAAGAGGTTTCTTGACCTCAAGTGGAACCCCTATAAAGAATGCTGAAGTGGTTGGGAAGTTGATTGAGGCGATACAGCTGCCTAAACAATTGGCTGTGGTAAAATGTGCTGCCCATAGTCAGGGAAGCGATTACATCACTACTGGGAATAGGTATGCTAATGATATGGCACAGTATTGTGCACGGAACCAGAATTCAGTCAATCGGGCTAAGGAGAGAGAAATGTCTTCTTGCTCAGTAATGTTTACTAACGCAGTAGGAACCTGGGAGGAAGTGAAACAATTGCAGGAAGAGTCAGGAGATGAGGAAATGAAACAATGGATAAAAGCAGGGTGTGCACTAAGAGAGAAGGACCGTGTGTGGGTCTATCAAGATGGAAGACCAGTAATGCCTGATAGCATGATGTCTACAATGGCACGTATGTATCATGGCCAGGGACACATAGGGAGAGACGCCATGATAAGGTCTTTTAAGCAGACCTGGTACAATCCAAAATTCAGACTTGTAGCAGAAAGCCTGTGTCAGAGATGCCTGATATGTCAGCAATACAATCCTGGGAGAAAGACAGTGGTTAGTCTAGGGACCATAGACCGGGAAGGTGGACCTTTTACCAGAATGCAGGTTGACTTCATTGAAGTGCCTCCGTGTAACAGACTGAGGTATGTTCTGGTTGTAGTTTGCCTGTTCTCCAGGTGGGTGGAAGCATACCCAACAAGAAGAAATGATGGGTTGACAGTGGCAAAGCTACTTTTGAGAGAATTCATCCCTAGGTTTGGGTTCCCAGTGACTCTTGAATCAGACAGAGTAGGACATTTTCATAACGAGATTGTAAAATTGATTAGCGAAGCATTGAATGTACAACAGAAACTACATTGTGCCTACCGGCCAGAGGCTTCTGGTGTGGTTGAACAGATGAATGGTACAGTCAAAAACAGAATTGGAAAAATGTGTTTAGCCACTGGTATGAAATGGCCTGATGTCTTGCCTCTTGTTTTAATGACCATTAGAGCAACACCAGACAGAACCACAGGGTTAAGTCCTCATGAAATAATCATGGGACGAGCGATGAGGCATGTTTATATTCCAGTCAACAAGCTGATGACAATAACTGATGACATGGTGTTGGAATACTGTAAAGGCCTGGCTGACGCAGTTCATTCTGTGTTTCATCAGGTTGGAGCGGATGCCACCACCCTTGAAAGGAAGCCAGCCCATGATCTGAGCCCAGGAGACTGGTTAAGGATAAAAGTCCACAGAAGAAGAAACTATTTGGTTCCAAGGTGGGGAAAACCAAGACAAGTCATTCTGACCACAACAACAGCTGTGAAGTGTGCTGGAGTGAAAAACTGGATCCATGCCAGCCATACTTTGAGGATACCAAATCGTGTTGACAGCAAAGGAAAAGAGTACTATGACGAATCAGAGTCAAGTACTGAATCAGATAACGAAGAGCCAAAAACCCAAGAAAATCCTGAAAGGGGGGAAAAGGAACCTGATCAGATATTAGTCTCCAGAAGTATCTCTCTGAGAAGATGGTTGCAGATTTCTGACATCAGTTCAGATTCTGAAGACGAACAGGGAAGCCAAGGTCCCAGAAAAGAACACAGAAGGGAGAAAGGAAAAGACAACCAAGAAGCAGTGAAAGAAATTCGAGAGAATGAAGTTTCAGATGAAAGACCAAGAGAAATTCCACCCGAAATATTAGATCAAAGTGAAACAGGGACAGGTACAGAGAGAGAGGGACAGATTGCGGAAGACCCCCGAGGAGGTGTAGGGAACTGCAACATCCAGCTAGGTGAAGGGACAAATAGCCAGCAGGAAGATTGCGTATCGGAGACCCGAGGAGGGACAGAAGTAGGGAAAACAGTGGTGGAAAAAGAGGTTGTCGAAAAGAAAAAGCAAGTTGAGACAGAATCCGAAGAGAGTGAGAATGAGATACCAGAAGGATGAGTTCTAAGAAAAAGAGCTTGGAGAGAGGAAAAGAACAATAAAGAAAGTAAACAGAAAAGAGTCAAAAAGGATGAAGTGTGGCCAAATAAAATAAAGAGATTGAGGTATCGGCTTACCCGAGTAAAATCACCAAGAGAAGATCAGGTGAATGAAGTGACAAGCCAAGACAAATCAAAAGAAGAAGAGGCTAATCAAGAAGAGGGAAAAAGAACAAGAAAACCCAACCAGAAGTATAAGTCACCAGAATGGACGTATGTGGCACTGCCTGAAACGGAGGAAGAGGCAGATAGTCAAGGAAATCCAGAGGAGGCTGTACTGAAAGTGGTTGAAGAAGAGGAAGAAGCAGGAATCCGGAGAGTTATCTTATCCGACATTGGAGAAGAAGAAATGGAAGATCAGGAAATTCTGTATTTGGATGCACTGAAAGAAGTGAAAAATGATGAAATGCCAAACTGAGAAAAACTAGAAAACTACTGATGAAGAAGTAACAATTGAATCAAACAATAGATACTGGTAGAACTAAGTAGGGCCTTAGAGGCCTAAGGTTAGAGAACTAGTTGTGAAATAAAAGAGGCTAAGTCAAAAGACACAGTCCAAACTAACAAGATGGCTAACATAGAAAGTAGCAAAAGTAAATGTACATTCATGAAGAGAGATGGTGTAAAATGTGTTGTTGTTGTACAGGATTATTAATGCTTCTGTGGAGTATACTTGCTCTGCTGATTTCTTTTAAGGTCACTATAGATACACTAGAAGGACACACTGAGAACATTACTAACATAAAAAAGATTCCAGAAGTAGTCCCGACTAGAATATATAATAATTATTTACATAAGGATTGGTCTATTAATGATTTTTCAAATAATGTGTTTTCAAAGTTATTGTATGAATATGTAAAGACCATGGACGTAAGTATGCAGTTACCTGCTTCTGTGTCAGAGGGAGTGACATATCATCACCTTCCAGCAACATATGGAATAGCATGTAGTGTGATAGCAAGCTTATTTTATGACACAGGTAAATTAGAATATTATTTTTCAGATGTAGATAACATTTTTTCGCAAGTACCTGCTAATAATAAACTAGACAAAGTGAGACCTGCTAAGGTATTAGGTGAATTTTTCTTAGTAACTAAGGAATTAACATTAGAAAATATATTTAAAAATAATTTGACATGCAGTTTGAAGAATGAAGAAAAGACATTCCTAGACATGGTCGAGGAGAGGAGATTGAAAATGAAAAGAAAGGGATCTGAAGGAAAAGGGGAGAGAACAGTCTGGGATGTAGAAATGGAAAAACATATGAAAGGAGGGTCTAATCCAACTTTGGCTTTAGATTGGTCTCAGAAAGGGAAACTGTGTATAAGAAGAAATCAAACGACGTATGATAATTATTTTGTAGGGAATAGTGAGTGCCATGATACATACCGAATCATAGGTGGATGTGGATTTAAAGGTGGAAGAGATCCAGTTTTCCCTGGACTTTATTTTATTTGTGGGAACAGGGCATATTATCGTTTGCCAGACCATTGGCATGGCACATGTTACGTAGGCCTGGTCTTTCCAAAAATCTTTCACATGGACAGAGATAAAGATGGTGTACATAGGTTAGGTAATCAATTAACACGTAGTAAAAGAGAATTTTGGGCAGAAATTGTAGGTGACATTTTTGGAGTATTGATACCAGCAGTGGGAATATCTCTGAATGCGAACAATATTAGAAGATTATCAACAGTAGTGGATCGCTTGTCAACAAGCACCGCTGGAGGATTTTTATTGGTTAATACTGAAATAGTTGCCATGCGTGCTATGGTAATGCAAAATCGACTTGCCCTTGATATTTTATTGGCAAAAGAGGGTGGAGTCTGTGGAATGCTGAAAGTTCAACATTGTTGCACTTACATTCCAGACGAAAGCAAAGATCTAAAAGTTTACATTAGAAATATTACTGAATTGCATGACGAAATTGTACCACTGGAGGTTGAAGGTGTTTGGGAAAAGATTGGGAAGAAAATTGCTGCTAATAAAAATTTCTTAGTGAAACTAGGTAGTACAGTTATAGGTAAAATTTTATTCCCATTAACTTGTGTGATTTTCGTCTTACTAATATTAAGATTATGATGTATGTGTTGTAAAAACAAGAAAACAAATAATAAGAGAAAAAGTAAAAAGAAAGAAGCATCCAGATGGAGACTTAACAGAGATAACTTTAGAAGAGTGGAAAGAAAGTTTGTATAAAAAGGCAAAAAGAGATGAAGAAGAAACTGAACTATAATTAAGAGCAAGAATACTTTTCAATTTTCCATAAAAGGGTGAATCAATTTAGGGTTGTGGTGGTGATAAAATCACCAAAGGGGGGATTGCTGGAGTGGGGTTTTCTCTTAAAATCGTATACCCTCTCCATTTTGCATGTTTGGATTAATAAGATTAATTAATTAATTCATAATAATTATACTAATGGATTGCTGTGTGAATTAATCAACATTACTAATATAAGAAATACACGTGGGAATTGCAGTGGAATGGCCTAATTAATGACGTAAACTAAATTTGTATGCATATTAATAATAGATATTCAGAAATTGCATGATTATATGTTGCTTTCGTGATGTATCTGTGATTTGTGCTTTATTAATGTGAATATAACCCGCATTAAGTGTTGCTTCTGCTAGATAAATACATACACATATGGGTATTAGTAAGGGGATAACAGATTATTAGTCATTTCTATGTATTAATTACATTTTTGTGTTTCTTTGCTTACGTTGACCATTTGGTGGCCACAAAATGACCGACGTCCCTGTTAGACGAGAACAACTCCATTATGAGCATCTCTGGGTGAAGTGCGCATGCGTCACCATCAGCTGCCGCGGCCTGTACATGACCCCGACTCAACTGTGACAACCAAGGCTATTTCCCGGGCTTACGGCCAAGCTGCTCTGAAAGAAACAATGAAAAGATACTATTGCGTGGATTGGAACTATATCTAAAGACACATTATATGTATGGGAAAGAAGTCGAACTTTCCCCAACGGACCAATGGGATTCGTTCAAAATATGATTTGTTACACTTTGGAATGTAAATTTACTATAAAAATGGTAGATTAGAGAGGGGCCTTAGCTTTTGCCTTTTGTCATTCATTATCGGTGATTCGTTCGAGACCCTTCAGATTTCCTGACATTATGCTGACGGAGAGGACGGTGACACTGCAGGACAGCTGTTTTCCAAAGACTCTGACAGTATGAACTGGTGACCGAGATTTTGACTTAGAAGGCAAATTCTTAGCCAGAATAGGTAACTATGATGATCTAATTTGCTTGATTAAAACCCAGAGAATCTAATTCAATTATTTAGATAAAATGTAATATTCATTACAAGAACTGTGTTGGGTCGTTATTATTTGAGAAAATGTACTTATATAAATGATGTTATAGATGTCATTATCACTTCAATCTGCAGCTAGTAGATCCATGGCCTATACATGGGAGGAGTACTAAAGGTGAAGTTTAGATCTTTATGAATAGGGTTAAGTGTGTACTCACTTCCATTACAGCGAGTGGAGCAATCACCTCTTTGAAACAGGTTATTCGATGGGTGTATGTTGGTGTTATGGGCCCCACCAGCGTATGTAGTATTGTTTGTGATCTATGACCTGTGACGAAGAGAGGGATTTTGCATTCCGCGCTGCATCAACTGCAATTAATGGCACTTAAGAATTGTGAAAGTGAGCCATGGCATAGAATTCCCGTGCCACAAAAATTGTCTGTCCACCAGTGACGGTGGCAGAGTAATATGATGTAGCACTCTCCTTGAGATGAATCCCAATACATGGAGTAAGCATCGTAAATGGCTTCTATGTGAGATGCCCATTGTGTCTCCATTGACCCTGTGGAAAGATCCTATGGCCAGGAAGTGCAGTGCAGCCAATAGTTTGACATGTGCAGCGATGGTCTGGGAGTTGGCCTCCACTGAAGTGAGCTCATACTTCTAGGCTGCAACTGTGTCAAAGATAATATCAGGCAAGAAGCACTAACTTTCCCTGGACATACCAAAGATGTTGATCCAGTGCTATAGATCCTATGGCTTTCTCCTCAAGTAATTATTCCTCAAAGTGAGGGGCAATGTAACAAAAACATTGTGAAAAATTGCTTTCTCTCTGGCTTCTCTTCTTCAGTGCGCTAATGTAAGTGTGCAGGGTATGTGAGGTTGTTTGAAGGTGTAGTGATTTTCACTTGCTGATGGGTTTGGTGGAGTCCTGAATGTTGATGTTGCCATTTCTTTACATTAGCAGTTGGGAATGTAGTCTTCTATCTATATGTTTTCTCTAATATTTCAGCCTTTGTTTACTGTTCTGTGCTTATATAATAAATTTCATAATATATAGAAATAGTTAAAAAATATATATATTTATCGATATATTTTCCATATATTTTAATACTTTATTTTTCCTTTATTCATACTTTTCCCTTTGTGCTGTTATCGCTTTGCACTGCTTCCACTGGTGTCTATGAACTTTAATTGCAGTACCAGTGAGTAACCATATGTATTGTGTGACTTACTCCAAGTCTTAGCTTGAGTGGATGTGGGCCTGTTTGTTCTGTGTAGTACTACTAGAGTAGAGGTAGATGTAACTTTGGGGAACAGTAACCGGCTTACTTTTTTGACGGTGTGATTCTGCATTTGCCTCTCCTAATATTTCTCTTTATTCCTCTCATTTTCTAATCAATCTCCTTTCACCCTTCCCACATTTACACAAAAAAAAGAAATTTGCCACACTTCTGGCAAACAACTCTACACAAAAGAGATAGACAGGGCATATGTAGAGCTCTTCACCCACACCTTACTGAATAGCATTTGTGAGTATGTAAATAATACAGAGTTCATAACTGTGGTATCATCTTACAATGGTTAAAATATTGGACTATTTTTTTCTCATTCTTGAATGTATGATGAACACCCTGTGATAAAGCCAGTAGGCTACATGACTTGCTATAGTCATATATGGGGAGGTGGGGTTTGCAGGTGCACAAACCATTAAACGTGCATCAAACTATGGGTCTTAGTCTGCATTAGGGTTAGTTGCATTCTAAAACTTTTCTTTAGTGTGTACCCTCTGTAGTTTGGAAGGCCTGTTGGGGCGTCTCCCTATTATTTCCACATGTTAATTTGCATATATTTCTAAATGTGTGTGTAATATTTAATTTTGCCTATATTAAAGTACTTCCTTTTAAAAGAAAAGGCACTGTCTGTACTTTGATTTATTTGGGTTAGTTTTTATGATGTGTTTCTGAGTTCTTAATTTCTTGTCCAGTGGCGGTGATCCAGCGGTTCAACAACAACAGATACTTCACTACCATCTACTCACCTGGGCCCATAAACTCACAGTACGTAAAACTGCTGGAGTCAAGTTTGTAATTTACACAATGTTTAGGATTCAGTTATTTCATACTCCTAACTAACCTTTCACTGATCAAAAAGTTCTTTCCTCTGGTCAATGGGCCATTAGTTGAACTAGTTGATAGTGATAACTAACTCTAACTCTAACTTATTAATTTAAAGTAAATAACCATAGACTCAGGAAGTTTCAAATCTTTATCTAAAATAAATGTATGTGGACCATTTCAAAATACAGTGCAGTCCTCATCATTCATAGGAGAGAAGATTCAATTCATTAAATACCAAACGTATACTTCGGATTCATACACTAATCAATGCTCAGAAAGCGAGAGGACAGAGAGAAAAGAACATTTGCAAATAACAAGAATGGTGTGAAAGACCAAACCCCCAGGCCAAAGGGCTGGTAAGGGTCCCCCGGGATAGGTCAGGTGACAAAGACTTCAGGACAGGATTCAGGACAGGATAGATGACTTCTCTAAAATACCGACTATTGCGCCGCACCCCTCTCTGACACTCTCTTCCTTCTCGAGATTCTTCCGCAATCTTCTAATCTAACCCAATTAAATTAGGATAGAAGGTTCTGCTTTAGGTTCTGCATTCGGCACTTCATCAGCATCTCACAGCATCTCTCCCAGCAACGACAGCATCCACGACTCACAGCATCTGTGTCTTCTTCATCTTCTCTTTGTCTAACTAACTAACTAAGGCTATCTTAATTATACCTTTCGTTCTTCATGTACCACCCACTAAAGTTGCAATATCATAAAAATACGAAATATGATTGATCAGGCAAGGGGGGAAGCTCCATCACACCATGCTTACATGTCATTAAAATCAGTTCAACTAGTGTTGGCAAACCCATCCCCTTAATTTTTATTCATAAATTTGATTCCCACACTCATTCACATTTCACTTTGAAACAATATAATAACATTTTGAATAAGAGACTTCATCGTTGAACTCTTCACCATCCGTTCCCATGGTGTCACACTCAATCTTGACTCTCTTTCAAATGCACAGTCATGGCTTTCATGACTTCACTCAGTGGGCATGCGCGGACTTCGCGTCACTCAGCTTAATCCAGTTATACGAGAGAGGCCCAAATACGCACTAGTGATAAAGTTAGAAAGACAAATATTAATTTCACAAATTAATATTTTCACAAATAAAGTGGTCGCACTGTATACCACCCACCTGTACTCCATTCCCCTTTACTTATTAATACTTTTCCCGCGTTAGCATTAGTAAAATAGCTTGTTTTTGTTTCAAGTAAGGAGATGCCATGCACACGAGTCTTCAAGACTCCATTTTAGTGTCTTCTGCTCATGTGCCAGAATTTCCCTCCAAGCATTAATACGTCATACTACGTATATGCAGTTGACACATACGCACAACAGTTCCCCGTTTAAAGCGATATTAGTCCATCTTCATTGTTATCAGCATTAGTACACACATACGCAAGCTTCACCAACCCGCGTTTTCATGAGGTGCATATTAGTTATTCACGAAACATGATTAATAACTTCGTTAGTAAGTTAAACGAGAGGATTACATCCGAGCAAGTCTCTTTTCCACAAAACCTTGCTCCATCAGCGGTACTCCTCCTTTTAAATTTAAGAAGTGCAGGTACTCAGTATAGACAGTGCCTGTCCATTTTACGCATTAACGGGGTCTTGTCAGGATATCTGTAAGAAAGGACCACAGGTGAGTTTTATGAATTGTCAGATCCTATTCCAAAGTGTGGCCGCTTGCTAGGAAAAAACACTGAATGGGTTGACAAATTCATCCCTAAATCAAAGTTGGGGACAGCATGTGTACTCAAACAGATTCTGAACCCTAAGAATTGCCTTTTTCTTTTCTTTTGAGTCTCTGGATTTTATGCTTCGGCAGTGAGGGTCTAACAATGGAGTACCTCTCATTTAACTTTCTAGTAATCATAAATATAAGCTGTAACCTCCGGTGTCCACCCTTTAAAATAAGGCCAACTGCTGCATAGTCATGGTAAAAGTCTCTGTGTAGATTATGCACGAACATGTGTGCCCACACCTGAGTAGGCTGAGTGAGGAAGACTGTCAGATCCTTACACCTCCCCACAGGTAGCACTATGGCATGTGGACCAAGGATAAATTATTGATGGTTTGCTAAGTCTTGGAATTCAAAAAGAAATTATCCCTTTTCTTTTTCGCTGAAGTGTAAAATCTGCAGTATTTAAGTTGCTTCTACACTTTAAATAAAGTGTGCCTGAACCATAATGTTTGATTGGCAGGTCGGAAACTCATTGATCCATCTTTCCTTACCAAACTCTTGGGGGCATATGTATGAAGCCCATTTCCCATTCGCAAACGGGCCGATTCTCAGAATCGGCCCATTTGCGAACGGGAAAAAGCCTTTTGGGATGTATCATCCTAAAAGCCCCTTGCAAAATAGGGAATCGCAAAATTAGCGATTCCTTATTTTGCAAAAGCATTTAAGGAATCGCAATTTGCGATTCCTTTAATGCGAAGTAAAAAGCACCCAAGTTGTGCGATTTCTCCTTAGGAAATCGCAAATTACCAACAACTTCAAGTTGGTGGTAATTTGCGATTTCTTTGAAAAATGAACTTTTTTGCATTTTTCAAAGTGCCATGTGGCACACATACATGCCCTTAGAGCATGTATGTGTGCCACATGTGCACACATGCACATTTCAGAGGTGCAATAGGATTTCCTTTTGACACCCTGGCACCCTTGAAATTGCATTCTCAATTTGCGATTCTCTAATTGAAAATCGCAAATTGAGAATGTCTTCCCATTCATTCCTATGGGCCTCTAGGCCCATAGGAATGAATGGGGAGGTATTCCTTAATTGGGAATCGCAATTTGCGATTCGCAAATAAGGAATATGTAGGATTCGCAAAATTATTTGCAAATCCTACATACATAGCGTTTTGCGATTCGCAAATAAGGATTAGCAAAAAATTGTTATTTGAGATTCGCAAAAGAACATTTTGATACATATGGCCCTACGTCATGAGTCTATATCCAGAGTTAGTTTTACTCTATATATGCGTTTGTTTATGCATCTATAAAATTAGACAGATTCCCTGTGCTAGCCTTCATGGATTTGATGCTTTGAGCTACTATGTTGGGTCAGTTGATTACTCTTCTGGACAGCTGGAAGTGTAAAGCACGCCCTAAAACAATAGACCCATTCTAGGAGATTAGCCTTTTGCTGGTAGAGGAAAGGGGTTGGGGAGGAAATTTCATAAGGTAACAAACTACACCTCCCTGACAAGCACTGCCAGGATGTTTACACAAGGGACAAAATCACCCCAGAGAGACCTCTGCCTCTAGTTACTACGGGGGGGGGGGTTCCATTGAGATCTTGGAGGAAAGAAACTAGAACTGACTGAGGGAGCCTGGCTCAGAGGAGAGGTGTGCTGCAAAGTCCTTTCAAGAATACATTTAAATTTTTCCCAGAATGCTGTCTAGCTGAGTCGGAAAGCAAGTGAGCTTGTCCAAAGAAGTGGTAGTCAAGTGTATATGGTTCACGTGGCCTCTCTGAATAGGTAGGAACTCGCATCTCCATTTTTAAGTGCTGCACAGAGAAGACTTTTTGAGGAGAAGAGGAGTAACAGAAAAAGAACGGCTCCACACTATATATGAACCTCTGTCTAGAGTACAAGGACACTCTGGGTTTCCATGTCTCGATACTTTGTAAGGTTCTGTCTCCACAGCTAGTGGAACTAGCTCCCCATCTCCTTCTTGTGCTCATAGAAGGTGGACTTCATTAGGGTCCCTTGGGAAGGGGTCCACCCGGACTTCTGTGGACTGGTCCTGGTTGTATGTGTCCTTTGAGAGGGTACCTCAGGTTTCTACTGAACACAAAAGCTCCTTACCAGTGCTCTTCAGGGTTGTGAAATAATGCTGCAAGAAGATCCCAGGTCAAGAAACTACAGAGGGCTTGACAGTCGGAAGGTCCAGAATCTTTAATCTAGCTGCTGCTAAGAAGGAGTAGCAACAGTGCCAAGAGACTGTGAAGAAGTATCTGAAGATATCAAGAAATAACCTTGAAACTGTGGGTGCCAGGGGTCCCACAAAAACCTCATAGGGGCTGGATCATGCCACCCAACACAAAAGAGCACCGACCTCACTTGAACTGGCCCACTGTGGTCAAAGTTATTTGGGAAACAGGCAGCCAATCACATACAGCACCATGAGAGTCACTGGGGAGAATCCTTTGACCCTGGGGCAAGCTTTGTAGCTTCTTATCCTGAGTGTGATCTTTGAACCCTAATGCTGATTTTGGAGAAACTAGAAATGCATTGGGATTCGCTTGAAGTTTTTCTTAGAAGGAAAATGAACTGCAAAAGACAAATGCTTCAGAGACTAATAAAAACAGAAGTGATTTAGAAGATTAATGCAATAGAGCATTCATAACGTATCCAGCCTCATCCTGTCTACTAACACCCGGAGAGGATTAAAGTGGTTCTAGACTTACACCCAGGGTGCTGTTCATAGAAAATACTGCAGATATCACCGTGGGGGCTAACACAGCGTGGCTGAAGGCACACTACAATTTCTGTCAGAAATAAACCGAAGTAACAATTAATAGATTCAAAGAGCGTGCTTGATGGAGTGGCCACTATATAGATTACAATTTTTGAGCCCATGGCCAGTTGATTCTCTATGGGGGACCACGAGTGCTTCTGCACTATTGCCCGAAAACTTCCCCACAAATTAGAGGCGGGGGACTGCTCCCACACTTACAGTGCCTGGGGTGCGCCCCAGGCCGGAGACCAAGGGAGTGTGAAGATTGAGGCTACAGGGTGTCCAGAACACTGTGACACTCACTTTCACCGCTCTCCTGCTCAGGGGCGAAACAGTGGGCAACCTTCAACTCCCCCGTCCACCCAGTGTATAAAAGTTCCAAGCCAGCAGGCAAAGAAGGGGATTGAGCAAATTAGAAGCCCTTCCCGCAGTACGTGGGTGCCCCGAACAACAGGAAAAGGTGCACAAAGAGACTTATTCACGCCAGGTGGTGCATCAAAAATTAAAGAAAACTAAGGGGCAGATTTACAAGCCCGATGCGCTACTTTTGCGCCGCCGTTGCATCACTTCTGTGACGCAGCGGCGGCGTAAACCATGCGCCACATTGCGTCCTATTTACAACATGACGCATCTAGGGAGATGCGTCACGTTGTAAAGCCCTGCGCCGCATGAAACCTGCGCCAGGTTTCATGTGGGCGTTCCAGCTCGGGGGGGGGGGGCGTTCCGGTGCAGTAAAGCCTCGGAAAAGTGCCTGAGTGAAATCTACAAGATTCCACTCAGTCACTTTTCCGACGCCGCTGCGTCAAAACCTTGCGCCTGCTTGAAGCAGGTGTAAGGCGTGACGCACCACTTTATGTAGGGGCAGGCCACGAGTATTGCTGGAGTTGCGTCGCGCTTGCAACACGACTCCAGAAATGTGCCACCCTTCCGGTGGGAGATGCGTCACGCATCTGTTTATCCTTGAGCCACGATGCGCCTCATAGTAAATGCGGCGCATCTGTGGTGGCGCAAGGGTAAACTTGCATGACGCATCTTACCTGGCGCATCCCTGCTGATTTGCAGGGATGCACCAGTCGTCACAAATCTGCCCCTAAGAGAGTAAAAAGTTGCAGCCCCATTTACTTCTTGACAAAATATGTTCTCATTTACTTTTTGATTTATTGTTCATTAGTGTTTCTTGTTGTTAATCAATTGGTCATAGGTACATTTTCTTCTTGATTAATAAAATTGTAAAAATATAAACAAGAAATAGATCCCAGATTAGTTGAACGATCGTGAAACTGCTTTATTCCTTGTATGCCTGTGCTGACAGGAAGATAACCTGCCGTACAGGATAGCAGGCACTGGAGGGTGGTGCAGGCAGCCCACACTAGCCAAATGCTGAACCCTCCTCATCCAGGCTCCACCATGTTGTAAGTACAGCCACAGCAAATCAGAGGCTTCAAATCAATGGGGCCCAGAGACCATAGTCTGAGTGGCTTATGCTGCTGTCTTACAGAATCAGCTTCCATCTAGATAGAGGAACTAGGCTACGTTTTCCTGTATCATCTCTAATATTTAACATATCACTGGGCCTGTAGCAGAAGTCATATGGAAACAGATCAAAATAATATTGTAACAATGTTAAATTTGACCCATTGAAACATATGTTTTCACTGAAGGCTTTATATGTAAACTTGAGAATGTATGTCAGCTCAATTAAAGAAATGTTACTTCATGTCATGGGAAACCAATAAGAAATCCAATTTCACGTGTTTTGTAAATAACACTAACAGCATCAATAAAATAGTTGGTACCAGCTATCTGACATTTTACAAGGCTTTAAATGTTGGCTTGCAAGGTGACACATACATCATATTTCTTTCACGATATGAAATGAAATAGTTAAAATGGTGTTTCTCCAAAAGTTTGTTTTTATTAGTGAGAGTTAGTTTTTGCATCTCTAAACCTCATTTGATAGGCTACAGTGGCCCATCCAATAATGTGTTATAATCAGCACTGTCTTATGTGGAAACGTAGACTTGGTCTTCGACAAACACAGATCAGTCACTATCTGATGTTCATGTTTGTATTGGGTTCATTCATTATGGCTGAGTCTAGAGCTATCCAGTGGATCCCCAACAGCAACCCACCCCGAAGGTCCAGGCCTGAAACAGTCCATCCAAAGTGCCTTTCTCAAAAAGGTTAAACTGTCTGTCCTTTCCTGGGTTTGCAAGACATGCGAATGAGGCATCAGCATACGGGTGGTCTCCATTAAATAATGGACTACCCTGCTTTTTAAGATGGATTTGTCATCAACTACAAAAGCAAATGGTGAAGAGCACATTTAAACATTTGTAAAATGTACATTTTTCAAGGGACAATGAAAAAGCGTGTGACATTAAAAGGAGAGTGAGGTGATATTTTGCACTTTAATTATCTTTTGCTCCAAAATCATTGAAAGATTAATCCTTGGAATAAAGTTCCAAAGAAGGCGCGTAATCCAATACCTTAGGAAATAAGACAAAGACATGAGTTCTGGCAGGAGTGGAGGCAGCAGCAAAGTGCTCTCCCCCTTTTGCTGGTAAAAAAATTACAACTAAATTATTTAATGCTGAAGATGAGGTCAGTGGAGAAGATGCTGTTACTAGGAACATAAATAGCACTTTAGTCAAATCTACTATTATTTAGGTCCAGGCAGAATAAAAATCTAAAAATAAAACAGATCATAATATAAAGTGTAGAAAGAGGAAAGGATGGCACCCTAAGTTTGGAGGAACAAAAATAAAAAGTAACTCAGCAATTGAAGAATGTCAACCTCAGGTTTCCAGAGGAAACACATTATTCTAGATGCTGCAATATTCGTTTTGTGTTCGCCAGAGAGAGCAGAGTAAGGGATATCAACAAAGTACCTACAATTAACAATACTCCAAACATTCCAAGTTCCACCAGGAAAACCTTTCGAAATCCAAAGAGTAAACTGGCATGCTCAGCACCCCGCACCCTCAGCGGATGGATTATGGTTCTCCATCACCAGGTTGTACAAAGTAGCGTACTACAACCTGCTAATATCTATTTGTGCCCACACTCCTAGGAGTTCTATGGATACAACTGACTGCTTCACATTGCTCCACAAAATAACGAAATAAACAAATCATTTCAGTTACTGTATAATGAAGGTAAAGCGTCTGGCTACAAGATTAACTAGGAAACGTCTGAAGTTTTTCCAGTTACTTCCTTTTCTCACAGTGCTCAGTTTGCCTTCCGGGACTTCAAATGGTCTAAGGATGGAATGAAATACTTGGATATCAAACTGGCGAACAACATAGGGCAATACATGTTTAAGACCCTAGCTCCAATAATTGTTAGAACAGATACTTATTATGTTCACTGGAGAAGGTTAAGATTGTCATTGTGCTGATCAGGTAAATGTGATTAAAATATACATTGTACTTAGGTTTTTGTATATATTGGGCTATTCGGCATCTTTTCACCCCTCCCCCTTACTTAGAAGGGGTGTGAAGTTAACCCTCAAAGGCTTTTATAGGTTTCTGTGGTGGTAATACGAAATGATTGAATAATGCTTGAAAGCCGCTTTTAGGGACAATTATATGATGTGGGATACCAGTTACAGGCTTTTGCCATAATTATTTTAAAATAAGGGCTTCTCACTTTTAGCAAAAGATGGGTAGGAAACAATTCCAATATGGCGGAAAATTATAAGAAAGGTGTGTGATCCTATCACTCAAATACATTTTAATAGAGATGGTAAAGCGGAAAAGAGGCAGGTCTACATTCCAGCAGTATTGCACAAGCATGATCAATGGCGGAAAACTTGCAGAGATTTCAAAATGAACGAATTGGTACATATTGAGGACTCACTGTGCTGCTACTAGGAATACATGCTACAAATGGATGAGATGTATTAATCCTGGGAGTTTAAAGTTTCACCCCATATGCTCTGAAATGCTTTATTGCCATTTGAATATCCACAGCATAAGTATCAGATTAAAAATAATGAGAAAACAAGATGTCTGAAACGATGCTTCTCACTGATCACATGATCTTAAATCATGGGGTGAAAAGTCTATGTAAGGCGATTCACGATCACTTTCTAATTGATACAATTATTAGCAAAATATTTCCAGGAATGTTTCATCAGTGGGTGACATGTTAACCTGAGGGAAAATGCATATAAAATGAGGGTGGGCATTAAGTATTAGAGCTGAAATCATATTTGGGATCAACTGTTCGTTAACAGTGGTATAGATATTGGCCATAGCTTCATCAAACAAAAGATGGTGTTTCCACGTATTCCACACAAGTACAAACGACTAAACTGTCATTGAAAGATTTCAGTGTATGTTGGGGTTGTGGCAAGGACATGGTTACCCTTTTCTGTATGTGAGAGAGTTGCAACAGGGTTGATTCTTTCTGCCATAAGAGAGTTTTATGGCAAGTTAGTTCGGTAGTAAGGGAACCCTGTTCATATATCACCACTGACAGGAAATTCGAATTATATACCTAGCAGTCTGACCTTGGTTTCAGGTTTCATGTATGGAACATCGACAGGAGCAAAGAAGCAGAGACCAAAGATTCGAAAATTAAGGAGAGCCCTGATTTTTGAAGACGGTCTAGTATACTTGAGAATATTATCTACATGTGAACTGATGAAGATAAGAAATTAAAGAATTTAATAAAATAGAAGCGCTCTCTTACTCCTACTCTCTGCACACTGGAGTATGTATTACTGAAGTTAGTAAAGCTGCTAACATATTCCATCACTAAACTGATGTGGGAAATGTGAAATAATATTTGCAGGAATGAGAACTACCTTTGTTGTAAACCCCCAAATATTTTACTTTTTTGCATTTCATTCTTGACCTTCACTCAGGACTGCGAACTGAGCTCTCACGTGCTTTTGTTGTATGATCCAATCCTTCACTCGTGCACAAATTCCACTAGTAAATACGAGCGTAGCTTGGTGGGAGTCAGAAGTGTTTGTTGGTCAGAGGTATTGAGCAATCTGGCAGTGCTCGAAGTCGAAACGCTGGCATGACAGGTCTGTGTGTGGGCGATTTTTTGGCTGTTTGTGGGTCTGTTTTATGGCCTTGTGGGCCTGTTTTTACTATTGAGTTCCCTGATATTGCCACACGTATTGCCTGCAACAAGCAAAAACACACACGCAGTCTTCCATATCTTGCAAAACACCTATATAGTGTGTCTTTACAAGTTCAGATCTGTCCCAATGTGCAAATGTCAGCCAGATATTTTTAGTTTTTAGCTATCTGATTTGCTAATATTGTTAGAATAAAAATAACAAAATAGGACTTTTTATCTGTTTATGTAAAGTTAGCATTCGTGGCACCATTTTATGAACAGCCACCATTTTGAGACATAATAGAAACTAATCTTTTGCCATTTCTGGGAAAAAGCCTTCTTTAGGTTATGTTTCTCCAGTGCTGAGTTTTGCTACACTAATGAATACACTGTTCTTATTAGCGCATACCCTTCCCTTGGATGGAGGCCTTCTCACACTTGTCTATTGGCGGGCACAGGCGGAATGACCTTGGACACCAGATAATATGTGCCTGGCCTCAGAATCAAAACTCACTCCTTTGTGATTTACTGTTCAACTGCATCTGCTTGGAAAATGCCATGGTGGGCGTGTTGTTTCTGGTTCTGAAATGTACATAATGTATCGTTATGCTTGCTGAAGTCAGTCCCTCTGCAGCACTCCTAAGCGACTGGGCAGAACAGGCTCCACTCTGAGTGTATTTGAATAAACGATTATTGGTTTGTATTCTCTACTGTCTGACCGACTCATCACTTGGTATGGAAGGCTGAAAGGTGGTCGTGAGTGACCCGGGTGACCCTATTTTCCCCCGAGAAAGGTGGACTGGGATAAATTGTCAGCTTGTCGGCAGAAGAAAGATGAGTGTGTCTGATTTTTTCACTCGATTTGAAGGTACATTTTAAGATATAGCGGACAGGATTTGTCTATTGAGGGAGGTGTTTGGTTGTTTCTTAATAGAATTTGCGTTCTATTCACTGACAGATACGTGAGTCCCTACGAGTCACACCAGAGGGGCCGGACACGACATTCAGCCTTGGGATTATGTGCTGACCAAAAACTTCGAGCGGAAGAAAAGTTTAGAGCCACTTTGAAAGGGTCCTCTTGTCCACCCGCACAGCTGTGAAGGTAGCCGGCTGAAAGAACTAGGTTCACGCATCGCACTGCCGCAAGGTACCTCTACCTTTGCCCTATGATAAGTGGGTGAGGGACGGAATTGGGGACTCTGAGTTTGAGAAGGTAATCCAGTTCGTCCCCTTCAGCGTCGCTAAGCTTACTTGGACCCACATAGATGCAGAGGATGAGGAAGTGCTGAATGCAGCAGTTCCACCGGAAAAATGAGCTGTTCAGGAGCCTCTTTTCGCTGACTCATCTGTGCCTGTGGATGCCAAGTACAATTCGCATCCTCAGTTTAGGAACGGCACACAAAAGGAAAAGTCAGATTAGACACGGTTGGACTGTGCAAGTTAGGGTGTACTTCGCTGTAGTAGCAACGGAGTTAGTTTAGGGTGAAGCGAGGTTTGTGCACTGTTCATGGCATTGGACAGGATAAGTTGCATGTGCTCTCCTGGGGGGGGGGGGGTATATTATCCTGATCGTCATGGAATTCATCCAGAGCTTAGGACCGAGCAAGCTCCACCGCCGGTGCTCAAGAGTGACAACGTTTGATGAACAATAGGAGCCTGTACCAGTGAGGTTCTGACGGACACTGGGAACTTGAATACTTACCCTGCTGGAGATTTGACCCTTTTGTTTTATTATTCATTATGCACCCCTTTGGCAGAAGAGTTGCTGATGAGGAGCAGCCAGCAATTCCCCTGTTAATGTACAAAAAGTTTGGTCTACTAAGCAAAAACTGTTCTGTGCTATTTTTGTGTTATTGCTGTTATTGATCCTGGGAGGGGTGTCTTGGATTTTGGAATGTAATAAAGATAAATTGTTATGTACTAAGAATAATGTTGCTTCACAGGTTCGCACAAAGAGGGCAACTCGGAATAATGTATTTCTAGATACTCATAAAAGATTTTTGGGAGAAGGTACTGCCTGTTACCCTACTGAGTCTGTTACTAGTCTGTGGACAGCATATCCTTTGTCAATTGTTAATTATACTTACTCTTGACCCTCTGATTTCGTAGAAGTCCAAGGAGTGTTTGAGTTTGGTTATCCAGGTCCTTGTCTGCATCATAGAAAGCCACAAGGCACGGGTTATCCAGGGCGTAACAACACTTACTGTGACAATTTCTATATGGAAAAACAGAATGTAACATTGGTGGGTTGGCATTATAAGGAACTGACAGTACCCCCGGGAAGCTGGTTATTATCCTCCATGTTGTCCAATTGTCAATTTTACTGATCTTATGCTATTTGTCAATTATTCAGGTATAATATTGTCAAAGGGTACCTATTCTATGGTAGATCCAAAGGACCCCAGAACTATTGGGTGGAATTATAGATATGCTGTTGTGGATTATGATAGGCCCATTTATGCACACCCAGGATTTTTTCTTTCTGTCTAATGGTACTTATTCTAATATGCACAATGGTACGCATGATGTGGTTATTGGGATGGTATTACCTTTAGGTGTACCTTGTAAAAATGCAAAGCTCAAGATAAGATGGGTTAAAAGAACACTTACAAAGGAGTTGTGTGAAGGGGTGATGGACCTAGAAGTCAATAATTATAGTAATGGTATAACATTTGGGTATATTCTTTCCTCCATTATTACCTTTGGTGGTACAGTAATGGCCAGGAATGAAAGGGCTAGAGAATACTTGGATGTAAACTGCAGATACTGTCTAACTCTACAGTAGCAGCTTTGCGTGACATCACCACTCAATTAGAAAGCATGCGGATATATTCCGAGAAGACTAGATATGCTGTTGACTTCATTCTAGCTAAGAGTGGTGGTGTGTGTGCAGTAGTCGGCGACCAGTGTGTAGTCGGGATCACTAATATGGAGAAGAATATTACCCAGCATATTCTAGACATCCTAGAAAATGTTAAAGGATTGGAGAGTGGTAATTGGAGTTGGTCACTCTTTGGTAGTTGGGGTTGAATCCTTGAAAGGGTGATTTACTTTATTGTAATTCTGGTGTCCTGCTGTGTTCTAGTTCAGCATCTCCCCTTCTGCTGTTCTTAATTGCACCACTCTTCTCGCCCCTAAGAAAGTATCAATTCATGATACAAATGCAACAATAATGATTAGAAGGAGTTGAATGACCTTATGAACATAGATGTGGGTATCTTTGAGACTTTTTCCCTCCTTCCCGTTTCCCTTTCTTGAAATGAGAGAATGGAATGCTCCTAAAGAGGTTCTGTATATAATCCCTTGTTTTATGCCCTTATATACTTTTAGTGAAATGTGTTAGCTCATGCTAAAAGGAGGGTCTGTTAGAATAAAAAATAATAAAATATGACTTTTTATCTGTTTACATAAAGTTAGCATTCGCTGCACCGTTTTATGTACAGCCGCCATTTTGAGACATAATCAAAACTAATCTTTTGCCATTTCTGGGAAACGGCCTTCTTTAGGTTTTGTTTCTCCAGTGCTGAGTTTTGCTACACTAATGAATTTACTGTTCTTATTAGCGCATACCTTTCCCCTTAGATAGAGGCCTTCTCCCACTTGTCTAGTGGCGGGCACAGGCAGAATGACCTTGGACACCAGATAATGTGTGCCGGGCCTCAGAATTGAAACTCACTCCTTTGTGATTTACTGTTCAACAGGCGCGGTGCGTCCATTGGGGCGTGGGGGCGTAGCCCCCCCGCCCGCGCCTCGCGCCCGCAGCTCTCCCTCCTCTGTGAATGCCGCGCCTTGCGCCCGCAGCTCTCCCTCCTTTGTGAATGTCAGTCAGCATGACGTCGGACCATGGGCGGTCCGGCGTCATGTTGACTGACATCATTGTCAGACGCCTTTGGGAAAGGCAGCACAAGTGCGCATGAGTGGGCATGGAGCTTAATTTTTACTCCGTGCCCAGTCATGCGTACTTGTGTTTTTGCTGCCTTGCGCATGCCCATTAGGAGCCCCTCGGTCTCCTAATGGGCAGGCGGTGGGCGAGGAGTAGGCGGTGCCGTCAGCCAATCCTGGCGCTGCTGCAACGCCAGGATTGGCTGAGGGCTGGGTTGCCAGTCACGTGGACGTGGTGTTCCGGACCGTTTGAAGGAGCAGAGAGGCGCCAACGCGGGCCAGGAGAAGACGAGGCGGTCACCGGTCAGGTAAGTGTTTTTTAATTTATTTTAGGGTGGTTAAGGTTTCCTGACTGTGACCCGGGCCGTCGCTGGTGTATGGCACGTGGTTCTGTGCACGTTTGAACTATTAGCAGTGGTCATTCTGCCTTTGTGCATGTGGTGTTTGTGCACGCTTGTTTACATTGTTGGGGCTGCGGTGGTTCTGCACTTGATTTAACTGTTAGCAGTTGTGATTCTGTGTTTGCCCTTGCGGTCTGGGGATTGTGATGAGTTTGCATTGGAGTTATTTAATGCAGCGAACCATCTTCGGGTTGGAAATGGTGAAGCTTCTCAAATAAGCCTACCCTTGGGTTTACCGATTGACACCAAACTCCCGTGGGCTTGAGCTGGCCAGCAGAAACTCACTGCCTCTACTCCGCAGACAATAACAACCAGGCTAATTTTAGCAGTATCATGACGTCTGTGCGGACATGGACTCTAATACAGTCGAAGGACTGAGAGGCAGAAGCGAGTCACCTGTTGGTGATTTCACTTCCTCTGTTGATGATTTGACTGTGGTGTATTTGAAACTAACATTGGCCTGCAGTCACATTTAAACCCTTTGTGATCTGACCTGTATAGAATGCGTCTCATTCGAAATAATTTTGCAACGCATGGATGCGATTTCGATTTGAAGATTGTGGGACAATAAAACGAATACACTAATTGTGGGTATTGCTGATGGGTGGCAGTGGTGCAGCAGTACGCTGTTCCCAGGAGGATTCAGAGAAGTGCAGTTTCATATCTCATCTCCCAGGGCCTGTAATCCAATATTCCGTCAGTGTGGCCTTGATTTCTGAGCTGTGGCCTTGGAATTTTACCCTTAAAATGCCACTGTGCTGATTGACTGGATACGATTCTATTTGTCCCACCGCACTGGCAACTTCAGAAATTGCTAGGAATATATTTTACACTAATTACATATCTTTCTCTGCTGTTTTTCCACCTGCGACTCAAAAGATCTTTAAACTAGATACGTTTCCAGAGAGGTGGGAGTTTGAGAAAAAAAGAGGGAGATTTTTAGACATGGTAGAGGAGAGGGAGTATGGGGTGAGGAAAATGGAGAGGGGGACTGGGCACGGGTAAAATAAAGAAGTGAACTGAAAGGAGATAGTGGGAGGAAGAGGCGAGGTGGGATTGAGAAAAATGAGAAATGTACAGATATCGGGAAGCAAAATATGAAGCCATAATACTTTGCTTTTATATAGCGCCACTCTGCCCTTGTTTGGGCCTCGAGACGATGACAGATGTCCTTTACTTTCTATTTAATTTTATGATTTTTTGTGTTTAAGTATTTGTTCATGTTAATGTGCTCTTTATTCTAGTAGTGCTTTTGAAAAAAGCAGACTAAAATAAGTAAACATTTGCAGCTTTGTGGCTTCTAATGCAGACGAACAGTTGAATTACTTTATTAACCTTCTTGCTTTGTCAAATTTGCTTGAAAATGCACCATTTGCCTGCTCTTTTTAAAAACAATTCTTGGGGGAGAACCCCCCCCCGAACCCCTCTTAGGTTGTTCAGGCTTGCTCACTACGCTCGCTTGCCGATGTGCACTTCCCCGCAAATTTTACGTCCTACCACTTTCGGATGTCACCAGCCGCCACTGCTGTTCAACTGCATCTGCTTGGAAAATTCCATGGTGGGCGTGTTGTTTCTGGTTCTGAAATGTACATAATGTAGTGTTATGCTTGCTGAAGTCAGTCCCTCTGCAGCACTCCTAAGCGACTGGGCAGAATGGGCTCCACTCTGAGTGTATTTGAATAAACGATTATTGGTTTATATTCTCTACTGTCTGACCGACTCTTCACTTGGTATGGAAGGCTAAGAGGTGGTTGTGAGTGACCCGGGTGACCCTATTTCGGCCATTTCCTTCAATATGAGCTACTTTTATTTTGGTACCTGGGCCTATTTTCTGGTCGAGGTGCTGGTTCATACATAGGGATACGGTTTTGTTTAAAAGTGCTGGTCAGAAAGTTTGTTCCCGCCACAATTGAGGAGGCATCCCATATTAAATCCTTCGTACAGTTGCAAAATGCATTTGCGCTCCATTAGGTGCAATTTTTTCCTTACCTCCAAGTGCGGCACCCTCTGGAGAAGTCAGCCAGATGTGTTCAGGAGGTCCCGGACTTCAACTTGCTGGAACCTAAATTACTGAGGGAACGGCAGGGGAAAAAGGTCATTTCCTCCACATACAGAGTACTAATAGTTAATATGCCACACCCGTTGCAGAAGCTTAGGGTACGGTGGGAGATTGACCTAGACCCATTGGAGGAGGAGTACTGTATGGAGACGACAATGGTTTCTAGGGAGCTAGTGATATCAGCAAAGCTCCGCCTTATCCAGTTTAATTATTTTCTACACTGGGGCTATGACCTGGAAAGATGGCCAACAGGATGTAAATCCCCGTAGTTCTTAATGGCCCGTCTGTTATCCTGCTTCGTCCTGAATTTCTAATAGCCCATGAAGGGTGACAAGCTTGATACTTTGTAGCCTTCGCTTAGCCAGGCCCTTGGGGAGAATTTTCTCTGATCAACATCAAAGGTCCCTGTTAGAAAAGGGGTAGCGTGGTGCAGAGCGGGTGGGCCAAACTCTGGAGGAAATGTGTAAAGCATCCACACAGCACACACAGGCGACACACGAGGCACAATACAAAAAGAGACCACACCAGTTTAGGTGAGAAAAACAGCATATGTATTATGCAGAACACGTTGTAGAACAATCACAGGTGCATATACATTGTGCCAACCGGCACTGGGTAGTACATAACATGGAGATTATTTACAGGGCAGCGCCAATCGGGCCGCTGCCAGTGTCATCACAAGCACAGGTAGAATAAATGCGAGTCTCAGTAATAAACATAAAGCAGCCAGTACCTCCTGGCCAGATCAGGCACTTAGCCACAGTGCAACTAGCCTTAAGCATAAACATAAAGCATCACATGAGACATCGTCATGAGCATAAATGCATGATGCATGAGTCCTAGGCCCAGTATGCATAAAACCAGCAGTGCAGGCCTCAGGGAAAGAAAAGCATTATCACTCGGCATAAACCTGTGGGCATAAACAAGTGAGCTTTAGGCCTACCAACAGTGTAAGGCATCAGGCATAGTCATATTAAAATGAGGCTTGACGCATGAGGCATTATCAATAAGCATCAACACATTTGCATAAACACCATCAGAAGTGGGCATGCCAAAAACCTTATTAGCACCAATGCATTGGGAGAAATACATTAGGCATCATCCTTATGGGCATAATTGCATTAGGCCTAAACAGGTTAGCACTGGCAACAATATTATGCAATAAATCATATGGGGCAAGAGGCATCGCCAGCATAAACACAGTTCGCCCCAATCGGGGGCACAACACTCTGAAACTGGCCCCAGGCCAACTGGCCTCCCTCCGGGGCTCAAATGCCCTATGTCCCGCAAAGTCAGGGCTGGCTGCAAAAACAGCAAAAGCAAAGTGCGCAAAGGGCTGGGGCAGGGCAGGAGTGTCTCTCACTCCTCTCTCTCTTCTCCTGAGGAGTACAATGCCCCCCAATACGTTGCAGCTGCCTGCGCACTAGCAGGGCAGCTGGGAGTCAGGCCCAAAAACAAGCACTGGCACCACTGTGCAGTTGGGAGCCCAACTCCGGGACCCCTTCAAATTCACAGTGCTCCCCAAGGTTGGAGCTGCCCGCTGTCAGACGGGGCTGCTGTAAGGTCAGCACGGGCACCAAGGTGCCCTCAGAGCGGCACCGGGGGGAGGCGATCACCGACAATGTGCCCCGACACCACCCCCACCAAGCTGGGCCTGAGCCCTACAGCCCTACTCACCAGGCTCTCTGGAGTCCTTGCGCAATCTCTGGGCACCGGCACTGTGCCCCGATAGGCCCCTTCCTGCCGGCAGGTGGTGGGGGCAGCCGGAATGGAGCACGCACTGCTCCCGCTTCTTCGGTGGCTGCAGGGCTCTCTCTGGCAATAACGTGGGGAGTCCCACAGGCCTTCTCCTTGGGGGGGGGGGGTTGAAATACAGCACACGCTCCTCACCTCCTTCTGGGGCACAGCTGTATCGCTCACGAAGCGCTAGAGTCCTCCCAAGTCCAGGGTCCCCCAGAATAAAGTAGCGCTCTGGCAGCACAGCGCTGCAGGCTTCAGTTCCTCACCTCCTTGAAGTACAGGCCACCAAATATAGCGCTTTGACAGCACAGTGCTGCAGGCGTCACTCCACCTCTGGCAACCAAGAAAATAGTGCCGTCAAGGAGCTAGGGAGCTGGTGAGAATCCCAAGTCCCACACAAGACAGTAGTGCCCACGAGGCGCTAGGTCCCAGGAATGCCGTCAGGGTCCAACAGAATCAAGCTGCAGCAAAAATGTGGGGAATTGAATATATAGTGCTTTAGCAGCACAGCGCTGTATTGAAAATAACCAGCTCTCCCTGGCAGAATGCGCAGCAGGTCCCACGCACGTTCTTCTCTTGGGCAGGTGCTGGAGGCAACACTCACCAGGCACTAGAGAGGCCCAACAGCTCCAGGGACAACAGACTGTGCTCCTTTTCTCTGGCAATGTAGACAATAGTGCCCATGAGGCGCTAAGAAGCAGGAAAGTCCTTGGGGGCTGGGATAGCGCTGCAGCCCTCACAAGGCGCTAGACAGCAGGAGGAGCTCAGTCACTTGAAATGTAGCGTTCACGAGGCGCTAGGGGCCAGGAGACAGTTAATGCAGGGCAGCTCACCCAAAAATGAAGCAGCAGTTCACCTGCACCTGGTCATCCTCCATTACGATGTCAATCCTGCTAGCACAGCAGTCTCCACTCCAGCAGAGTCTCTCAGTACCTCCTGGCATAGTGTCCCCTCTCAGTCAAGTCCACCCTCAGTCTGAGCACATGGCATCTCTACTGCTCTACATAAGCACCCCTCCTCCCACCGACCAGAAAGGGCTGGAAGCTTCAAGAAGGTCCTTGGCAGTTCCAGCCTCAACTGTCACCGTGGGGGGAGGGTAGAGCACCTTGTCACTTCAAACACTAGACCGCCAACCCACCTCAGGCAGGCGGCACAAGCAGACAGAAATGGCGTCCATTTTAAAAGGGACATTTACAAAGGTGCATTTCTACAATGGTGGAAATAAAGGTGCGTACACCATTGCACAACATTTATTATTTTCAGTTCTGACACACCATGTCAGTAAAAAGGCTAGGGGGAAAAGCAAAAAATTTTAGGACAATAAGGGCCAAGTCCAACAGTCCCATTGCCCTGGGCCTGGGCAGGGCAGATACGAACTTCTTCAAGTCGGCTGGCCACTGGGCTCTTGTGTGGAGGCTGTGGTATTGACTGTGCTGCCTGCCCACGAAGCACTAGCAGGGCACTGAATGTGGAGAAGAGATCTGGCCGGATGCAGTGGTTGTCCCTCAGAGAGTGGTGGAGGTCCTTCTGTACCCATCGACTAAGGCGGCTGGAACAGGGGTTGCCGGGTGGCAGGCGGGCTGGATTGAGGCGAGGAGCCCAGGACCCATGGGCCCTACAGGCAAACTGTTGAGTTGGCGGGCTCCCGGTGCTGTGACAAGAGGAGCCAGGGACTCGGCCTTAGCTCCTTGGACCGACCGCCATTAGTGCTAGGCAGGTGCGCAACACCCATAGGGCTGAAAGGGATTCAGCCCCTCCCCAGTCATGTGTATCCGACCGGGCTGCTGCAGCTCGGGCTGCTGTGGGCTCGGTTCGGCAGTGTCTGGAGTCTTATCTCCAGCACGCCCGAGTTTTTCACAGGTCTTTAAAGACCATTTGCATATTTACATACCTTTGTAAACTGGTTACCAAGGCTTAGGTTTTTTTTGGGTTACAGTACTTTCTGGGCCCCCACTCTGCCTATTCCTTACATTTGTATTTTACGTTTACTGCCGCAGTGTGATAATGCATTTCATGAAAAGGAATATAAAGTAGGGTTGCCAAAAGAAAAATGCCAGCCATGTTTTGTTTAAAGACCTTGTCTTTAGACTAAATAGGGTTATAAATAAAAATGTATGTATTCATTTGTAATGTGACTTTTCTGTCTTTGTTCCCTTTAATTATTAGTCATTGATCCTTCAGGCAGCCCTAGAACACAATTAAAAGTGTTTTCTATTTATATTTGCTGTTCGAAGTATGCACAGATAAGTGCTGAAAATACGGCTTTAGGTGACTGTTTATTTTTGTATCGTCTGGGACATCAAAATAATGAGCTGGCAACCCCAATTATAAAACTTGAAGTTTGTTGCAGGATCAGCACATTATTTATTTTCTCCACTCTCGATCCCTGATTAATGCCATAATAGCAATAGTTTAACTTATATCTGAAACCCAACGCCACCATCAATAACAAGCTGAGTTACTTCAAGTATCTGGGAATGCACCCTGCATTCAGACAACTCACACCTCATTCTTGCCCTTCACTTTCACGCTCACCCAGCACTCACAGTGATCTCTCTCCGCTCACAATGCACATGTGCTGTTCACCCTGTACCTCACCCTGCAGTCACACGAGCACACTACTCACCCTGCACTCATTTGACACTTCACTCACCTGTCCCCCTCACAGCTCAATGTGCTATCTCACTCAAACAAGCCCATCACTAACCATGCATTCATTCGTCCCACTCTGCACTTACATCCGCACCCAAAATCATATGGTCACCCCACTCACCCTGCAGTCACTCCTCTTACCCTACTCTCACACTGTTGCATCGTTCAGTGCAAAGGGTTATGCGCCTGCTACAAAGAACGTGTACCATGCAGATCACAGAACTGAGTGTGAGTAAACTATAAAATGTTTGTCAGAAAGGTGCTATAAGGAGATGAGGTGTATTGTTGGTGAGTGGTAATTAGGCAATTCATTGAGAAAGATGAAATGGGAGATGGGCGCCAAAAAAGACTGTTGCACTGTGTGCAACCAGAACAAGGGCTAGCCCTGGCTGGGAGTGTTGCCCCCCCCCCCCTTCCCCGAAGTTCAGGTCTAGTTGCGCCCCTGGTGCTTGGCCCCAGGGGGTTGCTGGTGGTGCCAGTGCCCGGTGGGAGGATTTGGTGGTCGGTGAACCTCCTGCTGTGAGTTTGGTGGAGCTAGGGTTCGGCCTGAATGTCTGTGGCCAACCCCCATCTAGAAGATCCAGAAGAAGCAGCTGGGCCTCAATAATGTGGCATCCTGGTATGTGAAGAGCTCCTACTTCACCCAGGGGCCCCGAGGATACACAAGGCTTAGTGAAGAAGGCAGAGGAGCGTGCATGAATATGACACGCATGACGGCTGAGTCAGTGTTTGTGCCAGAGGCCCGGGCATAAAAAAACCTGAGGGGCTGAGCTTACTCCCACAGTACACGGAGTCCACAGAGATTTTTCAGGGCTCAGTGGCTGGAGAGGGTCGAAAAGGAGAGATGCCTCCTGAATGCAGAGATTGATGTGTTGATCTCTGGGAGATTGGGGCTCAGAGCTTCCCTGCATCCTGCTGACGACACCACTACTGTGAACGCGGTTGCTTGGAGATCAAACAGTGGAGTGAGGGGCTCCAATGATGGTCCTCTGGGGCTGGCACAATTGAGGAACTCTCTGTGGATGCTGGTGGGGAGGCTGGACATTTTGTCGGCCCCTCAGAGGTGTAGGGGCCTGAACTACATCAAGCAGACCACAGTGGTTGCTGTGGCACTCATAACTCTGTGAAGGTACCAGGAAGCCTCGTTTTTTGGGGGGGGGGGCGATGCTGTGGACACCAGGCTGGTTCTTGATGGGAAAAGATAGGCCCCTGAGGGCAGCGGCCACTAACAGTATCACCCATTACACAACTCCACGGCAGCCTTCCCAACATGTGGTTTGACAGGAAGGGGCATGGTCTGCTGGTGTTTCCCTGGAGCATGAGGGGGAATCCTCCCGAGCTGATCTACTAGCAGCCATACATGGGTCATGTACTGCTCTGGAGCATAAGACTGAAACAGTATCCATTGATGTTAATTTACTCAAAGAGGATCTACTCAAAATAGCGGAAAAAGTGACCACGGCAGAGGGCAACATTGACACACCCCAGGTGAATGTGGCAGCTCTTAAGCCGAAAATGCCCAGAATGAGCATTGTTAGGGGTGATCTGGAGGCTAAGGTGGAGGATGCAGAGGGCCGCTCCCGTTGCAACATCGCATCTGGGAGTCCCTCCTCAGGACTTTATGGCAAAAATCTTGAACTACAGGGATAGGAACTGCATCCTGTGGGCTGTCAGGGAACAGGCAGTACCTAAATTAAAATATCACACAATCACAATCTTTCTTGACTACACCAGAAAAGCACAGAAGCAGCGAAAATCATTCTCGGAGGTAAAGCAGAAGTTAAAGAACATGCACCTTAAATACATGTTGCTTCATCCCTCCAAACTTAAGGTCCTGGCTAATGGGAAGGCACAGTTTTATGAGTATCCTGAAGAGGTTTTGGACTGGTTGGAGATGTGGGAGAAAGTCTCTGTCTGAAACTTGGAGACTGGGGGTTGGACCAGAACCCAGCTGGAGCGTGGAGCTAGGAGGGGCCACTTCAGGAGGGACCACTTCAGGAGGGACATACTCAGGGGACCATGCTCAATTGTGCAGAGGGTTATGGTCCAGGAAGATGGTACAATGCAGGTGGGTTAACATACTCCCCTCTGGATGTCCTTGTACCAGACACTCAGTCTACCCATGCCAGCGTAATCCCTGACACAAAACTTATGGTTTAGTAATGTTACATGTCTAAGTTATGTTCTGCCTCCCAGGTGGCTCCTGCACTGCACTGCGGGGAGTAGAGGGTGAAGTCAAGGGGAGAGGATTGGTGGGGTCTGAGCCCTTGGTTACCTGCAAGTGCATGGGGGTCAAATGGAGCTGGTGCCTTGTAGCGGGGGGGGCGAATTGCTAAGGGGTCCCCTGTGGTGGTGGGGAATACTGGGTCATGGCTGTGTGGATGTGAGGGATGCTGTCTGAGATTAAAGCATACGTTGGGCTACTGTATGCAGGGTCTTTTCACAGGATTCCCAGTGAAACTCTGGATCCTTAGTGACACAAGGCATAGGCGCTGCTGGCAGTGGGGAGGTGGGAGATGGTTCCTATCCGGTTGGATAGGCTGCGTAATATGTGTGGTCCTAGCACATTGAGGTGGACTTATGTATGAAGATGGTTACGCTATGTTTCTCCAGGGGAGGGAGGAACTTTTTTATGATTGTTGTTTAATTTATTATGGTTATTTTCTTAGGTACATGGTCTGCTTGCCGAAAACAGCAGTACAGGGAAGGCTGCAATGCTTGATGTAGATATATGAGTTGGGGCCTTAAGATACTAACCAAGAATGTCCAGGGAATAGGCTCATATATGAAACAGTACAGAGTGTTATTCATTTTGAAGCAACATGGGTGGGCATATTTACAAGTGGATTGGGCCATAGGAACATCACTTTTACCAATGTTCCTGTGGCGAAATGCCCTGCTCCATATTCACAAAGTGCCATTAAGACACTGTTTGTGGCTTAACGCCGCGTTGTAAATATGTTACCCCTTCACACAGTTTTCTGCATGAAAGGGGAGGGCAATGGAAGTTACTGTGGGTGTTCCACAGCAACACCCATTGCATTTTGACGCTGCCCCAGATTTACACGGATTTATAAATCTGAGGACGTGCCAAAAACTAACACCATGCAATATCAGGGACCGTATTATGCATTGTCATTGTTTGCACCCGGTGCACCTTTTAAAAGGTGCGCCAGATGCAAACAATGACAATGCGCCAGTAGCAGCCCGTGGAGGGAGTTGCGTGGGGTGGTGAGGAGGGGCGGGGGAGGGGCAGGGTGGGGGGTAGTAAACCGGAATATGGATGAACGGAGATAAGTAAACAATCAAATTAATAAAACGAATTTCGTTGTGCACGCTGCATCGCATTTTGCGAAGCAGCGAGCGCAACGAAATTCATTTTAATAATTTGATTGTTTACTTACCTCCATTCATTCATATTCCGGTGTTACTAACCCCCACCCTGCCCCGCCTCACCACCCCACGGAACTCCCTCCACGGGCCGCTACTGCAATGCACTCTATTAGGATGTATGCGCTGCCTCCAGGGCAGCCACAAACAGGTGCTGCCCCCAGGGCAGCGGTGCGCAGCGCTACAAATTTTGCTGCAGCTCTACCATATCTCTGTAAATATGCCCCAGGATGTCCATAGCCTGTCTTCAGGAAACACTCATTAGTGATGAGGGGACAGAGAGGGTGCGAAAAATGTGGAAAGGGCAGGTTCTCAACGCGTCCTATTCGACCTACGCCAGAGGGGTGCTGATCTGGATGGCCCGCTGGGACCCCCTTTGTCCTCACATATGTAGAGGTGAATACAGAGGAGAGGTATGTGGTTCTACAGGGCCAGCTGGATGGAAGGCCCATATCCTTGGTTAACCTGTATGCTCCTATAGATGATCCCCAATTCTTTTTCAAGATACAGGCGGCAATGGGGATGGACCTGGATGGGCCGATATTGTGGTTAAGGGACTACAACTGTGTCTTGCACGGAAAGGCGGACAGATTGCCCCTAGACTTGACATGAAGCCACTGATGATGAAAGCGTTGTGCTAGGTGATGAACAATCTGGGGTTTTGGGATGCCTGGAGGGTTCACTGCCGACACAATAGAGGGTTCACCTGTTACCCACCCACGCATAACACCTACAGCAGACTGGATAAGATTTTACTGGCTGATGTTTCACCTGGGGTATTGTTCGGACTGTTCCACCTGGCTCGATTTCTGTCCGACCACTCACCTGTGAGAGGGGGAGGACAGGCACGAATGTGGAGGGAGGGTCCAGCGTTCTGCCTCCGGGTATAGGCATGGTTACTTTGCTGAGCGCACGTGTGCTCTCGGCATGCAGAGGCTGTTGAAGCTCAAAGCGTCGGTAGAGCAGTGACTGGTGAGAGGCGATTCAGGGGGAATGGCATGACTTGCGTTTCTATTTTTAATGTATAAGTGAAGCGCAGGGCCCTTGAAGTAGAAGGGCGACATGTGTCTCGTTCTGCAGAGGTTATGTTACGGCTTCGTAGCTAATGCACATATTTACTTATTAGAGATCCGAAGAAGGCATTAGGATACTAACTGGCAAACACAAGACAAGCGTTGGCATAGCCAATAGGTCTCGCCTTTGGGACCTTATAAGTGTTTAGCCATGCAACAGTTGCATAACTAAATACTTATAAGGCCCCAAAAGCGAGACCTATTGGCTATGCCAAGCGGCAGTGCAAGTGATCGCGATCAAACATCAAACATGAAAGTACTCGCGTCAAGCGCGGCGTGCGTGTCCGCGCACATGCTCTGTAGGTCTAGGCTGGCCTGGTAGCACTTTTTGGAGCCCTCTCAAAAAGTCTCGCCTGGCCCAGCGCATGCGCTGGGTCAGGCGAGACCTAAAAAATGACTAAACACTGGCAGGACCAATAGTTCATGGAGGCTAAATAATGCATGTATGTATTCACAGGCTTACAACTGGTGGCTGTATTCTACCTGTCGGGAAAAAGTTGTTAAAAACCGTATTTATTCTCCTTCTGAATGAGTTGCTGGTAAGAGTCCACCGGGCAACCACTTGGTAATTATGGCACTAACTATACACACTTTTAAAACAGTGTGGCAATTTCGACACAGAACATGAATTCATATGTGTGTTTCATGTCGCTGGCACAATCTTTCTTTTATGTTGTTTGTCAACCACCACAGATCATTTTAGTGAGGTGGAGATGCGTCCCCGAGACCTGATGAAATTGCCAAAAACTTGCATGGCAATGAAACATGTCAGCCATTCCAATTAAGATGGTCTAAACAGTGCGTTCTTTTTAATCGGAGTGTGGGCACTGTGGAAATTAAAGTATGTATAATAAAAAGGGAGCCACAACTCATTTTAGTTCAGACAAGTGTTTTCTTTTGCACTTTACAGGGTCCAAATGGCTGATAGATGATACTATCATTGACACTTTATTCTTCTTCATCTTTTTTCTCACACGATTTCAAGATTTGTGCAAAATTTTTCACTTTCCCCTTTTCTTTTTTTGTCATCAAAATTACCAATGATGACAACGTGAGCAAACTGGTGAGTACCAACCAGTAGCTCTGTTGGTGATGCATAAGTGAGGTACTTTCTGACTTCTCACACCTTTTTTTCTTTTCTGTAATTGATTTGAGCATGTGTGTGGTGAGTTGACAAACCTCAAATGTTTTGAATAAAGAACACTTGGAGTTGGGCACAACTGATAAACAAGCGTAGCCTGACATAGGAGTATATATATATCTAAAGAAAACCCGTCCCCTTTCTTTTGTTAGTGTGACATTGAAAGGCTGTAGTGGGCTATGTAACCAGGTAATTGGTGTATGGACGAATGTAGAGACACCCGGCAAATATACTGATAGATATAGTGAGCAGGGAGATACTATTGAATGCCCTTACATATTACTTGGAGGTTAACTGGGGCACCACGGGATCGAACCAAACTGAATGGAGACCATGCAGACGGTTGTGAGAGGTCATTGCATGGGTCTAACCTTTGGGGTGCATAGGCAGGTCCAGTGAGAGCTGTGCCAGGAGGAAAGGGAGTTGGAATTATTGCAGGAGCATGGCACCCCGATGCAGGATGCTCAGATGGAGGGGTTGCGGATACGACGGAGCATCGCCGGGAAATGGCATAGGTCGAACACATGCACACGTATCCCATATAGGCAGCACTTGCACTGGGAGGGGGACAAATTGGGCAGGCTCTTAGCTGGCTGCTGCATGGGGAAACAAGTGTTCCTCCAGTACTCCATCTGAAGGATGAAACGAGGAGAGCTGGCGACAATGCGGGAGGTGGTAGTGGCAGTGTTTCAGTGATCCTGGAGAAATGTATTGCGGGGGCTACCGCATTGAGCTGGATTGGGTACAAACCTATTTGGAGCCCCTAGAGGTCCCCAGGGTGGGATAAATCATGGCAGAGGAGCTGAAGGCAGGCATCACACTGGAAGAGCTGCGGGTGGCTCTACAGATGCTGTGAAGGGTAAAGGCACCCGGGGGGGTGGCTTTCCCCATCGAATTCTATCAAAAGTTTCCAGCTACACTCATGCAGAAATTGCTCGATGTCCTCTTAGAGGCTGGGGGAGCTAGACCAGCTTCCGCCCTGCATGAGTTAAGGGCTCATCTGTATGATACCCAAGACAGGGGTAGATGGCTTGGATCCGGCAGTGTATTGTCCCTTGACAATGATCAATTCTGATGTTAAGATCTTATGCAAACTGTTGGCCAACCAATTACACCCTGTGATGCATGGTTTGGTTCACCCTGTCCAGTGCGGCTTCCTTCCAGGACTCAGCACAACCTTGAATTTGAGGAGGTCGATGCATGTTCTACATGAGGTGGAAGACGCCCATGAGGAAATGGAATTGGCCTCCATTGATATCGAAAAGGCATTTGATACTGTGTATTGGGTGTACATCTTCGGAGTCATGAAGGCTATGGCTTCCGAGCCTGGATACAGCTGCTTTACACTGATCCAGAGGCACCGGTCTGGGTGGGGCAGCACTGCTCGGCGGGGCATTGAGTGGAGAACTAGACAGGGATGCCCACTGTCACCTCTACTGTTTACCTTGGTGATGCAGACATTGGCCATTCAGGTCCAGAAGGTCATGCATGATTAGTGAATTGAGCTAAAGTAAAGTCAGCATGTTATCTTCATTAACGTTGACAATGCCCTGCTTTATCTGCCAGCCCGAGGGAGTCCTTACCAATATTGCTGCGGCTTTTGGACGACTTTCGGTGGGGTATCTGGTCTAAGAAATAATTGGCCGCTGTTCCTGCTGGTGGCCCTGGTGGGAGTACCTTTGGAGCATGTCTCAGACCTGGAGTTGAGTGGCAATTGGACCAGTTCCGATATCTTGGAATGATGATGGCACACACAGAAGAAGAGCAATTGTAGCATACTCTTAAGAGGATATTGCCTTCTCTGCAGGGATTGGTGCAGTTCTGGAACACTCTGCCGCTGTCACGCATGGGTAGAATTGCTGTAGCTTAAATGGTGCTATTGTCACAATGTTTTTACACCATTCAGAACCCGCTCTGCCCTCTGCAGGCTGAAATTTCCGGAGTTTGATCACCCTTCTCACTTCATTCCTATGTGCAGGGAAGAGGAGTAGAGTGGCTAGAACAATGTTAATGAGGGGGCATCTCGAGGGGGCTGGGAACCCCGAATATGAAATTCTACCTCTTTGTTTCACTTATGCAGCACGCAGCCCACTGGCTGGTTGAGGTGGATAATTGGGAGAAGGACCTTTTGGCAGGTATGGTGGAGAACTGCGGGTTCCAGGAGATGCTGATGGCGGGCTCAGGTGTACCAAGTGGGGCTCCCTACACTGTGCGCCAGACCGTGAGCGATTTGGCAGAGGGTGGTTAAGGTAGTGTTTAAGAGGGCTCCATTCCACAGGGAGCTCCCGCTCTGGGTGCTTGCTCCGTTTCATCAGGTGGAGAGGGCTATGTCGTTTTAGGCATGGCATGACGGAGGCTGCGAGTTGGGGGGGATTTGTATCCCAATTAAACTTGTATTCCCTTCGAGGATGCACGGCAGCAATTTGGCCTGCGCACAGGGCAGTTTTTACAGTATACAGGCGTGATTGAGATAGTTAATCAGATTTGAGTTTCCTTCCTGGTTGCATCACCAGAGTTGGCAGTGTTGGGAGCGCTGTTGATGATGGGTTCAGGGCGCCCCCTCGTCTCCCAGATTTATAAAGTGCTTCAAGCGGGCAGCTGCGGGTAAGGCAGGCTTGGGAGGTGGACCTGGGTACCCCATTGTCAGATGAGGAGTGGGCTAGGATAAGAGGATTGCTGAAACCAGTGTTTAGTAATGCTCACTTTCGATTAATACACCTCAGTTTCCTATATCGCACTCACATGACCCCAGCAAACATAAATAGGTAGGATCTGGGTGGTCACCTGCCTACCCTCGTAGCAAATTCGTGGTGGCAGACTTTATGCGCCTGGCATGGGGCTGCACGGTGTTGGGGGCCACTGATAGGTCATGGTGGATAGATTGCGCAGGACCACGACTTTGAGGTGTGAATTGACGCTGCAGCACTGTTTGTTGTGAAATATTGTCAGACCAAAGAAATGCAAGATGTTTTACTGCTTCTTACAGTTGACATGGTACTGGCCCGGAGGCGGGGTTCCTGTGGTGGCCCAGTGGGTCTGGAATGTCGTGAAGTGGTGTCTGGCTGAGGAGGTGCATCTCAGACAGGTGACAAATTGAGGGCAGACCAGAAGACTTGAGGGACGATTTGTGAACACTTTTTGGGAGACACAGGGGGGGTTTGGTATTGATGGTACTGAGAGTGATATGTCTTTGTCCAATGGGCATGGAGTAGGATTAGTAACACGGACAACTGATCCAAGGTATTCTGTTACATGTTGACTATGGCACTACTGTTATGTACTGCATTGTATGAGTAATATCTTGAAGACAGTCTTGCAACTGTATTGTGATCAATATTCAAATTACTTCTTGTGGACTATGTCCAATGTTGTTTGTTCTTTGTTGGAAACAACAATGAATAAAGGTTTTTGAGAAAAAGAGTGTTTTTTACAAGGACACGTTTATACAAAATGGGGAGGAGCCAGCTTGCACCAGATGCGGGGGAGATGAGGGTGCTAGTTATGCACATGATATGAGGATGACCAGTGATAAAGATACTGGCTAAGAATACATGCATTCCTGGCCGAAGTGGTTGGCATAAATATCGAAGTTACTCGCCAAATGGTAATATTGGGTTTAATGTCAGGTTGGGATGGGAACTGGTCGGGGAAGAAATTGGTCACCCTTGGATTGACGATTGCAAAATGGGATATTGCCTGAAACTGGAGATTGGTGACTACCCCAAATATGGCAGAGTGGACTAGAGCTATGACTTCTGTGCAGCGGCAGAGGAAAGAGTGTATCTGGGACAGGGATGCCAGAAAAAATATTTAAAAATCTCGACTTCATGGTGGAATATGTTGGGATAGATGATCAGTGGGACCGCAGGTGTGGGTGGAGCGGAGGGGCTAGGGTGGGTCAAGGAAGGCAGACATCCCAGGTGCATAAAGTGCAGTGTGGGGCTGAGAAGATGTCCCTGATGTTGTGCTATAATGTTTGGTTTTTTGCATGGTGTTGTACATGCAATTCTGTTTTCGAAAACAATCTGATAAAAAGGGTTTTAAAAAAATGAAAGCTAGTTTCTCTGGGTATATGGCCTCAAATTCCCTGCCTAACACTTTTTTGACACTCTGACACAGCAATTCCTTTCTAATGTTTGCATGATGGAAGCCACTACATATGCCAAAAAGTAAAGGCATTTATTCTATGATCACATACTTTCCAAGCTAAACTTAGTTTTGGTGAACTCATGCTTCTAAAACATATTTTTAATTTAAGCAGTACTTGATTTCTGCTACCCTGATTCAAAGAGTTGTGTTTCGGACTCACTTGAATAGATTTATCCAAATGTAAATGGTTGTGCCTGAGAAGTTCTGCCTTACATGTCATTGCAACCCTATCCCAGACCAACAGAATGCTAATCAGACAAAGCAGTAAGTCTCCCATTCTCCAAGGAAACCTTCCCCCGTGTCCTACTCAGATGTGACCTTATTTTGGTGGTAACATGGGAAAGAGGCCAGAAGAGAGCAAGCTCCTGCCAAAGACACCTTGGAAATTAAGGGAAGAAGGACGTTGGACTATGGATAAGTCAAACCAGATCCATTTGGATTTCACGGTCACAAAGTAGTAAAAGATGGTTTAGCAAAAGCTTAGGATTGATGCTAGCCCAAAAGTTCTTAAACAGGGTTTATTTATTTCCCTATAAAAGAAATGCCAAGCTAGACACAAACCTAGCAAAGCATTTGCACCAATAAGTGAATTTCGTGATCATTGACCACATGGATGCTTTCCCTTGTTTTATGGGACTTGATGGACTGAGCTAAAGAATCAGAACTCATGCTTTCCTGGACAATTCCAAGGGACAATAGAGTACTCTCTCTGCTCCTAGTGCCCTGCCTGCCACCGAGGCTCCAAATTCCAAGAAACTGAAAGAGAGAAACCTAAGCTTGAAGATTCCTGTATGATGCACTCAAAGAGAAAGGAGGGTTCAGGGCCCTGCAATGGAAAACTCCAAGGAGCTGGGAGCCTGTGTGATCTAAGACATGAGTATGACAAGACTGTCAACAGGGTGAGTAGGAGAAATTTAATACTTGGTTTCAGGTGTCAAAATTTGAATAATCTCAACCATGGATTTCCATCTAGTTATTTTATGTACCCATCCAGTGGCAAACCTATTCCACCTAATCACTTAGAAACTTTACTGAAGGCCCATTCGAAGGATGAAGAAAGGCACCAGTAACATGATGGTAAAGGTGCAATTCTCCAACCGTTACTAGCACTGCGTTCTGATGTATCATTTTTCCAAATACTCAAAGCTCAAAAAAACTTGAGAAGCTGTTCAAAAGAAGTGCCAAGAGAGGCTAGCCAAAGAAAAGTACCAAGCGAGGCTAGGCACCACAAATGCCTGATAACATGTGATCCAGCGATCCGGGACTGACAAATTTTCATTACCTGGGCCCCCAACAAGCCCCTTCCCGCTGGGTGCAGTGAATACCAAACTTACCAATTTCTGATTAGTATATCATTCTTGCATATACATGTGGCGATGCGATCTTTATTTATGTTATCAGGGTTTGGCAAACCAATACTTGAATCTAAAATAATACTATTGCATGTTCATCATAAACCATTTCAAAACCCTTTAATAAAGACAAACTCGTTTGTAAAATTATAATGCTTTATCTAAATAATGTGATTGCTCATCAATACAATACAGTACGAGTCATAAACCACCATACAAGAGACATATAAATGAGAAATCACAAAGCAACATCTCAACAATCAATGCAATGAGTGAGTGGATAGGCCTACAGATAAAAGATTGGAGACAAAAGACATTTGCAAATTGATTATGCAAATTCAGATATCATACTAACCCACAAGGAAATTAGGAAAACTACTCTCTGGCCATGAGAGCTGCAAGGCCCTTCAAGAAGATCTGAAGAGCAAAGTTGAAAGTCAGGATTCAGCAAATAGGAACAGCCAGCCCAGTAAGAATAGGAGACAGCAAAGTGGCCCTCTCCTCTCGCAAAGTAAGAAATCACGCAATCAACCTACCCCTCCCAACGGTACCTAATATTATACTTTAAAACCCAAATGACCAACCCACATTATATCATAATACACAATTTCTCTTCATTCTATTGGTTAAGGAAGGGGGTGTACTGTCACACCGCCCTCGTCATGACACTTCTGTAAGACTGTTCATTGTCCTCTTTATTCATCTTATCAACTTTTAGTCGAGGAAATACAAATTCGAGCTGCGGTCATAATACACATTTCCTCCATCTCAGTCATGTAACAACTTTTGTGCCTCGATTGTTCAATTGCGCCACTTTCTAAGGAAGTGTTCCTCTTCTGAAGATTATTTTGTTTCTCCAAGCAAACTTTGCCAGGCACACAGGACTCGTGAAGGACGAACAGTTTTCCATCTTCCCTTTCTCGCTTAGATTAAACCCACATTTACTTTCTAAAATGACTCTCAGGCCTTTTCTGCAGAGCAGAAAACCATACTTCTACGGAAAACAAACACAATCATTATTAATCACTTATAATGCCATACCGTAACACACCCACCCTGTGTGTTGCATTTACTCATGCACATCCCAGTTTAATGTTATATTCCCAATGCATTAGTATAGAATAAACAAGCAGCATTAGTCCTTTTATTTTCCATTAATCATAAGCATTTGCGGCCTTCTCCAGCTTTTTAGTTTGCACTTGCGCAGTTTCAATTTCCCTCTTACAAACCCTTTTCGCATTTAATTTGCACACCACACGATTAGTGATTTCACACTAGGGGGTTCAATCTGAGCAGGTTTCCTTTTGCGAAAACCCTGCTCCATCACATGCATCCAGCATTAGTTATTGAAAGGTGCTTTTGACAACCCCGCAACCTCTGATCTTTTTGTCTTCTTCGAAATTCAAACTGCTTCATCGTGGAGACCTAACAAATATACCAAAACCCTGGGAGCCATCTTCAAATGAATCTTTAAAACCAACTACATTGGTGATGCCTTACCTCCACAAAAGAACTAACTGCTATGGCAGTTTTTTCCTAAGGGCCAAAGCATGTGCACTCACGACACAGACTGCTTTTTGACTATGTCAAATTTATATTACTTCTAACTGTTCTCCATATAACAATGTTAGTTTCAATAGACTTCTGCAGTAAAAACCACTTTCACTGGGCAGCTGGCTTATACATTTATCTTTGGATTAACTGGTCTTGGACCTTACATTCTTAATATTTTAAATTGTGTTGCTTGTTTGGCTTTTTGGTTCTTGCACCTCCTTTAGAGTAGACCTTGAGTTCCACCTATGTTACCCATGGATGAGTCAATGATACATTAAAGAGTTTCAAACAGACTCTTGTGAGGTCTTCATGACAAGGTTGTGTCAGCTTAGCCTATGTATGTTTAAAAAAACATTGGCTACTTCACCCGTAGAGTCGGCCCGTATAATTTCTTAGATGTTTTCAAATCATTTGCTGCCAAAAGACAACTACAGCATTAGGAGACATCATCAGGCCCCCCATCCTTGAAGGTACACAGAGTTTGTAGTCATAGCAACAGGTTCCAGTAACATCACTGAATGCCATACAGTGCAAGCAGGGGCAGGCTCAGAGCTGGGGACATGCTGTTCCCTCATTTGGTCAAACACACTCGGCACCTTCTGAGACAGGCCACATTGCCATTCCAGTGATCCCATTCCCTTTCAAACTTCTTGGGACAGCACCATGCTTGATAAATGCATGTGTCTGCTAGCATGCACATATCCACATGGACCTTCCATTTGCCTACCATAGGAAGGTCAGCCTCAACCCACCTTTTAACCACATTTCGCTAGCCAGCAGTACAGCTAGGTTGCAGAGCAGTTTCATACACATGGGTGGGGTCAGATCACTCCATATATGCAGCAGCATACTTGTGCACTATTTGCTATGTCGGTAATCCTGACCAATATGTTACCCACACTATTCTAATAGTGGAGTAGACTACGGCATGATTCAAGGGTGCAATAGAGGCCTTCTAGCATACCAAAACCTCTACAATACAAATCATTGGGTATTTTACCACAATTAAAGATAATTGTACTGGAGTAGTGCACAGTATGCAATATGTTGAGCATCATTAATCTAAACCCAATTCTTATGGCTATTTTGCAAGGGTGCGGCAAGGCTTCATCCCTGTCTGAGTTATCCAGGTCCCCTAGGTCTGGCATACATCTTGATCATAGGATCGATAAAGCAAGCACCGTATTGCTTACCAAAGACCAGTATCTCAGTTAAATTACTGTCTTATGTAACGGTTCGGAGAGCAAGCTGGGCACTTCTATGACATAATATTGAGGTTAAAAATATTGAGCTACAGTAATATCATGGGAAAATTATTGAGGAGAAAAGTATCAAATTTACATACTTAGTATGTAAAGTACAATAATATCGACTACAAGATTATTATGGGCAAAAATATAAAAAATACCTCGGTGAGTATGTATATTTAAAACAATTCAAAAAGTATATGTAATGCAAAAAAGGAAACGTAAATTTAGCAACTTAAAAAATATAACCAATAAAATGCAACCAAAGAATAAACATATATTAAAATTAATAGATACATAAATAATGTAATTAACTAAAATGTAAGAATTGAAAATATATCAATACTAATATGACGTATGTAAATATATTAATATATTTAATAAAAAATAAATTTAAATGATGACATAAATATTAAATCATAAAGTTAAATATACAAAATAGATTACTAAAAGTCACTTTTCACTATTATCAAAATATAATTAATGAACACATACAATACAAATTAAAAAGATTATATGGATATTTTAAAATTGAATATCAAAAACATCTAAAAATATTAAAACAAATAATAAAAGTAAAACATTCAAATAACATATGTAAAAAGTAATCAAACACAAATATATGTGAAATACTAACAATTTTTTTTTAATAAAAATAAAATTTACAAATAAATTAATAAATAAATACAAGTCTAACACCAATTTAATATATGATTTAAAAAAACAAATACACTATTATAACTCTGTGCAAGCAAAATGTATAAAAGTTCATAAATAAAGGAAAATAAAATGTACTATTCTTCACACTCCAACCTAAGCAAGTAGGGGATATATTTCACTATGGAGGGGTCAGATGTACTACTCCCACTCCAATGTAAGCAAAAGTATGGAAAGTGTTTGACTTTGGTGGGATCGGATTTACTATACCCAGTCCAACCTGAGCAACAGTAGAGAAGGTGTTGGCCTTTGAAGGGGTCAGATGTACTATTCCCACCCTAGCATAAGCAACAGGGAAAGTGTTGGATAATAGAGGAGTCAGATTTACTACTCCCACTACAAAGTAAGCAACAGCAGTGAAAGTTTGGGACTTTGAAGGGGTCAGATTTGCTTTTCTAAACTCTAATGTAAACAAAAGTAGGGAACATGTTGGACTTTAAAGAAGTCAAATTTACTATTCCCACACCAAATTAAGCAACAGTAAGGAAAGTATTGGACTTGGAGGAATCAGATTTACTATTCCCACTCCAAATTGAGCAACATTGGTTAGTGTTGAGCATTAGAGGGGTTAGATGTATTGTTCCCACTCCATCCTAAACAATTGTAAGGAAAGTGTTGGACTTTGGAGCAGTCAAATTTACTATTCCCACTCCAACATAATCAACAGCAGAGAATGTGTTGGACTTTGGAGAGGTAAGATTTTTTATTCTCACTCCAACATAAGTAACAATAGGGAAAGGTTTGGACTTTGGAGGAGTCAGATTTATAATTCCCACTCCAATAGGAGTAGAAGCGAAGAACATATTGTACGTTGGAGGAGTCAGATATATTATTCCCACTCCAAACTGAGCAACATTGGTGGAATAAAGCTCCTACAAAGTTCTGCATATCTGTATTTTCAGAGTCATGTAAGGCCTCATACAGAATATAAAAGTACCTGGTGAACGTCTATGCATTCAGCACATTCCCCTCAAGCAGAGCCCTCCTTCCATCTTGTATGGAACTCACCTGTTTAGACGTGTCCCATTCGCAAGGACATTCAATCAGTTTACAAACCTTGTTTCCAATTCCCTATTTCATTTAGTCCCTTCTGGATGGCAAGATATTGGGTTAGTGCAGCATTTGTCAGGGACTGTCCGGGACTATGTCAGGAACACAGTCAGGGACTTGGGCAAGGACTGGGAACGGGGTAGAAAACGTACACAGAGAGGAGTACAGCGCTGCCCAGGATCACACAGGGAGTCAGAGGAGGAAAAGGGATCCAAAGCGGAAGCCTGTACAAGTGAACAAGGTGGCTAAGACCCAGAAAGGACAGGCACTTAGGAAGCAATTTAGCATTCAGAAAACTACACCCAGGACTAATGTGCAAGACATACAGTGGTGGCTCCTCCATTGGGGCGTTTGGGCGCCGCCCACTGCTTTCTCGTAGTGCGAGAAGGCAGAAACATAATTGGTAATAACTACCATTTATGTTTCTGCTTCTTGCACTACGAGAAAGCAGAAGTGCCTGGTTGGGGGTGGGCGGTCCTGCTCGAAGGCAGGGGGGAGTGGCCTGCCCACTGTTGTGCATACTGACTGTTTGGTCGGCCCTGGGGCTGGCCAAACAGTCAGTATGCGCAACAGTGGGCAAGCCACTCCCCCCTGCCCTCGAGCAGGACCGCCCACTCTCCCATTTTCTCTATGTAAGCTGCTGCATGCAGCAGCCTACATAGAGAAAATGGCCCGGGTGGGGCGCTCTCAGAGACGCCTCACCAGTTGTGATTGGAGGAGGGAAGGGAGGGAGGCTGCCTTACCTGATGATGCGAGGAGAGCTGCAGCCGGCGGGGCCAGAATTCGAAAACCCAGGAGTCAGGACCGGACATCGGGAACCATCCAGAAGATGGCGCGGGACGGTAAGTTTTATTTTATATTTTTTTCCCCATTAAACCCCTTCCGCCTCCCCCCCCGCGCAGCGCGATGACCCAATTTCAAATTACACCCCCCCGCCCGTAATGCTGGCCGCCACTGCAATATATGCCGCTTTTATGATTATTGATGAAGAAAAGTTTGTAATGATTTTAATTGATCGTACAGTGAATATCTATTTCTATCCGTCAGCATTGTTGTTCGCAACTTTACTTTTGGCCCGTATTGATGTATAAGGTGGGTTTTGCGTCTGCGTAGTCTGAACTGAGGAGGCTTTGAAAAGGGCAGGAAGGTTAGCGACCATTTGCTAAACCCGGCCGAAAGGAAAGATTGGCATGGGTCGTGGGTGACTTGTAGGTCACAGAAGGTGTCTCATCCTGGCATTCGGGAAAGGCCCGGAAAAACATTTCCCGTTTGCCAATTTGTGAAGCCTCCGTTTTCTTCAGAATGTTTGTTTTTCCCGCACCTGAAAAAGACGTACACACACTGGCACCGGCACCTGTTTACTTAGCATAAGCGTGAGGGCGGAAGGCGGTTCCACATCGATTGAGAGATTGCTCCATGCAGTGGGAAAGAGAGTGCAAGGTGATTTAGTTTGATAGTAGAGACAGTAACATGCTGTTGCAGTGGTTCAAGTGCAAGGCTGCTCCCGCAATGGAGTGAGAGTGAAAGACTGTCCCACCGAGTGAGAGTGTAAGGCTGAACTTTGAAGTGATGATGAAAACTGCCTATTAATGTCCCTGATGACCGAAGATTGTTTTATAGTTTTTAAGTGAGTGTAAATGACTATGCTGTAGTGCTGGAAGGAAAGCACACCACGGGGTAGTAGTGAGAGAAAAGACTGTTCCATAGTACTGGAGAGAAATATTGTTCAGCGGGGTTGGAATGGAAGTAAAATGTTGTTCTATGGGGTGGGAGTTAAAAGTTGCTTCATGGTGTGAGACGATGATCCATGGGTTGGGAGTGAGAGAAAGAAGTGTGTCATACAGTGGGAGTGAGTGTGAAATGATTTTGCACAGCGACAAAGAGGAAGTGAAGGGCTACGCTATGGTTTCAAGATATCAGTAAAAGTCAATTCCCTACAGATGGTTGTGAATTGTACATTATGTTGTTTGTTCTGGCAATCGCAACACTGCTCTAACAAGTCGTTAAAAGCGAGGGCAGCATTGTGTACCTGAATGACCTCAGAGGAGTGAAGGCAAGGCAGGACAGGGAACTTAAAATAAGCCCTGCACAAATGATCAGGTTATCCCCAAATTCAACAGTGCCAGTGAATGGAGCGAGCAAGTCTGATCGGCTCCAGTGGGATTGAGGAGAGAACTCCAGCTCTAAAAGCAGTTCTTTCCAAAGTGTGTAATTTCCCTCTTTTTTCAAATCGGTTTCATGGGTAGAGAACTCCCCTGAAGCCTCCTATACTAGGCTCGCTCACAACGCTCACTCAGTCAAACTCACCCCTAACTTTTATGCGCCCACCACATTGAAAAATCACCAACCGCCACTGAAGACATATATATCTGAAACAACATTAACAATAAAGGGGAGTGTGGGGTAAAGCACTCAGGAACTCCACACGGTAAGACTGAAGCTCAGTATGTTTCCCACCCACAATTGCTGTTACAGATACTGACTGCAAATACCCACATATAGGATATGCATGCAAAGGCAGGGTCTGTGGAGCTTATCCCTATGGTGATGTTATAAATGCAACTCAAAGACAATACTCACAGTGAACAAGAAACACCACCTAGGTAGTCAGCTGTGCCCACAGATCCTGGCGATCAAACAGGAACACGCAAGGCAGTAACAGCAAGGGGGTAGAACTAAACACAAGCACAATAGACAAGGAGCTAGAAAGGAGGAGTGCTTAACAGGAAAGGAAGGAAATCACAGTGCACAGTTGGCAGAAAGCAGGTAAGAAACATACAAGGCAACAGAAGCAAGGCAGCAGAATAGAAAGACAGCAAACTAGGAACTGGAACCAAGGCAATGGGAAGAAAGGCGGGGACTGGAGAAGGATATACAGAAGGTGAAGCTACAAGGGTATACTAGAATAGTGCAGGATAAGGAATCAAGAAAACAAAGTAGCATAGAAGACAGTGCTGGGGCAGGAACAAGAATTGAGCTAAGGCTCAGGAGTCAAGGTAGCACTGCAGGCAGTGCTGGTTCAGGAACAGGGAATTACTAAAGCATCAGGAGTCAAGGTAGCACTGCAGGCAGTGCTAGTTCAGGAACAGGGAAATTACTAAAGCTTCAGGAGTCAAGGTAGCACTGCAGGCAGAGCTAGTTCAGGGAACAGGTGAATTACTATAGCTCGGGATTCAAGGTAGCACTGCAGGCAGTACTGGTTCAAGGAAACAGGACATAACTACAGCTCAGGAAACAAGGAGTCAAGAGAGCACTGCAAGCAGTGCAAATCAGGAACAAGAAAATAGCTGAAGCCCAGGAACAGGAACAAAGAATAACTATAGCTCAGGAACTCAGGAAACAAGGTAGCACTGCAGGCAGTGCTAATTCAGGTACAAGGAATAGCTATAGCTCAGGAACTCAGGAATCACTGGAAACAAGGATATCAAAAGTTCAGGAATCTCTGGAAACAAGGATCTGTCTCACCAGAAAACAGCTACAATGACCACCCCTGGGCTGAAGGGAGCTGGGGCTTAAAAGTGCTCACAGTACTCATGCGCATTAGGTGTTAGCAGGCTAGCCGCAGCCAGCCACAGCAGAGCTGAATTCCTCCACCCATCCTTGGCCTGCAGGGGTGGAGACAAAGCAGTGAGCAGGGGATTATAGGTAATGGAGTTTCCAGCATGAGCAGGCTGGCTTCCACAAAACCCGCCATGGATTGGGAATGGATGTCAATTCCTAAATGATGTCCAAATGCCTGGAAGTCAGGATATGCATACAGGGGAGTGTCTGAAGGCATATTAGAACCCTGGAAAGCCCCACAATTCGGCCCCCTGGTGGTGGGTACGAGAGCACAGGGAGTGAATCGTGACAGCATTCTGAGACAATGCATGAACTCTATGGTTTTCAATTGCAGACTGTGAAGCACTGCAGGGACTTTATCCAAGAGTGTGCCTTTTCTAAAACCAGGATTTCCCTTTCAATCACTTCAATCACTGTGGCCTTGCTCTACTTTTCCTTTCTCATATTAGTGACCATGGATATCCCCGCAGCCTCCAATGACTCACTTGTATTCTTCCCATAACACTGCCTCTGACTGGACTGATCCTATGTTTTCCTGAAAGAATCTGTCCATAGCTTCCCAGAGCCTATTGGTCACTGTTTTATCCTTCAATTCCCATGCATCCAAGTTCCACCCTATACTGTACTTCGGTGCCTCTAATAAAATTTCACACAGATGAAGGAGTATTCAAAGGCACCTCATGCCAAAATCCCAGATCATTGAATCAATATGTGCTGGGCCATGAAACACGCCGATAATCAATTCCAGAAAAGGATTTATGAGTCCCAGAGTAGTAAGTGTATCTTTTGTCAGTGATATTTGCCTAACTCCCAAAAAATGACAAAGCCAAACTGTTGATACAAATTGACTCAGTCTCATGTCCCTGTTGAGTGCTTCCCAGTTCTGGCCACATTATTATCAGTTATTAACTTCAAGTCCCCCACTGCAATAATTGTGGCTCCACCCTCTCCAGGAATTGCAGCAACATGGTGCCAATATGCTCAAGGGTAAGTCTGTGCAGCATCAGAAGCAAATACACCAACATCAATGTTATATATTGCCTACTTCAAACCTATGCTACCAGTGCAAAGCAGCCTTGATCATCAGTCCTTGTCCATCCCAGGATGGATGAAGCTGATTTATTCACCAGGACAGCCACTTCCCTTGATCCAGCAGTGTACCCCACTTGTGACAGAAACTTATTGTTTTCTTTCTTCAATAATATATAATTGCAATCCCTCAGGTGGGTCTTCTGTAGGAGGGCCACATCCATTTTATGCCTCAATATCATGCCAAAGAGGAGCACAAACTTTATATCATCTGCTCCACACTCCATCAAACTAACACAAGAGTATTTGAACTGTTCTCACCTCAAATTACCCTAGGTAAGTCTAAATCTGTCTCTGTCCCTAAACCACCAGTAGTAAGATTCCCCCTCCAGCCCCAGCAACTTGCAGCCTGGCCTGAATCTGTGGCAACCAAATCACCAACATAAGAACTTCCCAATAACCCTCTCCCTTACACCATGCTCCGCCATGTTATGGGCTTAAAACTGCCCTCTTCCCCAATTTCAAGGTGTGCCTGTCACTTAAACTGGTCCACAGCACTATGGGGAACACCTCTACTATCAACGTTGCCACATGGGGTGAGCAGATGAAAGGGCTCCTCACCTCTGAAAACCTAGTATCTCCAGAATATACACCATGGCTTCATGCCATATTTCAATGTAGTTTTGCACATTTACCAAGATGCAGCCTAACCCTCCTTAAATGGACCACCCTAAGGAAGAAAAGGAAGAAAATAATGCAAGTATGCAACATTAATTGTACAGTCCATCAGTGAGGGTGAGTGGAGGGCAAAAATATGAGCTGCAGCCTCAGTCTCGAACCACATCATCGAGGGCATCTACCTCCTCAGTCTGGTCATCACCATCAGTGGTCTGCTCTAAAACATTAGGGGACAGCACAGGCAGCCATCTCTGTTGTTCCATTATACCCCCACCCCCGGTTGTCTACGGTGTGTTTGGCCATCTTCCGGTGCAGGTTTCTCGGACTTGGTTCCGTATCCAGCCTACTGCCAATCCTACAGCCAATCCCAGACATCATTTGAGGCGACGAAGTGCCATGTGGCCTATCCAAAAAACAACAATTGATAGACAGAATGCAGAACAATGTCATACATTCACCCCAATACAGAGATCTGGGCCTAAATCCATCGTTTTTCTGCTCCCCATGCCATTCCAGTTTGAACACAGCCATATGCAAATCAGTCTTGACCCTGCGCTCAATGGGAACAGTCCAGCCCGAACTGCCAGGCCATGTCCTCCCTGGACTGGAAACAAGCATCCTAGGACCGGTTTCGGGATTTCACCCCTCATCAGCCAGGATAGCTTGACTCCAGTCGCATGGAATGAAACGGGACCCACGTCTGGGCATACCCGTCCCACTCGGGGTGACAAATGCGAAAACAACAATTGATGGACAGAAAGCAGAACAATGTCATAGATTCATCCCAGTACAGAGATTTAGGCCTAAATCCATTGTTTTTTGCTCCCCATGCCATTCCAGTTTGAACCCAGCCATATGCAAATCAGTCTTGACCCTGCACCCAATGGGAACAGTCCAGCCCGAACTGCCAGGCCATGTCCTCCCTGGACTGGAAACAAGCATCCTAGGACCGGTTTTGCTGTTTCACCCCTCATCAGCCAGGATAGCTTGACTCAAGTGGCATGAAATAAAACGGGACCCACGTCTGGGCATACCCGTCCCACTCTTGGTGACAAATGCAAAAACAACAATTGATGGACAGAATTCAGAACAATGTCATAGATTCAACCCAGTAAAGAGCTTTAGGCCTAAATTCATTGTTTTTTGCTCCCCATGCCAATCCAGTTTGAACCCAGCCATATGTAAATCAGTCTTGACCCTGCACCCAATGGGAACAGTCCAGCCCGAACTACCAGGCCAGGTCCTCCCTGGACTGGAAACAAGCATCCTAGGACCGGTTTTGGGGTTTCACCCCTCATCAGCAAGGATAGCTTGACATCCAGCATGACCCTCAACCAGGAATAGCATTAATATTTCATATCTCTATTCCTGAGTTTTTGCTGATTCTGCACCGCTTGAATGAAATCATGGAAGAAAAGGATGTGGAGGGCACTGACTTTCAAGGGGCTCTGCACTCACGCTGCCTGAAGAATATCATCTCTATATCTGAAGTTGACTAGTTGAGCAGGTATACGTAGGAGATAAATGCCAAGTCTAGGTGGAGGCACTCTGGCCCTATGCACCCTCTCAAATGAAAAAAACATGCAAAGGTTCCTAGGTTGAAGCAATTTTATGAACAGGCATTCAACATACAGATCCATACACAGTCCCTCCACTCTCTGTTAAACTTCCACAATCCAGCTAATATTTCTGAAGGAGCAACCATCTATGTCCTCAGTCTTCACTGTCAGTCATCATGTTTTCATGTGTGGTTTTCAATTGCAGATGGTGAAGTAAAGCAGGACCTTTTTTAGCACAAGTGTCTTTTCTAAAATTAGGATACCGCTCTCAATCGCTGTGGCCTTTCATCCTACGAACATTGGAGAAGTGATCAGCAACCATCTTCTCTATCACTTCCACTCTTGCAGACACCTTCCAAAGATCAGTGTGAAGGTTGACCTCAACAGCAACCATGTCTACTTTCTGCTCCATTACCGTTCTTGAGTCTTTCACTGCCTCTAAACATCCTTCATTAGAGCATTGGGATCAGCTGCTGTATTTAGCCATGGAGTTTGATCCATAGTAGAGGAGTTCTGCCTCACCTGTGATGGCTTTTTCATGAAGAAGTTCTTTTCAACCCAATCCTGCTGCAAGACCTCTGCCCCATTTCACTGCTCATGCCTCCATGAAAAATGTTGCTTCATTGTGAGGGCTCCCTGCTACACCTGTTAGCCTTATAGTGGCCTTCCCCCAAACATTTTGCCTTCCTCCTCTTATTTTTGGTGATCTAGTTTTTGCTGGCCTTGGACTCTGCACTCTTTATCACTTCTAACCAGTGCTAAAGAGTATGTGCTCACTCCTTAAAATATGATAACATTGACTTACCCCCCCCCCCCCAATTGTCATTTTTAATTTACTTATAAGTCCCTAGTAAAACGGTTCTACACGAACCCCGGGCCTGTAAATGAAATGCTACTAGTGGGTCTGCAACGCTGATTGTACCACCCACTTAAGTAGTCCTCTAAACATGTCTCAGGCCTGCCATTCCAGCCTGTGTGAGTGCAGTTTTAAACTGCCATTTCGACCTGGCAAAATAATCCTTTTGCCATACCCAAACCTTCCTTTTTAATACATATACGTCACCTCTGGGTTAGGCCCGTGACAGCCCAGAGGGCGTCATCTCTAGGGTAGACCCTTGACATTTATCACTACTGCAAGGCCTACCTCTCCATTAGGCTAACATTGATGTTACCGTATTACATTTAATAAGTAATAATTTCCAAATTGGAGCAGGTGAACAGTTGTGGTTTGGCGTCTTTGGAATTGCAATGAAAAGTCCCCTCTCATGGTGAAGTCAGATTTTACTTCGCAATTTTGAATATGCCACTTTTAGAAAGTTGCCATTTTCCTGCCTTAGCCATTTAGTGCTTGCAGCCTGTCCTTGGGTCACATGACTGGGTGTAGCTGCCAGTTGGGCTTTGTATATTCCTCCTAGACAGCCATTCACAATAGAGACCTGAGGTGTGCCTGATGGGCCATAACTGTCAGGATGGGGGGGCGGAGCTAGGACCAGCCCTTCTTACACTTGAATAGGCTGTATCCTGCCCCTACACAATTGACTGCATAACCCCTGTAGTTAGTCTGGAGCCAGTGAAGGGAAGGCTGGAAGCCTGTGCATTTCAAAGAGAATTTCCAGACGCTTCGCTCACCTTCCAGAGGAAGGGCGCCAGCTATAAATAATGGACCTCAGGCACCACCTCTTCAGTACATTCTGGACCTGTGGACACTCTGCCAGGAAGAAGGACTGATGTGCTGCTAAAAGGACTGCCACTCTGCTGGACTGCTGATCTGAAGGGATGCTGCCCTGCTCTTCTAACCTGCTGCCTTCTTGCCTGGGTGAGAAGGACTGAACCTGCATCTATTGAGCGCAGGACCCCAGAGTGACTCAAAGGGCTAGTAGTCTGGCCTCCTGACTAGAGCCTCAGGGACAGAAGGCTCTAACAACCTTGAACCCAGCACCTGGACTCTGCCATCTGCGAGTGCTACCATGTCAAATGGTGCCACCCCAGTCCTGGACCCTAGGAAGTAGAATTGAAGGTATCTGCAAGCCCATCTGACCGACTCATCTCCTCTGCTCAGTAGCAGAACGCCGAGCAGAACCGATGCATCGCCTCCGCTCTGGGGTTCTCCCGGCGCAAGGACTCTGTATTGACCTCGCAGCCCACATCAAAAATACCACCTGTGAAAAGCTTTCCCGACGCAGGTCCTCGAATCGCAACTCTCGTCAACGGCAGGCTCGACGACAATGCAGAATCTCGCATTACAGCTTCACAGCTACACGGAACCGACTAATCATCTCAATTACGTGACAAATCGTCGACGCCGGACTTTGCATTGCTGCTCCGCAGCACCTCAGAACTGATACATTACCTTGGCTGTGTGATGCATCCTCAGCGCGGATCTCGCAATGCTTCCCAATCTGGACTTAAGGTACGCTTGTTTAGCGGGTCTAACGTAATCCCTGTAGCCGGCTTGCACTCCATCGCGGTCGGCCTGAACTTGTGACTTTGTCCCGTTCCGGCGCAACCAGATATTCACAATTGGCACTTTGTGATTTTTGCCGGTATTTTAACTGAAATCTTTAAACCTGCATATCTCCAGTTCTACTGATTGGGTTTTTAGGATTTTGTCTTGATTTATTTATTAAAAATGACTCTATTTCTGTGTGATCCTTTTGTGGTGAGTTTTTCACTGTGCTAATGTTGCACAAATAAACATTGCCTCTAAGTTAAGCCTGACTGCTCTGTGCCAAGTTACCAGGGGGTTGAGCACAGGCATGTAGGGTTTGCTTGTGTCTTCACCCTAACAAGGATTGTGGTTTCTGCTTGAGGAGGGTTTTACCCCCTCAACCAGCAACCCAATGTCTTACACTCCAAACAGTGGTTCAGCAGAATATTTGAATCAGTGAATGAAATTGTCCGTGGGACTTATACTACACCCAGAGATGAAAGAAGGGAGTCACTCGACATCTCCTTCAGTGAGCACTTCACTCTTCTACTTTCCCTTTAAGTTCTAAGCCTCCATGCTCCTTGTTTTCCCTCAGGAATCAGCATCTTGTGGCAGCAGTGCTGTGGCGTTGTTGTTTCACCTCTCTCTTGCTTGCTGCAAACAATCCCCCGGTCTCGCTATATCCTACTGCACCAGTTGACAGTTCCCGCAGCAGCCTGATGTCCGATTTGAGGCTCCAAATAAGGAGATTACTCAAACTCGCATGTTGCAAGACGAAAACTCCCCACTTAGGCAGCCATCTTCCTAGGTCGGCAAGCTACGCAGCTAGAAGTTTCTATTTTTAGATGTTTGATACAATAAAGACCTAACTCCAAGGTAGAGCACAGCGTTTTAAAGACACCATTTGCATCGAAGCAGAAGCGTCTCGGCTATGAAGTGCTATACACCTTATTATGTAAGGCTGACACCACATTTTACGAAAAACAGAATACGAGTGGGCGGTGAAGGGGGTACAATTGATACGGCACTAAGAAGCCCATAATCAGGTTGGATTTTACATATTTAAAGTTTTGAGGCACCTAAATTCGGTTGATGGTAGACATTACATTATATTATGAAAAACAGGTTACTGAGAATTTGTAAATACCCTGAATTCTGACACACGTTTACAGGTTATTTGCTGATATATGATGCAAAAAGCCGTATTCTCATTTAGGCAGCAGCGCTTCTGCACGCCGGAGATTGTTTTCCATTGTATGTTTACGCCTACAAGTCACTGTATGCAAAGTGCGACTGAATGAAACGCAGTACAGACTGAATGTGACCCCTGTAATAGGAAGCCAGATGGCCACAATGCCACTCATTCATCTGCAGTTCAGCAGCCTACTCCTACAGTCTGCTGTGTCAACATCCCAGACCAAAGTACAAGGATGGAGGACTTACGTCACTATTATTCCCTCAGGCAAGCACCAAACGATAATAATAAAACTTTGAGGTTTCTATATCATTTATGGGAAACCAAGAAGCCGACTGTAACGCATGCGAAGTTCTCGAAGTGTGTAGTAATGGCCTCCAGGAACAAAACACTAACAAGCGCGTGAGTGGAAGTGCTTTCTTTTCATAGTTTGCACTCCCTCCGGCTGCTCTGACAGCAAGTTGAAAGGTGACAGGCATTACTCACTGTTCATTGCCAAGACTGATGAGAGCCAGCAGCTATAATAATAGCAGAATGCAGCTCGTGCTGTACAGGTCAGCCATTACACGGCATAGACAGCCATTCACACAAGCAGTGTCTCTATAAATACAGGGCAACAATCCCGCTGCACACTCTGTAATGGATTCTATTGCTATAAAGCAGTAAATTACATGGTAAACATTCCAGCGTGTTAAATGGTCGCCATTTTCACATTACGGGTGGTAATGATTCTGTGCTGTTAGAGCAATCTAACCAGCAATTTAGTGGCACATTGTAGGCATTCGTCATTTTCATAAGGCTTAAGCATCGCATACCGTACTAATAATACCTACACACAAAATGTATGTAACTAACTCAGTTTGTAATGTCCTAGTAACTGTAAAGGGCATTTTGTGAATGTGAAAATACAGACTAGATAGGCTGATTCACAATATTATGTATGAATACCAGAAGTACTTTTTATGCACTCCTATACACTTTGGTGAATCAGCCGGAAACGTCTAATTCTCTGTTAAAAAAAGTGCATAAGGGCCCGGTCCTTTCCAATTGTACAAATTGTGTATGAATATTGTTAGACCTGACATCCTTAGCGTGGTATTCCCCAAACGTTTGCGTTCACTCTCATACTTTACGGAACTCATTTTTGTTGGCATTACAACTATGTGCACTTTACCCCTACTAATCAGTGCTAAAGTGTGTGTGCCCCAGTGGCGGCTCGCTGAGGGAGTGCTGTGGGTGGTGGGTGGGGGAGCGGCAGGGGGGGTAGTGGAGTCCGACATACGACTGATCGGAGTAAGGTAAGTAATTAAATAAATAAAAAATTTACCTTGCGCGCGGTGCATCTCCGAGTTGGTTGTAGATAAAGGAACACTGTCTCCTAAGCAATAAATGTGAACAAAATACTGTTAGAAATGTAATAAACCCCAGAAATTGTTCCAATGACTATAAAGAAAATTATCTTTTTCTTTGAGTAAAAGTCACATTAAAGAATGTGCCCCCACCAGTGTATTTCCAAAACAAGTATTAAACCAGACAAAACAAAAAACACACATGCAAAGAACAAAGTATGACTAGTGATTATGTACAAAGCCAGGGTCGCTTATTTCAAGAACAAAACACTTCTGCACCCAAGGAGAAAGTTTATACCAAGTCTAGCGGGTCAGAGTGTAAGTCGGCGGCATTTCAATCCCTTTGTAATGTGGGACCATGATCAGGACAATTGATTATTTACCTGAACAAAAACTCAAAAAGTACATTTTTGAATTTTAACACCTGTAAAGATAAGTAGGGAAGAAGAAGAGAAAAAGAACATTAAGGGAAGATACCATGGCTGAGGATAACATTAATTCATGAAAATATCCAGAGCATGCCAAAAAAAAACCTGGAAAGCATGCATAGTATTCATTGTTAGCAATTTGAGCATAGGTCTGTGGAAGTTTAAAGATCCGAACATGCCCTATAGATGGCAAGTGAATTGTGATGGCACACACAAAGGAACCTGACACCAGGCCTGCCCTTGCCTTTATCACCTTAGACAGTTTAAAGCCATGGGAAGGGAGGGAACTGACCAGAATGAGTTTTGGGGGTATGTTAGCCCCATTGGTTTCCGGCTGGCTGGGATGCATCCAAGCCATGTGTACACAATAAGGCTCTGGAGAAAACCAAGGTTATCTCCAATGTCTGGAAGGTTGAGAGGATCCTAGGTCGGAGTATAACCTCCCATGTCAAAACATTAAACCACAAAAATTACCTCAACAGACCATCATGTGGTCAGAGAAAAGAGAGTACTTAGATTCGAAAAGGGAAGTATCCAGTGTGAGGATAGGTGTCTAACTTCACCCAAAGGTGAGGAAAGGAAGCAATTCCTTTTTGTTTAGTTACCCGCACACACCCTAGTGGTGTCATGCTTCATCATCGGGTCACCCCGACGCCTACAAATCGGGGTGGGCTCAACCACAGTGTTGGGAGCTCTTTGTGATAAGTGAAGACCAGGGGGAATTAAAGATAACAAATCTCAGACAGATCCCCAGCATGACACTACTAGGGTGTGTGAGGGTAACTAAACAAAAAGGAATTGCTTCCTTTCCTCACCTTTGGGTGAAGTTAGACACCTATCCTCACACTGGATACTTCCCTTTTCGAATCTAAGTACTCTCCTCAAAGTCGAATTTGAGCAGCACTTTACCACAATGGGGGGGGAGTGAAATTTCACTTTACCCAGGCATATAAAAACTCATTTTATAAGGGTGTACCTTATATGTATCTGACCCCCCACCCCTGGGATACCTAGGGGAGACCTTGGGGGTCCCTAATATGCCAAAAACATTGTAGGTTATCCATTTTAAGTGCCCCAAACACCAAAGTAGAGTTTGGGCACAATTTACTTTTTAAAAGCAGTCCTGGCACCCAGTTCTGTTTTTAAACTGACCTCAGGCTTCAGCAGTGCACACATGCAAGTGCAGAAAAAGCTGCTGGCCTCTAAACTGCCATGCCCCGGGGTACTGGGAACTTCTAGGTAGTTTCAATCCCATGCCCTATTATATACTAGGGGCTTATGGGGTAGGTCATGCCAATTACAGGGGTACCCACCATACCATAGTGTACCCTAGTGTATGTTAGGTGTTTTAACTGTATTCTAATGTGTTCCTTTAAGCTTGGCACTGGCCCCGGGCCTGGTTAGGCAGAGCCCAGGGTCAGTCAGAGTCAGTTACCACCAGTACCAGTCAGCATAAAGTTGGGGGGTGCCCAGGGCACAGGATGACTTTGCAACAACTGGTCTTTGTATTATACCCACATTGAAATCAAAAATGATATATACATTGAATATAGTTATATGCAACTGTCAACTTTCTCATTTGGAGCAGAACGGCATGAACATACATGCCCTATTCCAAGGTATTCATCAGCCACGACATTCCCTAGTATTGCATACCCCAACAGTTGCAATGGTTAAGAAATCACAAATCTTTGACTACACCTCGTGACCCAGCCCCACAGTCACTCAGCTTCAGCAACCAAAGATACACCTTGCTGCTGCTGGCGCCACGTTGTTTAGACTTTCGGAACTACCTAAAGCAGAAAGAAACAGTTACTTAGTTTCGTCCTTGGGGATTAGACCTCCAGGCACCCAGCGGCACCTGCACGAGGGCAGGATCGCTATCTCCCCTGTAAACAAAAGGTAGTGACCCAGGAAGATGGCACGCTTCCGAATCTGGAGAAATATTTCCCCACAGGCGGAGGTGAGAGCCGTCGTAGCTTCCGGCAGCCAGTAGTAGATGCTCACAAAACCCCTCGGGCCCCATCACAATGTTTTTCACAACAAAGTACCTTGTGGTGTGGGTCCAGGGAGAGGGAGCCAGTGACCTCGGATGGAGGCCGCAATGTCAGTCACGGTCATCCTCCTGATCTAGAGGTCGAAGACATTCCCAGCTCCCAGTTCAGATCCCCCAACAACCCTCGGACACCACATGCTCCATAGTGCAAGCTAGCACAGATCCCCTGGTTGCAAGCATGAGTACCTCGAACTCTGCAAGTTTGCCCCACACTCCTCACATCTTGGCACCTCAGGTGGGCTGCTGATCTTTACGGCCACACTCCTCTGCACAACGTGATGACAGTGTACTTCAGAACGATCCTTGTCCCAACCAACGATCACTTCCAACATTTCTGGTGCACTCTGCCCGGTCCTTATGATCTTGTGGAAAGGAGGCCAGCCAACCGGCCCTTGAGAGTATTTAGGGACCTGGGCTACGAGCAGGATATCAACGCGCAGGCAAAATCCACCAAGTGATAGTCCCCTTCCAGGAGCACGACAAGCTTGAGGCCACCACAAGTCTGCGGATAATCCAGTTGCAATCCCTCCTGCCTTAATGTCTCCACTTGTTGATGTCCCAGTGTCAAACCAGCGTAGTATGATTCCTAAAACGTCTCCAACTAATAAGGGCAGAGCCCCAGTAGTTAATCCCACAGTGGCCTTTGAAGATACGATCAGTTTAAAAGGTCACCTTTGAAATGCACAGGCCCTGTTGGACCTGTCAGCCCTAGGGTAGTCTCCCCATCTATTTTTGATCGTGCCTCATTTTTTCCACCCTCATTTTGATGTTGGACTTAGGTCTCCGGGCGCCTTTTCATTGCCAACCAGTGTTAAGGTGCAGGTGCTCCCTTCTCCCAAGATGGCTGTCACAGACCCCTGCTACTGCAGAGTGGTCTTTCATAGTAGCACCCTAGCTGCCAGGAGCTGGCTGGAACCCCACAACAATGTTGCGACACCAGCCCGCCTTTTTTGTCCCATAGGTAGAATGGGGAATCTCCTGGAATGTGCTGGAACCTTCTAGAAGGGAGGTGTGGTTTTTACTTTTGCCGCCTTGGCTAGAGGTCACCTGACCTAGGGATACATAAGTGAGGGAGGGAACTTTTTCCAGTCAGTTGGCCAGTGGGGTAAAGCAGAGCTGGAGAATCCATGCAGGAGTGTAGGCGGTAGGGCCTAGCCAGGGACTTATGCCTCTGAGAGTGACAGGATTTAGGTGCTGCCTCTTAAGTGAGTGAGGGATCCTGTGAAACCCACTGATCTTGCCCAGCAGTAGGAGGACCCAGGGAACCTCTGCCCAGCCTGACTAGGAAGGACCTAGTCGCCAACTCATCCCCTACCCCCAAGGAACAGAACCCCAAGGGCGCCAGTATCATCTGCGCCACAAAGACTGAATATTGAAACTGCAGAAGCGACATCCTGAAACTTCATGCCAAAGCTGAGTATTGTAACTTCATGAAGCGACTGATTGCCTGACTGCTGGGGATCGACCAGGTACTGGCGCTGTGTCTCCTGCGCTGCCAGACCTGACCTGGGACCCCCCTGCGCGGATCTGCTGTCGAGCGCGGAGCTGGCCGAGCTCCCGCTTAATTTGTGACCCCCCCTGGTGCGAGGACCCGCAACGCGATCACCGCCGCGGCCCGTAGGCCTCAGGGACGTGTCAGTGCCAAGTCGGGGCCTGCGGAGAAGCCCGGGGCCCCGCCGCTGCCGTCGCAGCGTGAGAAGGAAGATCGAGTGTCCGGGAGTGTCCCACGCCGTTGCGCGCATCGGACGAAGGGCCCGAAGCGGAACCGAGCGATGAGACCAAGGTAACCCCCGGGGGCTGGGAGGTAGCGCGGCCGTGTGGCGGCCTGAGACTCACCCCCCCCTGCTCCCCGGGAGTCGTGAGAAGGCCAGGTGCGCCCCCTGCCAAGTGGGAGCGACACCGCATGCAGAGACTGTGACTTTCCCCCCTCCGTGGGATTTCCCTCCGTAATTGTGAGTCTCCCCTCCGTGGGATTACCCTCTCCTGGGGACTGCCGTTCGCAGGACTCACCAGTGCTCAATGCGTTCTATGCCTAAGTAGCGCTGAGCATCCATTTGCATTCGCCAGTGCTCAATGCGTTCTATGTTGCAGTAACGCTGATCTGTCCTTGGTACGCACCCATACTCAATGCGTTCTAAGTCTAAGGAGTGCTGACCCCACGTGTTGCATTCACGAGTGTGCTAAATCCAATTAGTGTTTAACCTCAGTTTGTGGTCTCAAGCGCTCCATTCTCCAGTGGAGGTCCCAAGTGCAAGGCGCTTCCTGTACCCACAACGCTTATCCTCAGGGTAGGCTTGGAAATGCTCATGGTGCTAGGCAAACATTATACAACCTCAAGTTATGCTCATGTGCCTTTGTTTCTTCGTAGACACCAGTAGCGCCACGTGTGCAGGCCCCGGCCCGCTGCACTAGGGAAGTTCACACTGCAGGGATTGCTGAGGTAACCGTAATGAGATGCTGTAATGCACATGTTAAAGTGTACCGGTAATGAAATGCTGTAATGCACATGTTAAAGTGTACAGGTAATGAGAAGCTGTAATGCAAATGTTAATGTGTACAAGTTAAGATACATTGCCCTCCAAGATTACCATGTGTGCTCCTTTGATTAGATGAAATCTGATTAATTTGCATTCACCTTATTGTGTGGCGTCCATTATTGTGTGCGTTTACTGCTTCAGAGGATGCGTGTGTTGTATGGTCGCTTAACACACAGGCCTTTGGGTGCCCAGCCGCTCGTGTCACGTTACCCCCTTAGGGCCTGGAGACCCCAGGTCTTACAGGCCCTCTCTAAATTTTGTCCTGTCAGCCATCCTACCTGTGGGAGGTTTGATCACAATCCTTAGTGGGGCCAAAACCCTGGCCCTTGAAATGCAAGTGCTGATTCCACCCCAGGTAACCGTCCCAGAGAGGCCCCTTTGGGTCAGAGGTTTGCAGTTTCCCTTGAGACCTTAGTTTATGGCCTTTTATCAGGAATGGACAGATGTAGTTGTTTGGACCTGGCCCTTTTTGCAGCGTTATCCCTAAACGTTTTGCTTCTTCCTCGTATTTTTCTGACCCTCTTTTTATTAGCTTTAGGGCTCTGGGCACTTGACCACTGCTAATCAGTGCTTAAGCGCATGTGCTCTCACCCTTAAACATGGTATGATTGGTTTACACCTGTTTGACACTTTACATTTAATAGTATGTCCCCTATAAAATGAAAATGGTATCCCATATACCCAGGGCCTGTAAATTAAATGCTACTAGTAGGGTTGCAGCGCTGCTTGTGCCACTCATAGAAGTAGCCTTTTAAATCTGTTTCAGGCCTCCCATTGCATGACCTGCATGCACAAGTTACTGCCACTTTAACATGGCATGTAAAAGTACCACCAAGCCTTAAACTCCCCTTTTGCTACATATAGATCTCCACTAAGGTAGGTCCTGGGTAGCCCTATAGGCAGGGTGATGTGTAAGTAAAAGGTAGAACATGTGCCTTTATTGTGTGGCATGTCCTGTAGTGACAAAAAGGCTGTCTTGATTCTCACTACTGTGAATGTAACTGCAACAAATGATGGACAGAATGCTGAATAATTCAATCATTCTCCCCCAGTCAAGAAATCTGGGTTAAATCCATCGTTCTTTTGCCCACTACGCCACCCCAGTTTGGACCTAGCCATATGCAAATCAGTCTTGACCCTGTGCCTCATGACAACAGTCCAGACCAAACTGCCAAGCCAGGTCCTCCCTGGACTGTAAACAAGCATCCTGGGACCGGTTTAGGGGTATGTCACACTTCATCAGCCAGGCTAGCTTGAATCCAGTGACACAGTGAGCAAGGACCCACGTCTGGACATACCCATCCCACTTGGGGCGAAAAGTGTAACTGCAACAAACTGTGAGTTCTGCTCCTTCCATAGGCTAACATTGGGAATCCCCTAGTACACACATATTGGGGTAAGGTGACAGGTAAAATGTGGGAAATCTGCAGGAAACCAATGGAGGTCACTCCTTGGTTATGTCTTCTTAATATTTGGGAATCAACTGACTTTACAGCAAAGGAAAGCACCTGGGTCAGCTTGGGCAATGTGGTGGCAAAATGCAATTTTGCAAGAACTTGGAAGGGGGCCACTGTGCCTAAACTCTGGGATTGGGAGGCCGATTTGGACTGGTGCATGCGGATAGAAAGGGTAATTTATGAAGGGAGGGGATGCCAGCAGAAGTGGTCCAAGATTTGGGGGAATTGGAACAAATATAGAGGGATCACATGTGCCTCCCCCCCCCCTCCCCCCGCAAGAGCGATGTCTGGCCAGAGGATGGTCGCAAACTGAGAGGTTAGGCCGTAATGTATGATTGGGCTGATCAAACAAACAGATAAGAATGTGACTGCTACATGCACTATATCATTTTATTGTCAACTGTGTTAATTAGAGCTGATTTCTTTATTTTCTTTTTATCAATAAAAAGAGTTTTAAAACAAACATTGGGAATCTCCTTACCTGTAATTGGTAATTCCTAATCTGAAAGGAGTAGCGCTGCCATGTTTGGTATGTTTAGAATGGTGATGAAAAATTCTGCTTTGTGGTATAGGTGGATTTTTTATTACTATTTTAGAAATACCCCTTTTAGAAAGTGAGCATTTCTCTGTGCTTATAACTGTAGTGTTTTGCAGCCTGACTCCAATCCACATCTAGGGCAGAGTGACAGCTCCACTTTGTGCATACTTTCCAGACAGCCATCACACAGGAGGGGCTGGGTGCATCTGCATACTGATAGTCTTCCTGGGCTGGGAATGAGAGGGAGGTGGAGCGCACTTACATCTGTATAGGCTGTGTCCTGCAATCATACAAAGGGCTTGTTTACCCCCTATTGTATGTCTGGAGCCAGGGCTGAGTTGAAAGGGGGTGTTGTGCACTCATAAGGTTCTTTTGAAGTTACCTCCACATCAAAGACATTTTGAGAATAAGGAAAGGGGCTCTGACCCCCTAATTTTAGACACTGCATGGGACTTGTAACCAAACACTGCTGGCTCTAAGTGCTGCACATTGCCATGGACTGTGGTGCTTCCAGATGGGACTGCCATTTGGACTAGTTGCTTTGCTGTGTTGGCCTTCTACCTGCTGACTGCTGGGCTGCAGTAAGGACTACCACCTTGCACCTCGTCTTATGTGTTGGACTGCTGTCTGTCTGCCTGTAATTCATGCCCACAGTGCTCTCCAGAGATTTGTTGGCTTGCTTCCCCTGTTCACTCTTTTGTTGTTGATTTGTTATAAACCAGGTGGATCAAGAGTGATTTTCCCTCACCCTCTCGTTGTTATTGTGATATTCCTGCTGGTTCATGGAGCACGTGGTGAGCTGAACTTTATTTTAGAAACTGGTGTGTGGTGGGCGCTTTTATCAGATCGAGTCGTCCGCTCTGATCTGTACTCCTCTTGGACCTGTGTTTTCCTACAACGTGGCCCCCCCCCTACCAAGGAAACCATGACGGATGACCGTTGTACGGTGAGTGCCGCCCTGAGGCGCCCTTTCCCTGCCTGTGGCAGCAACATTGCACCTCAAGTGCTTTCCTTGGTAGGGACCCATCAATCAAGTGAGGCGGGTTTGAGTCCCTGTCCCTCCGAGGGAATCCCACAGCATGGCTCTCCTTGTCTAGCGCACTGCGGTCCAGGGATGTCAAAGGCATCAACACCAACTTTCAAGTCCGGGATGCCAGAGTGGGACATTGAGCCCAAACATTGTGACTGAACTCCAGAGGTGGCATTAACTGAGGTACTATCCACAGAGAGGTTGCCGTGGGCCATCCCTGGGTAGAGACAGGGCAGGCCCCTTTTGGGACTATCCGGAGCTGTGCTTCGCCTCATCAGCCGCCCCGCACATTCACTGGCAGCTGCCTCAATTCATCATGGGGGTGGACCGGGTGAGGGTTCACTGCATCTGTCCTGTACTTTGTGTTTTGTTTCCCCCTTCTTCCGTTGGTAAGTGCCTTGGGGGGGGGGGGGGGGGGGAGAGAGGCACCTAGGTGTTTTGGGGCACCAGATCCTATGTTTTGGAAGGGGCAAAGCCTCGACAGAGGCCCCCGATTCTCTGTGTTCTTCACTGCCATAAATGATCATATTAAATATTAGTCTCATGTCATACGCAACACCTGCCTCATATACAAAGTATTTATGATTTCTTGGTGATATGTGGTGATTCATGTGAGTTATTACAATCTACTGCATTTCATGCCTTCAGGGTATCATGTATGCCATTATGATTCTTGTCTTATCAGGATAATTAGCACTGATTCAGGATTTGCATAAGATGCACAGTATTTATGACCCATGTCATTTTTGGTCTATGTGTTATGTACAATATATACAATATAATCCTGTGTGGAGCCACTTTTGTGATGCCTTCATTGTGTTACTGGTATGAGTGTTTTGGCAAAACGCTTTACACATTGCCTCTGGGATAATCCTGACTGCTCGTGCCAAGCTACCAAGGGGGTGAGCAGGGGTTATCTTGGGTGTGTAACTCCCTTGCTCTGCCTAGCTTAGGTGCATACCCTAGCCCACCAGAAATCCCATTTCTAACATAGCTGTCCACCCAGATGTGAATTGGAGACAGGTCAACAGGCACACAGAGCCCGAGCATCGAAATACTCACTTTCCCAAAGTGACATTTCCACATACATAATGTCAGATCCACTCACACTACCCAAGAGGATTCACCATTACGAACTCATAGATATCAAACAATACACTGCTACCATTCTGCATGTAGAAAATACTGCCCAGTAGCCTTTTCCTACATTCCCCCATGCTAATCCAATCTGAGCAGCGGGGCCCCATCGTACCAAGCAAACCATCAGGTGTCATTTGATGACGCTTGCATGTCACACACACAAGCACAAGCCTTACCTCTCGCCAACACCTCACTGCACCCTGTTGCCAAAAGAAAAAAGAAGACATGCAGCTACTTGAATGTGGCAGCTATATGCTTTAAAAAAAAAATGAAAATGAAAAATTAACCAGTTAAAATAATTCTAGTGATCAGTGCAGGTGTTTCTTAGCTAGCAAGAATATTTAGAATAGGTATAGAATCTCTTTTTAATTTTAAAGTACATCACAGCAAACTATGATTCGTTTTGGTGTAAATAAAATATTAAGACATAGATTTAACACACCAGTATGACTAACAAAAAGTAAAAGGATAAAGAATGGAGAAAAAAGTACTGACAAAGTAAAGTATTAACTCATTGGCCTGGCTCTGAAGTCCCCTTCTTTTTAGATTGATGTGCATGTGATAGGCAAACTGCTGTCACTCACAATGCCAGAGGTCCAATTCCTGAATTGGGCTAATAGATTGCCCTGTCCAGTATGATGTAGTGGGCAGAAGCAAAATGTGAATGACAGTTGAACAGATCAATGGATGAAGAAGCTCTACCACTAGATCCTCTATGTGCGTATATATTTAAGAATTGTTTTTTATTATTTTCTTTTTATTACATGGGTCTGGCGAGACAAATAAAGCTGTCTTTCGGCAAGACCTAAAACAGAAAACATGCCAGTGCCTAAACATGGTGTTAATGCTTGCTGTAGCAAATCCTCCTTTTTTGAATGGTTACCCCAGAATGCCAACCTTTTTCTGGACCCTATTTTTGCTGCGTTTTGAACTCTGAACAACTTCTCCCTCCTAAACAGGAGTAAAGTGCTTGTGATTCCCCTTTAAATGTGGTTACATTGGTTTATTCCTAATTGAAACATTTATCTTGTCTACTCCCTAGTATATGGTGTAGAAAATACACTCAGGGCTTGGAAGTTAAATACCATCTGTGGACTGCAGCACCTATTGTGCCATCCACAGTAAGGCTACAAACCCTAGCTTCAGACGTACCATTGTGACCTGACTTATGCAATGTAAAACCTGCAGTGGGACCTGTCAAACTTAACCCTTTTTAAATAATAATATATCCATCGCCCATATATAGGTCATGTAGCCCACAAGTTAGGATGTATGGGACATGTAGAAGATTAATGTCACCATCTCCCTACAGTGACAAGGCCCCAAAAGCTAATTTCTTTTTAGCAGACCTGGTTGTTCTATCTAAAAAAACTAAGTATAGATTAAAATATTAATATTATCACAAGTTTGGGACCATCTGGAAAAATAATGAAACCACTATTTTGATAGCTAAAAAAAACTAATTCAATGCTGAAGTTGCATTATTAATAAGTGTTAAGGAAATGTAATTTTTAGGAAGTTACCTTTACCCTTCCTGAAGCTCCTAGAGCCTAATTGGCACTAGCTGTATAGCAGCTCCTCAGTCTGCACTTAGCCTTTAATGAGGTGTTTTCCCCTTCCAAAAGACCCCTTGCTTTGACAGGTTGAACTTAACAGGCACGGTTGACTCCTCTGACATCACCTCGACATTCAGAACAAGGGCTGCTGCCTCTCCTGTTGGCACAATAGTGTAAAATCCTGACAGAATTTTCTTAATTTGATTTAAGATTTGTATTGCCTGGTGTTTTGACTTTATTACTGCTCTGGTACTTCATACTTTACACACTGCCCTGCGTTAAACCTGTCTGATCTTTGCTATAACTACCAAGGAGTTGAACTCAGGTTAATTTAGTGACTATAGGGGTTTACCCTGACAAGAAGTGTTATTGTTTTGTGAGGTTGGTGTAGAAAACTGCCTCTCTGTACAGTGTACTAAAATGAAGTACACTATGTAGAGAGTGCAAGAGATCCCCAAAAGGCAGGTAGAGGCAAAACTAGATAACACTAACTCTCTTTTTGTGGTAGTGTGGGCGAGCATTTAGGCTTATCAGAGGGTAGTGTTAAGAATTTGTTGTACTCCCAGAGGCAATCAATGAGATACACACTCAAGAATAAGCCTAACTGCTTGCCATTTTGATATCTTTATCCAAATTGCTACATAAGATGAAGGTTAGAAAGAACCCCTGACCGTATTATAGTGTTCCTCCTTTGTGGCGAACTAGACTCTAGGGTGCAGAAGGAGAAGAGGCAGATGGTATTTTTTAAATGAAGAGGCATTCCATTGCCTTTGCCATTGTTCCTTAGAAATGTTACCCTCAGCGAGTTGAGGGATAGTTAAGTGGGGAAGCCTTGCTTTTTCCTGTACCTTTATTTTCAGTTTCCCCTGACAGGGGACTCCCAACAACACTCCACCATCCTGCTGACACTATAAGACAAAGACAGTGGCTGACCACTCTGGGAACAATAAGCAAACACCAGAAACTGGTCCCAAAGTGGACTTATGAAATACATAACCTCTGTCTACCAACTTAGTATAAGCATGTGATACCAGCTAGGGAGCCAAGATTTCTCTTTCAGAATCCTTCGGTCCCACACAATAGGAGACCAAGAAGCTCTTTTGCACACCATGGTTGGGATCATTGTCTGCCAAATCCCATTTTTCAGGTTCAGGGACAGAAACCTGGATGTTCTTCAAATTTGCCAGAAGATGCCATTTAAGGCCTGGCTTTAATGAGGGAGCTGGCTCACTACTGAGGAGGGATGCCTTTGTATGAAAAGAATACTGCCTTAAAAAGTAGGACTGTGAGGAGCTGAGGCAAGAGGATTAAAACATAGCCTGCAGCAACCCAGGGAAAGAACAGCACTACCAAGCTGTGCGGTGAGATCTGGAGTCCTCGTGGTACCTGTGATCTGTTTGAAAGCAAGCACGTATGACTGCAGGACTGCCTGAAGAATTGACACTGCACGTTGGCAGTCATCTCAACTGAAATCAAAGCACCTTGAGACAGTAGGCACTCCACAGCTGGCAGTCTTTCAGGGTACTTCGCTGAAGTGTCCATGAGATAGAGGTTGACTCTATGTTTAGATAGAGGGCTTTTGTTTTGACACAAGGAGGAACCACCAAGAAGGGACATACCAGAATCCAAGCAGTAAGGCTGATTACAGCATTCATCATACCTGGGCCTGTGCTGTCCAACTTCTTCTTTGGAGCAAACACCTGCATAATTGATACAATGCAAAGGATCCCAACTGCATCGCCAGGACCAAGTTAAAACAGCGGCTCTTAGTGGGTCATTCAGGAGTGCCAACCACCCGCCCAGTCCTCAGTCGCAGTTAGCAAGAATGGGCTGATCTGTCCATGACAGTAAAGACCAAGGGACAGTGCAAAAAAAAACCACTGCCAAGGTAACTGTGGTTGGTGAAACTGATACATATTGTCACAAAAACCTAACTATATTTCTCATGGAGGAGAAAGCACAGAAAAAGAGGACCAGAAGACCTGTATTCACCTGTTTCTCAATAGGGCAATGGGCCCGAATTTGCACTTCAGAGACCATGCACTATCACAGCACAGGGAATTGCATTTGTCAGTCAACATTAGTTTCCTCTCATTGTAATTCACCCATTAATAACTGTGCACTGCATGTTTTTGTCCTGTATTATTTTATGTAGAGTAAAGTGCTGTGTGACTGAGTAAAGCATTTTATCTCTGAGTAAAATCACTGGCTGGACATTGCGTTATTGATTGCTAAGTTATTTAACTGAGTGCTGAATCTTTCCCTAAGAAAAACAAAGTGCGCATCTGCCTCTTTGCTGATTTAACCCTGATTTAACACCAGTTTCTAAAGAGTGGTCTTTGCATTGAAACACAGTAAATTCATTGCCAATGTTCCGATATGGGTGGAAAACTAACAACAAATAAGCAAAGACATTCTTTAATGTCTTTGGGTTCTACTGGTATGGAAAGTTGATTGGAATATTTAACAGAAATTAATAATAGTAGTGATCGATGAATGTATTTCTGTACCAGCCATTAGATGAGTAAAGTAAACGTAACACCATGTATAACATTGTCCTTTTTAAAACGCTTTGATATATAATTAAAGAGTGATATCTACATTGACTGTTTGTATCATTACATAAACTTGGAAATAGGTTGATTTTCCGGGTATGGGTAGCTGCAGTTTTTGGGTTTGTTCATGTGCGGCACCTACATAAACCTACCTACACCTGGAAGAGTCCTGGATGGTGTGGCTTGTGTGGAAGTCACTACTTTACCTTACCAGGATGTCATACACAGGTCAAACAATGGTTAAGATAAACACAATTTCCTCACATTTCTGTGAGGGAAAGTTCAGGATTTTGTGAGAAACAGAAAAAGTCCAAACACCTACTCTTCCTGCACTTCTAAAAACATTATCTCACATACATTGGTGGGCCTTATCGTAACTGACAGGAAGAGGACTTATCAGTGTCCAGGTCAAGCCAATACCGTGTCAATCTGATCTTCACGTGGTCGAAACTGTGACCTATACTTGTCCTGTGCAATAGGCCCACTCAGATATGGGGTATTGTTTTTATTGGGAGAAGTGTTGGAAAATTGGATTGTAGGGCTTTTGCCATTTTCCCAGAAGTTCTAAAGTTTTCTGTAGTTAAAAAGACTTTTCTCTTTGAACTAATATAAAGAATTACACCACATAGAAGTCACGTATTCCATTCATCCAGTTGCACACTATCATACTCAATTATAACCACTCCATATATATGAAATGTTGGAAAGTTATCAGTAGAAAGATTTTCTTTAGTTAAAAAACATCAATTGAAGTTTATTGACATATTAAAAAGTCCCATTATAATAGTGGATCAAACAGGACAATCACAAATCAATAGGTATAAATCAAACCTAAAACATAAAGACAAGTAAAAAGATATTGTATAAAAAAAAGTTATAAAATATAACTCTTAGCTCATGTAGGAATGACAATTAAACATTTAAACATTTATATAATAGGAGGAACAATGGCAGAAGTTATGATTTTTTCACCAATACTTTGAAATTTGCAGGGGATTTTGAATGAGAAAATGTTTTGGAGTTCATACATCTCCATCACAGTGGATTCCACAATGTCTCTATTTTTCAGACATTTCTGGGGTTGATAGGTTTCCCTGTGTGCTGGCTAAATCCATGCCCAAGTACATTCCCCACTGAATCATGAAAAAACATTTCCTATTTCTTAGTGTGCGGATGCCGACTCAGACCCATTTAAAACCTACAGGTCTGATAATCCCATGCTCAGAAACCCTAGAGGAAGTCAGATTTGGTTCGCACCTTGGTAGGGACCCATTCCTGTGTGAGGAAATATGAAGAAAATTACCAAGTTTGGGGGGAAAACGCTGAAAATCTGATACACTTCTTGATCAGCAAATTGTCCCAGCCAAGCAATCAGGGCATGGGTGGTCTGGCACTCCGTGATCTAAACATTATGATGTATAGATGTTGAACATATATGGTTTTGGTATGATGGCCTGCAACCCAGCGGTGATACCTGCAATTGAAAGACAGGTAGCTTAAACCTAAAGCCGATTTTTGGGGGGAAAACTCCAGGACAGAGGTGCGCAAATCACTTTTAGTTTTACATTTTACATCCCCAAAATGTATCTCAGGACAAAACTTTACTTGGCTTTTAATGTTCCTTTTCACATAGGCAATTGCTAAATATACACCAACAAATAAATTGGCCAAGCGTTGTTCAATAAACTGCTGTCAGTTAAAATAACTATTAATAGTGTTCAGTCTGATGTGTGTATCGCTGATGAACAGTGGGTAGCATCTGCCTGTGTTATTCATACATTATATGCAGCACTGAAGAATACAGGGAAACTTCCTGTTGGAAGTTGTTAACACCTCACCAAGTATGCACGTTAACGACAAGCACCACACGTAAAATGTCTCCTCAGTCACTCACACGTGTGCACATCACTGCTGAGAGCTTTCCCCCACTCCCTCTATACTGTGAGTCTTCAAACTGTATCACAATGCACAGAATGTGTTCTCACCTCCTCTGCAGCACTCACGCAGAGCATATGGCAGACAGTAAGCTGTGCATAGGTACAGTGAAAGTGGTGCCCTCACCGAAAATTATGTTCCCAGCCATTATGGTGTCTCATCCTTTCCTCTGCCCTAACTGATAAATTGCATTTTCATGCTTACATATTCCTCTCGTCCCTGAATGACCCAGGATAGGGATCCACTCATTGCTAGTCCCTCAATACCATCAAGTGATCACACACAATAAATCCCAGGCTGGTGATCCTGCCACCTGAAGAAAGGTCTTAAAATGTTAAGAGCTATGCAAATATAATCAGCTTCCATGCAGTTAGTGGGCAGCCAGCACTGATTGAGTCCGCTGGTTACTTGGCAGGATAGACATACATTTCAATGGCCACCAGCAACTTTCTACACCCCTTCTTTTTTTTTTTTTAAATTCTTTTTATTTGCATTTTTAAACAACAGAAAACAACGCAACTCACTGCTGTGTACACATAACATGTTATGGACGATACAGCCGCCCATCAATCCACCGCCAGTAATACTATAGATACGCTCCCCCACAAAGTGTTCGAACAACATGCGCTTGACCCAGCCATCCACTTACCCCCTCCCGCCGTACTGTCTCATGACCCATCTATGTAATCCAGCGTGCCCTACATGCAAACCGACCCGCATCCGTCTCCCAGCAATATCAGGACATGAACATGGAAATTACAGTGCTTGAAGCGTGGTCTGCGCCAACCAGTGAGTAAAGGGCTCCCAGATATCCTTTGGCCTGGATCGCAACGGCATCAGCTTCCAATATAGCGCTAGCTGCGACTGGCAATATACTACGCTTCGAACCCAGTCCCTAATATTAGGCGCTGTAGCCACCCCCCAGTGCATCGCAATTTGGCGTTTGGCCAGTAGGATAAGCATCGCTGGCAACTTCCGGTGCTTGGGTTTGACCATAGGCAATATACCTAGCAGTGTAGCCTGCGGGGTGCATGGGAGCTGCAGACCAGTGATTGTTCCCACTATGTTCATCACTTTGACCCAGAAAGCCGCCAGCGGGGGACAGTCCCACGCCATATGTATGAAGGTCGCCCCGCCCGCGTGACACCGCCAGCAAGCATCGGAATCTCTCAATCCCATGCGGTGGAGCCGGCGAGGGGTACGATATACCATATGAATATATTTAAAATGTATCAGGCGAAGTCGGTAATTGGGGGATAGGACCCCCAGGAGTCTGCAGCATAGATCCCAGTGTTCATCAGAAATGTCGGCACCCAATTCCGCAGACCACATCTCACGGGCCGCCGGGATCACTACGGGATGGCTATATTGCATACGTTGGTACAATCTGGATATAAGCTTGCGTCCTGACTCCACCGCTAGCACGTTCTCGAGGGCTGGCAAATCTGGCGGAGGAGCCGGAAACGTAGGAAACAGTTTTTGACCTGTGTGGCGTAACTGGTAGTAAAGTAGTGTGTCCAACAGCGTCGGAGCTTCCTCGCCACACATCTGCTCCAACGTGATGAAGGACCCCCCCGGGAATAAATCTCCCACTGTGCGAAGGCCGTGCGCCGCAGCCCGCTCGCCAGTGCGCATATTTTGCAGCGGGGACCACATTGGGTTATTTCGCAGCGGCATCGATCCGGCATACAAGAGGTCCAGTCCAGCCCTGCGCCGCAGCCCATCCCAGGCCCATCTAAGTGCGTGCACCGGGTCTATGTCGGTGCATCTCCGCTTGTGCGGCGCATATAGGGCCACGGCGAGTGGCAACGGTGCCGCTCTATCCGTTTCTATCGCCACATGTGGCTGGAACGGCGTTGGGTGGACCCAGTGGTGTAAAAACTGTGCCTGCGCGCAGTAGGCATAGAGTGGGAAATCCGGCGCCGCCAGGCCTCCCTGCCGCTGCGGGAGAGTGAGGGTCTCCCACGCCACCCTCGGCTGCTTACCACCCCACGCCAGCTCCACCATCTGCGAGCGCAATTGGCGCAAAAAACTAGCAGTCAGGGGCAGCGGAATGTTCCCGAAGAGATATAAGAACTTCGGCAGGATGACCATCTTGGCCACTGCAATCCTGCCCGCCAGTGAAAGGGGCAAATGCTTCCAGCGGCCGACCCGCTCCTCGACCCAGACCAGTGCCCGCCCATAATTCTCCGACCATATTTGCTGCATATCAGTGCTGATCCAAACCCCCAAGTATCGCACCGGTCCGTCCGCCCACTTCAGCGGGCAATTCGGGGAAAAGCGAGTCGTCCCGGCCGTCAAAGGTAGAATAACCGACTTCTCCCAATTTATGGTTACACCCGATAGCAAGCCATACTCTATCAATTCTCCGGTCATGGGCGAAAGGTTTTCCTGCGGGTCGGTTACATATAAAGTAATATCATCCGCGTATAGAGACACGGTCAGTGCCCTCGATGAAAAGCCAATGCCCCGGTTTGCGTGGTGCTGTCAGATACGAGCCGCCAAGGGTTCTGTGGCGATGGCAAATAGCAGGGGCGATAAGGGGCAGCCCTGTCTCATACCCCTCCCGATGGCAAAGGGCGCAGAGACGAGCCCGTTCACCCGTACCCGGGCAGTGATGTTGGTATACAGCAAGCGAATATAGCCAATGAATGCCTCACTCATACCCATTCGCTGCAGCAAGGGAAACTGGAATCCCCATTCCAGGGAGTCGAACGCTTTTGTTGCGTCCAACAGCACCGCTACGGCTTGTACATGCGGGGCTAAGTAGTGTAGCACACCAAATAAGGTTCGAAGATTGTGAGACGTAGAGCGGCCCGGCACAAAGCCCGATTGGTCAGGGCGTATCATAAGTGGCAGTACCGGTTGCAACCGCAATGCTAGCATTTTCGCGAAGATCTTTGCATCCGTATTAATTAAGGACAGCGGCCTATAGGAATCGCAGTGTTGCGCGTCTTTATCCGGTTTTAAGAGGGCGATAATGACCGCCTCTCTCATCGATTCCGGGAGCACACCCGCTTCAACGGCCTCAGCACATACTGCCAGTAGTTTGGGGGCCAGCAGTTCCGCATATTCCTTGTAGAATTGCGCCGGTAACCCATCCGGTCCCGGCGCTTTCCCGGCCGCCAATGCGCCTATCGCCTCTTTAACGTCTTCTATCTCGAAGGGGCGATCAAAGTACCCCTTTTGGTGCGCATTGAACCAAATGAGCTGGATCGTATCAAAGTATCCCGACAGCTCCGTCAGCGGCGGCGCACCCCGGGTACGGTACAATTCTTTATAAAAAGTCCGAAATGTGTCTAGAATCGTTGGAGGAGTATACGCATGTCCACCCTCCGGTGTCGCCACTGAGGAGATGAAGGGGGATGGCCTCTGCGAACGCAGCAATAGAGCGAGCGTCCTGCCCGGTCGGTCCCCCTCGCCATATCTGCGGGCCACAGCCTGTTTAGTCAGAAACTTAAGCTCCCTATCTGCTTCAGCCTGGTATTCCGTGAGCTTGGTGCGTGTTTCCGCCAGTGTTGTCGCCGATAGGTCCGAACAGTACTGCACCTCCAGAGTATGCAGGCTGTCTTCCAGCCGCTTCAGCGTTCCCCTGATGGTCTTCAGCACTGTGGCCTGTCCCGCGATGCAGTGACCTTTGATCACCACCTTGAAAGCGTCCCACAGGGTGCCTTCCGACGCAACAGAGCCAGTGTTCTGTTCAAAATATTCCATCACGCGTTGGTATAGGTCTTCCCGAAACACCGGATCGGTCAGGGCCTGTGCTGGTAAGCGCCACGCGAAGGGCGTCACATATGGCTGTGGCACGCGTAGCAGCAGTTCCACTGGCGAGTGGTCAGAAAGGGTGCGCGCCCTGTGCGCGACGTCCGAAACCCATGCATGCACCTGTGGGGTTAAAAGCCAAAAATCTAACCTGGACCAAGCTCCCCTGTGTGGGGTGAAGCAGGTGCCCTCCCGTACCTCGGGGTGCAGCACGTGCCACGAGTCTAATAGCTGATAGTCCGTCATTAGGCCACGGAGGAGGTCAGCCACATGCGGGTGATGTACGCGAGCCGCTCCCTCCCTGTCTAGTTCCTGCGAGATTACCGCATTGAAGTCGCCGCCCCACATGCATGCACCATCTCCCAGCGACTGTGTCTTGTGCCAGACGTGTCGGAAAAAATCAGGGTCGTCCGAGTTTGGGCCATATATGTTGACTAGTGTCATCGGCATGTGAAAAAGCTTCCCCTGCAAGATTATGTAGCGCCCCTCAGCGTCGGCATGCACCCGGTATGTTTGCCAGGGTAGGCCTCGCCGTATTAAAATAGCCACTCCCCGGGAGTAGCTGGAGTAGCCGGACGTGTGTATTTCGCCCCATCTAGCATGTCGAAGCCTCACCCCGGCTACTTGGGGCAAATGCGTTTCCTGAAGGAAACAGATGTCAACTTGGTGTCGTGTCAGATATGCATGGGTCAATCTGATCTTGCGATGGTCATTCAGACCACGAATATTCCATGTGAAACAACGCAGCGCGGTCAGGTATGTGTGCGGTGGTGGATCCTACGCAGCAATGAAGTCAGCAGCGGTAGCGCTCTCTGGGTCCACAGGGAGAGCTCTCGCTCTGGATGTCGTACCAACAATAAGAACATGGCAGCGGCCAGCAGCAGTGGTATATTCAAATAGTGCAGTGTAAGAAAACCAAACAACATTAACCAAATCCCCTTACCACCCACTCCAACCCCCCAATCAGGTTGAGACACTTGTCCCCCCCCCACCCAACCCAACAACAGCATTGCATCAGTGAAATTACGGGAATCATCCCAGTGAGGGCGTGGGTCACCGGCATACTCCCCTGTCCAAAAGGCGACAGGGTGGCCGAACATTACCGCCCATTAACATATACACTATCTGCCTGCGGCGGGGTAAGCCCAACACCGATCCCTTCACAAGTTCTCTGCCAATGATCAGGAATATTCCCCGAAGCTCGTATCCCTGAGCCTCTCCGTTCCCCCCGGCAGCCACAACATGCTATAAGTTCAGAGTCCCCTTAATAGAACATCAAGTGATATACGGTATAACCAAGCTGTCCGGCGTCTCTATATGTTCCAGTTTCACGAGTACATAAGATGTAGGCCTAGTTATTCAACGTCACTTAGCTGGTCGTGCGGTGGTGTCCCCTGCCCGGCCCGTTTGTCTCTCAGCGTCCGCTCCGCCTGCCTCGCAAATTTGAGTGCTTCCGTCGCCGCCGTGAAGACCATCGGTTTCCCCCCGTGGTGGACTCGTAACTTAGCAGGATATAACATCGCATATTTTGTCCCCACTTTCTGGAAGATCCGCTTAGCCGGTAGGAATTCACGCCTGGCGGCCTGCACAGCCTGAGTGAAGTCGGGAAATAGGGATATCGCCATATTTTGGAATTTAAGCTCACCTCTTTCACGTGCCAGCCGTAGGATCGTGTCTCTGTCTCGATAGTTTAGGATCCTGGCAAGGATCGGGCGCGGCTGCGCCCCCGGCACAGATCGCGGTCCCAGTGTGCGATGTGCCCTTTCAACCAGGAACATGGCCGACAGGGCCTCACCAAACAGGTCGCGGAACATCCCTTCAACTAAGTGCTCCATATTGCTAATGTTCGTGGATTCCGCAATACCAATAATTCTCACGTTATTTCTGCGAGAGCGGGCTTCCAAATCTTCGTTGCGACCCTTTATCACCTCCAGGACCTTGTCCATGCGCAGCAGCTTCTCCCGGGTATCACCGTTACTCTCTTCGCAGTCGGCAACCCGTGCCTCTACCGCCGCCAGTCGCTCTTCATGTTGATCCACCTTGTGCGATATTCCGTCCAGTCGCCGGGCCATGGAGTCCAACTTGCCGTCAATCTCTTTTAGGCAGCCCTTCAGCTCCCGAAACATGCTCTTGACATCTTCGGCGTCCTGCGTCGGCGCCAGCTGCGTTTCAGGGACCACCGTCTGGGACGCTGGGACAGTTTCAGTGTCCTGAGCCATGTGCTTCCCAAACTGGAGCTTCCTCTGCTTAGCATCCGTCTTCCCAATGGCGCAGCAAAGGGGTCACCACATCAGAGTCGCAGCGGGAGGGGGGGGAGGAAAAGGGGCCCAACAGAGTCTGCACAGGCCTCCGAGCCCGGACAAATTCACGGGCCTACCATGCCAAATCCGCTCTCACCCAAGGCCGCCCTGCAGGCTTCGCCGCCAGCGGGAATCTCCAACGCACAATCGGGCCCAGCAGGCCTGCAGCTCTCACCAAGCGCGGGTCCGCGGCCTGGACAGGCCCTCCAAATGGGCACACAGCTAGTGACCAGCAGTTGGGGCGACCGCCCAGCAGGCACACACTCCGCAGTCCTTGGATCCCCGCAGTTCGATATTTATGCACCTGGCGGAGGCAGGAGGAAGGCGCACTTCACCACCCGGGGCACCGTCGAGGGTAGCAGGATCGGCGCCGCACCCGCAGCCCCCAGGGCCGCCCAGTCAGCGCTCATGTAGATTTCAGGAGGTGGGGAGATCGCCGCAGATTAGGGCCCCCCGGGCCGTCCGGGGCGCCAGGGACAGCAGGATTCGCCCCCCTCCGGCAGCCGCGGCCGTTCCACGTCGTGTTCCGGCCCGCGACACGGGACTTGCGTAGCTGGGATCCCCGGCCGGGAGTCAGGAGAGTCGCCGTCTGGGCATCAAGGGAACACCGCTCCGGATCGCCGCCACCGATTTCGGTCCGGATTGCAGGAATCGATGCCTCTACGTCCGGGCACCCTCCGCCTCAGCTTTGTCGGTACAGGATGTCGGCATTATACGGATGAACTGACGGATTCGGCGTTCGGCCGGCAGAGCCCCGTTACACGGCGGCCATCTTGCAGCTCGGCTCGGCCACGCCCCTCTTCTACACCCCTTCTTGATTTGAACTGTTTCCTGACAGCCCATTAGTAACTGGTTTATATTACACCTTAACTCCAGAATGGGGTTCAGGTTGGTCATCGATTGTAGGGTATTTTTAACCAGTAATCTTACTTGGAATTGCTAACTGTGGTTCATCATTTTAGTCACTGGAGTCATAGAAGCTGACTAGTCCAGTTTCCTCATTACTTGGGCTTCTCACTTGCCAGTTTAGCCATCAATGTAAATGTATATTGCATGTTTCACATATCCGGTGGCAGAAACACAAACTGAATTGTTGCCCACAATTCCAAACTAAAAGTAAGAATCATGATTTTCTGACTTAGATGTTTTAGTTAAATGCATGGTGCCCTAAATGAACCTGAGGTTCAGATTCTGCTACAAAATATATTTGAAGCAGTACATATGTGTTGTGGACAGGGCCTCAGCAGTCCTATATTAGCCTGCATGCTTAAATTAGAGCAACATATTTTATTAGAGAACACTTAGGGGAAAGAACCCAGCTCTGTGCAGGTGACGCCGTGTTTGTTGAGCAATGATACATTACTGCACACTGTGCTTCGATAGTTAACTAAACCAGCACTGACAGGTTACAGGTTTGTGACGGTCACGGAAACGTCAATCCTGCCGTGTCTTGCGATGTTACAGACCACACTTCTGTTTATTTTTTAACAAACGGGTGCGGTCGCATCGTTTGAAAACAATTCGAGGACAAAATTAATTCAGGATTTACGGACAAACAAACATATTTACTAAAATGTAATTCAAGAGCATATCTAGAAAAGTACTACAGCGACCAAGAAGGAGCTTGTGTCAGTGAAAAACCACCTATGTCGTGTGCTTAAACAGCTGCATGGGACATTTACTTTCGCTGCTGTGAAAGGAGGCACTCTGATTGAAAGTGGGACTGGTCCCACCATTCACACGTTACTCTCAGTTTGTGAAGTTTTTAATGAACTTGCTGCTACAGACTGCTGTGACCAAAATCGGAAAGAAATCGAAAAATGGTGGAAGAAAGAGCCAGGAACCTTGGTTTGGAGTCCAATTGTGAGACATGTTTGTGAGCTCGAAGGGCTCAGAGAGAAATACTTGGAGAAAAGCCAAGACCAACCCTCAAGCAAGTCACTAAAAGCAACCCTCTGAAGCCACTGGTGCTACCTGCTGCGGACTGTCTTCTGAAATCACTGTGTTTGGAAGCCGCTTGACTGGCTCAGTGTCTACTGGGCTGCTCTAAAAAATATTGCATCTTTGTTAAAAATAGGAGGCCATTTAGTGATGATGGGAGTCCTTGAAGAAATATTTTACATGGTTGACCACACTACGTTTTCCTGACTGCGCTATGATGTGGAGTTTGTAAAAATAAAAGCAGTTAACTACTGGGGTGTGTCACTGATGACTTGCAGATGATTCTCAGTCCTGAGAATGCCACATATTTTCTTTCTGATGATCAATTATTATTTTTCCTTGGGCACATAAGGAAAGAAATGTGTAGGAATCCAGTATAGTGCTCACACAATGTTCTGTTTGCCTTCTTTAATTTTACTTAATTTCCAAAGTAGATTACATAAATTGATGAATCATGTGTGTTGAGGTGGTCACAACCATAGGTTTTTAATGATCCTTCATATTCTTTACAGCAGGGGTCTCCAGAGGGTAGCTCGGAAACTACTTGTTGCTTGCTCGTACCCTAGAAGTAACTCCCCAAAGTGTATGGTACTTAATACAGAGAGTCTACTATAGCCACATTGTAGAAGGTCATGTTGCAAGAAGAGGACAAGATTTTCTTTGAATGGGTTAATCCAAAATGAAAAGTGCATATTTTATAGGAAACCATGTATAATGAGAAGTTATTAGAGAACACCAGAGAGAACACAATTTTCTGCTTTGAGGGGTACTCTCACTGAGCCATCTCAGAAATACAGGAATTCAGCACAAAGTTGTCTCTAGTTCTGATTAGTCTCACACAAGTTCACATAGACTTAATGTGAGTCCTGGTGGACTTCCAAAAGCACTGTCTCTTTGTTCACATTAAGTAATTATGATGTCTTAAAGACATAACCTTTCACAGAGCAGACAACCTTTTGGAAACTACAGTTGCAGTTTATGGGAAAATACCTCTTTTTGTATGGTCACCACCATTGGTTCTGGACTGATGCTGCTTGTGTTTTTTTGACTCTGCACACTGTGACACTGCTAACCAGGCCCCAGTGCATGTGCTCTGACTCCTAAAACATGTAAAAAATGACTACACCCTTGATTGGCATATATAAGTTAACTATAAGTATCTAGTATATGGTACAAAAGTAAGGCCCTGTAAGTTAAATGTCACTCGTGGACTTCAGAACATACTGTGCCATCACTAAAGTGACCATGCAAAGCATATCTCCAGGCCTGACCCTGCTGTTTGGGTAGGCAGTTTTAAAACGACCTATTAGACTTGGCAAAATAAACCATTTGTTCTCAGCATACAGAGAGTAAGAGACTAGAAACCCAGTTGCATTCTCCCAAACAATCACTATTCTCACAGTAAGGCAACACAGCAAAAAGGAAGGAAGAAAAGACAGACAAAGTCCAAAGGTGGTGTTACCTCCCAGGCCTGTCAAAATATCCAAAGATATTGAAATAGATGCCTCACTTACTTTATTGTGACTTTGCCATTGCAGGCGCTCATTCGACTGTCTCTCCTTCGCTGCTGATGGGTGAGGCGCTGTGACTGCTGACTGCGGGTCTGTGTCCCGGGCGCTGCGGGCCAGGCGACTCCACCCACGGCTCTGGGAGTGAAGCGCACAGAACCTGACTATCGGTGGGCAGCTTTGGCCTGAGGAGAGCTATCATCTCAGCTGACCAGGCAGCTGTCTGCTGTCAAGAATTCGATTACAGCAGTGGTGAGGGCTAAGTACCAGGTGGGGGCGGTACCTACTATGTGAATCCTGACTAAACTGGGGGTTGTTGATTTTCCGGAACCCTTCAGGTATTTTCTTATTTCTTATGATTCATTAGTTTTATTAGTGAACAGCCTGACTTCAAAATGGCAACCAAAAAGAGGCCCGATGCCTTAATCCACCATTTCTGACCTGCCTGACCTTCAGATGATGACTTTCCACGGACTCCTCTTCAGATTCACTCCCACCAAGAGGGCTGATGGCAGGAACGAGGGGTTGCCCCACAATTCTGCAGACTTTGGAACTGTCCCCTCCATTCTAAAACTGTGTTACCATGCAATACACCATTATCCCTAAAGTTACCACCATGGTGTGTGCCCTTCACCAAAGCACTCCTTTCTCCCCTTGTTGGGAAAGGATGCAGTATTTATGCCCTAGAATCTCAGAGACCCCTCTGAGAGAATCCACAGCATAAAGTGAACCACACACAGCGAAGGTGTGGGAATTACACCATTTCCACTGGGATCACAGCACTCCGGACGTTGGACACTGTTTTTCCTCGTCTCCCGGTTGCGTTTCCTTCACCCCCCCACCTCTTTCATTCTTTGTCTACCTCCCCTGCTCCTATCCTCTCTCCCCTGAATCGCTCCCCTTGCCTGCTTTTTCCCTTACGTATATGTTTTTAACACATGTAACTACGCTCCAGCAACTTGTAACTATGCTCTGAAACTGTGTAATTTGTAACTATGTAACTGGTAACTATGCTCTGAAACAATGCTCCTCCTCATGTAAAGCGCTCTGATACCTCCGGGTCTAGCCAGCGCTATATAAAACTTTTCAAATAAAATAAATAAATAAGTGACATGCTACATCATTGGCGTCTACCCACACCCTGATAGGATGATACCACCAGGGCGGACTCAACCAAAAATATGAGTACTTAGATAATGTCTCGCTGGATAAGCATGGATCTAGATAAAGAAAGCTAAAAAAATCCTCAATACCCAAACAAATTCTTTATTTGCAGGTACCTGGGGTATAGATAAAAAAAGTTCTAGGGTTTTTATTGAGACTTAGTTTCTCAATTAACCCTAATATGTTGATACCAACATGTTCTGGCCCACACCAAGAGCCCAACCGGATCTGGGGCCTTCATCAGGGGTAAGTTATGTATCCCTGCCTAACTATGCATGTATTCCTTGCACATGCCTAAGGCTCTCACCTGAATCAATAATCCGTTAATGGAGGATACCAAGGAAACAAAAAATTGCTGGTCAACAAGGAAGAAGACGGATTAATGTACAAATACTGTTATACCTGAATAAGTACATATGTCCCACTCTAAATTTAGGGGACTTATTGATATTCCCATTACCTTATTGATTTTTGGGGGTGGGGTAGTACCTGTCCTGGTTGTGAACACTTTCCCTAACCAGATTTGTGAAAACGATCAAAATACTAGGTGAGAATGCTGTCCCACATGAATGTCTCTAGTCTTTATCAATTACCTATCACTCTGTGTGTGGGTGATAGGCCAGAATGCTGTGTAAATAATTTAAAAAAAGATTCAGCATTGTAAAAATGCAATCCTCTCATGTGTAATCCATGCCTGGTGTTTATGCAATCAGTAGTCCATTCACACACACACACACACACACACAGAGCTTACCCTGTTTACGGGTCATTCATGGGCCATGCGTGTCTGGCGCGTGGTACCGTCCTGTAGTCACACTTTACTGGGGGGAAAACATATACATCATATCATTAAGTTTTAAAAGGTTTATATTTCTATTTGGTTTGTATCTGTGGAACTCCGTGAATCCTAAATCCTATTGTATTCATTCAGAAGTCAACTGGAGGGATTATCCTGGAGTATCTGCTTTTGGGTTCATTGTTGTAAAGAAGGCTGAGAGGTTAAAAAAATGAGGCTGAGTAATCCCATATATATTGCTGACTATGGTAGGACACGGAATCTCACTTATGGAGAATATTTCATAAAGCTAGCTCATATTTGATGTCAAGGTGCATACTCATAAATCACTGTGGGCGATTGACTTCTTGAACTGATTGAAGCCCTGATGGGGGTTTCATCGTGCGCTCGAGTGCTTGATCTGTGAATGTTGGGACCATCCACGTCATTCAACTGTAGTGGTAAATGAAGCTCCTGACAAGGGTAGACACAACATACAACATACACATTTGTGGTTTACCAGTTATTTTCATTATAACACACGTTTTTGCTATGCGCTCACTGTACACAGCTCCCGCCAAGGGCCCATGCACAAATTATGGCATTAGGTTAGCCCAATGCTACCTGATATAGGAAAGAACCTGTTCCTCGGTGTATCTCTGCCTGAGTCGGTGGGCCGAGAACTCAGTCGGTTTGCATGCTGCAGTCCGTCTACTTCTTATTACATAACAGATCACGATTACTCTCATGTTCTACGTGAGCTTCGTATAGTTAAAGGCTCTGGTCAGTGATATAGTCATACTTTTTTTTTTTTTTTAAATCTGTTTATTAGGTAAAATAGAATACGTTTCACAATCATCAGTGAGCAGCATACAGAAGACCAAAACGTCATAACAACAGTACAGTTCCGGACAGAGTAAAGAATTACAGTGTGCATTTTGGAGACACGGCGTGTGCCCTACTGTGGGCCCGCCCCACGAACAGCAGCACAGCATTACCCCTTGAAGTAGACGTGCCAAAATCGCACTCACTCAGTATCAGCCAACATTTTCTCAGCAAGGAAGTTTCTGAGCGGCCCCCAAATATCCTTCGGTTGGGAGGAGGCGGGTAGCTCCTCTGCATACAGTTCCAAGTTTTCCCTGCAGTATACCAAGTCTGACAACCACTTGTTTAACGTTGGTTTGGCCACTCCGTCCCATGTAAACAGAATGCGCCGTTTAGCCAGCAGAAGGGCAACCCTCACAAATCTGCCCACCACGCCCTTCAACTGAGGTACATGAGCCAACAGACACACCGCTGGCACACATGGAAGCAATGCCCCCGTCATTTTATGAATATGAGTCAGCACCGCCTCCCCAAATTCAAATACTGGCCCACAGCCCCACGCTAGGTGTAGAAAGTCCGTCCCGTCTTGGCCACACAGTCTACACCGAGCCGATTCTCTCAATCCCATTCTGTGCAGTCGGGCCGGGGTGTAGTAGACTTGATGCAAGAATTTGAAGTGGATAATGCGCAGGTTGCCATTGGGGGTGAGGCGACCCGTCAACTGGCAAATCCGCTCCCAATCCGCAGCTTCGAGTGGGGGATCTAGAATAGCATTCCATTTGGCAAGACTAGCATCAGGGCCGTTAACCGTCTCCTCCTGCACAGCTTTGTACAATTTAGTAAGTAGTTTCTTCTTAGACGGAGCTACCAGCAGCAGCTGCAGTGCCTTGAGTGTGGGGGGCTCTGCAGGGAAACAGGGGTAGTGAGCCTTCATGGCCTGTTTAAGACGGTGACATGTATACACAAATAGTGGCGTGGGGTTTTGTATGTAGGCCAGATCATTCTGCTCTAGATAATGTCCCTGCGGGTACAAGTCTTGCATATGAGTGATACCAGCTTCCTTGAGCGACACTAGAGGGCCCGCCTCTCGTGTGACCGACAGAGCGGCGTGGTGTGCCAGTGGCAGGGCCGGCGCATACAGCGGCAGCCTCTGTGTCCTGCGGCCTATTGCCTGCCAGGCAGCAATTGTCATGTCCAGCGTGTTAATTTCTGCGCGTGGCGTATGTCGGGCAGTGTGTGTGAGCATACCTCGAAGCGGGGTGGGATGGGCGTCCCCATCTTCCACCGCCACATGTGGAATAAAGTTATGTGGTCCATACCAATAGTATGCATATTGCGCCTGTGCGCACAGATAATACACGTAGAAGTCTGGCGCCGCGAATCCCCCTCTTTCGTACGACAGGGTCAGTGTTTTCCAGCTAATTCTAGGGTGCCGTCCCCCCCAAATTAAGCGCAGGAGTTGGGCACGCAGCAGCGTGAAAAATTGCTGAGTTAATTTTATCGGTATATTGCAATATAGGTATAGAAAGCGCGGCAGGACGACCATTTTTATCACAGCGATGCGGTCTGCCAGGGACAAGGGGAGACGCAGCCAACCGTCCACCTGCTGCACCAGCGCTTCATAAGCCCTACCGTAATTTTCCCTGATCACTACCTCGGGATCGCGATGAACCCACACTCCAAGATATTTTACTGGGTCGGACGTCCAGATCAGAGGGTATTCCAGGTGAGGCCGGGACGTAACCGCCGTGAGTGGAATCACGACCGACTTGTCCCAGTTTATCGTGAGCCCCGAGTACAGGCCAAATTTAATGTACTCTCGGAGGACCGGGGATAAATGCGTTTGTGGGTGTCTGACGAACAAGACCATATCATCCGCATATAGCGATATCCCAACCGGCCGGTGGTTAAAGTTGAGGGCGGACTCTCTGTGACGTTGTCGAATCTTACAAGCTAGCGGCTCAAGAACGAGAGCGAATAGTAGAGGGGACAGCGGGCACCCCTGTCTCGTACCCCTTGCAATGCGGAACGGCCCGGACGTGTGGTTGCCCACGCGCACCACCGCCGATATGTCCGTATATAGAAGCCGAATCCACTGCAGCATGACTTCTGGGAAGCCCATCTTACGCAGTATGTAAAACATATATTGCCATTCGACGGAGTCAAAGGCTTTAGCCGCGTCCAGCATGACAGCAGCCGCTGGCAGCTCAGGATTAAGGATATGGAACATGGAGAAAATAGTCCGCAGATTGTGAGAGGTGGATCGTTCCGGTATGAACCCAGATTGATCTGGGAGCACCAGTCGGGTCATAAGCGGCTGTAGTTTTGTGGCCAAAATTTTAGCCAATATTTTCGCGTCCAGATTAATCAGCGATAGGGGGCGATATGAGTCGCAGCTGGAGGGCGATTTATCCTTTTTAAGGAGGGTGATAATCATGGCCTGACGCAGAGTTGGAGGCAGTACGCCAGTCTCATGCGCCTCAGCATACAGTTCTAGTAGATGCGGGGCAAGCAGGTCGGTATAAGTCTTGTAGAATTCGGCCGACAGGCCGTCAGGCCCGGGAGCCTTTTTATTGGGAAGAGAATGAATAGCGTCCCGGACATCCTGCTCATCTATCGGGAGCGATAGATATTCCCGGTGGGAATCACAGAGCCACGCACACGCTATGTCCGACAGGTAGTCCGCCAGGGCCGACCCTTCCACCTCCCCCTGCGTCGTGTAAAGTGACTGATAACAATCCTTAAATTGGTATACAATGGCCTGCGGTGTGAAGTGTTCTATGCCGGTAGCATCCACAATTTTATCTATTTGGTGATGATGCGCCCGAAATTGTAATTTAGCGGCCAGACGCCTGCCCGGTCGCCCACCCTCCCCGTACGCCCTGGCCGCGTGTCGCTTCCCCCTGTATTTGACCTCTGTGTCCGCCCATTTGTCATATTCCACCAGCAGCTCATGTATACGCGCCAGCGTGGCAGCAGACGGCGTCTCGGCATAGGTCCTCTCCAACCCAACGAGAGCAGTCTCAATTTTAGCAAGCTGCCCCCGTATGTCCTTCAGAATGCCAGCGGTGGTGCCAATGCACACCCCCCGGATCGTCACTTTGAACGCCTCCCAGAGAGACGCCTGACTAGCCACGGAGCCCGTGTTTTCAGCAAAATAATTGACAATGGCCTCCCTGATAGTGTCTAGGTAGAGCGGGTCCCGCAGTGCCTCCGCGCGAAAGCGCCATGTGAAGGGACGATGGGGGCACGCTGGAATCCGCAGGTGCAGATATACAGGGTTGTGATCGGACAGCGTACGTGGTAAGTTGGGGACGTCGAGCACCCATCTGATAGTTTCCTCTCCCAATAACCAGTAATCCAGTCGGGACCAAGTATTGTGTGCCGGCGTGATGTGCGTGCCTAGACAAGTCCGTTCATTCCTCAACCGCCATACATCCACCAGTCCCCACTCCCCCATGGCCTCACGAACGCATTGAGCAACTCTAAGCATGCGAGCCCCCGCCGGGTTTGATTTATCAACCTGTGGATTGAGATGTGTGTTGAGGTCTCCCCCCCAGAGTATCGCAGCATCCGGCCAGGAGCGCACCGCAGCGAGCATCTGCGCAAAGGGGGAGGGGTTGTCCACCACAGGGCCATACATATTGAGAATCGTAACGTAGGTCATGCCGAGTTTGCCCTGTACCGCCGCCCAGCGCCCCTCTGAGTCAGTGGACGTATGCACGGGTTGGAAAGGAACACCTTTTTTAATCAATATGATTACCCCGCGCGCGTAGGCTGAGTATGATGAAGCGAGCCGAAACCCCGCCCACCTACACGCCACCGCGGTCTCAGTGTGTTTGGTGAGGTGTGTCTCTTGCAGCAACGCCACCTGAACATTGTGCCTATCTAAGTAGTGTAGGACTTGCCTGACTTTCTTAGGGGTGTTAAGGCCGCGGACGTTCCAGGTTAAACATCTGTAGTCTTCACCCATTGTCACCAAATAGGGGCCCCAATGCAATCTCAGATACCATCTCCCCCATCGCACCACCATTCGCACTGCGCGCCGTCATCCAAGCACACACTCCAGGTTCGCACTCCTCTTGTATCCGGAACTGTAATAGACCCCCGCCCCCCACCCACTTCAGCAGCCCAACTTTGCCAAAGATGATCCCTGCCCCTACACAACACAACATGAAAACAAAACCCAAAACAACCCCAATGCACAATTGTGAGATCGAAAAGTGGGGAGCACCCATTGGGGGAACGTAGCGACCGCAAACACCTCCCAGTCTTTTGGGGAGGGGGCCACCATGTCGTGTCTAGTGCTCCCGGTGATTAGCCCACCACCCGATGCGTCATGTGTCTGCCCATCGTGCGGCCATTTTCCCAAGGCGTCGTACAACAGTATCACCACGGGTGCAGCAAACCAGGAGACCCAGCAGCCCACCCCGCACCATGACAGCCAGAGGCTGGAAGTACATTCGGAGGACAATCAGCAGACCCCCGGATCAGTCGCACACCCACGCCCCAGCAACAGTACATGCTGCAGTTAGCAGGGAGTCACAGGAGAGGCAGTGTGATCGCCACATGGCAGCGTAGCAAACAGTAGATAGAAGTCCGCAGACATGCGGCCCATGGCTTCCACCAAGCGTGCAAGTCGGGTGGGTCTCGGCACATTTCCGGCATCAGAAAGGGGAAACCTAAGTCAATCATCAGCCTCGGGGGTAGGAGCAGAATGTTGGTGCGTTTTCCTCAAGGATTTTGCATAGTCCATAGCTGATTTGGGGCTGGTGAAGATTTTAGAGGCTGCGTCAGTGCCAATGCGGAGGCGCGCCGGGTACAGCATCGCATAGGGGATGTGGTCTTTCATGAGTAGTTTTTTAACCCCTAAGAATTCTTTACGAGCCGACTGGACTGCGGCAGTGAAGTCAGGGAAAAAGGAAAGGACATTGCCTTGGTAGTTGATCGTGCCTTTCTGGCGAGTGATACGGAGCAGTGTGTCTCTGTCCCTGAAATTCAGCAGTCTAGCTATGATAGGGCGCGATGGAGCGCCCGGTGGCGGGCGCGCATTGAGGGATCTGTGAGCGCGTTCAACGGCAAACATGGCTGAAAGATTCGTGGGCTCGCAGATGTCCCGAATCATGGTTTCTATGTAGTCCTCAAACCTGCCCACATTTGTGGATTCTGGCAGACCCAAAATCCGTACGTTGTTGCGCCGAGAACGCGCCTCAATGTCCTCGTTCTTGGCCTGTATCACTGCCAGCAGCTTCGCCATGTCCGTGGTCTTGTCGGAAACCTGCCTGAGGCCATCTTCGGTATCCGAAATGCGCTGTTCCGCCTCGCCCAAGCGCACACCCTGCCTGTCCAGTTTGGCGGAAATGGAGTCCATGCGGCCACTGAAAGCCTCTATCTTTCCATCTATGGACTGCAGGCTGGCCTGAATTGCCGATAGTGTTGTCTCTAGGGCAGTGGGGGGCGGCGCGGTAGACTCCAGCTCCGAATCCGAAGCCAGCGAGTGCGACGATTTGCCTCCCTTGCGCGTCTCGAACGTGAGGCGCGCCTGAGTCTTGTCCGGCTTGCCCATGATCGCCCCCTCCAGCCCTCGCCGGTCCAAGCGCCAAGGAGGGCCCACAGGTAAAGGAGGCGCCCCCCAAGTCAGGAAGGAGCAGAACACCAGGTGGCGAAAGGATCCAATCAGGGGGGGGGGAGGGGAGCAGCGTCCGCCGATAGTGACCACTCCAGGCGGGGGGGCCCACACTGCACACCCCACACAACGGCAGCAAATCCGCACCTCACAGGTATAGCACAGCAGGTCCCCCCACCACCATCAATGACCACACCGCCGGGGGGTCCCACGACGACCCCGCACCGCTCCTCACCACACAGACTTCCCGGCAAAAGTCTTCACCACAGGCGTGTGTGTCCAGTCTCCCAAATCTCGGTATCCAGCCGCAAGGCAGACGAAGAGGAACCCAGCAGGGGGGGGGGTGGAGGGAGGGGAGCCACCGCCGGGTCGACAGTCCGGCAATCTCCCGTCGTAGTACAGGCAGCAAGTCCAGGCCTCAAGCCACCCCTCCCTCGGCAGGCCCCCGGAGCCCTCAGTGATCCGCAGCAAGCGTGAGCGTCCAGGCACCCACAGTCCAGCGTAGGGCAGTCTGATCAGACACAGGAGGGGGAGCGCGCCAACCGGCCAAAGGGCCCACTCACCCGTCCGAAGCCGGCGGCTTGCGTGGGCACCGCACCGCCCGCTCCTCGCCCTCGTCGGCAGATCCACCACACTTCTCCCCAGCTGGCGCGTGTAGCAACGGGCAGCTCCGGGGTCGGCCTCGCGTCCACCACCTCGCCCTCCGGACGTCCGCTACACCGGCTCCAGGCAAGCGGCTCGGGAGGGCTGCAGCGCGATGTCGCTCCTCGCCGCCTCACCCGCTCCGAACCCCTCAGGCGTCACAAGATGGCGGCTCCGCCCGACGCCGCACCAAAGGCACGGCTACAGAGCACCGAGCCGCACCAGAATCACAGCCCCAGCTAGCGCCCGATCCGGGGGGGCTCGATCTCCCACTCTGGCGCTCGTGGGCAGGCAGTTAGGGAGCAGGATAGTGCAGGATATTGGCGGTGGCCGGCGGAGCAGCACTACCGTGCGGCCATCTTGCCTCGCGTCAAGCCACGCACCCCGATATAGTCATACTTTATACATATTATGAGGCACCCAACAGTTTGTTTGCTACAACGCGTTTAGATTTCACTGCATGATAAATCACCATCACACCCAAGTTTAAAGATTATATCCATACATTAATCACTTAATCAGGCTCTGAGCCACTCGTGTTTTGCAACACACTTTCTGTACTCAGTGTGTCAAGGATCAAGCACCCCCTGTGCATCCATGTCACTACTTCTCAGACTGCTACCGAACACTGTCGTGATCTGGGCATTCAGTTTTGAAGAGGTCATAGTCGATCGTGGGTGGCGCTCCTCTTGACAAGTCGTCTATGCGACCCTTGGGATTATGAGAGTTGGAGTACCAATTCACTTCTATGTACTTCTTTATGGGTTACTCAAGTCTTTTCCTTCGAGTTACTAGTCCACAGTGCATCTAGTGGACTACTTATTCTTCTTCCTCATCGAGGTCGTTTTTTAACTGTGATACACTCTTCCTGCTCCTATCATTATCACCGTCATGAATCTCAGAATTTGGCCTGAAAAAAATAATCAATTATATACTACGTTATGATAGTTTTCACCCTAAAGCCTTGAGATACAACCTACCAGTAGGCTAGTTCATCAGGTTACGCAGAAACTGCACGGAAAGATCCACCTACGATGATCATGCAGCATTACTCGCAAACAAAAACTGGAAGCTAAACGTTACTCACAACACCTGATCAAAAGGGCCAGGAAAAGAGCAAGAAATAACCAGAGTAACCATTTCTTCTGCATCGTAGGATCTTTATTGATAGTCATTAACATTAGAATAGACTAGCAAGCATGTCCTTAAAGAAATGCAGCTCCCAGCAACTGTTGAAAGATGTTATAATAGTCTTGGGCAAGCAAATTCTTGAGAATAGTTAGACCTCCTATGGCTAGACATTAAGGGGATGGCCAAAAAAAAGCCTCTTCTTGATATTCCATCTGATCACCACCTTGATTTTCATACCAGAGACAAAATCTTTCCAATCAAAAGAGTTCAACTTTCTTCATGAATGTCTTCTTGCTTCTCACAGGATATTCAGGCAATCCACTGGTAGATTCAAATGTCCACACTGTCTGACCTCAGGTGCCATGCTGCTAAATTTAGTGATGATGGATTCGGATGGTATATCTGGCTCTGCCTCTGCTGCCTTGTCAACAAGTATGACTTCCATGGTAACCTCTTGCACGGGGACAGAGAAACCTGGAGAAGGCTTGTGAGCCTCACCCATTCTGTTTGTTCAAGTAATATATTTTGGTAGTGCTATCTGTCTGCACTAAGAGAAGGTCAGCTGTCAGAGATAGACAAAGTACTTTGATAGCTACATAGACTGCTCTGAGCTTGAAGATCATGTTGTGATACAAGCTCTCTTTCATAGTCAAGAATCTATGAACAGGTAAACTTCCTAGATAAGAACCCATCCTAACAGTGAGGCAGTAGGGCAGGGTGCAACGTATTTCAAAGGTAGGACATGTACTTTTAAGTTTTACTTGTCCATATAGTGAAAACCCTTAGATATGTTTTTCACTAGTGCAAGGCCTACATCTCCCGTAGTATAACATTGGAGCTACCTTATTACATTTAATTTACCTTATTACATTCAATAAACTGTAACTACCAAATGGGAACAGATGAACAGTTCATGTCTGGTGTCTTTAGAATTGTAATGAGAAATCCTCTTTTATGGTAAAGTCAGATATTTGGTTACAATTTTTAAAATAGCACTTTTAGAAAGTTGGCATTTGCCTACCTTTGCCATTTAGTGTCTGCAGCCTGTCTCTGGGTCATATGACTGGTTGTAGTTGGCAGTTGGTCTTTGTGTGTTCCTCCCAGATAGCCACAGACAATAAAGAGATTAGGTGTGTGTGTGGGTGGCCATCAATGGCAGGATGGAAGGGCAGAGTTAGGCACCCGTGTCCTGCCTTCACACAAGGGATTGCATACCCCCTGTAGACAACCTGACCCCAGGAGAGTAGGGACACCTGTGCACATCTGCGGGGAAAACTCTATAAGATTCTCCCACTTCAAAGGAGGCACCACGTATAAATATTGGACCTCAGTACACTTCTGGATCTGTGGAAGACTGACAAGAAGAAGGAATGCTGTGCTGCTGAAACAACTGTCCCTCTGCTGGACAGCTGCCCTAAAAGACTGCTGTTCTGACCTGCTGCCTGCTGACATCTTGCCTGGATGAGACGGACTGGACCTGCAACCTGTATCCAGCACCACCAGAGTGATTCCAAGAGTCAAAAAGTGATTTAAGTGTTTAAATCGAATAAAGCTTGCTTTGACTTTTAATCCAAGAGTCACACCCTGCCAAGTGGTGCCACCCCAGTCATGGTCCCTTGGAAGTGGGTCTGAAGGTGCTTTACCAGTCCATATGTTGATTTTGCAGAACCAACGCATCTTCACTGCTGTGCGACGCAACCCCAAGCAGAACCAATGTATCACCTCTGCTGAGTGGACTTTCCCAATGCATGGACTTCGCATCGCAGCTCCTGACAGGTGATGCATGGCCTTGGCTGCATGGTGCTCATTGATGCCTGACTTCGCATCACAAGCTCTAGTTAACAGGATCATCAATGACTACGCAGGACCTTTCACCACAGCCTTGTAGCTCCTAAGAACAGAGGCATCCTCAACGCGGAACTCCGCAAACAGGATTTTAGGTACTCTAGTTCAGCATACATAGCTGGGTCCCTGTAGCCGGCCTGCACTCCATCGCGGTCAGCCTGAACTTATGACTTTGTCCTAGTCTAGCATAACCAGATATCCAGAGTTGGCGCTTTGCACTTTTTTTCACTATTTTCACTTAAATCTTTTAAATTGCATATCTCCTGTTCCACTGATTGGATTTTTGTCATTTTGATCTTGATTTATTTATTAGAAATACTCACTTTTTATAAACTGTTGTGGGATTTTTGCACAGACACTTCACAAGTTGCCTCAGAGGTAAGCCTGACTGCTCTGTTCCAAACAACCGGAGGGCTGAGCACGGGTTCATTTAGGAATGCTTGTGACGTCAAGGACTGCAAGTGACAATGATTGTTGTTTCTGCTCAAGTAGGGTTCAACCCCTCAAACAGTAACCTATTTTCTTATAAGGTCTTGTATAAAATCTTGCATTCAGTTCAATCACAATGCATGAAGGCAGTGAACACAGAGGCAATGTGAATTAATGAGCTGTTGGATTTGGGGACCTCTTGAGAAGTTGGCATTATTCTCTGAAGGATGATATTCTGTCTATGATTTGTGTGTAGACTTGCTCCTAAGCAGGAATAGGATGGAATTGGAGACAGTGTTGATTTCTAACAGTTGATTTGAAGTCTCAATCAATGAAGGAGTGAGCTTGCGATTTGGAGATAGTCCTTTAGCTTGGTTGGATTGGTGGCCTTGAAAAGTCAATCATCCAGATGTGTGTATATGTAGATTTCTTTGCAGGTGTTAGTGGGTCCCTACCACTGCCATCCATTTGGATAAGGTTAGCGGGTCAGACTTCAGCCAGAATGGAAGGAAAGCATATTGGAATTGAGACTTGCCCAACAGAAAATTAAGAAACTTTCTGTGTTTCTAATTAGGATGTGAAAATATGCATCCCAGAAGTCCACTGCCCACATACAGTCTCCTGTCTGTAGGGGAGAAAATATCTAGCGTGATGCTAGTATATCAAAGTTTTCTCATCTGATCCACTTGTTGACAAAATGCTAGAATGGGTCTAATGTCTTTCTTTGGGACTCTACTTTTGTTTAGAATGTTTCTTGAATCCCTTAGAGAAAAGGGACCAGTTCAATTTTTCTTAGCAATATAGCGGTTTCCTTTTGTAGATCGGCTAGATGGTGTGTTGGTTTAGATGGCAGTGGTGACTTAAAGAGAAGTAAGTATACCTCCTTCACAATTTTCATGCAGTATTTCTCAAAATAATTAAGAGAAAAAAAATGCTAAATTAGGTATCCATAACTGGAAATCTGGTTTCAGAGATCACAGCCGTAACCAGGATGACTTCTTCAAAGTGATTCAATTACACTAATAATGAGATTGAAAATTAAAAGGCATTCCTGTTCTGTCTCAGTGTAGGCTTGACCCCTTTCTCTAGACTAGGCAAACCTTCTGTTATGTCTTTCAAGGTATCCCAAATTACTTGGTCATACCTCCCTAAATGTGCAGTAGTACTTGCAGCCTTGAGAGTCGTGGGAGCAGTACCACAAATGTTCTTCCTGCAGTGTCCATTCTTTTCCTTTCCATATTGGGAGAAGCAGCCGTTTTTGGAGCGGAGGTCTGGTGTTTCCTGCCTGCTCATTCTATGACTGAGTCATGTTTTTGGTTAATTTGAAGAAAAGCCTGCTTTGGAGGCCTGTATTATTCCAAAAGGCGAGGTGTTACAGCCTTAGTAGTTACCGGTATTAAAATGTGTTTTCTGCAAGTTCTAAGAGACCCGCTGCCAGATATCGCAATGCTCTGAGAGATCAATGAGGTTGTAAAGTCTCCTTGATTGCCGAGATTGTCATGTAAGGACCTATGACAGGTGTAGGTTCATATCACACCTGGCATTTATACCCTGAAACAATGCAATTTCATACACAGAAGAAGCTCCAGTTAGTGATCCTGAGAAGGACATGTATGGAAATAATATCTGTGTCCCACCCAATTGACCTTGAAGCCTACCATGAAGATAACCTCTCATATCTATGTTTGTGTGACTGCCGATAATGCTGGAGGGAATTATTTTGTGGCGACAAAGACACAAGTGGTGTCTTCTGAGGTAAAACTCTCCATGACTTTTTATGAGAGGGAGGCATCTCCTGATTAGAGACACTGAGGTCGATCTCAAGACTATAATCTTCTGGGTCATTGCCAACAGTAAATTTAAAGGTTGTAGAGGTGTTTGCCTTTCAGAATTCCTACACAGGATACAGTTCAAAAGCCAAATAAGAGTTGGTGTTGCATTCATTGTAGGAGGCAACCTGAGCCATCTCTTCAGTGTGGTTTATGAGGATGAGGAAAGCGAGATCCTCAACATCGATCTGTAAAAGTCTGGATAGTGCTCTGATGTTGAATGTCTTGACAATGATACTTTCAGCATCGAACCTTGCCCCGACATCGAATGGTATGATGTCAATCTAGATGGTTACAACGCCCAATGACAGCATTTCAACATCAAAGATCGTTCCTACACCTAAATGTGACGATAAATCAATGTTCTGATAGCGAACATGTTGGTGTCAATCTCTTTAAAGTTCAACAGGATCATCAGCAACATGAGTGACAGGAAAGCGGTTTTCAGTTTTTCTTCACTCATTAATCTTCTTTGCTCGATTTACCTTTCATGTAGCCCTTAAAGGCTGAGGGCTTAGTTACAATGGAGGAAGAACCTCTTGTGGAGGCTTTGACTTTTTCATCTCTTGTTCTTGGGTCTTCAAGCTCGTCCCCGAATCTGATGCCTTCTCAATCCTTTTGGACATTTTTATGCAAAATTCACTATGTAACGGTTTGAAGTTGTTTTTCTCCTGCCAAATGAAGGACACGTCATAACATGAAGGTACTGTGTCAGAAAGAAATCACTGAAAAAGTAAAAAAAAAAAAAAAAAAGACTGGGAGTGCCTTCAATTCTAAAAATGTCAAAAGATGTCAAAACAGTTGACTTTCTAAATAAAAAACTATGGTAATTAAACAAAAACAACGCCCTGTCTTCCTAGGTCCCACTCTCTCAAGCGAAGAAAAACAGAACTGGTTCTAGGAGGCAACTGCTAGTAGAGAGCCTTCTAGGACTCGCACATCTAACATCTAACCTTCTTAAAGGCACAGGTAGCCTTATTTTTCAATTAGGCTAATGTAATGGCCATCATACATCCTTTTACCCTTATTAAAAGCACATTTGGCAAGAGCGAGGTGTAGAGTGCAGCAATGTAGTTTTGTAAAGGCATTCCCTTTAGTAGAGGCGTAGGAATTCAGGGAAAAAGAGGTCCTGATAGGCCGTTTAGATGGTGCCTTTGTTACATCTGGACATGTTAACTTTGTGCACCCTCCATAGAAGTGATAATGCATTGAGTGTTTTAGGGTCCCCGCGTAAAGCAGGAAATTATTTTAACGTTCATGACTATCAAAGAAGAGCCACGTCGAAGAAAGTAGTGCCTATATTTCCACGGAGTTCAGCAGGGAGGATGAAAAGTACGGATGTCATAGTGAATTCTGAAGGATTCCAAAGGACATGTGTAAGACATTTGAGAATGCTGTTCCAGTTTTTATTTTTAAGTGCGTTTGGAGAGCGAGGAGTTGAACCATTTTAGTAGGACCCCAAACGGTAGCAGAAGAAATAATTTAAAGTGATTAGATACAGGAAAAACTATTTGCAATTAATGCCTGGATTAAACAACGAGTAGAATATACCAATATTCCTTTCGATTTGCATTTTCCATGCTGCCTTTCTAACATCTAGAACAGTCTTCGTATGAATGTCCTTTTGAATGTATCCACCCCTTATTACCTATTTCAAATTTAATATTAAATCACTTAGGCACCAATTACAAGCGAAGCGTAAAAATCCAATCCAGATACAAGCTCTCGTTTGTGCAAGGTATGGGAATTACAAGCGATGCAAAGTTTATCACATTCAGTATTTACAAGATGCCTGCTAAATTTTAATAGGCGGAATGCCTGGTAATGACCAGATAATGCGGAATTCAGTGATATGGTCACAATTATGCATGTTAAGTGCAATTTCGGGACAGGAGGAACTTACCATGTCCAGTAAATACCTAAAACCCCACTCGCCAGTTGTGATTGGGACCTAACATTTTATGATTTTACCTGCTTTGTGCAGATCTCCCACCGAATGACTATGCTGTTGAAAAATCTTACAATGTTACAAAAACACATTTGGTGTTCACGTGGGGCATACCTGTCATACCCCTTTTGCAATAAAGAGCAAAACATTGCAATTGCTTATTTGATGCAAGCTTCAGATTGTTTGCCAAGTCATAACTTCAATTCAGCATAACGTTGGTACTGTCATCATACCTTGTCGCAGACTGGTAGATCAGGAAGTGAATCTTTTACAAACAAGCTGAAAATACATCTCCATAGCAAACGTTGCTCTGTGCAGGATAAATAAGTGATAGCAAACACTGACTTCTAAAGGACGTAGTCTAGAAATAGAAACTTATTTTGTAACGCTGATTAACCCATCTTTGGCATCTTGTGGGAGTCCGTAATACTTGGAATTAAATGTACTGATCGTTACGTGGCAGCTTTACATATTTCTGTCAGCGACTACGCTGAATGCCAATTTTAGAATGTTCCCTCTTGTTGAATACGCTTTTGTTATATAAGAACTGCTGAATTAATAACATGAAGCAGTATTTCTTGCTAAGGTCATGCTTTTCACCTTGACTGAGTCACGAAATGAAACAGGACTGCTTTTTTTTGGTAATGTTATGTGTACTGCTCTTCTGGCAAGTATTAGAAGTAACGTCCTTTCAGTCGCCATTTACAACCATTATTTCAAGAGCTGAACTCGTGCACATATTATACTACCCATGTCACCACCCCCATGGACACATTCTCAGCCTGGACTATGGCACTAATTCGATGCACGAAGCCATCGTACTTAAAAATACCTTGAACCACCTTCCTGTCATAAGTGTGCACATGGGTAACTTTGAAGTAACTCCTGAATTAAAGAATCCTCTATTTCGGGTCTTACATCACTGCTTTTCCAGCATCTACGTCAGATCATAATGTTCCTTGTAAACCTCACACGTATATTCTTCACATTGACACACCTAATTGGCATACAAATTAAATGATTTTACATGCAAAACAAAAATGCTCCTTGTCGTGTCTTGTGTTTATGTGCCTGAGGCCTCTAATGGTCCTTGGCAGACTCCTTACAAGTATTACGTAATCTGGTGGGTGTGTCTGGGTGTGGTTAATAACATTTGTGACGCCGTGTGTGCAGTTAACCCTTGCATGCTGAAGAATAAGGACGTGCAAACCAGAGCTCCTGTGCTGGGCTAGCTGCAACAACTGTCAACAAGACATGGGATACGTGCCCTAAAATATACAAAACTGCTCTCCGTAAGAGTTTCCCATGGTTCAGCAAACTGCATCTGTGTGCCACATGCGCCTCAAGAATCTGTCTACAGTTGATGTACATGGAGTCAAAGCGCACCACCAGCTTTTGAGAGGGCCTCGAAAAAAGGTGAAGGCCCTATGTAGGAGCCCAGTAAGTAAGCCCGCCAAAAATCTACTGGTAAGGCCGAAAGAAGAGATACTGTGCGACAATATAACACAGAGCCAGCATCAATACAAAGCAGAAAACATCAAATACAGTGACAACAAGGTACGAAGAAACGCTAAAGGCAGCAACAACCAGGTGCAAGAAAATGTTAAAGGTAGAGACAGCCAGGTGCAGAAAATACAACTGTACTTTCCAGAGTGAATGAGAAGCGGCTGATATGGAAGCTGGAACAACCCAAAATGAATCAGTGTGGAGCATGAAAAGTAAGCAGAAACACAAGGCAGAGGCCCTCAGAGTGATGTCTCAGAAAAAAAGGAAATTGTGTTTCAATGTGGCTTCTCCTTTCCACATGAAGGTAAATGCCGTGCCAACTGACAAATGTAAAAAGGCTGCTGGAAGGAAAACCATTTCAAAATGGTTTGCAAAACGAAAGAGAAACTAAGTGCGTCGCGAAGAGACGAGAAGATGTACACCAGAAAGTTCCAGAAGCACACTAGCCATTCCTACAAGGCCAAACGGCAACATCAGCTAAGGCACGGGAAACAAAAAAAAGTCGATCCGTTATCAAATTCATCTTCCAACGGTTCAGTGTCATCGAGTGACGATGAGGAGGATGGATGTGCAACGGTGATGGCAGTCACAGACTAATGTTGGATTGGCCACTTGCAAGGAATAACAACTCTCAAAAGAATCACCACATGAAGCAACAAAGTTCATTTGGCCACTGCCTGAAAATCACACTAAAGGTGAATGGTTGCCCTACAACTTTTATTGTTGACAGTAGTATGCCTGAAGACAAATTCTTCAGGCATATTTTCTTTGAAAAGGGAATGACTCCTGACCCCGCAAAGGTACAAGCATTGTTGTCTACTTGCTCTCCAGAAGATCGGACCATGCTGCAATCCTTCTTAGACATGGCCAGCTACTGCTCCAGGTAGGTAAATTTGTGATTTTGCTACTGCGAGTGCCCCTCTAAGAGAACTGACAAAGCAAGATATTCCGTTTGAATGGTCATCTGAACGTGACCGAAGTTTTAAGAAAATAAGACATGCAATTGAAGATGCAACTGAAGTAACTTACTTTGATCAGAAATTGCACAGAGATTATGGTGGATGCAAGGCCGGTGGGGTTGGGAGCGATCCTTGTCTAACACAATGGACAGCCTGATGCTCAGAGCCACATTGTGGTCTATGCTAGGTAGAGTTGATTTCAGAATGAATGTGCCTATTCTCAATCAAAGAAAGAAAGCTTAGCTGTAGTGTGGGAGTGTGAACACTTTCATATGTTAATGTGCAGACAGCATTTCTCTCATGCCACGGATCATCATGGAATCACCTGGTAATTCGAAAGTTAAGATGTTCATTTGCATCGAGAGGTGGAGGTTGTGGAGGAGTACGATTACACTATTGCGCACAAACCAGGGAAAGATCAAAACATCACAGACTGCTTTTCACGAGTGCCGCTACAGCAGCGCAGTACAACATCAAAAGCAGCTGATGCTTACATAATTTTCATAGTAAAGTCAAGTGTGCCTGAAGCTCTTTCTATTGAACAGATTCTGATAGCTACTAATACTGACAAAGGCATGCTTAAGCTCTAGGAAATCATTACAACACAATCATGATGGAGGAAGCATACTCTACTCTCTTAAAGATGATGTTGAGTACCAGAAGTTCAAGAAAGTTCAGGAATAAAGTTCTGTTACACATGATGGTGCAATACTATCAGGGGCAAGAATAGCTATTTCCGAAAGCCTGAGGCAACAAGTTATTGAAATGGCTCACAAAGGTCATCATGACATTGGTGAATCTATAAGTGCCCTCAGGGATCAAATGTGGTTCCTGTGTCTTGACAAACAAGTTGAAAGGGAACTTTAAGCTTGTCATCTACGCAACTGCCTGTCTTCCAAAACGACTCAGCACCCTTTGAGCAAGCTTGGGAGTGGATTGCATTTGACTTCTTTGGAACCTTCAATATTGGACATCATCTAATGGTAGCTGTTGATGAGTACTCACATTTTCCTTTAGTGAAAGACCTATCATCAACCACAAATGACAAAGTCATTGAGAAGCTGGATGACATTTTTGCAGCATGGGGTGTTCCTTCCGTTCTCAAATTTGACAACAATCCACCTTTCAATAGCAGTGTGTTCAAGGACTTTCTCAATTGTTTGAACATCAAACTTCAGAAAAGTACACCTCTCTGGCCACAGGCAAATGGAGTTGTTGAATGATTTAGGGCTACTTTGAAAAGTGTGGTTCAGCGTGCTGCACTGGAAGGCATCAACCTCAAGTCTGCTTTTCGCCCAGCCCTCTATGCCTACTGTTCCACTCCTTATTCCACGACTGGAGAAAGTCCGGCTACCTTGCTGTTCGGGAGAGCTCTTGGAACAAAGATACTGCAATGGACCTCCAGGCGGTCAATAGACCCCAATGAGATTAGTGTCACTGTCACCTCTCACAAATGCAAAAAGAAGGCTTACAGCGTAAAGCTCCGACATGCTCAAGACAGTTTTGGGGAAAAGAGACCGAGTTCTTGTCAAGCAGAAGGCACACAAGACGGACACCCTGCTTGACGCTGAACCACTAAGAGTTGTGGCTAGCAAAGGACATATGGTAACTGCCCAACGACCTGGAACATCCATAACCAGAGACTCGTCACACTTTAAGCCTTTGCCTTGATTTTCATCAGCTCTGGACCTCCTGACTGAGACAAGTCCACATGAGTTTCCAAGTCATGCATCTGACTCTTCTCCAGAGATGCCCGATGAAGGCGTCCCTCCTCTACCTCGTACATCTAGATCTGGAAGACTGGTGCAAGCACCTCGACGACTCATCAAGGAGTTATAATGTGCATATGTATAAATATTTGTTTGTACTTTTTATTTAACAAAGGCTGAGATGTTGTGTCCTGTGTTTATGTGTATGATGCCTCTAATGGTCCCTGGCAGACTCTCTACAAGTATTACTTAATCTGGTGAGTTTGTCTGTGTGTGGTTAATAAAGTTTGTGACTCAATGCGGGTCTTAAATTGTTACATGCTGAAGAATGAAGACTTGCAAACAAGAGCTCAGTGTGTGGGGTGCTCCTGGGATGGGGAAGATGCTACACTCCTTACCTGTTGAAGATAATTGTCTAATTATGATTGCACATGTAGACCGTCTCATCTAAAACTAACAATTGCCCATAAGAGGCATACTGCAAATACAGTTAGAGCAAATTTCACACCAAATAGGAGCACCTTGAATTCACAGTGCTTTCCACAAATGGTGAAGCAAAACACATTCTAAGCGCCTGGTATACAGAGGGCTGTGGGGAAATCATCCTGTAAATCTTTTGCCTTCGTGCCATCCTCTGACTGTTAAGTAATTTTAAAAGCAGCAACATTTCAGCAAGAGGGCATTGCAGGATTCTTACATCAGAACTACTACAACTGTAAGGGAAAACAACACAATACAGGCATGGAAACGGAGACGTACAAGGCCTAATTTAGAATGGTTGTGAGGATTCAAGTTCCAAAGAAGCAGTTCAGGTTTTTATTAGCCTTGGAAGATGAGGTGGATGTTGCACAATGGAGCTCCATAGATAAAGGCAGTGACCTTGATACTTCCTCGTATGGCTGTTAGTAGTAATGAGGATGTCAGATTGCACTGAATGGATGGACCTTCCAGGGAAGCATTAGTTGAACAAATTGCATAGCTAAATGATTCCTAATTATGTGCCCATTAAGTTAGAGGCAAAGTGATTATGGATTCAATCTGCTGTTGAATTAGATTAGAAGTCAGCTAGTCTATTTTTGTAGTTACCTAGTTTGACTTAAACAGACACATTTTCACAATTCTTAAGAGCAAAGTAGGCATTGCAAGGTAAGAGGAAGGATACATTTTTTATGTCATTAACAATATCTTAAGCACCTGTACCAGTAGCTACTGAGAGGCTGGCTGGAGATATAGGTCAGCAGTGTAGAAATACCACGAGTCGCCATAAAAAGGGACAATGGGTCCTGGGTTGTGGCTTTCTACGTGGGAATAGGCATGTGGGATGTTATAGGTACATCAATGGCGAGTCAGACAGGTTTACTTTGCTCACATGAGTGGGAAAGATTGTGGAGGCCGTGTTTTATTTTCTTCTGAGCTTTGACAAAATTATCCTGATGGCTATCGTGAGTAAAACTGTGAAACACAGCAAGCCTACTGAACTCAATCAGATGGAACTTGAGAGCACTGTGAAGGCGTACAGTATGTCTAGCAACTTAACTGTGACATCTCAAGATTTGTACTTCCTCACATCTTCATCCTTTGCCCTAAAACTGCCTCTTGTTAGGAGGCTTAGCACATTCTCTCATGCCTCTATGGAGAGGTGGAATAATTTAAGCTAAGCTTGGTACGACACATCTCTTAGAAGATTCATACTGCAATAACAGTGGCAATGTGTGGAAGGGCTAAATTCCAAACAATGATGGGCAGTTTGGAATTTGACCTGTATGGAAGTCAGGTAAGAAAACAGTCAGCAAAATTATGTTACTTGTTCTTATTCAGCAATGGTGTAAAGACAACTTACTTCAGAAGATAAGGACAAACTATACGGTGTAATGGAGTGGGGCGCTCATGATTTGAAGAGTGTAAGGATATGGTGTTGGGAGAAGGCTGCTAATGAACTAGCTGTACAAAAACGGATGTAAGCAGAAGGACGAAACTAACAAGCATTGGCAAAGCCAATATATCTAACTTTGGCAATGCTTGCTGTCAGTATGGACTTTCCCAATGTTTGTAGAATTGTGATAATGCATTGGCAAAGTCAACATCTACTGGTGGCCATCTTGGATTCTTATTTGTATACCTCCAAGATGGCTGTCATTCTACATGTAGACGCAACATGGAGACTGTCTTGGAAGTGCATAAAATACCATGGTCACCCGTACTATTTGCGTAGGGAAAGTTTGAAACATAATGCTATACGCACTGGTTAAGCCAACAGCTGAAGCAGTGACTGGTGGACAGCATTTCAGTTGAGGGGAGAGCACGACCCTGATCAGCAGCAATGTATGGTGTCGGCTGAGTGAGATAGCAGTACAAAGGCAGTGTTTGTGTGTGTGGGGGGTGGAAGTACCAATGGTGGCAGAGAGAAGATGTGATAGACCAATGAAGACACAGAACATGCACTGCCATTGAGTGCTAAAGCTCAGTTGCCAAAGAAACATGGAGAAAGAAAAACAGTTCTGACGTTAACACTGGAAGGATACACTCAAAAGCATGGATAAACTAAATGTTCCAAGCATAAGATAAATATAGTGGCAGCTAGGAAAAACGTAGAATCAGGAACAGGGTCACTTAAAAAGGCGAGGGAAAAAACGAATCATGACTAAGGGGCAAACGCATAGCCCACTCACAAGAATATTTTAAAGCATTGGTTACCATGTGGTCTGTAGAAAGACAGCAAAAATTGGAAATCCTGATAAAGGTGATTTATCACTACTGATGCTGGTCACAGAGGTGATCAATGATCGAAGATACGACACCTGATGGCAGGGTACTGTGGAAGGTCTGAAACTCAAGGTTTGAAGTTCAGCTGTTTGGCTTCTGGCCAACTCTATTTTGCGAACTTGGAGAATATTTTTGTCTGGCAGAAGAAGACCCCTGTATCTTTCGTAATGAATACTACAAACCTGTTAAACAACGTGGTGTTGTGATAAACTCAAAGAAGGAAATCTGTACACAGAGCTTTAAATATTTGGAAGAATCGCTAATTCAAGACTGGGCATATTATTCAGATATGTGCTCAAGTTTATAAGCAAATCAAAGTATGCTGCAAAGAAGTTAAACATTGTTTTCTCCAGATTGCAGGTGGCTTTGATCAAAGACGTTTCTGTATTGTATTGCAATGCATTTACAGAACGCTAACTATTCCGATGAGGTGTTAAAGCGCTTTACATTGGGCAGCATGCTTCTCCAGAACCCAAGGTTAGTGGTTAATCCAATGATTCTTGGGATTAGATCTGTGCTCTCATGAAAACCATTCCATGCATTTAACTGTTTCTTTGGGGTGAACTAAATTAATAAGGAGTTAGGTGTTAACATTTATGGTTGTGGGGTATGAGTTCATGCATAGTTGACAAAGGGGGGTAAGTATTGTATGAGGAGATTGTTGAAATTCAGGAATGAAACAACTTCAATTTGCAGAAATACAATAAAAAAGATTAAGGAAAACATGCAAGTCACTTAAAGTAGACTGTGCTGGGAGAGAGAAGGCTTGAAAGTAAGGAGAGGGTTATTCAAAAGAAAGGGAGAGGGGAGTTTTTCATGCAGGGTTTTAGGAATAGCATAAGTCTGAGGATGTAAAAGTGTAGAAAGAAACAGGATTATTATATGGAATAGTTTTTCGGGTTTATATTTTTTGCATTAATAAGGACGATCAATATGCTATTTGACACTTGATTTTACACATGTAAAATGAATTAACATAACAGATTTTCCTTAGCTTTCTCATGCTGCTAGGGATGCTTCCAGTGTTCATATAAATTTGCTGCTCATTTGGAACTTAGAATATCTGATGATTTTTATATACTCTGTAGAAGTTTTCATCAGAGAGCATTCATTGCATTGACTATGTATCACTTATTTTCAGTTTTTGTAATAAATCCCTTAAACTTTTCATTGATCTACAACTCAATTACCGAGTGGACCCCATTACTTATTGAGCCGTTTTCTCTGCTATTTGAATGTTCTGGGAGGTTCCCATTACCTAAGGGCACCTTGCCTCATGAAGCAGAGATTCAACAAGTTCTCCAATTATGTAAACTGTGGGAGAACCTTATGAGGTAGATTTTGGGCTATCGAAATTGTGGGATGTCCACATTTGAATGATTTTGATCCAACATTTGCATGGGAGATAGTGCATTTTACAGTACTTTGACAGGCTCTAGAATCAGGAGAACGGTCTGTCAGATGCTAGGCTACCGCTACATCACTGCTTGAGCAAGGACAACTAATTAGCTCAGGGGTCGGAGGTGTCAAACAGTGGCTTGACGTAGATACAGGAAAATATCAAGAGCTTTAGGCTGAATGAAGGAAACACTAACCTCTTGATCATAGCAACTTAGGAAAATATACTGGGTAAATGAAGCAAAAAGAAGATTCTTCAAATGATGGAATGAATGTCTTCTGATATTCACCCTTAAAGTTAGACTCACAATATGAGACGAGCAATGTGGGATCCCTTCGATTTCCCTGGTTTAGTACAGCACAAATTGGGAGAGCACAGCTTCCCCAGACAGTACATGTGTATTACCTACATTTCTGTAGATGGAGAGTGGAGTTCAGACACTAAAGTGAGGGCCTTCGAGGAAGTGCCTCGCGGTCCTCTTATGAGATCCCAAGAAGACTTTGTTATCAACAAAGCTGATGATTAGTTCTTCCTGAGCAAGGCCATTTCATGAATGGTCAAGGTGAGGGTGGGGCAGTAGTTTCTGTTTTTAAATGTGAGGATTTTATAGGCCATGCCAGGCCAGATTTATGTCTGTCCCCAAGATATGTTATTTCACTAGGGTTTTGCATATTCAGTTTCATATGGGCATGTTCCGTTCAAGATTCATCGTGAAGGCACACTGACAATATTGAAGCCCAGGGGCAGTTTTACAGAAGTGCCTCGGGGCGCAAAAGGCATTTGCGCATGCAGTGCATGCCCCCCAGGCACTTTGGTATTACAGTAGGGGCCGCAGACGTTTGTGTGTCCCCGTCTGTAATAGCGATGGTGCTGGCGCACATAAAGCGTCAGCGTTATCTTCAGAGGGCATTCCATCATTTGCACGGGTGTGGCCTCATGCAAATGAGGGAATACCTTTGCCTCTGCGCCCACGCCATATTACAGATGCAGGAGCAGGGGAAGAGAAGCTATGAGGTGCATTGACAGTGCGCCACCTTAAAGTCAATGCGCCCCCTGATGGCAGCCTTCTAGAGGGGGGAATTGGGGGTCCCAGGGACCCCAGACATCCCCCTGCAGGCGGGTGCAGTCACTCTTTGCACCTGATAGCAAGGGGATCTCTAATCCCCCTTCATCGTGCAGGCGGGTTGCCGCCTGCACTGTGAAGACCCGTAGCGGCTTCAAAGTAGCTGCTCTGTTTTTCACAGAAATGCGCTGCCTTGGGGGACTTGTGAGTTTGTGGCTGCTGTGGGGGCAGTGAGGAACTTCGATTTTCGATCGCGATCGAATCGACTCGCCATTTTGTGGCCCGCCGCCATTTTGTGTAGCTATAACTCAGGCAGCACGGCGAACAAAGTCTATTCTGCTTTTTCTGTAGCCTGGTGTCGAAATACGCCTTCTGCCTCTATTTGCAAAGCTGGTGTTCGAACTAGCCGAGTACACTAATACCTGTCTGGCTTTTCTAATCCCCGTCTCAACTATCTGTTGATTCACACTATTCTTTCCTGACCTTATCTTATCGACTGGCCTTCACCGTCTCCTGCTAGCATTCTCTCGTTTCACAACTGTCCTCCAACACACACAAACGTATCTCGCCACCTGCAAGTTAGTTATGAATCTGTTAATGAATTAGCTTGAGGGAGGGGTGACAAACATAGTTGGAGGAGAGGTCTCTTCGAGTCATCTGACACTTTTGTTTTCCAACTTTCCCCATTGGCTCCATCCTGTTTTCTAACTGTCCTTATTGGTTCTTTCTTGTATGTTCTGGGAGGGTTTTGGGTCAATATGTCTGAACCTTGTATGGTATTTAACGCTGTGCGCCACAGAGTGAAGTGGCAGTCTCCTGAGAACCTACTCTGTGTACTTCTAGGATAACTGTACTAGCTGCAGCTAATTAAATCTGATCTTCTAACGCCGACAGAGTGTCCCGAGTCTCTGTGTAGCGAAGCAGGAGAACTCCGGAGACTTTGGGCGTACCCTGCGCCGCCAGGCCCTAAAGGTTCTGGTTCTTCAACTGGTGCCCAACGTGGGGCGGCTTCAGTGGTACCGGTTCTGCTCGAAGGTCGTGAGGAACCCCGCAAGAAAATTCCGGAGGGTTCGCGAGCCACACTAAGCGACCCCTGTATGTCGAAAGTGGTCCGAAGGTCTTTTGCAGCGCGGTTACTCCTTCCTGACGGCTACTGACGACTGCTGCCCTGACTGCCGCCCTGCTTTGGCCCTTCCTTTGATGATGTATGGTAAGGCGAGATGATAGATGGGCCTCTGTTGGTGGAAGAAGACATCCTTAGTTAAGTATTTTCGTGGGTCGCGCCCACAAATTTGGGTCTTTGATGGATTTCTTTGGGTACTTAGATTTATCCATTGCAATAGATAAAGCCGAGGGTAAGTGCATTTGTGCAGCGTAAACTGAGTTTTACTCCCTTGAAGTTGTGAACAGACAGGAAAAATCGCGAGATGCCTGGTCTGACTAAGTTTGGAAGAATTTGTTGTCTTGGTTGTAATAGGGATTCCCGACTTGAGGACTCTTGTCCGATTCCTTCGGTTGGAACTCCCACATATGAGCTCTATTCAAAACATGGTATCGGCCCCATTGCCTTTAACGAGACATGGACCCGATACACGAAGAAAGATGGTGTTCTCAAATGGCCAGAAAATGGTAGTTTTGATCCTGATGTGCTAGATAATGTGGAAGCAGTTTTATTTAAAAGAAAAGCCCGGCCGGCAATGTTTGACTCTTTACGCCTTTGGCGTAAGGAAGCCAAACAGAAAGAAATTAAACAAGCAAAACGAGATAGGAAAGCACAGGGTATGACAATTATACAGGCTGACCAACAGTTCAAAGACGATGAAATTGATAATGCGACTGAAATTTCAGAAAGACAACATCGTATGGCGATAGATAAATGCTATCCGGTGTTGCCTGTTTCTCCTTCTGATAATAAGAAAGATATAGAAGAAGATCCCCTAATGTCCCATTTATTAAGGTTGCCTCCGCCCTATGCGCAAAGTGCCAATGTACCTCAGCCATTACAGCCTGTTCAGCCACCAGCGGTACTTCCGCCTGTTCCGGCTCTTCTGCATTTGCCTCCTCCAGTATTACCGCCCTTGCCGGTTTTACCATTAGTCTCAACTTCTTTACCCTCATCTCCTGATCTTAGATCTCCTTTGCCTTCTGCTCCTCCTGCAGTTATCCCTTCTTCTCCTGTCAGTTCCCCTAATACTCTGTCTCCAATTCTTATGTCTAATTCTCCGTCTGTGCGTAAGCGTCTCACAGACTCTGTCACTATTATTCTATCTCCTTTCTTTGAAGCTTTAAATGTGTCTCCGGCTTTTGTTGAAGACAATCTCGTAGTCAGTTCCCAGATATTGAGGAACGAGAGAGGTTAGACTCTCTTGCACGAAAATGGATCAAGAAGGGTCCACAATACAGTGTGCTAGATATTATGCCTACCTTTTTGCAATGGAATGCGCCTACGCAAAGATACGTTTTCAATGTAATGTGCGACACTCTCATTAAAGAATGGGAAGATGTGAGTTCGAGTCCGATCTCACAGGATCTGTTAAATATTCAGACTGATTTTGAAAAAGGACTTATTGTGGGTTCTAAGGTTGAGGAAGCTGTAAGGACGCTTATCTCTTATAGATCCTTATTGTTTTCTCAGATTTTCCTTGATTCCGATCCGTCGGTTAGACTAACGTCGAAAAATTATCCTATGAGAGAGGTTCCTCCAGTATGGAAGGAAGAGGTTCCAGCAGCAGGTGCTAATCCTCTTATCCCTGCTCATTTCCAACGTATATGGGTACATGTCCCTTGGAAGAGATCTGAAGTTTTGGCCCTTAAGCAGACTCTACCTGATCCTCGTAAGAACCCTGCAGGTTATTATAAAGAATTATCGCAGACAGTTGACGCCTGCATTATGAACCTAGCAGATATTGACATGCTAATGGGAAATGTAGTCCCACAGACAATATGGGCTAAAATTCGTAGAGAGGATCACGCGCAGGAACTAGGTGCTATTTGGGATGTTATAACTAATACAGATAGAGACCAAGTGGGTGGCGCAAAGCCTGACGCTCTGATCTCGGAACTTCCTGGTAGAATCATTACGTTAATGAAAACTATGTTGTCTGCATTGAGAGTTAACTGGGATAAACTAGCAGCATGCAAACAAAAGAAAGATGAAAGTGTCTCTGACTTCTTTACTCGTTTCGAGGAGACATTTATCGACCACAGTGGTCAAGATATGGCTACAGAGGGTGGACAGCGATTATTCGTGGACAAATTTGTATTCAATTTGCTTCCCGAGCTGTCACACAAATTAAAAGATTCAGAAAGTTCATGGGCTGTTTCTTCTTCTGCCCAAATATTGGCTACTGCGCAATATTATGAGAATAGAGATAAGGAAGAAAAAGAAAAGGAAGAGAAAAAGACGAAAGAATTAAAAAGGAAGGTTCTCTTGCAACAAGCCTATCCTCCACGTTATGCTCAGCCTCAAATTCAGCAGCCCCCGTAGTTTCAGAGGTTGTATCAAAAACTGAGCCATACAATCCGCGACCTTGGTTAGGTCCTAATCAATGTGCCTATTGTAGAGAGGAAGGTCATTTTAAGAATAGTTGTCCGGTTTTATTGCAGCGCATTGGAGCGTTACCTGCTCCACGAGGTCGTGCTGGCCTCCAGTCAGCAAACAGAGGTAGAGGTCGGGGTGTGTTGACTCAAGAACAGCGTGCCCTACCTTCTCCCAATTCCATGAACTACTTTGATCAGCAAAATGTGAGGTCTGCACAATATTACAATGAAGACCATTATGTTGAAGGCGAGAATGAAAGTCTTCATGCTAACTAGGACAGCCATGGACAAAGTAAGGGAGTTGTGCCAATCCCAGTAGATCAAAATGGACCTTATGTTAACGTCACTACAATGGGTGTTTCAGAGCCATTTCTTCTGGATACTGGAGCAATGAGAAGTTCTATCATTCATTCTAAACTCCCTGGGGCACCTTTGTCTGGCTTAACTAATGGTTCCGTAGGATTTTCTGGCGCCCCTGTTCGCAATCCAGTTTCTTGCCCTTTGCCTATTTCAGTTGGTCCTTATGATTTGGAAGCTCCACTTCTGTTAACGAATGGTTGCGGTGAGAATCTGTTGGGTCTAGACCTATTGAAAAGAATGCATGCTACAATATATTGTTCTCCTTCTGTTATACATCTTACTTTAGGACAGAAATTGGTCTCCCCAATGTATTTGTCCAAAGATCAGTTTCCACCTGAATTACTTTCTCTTCCAACAGCACTTTGGGCCACGGGTCCGAACGATGTTGGTTGTCTTGAGATTCCACCTTATGTTGTCACTCTCAAGCCCAATGTTGAATTACTGCGCATCCCACAATATAGAATTTCTGCTGAAGGTGAGAAAGCGCTTTTGGGAATCATTTATGAATTGATTCAGAAGGGTGTGGTTGAAGAAACAAGAGGTAATACATGCAATAGTCCTATTCTTCCTGTTCTTAAACGCACTGATCCTTCTCAGCCTCCTGTGTACCGTTTCGTAATTGATCTGCGAGAAGTAAACAAAATTGTGATCCCACAATTTCCTGTTGTTCCAGATATCACTGCTTTGTTGACAATGATACCTTCCACAGCGGCTTGGTTTTCTGTTATCGATCTAAAGAATGCCTCCTTCAGTATTCCCATTGCAGAAGAGAGTAGGGACATTTTTGGTTTCTCTCTTGGAGGCCGAAGCTTCCGGTTTAAGCGCGCACCCCAAGGCTATTGTGAAAGTCCCTCTATTTACAGCCAAGCTTTAAAATGTCATCTTGATATTTTTCATTTGCCGTCTGGTGCTGCTCTTATCCAGTATATGGATGACTTATTAGTCGCCGCTGATTCAGAAGATATCTGCAAAGATGTCACTGTTGCATTGTTACGCCACTTGTTTAAACTGAATCACAAGGTTTCACCTTCCAAACTACAATAGGTTTGTCGAGAGGTTACCTATTTGGGTCATCTCCTATCAAAGGAGGGACGACGATTGACACCAGAACGAATTCAGGCGATTATGCGAATGTCTGTACCATCCACACAAAGGGAGGTATGTGCCTTTCTGGGTATTACTTCTTATTGTAGGCAGTGGATCCCTAACTTCTCTCTAATTGCCGAACCTTTGTTGGCACTCACTTTAAAAGATACGCCTCATCCCCTTCCATGGACTGATGAGTGCCAAAAGAGTTCACTGACTTACGTACCGCTCTGTGTTCTGCTCCTGTACTAGGCACTCCAGATTACACTAAGCCTTTTACGCTCTATGTTCATGAGAGAGAAGGTTGCGCATTGTCAGTTTTAGCGCAGCAATTTGGAGACAAACAGCGGCCATGTGCCTATTTTTCGGCTACGTTAGATCCTGTAGCTAAAGCATTGGCCAGTTGTCTTAAAGCAACAGCAGCAGCAGCAATTTCTATCCGACAGTCTGCTGGAGTGGTGTTGGATAACACTCTCATTGTCATGGTGCCACATGCAGTGGATACTTTGCTAAACAGAACGAAAACACAGCATCTTACGAGTGCTCGTCTAACTGGATACGAGCTGACGCTATTGGCTAGTCACATACACATCAAACGATGTAGTACCCTAAATCCAGCTACTCTGTTGCCCCTTCCAAATGAGGAAAGTGTTGAGGATCAGCATGATTGTTTCTTCCGTACTGAGGAAGAGACAAAAGGAAGAATTGACCTGAGAGACACACCGCTAGAGAATCCGGATGGAACTCTATGGGTAGACGGTTCTTGTTTTAAAATGCCTAATGGAGATGCAGTTTCAGCCTATGCTGTAACTACTTTACATACGATTGTGGAAACTGCACGCATTAGACATAATTCAGCGCAAGCAGCAGAATTGATAGCATTAACAAGAGCTTGTGTATTATCGAAAGGGAAAAGAGTGAACGTATACACTGACAGCCAATACGCTTTTGGTGTAGCGTTCAACTTTGGGCGTCTCTGGAAGGAAAGGGGTTTTCTCACTTCACATGGCACCAAAATACAACATGGTCAGTTGGTGACTGATCTCCTCGAATCACTTGCCTTACCCACCCAAATAGCGATAGTAAAATATAGTGCCCACAAAAAGATTACGGATGATGTTGGTCGGGGAAATGCGTTTGCAGACGAAATAGCAAAGAAGACAGCGAGAGATTCAACAAGTCGAATGTATGTGGCAGGTCCTGCGAATTGGGTCAGAGAGAGAGGAATGTATGAGAATACAGTGGAAAGTGTAAAAGCGATTCAGAAAGAGGCTTCAGAGAGGGAGATAAGCAAGTGGAAAGAAAGTACGGGAATATTAGATGAGATGGGTTGTTGGGTGGAATTATCTGAACATCAACGTTGGCTGTTACCAGATGCCTATGTTCTCCCAGTGGTTACTATGGCACATGGTCCAGCCCACTTAAGTGCAAAAGGTATTTGTAAACTTCTGGCTCCAGTGTGGCAGAATGAAGGTATCCCAAAATGTGCAGACAATGTAGTGAAGCACTGTATTGTTTGTTTAATGTACAACCCGGGAAAGGGAACTCCAACTCCAGCGGGTCACTTTGCTCCTCCGACACATCCATTTGAGGTGTTGCAAATCGATTACATTCATATGGAGCGGTGCAACAACCTCAAATATGTTCTGGTGGTAGTATGCGCCTTTTCAAGATGGATAGAAGCATACCCTCTAAAGGATAACACAGCCCTATCCACAGCTAAAATCCTTCTAAAAGAATTCTTCCCCAGGTTTGGTTTGCCGCGCATTGTCTGGAGTGACAATGGGAGCGAATTTGTTGGCCAAGTCATGCAGAAAGTTTGTGCAGGTCTTGGTATCAAGCAAAAGTTCCACGCGGCAAATCATCCACAGTCAGCGGGTTTAGTAGAATGTTATAACGGAACCTTGAAGTTAAAGTTAGCAAAGGTTCAAGCAAGTACAGGACTCAATTGGCCCGATGCTTTGCCGTTAGCTCTGCTATCCACCAGAACTGCAGTACACTCTCGTTTGGGACTTAGCCCATACAAAGTGGTGTTTGGGCGTCCGGCTAACGTATGGGGAATCCCTCGCCCTAAGGAATACTCAGACTTGCCATATCCAATGTTGATTGACTATCTGCATGACCTTACGACTAAATTGTGTGTTCTTCATCAACAGGTTCAGAGTGCTCTGCCGAAGGCTTCCACAGACCCAGGTTACTCCATCCAACCAGGTGACTGGGTATGTGTGAAGAATTTCCAGAGGACCAGCAATTTGGAAACCAGATGGCGGGAGCCTCGAATGGTCCTTCTCACCACGAGGACAGCAGTTAAAGTTGAAGGAAAGAAAAATTGGATTCACGGTGTGCATTGTAAGAAAGTGCCTTTGCCTTTGCCATACGCTCAATGGGTACGCAGAGGTGTTGGTGACTGTGAAAGTGAAAGAGTTCCACGATTCGTACCCTTCAGCGATGCACACCTGAGTGGGACACTGTCTGAGAAAGAGGACGACAACATTTTACAGGAAGTAATTCCATCACATCGTCGCTTGGATACGACTAAACCACGAACATTGTTCCAAGACCAGAATGTTCCGGGAAGGAACAATATAATTTAAGACCTAGACCAAAGAACATTTAAGACTCTTCTCTCTTGTGTAGTATTCTGTCCCGGTTGCAGGGTCATGGTAGGAGTCTAAGTCACGACCTGAGTAGTGGCCATAGGCCTGCAGGATCTTCAGTGTCATAGGACGGTGGAACATCGTGACTTAGCGATTGAGGAAGATTGCCGTGAGCATCCATTAGAAAGATGGAAACTACACTAGGTAATAGAGAGGGAAAAGATGAAATGAAGAAAGCATCCTGTAAAATAATGTACAGTCGTTTCAGCATAACTTTATGTGTTATTATATCATTGTGTATTGTTTTGGCGTTTATTAGTTGGATAATTAATGCTTTGCAGTCAAAAGATGCCTCCCCTTCTTCCTCTTTGCCTTCTTCTACTATCTCTCCACACCTCTTTCATACTCTTCCTTCACATGAACTCGTCAGAAGAACTGAATATTATAACAATTCCTTTATCCAGCTATTACATCAGCACCAATTAGTGGTTAATACAACTGATTGTTGGGTGTGGTCTTATGCCACATACCACAGAGAAAGGAATGCCATATCTAGTTCTCCCTTTTTCTTATGAGGGTTCTGCTTGGGCTTACTTTGTCATTTTCTCCAATGCTTATCAAAGCAAATTCAGACGATCTGTTAGTTCACATATTAATTATCCGGATTTTAGTCATAGTTCTTTGATTAAGGGTATGGTAGCTATGGCTAAAATCATGGAAAATGGTAAAATCTCCATTGACGAAAGAAAAGCGTACACTAATTGGAACGTCACCCAATATATGTCTAGTCTTAGTAATAAAGTTGGAAAAGGAAAGTCCTCGCCGATTTGGACTATACCACATCAGGGTAACTTCTGCTTACAGATAAATGATCACTCTTCTGACACTACACAAAGGAATAACTGCTCCTACACGTACGTTTATTCCTCTCAGAACTCGCCTCCTCTAGTGCCGTCTCAAGGCACCTATTTCATCTGCAATAATAGAGCTTATACTTGGTTACCAACGGGTTTCTCTGGTACTTGTTATATAGCCTTTCTTCTTCCCCCTACTTACACCGCTTCCACAAATCATCACCGAACCCGATACGGTAGAGGGATTATTGATTCAAAGGACACAGCAGGACAAGAGGGAGGAGATTTCCTTAAGGGATTTCTTCCCTTCTGGGGTCCAATGGCCAACAGCAGAAATATAAGGCAACTGGTCCGTGTCGTAGAGACTACAATAGACATCACTGTAGGAGCCTTAAGTAACATCACGGCAGAACTACAGGCGGATCGTCTTATGACATTACAAAATCGAGTTGCCTTAGACTTTGTTCTTGCCGATCGTGGTGGAGTATGCAAATTGATTGGGTCAAGTTACTGTATTTTCATACCTAATGACGCTCCGACAGTATACCAAGCTATCTCCAAGTTGCACATAATCTCTGAGTCTATTCATCAGGACGAAGGAGATTGGTCTTTAACGGAATGGTTTTGGGGACTACTGTCTAAATGGGGTTGGAAAGCATTGACGTTTCTTGGTATAATCTTGACCATTATTTTCTCCTGTTGCCTTTGTATGCACTGCGGTCCCGCTATCTGTGATCTTTGTGCTACTATGTGCATCCCAAAACCCAAACCACAAGTAACAGAAAACATAAGAATGATGTTACAGCAACAACTCGATGACCTCATGGCTATTGACATGGACTCAGATTAGCATGAGTATCTTGCCTGAGTTCTGGCAAAAGGAGGGTCTGAGGAACTTCGATTTTCGATCGCGATCGAATCGACCCGCCATTTTGTGGCCCGCCGCCATTTTGTGTTGCCATCACTCAGGCAGCAGGGCGAACAAAGTCTATTCTGCTTTTTCTGTAGCCTGGTGTCGAAATACGCCTTCTGCCTCTATTTGCAAAGCTGGTGAACTAGCCGAGTACACTAATCCCTGTCTGGCTTTTCTAATCCCCGTCTCAACTATCTGTTGATTCACACTATTCTTTCCTGACCTTATCTTATCGACTGGCCTTCACTGTCTCCTGCTAGCATTCTCTCGTTTCACAACTGTCCTCCAACACACACAAACGTATCTCGCCACCTGCAAGTTAGTTATGAATCTGTTAATGAATTAGCTTGAGGGAGGGGTGACAAACATAGTTGGAGGAGAGGTCTCTTCGAGTCATCGGACACTTTTGTTTTCCAACTTTTCCCATTGGTTCCATCCTGTTTTCTAACTGTCCTTATTGGTTCTTTCTTGTATGTTCTGGGAGGGTTTTGGGTCAATATGTCTGAACCTTGTATGGAATTTAACACTGTGCGCCACAGAGTGAAGTGGCAGTCTCCTGAGAACCTACTCTGTGTACTTCTAGGATAACTGTACTAGCTGCAGCTAAATAAATCTGATCTTCTAACGCCGACAGAGTGTCCCGTGTCTCTGTGTAGCGAAGCAGGAGAACTCCGGAGACTTTGGGCGTACCCTGCGCCGCCAGGCCCTAAAGGTTCTGGTTCTTCAGCAGTTAATTCACCATAATGCAGCACATTTTCATTGTTTGCGCAAACAATGAAAATGAGCTGTTTCCATAATATGGGCCCAGATCTATTATATTGCTAGCTTCATGGGTGCGGGCCATGGACTTTTCAATTAAAGTCCAAGTTGTCCCACCAATGCATGCAGACGTGTCCATTCTTTAGGTCTATTGTGTCAGGAATAGTATGTGGAATGGTATTATAAACTGTCTCATTTAGCTGCCAAAGTTCCAATACTGACCCGAGTGTACAATAAATGCAGAAAATAATATCCTTGACCCTTCTTGATTCTGAGCCACAAATGATATTGCTCCCTGTGTAAGAAACACTGCTATTTTATAGAGACTCCATGAGGGCACATGCCAATCTACCACAAACTTTAAAAAACAAACCAACTGTTACAGGTGATTATCTCTTTCTTTCAGCAGTAAGAAGCCATTATAAATTCAAATACTGTGCATGTAGTTGCAAATAGTATTTTATTTTAGCAAGGTGGTTCGAAGTAGTTAACAGTTTATAACAACGAACAGATTGTCACACTTGTGTGTCACAATAAGCGTCTTGTGAAAGTAGGTGTTCGGTGCCGGGAGGCTGCTCTCCAGGTCGCCTACAGCAGTGTACTACCGAGGAGTCCTGGGGCCCTCCTGCAGTTAAATGATAACTGATGTGTGTCTAATACACCGATATGAAAAGCCTTCGGTTTGTTTGTACATGTCAAAAGGCAAACACTCGTTGTTTCAGTGCACTGGAAAAAATACCTTAGTGCCCGTTCTTCACCTAAAATGTACAGCTCTTATTCCTGTGAGCCGAGACTTTAGAAAATAAACCTCTTTAAAGCTTGACATTCGGAGCTTAAGAAGGAACCTAAAATGTGGCGTCAGCACCACTTATTACTATGAATTACAGACAAAGGTGAATCTGTCAATGAAGTCTGCAAAACCCAGACGCCCCTCGCGCAGGTCATCACAATGAAGAATGCCACCTTCCATCGCAGACATGCATGGTTTTAGAAGATTTAGTAGTAAAAGTTGATTAACAACTCATCGTATGAAATGAAATACAACAGTAACTAATACATTCAGCGTGTTTGTCGAAAGTATTAAAGGTATATGGGGCTTCTTTAAAAAAACTAAAATAAAGCGATAACCCTAAAACCTAACACGTCAGCCCTGCATAACATCGAAGTTATCACAAAGCTAATCCATATTTCGTAAATTCAGCTAGGACTCAAGAGGTATTTTACTAGTCGAGTGATATTACAGTTGAAGTCCTCTGAGAGCATGAGGACATCACTGGCTTAGGGGTTTTAAAGCCCGCCCTACTGAACCTTGTCCTCAAGAGTCTCACAACAGATAAAAAGAAGGCAGGTGGGGCAAAGTGTGTGCTCAACGGTTCCACATAAAGACCACACCACCTGCCAGGGGACCTTCACTTGCATGACTTACTGTTGGTGCAATTATCCTTACCAATACCACATTTCATTCTTCGACTGAGGCGGTTTTAGTGATGGGAACATAGTTTCAATACTGGTCATGTAGGATTGAACACCACATTGTAAAAAAGATTGCTTGCACGGAGGTAGTGTGTATCATGTGACATTCAGAAGGTACTATAGCGGGCAGCATAGAACATGCACACCTCTTGAGCACAAGCACCCCTGAAAAACATCACAACCGCTGGCACTGAGAACTCCCTGTAGAGAAGTGTTACTGAGTAACACACCCCTAGCTTGAAAGGTCCCAAACAACAACTTACAGAGACCACTCGGGACCGGACTCAAACAACTATTATGATTTATATTCACAACTTAGCACAAACTGCAGATACTGAAATACAGTCTTTAGTATCCTTGGTTAGGCTCAATGACAACACATGGGCATAGGTTCCCAAACCCCCTCGAGGCGGCATGTCGCCCTGCCCCGCTCTCTTCACTGTTTCCACCAACTGCGTGCTTTTACCTTACAATCAGCACTGACAACTTTCTTTGGTGCGTGAAAAGGTCGCAGTTTATTCATCAACATAACATTTTTACATACATTTTTTTCCATATCAAACGTTTATGGTCATCGCCAATTTAATGTCCATGTTCTCTCTTCTCATCTATTGCTCCTTGCAATTCATTCTCTTGCATTATGGACCCAGCCTCCTCCATGTCCCGGGAGGGGAGGGGCTCCTTTTCTGGGCTTCCAATTCACAGGTCTAGGCTTCAGCTTGCTACCGATTTGGAGGGTGTCCGTCTGGACCTGCCCGGGCTGCAAGTGTCGTCCTGCACGCCCTGTAACCCTTTTGTGGGCCCTCCCTTTTCCCGGGGGTCCCTGCCGTCCAAGGCATCTCAAGGACCTTACTTGAGCATCTGCTCTACCTTTCCTGAGGCTGAGTCCTTGCCATCTTCTCCATCAGTACCCCTGCCGTGAGGCATCCCAAGGGTCCTGCGGGAGCATCACATCTACTCTTTCTATGGCGGCACGCCACCCCTTGGCTCGCTCAGTGTCCCTGCCGTGAGGCATCCCAAGGACACTGTGAGAGCCTTCCATCTACCTTCTAGTAATTTTTCGCTTTTTACTAGCTTCCTCATGTTTGTTCCGCTACCCTTTTTCCCGTTACGGCTGCGACGCCCGTGTTTTAGGTGTGGGTCGGTGGGATTTCTTTCTGTCTTCCTGCGAGGGGGGAAATGGAGTTTACTTTGGGCCGATGGCCCCTTCTTATCCTCCCCCTTGCACTTCCTCCCTCACCCCCTGATTGGGGGGAGGCCTGCTTTCTTTAAGGGGGCCAATCCAAACCTGCCCCCCCCCCCCGTCCAAGCCGGAATGCTAATGTGGGGCGGGGGAGGGCTCCCGCCTCCGGATGGCGTTCTACCCGGGCCCCCATTGGTCCGGCTACACCTTCCCGGGTCCATATATCATGGCTCCTTTGGAGTGCGAGTGATTGCTTTCCCGGCTTTGAAGCGATGAGACCAGCCCTGCAACTCCTTCCCTCCATATACTTAAACTACTTTGAACTTGAAAGCACTGGGGGCTCGTTTCTGCGCTACAATCCAGAAAACAAGGAGATAGTACTTGCAAAGAGACTTGGAGTTCTTCTGTATACTTGCTTTCTAAGCATGGTATTTTTTTTGTAGCTTGTGCAGGCAGTCTCCCAAAAATGCACGGTTTTTATTGAAAGGACAACTTATCTTGCAGGTATAGCAGCTCTGCTCGCCGACAGAGAGGTCCGCAAAAAGAACGCCGATCACTAGCACTCTATTGGAAAGCAATATAGCCCCCACCTCCCTTAGGGCATAGTTTCTTATTGTGACTGCTAACAAAACAGTGAAGGAACAGAATGCTGGGATTGTGGGTGTTTAAGGTTGATGGACAAATTACCACTGTCAGTCTAACATACTCACTGAATAAAGGTGGCAAATATTTCAGACGAGTATCACTTAGAATTGGGGCTACCTAGCTAATGTCCTATCAGGACCCGGCAGCTTATGTGCATCGCCAGACAAAATGAGCTCCTGCCCTTAACTATGCTCGGAAGGGTGCTAGATGTTCCCCCAACTCTGGTGAGCATTCTTTTGATCACCAGTACTGTACAAGGAATGCAGCTTTTGCATGGCTTCATAATGTATATAATTTTTTTTTTTACAAAACACAAAAATTCTGCCCAGGTTGGTGCAATTAAGATCACTGTCCAGTGCAATTCCCTCACATTGTGCATCACCAGGGTCGGATTGGGATCACAATTTGGCCCGGGCACTGCCAAAATAAGTGGCCCACTTTCACAGGGTTTGCACTTTCATGAAACACCATTTGGTTAATTTCAGAGGTCTCATTTGTAGTAAAATGTTCAGTAAATTAAGCATTTTAAAGCTTAAAGAGGCAGTAACATTGGTAAAGACTGGGAGCACTGCAGTTCTGAAAACTGAGTACTTACTTGCAGTCTTAACGCCCTACACAATGTAGTTAGATACTCTTTCCCAACCAGCTATGTCCTTGACTCTGATCATCAATTGAATCAGAAATCTAGTACAAAGTCAAGGGGACAGTGTAGGGCTGGAATCTCTGGACAGAACAGTAAAACGAAGAGAAGCTCTGAACATCTGCCATGGAGAATAGAACCTCTAATGACAAACAGTAAAGAAATACATTTTGCATATCAGCCATTAAATCATTTTGCAAAACACTAAAAGGAAATTAAATCTAGCTTCCTCACAAATTTTGCACTTTTCCCTGAACGCAAGTAGCTTTTGCCGCCTTGTCCCCCATCCCTCTTTCTTTGTGTGTACTGATGCTCTAGTTAGACAGTGATCCCCAGTTCTGCTGGGCAGTACCAACTGGGGGCTGGGGGAAAAGAGGAGGTGAACAGAGCGGTAAAGAGGCAGTGTAATGAGAGGTGAAGTAGAACCAGAAATCAGGTAGTGATAGGTGTGATGGGGAGACACATAAGGTAAAGACAGAAAGATCGGGTAGCCAGAAGAAAAGGTACATGGCTATAGAATTAGGAAGAGGTAAGTAGATAATGAGTGTAAGATATATAGGTCATACTTTATGGTCATGGACAAACAAATGTCAAACTGCAAAGTGAACCTTCATTACTTTTCCAAAGAGAATATGTATCAAATGCCACACAGAATTCAAAAGAAGTAATAAACACCCTATGTTCTCAGAATCATAGTTCAAGTGACCTGCAGACAACTAGTGATATTGGTTTAAATATTCCATCGGAGTACCAATCCCTCACAATTCTTCACATGCCCTCCATTTGTAAAACACATGCTGTAGCACCAAATATGAAGCACGTTCTGTGGGCCGCAATTGCCAACAGCTACTCAACCTTATAAAAAGCACTTCGCACTACATGAAATTGTATTTCTTTTTATTTACAGATTTACTTTTTTATTCCACCCATTCACCTCTTCCGCCTTCTCACTTTGGACGATAGCTCAGTGGGTTAAACGCACTTTGTGGGGGTTGGAACCTGGAGTCAGCTAAAATGTTCATCCTTCCCATGTGGATGAAATGGCACCGGTACAAAACACAACTGCTTTTCTAGTACAGATCCCTTCATGGTATCCGTACAGACGGCACTGCAGCCCAGAGTAGTGCTCTCATGGGGTGCACCTGGACGGCGTCTCTGCACCCCCACAATAATTGGAGTGTATTGAAGCTCCCAGAAGTACCCTTTGTAGATGCAGATTTTGCAGGATGGTACAGCAATATCTCCGGTCATGATGTGCACATCTTTGATCTCGCTGGTATAGGTCCGGATGAGAAGACACCAGCGCTGTACAGTACAACTGCAAAGATGTACAAAGAAATATAGATTACTAATCTACTATTAACCTCTAATCTTGGGTTCCAGAGTAGCTTGCTACTCATAACAGAGCGCTTCAACTCATCATCAGGGGTAGTAAGCACAATATAAATACAATTTACAATATGCAATTAAGCATGCGTTTCTGTGGGATGAAAGGCAGCCCTCACTCTTATTCATGTTTTCGCATTTTTACAACTGCTTTGCTGGTATCAGAAAGGAAACATGGCTTTTAAGTTCACTTGATGCCACATAGTAACAATACACAAATACACTCCACATCATACCACATAATTGTAATCAGCATAATTTCACTCAACGCGACACAGTTCCACGCAAGACAATTCCACTCCACACATTATCATTCCACACAATTCAGCAACACACCACATAATTCAACTCAACACGTTTACACAACACACCACAGAAATCCAATCCACACCACACAATACCACAAAATTCAACACACCACACAAATAAATGGCACAACATATCACTACACAACCCAAAAAACCATTCCACATAATTACACTCTATGATACGCAATCCCACTCTACATAATTTCAGTACACTCAAAATCACATAATTACTATCCACATAATTCCACTGCACACTGTCACATAATTGTACACCACATGATTCCATAACTAACAATTCAAATCCAAACCACATAATTCTACACCACATACCTCCACTCCATAACACATGAGTAAAACACATTGTCATTTACAACGCCAATAGCTCTAACTCTTGCAAATGCGAGACCTATTGGCATTGTCAATGCTTGTTTTTTATTGTTTTTCCTTTTGACAGTTTTATATCCTGTGAACTCAGCCCAAGGCTATTTGAGTGCTATTCATGAGCACCAATTACAGTGCACAATATCAGGTTTTTTTAATTAAGGGCCTGGGAGATGGAGTGATTTGCCCAGAATCACAGGATGTTGCGAGCAGATGCCGGGACTCGAACCTGATCCCCCATCTCTGCAACTCTGGCCTTCAGGCCACATATGCCAATGCAAACGCAAGGCATGAAAGTGTGAAGATATTGTTCTTGGGAAGGGCTCTGGTGCCAAGGTGACAATGGCCTACACCATGAGCAGTAGAACAGTGAGGCCCCTCAGTTTACTTATTACTCAACCCCTCCCCAGCTCTCCATTAGCTGAGCAACAGAACAAGTGCCAGGCCCCCTTGAATTACTAAATTTCCCAAGCCCTCCCCAGCCCTCCACTGCCTCAGGTCAGTGGCCTGGCAGTGGAGGGGATTAAGCATTAATCACAGCTGCTTGGCCGTCCATAGGGGAGGGGGCTGGTGTGACGATGGCCCAAGTCACGACATCACCTTGCCCCCACAGCAAGGCCACATCATAAACCCACCATTCTCCACCCACCATGCTCTGAAAAAGAAGTACTGTGGGCGAAGTGTCAAACACAAACACTGTTTCTTGGCTGCATGGGCCTCAGGGGGGGTCGAAGTGAGAATGGCTCAAGGGCCTGAGAAACACCTGGGCCCCAGGGAGGCCGATTCTCCCATCACCTGCTCCCCAGCCCACCATCAGGGCGATAGCTTGGCATGGCGTCAGGGAGAGGCCACAGCTGATCGTCGCTCAAGAGGATCTTATTGCACGGCGCCCCCAGCGAAGCTGCTTTACTCTCCCTGCCCAGGGCCTTCTGTGGGCTGGGAAAGAAAATAAAACGGCCCACCGAGGGCACAGACACACCGGCCCTTCTGCCGATGCCCGACGTGCCAACCCGTCCCTGTGCATCACCTGCTGAGCCAATGAGTTGGCGGAAATCTGTAGGCTGTGCCCCATGCCTGCAATCAAGATGGCATTTGAAAATTACAATATCAATTGTTGTCTGGGTGCACAGTTGCCATCTGGTAGCAGAAATATTTTGTGAGCAGTGCAAAACTTCACAAAGCCTGGACAGCTGCTTTGATCACGTGCCTCAGTTTTTTAATGTAATACATAGTAGTGGAGAGGTCAACTCTAAAACGAACAGCCTTGATGGTCATCTCAGGCTCGAAAACCTTTTGAGTAAATTCTTGATTTATGTTGCGCTGTACCTAATCAGTGCTCACTTTTCCTGCCATTAGCAGACTGAATATGCAACCTGAATATGCAACCTCTTCAACCCTGTCAATGTTGGACTTGGACATGACCCTTCGAGGCAGCATCGCTTCTTGATCTACCACTAAATGTTCCCAGGACTGCAACTGAAGCCTGGTGGGAATGAGAAATTACTTGCACTTAATCACAAATATCAAGATTGGCTCTCCAATCTTCACTATTCCTTGGCTGCTGAAGACTGTCTTGAAATCTTTGGTGCACGTGCTGTAATCCCCTCTTTTGGACCTCAGTGAGGTCACCCATCTTCTTAGGGTCCTTTAGGCATCAGATAAATTGGGAACTTGCCAGCACCCTTGGGCTAGGACTTTGTCATGGCCATGGTATGTGCGGTGGGCTCCTAGTGAGACCTCTCCAACCAACACATATTAGGTGTCACAAAGTGTCCTGACGCCTACAACAGAAGTCATTGACTTCCCAATCCCCGCGGCTTGCATACTAGTCCTGCTGCCTGGATCCAGCAGTAACACATAAGAGACCTTCTGCACAGTAGTTGACACAGGCCTGTCTCCCATACTACATCTTCTGCTTCCACTGTGCGCCCTCTATGTTCAGGAGGTGGGAACCACAGCCTCAGTCTTACCCTGTTGCTTATCCTTCCAGCCGTATCTGATCGGCTGTAACATAACACCACAACATAACACAGTATAGCACAGCACGACAAACTGATGTAACAGAATAGGACAGCATGACATATCATAACAGTATAGCGCTGCACAATTCACAACACACCCAACTTAGCAGAGCATACAATGACACCACATAACACAATATTTGCATAGCGCCTACCTAGCTAAAAGCACTGCCCAAAACGACAAACTAACATACTATAGCAGAGTACAGCGCAATACATTACACAACACATAACATACATAGCCCAGCAGACAATAACATAGCATCACAGCATAACAAAGACTAGCAGAGCAGCAGAATACAAAGCCAAGCATCATGTAAGTGTTGAAAAAAACAGCAGTAAATAGTATAGAAAAGTAAAATGCAACAACTGTACTGAGTAAGGTCTCTCAATTGACTAATTGTTTCACTGCAGAGCTTGGCATCACGTCAGAGGCACGTATTTGAATTAGGAGGTGTTTATTCACGGCTGTTTCCTTCCAAGGTTAAAATAACAAGCGCTAGTGGCTCCAGCATAACTTGTAATCCGTGTCTACAGACAGGGTCAGTGCTGTGCTAAGTGAAATAATATTTTGCTGGCTCTCTCCCATATCACTGGGTAAGCATTAATGCTTGTGACTGCAAGCTAAACCACTGCTGATAATGCAATAGGTGGCCAGCACCAACTAATTGTTTACTGAAATATGTTTTATTTGCGGTGGGTTGCCACTTTAGATGACGGATGTATCTAGAGGGCACTGCTTGAAGGTGAGATGTACAAAGTCAAACAGCAGGGGCGCACTTAAGACAAAATGAAAGTTTGCCAGAAAAGCTAAAAATCAGGGAACCATATTTTCCTCTAAGGGCTGGCGGCGTTTTTATACGAATCAATATACAATGTGTGATATTAAAAACAGTACAGTTTTCCTGCGTTTCATCAACTTTATCTACAGATCGGCTAATACAAATAGCAGCTTCAGGCCAGACCCGTTTTCTTTGCTAGTGAAATAGAATAAAGTAAGAATGAAGCAATATGATATGTGAAGCAACATAACCAAACAAATATCAAAACAACATTTTGTCATTTTTGTTTTATTTCACACACCACAGTTCAAAAATAATTTACAGTTGCCATAAATGTTCTACAAGAGCAGTAATATGGGCACGAGAACACACCTGAATTTGAAAACAAATGACTAACGCTCTTAATGCACATATTAATTTGACCATTAGCTTGCACACAGAAATACGCGTAGGTTATGTAACAGCATGTGAGTGCTCTGTCTTAACTTAAAGCACCTTCCCACAGACTTTTGTCTCGGTTTCAAACAAAAGATTGTCAGTACACGTGATGACCACAAAATGGATCTTATTTCAGATGAGCTGTACCGACGGGTGCAGGGCGATTCAGTGTTCTATAAAAATACTGCTTGGTAGCAAAGTGACTGCTTCATGAAATTGAAATCCTATGTCTAGCACAAGTCTTAAATTAATCAGCAGCAATCCGTACAAGACCCATAACGGTTTGGTATCTTTTCCTCGCTTTTGGATGGATATAGCTTTTGGTAGCAAACAATGGCTAACTACTGAAGTAAAAAACACGTGTGCAGTGTAAAATGAAAATGTTGATTTTCCAAAATATTAAAAAGGCATTATGAGGTGACGTAAAGTAATAAAGCTCAATGTTGCAAAGAAAATAACCTTTCATGTGACAGTATATAAAAGAATGACTTTGAGGCATAATATAATGTGCGTTTTGTTTCTTTTTGAGTTTCAATCGCATCCATTTTATCCGGTCTTTAGCGAAAAGTAAACTGGTAACAGACCAACATTAAAAAAACCGAAGCTGTATTTATGCTAACTACACCAAACCAGCCAAAGGCAACCAATGTTACACATCAGTCATCAAAAACATGGTTTAAAGGTTCTTCTGTATACTTCACGTGTGAACACCAATCACCTATTACTTCGCAATCCACTCTTTCTTTGTAAAATCTTCAGTGCACTAGTGGTTAAAGAAAAAAATTAACATGGGGTTATACTGTTCCATCTTGCAAAACTGTGCCTTAACATAGGCATCTGCCATTTCTGTGCCCTTGAAAAAGACCTCTAGTTCGAGTGATGCAAACCAGGCCAGTGAGTGTACTAAGGACCTGGGCATCAATCCTCCTGTGATGGTGGCACATTCCGCAGCGCTGCCAAAGATCAGCACACACAAGCAAGTGGACAACCAAGGCAGCAGATTTCTCAATTAAACAATCACGTCGGATTAAACTTGTGCACCAACGCTGAGAAAAATAACCAGTCAAAATCTGAAATAAGGCCAAAAAAAAAGTTTGAAGGCTGAAGGCATGTGACTTGTGAAACAAAAACAAACACAACTAAGAAAACTAGACAGATTTAAGAACACGTGCCGACCGGTGGTGTAACCCGATTCACTTTCACGTTTAGTATCAAAGCACAGGAAAAGCCCGTAATAACAAAAGGAAACCGGGTATATAATGCAGACAAGACAGTGTTCCCCGAGGACTTGATTTGCATTGTTCATTGGGTAGTTATCGTGACACAACATCAGTAAAACAGCAAAATTAAATGGAAGTAAGTGAAAAATAAGGAATAGGGCACCTGTGCTGGTGCAATTTTTTGGGGAAGGTCAATTTCATCAATCTCAATATTTCCATGAATTACATGCAAGTGAAGGAAACTTGGCAGTGAGTAAAAAATATGAAGATGAGGAATTAAAATGACCCCCTTATATGCTATATTATGTTGATAGTTATTTGTATAAATATTGGTATTAATATAGTAATCTATTGGACAAGAGGAGCGTCAAAGTTTCATCCCCTTAGTGTCTGGTTTCCGACGGAGTCGTCATCAGGGAGAGTAGGTCGAGCCACTTAAAATGTCACCATTCAATGATGAACCAAAAAAACAGCTGAAAATTAGAAAATAGTAAAGAAATTAGAAGTCCCATCAAACTCTGTAACAAGTTTAAGGCAAAGTGTCCAGAGAGCCCTTCACTGCTGGTTGCTCGCCCTGGAAAAGCTCCCGCTTCTGACCCAACCCAACAGTATTACAAGGATCACGGCTCCCTGGAGACTTTATAGCAGAGTTTGATGCGACTTCACATTTATTTTGTATTGCTGAATTTTCTTCCGTCCCTTTGATTCATCATTGAATGGCGACATTTAGAAGTGGCTCCGCCTACTCGTCCTGATGAGGACACCAAAGAGTCAAAAAGTCAAAGCTCCTCCTATCTGACAGATCACTATACTTATATGGATACTTGTAACTACAAATAACTGTTCACTTAGTATTGAATATGAGAAGTGTTTATTAATTCCAATTATTAATCTGTGTTCCCCATGCTTTTCACTCACTGGTCACTGTGCCGTTTTTTGCACTTTTTATGTAATGAATTCCTCACCTGTCACCATGTGTTTGTTTTTCCTTTATAAATAATAATTAATATACTGAACGAGATTACTAAGAACAACAACATGTACTATTCGAAAAATTGCAATGACAGGTCCGCCACCACTTATTTTCCTTCAATTGACTGATACAGTTTACTGATGATGTCTCACACGATCGAGCCACTGAATAATGGAAATTAACTCCATTGGGGACAACATGTTGCCTCGGTCATCGCTCCACAAGTAGTCCCACTTGACGTCCCATGCAAATAACCGTGTTTTTCCACCTACAGGAGGCACGCTACCACATTCATTTGCTAGCTGAGAAAAAGCAGGCAACGTATGGGCTATTTACAGACCCGTGTACAACAGTGAAAGAACTAAACCGGTTAGGAGCGAGGAGCTATTTCATGCTCATCATCTCTTGAGAACACTATGCATACCAGGCTTAAATGCTTGATACAATGTAAATTGCAGCATAAATATTGGTCGTCTAAAAATCGAATGTTATATTCTTATTGCAATTGCACTTGAAAGTCCGCCAAAGAAATGGCAAACTTGCCCCCTTTTGGCTCGCACAGGCTAGTTGTAGCCCCAAACCCAGGTCACCAATAGAAAGACCGCGACAGAAAGTTTGCAGCCGAGCTGAACCAGCTGCTTCCACCTTCCATGTGGGACCCCACACGGGACACCGCTTTGTCTTGTTCCTTTGAAGGGCTTTCATCTTCTGGCAAATAGTCAGGCAAATCTGTGTTCTCTTCAACTTCAACAGGAGTGTCTTGAAATGGAACCAGCATCTAAACAGAAAGAACATTTTAGCAACTTTTCTTCAAAAAGGAGAAAAAAAAAAAAAAAGAATGTGAGCAAACTTTTATTTGGGTTTAATAACGCAAGACATCATCCACTGAGATGCATACATTATTATTGTTACGTTGGCGCCGGGACAGAGTACTCAATCAGCACCATCACAGGTAATCAAATATTTTTACGTCTGATGCCTGTTTTGGGAGGTCTCAATAACTCACCATTAGCATTTGTAACTGAATCAAAGAAAGCTCGATTCAATTTTTTTTTATATCTATAAACATGTACTTACTCTTGCGGCTCAGTGTAAATGTATATTTTTTTTTCTAAGAGCACTCCTACAAAACAAGAAGGTTTTCAGGTGTACGCAAGGGAACACTTGACAATCTCCATTTACGTTAGCGCCAACTAGGCAATTCTGCATCTATAATTGCACACAGGATACAACTGCACATCACAGCTTTTCTCTAAGGGGGAAGAAAACATCTTCAATTACAAGTTTGTTCCCTTCCCATTCCCAAACTAGACCGTTTCTAAGGTGGAAATGGACAGGGAATAGGCTAGTGAACACAAACAGATATATCAAATTTTCTAGGCATTCCGGTCTTGGAACGCAACTTCTGGTGGAGATTTCCTCACAGTTAAAGGAACGGGATTGTGAAATCACTTTTTGTGAATAGCAGAAAGGATTTACATTAGTAAAGGCTATTTAGGAGTGTATGTTAAAGTTACATGCGTAAAGAGCTTTGTGAACCTGGTCCTTAAATTGTACATGTTAGCTCTGATACAAGACATCCATCTGCCTTAAAAAATGTAACTGCCATGATAAGAAAATACTGTGCCTGAAGCAGGACCTAAAGGCTAAGCAATTCAGTAGTGGTGTGAAAAGCTTTCATTGATGAAGTGATGACATATTTGTGCCTAATCCAAAGCGGACATGACATTTTAAGGGCAAGAGTGGGATGTAATCCAATCAGCTCATCTAACTCTTGTTGGGCCAGGATAACAACGGCCTCTGCCCCCGCCCACTGAATGGGATATGTTCTTTACTGCATATATCGAGGGACTCTGTTTTTTATCTTTCAAATCCCATTAGGTGTACAAGACCTCTGTTTTTTAAATACAGAATTGTTCAAAGGATGAAGGCTGTAGAGCTGCTGTCAGAAATGCGTTACTTAGAAGTGCCAGTAGGAACTGCCCGTTTTTTTCGCGCTGTCAAACCGAGTTTTAACGATGAATTCTAGTTGGGGGGGGGGGGAGGGGGGGATGGGTTGGTCAGACGAGCTTAAAATCAATTTTACACTGTAACTGTTAGTGTTTTGTGTCCAAAGAAGCTTATTTTTTTATCTACCAAAGAGGACAATACAAACTATATGTCTGATCCAAACAGACAACAAGCACAAGAGGGTAAATCACGTGACCAAAGTCTCGCCTGTTGTACTTGCTGGACATGTATTAAGAATGTGACGAATATGCATGGCTAAGTAACCTTTAGTAACCAGTAACCACAATCGGGGAAAACCAAACATACTTATCTTTAAATTGTGGAAATGTTTGCTACAACTAACGCAGTATCAACTGCTACCAAATAGGTCCTGAAATATAACAAAAGGGAACAACTGACAGGTTGGTACGCTTCCATGATCACAGATTTTGAATTGCGTTAATATACTCCACAGATTTCGTCCAATTCGTATTTGCTAAAAGGTGAGAAGTTCGTCAAAAATTCATTTGATCGATTTTTTTTATTATTATTTTAAAATCACTGCAATAAATTAACCATTTAAACTGCACTGGACGTTTATCCAGTCATCACTTCAGAAAAGGCGAATTATAAATTAAGGTGCCCAAAAGAAAATATAAAATGGAAACTAAAGTATAAAAATGCTTCAAAGATTTACACTAAAGAATGTGTGGGTGGGGCTCGCGGGGTTCCTGGCAGTGTGCTGTGGTTCTGCTCTGCACGGTTATGGACTTGTGTGGTCTCGACAGTGTGCTGTGGTTCTGCTCTGCACGGTTATGGACTTGTGTGGTCCCGGCAGTGTGCTGTGGTTCTGCTCTGCACGGTTAAGGACTTGTGTGGTCCCGGCAGTGTGCTGTGGTTCTGCTCTGCACGGTTATGGACTTGTGTGGTCCCGGCAGTGTGCTGTGGTTCTGCTCTGCACGGTTAAGGACTTGTGTGGTCCCGGCAGTGTGCTGTAGTTCTGCTCTGCACGGTTAAGGACTTGTGTGGTCCCGGAAGTGTGCTGCTGTTGTGCTCTGCACGGTTATGGACTTGTGTGGTCCCGGCAGTGTGCTGTGGTTCTGCTCTGCACGGTTAAGGACTTGTGTGGTCCCGGCAGTGTGCTGTGGTTCTGCTCTGCACGGTTATGGACTTGTGTGGTCCCGGCAGTGTGCTGTGGTTCTGCTCTGCACGGTTATGGACTTGTGTGGTCCCAGCAGGGTGCAATTCTCTCCGACCTCGACCAGGCTCTTTTTAACAATAAAAGCATTCTCCTGTTTTACCACTGAACTCGTGAAGCTTGGATTCTGGGAATGCAGCTGCACTTAACACATCTCTCCAGGGTCAATGTGCAGCACGATGGGAGCAGATTTGAGTGGGTGGAGCTAACCTGCTTCCGCAAATGTAGGTTTTGTATTAGGTGAATGCCTGACACTCCCGGGGACGTTGCTACAAGTGAGGCCTCCGAGTGGACCCGAAGACTGTTTCTTCCTCGCATCACAGGCATGCTGCTCACAGAGAATAAGGGTACCAAGAAAGGGGTGAAATACTTTTTCAATCCATGTCCTCAATAGATAATGTCCTCAGTAGAAGAGAAGGAACCTGAGAAAAGCTGTCATTCAAGTAGTGAAAACGTATTTTGGTAGCACTTACGAGACCTCCAGGACTGCTCCAAGCCGGGGACAAGCGTTTAACTCCGATAATAATATACAGGGAGTGACACTGCCTGATGTGAGGTCCAATGGGAAAGGCACCCATGAATTTAGAGACTGTGCTGTTACCACCATGATCCAACTGGCAGACTAGTTGTACCATCTTGAGACTACAGCCTGGGCAGCAAGTATTGATCTGTTAGGTATCTCAAGTTTTTCTAAAGAAGCGTCACTCACATCAACTGTACAGACCTTTTTTGGGAAGGAGGTCCTCTCACCTGACATCCCCATTGGGTGGATGGGGTGTCCGGTGGAAACAGAAGCAAGATTACCTCGAGGCAGTGAAAGTGAGTACAGACATTTCAAAGATGCACCAGGGATGTGCTTTGGCAGTAGTAGAAAAATATTATGCATGCCTGTTTTTTTGGGAGGACGGAGTTCTACGATACTGAATATTATGCAATTAGCCTCCTTTTGAAAGAACCTTTAGTATCCATCGGTCAGGAAAGTACATCTCTGAAATCTTTTAAAGGCAGAGGAATATTACCACATCAAAGTATTTTCACTGTGAGAGGGGAACATTGGTGAACACCTGGGAGGAGTCAGGGGTGCAGACAGGTTGAGAAATCAACAACCACTGCTAGGTTTGAATTACTTCTAGATAATCCTGGTATCTAGGAGTCAGAACATGAACAAGTCACAACCGGACATTGTCAGGACATGATCAGATGTGGAGCAGAACACCACTAGGAAAAGAGCAGTAGGGCAGTGAAATGTCAGATGATTGTTATGGGAGATATCAAGCTGGACACTGACCGAAACCAACCGACCGAGACCAAAACCAAGGTCTGATTGTGATTTTCAAAAGGGTCCGAAGAGTTGGCTTCCTGTTGCCTCTGGGATTGAAAGACAAAGCCTGCTTTCAAGGAAAATGAGTGGTTTAAGCCCTATCCCACTTACTGCAGACTTGTACCACAGGAGCATGCTGTGGGAAGTCAGAGATCTCAGCATCGTTGGCCGAGGAATGGAAAGGGTTATAGTGCTTTAGTGGAAAGGCCCGTTGACTAGCTGAAATGACCCAAAGCTGTGAGGAGCCAAGCTGAAAGTGAATATGTTTTTTTCTTTTAAGCACACCTTCCTCTTACGTGTTATGGTGTCTTAGGAGGCCATAGATGTCACCACAGAAAGAACTTGTCCAACAGTTGGAAAAGTGAGGAACAGCCTTCAAGCTGTGACACAGAAGCACAGGATCGAAGACACAGCCCTGTACGAGAACCCAAAGCAGGGGACTCTACAAAAGAAGTCAGTGACCACCAGTAGCTGTGCACTGCACCAGCCTGCATGAAGTTTCACTGATCCTGAACCTGCTGTACTGGCCTACGTGAAGTGGCAAGCAGCAGGCCGAGCTGGCAACTGTGCTTTGATTTTGGAAGAAGAGGCATCCCATGGTCACTTTTGGATACTCTTACAGAGATCAAATGCAGAGTACCCCAAGGATCATCACTCAGTCCCACGCTCTTCAACAGCTACATGGCCCCCCTCGCCACCATCATCAGACAGCATGGACTCAGCATAGTTTTCTACGCCGACGACACCCAGCTCATCCTGTCCCTCACGAAGGAACCAGACGCCACCAGACTCAGCTTCCAGGAAGGAATGAAAGACTTTGCATCCTAGAGGAGCAGCAGCTATCTGAAGCTCAACTCTGAGAAGACAGAAGTCCTTGTTCTCGGACCCATCCCCTCAGCTTGGGACAACACCTGGTGGCCCACCGCCTTCGGCAACCCACGGATCACACCTGGAACCTTGGCATCATACTAGACTCCTCCCTCACCATGACGCGCCAGATCAACACTGTCACCTCCACCTGCTTCAACACCCTCGGCATCCGTCGCAAGACCTTCAAACGGACCCCTCGAATCCAGAAAGATCATCACCCACGCACTCATAACAAGCAGACTGGACAATGGAAACGCCCTCTAAGCTGGAATCAACAAATCCCTGCTACGCAAACTCCAGGCCATCCAGAACACCACGGCCAGACTCGTCCTCGGCATCCCACAACAAGATCACATCACCCAACACCTGCAAGACCTCCATTGGCTCCCCGTCGAGAAGAGAGTAACTTTCAAGCTACTCACCCACACCTACAAATCCCTCCACAACACCGGACCCAAGTGAAAGAGTCTCCTTCCACGTAAGCAAGAGAAAATTCCGCTACGCCGACCTCGCACGAGCAGAAACCCTGCGCATCCGCAGAACTAGAGCGGATGGAAGAGCCTTCTCCTATGTCACGGCAAAGTCCTGGAACGAGTTCCCGGTCAACATCCAATGCTCCCCCACTCTGCACACCTTCAGGAAGAGCCTCAAGACCTAGCTCTTCAGCTGACTCGGAGCTGCAACCCCCCCCGCGCCTTGAGACCCTCACGGGTGAGTAGCGCGCTTCACAATTCCCGGATTAGATTGATTGATTGGATAATGCACAGATAATTTGGTTTGCATTGATATGCACATATATTGACATTGTAGTTTTGGTCTTGTATATGAATTATGTAACTCTTTCATATTTTACTACAAAGGTTTGGGAACATTTTAAAGTTCGACCCGATAGGGAGTGACCGCTGTGGTTGGAGAGGACCTCTACTTTACGACCAATCCAAAACAAGGGTCAGATGGACATTTCCATAGGGAACATAGGTGGAGCATGGTCCCATGGTCAGCTAATCAATCAGGTCAGCTAGCTTTTCACAATTTAAACTTTTAAAAACGAGTCTGCATTTGTACTGATTGATACAAAACTAGTATCTCTGTCTGCCAGAGGGCTGGTGTAAAGTTGTCAAAAGGGATGAAAAGGACAAGCCGTGGAAAGGAGGAGGGGGTAAGATAGCATGAAGTTCACGATGCCAGGAGGTATGACATGACTGAAGTCATAGGGACAGCAGTGGGCTTAGGGAGGGCATTGCTTATGATTTTCTTCCCAGTATAGACCTCCCTGGATGCACAGTTGGGTACTTAGAGAAATGAGACAAGTACGATAAAAAAACAAAGAAGCAAGTGCTTTCCTTCAGAAGGTAACTTTGCCATGGGAAAAAAAACTTCAAACACAAATTAGAAAAAACCAAAAGTAAAATTCCACTCCGCCAACGGAAGGCATTCGAAAACTGGTGTGCGGAGCTCGTGAAGAGTCCCAGGTTAGGAGCCTTAAATATTCCCAAGAGAAGCTAAAATACCTGGTTCATCATACGAAAGATACAATGAGAGCCGGATTCCAACCCCCTTCCCCCCCACCAAACTCCCTCTAACCTTTCTACCCAGAAGGAGATCAAGGAGGATAAGGACGAGGATGCGCTAAATAATGCTGCTGCTACTTCACCGGATAAATGGCGAAGATGCACAAGTAGGCACACAGGAAGCGCTGCAGTAAGAAGCAGCACAGGCGGGAGGGGTGCAGGCAAGTCCAATAGGCGCAAGAGCAGAAAGTAGTGGTGAAGCAAGCCCAATGAGGCGACAAGAAACTCGATGTTATGGAATTCCATTTATATCCGCCTGTTAGATCAGAGCCAGCCCTAAGACTATCAAAGTAGAGGCGCCTAGCTTCAATGTTACTGGTGACTGTCTCAGTCCTCAGTGGGCAGAAGGGTTTGGAATGGAGATACAGGAATAAAGATCCATCTACAAATGGTGAAGTGGACAGTGGGGACCCCAAGACAATGCTTTTGCCTTTTTGCCAGTTATGCAATATTCAACCGTCATGACGTCAGGATGGTCACGATTCTTTGCACACGAGCCACACTACATAATATAACCTAGCAGTTTCCCAATCTCAACTCGACTGATATCAACCAGAAACTGAAAGTCATAATGCTTACAGAGGTTAGGGACCTGCTGATAGTGAAGGCCGGTTGGCCACAATATTCACAGACTCATAAGGATGATGCAGCTTTGAAGACGCCAGAGACACTCTTACTAATACAATATTAGAAATATGCCCAACCAAAACAGACTGAACAAAACTGAATATGCTACTTACCAGTATGCATCTGTTCTTGGCATGTAGGGCTGCTGACATTCATATCTGTGCATAGATCGCCGCCTAGTGTTGGGTCCGGATGTTTGCACGTTGTTGTCCTGGAAGAGTCTTCGAAGTATCCTGAGATAGGTGACTCCTCCCCTGGACCACAGTGCGCATGGGCATCCTCTCCATCCTCAGATTGTTTTTCGCCATTGTGGCAGTGATGGAGTAGATACAGAAAGTGATGACCATGCTATACAGTAATTCTGAGAGCTGCAGCTGCTACAGGCGCCGGGGAGGAGGGTGAGCGATATGAATGTCAGCAGCCCTACATGCCAAGAACAGATGCATACTGGTAAGTAGCATATTCAGTTCGAGGCATGTGGGCTGCTGAATTCATATCTGTGCATAGAATACATAGCAGTACCTCCCATTAGCGGCGGCTACCAGTGCCAGCTGCAGCGGTCTGAAAAAGAGTTTTGAGAACAGCCTGTCCTACAGCTGCCTGCTGTTTTGATTGCACATCTACACAATAGTGTTTGGTAAAGGTATGTGTAGTGGACCAGGTGGCTGCTCTACATATATCATGCAAAGGAATGTTTCCCAGGAAAGCCATGGAGGCCCCTAACTTACGTGTTGAGTGGGCTCGTGGGGGAATCGTTAATGTGCGTTTAGCTTTTTGATAGCAAATTTGAATACATTTAACGATCCATCTGGCTATACCTGCTTTGGAGATGGCGTTACCTTTGTGGTGTGGGGCAAAGGCAACGAAAAGTTGTTTTGTTTTCCTAAAGACTTTAGTCCTGTCTATATAGTACATGAGGGCTCTCTTTACATCTAGTGTATGGAGTGCTCTTTCTGCGACAGTTTGTGGGTTTTGAAAGAAAACAGGCAGTTCAATGGTTTGATTCATGTGGAACTGCGATATCACTTTGGGCATGAATTTGGGGTTGGTACGTAGTACGACCCTGTTGGCGTGAACCTGTATGAACGGCTCTTGAACGGTTAGTGCCTGGAGTTCACTAACTCTTCTCAAAGAAGTGATTGCTATCAGGAAAGCTACTTTCCAGGTGAGGAATTGAATCTCGCATGAGTGTAGAGGTTCAAAGGGTGGACCCATCAGGCGTGTGAGGACCAAGTTAAGGTTCCACATTGGAGCTGGTGGGTGGCTTGGAGGAATTACTCGTTTGAGTCCTTCCAAGAATGCTTTGATGGCAGGCACTCTGAATAAAGAGAGGTGCTGCCTGTTCTGGAGATAGGCTGATATTGCGGTCAAATGGACACGTATAGAGGTGTACGCCAGATTGCATCGGTATAGGTGTAAGAGGTAACAAATTATGTTTTGGATGGATGCGTCTAGCGGGTTAATGTTATTATTGTTGCAATAAATGACGAACCTTTTCCATTTGGCTGCATAGCAAGCTCTGGTAGTGGGTCTTCTAGCTTCCTTAATGATGTCCATACAGTCAGGTGGCAGGTTTAGGTAGCCAAACTCTAGGACTTCAGGAGCCAGATTGCCAGGTTCAGCTGTTGCGGATCTGGGTGCTGAATCTCTCCATGGTTCTGCGTCAAATGCGCGGGTTTGATCCGCAGCCTTTGATGCGGCACCACGGAAAGTTCGAGAAAGGTGGTGTACCATGGTTGGCGTGCCCATGTTGGAGCAACTAGGACGAGTGTCAGGGAGTGTTGTCTGAGTTTGCGTGCCACCAGCGGTATCAATGGTGCTGGGGGAAAAGCGTACGCAAATCTGCGGGACCAGTTCATCCATATCGCATTGCCCTGCGACTGCGGATGTGGGAACCTGGCGGCAAAGCTTTGGCATTTTGCGTTTTCGCTTGTGGCGAATAGGTCTATCTCTGGATGACCCCACTGTTGGAAGTACGGTTGGAGTACTGACGGGTGTAGCTCCCACTCGTGCATCTGGTGGCTGTGTCTGCTGAGCAGATCCGCCATCTGGTTGTCCTTGCCGGGGAGGTGTTCCGCCATGAGGAATATGTTCCTCTGAATGGCCCACTTCCACATGCTCTGAGCCAGATGAGACAACTGTGGAGAGTGTGTTACTCCCTGCTTCTGTATATAGTACATGGCAGTCATGTTGTCCGTCCGGATCAACACGACTTTGTTGCACAAGTGTACTTTGAATGCTTTCATTGCCAGGAAGATTGCCATCAGTTCTAGAAGGTTGATGTGCATCTTCTTTTGCTGTATTGTCCATAGTCCCTGCACTGTGTAATTGAGTACATGAGCTCCCCATCCCTGGAGAGACGCGTCCGCTGTCAGTATTATTTGCGGAACAGGCTCTTGGAACGGTCGGCCCTTGCAAAGGTTTTGTGGATTCCACCAATGCAGAGAGTTGTATGCCCGACCGCTCACCAACACTAGGTCTTTTAGTTGTCCTTGAGCCTGATTCCATTGACGTGCTAAGCACTCCTGAAGCGGGCGCATATGTAGTCTCGCGTGTGGGACTATGAAAATGCAGGAGGCCATCATGCCTATCAGCTGCATGAACACTCGCGCGGGAAGGGAGTGTTGGGGTTTGAACTTGGAAATCAGCATTTGCATGCTGTTGATTCTCACTAAATTTGGCTGAGCTGTGGCTGCCAGAGTGTCTATGGTCGCACCTAGGTACTGTTGTACGTGTGCAGGTTGGAGATGAGATTTCGGGTAATTTAGTGAGAAACCCAGACTGTGAAGGAGGTGAATGGTGCGGGACATGTGGCTGGCACATTGCTGGGCTGACTTTGCCTGAACAAGCCAGTCGTCCAGGTAAGGGTAGACGTGTATGCGTTGTCTCCGTAGATGTGCAGCCACAGTAGCTAGGCACTTTGTGAAAACTCTGGGTGCTGTTGTCACGCCGAAGGGAAGGACTTTGAATTGGTAGTGCTGCCCCTGAATAGTGAACCTGAGATATTTTCTGTGTGAGGGGTGAATGGGTATGTGGAAATACGCATCTTTGAGGTCCAGTGTGGCCAGGAAGTCTCCCTGTTTGAGCAGCGGGAGGACTTGTTGTAGGGTGAGCATGTGGAAATGCTCTGAGAGAATGTATTGGTTGAGTGGTCTCAGGTCTAGTATAGGTCTGAGTGACCCGTCCTTCTTTGGGATTAAGAAGTACAGGGAGTACACCCCCGTACCTTGCTCGCGGACGGGCACGACCTCTATTGCGCCTTTTTCCAGCATACTGAGCACTTCCTGCTGTAATAGCGCTAAGTGCTCTGAGGACATAGGACGGTGTTTTGGTGGTATGGTGGGTGGAGTGGAGGTTAATTCTAGGCAGTAACCGTGTTTGATAATATCTTTGACCCACCTGTCCGTGGTGATGGAGTTCCACGTGGACAGGAACCTTTGTAGCCTTCCCCCGACAGGTGTTGTGTGGTCGGGAGGAAGGGAGAGGGCGTCACTGTTTGTTCTTGGGGGAGGACCTGGTATTGCCGAATCCGCGTCCTCTACCCTTTGTGCTGGAGCCACGATATCCACCCCGGGTGTTTTTATCGTAAGTACTTTGTGTGTTGCCCTTGTCCTCTACCTGCTCCTCTATTATTGGGGCGACGAAAGGAGCCACTCTGAAAGGACTGTTTGGAGAGCCCCCATGGACTTTGCAGTGTCTGTGTCCTTTTTAGGTCTCGTCTGAGACAGCGCTTTAGCGCTGCTCTGGCGAGACTTATAGTAAGCTAGTTTTGGAAGTGCAAACAGTGGCATTTCAGGCCTCCAAGTACAGTGCATGTGCCCCGGGCGCGCGCACCATTTGGCGGCCTGAAAAGCCACTGTTTGCACTTCCAAAACTACTTTCACTTTCGCCTGCCACAGGGCCGCGCTTTGAAGTGTGATCGCGATTGCGATCACTTACATTTCGCGGGCGCTTTGATGTTTTCAGTGAGCCGCGCGGCCACTGAGGACATCAAAGCGCCCGTGAACACCATTTGCCACCCCCTTCCTGCTTGTTTACATTTGAGGAAGGAAGAAGAGACCATGTTAAGAGTGGCTCCCCATTATTTCTCTGCCACTGCATTGCAGTTGAAATTAGAAGCAGACAATGTCGGGGGCCATGTATAACAACAAAAAATTATAGCTGGGTAAAAAGTGAAAGATCCCTATTTTGCACTCTTGGTATTCTGTAACTCTATATTTAGCACACTGTTTATGTACAGCACAGTACTTGTAATCACATTGCTTCCCCAACGTATTTTCTACACTATGGTAAACATAATGTAACTAATATTTTATTCCCACAGAAGCCGGTCGTGCCTCGGGAGGATGACTAGCGTGTGACAGGTCACCTAATAAAATCTGGGCTAATGCTGCCCTCTAGTGGTAATATTAAACAAGCACAAGACGGAAGAAGTGCTTAAAGCTGCCTTTCTTGCTTAAGAAATATAAGCCTGGTAAATGTAAAAGTTGGTTGTATGGCTGAACTGCCCGTTGCCGGTAACATAGTAGGCGTTATATCGCAGCATTTCTTGATCCCGGAAGCATCATAGATTCTGAGATGTCTTGAACTATGTGGCCTGCAGGGTTATACAGATCCCTGCAGCGGGTACTTTAACTTACTGCGCTATTGTATAGCTCCGTGGGCTTCTCAAGGAACTGATGTGATATTACTGCGCCGTATTTATTCCACTCCCTCCTATCTCCGGGGCTATAGCATCACATAACATGATACTTTTATCCGGAAGACGCAACCATCCATGGAACTGTCAAGTTGTGGTAGAAGTATGTCAGATGCCCCCGACTGCAGCCGTTATGACATATCTCTGCAGTAGGCGCGTGAACCCGGCGGCTTCACTTTTACTCGAGTGACTTCCCTGAGTGATCCGCTCTGGCTCATCGCCTCACATGACGCCTGCAGCTGAGAAACAACGCGGCCTTGTGATGGGAGACGAGGTCCCAGTCATGTGACTGGAACGGGCTGCGGGTGTCAGCTTCTTTAATTTATTCAATGGTGATTATGTTTTTGAATCACCTGGCTGTAAAAGTAAGGCCAATAAGAAGGGTGATATAACCATTAAACACAAAGTGATATAGGTCTGTCTTCCCCCATTGTGTCATCTATTTAATCCTAACATCTGAAAAATAACGAACCATGAGGGGCATGAAGAAACGGCTGCCTGGCCCATGATGCATCCGGACCTCGCTCTCATGGCCCAGTGAGAACGGTACCCTTAGGACACCGTAAGTGCTGCTGTCCGTTGAAACACCTGAGAAGAGGTGTGGGCAGGGCAGAAGAGTTGGCAGTCTGATCGTGCAACAAGGAGAGTGGTTGCATAGTCAATTACGAGCAGGGAGGGCAAGCACACTATACATTAACCGCAGTGCACCACAGAGGCCCTCACTCCACGAAGATACATTTAAACCACCATCGTAAGATGTACCAGAGGGTCGAGGGCACCCACACCAATCACTCATGGCAGCAGACGTTGCCCCCATTGCAGGAAGAAAATGCATCACTCTAAGTCTCCCCGGAGGGAGAAGGCAAGTGCCCAGGGGCAGGAGGACGCCTGCTAGCACTGTTTGCTGGTGCCTAACTTTTGCCAAGGCCCTGGGACAGAGGACACCTGTAACTGTTGATGGGTCTAGGCAACAGCTAAAGAGTCACACAGGATGTGTGGCCCCTTTGGAAATTAAATGTAAGTCTTGCTGTAATTACGCTTTGTCTCTCGAGGGAATGCACTTTGTATTTATCGGTCTAGCCACAACACTGTTAGCCTCTTTCTACTGCATATTATTTTCATGTGTTACGCAGTTTGAGGACTGTCTAAAGTATGGTCCTTCTCATCAGTTAGGGGCCTAATTTAAATTACTAATGTCATTAGGCCTGACTTTATTTCTTGTGAAAGTGTTTAAGGTCTGTAGATCTCCGTTTTGAATTATCAAAAAACTGGTGACATTTGTAGGCCTAAGAGTTATGTGTGAAAAGTTAAATACTACAATTATTACCTTATTTAGGAAATATTGCTAGTTTTGTATGTGTTAGGCACCACTGGTGTGGAGTTTGCTTCATGGTAACTCACAGATAACACAAACATGCTAGGGTTAAGTGGTTAGTTTTTTCTGTGATGAATCCTTAGGGTAGGTAATTGGCACCCTGGTTATGTGCCAGGGTGCTTTTAGGAGGGTTTTAAATTTGAATTCCCATCAGGAACCTGTTGTCTATTGGGTATACTGTTTTGCCAACTGTATACTGTGTACTTATTTGTAATTTTTACAAAAGGTGTTTACCTGTGTGTAATATTTGGTAATAAGTGTTCAAAGTTTTGCCCGCCTCTGGGGCTCCATAGGCTCCCCGCGGTCAAGAAGTGATGTTTACTCAAATGTAAATTGGAAATCTCATTTAAAATGATTGAAAACTGCTCTTCATGCGATTTAATCTCCTTCTCGGTGGTTATTACATTCACACCATTAGTTATTCTGTATTGTTGCACAGCTCTCATCTTTACTGAATTCCTGACTCTGGGAAATTGGAAGGGAAAAGTCTGTAGAAAGCTCTACATGTGCCTATGTTTGCTAGCACTGAGTGGTTAACACTCGAGCTTAGCCCGAGGGGCTTTACTATGATGCCAAAGCCTTGGGATAGAAAAGTAACATTCTCTTGAACAGATAATCCTCTCTCATTATTTCCTGGCCTGTTTCTATGACGGTTTTTTGAGTGACTTGGTATGGACTATTACAAAGAAGACGATTGCTATATCTTTGTTTGTGAATTCTTTTATGTCTTCTCCCCTTTTTAACCCCTCAGACATCAATTTTAATAAGAAATATGTTATATATAATCAGAGCACCATTCTTTTACAAGCCACTTTAGTTACATTGAAAAAATGGCACATTTATATTAGGTTACACTATGATGCACGAGTTGCAATGGGCACTTAAGTATTGAGCCTGATACGTCAACACAAAACTTACTGTTGACGGCCAGAATGGGTTTAGTTCCTCAGCACTCATACATATTAGTAAATGCTAATTATGAATACAATGATAAACTGCATATATGTTTATAAAACGCCTAGTCTAAATGCTTAACTTTTTTGTATGAAGCTTCCCAGTGCTGGAATTTGGTAGGTGACGCCTGTGGTTATTAAGTACAGTGGCAGGATATGTGCAAATGATTTTAGTTTTTTGGTACTAGGTAGCATGAAATGGATACCACAGCATCAGTTAGTTTTTTTTTTAATTAAGTGTAGTGCATTAATTATTTAATTGATGATGAAGTGTCCTCTTCATCATCACTCTCAGATTACAACATCAGAGTCATATGCTTCACCTCTACCTGTAGATATTGTGGTGCATGGTCCCAAATATTGTGTGTTTACTTTCTAGGTCGCTATCTTAGCCCTAGGAGGCGAGTGAAGTAACCAGCTGTTTGGGACCCTACACAAAGTGTTTCCGGGGCCCGTCCCCCTAGGAGCTGTAGTGTAAGTCTCCCTCGAGTCGCCCCTCCCCCAGTGCCCCCCCCCCCCGCCCCCCTCCAGCCTCGTGGGAAGCCTAGATCCGACCTCGGCAGCATTGTGACTGCCGATCCCACGCCCATCTCTGCAGTTATAGGGGCTCCGCCCCCCAGCTACTTCCCCCTTCTAGCCAAGCATGTGCAACCCCCCAGTGTTCAAGACTGTTAAATGATTCTTGTTAATTTATTGCCTGAACACGTTTCCACGCTCGTAAATAATTATATATTTTTTACGATCCAACACCGGCGTCCAGGCGTGCCCTCTTCCCTGCACTCGGTGCCCCCCCCTCTTCTATCTAAGAGCGTTTATGGACACTGCGACCTGTTCCCAGAAGAGGGCTCGGAATGGCTTTGTTGTGTCTGCCAGGACGGGTGTTACTGTAGGCTGAAGTGGAACAAGCATTTGCAATGCAATAGGTCTCGCATTTACTCGAGTTTAAGCTATTGGCATTATAAATGACAATGTGTTTTATTTATGTTCCAAAACCAAAACATAAATAAAAGGCATTGTCATTTACAATGCCAACAGCTCAAACTCACGTAAATGCGAGACCTGTTGCATTGCAAATGCTTGTTAATTTTTTCTAGGGTGGTGTCAACCTCCGGTCCGAACAAGTAGTCGGGGTTGACCGGCTGATTGAGGATGTTATTTTGAACCTCAGGTTTGAATCCGGAGATTCGTAGCCAGGCGTGTCGTCGTAACATGACGCTGGTATTTATGGCTCTAGCAGCTGTATCCGCGGCATCCAGTGCACACTTAATGGATGCGTTTGTGAGGAGTTGTCCCTCCCTGATGAGGATCTCCGCTCCCTCTTTGTATTGGTCAGGGAGATGTTGGAGTAGGGTTTCTAATGTGTCATAGTGGGCGCGATCGTAGCGAGCTAGGAGCCCCTGGGTATTGGCAATACGCCATATATTAGCTGCCTGTGCTGCAACCCGTTTGCCGGAGGTCTCTAGCACCTTGGACTCCTTGTCCAGGGGAGGAGCTTCGCCGGTAGTCTGTGAGTGCGCCCTTTCGCGAGCATTGGCGACCACAATGGAATCTAGAGGCAACTGTCCTCTAATGTACGTAGGGTCCACAGGCGCCGACCTATATTTTTTGTCGATCCTGGGGTTTATTACTCTTGCCCTAGTGGGTTCTTTGAAATTGTCCTTTGCTGGTTTAAGGACGCCTTTCAGCATGGGTAGAGTTTTGATATTCCTTTCTGAGGATGCGAAAGTATCCATTAGAAAATCGTCCTCTATGGTGTCAGAGTGGAGTTGTACACCATGATTGGCCGCAGCACGTTCAATGAGGGCGTTGAACGCGGCAGTGTCCTCTGTGGGAGACGTTTTAGCGCCATATAGCTGTGTGTCCTGTGTATCCATAGGCGCACCCAGGTCTACAGGGTCATCCCAAGCCTGGTCAGGGTCCTGTTGGCCTTCAGGGTCCATCTCTCTGGGGTAGGGGACATCGTCACGCATGTAGTCCTCGAAAGCATCGGTTTCGGAGGGTGTCGGAGAGAAGGGCTGTGGCTCTAGGTAAGAGGTATGGAGACGTTCGTAAAGAACTGGTTCCGAGTGCGCTGGCAGCTTTTTCTTTAACGGGATCCGGTAGGAGTCCAAAGGCTGCTCGGAAGAAATTCTCCGCTTCTGGAGCATAAGTCTGCCGGTGTCGGCATCGATGATGTGGGACGGTGACGTCTCCGTAGGAGAACTTTCAGCAGGTGTGATCCTAGTTTGGGTCACACGTGTCCTGATTTCAAATAGTTTGGGTGCCGTGGATGGTGGCAGTCCAAAAGTGATGTTGGGTATTGCTGGAGAAGCTTTTGGAGCTTTCTTCGGCTCGGAGCCCGACGGGTCCTGGAGGGTTGCCTTTTCTTTGATGCGTTGCAGGGACGCTGCAACTTGTCGAACCTGGAACGCCGGCGGTTCTTTGGCGCCGAGCGGTTCTGCAGAGGCAGGCGTGGACTTCTTCGGGGCCACGGGGTCATCGAGTCGAGGAGAGGTAGTAACTGTCGAGGACGTCGATGATTGGTCCTTTGGTGCCGCTTTCGGAGCGATGTGCGACGCAGCGGCCATTTTGACCTTTGTGGTCGGAGCCGAGTGTTTCGGTGCCGGGGGCCGAGGCAGCTTGGCGGTACCGATGGCCTTTTTCCGTGTGTCGGCGCCGATGTCGGCTGCTGCGAGTTCGGCACCGAAGTCCCGTTAGGTGCGGTCGGGGCCGACGGGTTTGGCTGGCGTCGAAGGTGTAGAGGGCTTCGATCCGACCAGTGTCACTTTCAGTTTCGGTTTCTGTGGAACCGAGACGACTTTCGGTTTCGTTCTCGAGGAAGGGAAACCAGTCATTTTGGGCACTAATGGCTGTCTCTGAATGTTCGAGGCCGGGCCAGATGGCGGGGCCGAAGAACTGCGGGATAGGTCTTGGGTAAGGCCCGAAGGCGATCCCTCGACCGGAGCCATTGACTGACGCACTGGGGCATCCTCCGTTTGTACGGGTAGGCCTTGCTCGTCACCGGAGCTACTTTCTTCGGCCCCTAAGGCCTCATCGTAGTCTCCTACCTCGGTGTCGGCTTCTTCTCTGTGAAAGAGTTGTTCTTCGACGTCTTCCGATCCGGAATCGTGTTCGGAAGCAGGGCTGGAGGGTAGGTTCTCCGCGCCTTCCACATCTTCGTCCTCGGCGCTGAAGATGTTGGTCGGGGCCGGTGCCGCTTGCTGCGCTTCAAGTCTCGCCGCTCGTCGATTCCGGAGAGTCTTCTTGGAACGGAATCGGGCACAACCCATACATGTGGACTCGTCGTGATCCGGTGAAAGGCATTTGTTGCACACCGGGTGGACGTCGACATGGGGATATTTCGCATTGCAAACAGGACACCGCTTGAATGGTGTCCTCGATTCCATCGTCGATGTCGGGTCGATGGTCGGATACGATGCGAAAAGTTGTTGCTTCACTCAGTAAACTAGCAAGTAACTATCGATACCGATCGGGAACAGTACCGACGCGAACTAAAGGCCTTTTGGCCTGAAAAAAGTTTTTCCTAACTTGAGTCAAGATAAGCACATCCGAACCCAATGGCGGAAAAAAACAATCTGAGGATGGAGAGGATGCCCATGCGCACTGTGGTCCAGGGGAGGAGTCACCTATCTCAGGATACTTCGAAGACTCTTCCGGGACAACAACGTGCAAACATCCGGACCCAACACTAGGCGGCGATCTATGCACAGATATGAATTCAGCAGCCCACATGCCTCGAACACAACAATTCTAAACAAAACTAAGGGGAGGGACTTGTATGAAAGACACTTACGTCTCATTTGCCCAGGTGGAAAAAGAAAGACTTAACAAATAGCTATGTTAAATGTTATCGGATTTTTAGAGCGCATAGCTGCCCGTGAGCGTCCCAGTGCTGAACAAGTACTGATGGAAAGAGAGGGAGAGAAGCTCATGGGAACAGCCATGTCTTCAAGGATTTTCGAAATGCCAGAAGATTAGGTTGGGCACGGAGGTCAGGAGGGAGGGAATTCCACATCTTGGACGCATTGTAAGAGAAGCGCCGGCCTCCCAATCGTGCTCGAAAGATCTTGGGTGGTTTAGTAAGGTTGGCATTGGATGATCGAAGGGGTCTGGAAGTGTTATAGGGAGTAACTAGATCTCTGAGTATGGGGGGGGGCTTTCCCATTCAGAATTTTGTGTGTGAGGCAGAGTGACTTGAACTGCACTCTTTCCAAGATGGGTAGCCAGTGCAGTGCTCGCATGGCTGGTTTGGCTGAGCAGCGGTTCCTGGTGTTGGTCAGAATCCTGGTGGCGGCATTTTGAAGTACCTGAAGTTTGGTAGTGACTTTTAGAGGTGCACCAAGGTAGAGTGCATTGCCGTAGTCCAACCTTGATAAGATGAGACCCTGTATCAAAAGTTTCCTTGATTGGAAAGGGAGTAGAGGTAGGATTTTTCGGGTGGATCGCAGGAGACCAAAGCAGACTCCGCCAGTTTTTCTTGCTTGGGTTTGCATGGTGAGGTTTTTGTCCAGCCATAGACCGAGGCTTTTAATCTCGGGCTTAGGGGTTGGAAGTTTACCCATGCGAGGGGACCAGAGGGAGTCTGTAAGGAGGTGGGCTTGATTCCCCATCACCATGATCTCCGTCTTGTCGCCGTTGAGATTTAAGTGGGATCTGTCCATCCAGCTGACAATGTCAGTCAGGCAGGAATAGAGGTCTATGTTGGGATTTTTTTGCTGGGTGAGGGAAACCACCAGCTGTGTATCGTCTGCGTATGTTAGGAGTTTTATCCCGTGTGGGGTGACTATCTTTTCCAGGGGGGACATATATATGTTGAAGAGTGTAGGGCTCAAAGAAGAGCCCTGGGGCACTCCACAACGTACAGGGGTCTCTTTGGATGAATAGTTGCCCTCTATGACCTGGAATGAGCGGTCTTGCAGAAATGATTTCAGCCAGGATAAGGCGAGGCCTGAAATCCCAAGATCGCCAAGTCGCTGGGCCAGGATCTGATGGTTGACCGTGTCGAAGGCCGCGCTTAGGTACAGGAGGATCACTGCCACTGATCCTCCTGTATCCATGATCTTCCTGGCCTCCTCGACCACCGTCAGCATCGTGGTTTCAGTGCCCTGACCCGGGCGGAAGCCTGTCTGTGAGGATTTGAGTAGTTCGTTGGTCTCGAGATAGTTGGATAGCTGAGAGTTTATGAATTTTTCTGTTATCTTGCTAGTGCATGGGAGGAGGGAGATTGGCCTGAAGTTGAGGGGGTCCAGATTCGGTTTTTTTAGTAGAGCCCTAACCTTCGCCTTCTTCCAGCTGGAGGGAACCGTTCCGTTGGTCAAAGAGGCGTTGATTACATTTACCAGTGGTTCGAGAATAGTCGGTGTTACAAGTTTTAAGATTTTTACTGGGGCTGGGTCTGAAGGTGAGCCACTTTTGAGTGACTGGAGAATGGGCGCCAGAGTGTCGGGGCTTATGAGGGTGAATGAATCAAGTCCCGTGTTAAGCGCGTTGGTCTGTTCTGCCGCTACCGGAGGATGATCCGTGTTGGAAAGGGGGGGAAGTTTTTGTAGGATATTTTGGATTTTTGGTAAAAAAATGCGGCCAGTTTGTCACATTGGTTATCTGAGGGGTCGACAGATCCGGACGGTTCTGGTGTTTTTAAGAGTTGTTTACGATTTGGAAAGTCTCCCTTGATGAGCAGGATGCCGCACTAATTTTCTCTTGGAAAAAGGCAGTTTGTGCATTTTTCAAGGCTTTTTTGTACGCAAGAATCGACAGTCTGTAGTCTTTCTTGCGCTCAGGGTCGAAGTCTTTCCGCCACACTATTTCAGCTTTTTTACAGAGTTTTTTTAGGTGGCGGGTCTCCTGTATAAACCATGGGGCTGGGTTTTTTTTTTACGGGAGGTAAGGTGCGTTTTTTTGGGGAGGATCGTGTTAAGGGAGTTTTCGATCCAAGAGGAGAACTTTATGTCTGCTCTTATAGGGTCTAATTCGTGGATTGGCTTACGGCGTTCTAAGGCTTGTTTCCATTTTTCGATGTCTAGTTTGGCCCAGGGACGCGTGGGAGCGACAGAGGGCTTGTTGGGGGGAGAGATGTTAGGTACCTCCCATCTGAAAGGGATGAGTAGGTGGTCCGACCATGGCAGAGGGATCGGAGCGTTGGTTTTAAGATCATCGATGTTGCATATGATAGGGTCAAATAGATGTCCGAGCCTATGTGTAGGTTGGTTGTTCTGGAGTTGAAGCTGAAAAGTCGCTAAATCTGCCAGTAGTTCTGCTGCAGTATCGTCATCGTCCTTATCAAAATTAATGTTAAGGTCCCCTAGGATTATCATGTTAGACGAAGTGCTCGAGAGAGCAGTTGAAAATTCTAGAAGGGAGCTACAAAATTGGCCTAAGGGCCCTGGTGAGCGGTAAATGAGGACTCCTGAGAGGGAGTTGCAAGGGGACAGTTGGAAGTTGAAATGTACATTTTCACAGTTCGATAGAGGGCTGTCGTAAAAACGACATGTGAATTGGTTGTTATAGATAATCGCGATACCTCCTCCCTTACCCTTCGCTCGGTCTAGATGTTGCAGTAGGAGGCCCTGAGGTAGGGCCTGGACAATGTCGAAGTCCGATTCTGGTCTAAGCCACGTTTCTGTGAGAAATAGGATCTCAAGTTTCTCCTCTTCTAGTAGCATATGTATTTCCTGGGTATGCTTGGGTAAGGATCGACAATTTAACAAACCCATTTTAATGATTGTCGGGGGAGTTGGTTCTTCAGAGCTGGGGTGAATTTGAAAGGGCAGTTTGGACAGTGAGTGCACTGGTTCTCACCTGTAAGGGAGTTGGTACAGGAAGGCTGTAGGGGCTGGTTCAGTCGGAGCAGGGAGTATGACAAACTTGCATGATTGGAAAGGTCCAGGGTTGCTGGCCCTAGGCCCGTCCTGGCGCAGACGGGCTTGCCTTAGGCGCGCCTATGGCGCGCCCGCTGCGCTTCCGCCAGAGGCACATATTTATTGGTGGAGAGGGAGCACTGGGGGAGGAGGGGGGGGGGGGTGGCCTCGAAGGGGCGTGGCCTCGGTGCACGCCGGCAATGGCGTCCGAGAAAGTTTGTTTTTGTCCCAAGTCCGCTCTCAGCGTTAAGATCCACTGTGCAGCGTGTAGCCAAGGGAGGGTTTTCGTTTCTACAAGTGCTCAAATGAAGGTAAATTTTAAACGAAAATACAACCAACAAGTGACACTCAAATTTTAAAAATTGGTTCTGCTCCCGGCTTCCGCCTCAGGAGTACTGTTCTAAAGAGCGCTAGTTGTCAGCGCCTTTATACTGATGCGGGGGGGGGGGGGGGCGTGGCCTCGGTGCACGCCGGCAATGGCGTCGGAGAAAGTTTGTTTTTGTCCCAAGTCCGCTCTCAGCGTTAAGATCCACTGTGAAGCGTGTAGCCAAGGGAGGGTTTTCGTTTCTACAAGTGCTCAAATTAAGGTAAATTTTAAACGAAAATACAACCAACAAGTGACACTCAAATTTTAAAAATTGGTTCTGCTCCCGGCTTCCGCCTGAGGAGTATAGCAGCTAATTATGTGGTTATGCAACCCGAGGAAATAAAAAACATGTACAAACCAATTAATGTCTCTCCAAGTGCAGTATTTCCAAAAAGCAGTGGGCCAGGGAGGAAAGGGACAGAATGGCAGTGTGGTGCCAGGCAGGGAAGGAGAGGACAGCCCAGCTTTCTGCCACGCTCATCACCTTCTCTTCACCCCTTGGGCATAACGATTGATGCAGTTTGTGTTTCTAACCAGAAGGGAACCCCGCAAAATTATCTGAATTATTACTGTATCCTTTGGTCCAGTACCTGACAAACATGTTTAGTCCCTCAACCCCTCCTAAATATTAGGGCCGGATTGTTTGTGAAAACTCAACTATACTGTGTATTTGGATGCTCCTATGAAAAATTAAAACGATGTTCTAGCTTCCCTGGGTGAATCCTCTCCTCCTCTTGCAACTGGATATGCAAACCCTTCAGAGGATGTGTATACAATTTAATAAAAGGTTCTGCTCATCTATGTCCCCGAGATGCAAGAAAAATAGGTGTATCCTAACTTCGGAACCCTTTAAGAGTTGTTTGAGCTCCTTATAAAGGCTTTCTTGTATACTTGAGGACACCCTGCGTTATGAATAAAGAAGTTGCTCTATTTTATCTGCATTTGTAGAAATATTATTAAAACAAGGCATCCTCTCGTATCAGCAACACACCTGTCTTCCCTATCTAAAAGCTTGAAATGGACACGTGTCGAAGATTTGAGAGCCCTTAAGTCTGTAGTTTGCCTGGTCTTGAGACTGTCCCACATCCAGTGGCCATTCGTCTTCCATACTGCCTCACCCACGCACACAAGGCCCTCCACGACCTGGGCCCCAAGCTCCTCTACAACCGCATGACCCGCCAGCCTCGCCCTTGCCGCCGTCCCACACATCCACAGAGCCACCGCCGGAGGAAGATCCTTCTCCTACCTGGCGGCCAAGACATGGAACTCCCTCCCCATCCACCTCCGGACAACCCAGGACCATCTCGCCTTCAGGAAGCAACTCAAGACCTGGCTGTTCGAGCAGTAACTCTCCCCCCCCCCCCAGCGCCTTGAGACCCTCCGGGTGAGTAGTGCGCTATACAAATGCCATTGATTGATTGATTGACTGCTACCTATTTCGCTGGGGTAAGTATTTTTCCTTCTTTTACATCCAATTTCTGTTAAGTGTGAACAGAATCTGCTAACTTGGACAAGACTTCCCCAGGGCATTACAGATCACCCTCGGTTTTCTTCCAGGCACTCAAAAATACCTTGAATTGATTCCATTCCCTTCCCTGTCCGTCCTATGCTTATTCAGTAAGTAGCAATCCGTTGGTCACCTCCAATTCTATGAACCAATGCAAACATGATTTGCTCTATATGTTCATTAAATTAGCTCAGTAAGGGCATAACGCTTTGCAGGAGTAACTGTAGTTTTGCCTTCCTCGTGAACGCTGTTTGGGTTATGACATTTGTGCAGGAGAAAGACATTTGTCCATGGATCTCATCTAAGCAATTCTCAAAGTTCCATGTCTGAGTAGTAAGGGGTTTCAAATGTTACGGATGGCTTGTTCTAGCCACTTCCATTGACAACCACGGTTCCTCATTCTGATGTTGACATTTTGCTTACTACTAAAACACAAGGCTTGTCTCAGTTGTCAAAGTAGCAGCTTTCGAAAGAGATGGATGTAGTAAAATATGTTGCATACCAGTCATTACAAGACAACGGGTCTTGTGGGAATGTTCATTGCTGATTCAGCCTCAGAGAGTGCAGCCGTATCATGGTTTCTAGTGTTACGATGGGCATATTTCTTATCTCGGATCCCCTTATACTTGTGCTTCAGGATCTTGCTATTCTACAAGCGCAAGCACCTAAAGGAGCTCTGGAGAAGGCACAGTTACCACACACATCAGGACAAATGGAGGAGGTCTAAAGATGGCAAGATAGTGGCCCTCAAAAAAATGCTGCATAATAATCCTGGTCTATTCTGTTGTATTACAGATGTAAGCAAAGATGGAATCATTCTTGTAGCAAATTCTCATTGGTTTGCTCCTTGTTTTCCTTCTACAGCACAGCAGTACTGTTACTCGTGCTACTTGTCAAGCATAAAATGTTGGTAAATGTATCAAAACTTTTAGAGCTGCTTGTCCGACTCCAGGTGACCTGTTCGTCCATATAGAAAAGTTATTTAGATGCCCAGTGCTGTTCTCATCGATATGCACCGGTCATGGTTTCCTTGTTTTCTGGGAGGATTGAAGCTTTTCTTTGTGCAAAGACAGATGTTCTAAACGCACCCTAGAGACTGATCTAATACTTTATCTCTGGATTCTGATTCCCACCAGAAGTGACCAGGGGAGTAATCCTGTTTAATCAGTGCAAGAAATGTGTAAAGTCCTCCATATGCAACGACACTTTCATTGTGCTCAACATCCAGTAACACAATATTAAAACTGTGTGCGGAGACTGGTTTTGTAATGGCCTCACGTCTTACCTTTAATGGCAATGAGAGGCATTCGCAGCCAAAGACTACGTTGAGTGCTAATAAAACACTGATGGAAAGGCCCAGGATTTTTCCTTCCATACCTTCAATGTCTCCAGCTGTGCAAATCACAGACCGGTCTGATTTGTTCTTAACATCTGCAGGCAACTGATTTGATGCATCAACAGCTTCTGTTCACAGGTTAAAGAAACTCTACAAGAGAGCCTATCCGAGGCCTGCAACGACCTACAGCCTAGATACTTAAAATCAAGATAAGGTTAATGAGCGAGAGCTATCACTACAGGATCTAGCATGGCCCCTTCCAAATCCTGCTCATCACCAGCACTGCCCTTAAGTACAGAGGACTGTCTCCTGCGTCCACACTTGCACTGCAAAAGAACCACACATACCGAAGGGGGGGGGGGGCTACACATTAACAATCTCTTGTCTCTGCCACAGAACAGTAAAGAAATCAGAATGCATCAGCCCCTCCTGCTGTACACGGCCAGCACCTGTGACTCAAGTAACATTGGATTCCTGCTCACTGTGTCTCATAAGGTTTGGCCAGCTCGCTTCGTAGTTTCATTGGGTGACTGTGCTCTCAAGAGAGGGTAGGCGGTAGGTCGGAAGAATGCAGTGAGACAGGGCTGTCACCCTTCCCAGGGATAAGTGATCACTTTATCAAGAAACATTAATATGTCATCTTACTGGCTTTCTATTCATGTGCCCATAGATTCAAAGGGGATGTGCCCATGACTTCTATCCCATTTGACTTGGGGGAATCAATGTGTTGAACAGCACTAATATGGCCACTTGGGGCACTTTTCCTATTTGAGCCCGGCGCACCTTAAAACAGGTGCCCCAGGCGCAAACAGGGAAAGTGTGCCTTATTAGATAGAATGCGCTGCCCCCAGGGCAGCCGCGAACTCGTGCTGCCCAGGGGGCAGCGCATTCCTGTGATAAACAGAGCGGGTGCTTTGAAGCCTATCCGTGTTTCACTGTGCAGTCAGCAACCTGCCTTCACATTTAAAGGGGATTAGAGACCCCCTTGCAGGCGGATGCAGTGACTGCCTGCACCATAGGACCCTATTTCCCCCCCGCTAGAGGGCTGCTATCAGGGGGCACACTGGGTGCACACCACCTTTTAGGGGGCACACTGAGTGCACACCACCTTTTAGGTGGCGCACTATCAGTGCACCTAATGGGAGCTTCTTTGCTTATGCGCCCAAGTCTGTAATACGACGCGCACTCAATCCAGGCCGCAACAACAACTGCAAGCTAGCTTCATCGGCTGACTCCCACGGACCCTTCAGCTGCCACCGCCGCCGTCAAACCTACAGCACCGCCAGGAACACGGACCCAGCACAACCCGACTGCAAGAACACAACAAAACCGAAGACCCTGCAATGCATCCTCCTCAACGTCCGATTCCTCCACAAACACGCAACCGAAATCTGGGACCTCCTCGACAGCACCACCCCGGATGTAGCGTTCTCCACCGAAACCTGGACCAACAGCACCTCGGGACCAGACATCGCCATCTCCATTCCCCAAGGGTACAAGATATCCAGAAAGGACCACCACACCCTCCTAGGCGGAGGAATCGCCATCGTCCACAAATCCACCCTCTGCCGGAGCACACTCCCGAGGAGCCCAAAGACATGATGGAACATCTACACTTAAAGATACAGACCAACCCCACCACCACCACCCTCTGAGGAACCCTCATCTACCGACCCCCTGTACCCCGCGGACCATTCACCAACTCCATCACGGACATCTTCTCCCCACATGCCATCGCATCCACCAACTACACCCTGCTGGGAGGCCTCAACTTCCACATCGACAACCAACTGGACCCCAACACCACATCCCTCCTAGACAACTTCCACAACATTGGACTCCGCCAAATCGTAACCGAACCCACACACTTAGCAGGACACACCCTCGACCCCCTTTTCACAACAGGAAACTCCATCACCTTCAGCCACACCACCGAACTCCCATGGACTGACCACCGATGCATCCACTTCACCTTCAGAACACCCATCAGCCACAGACACCAGCACCTGCTCCCTCGATGAAACTAGACCAGAATCCCCAACGACCAGCTTACCTCTTCATTCAGCAACTCCACCCCAACCAACATGGAAAATGACGGCCCCAACACAGCAGCCCGAACCCTGCACAGATGGATCTCCAACAGCGCCAACACCATAGCCCCCCAACAAGAAAAACAACAGCACCCACGCCAAGAAAGCCAGATGGTTCACCACCAAACTTCGAGAGTCCAGACGTACCTGCCGCCGCCTCGAAAAGGCCTGGAGGAACACCAAATCCACAGAAACTCACAACAACTTCAGAGCCGCCACCAACTTATCAGAAAAACGAGGAAAAAAGCGATTGAAGACAGAATCTCCACACACGCACACAACAGCAAAGAACTCTTCAACATCATCAAGGAATTCGCCCAACCCACCAGCGAATCTACTGACATCCCTCCCTCACAAGACCTCTGCGACAAACTCAGCACATTCTTTCACCACAAAATCAAGAGCATCTTCGACAACTTCGACGAAGACAACCAACACACGGAACCCCCACCAACCACCCCCAACTCCCTGAAGCCAACGATTGACAGCTGGTCAGCCCTTACCACCGAAGACACACTGAAGACGATTAAGTCAATCCACTCCGGGGCCTCCACGAACCCCTGCCCCCCACCACATCTTCAACAGAGTCGCCGACACCATCACACCCATGCTCCGCCACACCATCAACAGCTCCCTGGCGACCGCCTCATTCCCTGACGACTGGAAACATGCAGAGGTAAACCCCCTCCTGAAGAAACCCTTGGCTGACCCCATCGACCTTAAAAACTACAGACCCATCTCCCTGCTCCCGTCCCCTGCGAAAGTTATCGAGAAAGCCATCAACAGACAACTCGCCACATTCACCGAAGAGCACAACATCCTCGACTCCTCCCAATCCGGTTTCAGGAAAAACGACAGTACGGAAACCACCCTCCTCGCCGCAACAGATGACATCTGCACCCTACTGGACACAGGAGAAACAGTAGCCCTCATCCTCCTCGACCTCTCAGCCGCATTCGACACAGTCTCCCAACGCACCCTTATAAGCAGACTTCACGACGCAGGGATACAAGACAAGGCCCTCGACTGGATCAGCTCCTTCCTCTCCGGCAGTACGCAGCGGGTCAGACTCCTCGCTTTCCTCTCGGACCCCACACCAACCACCTGCAGAGTCCCTCAGGGGTCCGCCCGACGCTCTTCAATGTATACATGGCTCTGCTCGCCCCATCGTCAAAACCTACGGACTCAACATTGTGTCATACGCAGAAGACACCCAACTCATTCTCTCCCTATCCAACGAACCCAACACCACCAGACACAACTTTCGAGAAGGCATGGAAGCCGTCGCCAAATGGATGAAAAACAGCTGTCTACAACTAAACACCAACAAGACGGAAGTACTCATCATGGGTCCAAACCCCGAGGCCTGGAACAACACCTGTTGACCCCCCCACCCTCGGAAACCCGCCTACCCCTACGGACCACGCACGCAACCTGGGAATCATCCTGGACCTCGAAACGACAGCAAGGCCTCATTAACATGCAAATGGTCTTTTTAAAGACCTGTGAAGTGCTCGGGCGCGGCTGTGTTTGTGCCCGGGAAGATGTCTCATCCCGGGCTGCCACACACGACGGGAAAGGGGGGGGGGGCTGAAGCCCTTTGATTCCAATGGGTGTTGCGCGCCTGGTAGAGAGGGACCCTCACCTCCCTTCCTACGGAGGCGCCTCTGCTAACCTGGGAATGCCAGCTCCTTCCAAGCACCCGCCGTGCCCTGCACAGGTCTGCAATGCTAGGACGAGACATCCCACGGGAACACTGGGGGAACGCACTGCTGAGGCATGCCCGAGGAGGGTCGGTGGAGCCACATGTCAGGCGTGACCCCTCCCCAGAACAGCAGGCCTGGAAGTCATTCTCTCAAACTGGCCTCGCGTCCCTCCGTAACTCTGAGGTGAGGGACAGTCGCCACACCTCGGGCTCCGTTACCCTCAAAGCAAGCAAACAACAAAACACTGAAGTGGCCAGAACAAATGAACAACACGCGACCGAGTTTGTTTAACTCTTGAGTGCTCGCTCCTAGGCTTCTGTGAAATGGCACCTTTTCCCTCAGTCGAAAGCCACTAAAAACTCAATATCCCAGAATTCCTTCCAGCTGTTCCTATCGCATCCCTCCCAGATTTGCTCAGAGTAACTCACTAGACGAGTCGAGCACTTCAGAACGTTTCTGTGCTTTGTAAATACCGGTGCAGCTATCAGCTAACAAACCGCCTCCTGTGGAGGCGCCGAGGATACCTTGGTTTTATGCATCGTTTGAAGAAAGAATCCCCCAGCAAAATGGGGGTGAAGCCAGCATCCGGTCAAATGCAGATGGAGCAAAGGGGGGCAGGGCTCGCTCCCTCCCGTCTCTGGCTGTGATGGCTGACTCGTGTTTGAGGGATGTTGCGCTGCGAGTGTCGGTGGAATCACTGCAGGTGGTCTCCGGCAGTGATGGCGGACTCATGTTTGAGGGATGTAGCGCTGCGAGTGTCGGTCAGACGATAGGAAAAAAATGGCGGATGGAAGCTTCGAAACTTTTTCGGATTCGGGGGCGTGTTCCTGCTGTTCTAAAAGGGCGTGGCTAAAAAGTAGAAAGAACAGCAAGGAACACACCCCCGAATCTGAAAAAGACGGAGCCTATTTGGAGGGGCGGCTCTCTCCTCCAATGGCTGGCCTCCGTTTAGGAAGCCAGCCAATGGAGGAGAGGCAAAAAGAGAGGCGGGCTAAGAAGCCACTCTAGGAAACATTAAATCTCCGACTTCCGGTTCTGCCTTCGGCAGACCGGTAGTCCTTGACCTAAAAATGGAGGGCGGGGGAATGGGAGGGGGTAAGTAGAAATAGTACCTAATAAATTCGGAAGGCCACAAATCAATGAAAATCAATCCGTAGTTGAGCGGTGCTCCTGTACAAGAAAACGGAAGCAATGCATCAGGTTGGGAACCAATGAGGAGGCTGCAAAGAAGACCGATGCTGCAATCAACTTACAGTAAGCAGCAGGCGGGATTACAGTCGGTATAGTGACTACAACAGGTGTTTCAGACAGAACATGCGTACTGATGCTCGACCTAAAAACAAACTCTGATGGACAGAAAAGATGAGTAATACTCGTCGAAGAAAAGAGAACTTACCAACAGAGGTGAACTTTATGAAACAATCATAACTGTAATGAAATCATGTTTCAAACACCAGTATTAAAAGCATCCAGAAAATGTTGAGAAGAGGCGATTAGTACTTATGTTATTGAATTTTGATCCAAAACTAATAAACATATTTTAAAAAAATGCTAAATAAAACTTCAACCTTAAAGTAGGCTATGAAATGTCAGAAAATCTGCTGAATGATTAACCTTTTATTTTAGAGCCTCTCCAAAATTCTCTCCGGGGTCTTCACCTGTAACTTTCAGCAAAGGGCCTAAGAGTCAAACTATTGTGAAGTGGTTAGGCAGAACAGACTCCAAATGCACAAATAATGGGCTTGGGCACCTCTAAGTAACAGTCACCAGAGAATTACATGGCATCAGGTGAAGAATTATAGACCCCAAAAAGTACTCAACGGTTCCTGGGCTCTAAAAGACGGGCCACGGCTCCCTAAAGCACGACTGATCTGCAACCTTACTGACACCCAATAAGGGCAAAAGCCTTTGCTTGATGCATGGGGTGCACTGAAACCGGCTGTACCGCAGCAGTCCCAGGAGGCATAGCCTACTGTATAAAGAAGAGATGTTCACCATGCATGTTTCAGTTAACAAGCTGAGCATACGAAAGCTTCAACCTTAGAAGACTAGGAGTGAGAATGGTCTGGTAGGTCCACACGTAAGCTACTTTTAAAACGCTCTAAAAGTAGATTCTCTCAAAATGAACAGAAAATATTAACAAGTCTGCACAGATTAAGGAACAGTTGACTGTAAAAGCAATGAAAGACCACAGAGGATGGAGCAGGCTAGAGCAAGAAAGAGTGATAGAACTTAACTTGTTAAACACAGAAGTTTCAAAATGGATATCCTCCAAGTTTTGATTAAAACTGATGAAAAATAGTTTTCAGTTTTAGGGTTACTTCAGTGATCCTATCAGTAAGGTACAATGGAGTGCTTTTAGTTTAGTACATAAGCGTTCTGTTTGACTTCAATGTATATTTGACTACTTGTTAGCACCTCCTCCTTGCCTTTGGTGTACACAAGACTACCGCTCTATGTTCACATTTGCTATGTATGCTAGCATCATGCTCGGTTTCTAGCAGACCCTACAAAAGCTGTGATCAGCTCCTAAAACACTGAATACATGAATTCAGCAAATTAACATCAACAACTCAAGCTGCAAAATGTTATTTGATTATTTATAGCACACCTATAATGCGAAGTGCACAACCAAGGTTTGCATAACATGCTTAACTGCCAAATCAATGAGTATGGTTTCTGTTGAGAATGCACGTTTCAGCTAAATGAAACAATATTTTCCATAGCTCAGCATATCTGAATGACAGTGCAAGGATAAGGGTTGCGCACGCAACATAATATTTTTTTTAACTTGCATAGAAATGCTTATTTAGAATTTTCTTTGACTTTAATGTCAAATGCTTTTCATACTGCAAGCCATGAACAAACGTTGAATGTTTTAAAGTACAAGGGCAGGACACTGGATGGCAGATGAAAGTTATCTAAGTAACTGCTTCTTCCAAGTCCATATTGTCTTTTTTTTTGTTACAATATTTAAGACCATCATGGCTCTAACTTATCATGTACAACACAAACGGAGTAATATGATGAAGACATAAAAGAGGGGAAAAACTGATTCAATGTGAAGAATAATACATGCATTATCCATGAAACTAAAACCTATGCAGCTATCCAGGAACTCAATCAATGAATTGTGGAAGAGGATGACGCTAAGGCTTCGGAGAGCTTCTATCTGTATTTCGGTTCGGAGGTAAAACTAGTGAAATGAGGTGGTACAATGCAAGTAAAGAAAGGCACCACAGCTGTCATGTCTGAGGTGTACAATGGAGTCAAGCCTCCGTATCGGACAAAAGTAGCATGTTGGGCACATCTTCAGGGGCGAGATGGGGGTGTCGGCCTCAACGAGACTGGTCCTGGGACTTAAGGGTAGGCTATGATAGTGCCTGTAGCAGGTTTCCCCTGGGATAAGCAACACTCGCGGCACATGTACCATTCAAGAATACTTTAACATCAGCCGCCACTCTTAACCCACACACTACTGGGCAGAGGAACCCTAAGGTAATCATTAGCAAACACTGAAAGCTCGAGACAAATATATATATACACATACATATACACACAAAACATATGCACACACATACATACATGCATACACCCATGCATGTATACATATTTACATATACGCACATACATACACACTAACATATATAGGTACATATATAGATACACATGTACATATATAGATACACATGTACATATATAGATACACATGTACATATATACATACACATGTACATATATACATACACATGTACATATATACATACACATGTACATATATATATTTACAAAAAAGTGAACGTTTTAAAGCTAGGTTTCTTATATTTTTGTCTACTGTGGAAAAAATGTGTAATGTAAGAGCTAACTGTAAAATATGTTGTAAAGTTATGTTCCAAGAACAATACAAGCACGCAACAGTTCTTCACATACTTTTTTTTTTAATGCGCTTTCATCCAGACCCCATAGAAACATTGTTACTCTAAATACAGCACCTCAAGTTTGAAAGGTTTCGTCTGATATAAGATAGGGTGTCTCTTTTAGCTTGTCTTCCTGCTATATTAAGTACTTAACAAAATAAAAAAACATACCCTTGAAGCGCTGCATACACCCATGCATGTATACATATACGCACATCCATATATGCATAAACACACAAATATATACATACACGCACATACACATGTACATATATGCATACACATGTACAAATATGAATACACATGTACATATATACATACACATGTACTATATATTTACTAAAAAGTGAACGTTTTTAAGCAAAGTTTCTTATATTTTCAGTCTAATGTGGAAAAAATGTGTAATGTAAGAGCTAACTGTAAAATATGATGTAAAGTTATGTTCCAAGAACAATACAAGCACGCAACAGTTCTTCACATTCTGTTTTTTGTAATGTGCTTTCATCCAGACCCCATAGAAACATTGTTATTCTAAATACAGCACCTCAAGTTTGAAATGTTTCGTCTCCTATAAGATAGGTTGTCTCTTTTAGCTTGTCTTCCTGCAATATTAAGTACTTAACAAAATAAAAACATATAACCTTGAAGCGCTCTCCTACATACAAACGCCCCTGTGCGGAAAGTACATTAGACTCAAACAAGCTATGAAGCTGGAACTAGAACCATGGCCTGCAGGTATATACAGAGCCACCACATTGTCACTTCACGCTGTAACCTGCAGGTGACTTGGTGGTTTTTCGTACATTTTACAGACCCCTTCAATGCAAATATACATTTGAAGGGCTTCAAACATGTTGTTTATTTTTCAGGTTATCTTCATCGTTCCTACTGGCATCCCGAAACTTCCCCTACAAACCTAGCCCCCCCCCCCCCAAAAAAAAAAACCTCCCCTTCCATAACAGTCTTCCCAGTTCAACACTTCATGAGTTGAGTACAGTGTGACAGTGCGGTGACTGTCTTCTATCTCAGACTCGCACACCTCATGTCACTGACTTGCATATGCTCCAGGTATAGTCATTGGATATGCTGCTGGAATAGTCATCTGATTATGTGGCATTACGTCATTTTAGTAGAAGCCCTTAAATCTCCATACGTAGGAGGAGGTATGTCCAATCTTGGACCTCGTGCTAGTAGTGTCTAGATATGCAAGCTACAACTTACTGACAAAGACAAAATAAAGCTACTCATCAGCTTGTGCTAAGAAAGCATGGCCGAGCCGTTCCGGCCACATCTTTTGGGCAGGGTTCACCCAATCTGCTTACAAGTGACAGTGCCAGTAGTTAAGAATGCTTGGGTTTAACATGTCCATCATATTTTAGTAATAAAAAAACAAGGTAAATATCTAAAGTTTGCAATGCAAACCCTGCAAAGCAGACTCAAATCAGGACGGCCAAATCCCAAAATATAATCTAAAAATTGCTTTCTTCTACCACGGTTGTCATGCCTTTTATGATAAGGAACTTCTATCACATACCCATTACCGTCTATGCCTTGGTGTACACATTTTCTTATGCTTGTGCCTCTACTAAAAAGTCTGGGTGTTTTGACATATATCTTTAGACTGAATTTGATCAATCAAAATATGAGCCAGTCTTAAAAGCATTGCATTGTACTGTAGAATGTATATAGTGCACTATATTCTTCATTAGATAACACAGCCATTTGAATGACTGGTTTAATGAAAGGTTTTCGAAGACCATTGCTGAAAGGGTGTGAGCTTGCAGTCTTGCCTATTTGGAAACTGCTGGGCACGCTGCTGGAGAATCTTAGACGTACTCCAGTCACAGTGTGGTAAAGCATCAGGAGCTACACAGTTGTGTGAACATAAACAGGGTCGCAATCACAAGTACAACCGTTAGCATGGGTTGTATCGAAGTTAAATGAATGAAACAAGCATTGGTATAGCCAATAGGTCTCGCCTTTGGGACCATATAAGTGTTTAGCCATGCAACACTTGATGTTGTTGCACCAAGGATATTGTGCTGGATAACTACACACTTATAATGTCCCAAAGGTGAGACCTATTGGCTATGCCAAAGCTTGTAATGGGGAGCCTTCAGTGCGCACATCTTGGCTGGGAGAGGAGGGGTAGGCTGCTTAGAGCCGCTACGTCTTCACAACCATGTTGGCGATGAAAGCAGGGGCCTCCCAGCACGAGCTGTGCATCGAGTCTTATGAACACGCCAAACTGAAGATTCTCAGTATGACCATTTATTATGTGCCCTAATACGTGATGCAATTATAGTGTTGCTGTGGGAAGAGCGTGTATGTTTGATATAGGGGAGGGCAAGGGAGAGGATAAGGAAAAGTGCGCACATCTCGGCTGGGAGAGGAGGGGTAGGCGGCTTAGAGCCACTACTTCTTCACAACCATGTTGGCGATAAAAGGTTAAAAGTGGGGGCCTCCCAGCGTGAGCTGTGCATCGAGTCTTATGAACACGCCAAACTGCAGATTCTCAGTATGACCATTTATTATGTGCCCTAATACGTGCTGCAATGATAGTGTTGCTGTGGGAAGAGCGTGTATGTTTGATTAAGGGGAGGGCAAGGGAGAGGGTAAGGAATCAAATAGCGGGAGCAGTCCCTGGAAATGTCCATGTCTTGCATGTACAGACGAGATGCTCTTCACTTCAGCACAAAGGCCAGCAACTTCCGGTGAAGTAGACAGCATCGTTTGATTTAGCGAGAACACTTCCCTGAATGGATACGTTTTATGCAGCACGTCACACACACAGTGCCCACGTTTAAAGAGCCTCGTGCCTCACCAAAACAGAGTAGCTTAATGTTTTTTGCATACTTAGTGACAGACCGAATACGAGGTGTCACAGAAGCATGTGGTTAGCAGCAAGTGGAAGACCGGAAAGAACGTCATTAATGAAGTTGCCCATGTTTTGGTCAGACAATGCCAGAAGCGCCAGAGGTGAAAGAGTGGAGCCGGGATTCAGTAAAGCAGATGTTCTCCATACAGCTAAAGTAAATAAAAGCAGTAGTTAATGCCAAATCCAATTGCTACAGTACTGACGCTCTGGGTCAATGCAAAAGCGGAGTCATTTCAACATGTATTTTGTATTCAACTTAATTTTTGTAACAAATTTTGGTAGCAAATTCTTCTTTAACAGACTTTTGTCACAGAGTCATCCTATCAACTCCACGCATTTAGGTTACAAGACATGGGACACTTTTGCGGAAGCACTAGAATTTAAAGTGAGTGTACTGACGTTAGCACTACGTTAGCTAAGTAAAGCGCGGGTGCCGCGATTGCTGCGAAAGTAAAGAAATAGATGTTTTTTACTATTTCTTTACTTTTGTAGCAATCGCGGCACCCGGCGCTTTAATTTTAAAATGGTTAAAGTAAAGCGCGGGTGCCGCGATTCACCCGCGATTGCTACAAAAGTAAAGAAATAGAAAAAAACATCTATTTCTTTACTTTTGAAGCAATCGCCACCCACGCTTTACCAAAGTAAACCTCGGGTGCCGCGATTGGCCTAGGCGAGATCTAACAAGCCCGGGAGTGGTGCGTGCGTAGTCTGCTCTTTTCGGAAGCACTGCACTCGTGCTTGTGGCGCGCTCCCTGCTCGCTCCCGCAGGGTGGATGCCGCCACAAGCACGAGTGTGTGCCTCCAAAAAGAGCAGAGCGACGGCTAAAGGTCCTCCTATGCAGCACATGCGCGCTGCGTAGGCGAGACCTAAAAAGGGAGGCTTTTTCCACTCTCCCGAAGTTAAAAGTGATGTCAATTATATTCTCACAGGAAATGAGGTCCAGAGCTTTGTTGTTCTAAGTGAGAAAGAGATATCAGTGGAAGGTTTTTGAACAATAAGATGATCCAGAATGGAGTCAACCTAGAGCAAAGCAATCTAGTTTGGAAGTAGGTGCTGAGTTTATGTTCAAGTACGAGTATTGTAAAGGGTTAAGAATCATCTAAGAAGGCCAACGCCTATGGTTCAGTGCTATTCAGCAGTTTTCCACCAGAACATCGAGAAATTATTATAGAGTCAACATATTAAGAACAAAGATATTGTAAAAGAAAGTATATATTGGAAATATAGGTTTACTATACCTAACTTCACATTTGAGTTCCTTGGAGATATATATAGATATGAGTGATGAAGAGTGTGCAGCGAGGCAACAGGAAGCCTTAAAACTCTTCGAGGAAGTATCTGTGCCAGTACTGCATGACAGAGGGGTAGCGATTGAATGATTTGGGCAAGTTATTATATGAATATGAGAAGCTAAAAAAACTAGAGATCTCACGATGGTGGGAAGTGGCATCATTGCGCCAGTACCTACAGGTGGGGAGAGTCCCACGAGGGCTACGTATAATGATTACCCCCACCTATGAGAATCCGAAATCTGAGATGCCATGTGAATGGGCAGAAAATAGTGCCACAAGTTCCACGAAAATGATCCATTTTTTAGTAAAATACGCAGAAGTGGAAAGACAGGAAGTAATATTAAGAATAAAGGAACTGGTTGCAATTTTTTAGAAAAGTGATGAGCAGGCTAAAGTGAACAAGTTTAAGAGCGAAATGAAAACCAGACTGGAGAAATACGAAAAACGTATTAAAGACAGAAAAGCTACTAAATTCTTACGCGACCGCCTTGACTATGAATCAGGGCGGATTTATACTTTTGCTAAGGAATTTGACTCTGTTAGAAGAGAGAAAATCCAGAGTGGTGTAATGGAACAACAAAAAAAAAGTCTCACAAAGCGAACTGAGCTCAGATACAGGTTCAGAGCAAGAACAAGATGACCCAAGAGACAGAAGTAACAGGGCTGTAAGACTTGGGGTGACAGACGAGTACCGTTTTATGCAACTGGAGCAACAAACCCGATCATCGCACAACAAGGGGCAGGGGAAGAGGAAAAAGCAGAGGAAGAGGAAGCAGAGAAGAGGAGGAGAAGGCTATAGAAGGAGCATCAGGATGGCAAGTAAACAGATCCACGCGCTCCCAAATAAAGAAGCCGGTAAAGAAATAAATGATGGAAAAACAGTTAACTTAAGTACAATGATCCTAACTAAAGATGAACAATCGGTATTAGAATTAGGGCTAAGTTACTGTGATGAGAACAACTTTGACTATCCAAACAGTAGAATGGACCTATACCGATTTGTTAGGAAGTTAAAACTGTCAAAATTACATCTAAATCAAAATCTACGCAATCCATCTAAAACGACAATACGACCAAATATATCAAATGACCCCTATGGCCTAGTTGTAAGTGATGCACCTGTCTTGGAAGATCTTTTGGCACTATCGAATATTGAAGTACGGAGTACTAATGAAGCATTAGGAGATGACGTTCCAATTGGACCTCAAACTGAGACTCTAGAAAAGGGAAATCATACCCCATTCCGCAAACCTTCGAGATTTATACCACAAAGTGCACGTGATAATTTGGACATCTTTAGGGAGAATGTAACAAAGGAGTTGAAAGAACTATATTATAAAACTCTCCAAAAGAAGAAAAAGTTTAATCCAAAAAAGTCGATGTTGCACAAAACAGTGGCTAAAATACAGAAAGATGAAGGGGTAATAGTAAAACCATCGAACAAGGGCGGAAACGTTGTATTGTGGGGACGTGAACTATACAAAAAGGAAGCACTCAGTCAATTGGACAATTGTGAATGTTACTCAAGGATCACCATGAGGGATTATGAAAAAATGAAAGAACAATTATTTTTGAGACTGGATGCCTGGAAAGAAGAGGAATTACTTAGTTGGGATGAATTTAAATTCATTAAACAAGAGAACCCGGTCTTACCAGTTTTTTATATACTCCCTAAAGTGCATAAGAGCACCACAAATCCACCAGGAAGGCCCATAATCTCCTCTTGTGGTAGTCTCTTTGAGACTGCTTCAAAATACATAGACTATTTCTTAAATCCCATTGTAAGGACATTAACATCATTTATTAAGGATTCAACAGACTTTTTAAAATGTATATATGATATACGTTGGAATGCTAATAACATGGTACTATTAACCATCGATGTTGCTACTTTATACACCAGCATAAAGCATAGGGATGGCCTAAAAGCAACAGAATACTTTTGAAACATTAGACCCATAAGATTTGTGAAACAGAATTTAATGATTTTGGAATTAATGGAGTGGTGCTTAACCAGAAATATAATTCTATTTGGTGATGAATTATTTCAGCAGGAACAAGGGACGGCGATGGGCACCTGCTTCGCCCCCAGTTATGCCAATTTACATCTAGGCTGGTGGGAGGAGCAGGTGCTCGGGGGCCCCCCCTTGAACTTTGGTCAAACCATATATTATTATGGGTCAGATTTATAGACAACGTTTTTGTGCTGTGGCAGGGCACAGAAAGTGAAATAGAACTGTTTGTAAATGATCTGAACGATAATAACCTTAATTTGAAGTTTGTAGGATATTATAGTCGAACTACTATAGACTTCCTGGATGTTGGAGTAACATCGCAAGGAGATAAATTGGTGACCACAGTATTCAGAAAGCCAACAGCTGGTAACACTATTCTTCACGCGCATATCTCACACCCCGCACCTTTAATTAGGAGTATACCGTTCGGGGAATTTTATAGAGCGAGAAGGGCATGCAGCGATGTAACTGAGTACTTAAAAATTGAGCAAGAAATGACTGAGAGATTCAGCCAAAGGGGTTATGCACCACACATTATTGATGGGGCAGCAGCAAAAGCAAGAAAGTTGGAAAGACAGAGGGTGTTATTCGAGCCATCGAAGACCCAGCTAAAAAAATGTGAGAAGGGATTGGACTGTCAGAGATTTATAACAACGTTCAATTCCGAACATAAGGAAATAAGATCAATCTTGAATAAACATTGGTATTTGGTAAGAAATTATCCGATTCTAGGCCCCAAAATAAAAAAGTATCCGGACATTACCTATAAGAAATCCAAATCATTGAAAGATCTGATGGTAAAAAGTGAATTTCAGGAAAGGAGGAACTATTACCTGGTTACACCAACAACAAAAAATGAGTTTTAAAAAATGCCTAAAGTGTAAGGCGTGCCAACATGGACTGAATCGCACTCACTTCACGACATTGTTTAATAAAACAGTGACTGTCAAAGGTTTCCTAACATGTAGATCGAGTTTTGTAGTTTATATTCTGCAATGCCCATGCTCGAAAATGTATATAGGAAGTACCACTCTACCTGTATACCAACGAATTTTGCAACATCTGAGAGCAATTATCAATAAGGATAGAACTTATCCTATTGCGAGACATTTTGTATCATATCATGTGAGCAACCCCTTGAGTCTACAGTACAGTTGTGTAGCAGAAAACCCAAAGAAAAAGAGAGGGGGAGACAGGGAGAGATAACTCAGGAAGCTTGAAACTTATTTTATTCTAGAGTTCAATAGTAAGGAGCCTTATGGGTTAAATATTGATGAAGACCTTTACACCTGTCTGAAATGAACAATAACATAAAATAGAAAGATGAAGAGTAATGCTGCACACAAGGAAACCAAGATTTGTTATAAGACATTTCTGACATTTTTTTGATAGACACAGAATAATGAAGTCGGAGATGGAGGGTTGTTGAAATTTTAATTTGATGTTAAAACAGTACAATAATGTTGGTATAAAAATTAGGGTGGTTATATTTGATAAATAGAACAATATTAGAGTATATTAGTTGAAATTGACTGCATATAATATAGCTAAAGCATTTGCACTTTTTTGGGGTTATAAACAAATTGACCTGAAGATTGAAAGCACTAGCACTTTTGTTTTAGATGTGTACTGTAAGAATGTGCACTTTGAATCAGGGCTGAAATTAAGTCAGAGTTGAAAGCAAAAGCACTTTATTTTTGATATCTCGCACTGTAATAAATATGCACTAGCAATTTTTTTGAATATCCAGTACTGTATACATTTATACTCTAATTCAGTGAAGGAGCTGAGTTTAAGATGAATGGAAACTTGCACTGGCACTTTCAATTTGAACGTCAAAAATTAATTTTTGGCATTTACCCTCCAATTGAATTGTATTGGACTATTTATGATTTCAATTGTAATAGAAATAAGGATATAAAGCTTTTATGAGTATGATATTGTTTTTTTTAATGGAATAATGACAGAAATGAGAAAGAAATTAATTTTTCTACTAAATGTTTTATTTTCCATGTGAAAAAGTCATAACAAACATACTCTTTCTATATATATTGAATGAGTTTCTTGGTATACTGTTTATGAAAATTGGCCTGTGTAAATGTTCAAAGATGGCCACTAAGTTCACAGTGAATATACCAGGTCGTGAAATTTAGTCCGTTGTTGATGTCTACCATTTGGAATGTCTATTTTAATTGTAAGTGAATGGTGTTTCCACATCGTGAACAAGGCGGCGTTCAGCCATCGAAACGCGTAGATGTAACATCACTAGAAATAAAATCAAAGAACCTTTACCTCTTGGAGTGCTGGAAATCTTCTGCTCAACGCGAATATATATATAGAGAAAATACATTACGCAAACTTGAAACCCGGTATATTTTAAATCTAGACAGTAAGATACCGGGAGGTCTAAATGCCACTGAGGATCTTTATACCTGTATTTAAACGGGTAATTTCTTTTAGTACCAGCTTTTGTGCAATTTATTTTGTCTACAAACAAACAAGCTATAAAACCCTGGCAATAACCATTTTTTAGTTCCCCTCAATATATATTTATATTTTTATATTTATATATACACACATACAGTTTTTAGTCAGATTGAGTTTGTAATTCTGATGTTACCATGACAGGTCCAACTATTTGCTGTCGCTTGATGCCCCCGTGTTTTGATCAAATTTTTAAATTACATAAAAAAACTTTTCTTCTTTTTTATTTTAAGTATACTTGTCAAGCACATGGTGTTACACTACACTTTATTATTAGCATTAAGGGATGGTTAAGCAACATCTATCTGCATTACGTTTCCTCTATTCCAGAAGTTATTTTAACTAATAACAACGCCTTTATGCGGCTATAGTTCAAAGGGGATAGATTTTAACATTGAAACGTAATTTTCAGATGTGTATGATAGAGCTTTGTTTGAATATGAAATTTTAGATCCATATTGGGCACATTTACATTTTATGCACTGTGATGCGATTATTTATTAATGTGTTTTTAACGCTTTTTTATTGAATGATATTAGGCATTTATGTCTTTAATAATATTTAACCTGGAACTAGACTGATTTGCACTATGTCCAGTGAAATAACAAAGCACATATACACTCTTACGATTTTAAGTATTTTTACTTGTGATTAATTAGGAGTATTTTGTTGCTTTCCATGCTGCTTTTTGCACTTTTGACACTATAAAATGGCGGTTGAAGCCTAGAAGCGTTGTCATGAGATCAAGGTCCAGGAGGGACCGAAACGCGTCTTGGCCGACTAAGCAAAGAATAAACGAATCTGCACTGAATTGTGGTCCGTGCCTGCTTTTTGTATCCCGGAGACTGGGGAGAGGAGTAAGCAGTATATATATATATATATATATATATATACCAGAAGTTTCGGATGGTCTCTCTTGAGAAAACAGTATTCTTCCCATTCCAGTATACCCTTGTCTCTTCGCTCACTAAGTTTGTCCCAGATATATATACACACACACATAATATCCTATGCCTAAAGACTTGGTTGTAAAAAAATGCAAAAAGCTTTGTCAGGCTCTAGCTCAGCATGGATGGCACTGTAAAAAACATAGGCTTCAAAACTCTGCTAGAAAGCAGACGTTTGAATAGAGCAGATTTGTAGTGTCAGTGGAGTGTCCCACACAAAGGAGCTGCCGCTCCAAGCAAGACTTGGGATCTACCCAGGGGGTGGGGTGGGGTGGGGTGGGGTGGGGTGGGGTGGGGTGGGGTGTGTGTGTGTGTGTGTGTGTGTGTGTGTGTGTGTGTGTGTGTGTGTGTGTGTGTGTGTGTGTGTGTGTGTGTGTGTGTGTGTGTGTGTGTGTGTGTGTGTGTGTGTGTGTGTGTGTGTGTGTGTGTGTGTGTGTGTGTGTGTGTGTGTGTGTGTGTGTGTGTGTGTGTGTGTGTGTGTGTGTGTGTGTGTGTGTGTGTGTGTGTGTGTGTGTGTGTGTGTGTGTGTGTATATATGTATATATATGTATATATATGTATATATATGTATATATATGTATGTATATATATATATATATATATCTATCTATCTTCCGGAAAGCTACGGCTGGCAACAGCCTCCTGCATGCCCTCAGTAGCCATCCAGATGTCCTTAAATGGAGCATCCATTTTGGGGAGCTACTAATGACAAAAAATAACTGCAATACGGAGGAGGCCTACCAGCATGAACGTAAGATCATACTTGGTAGTTTCAGGGAGAGAGGCTATCCCAATTGGGTCCTCAACAAAGCCAGTGCTAGAGCTGACGGCATCAGTAGACTAGAGACACTTTCAGACTTACGCATAACAACAACATCAGGGACATCCAGGGGATCCTAGCAAAAAAGAGAGGACACAGCATTAGGGATACGCTTGTCCTCAGTGACATCACTGTAACACCACCGAGGGATTCACACAACCTTCAGGGCTCTACCAATGCGAGCAAAAATCAATGGGAACTAGCAATGGGATAGAAGCTAAAAGGGGGGGTTTCTCAGGCAGCTGGCCGGTGGACACAAGCCCATATGCGGCCAGGGTTTGCGCTACAACCTCTTCGTTTTTCTCCCTTCACACACACAGTGCGTGACTATAGGTCCGCCCCCCCCCCGCCCCCAACGGGATTCATGGGGCTCATTCTGAAAAGTTCAGAGTAAGCATACCTTCCTTTGTTACACTCGCTACTCTACACTGAAGCAGATTGCCGCCCTGACGCTACTGAACTATTGCACAGTAGCGCGTAATCAGGTATGACTAAATAGCCACTTCTCCATAAACGTCACGATCCGTTACACTCCCGCTCATTTATCGCATAGTGTACGGACACAATGTCAACTCAGTCCCATGATTTAATGTGGAAGATGAAGCCTGAACTTTTTTAATGTTTATGTTTGTGTGTTTTTGTTTGTCTACTCTCCCTCCCAAACAGGTACTGAGCTATTAGAGGAATACCTCCTCTTCCTGTTACCGCACCCTAGCACGTGCGACACATTTTGGTCTTAAACACACAATTTTTTTTGACCAACACTAGTTTTTCCACTCACATAGGTCCTGACGAAAGCCAGCACAATTGTGAGACCTGGCTGAAACATGTAGACCGCACAGGATATTGGAGACATAATTTACCTCCACAAATATCCACCTCTCGGTTTTTAATACTGCCAAGGGCCCAGTATTAAATTTGTCCAAATCTTGGGACCCTTTGGACAGTTTCCACTTTCACAGCACACTCACTGTACACAACCTGCTCCGCTGTAATCAGGCATTGAAGCACACCCTAGGTGCACTCGGCGCCTGGGGTGAGACCTAATGATGAAGATCCCACCAACTGGGTTGGTGGGTGAGGGTCTTCTTAAAAAACAAAAGTTTTTTTCCCACAACATAAACATGGAGCTTCTATCCCATAGCTAGTTCCCATTGATTTTGCTTACATTAATAGGGGAAGTGAACTAGCACATTCTTTTCCTCTCTCTCTTGCTTGATACATAACACTTTTACTCATGCGGCCACTGCAAGGCCTGCAGAAATAGCCTCATGCATAAGGTGCTAACGAGAGGTAAATCTAGTAAAATTATCTCTCAGTTCCTGACGTGCAGTACCACCTTTGTGAATTTTATTATCGAATGTCCCTGCAAATTGTGGTACATAGGGAGCACCACACTAGCAGTCAAAAAGAGAATATTGGAACGTATGAGGGCCATCACCAAATGCGACCCAAGTATCCAGTAGCCAGACAATTTCAGGAAAAACACTTCTCAGATGCCTCCAAACTCACTTACTTTGCCCTGGAACAAATCAAGAAAGATCTGAGGAGAGGGGATAGAGTCCTGAAACTCAGAAAGAAGGATTCCAAGTACATCATAGAGTTTTAAACTAAATTCCCTGGGGGCCTTAACCAAGACGAAGATCTAGCAATACACCTTAGAAAAGAATAGAGACTGCCTCTGTTAGGGATTTTCGCTGACATCCTGTGCATTGGAAACAGATTGTAAATAATTGTGTCTGTATGTAGAATATCATGTTGTATATACATGTTGCTAATTTTCTTTTGTTTCGGTTTCTTTTACAGGAGGAAAGGAAGGGACCCAACCTCACGTCACGCAGTTGCACAGGTTCCCTACCCTTTTCTTTGTTTTTCTCCATTGGGACGTCGTGTCAGATAAGACAAACCTAGCATGTATCTTGTTCAAGTCATTGCATGCACAATAAGGGGTCTGATCCTGTATTATAGTAATGTACATGTTTTAAGCTGTCATTGTTATCAATTTATGCTAGCTGTATGATCTGCACACTGTGGCTGACTTTTGTTGAGGCATCTCTTTGGGTTTATGTGATTCTTTAGGCACTAGGCCAATATCAAGTACACTTGTTCACATACCTTTGGTTGCCTCTCAGGATTTGTGGTTAGTAGCTTAACTCGTAGGGCAGGCGATGTACATAAAGTAAATACTTTGGCTACTTAGTCCATGAAGCGGCGCGTACATCATGTGGGTGAATAGATAATGTTGCGACTGCTCTAGCAATTGATTCCTGCTCCTTACACACTTTATTATTTGCATTTTATTTGTGTATTTGACGGAGTTATGCAGAGACACTCTCCATGTACTGGCTAAATCCTAAGACATTCCAATATAACTGATATTTGCAGACCTCTTTGTGCCCTTTTTCACTTTCTATCATGCAAGGTTTTATAAGGCACCAGAGTGGTGTATGGATTAAATGTGACCAAGGCTGCTGAACAGCCGAAACACGTTATGTAATTAAACAGTGTTTCACCTTTGAACTCGGCTCGAATGTTCTGTTCCTGAGAGCGCGCGTATTTGAATTTGTGCTAAACCTTTGACAGCAGGTATGCTCTGCCGGCGTGCGCGCCACTCCCCGTAGGGTCCATCCGTTTCGGAAGGAGCTAACAAGAAAGGAATATGAATATATATATATATAGACACACTGGAATTCGGCAGTTATAATTACTATAGCTTACACCCCCGCGATGCACTGCTTGTGACCTCACATATTACATCACTCACGACATGGTGCGCCCCCCTGGCCGATTTTGGCCCCGGGGACCACATGCCCTGGCTACTTTGCAATGGGGGAGGGGTGACCCAGGCCTTCCTTGCCAGACCAATATCAGCCCCGGGGACCCAACTGCCCGGGTCACAGCCATTTACAAATGGATATATCTATGGATATGGGGATATATAGTGGACTGCCATGAATATAATCAGGCCCCCAGGTGATACGACATCGCGGAAGTGAAACAGGCACTGAAGAAAGCAGACAGGCTGAAACGCATCTGCCCAGCGCTTCACAGATGCAGCAGTTCTATGCTGATGAAATTGGCAATAAAAGTTTCTTTCCTCTCACCGAGCAATATACCTTATGGCTAAATATTAAGATTGAAGAGAAACAGCTTGTGCAAATCGAAATTCCAACAGGCTGCGAAAGCAAGCTTAAGAAGGTTTAGCGTGAGGGGATATAATAATCATGTCCTGACACAAGCATTGAAAAGAGCCAATTCTCTGGTGAGATCAGATCTTTTAAAAGAAACTTTTAAAGAGAACATGAAGCCCATGAAAGATAATGGGAAGTTCAGGATGATCACCACGTACTCAGAGAATGCAGGGCAGTTGAAGCTTATTCTGCAAAAGATTGGCACAACCTACTGTCTGAAACTGTCATAGGGAGAGATTTACCGCCCAATCCACTAGTCACATTCAGGAGAGCTAGGTCTCTCAGAAGTGATTTGATTTGATCCATAGTAGTCAGGCTAAAGACACTGCTAAACCCACATTGATTACTTTAAATTGGTTTTTCCCATGTGGGAAATGCAAGGCTTGTAGCAAAAGAGTGTCATCCTACAGTGTTCCAGGGTTGGGTAAACCGAGAGAGATCAGGAAATTTTTAACGTGTACAATACCATATACTGTATACTGCCTGAACTGTCCGTGCGTCCCAAGATATATAGGCAGAACGATTCATCCTACTAAGGTGCAAATATTGGAACACATGAGGGCTATAGCCAATGGGGATGCGGCGTATCCGGTCGCTAGACATTTTGACAAAGTACATCAACGCAATAGGAATCTCTTAACCTATTACTGCATTGACCACGTCCCAGTGAACCCCAGGGGAGGAGACAGAATTCTGCGTCTCCGAAGCTTGGAATCACGCTATATCATAGACCAGCAAACCAAAACACCGTTAGGAATGAATAGTAGTGAGGAGATGGCAGTTCACTTAGGTGATTGAACCATACAGGGTGAAAGTACTGAGGGCCACTCTTCGTTCCTCACTTATTTCTCCCCTTCTCTTCCTCCCCTTCTGTAAACTCTCTCCTTTTCCTTCCTGAAATTTCCCCCCCCTTTTTAGATTTCCAGTTCTCCTAATTTCAGATTGATTGAAATTCCTATATTTGCTTTGAAAAGATAGATGTTCATGCTCAGAACTCCGTATCGGTTGGCCACCGAACAATGCGTAAGAGAATAGAACAAGTTAGGCAATTGATGAGGTTAAGCCCATTCAGGGCGGGATGAATATAAAAGATACTGATAGTCATTATAGACATTAAATGTGAATATGAATTTAATTTGCTCACATAATCATGAGATACATGCCATTTATGGGATTTATGGTATGAACTGTCACCATGAATTACATGTGATAGTGGAATAAGGTTATCGTAAGTCAATAATGTAGGGGGACTATTGTATTTACACCGTGTTAAAATGGCGGTATTATTGGTATTTACATTTGTGATTGACATGGTAGTCCCTCGTTTGTGTTGCCTAATAGGAAATGCGTCATAGGTGCGTTAAAAAAACATCGAGGAAGCCGTCAGCCGACACGCGTCTATTTGGCCGTAGTCCGTGAGAATAAATTACGGAAAACTCGCCCCCGTGAGTGCTGTGTTTTTCTGGGTATTAATATCCCTGAAACTTTGGAGCTGGATTACTTATGCAGGAGCACCCCCGCAACTAGAAGCACCCGCCCGCGAGTGCACCGCTCTGATGAACTTGTAATATATAAAGTAGTAGGTAGATCTAGTTAGGACCTAGTTTCCATAGGAAGAACTTTTCTGTTATGCCAACAACTTTGGTATCGTTCCACAAATCCTCACTAAATTTCCAAAACGAATATGAGGCTCACTTCAGCTGCTGTCTTGAAAATTTGGTGGTGATCAGTCAAGCAGGGGCCGAGAAAAAGGGGGAGGTCCCGAAACACGTTTTTACCATGTTAATTTCCATAGGAACTTCAGACACGGCTACAACCCGAACTGCTGAACGGAATTACACCAAATTTGCCAGAAAGGTAAATATTTGTGCTGGGAAGCAAACCCTCGCGATCTCGTGCTGAGATCGGATTGGCTGCCAACACTTCAAACCAGGAAGTGTTGCCAGCTATCTTGGGAGTCCCCCCAAAAAGCTTTTAAAAGCGGTAAAAAAAAAAAAAGTGTCTGGAGCCATGGCTTGCAGTGAGAAAAAAAAGAAAAGTGAAGCTCGGTCTCCCATGCTTCTTTTCTAATAGTCCCCCGGGTGTGCAGGTCCTGGGGGCATTACCATATATAAATATGTGGGGGGTGCCGGCGCGGCACTCACCTACACCCCAGGAACCGCCACCTCACAGCCCAGGGACTGCCACCTTCTCAGGGCACTATCAAAATATATATGTGCAGGCCCGATGAACCCGCCCATGCCCCAGGGACCGCCACCTCCCTGGGAGAAGTCATATTAAATTAATGCGTGGGGCTTCTTGCCATTTAAGTTATTTATGGCGCACTATTTTTTTCGCTTGCCTCAGCTCGTGTGTTCGGAATGCTGTGTTTGTTGGCTTTCCGAGACAAATGCGTGCAGCTGTTTTTGCAACCATACGATTTTTTGGGGGTTGAGAAATACACTGGTTACTTTGATTGCCTTGGCTCAGAATGCACATTTTACTTTTATTAATAAATACATTTGGAGAGCCGATGCAGAGATCCCGCCCATGCCCCATTGTACCTGCCCAACGCCCAAGTAGAGCAGCCAGTGCAGCCCGAGCCGTAGGAGCAGCAGTGCCAGCACTACTGAGCTCCATGGCATGGTGCAAACCTATTTCTTTGGTCTGGCTAAATCCAGGCATCATCCCGGGAACTTTAAGGCAGGGGTATGAATGCTGTGCAGTTACAGGAACCCGCCTCAATGTCCTACAGCATGTCCTGAGAGGAGACTGGTTCTACTCTGGCAGAGAGAGGTCTAGAGGGATTTCACCTCCCTGTTGACTCATCATCTCCCCAGTGGGAGAAGGAGCTGGTGGATGGAAAATGGGGAGAAAATGAAAGAAAGCCAACTGGTACTAGCAATGGACTAGTTAACACTTAGGCCATCTTGAAATCATAACTTGCCATTGCATATTTAATTAAATTGTATGAGCGATTAGCCCAAAAGCAAGCTATTCATAATGCTTTAGAGAAGGATGTGTCGATGCTTGCATATTAGTGGACAAACTAATAAGCAGAACTCATTTTGTGTCAAAAAGTTTGAGATTGAGCTCGACCTTTCAGTTCAATTACCGGAATTGTGTCTCCATATACCGTTTTTAAACACAAATTGGACGTAATGCAATCCCTGCAAGGTAGCCTCGATGCTTTCATAATAGTTTCCACTCCTTCCCAGACCCCTGCCCGCCGGGTCATACCGGGGACATGCAGCTGCCCCCCCCCCCCCCGCACTACCCATTTCATCTGGCTCCTGCTATATGGCTCACCCCTTGTGTAGGGCGTGAGGCAGTGGGCGGATAAGGTCACTGCTTCCCAGAGCTAGTGACATCGGGTTACCTCTGGCAGGCTACGTTAGGCCGCGGGGAGGGACAAGATTTGGAGGCGGTTTGAAGCGCCTATCTTCTGTGGTTCTATAACAGCCCCAGGCAGTGCAGCTTGGGTCCCTTTCCCAATTTCCACTTCGGGACAGAGACACCCAGGGGGTGGGAGGAGGGACACGGGACACTGTACGCCCACATAGCCTGCAGAGGAGCACCCTCCCAGCCTCTTCACCTCACAGCCTGCCGTATCCTGCCTAATATAGCACTTGTAGTGCTCTAGTGCCTGCAAAAACAACAGAATATCTCGTTATACGGTTATTATTACAATGTTAGTGCATGTTTTCTTTTAGCCACGTGGCTCAGGAAAAGCCCGCTGCATGAAAGTTTATCTGACGCCTGAGCGGGTACTTAAATATACAACTTGTGTAGGTGCATGGATGCATACTCTCTTGGCATAGTAGAATGCATGTTGGTTTACATGTGAATTGACAGTAGATTTTGCATACAGGATAATGTGCTGCATGGTTAAATACTTATAAGGTCCTAAAGGCGAGACCAATTTGGCTTTACAAAATGCTTGTTACTTTGACATTTGGCCACAGTGGGGGCATGGGGGAAGAGAGATAGCGAGAAATTTGAGAACCGCAAAAGACAGGTACCTCCAGTAACCGTTGTCCTTTTCTCAGAGTCTTAATCCAATGGTTTAATCACAGAAAGGTTCACAGAATTATGTGGCAGTAAAGGGTCAAATTATGCAACAGGGTTCCCCCTGAATAGTATTCTCTTCCACTTACGTTTCCCTATTTCACTTGTTGGTTGCTCTGGCTCATCAGTGCCCATGTTATTTGCAGTGCCTTCACTTTATCTAGAGAGAAACTGGTAATGAAGAGCTTAGAGCCCGCATGTAATGTAATGGAACACCAGGATGAAGTCTATAGCAACTATCTCGCCTCATGTCACACAGCCTAGAAGTCCAGGCAACACTGTGGTGGGTATGTCTTGTTTGTACGTGGTGCTGCCTCTTCAATGCACTGAAAGAACACTGCGGCCAGCTAAATGGGAAGCATAGTGTTGCCCTGTTTCATGTAAAGCCTCGTCCATAGCAGCCATTACTTATGTGAAGTACTGTCAAGTCATCACCTCAGACTAACAGAGGGTAAAGCACAATTAAAGCCAAGAAAAGGCCCTAAGCCAGTTTCCGTCTCCAAAAGGCGACAAGCAAAGGCAGGATACATATATTAGACAAGGGGCACTGTCACCATTTGTGCATGGCACACCTTTATAAAGGTGCACTGGGAACAAACCGGGGCAGTGCGCCCTATTACAAATAATGTGCTGCCCTTAGGGCAGCTGTAAATAGGCACTGCCCTAAGAGTAGCCATTAGTTTGAAGCAGCCAGCCAGTCAGTCTTTCACTGTGCAGGGTGCAACACGTCTGCTTTTCAAAGAGGTGACAGAGATCCCCCTGCAGGCGGGCGCAGTAAGTGAATGCACCTGCCTGCAGGGGGATATCTAGGAAGGGGTCCATGGAACCCCCCTTAATTCCTGATGCCCTCAGGGGGCACACTGAGTGTGTGCCACCTCTGTGGCACAGTCAGTGCTCCTCATGACAGCTTCTCTGACTCCATAATACGGCCAAGGGTGCAGAAGCAAAGGGATTCCCTCATTTGCATGGGACATTGCAAATGAGGGAATGCCTTCTCAAGATAGCACTGGCACTACATTTGCGCCCGTGCTATCAGTATTACAGAAGGGGCTACACTAGTGTCTGCAGCCCCTTCTGTAATACCACAGGGCCCTGGGGCGAAGAAAAAACACCCATGCCCGGGACATTGTGTATAATTCACCCACCTCTTTTTCTGTCTGGACTATTTCATTAATAACCTCTTGGGAAAAGAAAAGGCACAGCGTTAATGATGTATCCCATCTTCTCCTGTGTCTAAAGTACAATTTTTATTATTTTGAGGGAGTTATAATTTTACTCTATTACTCAGGATGAAAACTGGTTATCATCCAAAGAAGATGGAAGAACATCGCATTAATCGTTAATTTTGAACACTAACACGAAATCAAGCAGCAGACAATGATGGGATCATCAAAATGATGACAGCAAAGGACAGTCTCATGAAATGTTGTCGTTCAGAAGAGTGAAGGTGGAAGCGGAAACAGTAGGGTTTCACTTACTATCAGTCGCTGTGAACACTATTTGCGTTTTACTGCAACAAGTTGAAATAAAGTAGTTTTGGGCCCCTTAAAATGGTGTTGTACATCGCAGCGGGCTGCACAGCGTTTCTTATAAACTGGGTACAAGGGTGTTAGTCTCTAGGCAAAAGCAGTTGTGTTGGCCTGCCACGACTGTCTGACCTACCTTTCTTCATTCATAAATGCTGTTTCTCAATGCCTGGTAGCCGTTCATCCCATGGTACCCTGCAGGAGTTGTGAGTAAGCTAATGCCCTGCTACTGCTTAGCATGAAATAAAAATGTTTTAATTACCTTAACTGTGTGGTGTTTGACGACTCCTGCATATTGATTCGACTAACAGTATTGTTTGTGAGTTTCGTTACTGCCCATCTTGCAATCATCCTCCGGGCTTTACGAGAAAATCATCTGGTCTAGTTGCTAGCATTCACATGTTGTCTGCAGTGTGAAGACAATACACACAAGCATCAGCCAATCTACTATTCCTAGGTCCGTTTATCAAGGACACCAGAGTGCAGCTGCAAGTTGATCATTCTATTTTCTATTCTATACTCTTTTGGGCTTCGAGTAAATCAAATTAATTGATTAGATGGGTTTGAGTTCTATATCACTTCCATTCTCCTGATTCGATAGCTTCCCTCCCTATTCTTGTGTTTATCCTGGAGCATTTCAGAGTCATTGTGTTTAATTGAGGGCACATCCACTGACACCACTTTTTAATGCATTTGTTAAAGCATTACCAAAATCCATTCAAAGATGGCTACCACGGATGTTCACTTATCAGTGGCTACTGTCTTTGAATGCTTTTGGTTAAAGCATTGCCTAAATACATTCACACCTCTGTCCTTCAATGCTGGGAAATACACTTGTTGCCCCATTCTTGAGCCTCACTAAGCTAGATCAGATTATTTCAAAAGCTCCCAGGCATCTTGTCTGCCTCACAGCAAAACACTCCAAAGAGGGGCAACCCGGATATTTCAGCAGTACTAGTGAGGACCCAGAGAGATACACTGTGTCTACAATACAGAAACAATAAAAGGGATGCTGGGTGGGTAGGTTATTCGTGGCCTTTGGTGTGTCCAAGGATCCAATTTGGTGTGTGTTTTTAGACTGCGAGTTTGCACTGGGAGTGTTTGTAGGGGTGGTGCAGCACAGCCAAGGAGGAAGAATAACAAGGCAATAAGACACTTCACTCATGCGTCAAAGAAAGGGAAAAAACACTCAAAGGATGCTAAAACCTAAATATTTTCTCTTCCTCTGTACAAAACATGCTTTAAGAGCATATCAGGATGGCACGGAGTGGAAGGTCTCCAATAAACGTGTTCATATTGGATGCAGACAATGTTAAGCAGAAGGAAAAGTTACTTACAAGCTACCATAGTTCTCGATTATGAGAACTGAATTTATTAACATTAACAATTGCTTGACCAATGTGGGGGAACCCATAACACTTTGTTTACTCATGCATGCCTATTTAAAGACATGGGCATTTAAACCATTAAACTGACCATGTATACACAGAAGTCTCAAAAAGTTCATAAAGTCTTTTCAGTGGAAAATGAAAGCAAACAGGAAAGCATGTAGTAAAAAAAAAAAAAAAGGTAACATTGTGCTTTTAAAGATCTTATGCCAACCCTGCAATTAAGGACAATACTTTGGCAAGTTAGAATAAGTCGTTATAGTATGGTAACTAAAGGACTTCCTGATTTCCTGGGGAGGTCGGACGGATCGTTCACAAATTCAGTGAAAATACACGATACACAAGTAAGACTGCAAGCAATTAACTGTTTCTTGCCATCATGGGATTTACAACTATATTCATGAAACAACATAAATTAGCAAACTCAATCTCGTCTTCACCAGTGGAAAACACCAAATCAAGAGACTGGTCAAGAGGTAAATCTCCATTACATAAATGATAACTAAACAGTGTTACAGGCAGAAGCTTAGCCCGCTAAGTCATCTGTTCTGGAGTCCAAATCAGTGACCTCACTTATAGAGAGATGATCTGTAATCAAGACATTTTAATGTCAGTGCGTGATGGCATGAACTTCCATCAAGTGGATCCTCAAATTTATTTCCCGCTGCATATTCATTGTAGCACACTGACATGGTGTTGTCAAGTTATGTCAGGAGCCAAGGTGTTCTTTAGAGCTCGCTAAAATGACCTTAAGGCTAAGTGAACATTTCTTAGTTCCATTATTAGGGGCTCAAGCCAAAGAGCCGTTTGTGCTTTTAAGACCAATTTAGGTATGTTAATGTCATGATTTAAGAGTGCAAAATTCACAAAGCGTGACTTTCCACTCGTACATCAATTTATTAATGCAATATGACTCCAGTGTAGCACACTATTACATACACTTCTGCAACCTGGGGAAGGGAGCGGGATTACAAGGGTGGGAAAATAAGTTAACACACACAAACTTGTGAGAATTAGCAAGCCTTTTCAAGGCATATTCCCTGCATGGACACAACTGCAAATGTATTTCTGTCTTGGACAAAAGTTAATCTGTAGCCAGGTTAGGAGGGACGACAGAAAACCCAAAAATCAATGGTGGTCTCAGGAAAAGATTTTTCCCCACTGGGAAAAATAGTTTTCCCATGGAGGGAAAAAATATTTAACCATGAATTTGCACCAGATGAGCTATTTTTGCATTTAAAAAAGGTTAGCATCAGCTCATGAAAAAAATGGATTTCACAAAAGAGAACCACTGGCGTCACCCGTCATGAGTAAATTTCCAAATTATGTTTTGAATCATGCCTTGGATTTGAAGTAGCAATTCCTGCCAACGGTGGCACTTCATGATATTTTAGTCTCCAATGTCCCCAAAGGAGAAGCTCTACAAATTGTCACTGAAAGTGTTGATTGGTCCTCCTAGTTTCACTGGTGCAACTCCAATGGTCCTCTATGTACTCCTGCAGGTCTCCTATGAAGCCCTGCATTTAGCACCATTTATATGCAGAAACTTAGTAAATCTGGGCAGAGCTTAGTGCTCAACATTCTAACTGCACAGAGAAGAAAGGGACTTGGCAGTGAATAGTAAAGGTGGTGTCCTCTTGATCTGCATGGTCAAACTTGGGGCTTAAAAGCACAAATCATTTTTTTTCTGCAAGGTTGTGCTATCCGTCTACCTTCTTGCATTACTACATAAAAAAGAAGGCAGGTTAGAGGCTGTCGGTAAAATTACTATTTCAATTTAAAGTAGGTAAATAATGATCAAAGTGAGTTTAATTTAATAAGACTTGTTTTCCTCTAGTGGGATCCCACACGTGTGTGTACGTACAAGTACACACACACGCACACATCTATATATATATATATATTCAGTGAAAAAACCATAGGTTTCACACATGTTATAGTTAGCTGGAAATTTTACTGATAAAAAACCAATGAAATTCCCCCGTTATAGTTAGTGCAGGCAACTATAACTCACGCGACCGCAATCCTCTGCTGATGACATATGTGTCTTTATGAAAAAAAAATATTTGTAATATATGTATAGCTAAAATTTAATGGAAGAAGACATGGGCAAATAAGTGTCTAAATACAGTATTAGCATCAGCAGAAGATTGCGGTCGCGTGAGTTATAGTTGCCTGCACTAACTATAACGGGGGAATTTCATTGGTTTTTTATCAGTAAAATTTCCAGCTAACTATAACATGTGTGAAACCTATGGTTTTTTCACTGAATTTGCAAGGTTTTTTAAATGCTAATTCCTAACTATAACGTGTGTGAAACCTATGGTTTTTTCAGTGAATTTGTACGGTTTTTTAAATGCTAAGTTACTTTACGCCATTCGTGGCGTGCGCGCCCACTTAACGCAGTTCGTTCCGTGTGCCCACTTTACACAGTTAGTGCCGTGCACGCACGGTGGGCACGCGGTGCGCTACGCGCACCGCGTGCCCACGTTACGCTAGATGGGCCATGTACGCACGATGCGCTTCGCGCACCGTGCACCGTGCGCACATGGAGGACATATGATGCGCTTCGTTGTGAAAGGTAATATTTTAATTTTTCACATATGTGAGATGCCATGCACAAATGGTGCACTTCGGGCACCGTTTGCACATGGGGTGGGGAGAGTATGGATAATTTTTTTTATTTTTATTAATTTTTACCGTACGCGTACGGTAAGCGTAATCGGCGAAATTATCGAAAAAATTAAAATTCCGTTTTTGGCCTTGGGGGATCTTTGAGGACTCCCTCAACATGGCTAGGTGCTTAGGAGCTGTCTAAACAGCCCCTTTACATGTTTTTGGCCTTTGTTTTTTAACCCCCTCTCAGACTGCGAGAGAGAAAATGGCGGCCGCCGCTTCCTGGTTTCGACCGATTCGAATGTTTACTAAGATCTAACAGCCAATCAGAATCGCGCTCGCGCACGGCGGCGTGCGCGTACGGTAAGCGCACCGTAAGCGCACCGTAAGCTGGCTCAGATATATATATTGATTTAAAGGCTATTTTCTCAGAATCTACTGAACAGATTTACACCAAACCTACAAAAGGCACTTCCTTGACCTGTAGACTACCTCTCTGCCAAATTTCAAGGAACTCTGTTCAGCCGTTCGGGCTGTAGCTGTGTCTAAAGGTCCTATGGAAAAATGCATGGGAAAAACGCGTTTTGGGACCCCCCTTTTATCTCAGCCCCCGCTTGACGAATCCCCCCGAGACTTTCAGGGTAGGAGCGGAGCGTAGCGCCCCATTAGTTTTGAAAATTTCGCGAGGATTCGTTGACCGGCGCCAAAGTTATTCCAAATAGAATGTTGCGGTTTTCCTATGGAAACAGGGTCCTAACTATAACTACCTACTGGCGACCGCCAGTAGGTTATATATATATATATATATATATATATATATATATATGAGAATTTGTTTATGCTCAATCCAATTAAGAACACAGTTTTTAGCATGTGAAACAAGTGTTCAATAGTTACTTGATCAAACATGCACTTAAGATGTCACATCGTACCTCCTCTCCGCTATCTCCCTTCACAACTTGCTGCGCTTTCATAACTTTGGTTGAGGCGATGGCTGTAGCTAATGCCTAAAAAAAAATTAAAAAAAGCTTTAGGGTGCGTAACCTCACAGTCAAAACTAACACACCTGATCAACTACTTGCACAATCACTTACCTCTGCTTTCAGGTCAGATCTGATGCGTACCACGCATCTCTGAATGGCCATCTGAAACGTAAAGCTAATGACCCCTTTTATTTTCAACAAAGCATCTTCACAAAGGCTCCGTCGAGACTAAAAAATGAAATAGACATCAATTAGGAAGTAACTAAAAAGTAACAAAACATCCACATGCACTAACAATGCCTAAAACATTCATTAAAGACCTATTTTAATACCGATGGTTTATGCACCACCTCACTTTTTTAAATTATCACGGCACAGTGGATTTCAGCATGTTTTGCTTACATTCAGAAATGCCTCTCGAGGGACTGAAGTGGAAATAATGAGAATAAAAAGTGCTCGAGTCAAAAATGCTTTGCGCCATATGATAAGCCGAACAGTCCCCCATGGTCAGGCTCTGACTGACTGAAGTGCTCATCGATGAGCGGGTAGTGTGTACGTTGCTATTTATCAGACACCTTGTGCACGTACTGACTAGATTCATCCAAGCAGCTGTTGTGTCCTTCAGCTATGAGTCGTGGCAGTTACCGCCGAGCAAGTTAACTTAAAGCAGCAGTTTAACACAGAAGGCACAATTTCGGCTCGCTTGAACTGCAGCACAACCAAGCTTGTGAGCGGAGGGAAATGAAGGGGAACAACAATGTCAAATTAAACCACGCTAGACGTACGATAATCTTTCCTACCACCTTCCCAACTGACTAAAAACAGTTCTACGCCCAATTAAAACGCAGCTCACACATGAAACTCAGCCTGATTGGACAACGGGTAAGCAAGTTATAGGAATAAATAAATAACAGTTTACTTCATATCCTCTTAGGTTTTGGTGCTTTATACATTTGCCATTCATTATGGAAGAGTTTACTCGGTGTCTAAGGGTGCCGTGTTCATGGTGACAGCTTTAAGGCACTCAGGGTAAAAGAAAATGAGAGACAGGACACATTTGCAGTTGGGTTCCATCTTTAGCTAAACTGTTATAGAAAAAGTTTTTCTGCTCTGCCTATGCGGCATAGTGACATCAGAAGTGGGTTCTATCTAGATCGTTTTAAACCACTGGTTCTATGAATGCCCGATACCAATTTTGGTCCTTTGTAGCTTCCTGAAGTGATTTTCTGTAGCTTGCTGGATACCTTTCTGAGGCGTTTCCCGAAGCAGCAGGCTTTGGAAGACAAACAGTGTAATTTCAAAGACATCACTTAGTTACTTGATAGCTGGTGTGGGTGTCAACTCTGCATGGTCTCTCTTTTTAGAGAACTGTTATCAGTTTAAATGGTCTGATCTGTGCTGTCAAGAATTCTTTCTGTCACTTACTTGGGAAAGCTATATCAAACCACTGACATAGCTAGGTATACTAAGGACAGGGGGACGTACACTTTTGCCTTATTGGACCCTACTGATACAGAGCAAGATTTTCCATCTGACAAAAATATTCAGTTAGGTAGCTCCACTCGGAGAGTTGTTGTGAGGAGCACTGTAGGAAACCTGTAAGTCCTATTTGTGACCCAGCATAGGGACACTTAGCCTTGTCCCTCTCAAGAGGGATGAAGAGTCGAATATGCTACTTACCAGTATGCATCTGTTCTTTGCATGTAGGGCTGCTGACATTCATATCTGTGCATAAATCGCCGCCTAGTGTTGGGTCCGGATGATTGCACATTGTTGTCCTGGAAGAGTCTTCGAAGTATCACGAGATAGGTGGCTCCTCCCCTGGACTACAGTGCGCATGGGCATCCCCTCCATCCTTAGATTGTTTTTCGCCATTGTGGCATAGATGGAGTGTAATACAGTGAATGATGACCATGCTAACTAGTAGTTACTGAATGCTACAGCTGCTACAGGCGCCGGGGAGGAGGGTGGGCGATATGAATGTCAGCAGCCCTACATGCCAAGAACAGATGCATACTGGTAAGTAGCATATTCGGTTCGAGGCATGTGGGCTGCTGAATTCATATCTATGCATAGATTATATAGCAGTCCCTCCATTTAGCGGCGGCTTCCTGTGCCAGCTGCAGCAGTCTGAAAAAGAGTTTTGAGAACAGCCTGTCCTACAGCTGCCTGCTGTCTTGAGTGTACATCTACACAGTAGTGCTTGGTAAATGTATGTATAGTGGACCATGTGGCTGCTCTACATATCTCCTCTAAAGGAATATTTCCCAGGAAAGCCATGGAGGCCCCTAACTTCCGTGTGGAGTGGGCTCTTGGAGGAATTGTTAGTGTGCGCTTAGCTTTTTCATAGCAAATCTGTATACACTTAACGATCCACCTAGCTATTCCTGCTTTGAAAATGGGGTTGCCTTTGTACTGTGGAGAAAAGGCAACAAACAGTTGTTTTGTTTTCCTGAAATTTTGTGTTGTCAATATAGTACAGGAGAGCTCTTTTGATATCAAGTGTGTGGAGCATTCTCTCTGCTACATTCTCAGGATTAGGATAAAACACTGGTAGTTCTATGGATTGGTTCATATGGAACTGCGAAATTACCTTGGGCATGAAAGTAGGGTTGGTGCGTAGTACGACCCTGTTAGCATGAACCTGTATAAATGGCTCTTGAATGGTTAGTGCCTGAAGTTCACTAACTCTTCTTAGGGAAGTAATGGCAACTAGGAAAGCTACTTTCCATGTTAGAAATTGAATCTCACAAGAGTGTAGAGGTTCAAAAGGTGGTCCCATCAGTCTGGTGAGGACCACATTTAGGTTCCAGACTGGTGAAGGAGGGCATCTTGGAGGAATCACACGTTTGAGTCCCTCCGAGAAATCTCTGATGGCAGGCACATTTGAAAAGTGAGAGGTACTGCCTGTTCTGAAGGTAAGCTGCCAGTGCGGTTAAATGTATACGGATGGAATTGTATGCTAGATTGCATCGGTATAAGTGTGATAGATAACAGATAATGTTTTGCGTTGATGCATCCAGCGGATTGATGTCATTATTTTTACAATAAATGACAAATCTTTTCCACTTAGCCGCGTAGCAGGCTCTGGTAGTGGGTCTCCGTGCCTCCTTGATATTCATACATTCTGGAGGCAAGTTTAGGTAACCAAATTCTAAGATCTCAGGAGCCAGATCGCCAGGTTCAGCTGTTGCGGATCTGGGTGCTGAATCTCGCCATGGCTCTGCGTTAAAAGCGTGGGTGTTAGCCGTAGTCGTTGATGCGGTACCACGGAGAGTTCCAGAAACGTGGTGTACCATGGTTGGCGTGCCCACGTTGGAGCAACCAGGATGAGCGTCAGTGATTGTTGCCTCAGTTTGCGTGCCACCAGCGGAATTAATGGTGCTGGGGGAAAAGCGTACGCAAATCTGCCTGACCAGTTCATCCATATTGCATTGCCCTGCGACTGTGGATGTGGGAACCTGGCGGCAAAGTTTTGGCATTTTGCGTTTTCCCTTGTGGCGAATAGGTCCATCTCTGGATGACCCCACCGTTGGAAGTACGGTTGGAGTACTGATGGATGTAACTCCCACTCGTGTATTTGGTGGCTGTGTGTGCTGAGCAGATCCGCCATCTGGTTGTCCTTGCCCGGGAGGTGTTCCGCCATGAGGAAGATGTTCCTCTGAATGGCCCACTTCCACATGCTCTGAGCCAGATGAGACAACTGTGGGGAGTGTGTCCCTCCCTGCTTTTGTATGTAGTACATGGCGGTCATGTTGTCCGTCCGGATCAACACAACTTTGTTGCACAAGAGCACTTTGAATGCCTTCATTGCAAGGAAGATTGCCATGAGTTCCAGAAGGTTGATGTGCATCCTCCTTTGCTGTGTCGTCCATAGTCCCTGCACTGTGTAATTGAGTACATGAGCTCCCCATCCCTGGAGAGACGCGTCCACCGTCAGTATGATTTGTGGGACAGGCTCTCGGAACGGTCGGCCCTTGCAAAGGTTTTGTGTATTCCACCAATGCAGAGAGTTGTATGCCCGACCGCTCACCAACACTAGGTCCTTCAATTGTCCGTGAGCCTGATTCCACTGACGTGCCAAGCACTCCTGAAGCGGGCGCATATGTAACCTCGCGTGCGGGACTATGAAGATGCAGGAGGCCATCATGCCTATCAACTGCATAAACACTCGTGCCGGTAGTGAGTGTTGAGGTTTGAACTTTGTTATGAGCAACTGCATGCTGTTGATCCTTACTGAATTGGGCTGTGCCTTGGCTGCCAGAGTGTCTATGGTCGCGCCTAGGTACTGCTGTACGTGGGTGGGTTGAAGATGGGACTTTGGATAATTCAGGGAGAAGCCAAGGCTGTGAAGAAGGCGAATGATGTGGGTTACGTGGTTGGCACACTGCTGGGCCGACCTTCCCTGGATAAGCCAGTCGTCCAGATAAGGATAGACATGTATGTGCTGTCTCCTTAAGTGTGCCGCCACTGTTGCCAGGCACTTGGTGAACACTCTGGGTGCCGTTGTTACTCCGAAAGGGAGGACTTTGAACTGGTAATGTTGGTTGAGAACAGTGAACCTGAGATATTTTCTGTGTGATGGGTGTATGGGTATATGGAAATACGCATCTTTGAGATCTAGTGTCGCGAGAAAGTCTCCCTGTTTGAGCAACGGCAGCACCTGTTGCAAGGTGAGCATGTGAAAATGCTCTGATAGAATGTAACGGTTTAGAGGTCTTTAATCCAGTATGGGTCTGAGAGACCCGTCCTTTTTGGGGATCAGAAAATACAGTGAGTACACTCCTGATCCCTGTTCTGCTGCTGGCACGAGTTCTATGGCTCCTTTTTGGAGCATACTGAGAACTTCCAGGTGGAATAAGTGCAAGTGCTCTGCGGACATAGGATGGTGTCTTGGTGGTATGTTTGGTGGAATGGATGTGAGCTCCAGACAATAATCGTACTGGACAATGTCTCTCACCCACCTGTCTGTAGTGATGGACTTCCAGACCGGCAGGAACTCCTGGAGTCTTCCTCCGACAGGTGTTACGTGGTCGGGGGGCAGTGATAAGGTGTCACTGTTTGTTGGTGGCGGAGGACCTGGAGCTGTTGTTTCCTCGGCCCCTGCCCTTGACGTTGTTTCCACGGTATCCACCTCTGTTATTCTTCTTATAGGTGGTCTGTGTACCGTGTTTAGTGTAATGCGACTGTTGGGAGTTCTGGCCTCTAGATGGTCCTCTGTTGGTAGAGCGACGAAAGGACCCACTCCTAAACTGCTGTGATTGCAGAGCCCCCATAGACTTTGCAGTCTCTGTATCTTTTTTGATCTTTTCTAGGGTGGTGTCAAGTTCGGGGCCAAAAAGGGAGTCAGGGTTGACAGGTTGATTGAGTATTGTTGTCTGTATCTCTGGTTTGAATCCTGAGATTCTCAACCAAGCATGCCTTCTTAACATGACGCTGGTGTCAATAGCCCTAGCTGCAGTGTCCGCTACGTCAAGAGCGCACTTAATGGAAGCGTTGCTTATGAGCTTCCCTTCCGTAATAAGCGACTCTGCTCCTTCCTTAAACTGATCTGGGTGGTGTTGTAGCAGTGTCTTCAGGGTATCATAATGCGCCCTGTCGTATCGAGCCAGAAGTGCCTGAGTGTTGACAATTCTCCAGATGTTAGCTGCCTGTGCAGCAACTCTTTTTCCTGAAGTTTCCAAGACCTTAGACTCCTTGTCAGAGGGAGGAGCATCACCCGTTGTCTGTGAATTGGCTCTCTTCCGAGCATTGGACACCACCAACGAGTCCAAAGGCAACTGGCCTCTTATGTAGGTAGGGTCCACAGGAGCTGGCCTATATTTTCTGTCAATCCTAGGGTTTAGTACTCTCGCGCTTGTGGTTTCCTTAAAAATGTCATTAGCCGGTTTTAGGACCCCCTTCAGCATGGGCAGAGTCTTAACAGATCTTTCTGAGGTAGAGAACGTATCCATCAGAAAATCATTCTCAATAGGATCAGTGTGGAGCTGTACATCATGATTTTTAGCTGCTCTCTCAATCAAGGCATTGAAAGCAGCAGTATCCTCAGTAGGAGATGATTTTACCACATATGCCTGTGTGTCTGGAGCAGTATGTGGGTCCCCTGTACCAATATCGTCCACCCAAGGTTGGTTTTGATCTTCAGGGTCAGTGTCCACAGGATAAGTGTCCTCAACATCACCAGCATCCCCTGCATCCACATCAAATTGTGTGGGTGAAAATGACTGAGGCTCCTGGTCATAATATTAAACATGTTCTACTAGAACTGGTGACGTGGTCCTCTTCTTCTTCAATGGAATTCTGTATGGCTCCATTGATTTCTGTGGCAGTATCTTTCTTTTATATATTGACAGTCTACCAGTCTCCGCATCGATAAACTGCCTTGGCTCCTCATCTTCCTGAGGTACTTCGACAGCTCTCTGTCCCATTGGCATTCCTGTTGGTGCTTCGACAGGTTTCTTCGGGTCGACCCCTTTTTGAGGCTCGAGACCCTTCTTTGCGTCGAACATCTTCGGTCGTACCGCCGGTGGTAGTCCGAATTTTATGTGCGTCGACGCGATGTGAACTGTGCTGACCGTGTTCGGCTGCGGGGGTGCTTTTGCGCCGAGCATGGAAGCCGTGTCGTGGATGCGGAGTAACGACTCCGACACCTTCTTCTTTAGGAAGGGAGACGGTGTTGTTGAGTCGACACGTTCCGTCGATACCCTTTTGGACGTGGCATCTAACCCCGAACCAGACGCCGTGTTCTCGACACGAGGTCCGGGATGGGTCGGCCGTCGCGAGGCGCTCTGTATTTTTGTGTCGACTATCCTCGGCGCCGATTTTTTCGGGTCGGCAACCTTGACCTTGGTTGTTGGCGCCGCCTTCGGCTCGACGTCCCCATGAAGTCTCTGTGCGTCGACGGCCTTCTTGTGTTTGTTCGGCTCCGAGGGCTTCGAGGCCTTGTTGCCGATGAGAGATTCTTTCACTTTCGGTTTCGAGGTAGGTGCCTGTGCCTTCAGTTTCGATTTCGTTTGATCGAATGATGGCGCTTTCGATACCGATGGCTCTTTAGGGTAGTTCGTAGCCGGGCCTTTATGCGGGGCTGTAGAACGAGAGGAATGATCTTGGGTAAGGCCTTGTGGCGATCCCTCGACCTGAGCCTTATCAAGTGCCTCTCTGGGCCCTGTACCGACATGTGGGCCTAGCTCATCTTCTGAGCCATCTTCCTCGGCCCCAAGGGCCTCCTCGTCGTCTCCTACCTCTTCGACGACACCATCTTCCTGTTCGTCTACTATACGCTCGTCTTCGGCATTCTCGCTCCGAAGCCGGATCCGAGAGCTCCCCCCGAGCTTAAAGGTCCACGACCTCCTCATCTTCTGTCCCGAAGATGTTGTCCGGGTTCGGCGTCGCTTTCTGCGCCTCGAGCCGAGCTGCTCGACGAATGAGAAGGGTCTTCTTCGATCGAAACCTGGAACACGCCATACAGGTGGCTTCGTCGTGGTTTGGAGAGAGACACTTGTTGCACACCGGGTGCACGTCGAAGCGAGCATACTTAGCGTTGCAAAGAGGGCAACGCTTAAAGGGGCTATATGATGTCTTTGGTTCCATCGTTGATGATCTACTCGAGAACGCCCTCGACAAATATACTTGGCGCCGAACGAAAACAATACCGACGAATGTAAAGGCCTAAATACTCAAAGAGCTAAGATTAGGACATCCGAACCCAATGGCGGAATCCGAACCCAATGGCGGAAAAAACAATCTGAGGATGGAGGGGATGCCCATGCGCACTGTTGTCCAGGGGAGGAACCACCTATCTCGTGATACTTCGAAGACTCTTCCAGGACAACAATGTGCAATCATCCGGACCCAAAACTAGGCGGCGATCTATGCACAGATATGAATTCAGCAGCCCACATGCCTCGAACCCATTGATTTGGGTGCTTAAGGGTGCACACCAATAATTAGCGAACCCTATGAGCATTTTTCCTTTTAGGAGATGAATCTTCTTGTACTACACATACAGATGTCAACTACATTTTCCCTTTTTCAACTTTTTCTCCCAGTGGGCAGATCATGTTCGAGCCTGCTGCATTTTTTGGACAGGGGCCAGAGGGAATTAACCACTATGAACTTGCCCCCTCCTAAGTGCTCTCATAATAGAGGATGATCACCCCTTAAATGAACAATAGGAAGAGCAAGAGTAACTAGGGACTAGTCTACAAAGTTGGGGCACATGCCTTTTCATAATTCCCCCTGGAGAAGTGCCCATCAACGCCCCTCAGTTCCCATTTCCTCCAAGCGTATGTTATGGTTGAGAAAAATGAATCGCACATTTAGAAATCAACATATTTTACCACATTAGAAATATAATACAGAACATATTTTTAACATAAGTAAAAGGAATATTTAGAAATACCTTACAAAATGTGTGAATATCTTTTGGTAGAATAAGTAAATAAAACCAAAACATATTGTATAGTGACAAACAGAGGTGACAGATGCTATTAGAAACGCTTCACTGAAATTGCATGTGTTTTTGAATTTTGCACAAAGCAACTATTCTTTAGCCTGTGCAGCGACTAGGCCTGAAGTTTCTTTTCGACCTTTGCTCATAGTAAAACGTCTGTACAAACAGCCTAACATTTATGTCATATTAGAAATGTGCCTACTTTCGTATTATGTTCATTTAGTTCTTCTCTCTCCATGTTAGATCATTTACCTTAAGAATAATAGAATGAGTGGATATGTAGACTTATAAGGCTGCTCAAATATTAACTCAATATAAGTTTTCACATTTGCTGACTATTCTTTGTTTCTGCCCTGAAACTCACAATGTGCCTTTAGCTTAGGTGAGGTGAGAGGGTTCTCATGGGAACCTTCCTTCATGTAACAATTGTACTAAAGGACTGTATCAATTTGGATGACCAGAGTACAGACTGTGGGAATCGGAAGAAGATGCATCGTATGACTAACACCACCTTACGAACTGTTATTATTGGACATTGGGAGAAGGCACCAATATGAATCGATGCATGTGTTGAAAGGTTAGAAGAACAAGTGCTCCTAGCTAGTCAGGCACACCTCTATTTTTTCTCTTACCCGTCCTGTAATCTTGCTGCTGGATCTTCTTATTTGCCTAAGAACTCTTCTTCATAGAAAGCTGATTTCCTTTATACTTTTGAGGTGACTTCTTTTATTAATTTCATGATCAATGCTACTGCACGGATCATTATTCTGTAAGTTGCCACTGCAGCTTTAGGGAATTCGGCTGCGATCCAGAACTACTCATCAAGAGGAGTTTGCCTTCCTATTCATCGCTCTCTTCCAGCAGACCTCTTCATTGGTTCTTATTTAGTTAGAATAGGTCCTTTAGTTAGTTTATTGGGTTTCTTTATGGAACACATGACTTAATTGCTAATTTCTAACCTCTTATATGTTTCTAATTTGAATAAAGATACTTGAGATTCTAACCATAAAGATAATAAAGCCTTTAAAACTAAACCCAACCTCTCATCATTGGCACAACATAATCCTAAATGTCCATTATGTTTAATGACTTAACTTTGTAGGTGGCTCTAATTCTCTACACAGAGGAAAAGTTCCATCTGACTTCTCCCGGAGCCTGGAGGATTCTCCATGGTGCAATTTCTAAGTGGGTGTATTTTAAGGGCAGAACCATCAAGGAGAGTCCGTTTGGGCTCAAGCTTGGTTGTGCTTAAATATCATATTGCTGGAGTCTGTACATTGTTTGAATGATGAATTGCAATAGTATACATACTACATCACACTAATATGTGCATCCATGCATCCTTTTCTTGGAGCAGGCCGTATGGAAAGAATTCAGAGGTTATCCATAAAAAAATACCAGAGGTATTCTGAAGGGTGGGTGTGGCAAACAGAAAAATGCAAAATGTAAACGGTTTTCCCCTTGCTTGATCTATCTAATAAAATACCTAACTAAGCGAACAAAAGGACATACCCAGCTACGCTAATGAGAGGGTAAACCCATAGTGAACACTCGACAACTCAGATCAGTCAGTCCCTTAGCTGGGCAAGGATTCATAAATCGGAAGGATCAAACACAAACCCACTGATTAGCAAGTGGACGGACAGTCAATCAACCAAACATTGACTTCATCCAATGCAATTGAATAGAAGAGGAGTAAAAAGAGGTTGAATGTGCAAAGATAAGGGGAATGGTATAAAAAAAAAAAGTCCGGATACATTTATTGACATCCCCATTAAAGCAGAAGGATGTATCCATAAGCTCTCTTTTACATTCTCCATGGCAAGACTCTCATGCATCGGCACAATGTAGTCCTGTAAACGTATAACCCTCTCAAGTTTTATAGACATTGCAGTGGAGTTTGAATTTTATTCTCTGCTCTGCCAGATACCAATTATGTTTTTGAGCATATGGCCCTGGTTTGTTCAGTACAGGGAGGTAGTTGCAGCTGCAAGAGGTGCCTTTGCAGCAACATAAGTTTGTAGCAAAAATGATCAGCAACTAATATGATTTGGTGAACAAAAGATGGTTTTGGTTTAACCATACCTCAACATGCTTTATGGTCCAAGTAGAGAATGTAGAGGATTCTAGTTCAGTTGGCCACATGAATGGAAGCAGATTATCTAAAAGTGATGTTCATGTAGAAGTAGGTCATCATCCAGAGATGCACGTTTCTGACGAGCTGTGGTGTTTTTATTCAGGACTATTTGCTGTCCGGCAATATCAATGCTATTTACAGTGTTTCTTTGCTGAAGTACTGTGTGCATTGTGGATATCTCCGGGTAAGAGATATTTCTATGTGTTCTGGTAAAACAAGCTGCTTTACACTCCTGGACTAAGCTTGAAGGCTGCTCTCCACAGCTATAACTTGAGAGCTTTCTAAGGTTGTCTAAGAACTCTTAAATCACCATAAAGGTTGTCTGGACAGGTGCAAGGTGTCCATTTACATAAGTGTACATCATATACCAGGCCAGCTTCTCACAGCTGGAAAGAAGCATTACTAACTACTGTTAAATACACGCTCAGTGCAATAAAGTGGCCTCTAGGGGTAGGCGAATAGGGTTCAACATAAATATTTGATACCTTCAAATTACCATCTACATTGTAGACTTGTTCAAGGGTCAATATCAAGGAAGGATTGTATTTAAAGAGGGGTTGATAGGCTAACGTTTCTAACTTTTCTACTTTTTCAACTTCGATCTGAAGGACGTTGCTTTCAAAGAAGGACATCAGATTCTTTCAAAGCTGGTCACAGACGAAAGGTTCTTGGAGAATTCCTTTGTTTGGTTCTTGGCAGACTATCTTGGATTGCACTGGGAGTTTTCTTTGCATCTGGAAGTTCTTCAGTATTTTCTCTTCTTGGCTTAGCAAAACTCTAGAACATCAGCACCTTGGGTTGTCCTCCAAGGAGGTCCTAGTTTACGGTGTAGTCTTTTCATAGTGAGAAAGTATCAACACAACTGAACCGCTTGCTGACAGCTTTCGCCATTGTTTGAATTTTTCTTTTTAGTTGCAAATGAAGTCACTACAGCCATAGGTGAACAGATAGTTGCTTCATCCATGGTGTTTTCACAGTTAGATGCAGGCCAAGCAAAATGCCTAAACATTGCTTCTGCAAAAATGTTACTCTTTCCACACCCATTTTTGTGGGCTATACGTACATTCCCTATTTGCACTGGTTCCTATTTTGGGATTTTGCCCTACAAAAGAAAGTCATTGTGTATTATTTACTCCTTTTAATTTGTGTTGTATGTTTATTTACTAAACTGCATTTTGCAACCTTCAGCTGTTTAGCCTAACTGTTAAATAAAACATATTACCCTAACTTAACATACCCATGTATTCTACCTTAACACTACAATCACATGTAATAAGGTGAACAGGGTGCAATGAGTTGCAGTACTTTAGATAAATGTAGTACTACTATTCCCTCTCCTAATAACATGGAGTCAAAAGGGCAGGGAAAAATCTAGGAACTATTAATATCCAAGTCCACCCTGGCCTTCATACAGCTAAACATCAAAGCTAATTAAATCTGTGCAGAAGAATTTATCAGGCTAAGTTAGTGCAGTCAATGAGAATCCTTGATTTTACGCTACATCTTGCTTAGTCCCCATGACACAAGTTACTCTGGAACTGAAATAGGATTAAATCAGGATGGTGAGCAGTTTGGTATAGCCTAGCAGACCATAGGAAATATTTTCCAATGGCGTTTACAGCTCATTGGGCAATTGTTGAGAAAGGGAGAGGGAAAACATTCCAGTAGCTATTTGAAAACAAGCACTGGTGATACTAATAGGTTTTAGCTTTTGGCTTTGCCAATGCTTTTTGCCACCTGTTGCAGTCAATGCTGTTTATTGTCTGCACCAAAAAAATTGTATTACTGATGCTATACAGCACACGAGAAGATGTAGGAAAGTGGCTGAATAAGAAGCAAGCAAATGAGATTGACAAGTTATCTAACCAATGATAAGTAGCCCAGTCAGCACCGTTTCCAGAAGCAATTTTTCCACAAAGAGATTATCACTAGGGCCCTGAGTCTTTTCAGGGACTCTAATGATATGCACATTGTTGCTCCTCGAGCGCCCCTCCGTATCATCCAGGCCCTCTGTGAGAGTCTTGACCTCTGTTTGAACCTTATGTAACTGGGCCGTATTGTCTTTGACCACAGGCGTGATGTGGGCCAGTACTTTCTCTGAGTCGGACTCTTTCATAGCCAGTTGCTTATGACGGGCGCGAAGTAGCCCCAGGTCTAAAGTGTCTGTTTTGATCTTGTATTCAAGAGCCACTTTGGTGTCCTAGATCGCTGCCAGAATGCATTCAGTGTGTGCTTCCACTGCACGTCTTCTGCAAGCTGTGGCCGGGAATTTGCCTGCTGCCCCATTTTGGTTTGTTTAGGTTGCACCATGCATCCAATCACTTCGGGGGGTATTCCGTCCACTGGCCACCCCACCACACCGCCTCCCAAGCACAGTCCGGACCATACGCAGCGCCATTATTTAATACATCTTTAATCTACATATACTTACTTCCTTTATGCATCAATTTATCTTCCAGGTACTTATGGATCTATATATTTATTACTTCTAACTAAGCATATCCAATGCACTACCCTAGTTCTAACCATATACTTCTATCACTATATCCTCGACCTCCGCTCTCTCATTCATCCCAAACCCCATAACACTACTATAATCCCCAAAATAACCCTCTCCTCCCTACTCTACCTGTCCTTGCATCATCTCATACCTGGTTTACTATTCCGATCCCCCAAAACAAGCCTTTCTAAACCCTTCCCTCTGACTCTTCTGCCTTCACATCCCTTTTACTCATTCCAAGCCCCCTCCTACTGCTGTGACCTCCAACAAAGTCTAATCCTTCCCTCTTTTATCCCTCCACTATCCTTTTGAATCCAAGTAACAGACTAACATGTCCACCTCTCAAATTAATTTTATATTTCACTATACTAATTCACCACTAATCCTCTATGGATTCCAGATTAGCGTGCTACTAGCTAAAATAGCACTTCAACTCATCAGGGGTAGCAAGCGCTATATAAATACAAACCTTTTTCCCTCCTCTATCCCTCCGCTATCCTTCTCAATACAAATAACTGGCTTACATATCCACCACTCAAATTACTTTCATATTTCACTATACTAATTCACCACTAATCCATTATGGGTTCCGGTGTAGCGTGCTACTCGCCGAAAAAGTGATTAGACGCCTCCAGGGGTAGTAAGCACTATATAAATGCAATTACAATACAATACTACGCAAGTACACAATAGGTCTTGCGAGGACAGCTAATGTAGAGGAGACCTAAAAAAGAGACATGTGGAGGCAATGTTTGACAAAGTGTGTCAGGAGCCCAAAACAGTAACCTCCAGAAAATAATTGAACAGAGCTCCCACCAACAGTGTTTCAGAGATGCCTCGCATTAGACTCACCAAAAGTTGATCTATCGTTCACAGAAGACAATAGTGTGGTCCTTTAAGTGGATGGTGTGTAAATCATTAAATTAGTGAGAAAGCGAATCTTAGTTTACCCTTCGATTAAACTTCTAAAAGGATGACAAAACATTGGAAATACCTGTACTTTTTTATTTTTTAAACTGACTTCAGGGCATGGGTACGTTGTAAATTACAGCAAAAGCAAGGTACACAAACATGAACACTCACTTCCACAGATTAATTAAACAGAAATCATTCACGTCCTGATTTTGTAGCTCATGCTAGCCAGACAGTGAGGCAAAAGACCAAAAGATGGGCCTTTCCATGGAGGTTTCAACTTCTCTTACCGTGTCCTCAAGGCCATCAATATGTAGCACCACTGTTTTGGCACGTTTATTTGTGGTCCCCAGGAAAAACTGAGCCTTCCGCCAGCGGGAATTAATTTCACTTGCAGTTTCATATTCTGAGCTACTAGATGACTGAAGAAGTCCGAACACTTCATTAGCCAAAAATTTGGTGTCTCCTGGACTGGTAGACCTGAAATGAAAAATAAAAGTGTTTCTGGAATAGTTAAGAAAAAATACCAAAAAAGTACACTGCAGACTGGTCGGTTAAAAATATAAATACAAAACAAAGATCGGTGTACCAGAAGGAATTTGCTACTTACCAGTATGCACTTGTTCTTGGCATGTAGAGCTGCAGATCTACACACTTGTGCATAGATCGCCATCTGGTGTTGGGCCCGGATGTTTGCAGTTGTTTTTCCTCTTGGAAAGTCTTTGGAAGTCACGAGGTCGGTGACTCCTCCTTTGGATCGTATTGCGCATGGGCTTCGGCTCCATCCTCAGATTGTTTTTCGCCAGCAGGGAAATGATGGAGCATAGTACTAAACAGTGAAGATGCCCATGTGTGTATCTAAATAAGATAAACTAGAACAGATAAAGGTAGCCCGGGAGGCGGGTGGGCGTGTGTAGATCTGCAGCTCTACATGCCAAGAACAGATGCATACTGGTAAGTAGCATATTCCGTTCGAGGCTTATGAGCTGCAGATTACACACTTGTGCATAGATTATATAGCAGTACCCCACCCTTAGCGGCGACCACCCGTATCTGTTGCAGTGGTTTGAAATAATGTTTTGAGTACAGCTTGGCCCACACTAGCTTGTTGCTTAGCTTGCACATCTACACAATAGTGTTTAGTGAAAGTGTGCGGTGTTGACCATGTAGCTGCTTTGCAGATATCATCTAATGGGATGTTTCCTAGAAAAGCCATTGAAGCCCCTATTTTACGTGTAGAATGGGCTTTAGGGGGAACGGATAGCGTTCGCTTTGCTTTGTGGTAGCAAATCTGAATGCATTTGACAATCCACCTAGCTATCCCCGACTTGGAGATGGGGTTGCCCTTGTGCGGTGGAGAGAAAGAGACAAACAGTTGTTTGGTCTTACGGAAAGGTTGTGTTCTCTCGATGTAGTAGAGTAAGGCTCGTTTGACATCTAGTGTGTGGAGAGCTCTTTCTGCAACAGTTTGTGGTTGCGAGAAGAATACTGGTAGTTCTACAGATTGGTTTAGGTGAAAAGGAGAAATGACTTTAGGGAGGAATTTGGGGGTTGGTACGGAGAACCACTTTGTTATGGTGCATTTGTAGGAAAGGTTCTTGAATGGTGAATGCTTGCATCTCACTGACCATTCTAAGGGAAGTGATAGCTACGAGAAAAGCTGTTTTCCAGGTTAAATATTGGAGTTCACATTTGTGCAACGGTTCGAAGGGAGGCCCCATTAGTCTGGTGAGAACGATATTTAGGTTCCACACAGGTGAGGGTGGCACTCTGGGGGGAATTATTCTTTTAAGGCCTTCCATAAAGGCTTTAATGGCAGGTACTCTAAAAAGTGATAGATGTTGCCTGTTTTGTAGGTAAGCTGCTATAGCTGCGAGGTGCAGGCGAATGGACGTATAGACTAGATTACACCTTTGTAGGTGGAGTAAGTAGCCTATGATGTGTTGAATGGAGACGTCTAGGGGATTGATGGTGTTGTTGTGACAATAAACAACAAAACGTTTCCACTTGGCGGCGTAGCATGCTCTAGAAGTGGGTCGCCTAGCTTCCATGATGACGTTCATACAGTCAGGGGGAAGATTTAGATAACCGAATTCTAGGACTTCAGGAGCCAGATCGCAAGGTTGAGCTGAGCTGGGTCCGGGTGTCTGATCTCTCAATGGAGGTGTGGAGAGAGGCGTAATTTTTGGTGCGGTACTACAGACAGTTCCAGCAGTGTGGTGTACTACGGTTGTCTGGTCCAAGTTGGAGCTACTAGGACTAGTGTGAGGGAGTGTTGCTGTAGTTTGCGCACCACTAGTGGAATGAGTGGGAGAGGTGCAAAAGCGCACGCAAATCTGCCTGACCAGTTCATCCATATCGCATTCCCTTTGGACAATGGGTGTGGATATCTGGCGGCGAAGCTTGGGCATTTGGTGTTTTCGTGGGTGGCAAAGAGGTCTATCTGTGGATGCCCCCACATCTAAAAGTACGGGTGTAGAACTTGTGGGTGGAGTTCCCACTCGTGGATTTGTTGGGTTTGTCTGCTGAGCAGATCTGCCATAGTGCTTTGGACTCCTGGGACATGCTGGGCCAGGAGAAAGATTTTCTGGGGTATGGCCCATCTCCATTTGCTCTGTGCTAGCTGAGAGAGCGTGTGCCGCCTTGTTTTTGAATAAAGTACATGGCTGGCATGTTGTCTGTGCGGATTAGGACTGCCTTGCCTGAAATCTGTGTTTGAAAAGAATTTAGGGCTAAGAAAATCGCTAGTAACTCCAGATGGTTGATATGGAGTAACTTTTGTTGAGGTGTACATGTGCCCTGCACGGTGAGACGTAATAGATGAGCTCCCCAGCTGGAGAGCGCTGCGTCTGTGGTTAGTACTATCTGGGGAACCGGGTCCAGGAACTGTCGACCTGTGGAAAGGTTTGTGGTGGTCCACCACTGCAGAGAGCGATGGGTGCGACCGTCTACACCAGATCTGTTAATTGACCCTGGGCCTGGTTCCATTGGCGCGCTAAGCACTCTTGGAGAGGACACATCTGTAGTCTTGCGTGAGGTACTATGAAGATGCAAGAGGCCATCATCCCTATTAGTTGCATAAACACTCGAGCTGGAAGGGAGTTTTGTGCCATGAATTTTGCGCGTAGAGCCTGAATGCTTGTAATCCTGGCAGGATTGGGGTAGGCTAGCGCTTTTGAGGTGTCTATGGTGGCACCGAGGTATTGTTTTATGTGGGATGGTTGTAGATGGGACTTTGCGTGGTTTACTGAAGCTCAGTTGGTGAAGTAGCTGGATAGTGGCATGTGTGTGTTGTACACACTGGCTGTATGAACTGGCTTTTATTAGCCAGTAGTCTAGGTATGGGAAGACATGGATGTGTTGTCTCCTGAGTTGTGCTGCCACTACTGCTAGGCACTTGGTGAATACACGTGGTGCTGTTGTGACTCCGAACGGGAGTACTTTGAATTGGTAGTGTTGTCCATCCACTACGAATCTGAGGAACTTCCTGTGAGCGTTGTGCACTGGAATGTGGAAATAAGCGTCTTTCAGGTCTAAAGTGGCTAGGAAGTCATTTTGGGAAAGCAGTGGAAGTACCTGCTGGAGCGTTACCATGTGAAAATGGTCTGAGTGTATGTATTTGTTTAGGGGCCTCAGGTGTAGAATGGGCCGCAGAGTCTCGTCCCTTTTTGGTATTTCGTTGGTTGGCACGAACGTGTTCTATCGCCTTTTTCTGTAGGGGGGAGATTACCTACTGCTTTAGTAGAGTTATATGTTCTTGTGACATTGGGCGTTGTCTGGGTGGAATGTTTGGGGGGGGTAGATATAGTTCTAGGCAGTAGCCTGACCGAATTATTTGTGTTACCCATTTGTCTGAGGTGATGGTGGCCCAGACAGGGAGGAAATTTTGGAGTCTGCCCCCGACCGGAGTGGGATGGTCTGGGGGGAGTGGAGGGAAGTCATTGGGTTGGTAGGGTGGCAGAGAGGGCGGTGTTTGTTTTGTCTCTGCCTTTGTTATTGTTGCCCCTGTAGCCGCCTATTTGGTAGCCCCTTGTAAAGGTGGACTGGGTAGGGGCCTTATATGAAGTGGAAGCGGTGTCGGAGTAGCCTCTGGATGTGCTCCGAAAGGAAGAGCAGCGAAAGGAGCGCCTGGGAGGGAGTGATTTTAAAGCTCCCATGGATTTTGCCATGTCCGTGTCTTTTTTTATTCTTTCTAGGGCCTCATACACTTTTGGGCTAAACAGATGTTCCTGGTCAAAGGGATGGTTGAGGATGGAGGCCTGTACCTCCGGTTTAAATCCTGAGATCCTTAGCCAGGCATGGCGATGGAGGAGGACACTAGTATTGATGGCCCTGGAGGCTGTGTCTGCTGCATCTAGGGCACAACGTATGGAGGTATTAGTAATGGTTTTGCCCTCCTGAATTAGCTCGTTGGCCCTAGGTTTGTATTTATCAGGGAGATGTTGCATTATGGCTTCTAATTCGTCATAATGGGCCCTGTCATACCTGGCTAGTAGCGCTTGTGTATTAGCGATACGCCATATGTTGGCAGCTTGAGATGCAGTACGCTTCCCTGATGGGTCCAAGAGTTTAGACTCTTTGTCAGGTGGTGGTGCTTCGCCGGACGCTTGGGAGTTGGCCCTTTTACGTGCTGTGGACACTACCAGAGAATCTAGTGGTGCTGGCCCTCTGATGTAGGAGGGATCTGTAGGGGCGGATTTATATTTCTTTTCAATGCGCGGGTTAATGACCCTGGCTCTGACTGGGTCTTTAAAGACCTCTGGCGCATGTTTTATAACTCCCTTGAGCATAGGCAATATGGAGGTAGTCCTATGTGTAGTGTCAAACGTATCGAGGAGGAAATCCTCCTCCACGGGGTCGGTATGGAGATCTACCCCGTGATAGTCTGCCGCCCTTTGTAGTAGATGGTTGAACCCCAGTGAGTCTTCTGGTGGGGAAGGCCTGGAAGGGTAGAGATCATCCTGTGGGACGTCAGGGATGTCAGGGATATTATAATCGTCCCATGGGTCTGGGGAGCCTGTGGGAGTGGGGTCCCCAGTAGGTAAATCTTCGGGCACGTCTCCTATGTCATCATATGGATCCCCCTGATCATCATCATCATCCGGAGAGAGTATTGGGGAATGATGAGGTGGTGGCGGAGATGGTGGAGGAGGGGAAGGTGGAGGAGGTGGTGGAAGTGGGGAAGGTATTCTCAAAGGAGAGGTAGCAGAGTCCTTCCTCTTTGGAGGTGGAGGCGGAGCAGGTTTATCCAGCTGTCTCTTTTTGATGGAGAGCATCAAATGTCCGGTTTTAGGATCCTTGGTTAGTGTTTTTTGTAATGGATCCGGTGTAAAAATTTCTGGTGATGTTGGTTGGTCCGTCGGCGCCGAAGGCGTCGGGCCGTTGGTTTTTTGGCTTTATCCGTGCTGGTTCGTTGTTTGGAAATATGCTGGGAAAAGTCTGATTGTTTGGTCGGCGCTGAGGTGGATTTCGGCTTCGAAGTGTCTGTGCCGCTGGCCTTGTGTGCTTTTGTCGGTGCCAAAGATGGTGTCGGCACCGAGGAGCTGGAGCTGCTTCTCGACACCGAGTGTTTTGGTGCGGGGCTCCGTGTCGAAGCGGAGGCCATTTTCTTTTTCGGTGTCGAAGAGTGTTTATCAGCACCGAGGGTGGGCTGGCTCGGGCACGAGCCGCCAGAAGGCTTAGTCGGCTTCTTTACCGGGCCCGAAGGTGCGGTGTGAGAAGCAATGTCTTTGGTGGGTTTGCTTAGGCCCGGAGGCGAAGGCGTGACCAAAGCCTTTTTCGGTGACGGCGAGGGTGTAGGGGGTGGGGGGGGGTAGATTGGTACTCACGACCCTCTGTGCCGGAGTGATGTCCTCCACATCTGAATCGTCGGCTTCGGAGGCGCTGACGAGTCCCTCGTCGTTATGGTGTTCTTCTGGAGCATCGACGCCTTCCCCGACGATGTCGTCCGGAATCGTGGTCGACGAGTGTGCCATGGTTCTTCTAGCCTTTCGGTCTCGAATGGTTTTCTTGGACCGGAAGGACTTAGACGCCGGACAATCTCGAGCCTCGTGTTCAGGGGAGAGGCAGAGACTGCATACTTCGTGGAGATCGGTGTGGGGGAACTTGGACCCACATCAAGGGCACTTCTTGAAGGGAGTCCTTTCCATTAGCCAGGACCGGAGCTTGGGTAGGCCCGAAGGCCGTCGTCGACGACCGGAATCGAAGGTTTTTGCCAATGAGAGGCGCGTCAAGTGGGGAGATCGCGTTCGAAAACAATACCGCAAGTTGGGTTGAGGATTGCGCGTCGATCGTCGAACTGGAAGCTGTTCGGAACCGGAGCGCGAAGATCACATCCGCGCCCGATGGCGGAAAAAAACAATCTGAGGATGGAGCCGAAGCCCATGCGCAATACGATCCAAAGGAGGAGTCACCGACCTTGTGACTTCCAAAGACTTTCCAAGAGGAAAAACAACTGCAAACATCCGGGCCCAACACCAGATGGCGATCTATGGACAAGTGTGTAATCTGCAGCTCATATGCCTCGAACAGATAATTCTCCCAGAAACAAATTCTGGAATCTAAAGCCTAATTAGTCAGGACACCTTGGCTGAGCTGTACCATTTACTCTGGGCACTGTCTTAAATGTGAAGAGATCTTATTTTGAGCCAGCAGTTAAGGAGCTTTAAATAGGAAAGAAATCACTAGCTAGGAGTTTATTTTGTGCCCTCAGAAGATCTTTCATTTAACCACGTGTCATGTCCCAAGACTCAGTCTAACAGCAACCTTGACCTACCACTATTATTTCCAAAGAGCCACAAAACACTATCTCTCTATGCGGATGTCTAGATTCCAGGAGCTTAATTATTACCTGGTGAAATAAACTCAGTAAATGCCACCATCCAGGTTCTAGTGCCTAAAATAGATATATATTCAGTGTAAAAATATAAAAATTGCATGCAGTTGTTGGGAGCATAACATAACGGCTTATAAAGAAGAGGAATTGAATAACTGAGCGTTTCCCGTCTGTAGCAATTTCATTATTTTCAATGCTTGTTTATTTTTAGCACTCATTTGTCACAGCCTTACTTTTTACCCCTTCACTGTGATCTTGAAGTATTTGCATGGTGCTCAGACAAAAAACAAAATGCAACCCAAAGTTCCCATCAGACCCTATTATGATTTACTGCTTTCGTACTATCACACATTACAGTCCATATCATCATACAGGTTAATCCACAAAAAGGAGTAGTTTCTTTTCTGTAACTCCAGTTCTGTAGTAGGGGTATCTCTGTTATAGTCATAATCTAGTGAATAGTCCCGCCCATGTGCGTGGACCCCGGAGCAATAAAAAATAATCTCTAAAGGTGACAAATCATGCAGACCTGCATACACCTTTAAGAGAGAATTTAATTTAAAGACAGATAATGCAGCCTATACCCACAGGCTACACTGTCCAGTACTTCAACTAGAATTCCACCAACATCCACAAACAGCACTGCCTGTCTAGCTTTTCTCCACATAGGAAAAAACCCTGCCTCTACCAGCAAAAGCCTCTGGAATGATAGAGAGGAAGGAGTGGACAGACAAGCTCCATAGGCTGCCATTATGTGGCTTAGAACAGGATACTGTGCCTTTAAAAAAACTTTCCAGATTTCCAGAACTTTCCCCAGTATCCCAGAATGCCCAGCAGGTCCCATTTACTTTCAGTTCTTTTTGAAGGCGTAGCACGCCAGACCTGTAGCATTCTTCATATGAATAATAATCTCTCCACCGGGGAGGAGGGCGGGCGCTTATGACTATAACAGAGATACCCCTACTACAGAACTGGAGTTACAGAAAAGAAACTACTCCTTCTGTAGTAGGGGATCTCTGTGTATAGTCATAATCTAGTGAACAGAATGGCAAGCCCATCCCCACACAACAACAGCGGTGGAGAACAACAAGACAAAAACCACTACTGTGCGAACAAATTTCGCAGCGAAGCCTGCCCAACCTGAGCATCTGCCCTGGCATCCGAGTCCAGACAGTAATGCGCAGCAAAGGTATGGACCGACTTCCAAGTGGCCGCCTTGCAGATTTCTGCAATAGGAACATTACGCAGCAAAGCCGTCGTGGCAGCTTTGCCCCTGGTGGAATGAGCCTTAGGCTTAACCCCTAAGGTCTTATTAGCCTTTTGATAACACAATTGTATGCAGGACACAATCCACCGAGAAATGGACTGCTTAGAGGTCGCAAGACCAGTCCTGACTAATCCATAATTAACAAACAATTGGTCAGACCTACGAATATCCTTGGTCTTATCCAGATAAAATTTCAACACCCTCCGAACATCCAGGGAATGGAGAGACCTTTCCGCTGGCGAAGAGGGATTCTGAAAGAACGTAGGTAAAGTTATGGTCTGGTTGACATGAAAGTCAGAGATAACCTTAGGAAGAAATTTAGGGTGAGTACGCATCACAACCTTAGCAGCATGAAATACAGTATAAGGTTCTTGACAACATAATGCCTGAATTTCACTCACCCTGCGGGCCGATGTAATGGCCACTAGGAACGCCGCCTTCCAGGATAGGTGCTGCAATGAAGCCTTGTAAATGGGTTCAAAAGGCTCCTTCATCAGTCTGGACAGCACCACATTCAAGTCCCAGGAAGGCGAGGGAAGTCTGACGGGAGGAAACACTTTCTTCAAGCCTTCCAAAAAATCCTTGACCACAGGGATCTGAAAGAAGGAAGTCTGTGAAGGGCATTTCCTGTAAGCAGTCAAAGCAGCCAGATGAACCTTAATGGAATGGAAATTAAGGCCAGACTGCGCCAGATGTAAAAGATACGGAAGGATGACATCTTCCTTACATGTCGTCGGATCAAAGTTCTTGGACTTACACCAGATACAGAACCTCTTCCACTTGTAAGCATAGGATGTCCTAGTGGAAGGTCGTTTAGACTCCTTCAGTATGTCCATACAATCGTCTGGTAGATTCAGATGGCCATATTGCACTATTTCAGAAGCCATGCCGCCAAACTCAAAGACGAGAGGTTGGGGTGCACCATCCGCCCCCCGAACTTCGTGAGAAGGTCCGGCCTGCACGGCAACCGCATGTGAGGAAGGAGAGACCGGTGAAGTAGGTCCGTGAACCACCACTGCCTGGGCCACACCGGGGCGATCAGGATCATCCGCGCCCTGGACTGGGACAGCTTGATGAGCACTGCCGGAATCAGGGGAATGGGTGGAAAAGCGTACAGAAAGCTGTTCGACCAAACGATCCATAGCGCATTCCCCAGCGTCCCCCGCTGGTAGTACCTGGATGCGAAGTCTCGGCATTTGCTGTTTTCGGCGGTGGCGAACAGATCTACGTCTGGAGTCCCCCACCTTGCGAAGACTTCTCCTAGTACTTCGTCGTTTATGACCCATTCGTGGTTTTCCTGAATCAGCCTGCTCAAGGCGTCCGCCTGAGCATTCTGCACCCCTGGCAGATGCGTGGCCGTAATCGTCAGTCCTCGGGCCAGCAGCCAGCGCCAGATCGCCTGCGCCTCCTGCGACAGAGTGCGCGATCTCGACCCCCCCCTGCTTGTTGAGGTAATACATCGTGGTTGTATTGTCCGTCTGTATCAGCAGCGAGTTGGTCTGGAAGGACGGAAGGAAGGCCTTGAGTGCCAGGAAGACAGATCTGAGTTCCAGGAAATTGATGTGGTACGTCGATTCCAAAGGAGACCACTTTCCTTGAATCTGCAAGTCCCCGGAATGCGCTCCCCAGCCCTGTAGAGAAGCATCCGTCACGACACTCGTCGTGGGAATGTCCTTGTGGAAGGGAACCCCCTTGAGGAGGTTTTCCGCCGAACACCACCACTTCAGAGACTGAAGAGCATGCAGCGACAGTCGTACCTTGTCGTCCCAAGAGCCTGTCCTCTGATCCCACTGATCCTCCAAGCACTCCTGCAGTGGTCTCATGTGTAGCCGTGCGTGAGGCGTGAGGAAGATATAGGAGGCAATCGATCCCAGTAGAGAAGACACCTTCCTCACTGTCGTCGATGGAGCAGTCCTGAGGTCCTGAGCCTTCCAAAGGAGTGATAACCGTCTCTCCTCCGAAGGAGACACACTTGCTGACCGCGTATCGATGGAGGCTCCCAGGTACTGTATGCACTGGACCGGAGTCGGGACCGACTTGGACATGTTGACGTGTAACCCCAGCTTGTGCAAGAGAGCGCACGTCCATCGGAAGTGATCTTGCGCTTCCGAGAAGGATGAAGCCTTGATCAGCCAATCGTCCAGATACGGGTAGACAAACACCTTGTTCCTTCGCAGATGTGCCGCCACCACCGCCATGCACTTCGAGAAGTTCCTGGGCGCAGACTGTAGCCCGAAGGGCAGTACTGTGTATTGATAGTGATTGGCGCCGACTTGGAATCGCAGGAACTTCCTGTGCTTCAGTGCTATGGGCACATGGAAGTACGCATCCTGTAGATCTATGGCACAGAGCCAGTCTCCCCGTTGCAGCTGAGGGTAAATTTGGTGCAACAATAGCATGCGAAACTTCTCTCTGCGAATCGCAAATCCAGAATGGGCCTGAACTCGTTCTTGTCCTTCTTGCGAACGAGGAAGAACCGAGAGTACAGACCTCTTCCCCTTTGAGACAGAGGTACCTCTTCTACCGCCTTTTTTCTCAACAAGATCTCTGCCTCCGCCTGGAGCTCTCTCAACCGAGAGCTGACCGGCGGAATCGCTGGAGGCGGGCTGATAAACCGAAGACTGTATCCATTGCAAACAATATTCAGCACCCACTTGTCCCGAGTAATTTTTCTCCACTCTGCCGGAAAAAGTTGAATGCTTCCCCCCACTGGAGTGGGTAACGGTTGAGGGGGAAGTAGCCGCTCAGGGCCGAGACCCGGCCGGGCCCTTGGTAGTGGTAGTAGCCTGCTGGCCTCCTCTACCCCTCTGGCGCTTCTGGAAGGGATTCCGGAACTGCTGCTGTTGGTGCTGCTGCTGTCCCGAACCCTGCCCACGCCCTCTGCCCGAAGACCCGAACCGCCTCTGGAACGGGCGCTTCTTCTTCTCGGCCTTCTCCAACCCGACGGCCGTCAGGGTTTCCGCCTCCGCCTTCATGCGGGCCATCTCATCATCCGCATGTTTCCCGAACAGGGTTTCCCCCGAGAAGGGCTGGTTGGCCACTCTGTGCTGCGCCTCTGGTTTGAGGGACGTCAGGCGCAGCCACGAATGCCGCCTCTGGTGGACGCCATGACAGTAGGCGTGGCGGCCAACAAGGATACATCCGCCGCCCCGCCGATCACCCGATTAGAAAGCAGCATGCCTTCGCGCACTGTTTCCAAGAAGTCCTCCTTCCTGTCCCGGGGCAGCAGGTCCGCATACTGCTGCAGGGACTCCCACAGGGCCCGGTCGTAACGGCCCAACAAAGCCCCTGCACTCGCCGCCTTCATGGTGGTGGCGGCGGTCCCACACACCTTCCTGCCCGCAGAATCCAGCCAGCGGCTTTCTTTGTCAGGCGGGACCGTCGATGAAGGGGCGGTCACATGTTGTTTCCTCACCGCCGTCACGATGACCAAATCCGGCTTCGGGTCCACCCTCAAAAAGGTAGGGTCCGACTCCGGGGCCCTATACTTTTTCATGAGCCTGGAGGGGGCGGCCTTCGTCACCGCGGGCGTGAGGAACAGCTCCAACGCGGGTTCCACCAGTCCTGGTACAAGGGGCAGTAGAGGGCGAGACAGATGTTTCTTATGAAGTGTCTCGAATATCACGGACGTCGTGGGTGTTGGAACCGTCACCGTGATACCCAACTTTGCTGCCCCTCTCAACAGCACCTCTTGGAAAGAGACCAAATCGTCCACCGGAGATACCCTAGTCCCCAGCGAGTCCGACAGCGTAGGGGAAAAATCTCTGGTCGAGGATCGCGTGTGCGACCTGGACCTGTACCTCCTACGGCGTCGTCCTGAGTCCGACGATGACCGTCCATGGCTCCGTGATCTTCTCCTCCTGAGAGAGCGGGAGCGCGACCTCTTCGGCTTCGGTCTGCCCGCCGGTCTAGCCGGTCCCGGCGACCGCGGGCGTCGTGGCTTCGGAGTCCCCTGCGGCGGAGTCGGGTACCTCGGAAGGGAAACCGACCGCGGGGGAACCGCCGGCAGCCCCAATGGAGTGCGTGGTAACGACCGAGGTGGGGGCGGCGGAGGCAGTGGCCGCGGCTGTGGAGGCGGTGGTGGCGGTGGAGGTGGTGGTGGTGGCGGCGGTGGTGTTGGCGGTGGTGGTGGAGGCGGAATCGGAGGTGGTGGGGGAGGAGGCGGTGACGTAGGCCTCCGAGGAGGCGTATACACCACAGAGTACACCGATCCCGATGACTCCCTCTTCCTCGACGTCGATCTTCGCCTCGACGGCGGCCTTGGCCTCGACGGCGACCTTCGCCTCGGCGGCGATCTTCGTCTCGGCGGCGATCTGTGCCTCGACGGCGATCTTCTTGACCTAGAGCGCGATCTTCTTGACCTCTAGCGCCTCGACGTCGATCTCCTCTTCGACGGCGACGTCGACCGTCTCCTCTTCACCGACGGCGAACGGCGATCTCCCCTCGACGGCGAGCGCCGACGCCGGGTCCGATCTCGACGCCGACTGCTGGACGGCGCCGTAGACGGCGTCGTCGCCGAAGATGCCGATGTAGTCGACGGCGGCCTATTCAGGTCCCTCGACGTCGACCGTCGACGGCGCTTCTCCCCAGAGCCCTGGGGAGACGGCGAACAGATGGTAGTCATCCTCCTCGACGCCGAGGGCGTCGACGGGGAGTGGGAGATGGTCTGACGGACTTCTGCCATCCAAGACCGAAACGTCGACTCCATCATCTAATTTCACAATATTAGATAAATGCAGTTGATTATTTTCTCAATGATGAGATTGGTCTCTGTCATAACTGTACTGAAATAGATGTCTTCTGATGAAATGTGGTTCTGATTTAACCCGCTTTTCATGATCTATTGCTCGAACCAATGGTTCTTTTGTACTCCTTTTTACTCTGATTTATATATAAAAAGATTTGTGTTTTATTCACAAAAGAAATCCCGTGTGTGTTCTCTTTATCTGAAGATTGTTCTTGTTGATAACATTTACTGTTGGTGTATAATTTGCTTAAATACATCCCCAAAATGATTCATTAAGAAATAGAATCAAGTAATTACTTTATTCACAAACAAAATCCCTTGTCGGCAGCTTTACTTTTTCAATTTATCCGCCTAAGCCCTCAAGGGTATATTGGGTTTGCCCTTCATCTGGTGCTGTTCATGTGCAGATAGACATCTGCTTTGGGTCACTTCTTTAAGTGGTTTTATGAACAGAATTTAAGATTCTGTCCTTGTTCATTCTGTCAAATATTCTATCTTGAGGGTATTCATGTCTGAGATAGAGACTCTGTCCTACACAGATGAATATGTTCTGAAGATAGCTGCAGGTCCCTCATTACTTGGCTCAAGAGTCTCGGTAGCACATCTACCATATGAATTGGAGCTAAACCAGTTAGAAAGACTGAAAAAGAAATTGGTCAGAACAGAGCTTCATGCTAAATTCCTAACTGACTGTCTTAATGCGAATATTATACCCACTGGACTACAAGTCAAAAATATACCTATTATTTTCATTGACGACGAAGACTTTAAGACCGGGTTCAGCTTTGCATCGAACAAGTGCTCACGCACCTGGATGGTGCTAAGCATAGAAACAGCCATTAAACATATCAAGTTGCTGTCCAAAGAAATCGAAAATTTAGAGATTAAGATCAAACCTGATTCCAGCATCACGAACGCAAAAGCACTGCTGGACAAAATTTCTTTGACTATCAAAGACTTTGAAGAATTTAATTCTCATAAAAAAACAGACAAATTGCACAAAGATATAAGGAAATACAGCAAAGAAAAAACTTACCCTTATCTCCTCAAAGATTTCTATCAACCACAAGGACCCAACCAAGGTCCAAGACAAGAGCAACGCAAAAAGGTGACCTTTTCTGACACCAACTCTGACACTGATAGTGATCAGACGTCTGATAACACCTACCGACAAATATATGACCAGCCTTCAACATCAAGGCAATCTTTTTTAGGACAGGACCGGGGAGGGTCCGGCCAACTACGGCGACAACGAACATCAAGGAGAGGCTGGTCACGGAATCAATACACCCCGGGCTTTCGACAAACCCGGAACCAATATTACGAATGGTAAATCCAACTGAAACCATCCCAATTTTCAATTTATCCAAGCATGAACTTTCAGAAGCAGAAATATCAGTTCTCTCAGCGGGGCTGTCCTTTGTACCCACCAACAGAAATGATCACTTCCAAACTAAATTAGAGCTATATAAATTCTTTCGCTCTGTAAGACTTAAAAACTACTTTGCAAACAAGATCTCATTACGAGAAATTGACACCACAGGTCTACACCAACAATCGACCTTCTTTCCGACAAACACAATGATAGCGAAAGAGGTAGTCACGTTTGAAAATGCCATCCTAACAGAGATAGACAACCTCTTTATGACCTCCACTTATGTGAGACACAATCTCACTCACGATGAACATCAAGCTCTAAGAAATCTCCAGTCCTTATCGGACACAATTATAAAACCAGCCGATAAAGGAGGAGGGATTGTGTTGTGGGATCTTGATGCCTACAACACTGAAATGACCAAGCAGCTATCTGTTGAATCGCACTACAAGAAACTGCCAAGTAATCCAACTTCACGCATAGAAAAGTCTATCAGTGATCTCAGTAAGAAAGGCTTTGAAGGTGGTTGGCTAAGTGCCAAAGAAGCTGCGTTCTTAATCAACAAATCTCCAACAGTGCCGGTAATATACATCTTACCGAAGATCCACAAGGATGCAAACATACCCCCTGGGAGACCGATTGTCTCTGGATGTAATTCAATCCTAAAACCGCTAGCGCAGTACGCAGATTTCTTTATCCGTCCCTATGCCACCGAAACCCCTACTTACATAAGGGATACAACAGCAGTCATCAATGTGTTTGAAAATCATCCCTTTGACCCACTCAGTGAACTCCTAGTCTCAATGGACATAGAAAGTTTATATACAAACATCCCACAACCAGAAGTCCTTGAGATCATAGAGAATCTATTAAACAACAGACCCAGACCACATGCGGTCCCAACAGAATTCATTATTGAATGCATTTGAATTTCTCTATGTGAAAACTTTTTTCTTTTTGAGAAAATGTTTTTCCAACAACTAAAGGGAGTCGCAATGGGGGCAGTTTATGCTCCAGATATCGCGAATATCTACGTGTCTGATTTTGAAATGAAACACGTCCATAATATATCTAATCCATTCACAGCCAACATTTCGTGCTGGCTTAGATATATTGACGATGTTTTCCTCATATGGAAAGGAACCAAGGAACTACTAACTGAGTTTCACGACTGGATAAATTCCAGAAATCCCAATTTGAGATTTACACTAGAGTGTAACAACCAACAAATGAATTTTTTGATATTTCGATCAGAGTAGACACTGAAAACAAATTATACACCACTCTTTTCACAAAACCTACAGCACGAAACACCCTTCTAAAATATCAGAGTCATCATCCGCAGTCACTAAAGGATGGGCTCCCCTTTGGACAGTTCCTCCGTCTTCGGAGGAACTGTTCTAGAAGAGCTGATTACTTCCTGGAAGCAAAGAAACTTAAAGAAAAACTGCATTTACGTGGCTATCCCAACAAGCTACTTAAAAAGTCACTCAAAAGGGCGTGGTACAACGATCGTAATGCCTTATTGGAGGTGAAACAAAAGAACGATCTACCTGAACTTGTCTGTGTTACCACCTTTGGAACAGCCACAAATAAGATCAAAAAAATTGTAAAGAAACATTGGTCACTTTTGGCTTCACTGCCTGAATTAACCAAGAATCCATTGTTCTCTTTCAAAAGAGGCTCCAACCTTAAGGACCGGCTAGTACATGCCTACAAAATTCAAGATCAGAATATAGTGAACAATATGCGACAGCTTTCACCGGTCATTGGTCACTATAAATGTAGTAAACGTACAGCATGTTCAAGCACAGTTAATCTGAAATCCTTTCAACTGAATGGTGAAAATGTCAAAGTGAAATGCTTTTCAAACTGCAATACGAGTAATGTTGTATATTGTATTCAATGCCCATGTGGCTTGAAATACATAGGTAAAACCACACAAATAGTTAAAAAGCGAATCTTGCAACACCAGTCAAGAATCAGATGCAAGGTCGAAAATGCACCACTGGTTGACCACTATATCAGAATGAAACACACTGAAAAAGATATGCTCTGATGGGTCATCGAGGTAGTGAAACCTACAATCAGACAATCGAGTGTTGACCGCACACTTACAATGAGAGAAAATCGCTGGATTTGCCGCACTGATAATATCAAACAGGGTTTGAACTCCGCCACAGAATGGCACACCCTAGCTTGTCTGGTATAGTGTACAGGTCCAATGTTAGTTTATGTATTCAGGAATCACATGTTTGCCTGTAACCACTTGGCAAATATTGATATCAATGTTGATCAACTAGGACGAAATGCATGATTAGCTTGTTGACAATAGATGCATTTTATATATTCCATCTGTCTACATCTATTGTTGATGCACAGTACTGGTTGTATATCAGAACTCGATCGTATATAGGACATAAAATGTGATTTGATATAACGGCTTCTATGTATATTACAAATGGTCGCTTATGTATTCAGGAATTATAGTTTTGCCTACAAGCACTTGGTAAATATTGATGTCAATGTTGATCAACTAGGACGAAATATATGATTAGCTTGTTGACAATAGATACATCTCATATCGTCCATCTGTCTATATATATGGTTGATACACTATATTGTTTGTATATTAGAACTCGATCGGATATAGGACATGAAAATGTGAATTGACATAATTGCATCTGTGTACAATACTATATTGATACAACTTATGCTCAATAGAAATGCATCTGTATATAATACTGAAATCGCTAACACAAATGATCATTTCTCAGATAAATGATTTCGTCATTTCAAAGGTTCAAAATAACATGCCTTGTATTGTCCAACATTATTTGTTATAAGTAACAGCACTAATTTCCCCAAAGAACAGAAAACACATAATCAATCCGGACAGTCCATCAAAATGATGGTTTAAATAGATTGTATTAAATAGCAAATTTACAACTGCACAGATTTCCCTATTATCATTAGACCACAATGAATACTCTGTGTAGTCAGCCTACAAGTCCGTGTAATCGAGTCATTCCAATATGGCCGATCAGCTGCTGCTTTGATTAAATAGCGACATTTCGGCCGACCATGCTGTCCATAGTCAATACTACCTTAATTAGGACTGTATTCATGACTATAGAAATAACAACCCTATAGTTTTATAAAATCCTTTTCTTTGGGTTGTTTACAAATATGACGAACAGTTCCTGAAACAGTATTTGATTATACGATCTTGGTAGTCAAAGATGGCCGCCGTGTTTTCACTGATCGGATACACTTCCGTTTTCAATCACAGTGAGTTCCGCCCCCTAACCAACAGGCTTTATAAACACCCAATGATCGCTAGCCTAATCAGGCGTTCCTGACCTCGGCAGACTTTTGCGCGTTTGAATGAGAACGAGAAATGTAAGTAGACTCCCCTCAATGCGTCCGATTTCCCTAGGACACCGATCGCTTCGGCTCTTTGTGGCACGATACAGCCAAATAGATGTGATTTTGACGATGTGTCAGTTTGAAAGAAATCAGGTCGTTTTGATGTTTGTATTGGGCTAACATCAAGTGCTGCACCCTTTAGACTTACGCTATAACAGAAACTGCGTGATGTATGTACTGGGCTAACATCAAGTGCTGTACTCTTTAGATTAACAATGCCAAACAGGAAGTTATAGTAGAGTATAAGCCATCCCTTACTAATAAGAATATTCTTTATGTGAATATATACTGCAGTATATAATGGTCAGCCTCCAACACCAATAGTGAAGTTATACAATGGTTTTTAAGAACGTGATGCCTGAATTGAGTATCAGTATTGTTGTTGAACTACCTTTAACAAGAGCCTAGGGAAGTTGCCTTTTGATGGACTACAAAATTAAATCTGTTGAACAGTGAGCGCTACTTTTTACAACAGAGTATGACACTGTTACCTGCAGTTAAACTAGACGTCTGCTTTAGAAAATTAACCAAGATACAAACAATGAGCTAATGGCGTGTACATTCTTCATTTTTGTAATACAGCATTTGAAAACAAAACGAATAATGACTTCCCCCGATTGATCTCCTATCACAAGAAAGTTTGAAAATTGATAGGTAGGATTCATTTTAATCATCTCGGTTCAAACAAGAATTTTTGAGTTATGTACACTAAATGCAGTGCACTTCCATCTAGGTTACAGTATTAAACCGAAACGTCCTGACAATAACAAAACAACAAAAAAGACAAGTATTGTGGGATTCCTTGAACTCACGAAGTAAGCAACCCTTTCTCCTTGTTATAAGACAAGTGTTTGTCTAAAATTCCGTAATGTATAGAGGATGAGATTAGAACAATTTCCGTTAGACCTGTGAAAATCACGAAAAAACCGGTTCATTTCTATAATGCATGTATCTATATAGGTCTACACTTTTAAGTTTGAAAGTAGCAACGACAAATGTTAAGTTGTGAATCTTTTGCAAAAAAAGCATTAAGATATGTTTGACAAATTATAATAGAGAGACTACTCTTCACACACGGGTTGTCTAAAATATATATGTATTAGATACAGTTTACAAAATTATGTTACCATGATTGTAACTGTTTGTATTATGTTCATATAGGGGTCTTTTCATGCAATAACTATCTGTCCTGAAGATGGTCTGACGGACTTCTGCCATCCAATACCGAAACGTCGACTCCATCATCTAATTTCACAATATTAGATAAATGCAGTTGATTATTTTCTCAATGATGAGATTGGTCTCTGTCATAACTGTACTGAAATAGATGTCTTCTGATGAAATGTGGTTCTGATTTAACCCGCTTTTCATGATCTATTGCTCGAACCAATGGTTCTTTTGTACTCCTTTTTACTCTGATTTATATATAAAAAGATTTGTGTTTTATTCACAAAAGAAATCCTGTGTGTGTTCTCTTTATCTGAAGATTGTTCTTGTTGATAACATTTACTGTTGGTGTATAATTTGCTTAAATACATCCCCAAAATGATTCATTAAGAAATAGAATCAAGTAATTACTTTATTCACAAACAAAATCCCTTGTCGGCAGCTTTACTTTTTCAATCCTTCAAGGCAAGCACTCCAAGTTCTTCTCCATGGAGGGAGCCCAGAGTCCCAGGGGGCCATACTGGGCGCGTCCAGACCCAGCATACCGACTTGACGCCTGCTTCTGGAGGCACTTCGTGACCCTGTTCTGAGTGCCACCATATCGCAGTCCATGACCTCATTCTTTCAAACTAACGAGGGAACGACCACACATGCGGGCATTGAATGGGACGCCCTAAAGGTCGTCATGCGGGGGCAGGTCCTACAGGCATATGGTATTTGGTACCTGTATGACATTAACTAAAGAAATACAAGGCCTAGAGGCTGAAATACAACAGCAGGAACATAAGGCCCCCACGGAACCTCACATAGTACCAGCACTTTCCAAAGCCAGATTAGCGCATAAGGAAGCATTGGATAAATTATGCGCCCTAGACTACAAACAGTACACGGCTAGACGCCAAGCAGAGGGTGACAAAGCAGGCAAGACACTTGCATGGTTGTTGAAAAGCAACCTTACGCAACCACCCATCACGGCGATTCACACCCTGGAAGGTAATCTAGTCAACACACAGGAGCAAATCAATGGATCCTTTTAGAAATATTATAGGTCACTATACAAGGCCCCAGAATCGGGTGCCCCTCAGGCAATGCAACTTTTCCTAGAACAGGTGGCTCTTACACAAGTAACGCAGGACCAATATACAGACCTAGAGGCCTCGCTCACAGAAGGCGAAATCTCAGACACCATCAAACAGCTAGCTAGAGGTAAAATCCCCAGAATGGACAGCTGGCCCACGGAATCCTATGCGGCATACCCAACTCAGTTGGCTCCCAGGTTGCTCCCTATATCTGAAAAGTGTTTCGACAAAAGTGTACTGCCTTCTCTCCGCGAGGCGGTGCTCGTAGTCCTTCCAAAACCTGGTTGGGACCCCTTCTAATGAGCTCGTACTGTTCGTTGTCATTACTTACCTCGGACTACAAAATCTTGGGAAAATAGTTGACCAACAGGCTGATGGAGGCTGTTCCCTACTGGTCCACACGGGCCAAAATAGGTTTGTTGCGGACAGGAGAACTGGACTGAGCCTTCAACGCTTGTTCAAACTCCTAGAATGGGCCCAAACAACACCCGAGCAACACTAGATTGCAGCCTTAGATGTAGAAAAGGACTTTGACACTCTGGGGTGGGATTACTTACAGGCATTGCTGGCTCGATTCGGCATAGGTCCCAAGTTTCTACGCTCGGTGAAAATATTATATACTAACCCATGAGCCCGGGTGAAGACGGGCCGCGTCATTTCACCATCCTTTGACATCGAGCGTGGCACCACACAGGGTTGCCCACTCTCACCAATCCTGTTTGCCCTGGCCATACAGCCCCTGGCCTGTGTGCTCCGTAGCCACGTCATGGAATGGGGAATACAAGTGCATACGCAGTGGCACTGAGTGTCCCTTTATGGTGAGGACGCACTGATTTATCGCTGCAAAGAGTGCAAGGCGCTCCGAGGTCTAGTTGCACTACTAGAAGCCCATGCACATCTGTAAGGCTTGAAAGTCAACAGGGATAAGTCCGTTTTATTCCCGATGACACCCATCCCATTAGAACAACAGCAACAACCTCATGCCCCACTTGCTAGAGCGTACGACTCATTTAAATACTTGGGAGTCCAGGTCTACCATTCCCAGTCTGATCTGATAGAAGGTAACCTGGGGAAGGCGATCACCAGTGCCAGAGCGTCCCTTCCATTCTGGGCCACCCTCCGCTATCCCCCATGGGCCGGATAGCCATATCTAAGATGCTCCTCCTCCCTCGGCTCCTGTACTTTTTTACGGTTCTCCCTTATAGACCACCTCAGAAACTATTCAAAGATCTACGGTTATTGCTAGTATCTTTGATATGGCGCAACTCCAGAGCAAGGGTGGCACTCTCGAAGCTCCATCTCCCTAGCTCAGATGGAGGTTTAGGAGCGCCCGATTACGAGATATACTATGTATCCACTCTGCTCCAGTGGCCCATGCGCTGGCTTGCAAGGAAGAACCTAGTTGAACTAGAAACCTGGGCAATGACGTTATTGCAATTAGACCTGCATGAGTGGCTGTCAGGCACTACAACTCAGCTCCAGAGGACTGTGGGTTGCACTTTGCTACGGGCAGCTCGTAATGTCTGGTCGAACCATGTAATAGCCAAACGCCGCCCTCCATCGTATGCCCCAGCTCTCTGTATCGAGACGTCACCGGGGTCATATACTCGCCTAAAACGCTCGGAATTGGCCGAATGACAGGCAGCCAGCCTGACAACATGGGGAGAATTATTTGTTGACTCCGCCCTATGCGATTTTGCCACTCTGATGAATGACTATGGTGTACCACCTAGAACGTTCCTACCTTACGCGACACTAACACAACAGACAAAGAGAAGCTGGGGGGATATCAGCACGGTACCATCAACCTCTGAAGGCCTGCAGACACAACTGACACATGGGTCAGGTAGGAAAGCCATCCCGGCCATCTAAAATTCCTTTAAAGCAGACACCGCTCCCTCATTAAGTCCATTCCGCGAATACTGGCAATGGTGCTCTCCACCAAAATCACAGACAAGTAATGGAAACAATGCGTGTGAAATCCCAAGACCATCTCAATGAATGCCAGACTGAAATTCAAGCAATTCAACTATTTACATCACACATACTTAACCCCGCAAAGGCTGGTGCGAATGTACCTGACCTCCATTAATATCTGTCCCAGGTGCCATGACTCGGGCGTTGACTTTATGCATATGGTCTGGACGTGCTCTCATACCACAACATACTAGGGAAAAGTATCTGATATACTGACAGCCGCAACGGGAACCACAATTTTAACTTGGGGCGCACACGACCTGCTAGGCATTACTAAACGGAATGCACTCTGTAAGAACCTCAACCAATTCCTTGACCTGGCGCTGGTTCTGGCCAAACACTCCATGGCTACGGCCTAGAAGTCCCCGACAGGCCCCTCCACTTGGCACTGGCTGACTGCCCTCCGAAGTGCCTTTGTGGCCGAACAGGAGACACTGGCATCCCGGGCCCCACGCCCAACGTCTCGGGCACAACCTGTAGACTGGCAACAATACGTAATCACTATAGAAGCTAGCCTGCGCGATACACACGATCACGGGTGATGTATCAGTAGCACCGACGTCGGAACTGGAGGCCACATCTAAGATACCCTGAGCACCCACACTAAGGCACACACACGAGAGGAGCGCTAGGCTACATATACGCTGGTGTGGCAAATAGACACAGCTGTCTAACACTTTCGGCTTGGTCCGAATGCGCCTACGCATAACACAGCATCTGCACTGTATAACTCCTCCACTATTCTACTCCCATTAGAGAACCCACCACAGCAGGACCCTGGCAGTTCACACTCGACATAAGCGACACATTTAGCAGTAACATATTTATGATGACCATAGGACAGACAAACAAGTTAGGTGGTATTATGTTTATTTTTTATATCATGCTTTGTTGCAGCTTCGTACAGCAACATTTATTGACAGCCTCTGAAGTGAATTAATGTCGTTATTGATTACCTGTAATGTTGGATATGGCGATTCACCCGTAGTGGGCACAATAATGCAAATGGAGATGTACTACAATATGTACTTTACTATGCCGTATTTACAGCTGTATTTGTATAAAATGTATAAAGATTATTCCCAAAAAAAGAAAGGACTGATCTGTCTCAATACTTTGGTGATCAAGTGCTAAAGGGTTGTAAGTGCTTTTTAGTTTTGGGTCCAAAAGTAAGGTGGTCCCATGGACTTAGGCTCTGCACGTTTGTTGATATGGTCTTACAGGCACCTGATTGGGCAGGAGCTGCATTACCCAGCCTATGAAGGAGTTCCACTGCTCATAACGGATAGATTGTTAATGCACACCTCGTCAAATACAGTAAAAGGAGGCTTTGTAAGGTACAGCACTGTGATACTTGATTTGGGCTTTGCCAGGTATAATGCTGCGATACATTCAGTAAGAAGTGGTTTACACCATGAGCTCTATAAAAAACACCACCAGGAAGGGCTTTAAATGGTTTAAACACAGAGACCACCTTATGCAGATCATCTAGCTCAAGAGGGAATATAGAGATCTGATTTTCATAGTGTACATTTGGAATTTTACATTTAGTAGTGTGTCAATGAAATTACTTTTAAAAAAAAAAGTAAATGAACTAGCTGAACACTGACTTGTTATGCATTAGTGTGTGCTTTGAAGAGTTCTGAGTGTATAACCTCCACCACCTCTCTAACTAAGCTTGAATTGCTCTGGTTCTCCACCTGTGTCAAGCGCTAAAGACCATATACCTGGTGCTCAATTAGGATCCAATAGTAAGGTGGCCTGGGGAACCAGAGGTAAAAGCCCTCAACTTCAACAAACTGTCTTCCTTCCGGAACCAAATGAAACATTCCCCCATAAATTTCAAGTGAAGTTCATTGATCTTGCCCATTGCCCCGTACATTCCTTCACCCCCCACGAACCACCTGCTATGGCACCAAAAGCTCCAACAGCTGCAGTGCTGGTCAACCCTGTAAAACATATTGCATAGTTCCCAGAAGCAACAGTCAATACAACACACTATAACTACTCCAACTCCTAAGCTGGCCGCAATGTTCAAAGGTAACAGTGCCACAACATATAAAGTGGACTGATGCATGTTGCGGTAAGCAAACAGGTGAGCTAATGAAGTGCACATCTCGTCTCTCCACAATGGGAAGTGCATTTTGTATTTTTTCAGCAGTCAGGTCAATCCATGCTGGTCTATCAAGCACACATGTGTAGCACACCTTGGTGTATACATAAGTATGTGTTCTTAGGCATAGCACAGCCTAGTGACCCTACCTGGTGAAAAACTAGCTGCTTCTGTCAAGCTCAATGTACTGTATGTGCATCCTGTGAGAGAAGGGAACTTTGCTGTGCATGCCCACTATATATCCAATTCTCAAAGGGGAAATCTACTTGCCGAGTTATCCGCACGTGTAGATTTTTGCTTAGGAGAATATTTCCGCCCGGATTGTTTTTATCAATTCTAAACAGTCATTTCAACCTAATATTAGGATTTACTGCTCGCCAACCCCCTCATATGAGGAGGTGGAGCCTCCAAAAACATCAATTACAACCGTAAAAGCTGCTGGAATGAAGAATTACAAATGGAAGAGAAAAGGGAAACACACATTAACCCTGCAATCATGTAAATAAAACCCACACCTCGGACCTTTTCCCTTTAGACTGCTTTATTAACAGGATAGCACACAACAACTAAACATTTGAAGATGCAGCCAGACCCACTGAAGACAAAAGGAACTTTAAAGAGCAGGAGACACACTTTGGTTACAGTTGTAGTTGATTATTACAAGGAACTACATGGTCTGCCTCCATGCAAACTCTGTAGAGCAGAGGTGGCGGCTATGTGGCAGGAGCGGACAGACTAGATCATTGCATTGGAGGTGAGGACATGCATTGTAGAGGACCTTATGAAAACGTAGCTGGATGAGAGGAGGCGAGTGAAAAAGAAGGCTTTCAGCTGCAGGTAGCAAATGCTCTTCCAGAAGGTAGACCCAAACCCTGGCTATCTCAGATGAGTGCCAACATCATTCTATCGTAACTAATCCATGTATCAATTCATACGCCACCCAGTCTCCTCTCACTCACATTTCACAGGCAGGCAGGCAGACATCACACACACGTTTCTCAGACAGACATCAAACTTCCAGAGAGTAAACTGTTGACAGATTTCAACATGCTCAGTTATCAGCGAAAGCAGCACTACCTCAGACTGTGGCTGGGAGTAAACTGGTGCACTTGGTGGATGTATCTCAGTATCTGTCAAAAGCATCATGATTAGCTTGCCTGTGAGATGGCCACAGTGCTTCCACCAACCCTGTGGAACCATCAAGTGTCAAGTCAAGAGTGTAGCTATTACTTTGACACACACAGCCTTACAGCGGGCTTTAGGTGAATTGACCTCATGCTCCCAGTCTGCAGCTATTTCAAAGATTAAATCCGGTAACAAACAGTATCTAGCAAAGACTGTTTCCCTGGGCATGTCAAAGCTGTGTCTCCTCTGCCAGTAAATCTAACACAGCCCTATATGGGCAGGCTGTGAGTGATTGGTTGATGTTGTAGTGAGTTTCACGTCTTGATGGGTGTAGTGGAGTCCTGGCTCTTCACTCACTTCCCAGTCTTGCAGTAACATTTGTTGCACATGTTCGAAGCATTGTTTGATTAGTTGTTTTATATACCCGGAAACTCAAATTAACATTATTTTGATTTTTTTCACATTTTATTTAATACATTTCAGAAAAACTTAATACAAATATTTTTTTTAAACATTCAAAATTATTTTTCCATTTATTTTCCTATTGTTCGTTATGTGGTGTAAGTGTTATTCCTTGCCTCCAATGATTTCTACGGCAGTGTGTTGCAGTACCAGTGATTGACTATGTGTGGTGCTTGACATACGCAAAGGTTTGGCTGGAGCAGCTTTTGGCCTATCTTTTTAGTCGTCCTATTGTGTAGTAGATGCAGATGTAAATATTGTGAACAGTAATTTATTTGACTCCTTTGTGGGTGGGTTTTAGTATTTGCCTCCCTTAATCTATCATTAAACATTCCTTACTCCCACCCATTTAGTACTAGATTGCCCTAATTTCACCAATGACTACACCTTTCCCTCCCACATTTACTACAGGAAACAAATATATCTGAATGTATATATATATATATATATATCCACACATAAGATCTAAGATAAGAATAGATGAAGCTCTCCGTACAGACTTTTGTGAACTGCATTAGCAAGAAAGTAAAGAATTACTACTGGAGTACTACTCCCTGTACTCAAGAATGCTTTTGTGAATAGTTTCCATGGTGTCCTTGCATGCAAGGGAGCAGGGGTGGCTTTAGGGTTTGTGCAATGGGACCGTTGAAAGCCAGGGAGGCCAGCTACTACAGACTGCTGCAGAGCTGTTCATGTGAGGCTGGAGGCAGAGTCCACGTACAGCGAATGTGTTCTGCAAGCACTAAATTATCATGGGGAGAGCCCTTAGACTTTGTGACTGTTTACCTGTGTCACCAAGAACGATTGCAAGTGAATAATCAGTTGCATACATGATAAGTGTGTCAGTGACCTGTGCAGTGGTTGGTGCATGAGGGCATCCTGCTAGCGGTCACTGGACAAGGATGCTCAGAAGTAAATAATTGACAGTTTGGGTCACTTATACTCTGCGCCCCTAATGTGTGTGCAACCTCATTCAGAAGCAGCATATCCTATAGAAGCAGCCTGTAGACATAACAGGACAAGCATACCAACTGCCATGCAACATTGTCATAGTGGGTATCATTCATCCAGTAATTAATCATTTGTACAACATTTAAATAATGTATTGTTCGGCACATATAACCACAAAGGGAACATTTGACCACATAATCAATCTATACAAAAATGTCTTCAGTCATACATATTTATATACAGCATACTCACTGGATTAATAAAACATATGTGAGTAATAGGTGCTCAGTAGTGTATGGAAGAATCATCACTGAGGGACCCTTTAATGTTGCACGGGTCCACATGGGACAATTCTTCTATAGACCGAATGGCTACTACGAACAGCCCCTTTGGGAAGGTTTTCCTTTAAATTTTGAACCCTATAACTCGGGGTGGCTCCATGACTACGGCGGCTTTAACTCATATTCCTAACCCGGCTGCTCGGGGCAGCTACTCAGCCAGCAGTGGTAGAATCCACATTTACTAGCTGAACGGGCTGTTTCAAAAAAGCTAAATCTATATATTTGTTTTATGGATTTAAAAGCTGCCTTCAATTCAGTTTCTCGAGCTCTACTATGGAAAAAACTTATAGGATAATACATTCCTCGAAAATTGTTGGATGCTATAATACCCCTTTACACCAATTCTTGGGTCCAGGTCAAGTTAGGTGACGGTTTTACTCTATCTCAAAAAATCAAAACTTATGAAGGTCTTAAACAAACAAGGCTGTGTACTTGCACCCTACTTTTTAAATCTTTTTTCGTTAGACTTCCTACAGCACCTTGAGCCGGTCAACGCCCATACTCCATGTTGAGGTGCATGTTAGCTATTTACAATATGCAGACAATACCATTTTGTTGAGCCAAACTCCGATAAGCTTACAAAGATTGAGTAATATACTCAATGATTATATTTTAGTTAATTGCCTGGAGTTGAATGTAAAAAAAAAACTAAAATCATGAAGTGCGGCCCAGTGAAACCCAAGACTGATTCACAGAAGGCTAGAGGTAGGTCAATTGAAGTGGTGAAGACATATAAATATCTGAGTATTTTATTTGATAGTCTCGTTTAAAAGTCATTTTAAAGGCTTGAGGGCAAAAACCTCAACTCTAATCTACCCCTTTAAATGCATACGTAAATCATTGAGGTGCCAATTGTACAAACATCTTCTTAAAGTTAGGAGAGCAAAGTTATAGCCAACAATTACATATGGCCCACCTATCACCAGGGGGAAATATGTGAAATTATTGGACCCACTACAAATTAGGGCCTACAAATCAATCTTTGGGATCCCCAGGTTAAATGGCCAAGTCGAAATTAAATTGTAGTTTGGCCACCAAAGACAGTCCATAGTGGCACAAGGGAAATTTTTGAAATGTATGTACTCCCTATTTTTATCTGACCCGGACTCTTAAACCAACAGCTGCTGGTGTGAAATAACATGTTCTGTCTATACAGATGCCTGGTGATCCCGTATTTAAACATGCCTTTAGAGTGTCGATCTGCAGACAGGGCTTCCAGGAATGACAATGTCCAGTTTTAAACAAATTCTTAAAAAAAGATTAAAATGAATTCATTTAATGCAGATAAGACAGTTCTAGTGGCGAAAACCTATGCCTGGCCTGTGATTAATTCTCATCAGTCCTTGTGAATCCAGCCTCATCTGAATGCCTACTTCTTGGCTCAAATGAAGGAAACATTTTTAAAATTAAGTCAGGGCATATACCCAGCCAAGGAGGGCACGTCGACCTGTATACAATAATGGGCAACTACAGAATGTAGACTGTGGGGGTGGCCACGTGAAACCTTATTGCATATAGTATGTGTGTGTCCTAAATTGCTTTAAACACGTCATGCACTATTAAAACCTTTATTCCTTAGGGCTGGGGTTAGATCAGCCCTCTAGGCCCTTTTTTAATGTTTATCCGGCGAATCAATTCCATTGTTATGTCAAATGATAACATTTTTAACAAATGCTGAAACATTGCTGGCGTCTGTAACCTAAGGGACATTTTAATGGATTCGAAAATATAAAGTTGTTGTTTTTAGGTTACTGACACCTTCAATGATCTTGTTTTTAAGCTACTATGGTAATCTCACTCTAAAGAATACATGAAAGCATAGAAGCACTTTTACTGCTCATTCGCAGAATGGCATACAAATGTTTACGGCTCTGGCCCTTAGGCAATATCAGTCATCAGGCTCCAAAGAGTATAGAGGCACTTTATAGCTTATTTGCACCATGTTACATAATGTCTATAGTTTTTATTGTATACTCCTGGGTTTGAGAGCATAATATGTTATTAGCTTTATGATTAATGTGTGACTGGGATAAAAGATGTTTATATGTGGTATCAATGTTCTAGTACGGCATGTAACCTTAAAAACATTCTTTTTTTTGGTGACGCTGGGCATGACGATAGCTAAGCGCAACATTGCCCAACGGTGGGGATCCAGTATCTGCCCCACATTGGCACACTGGTGTAAAGACATGGATATGGCAATGGTGGCGGAAAAATCAGTGTACGTTCACCGGAGATGTCTCAAAAAGTGGGGAAAGATCTGGGGTGGATGGAATAAGTACAGAGGAAACATATGTGAACCCCCTAAATCTGCTGACCTGGACTCAGAGGATAGTGACGCAGCAGAGTAGATGGGGCGTGGAGTAAAGGGATGGAGATGTACAGACAGTAAAATAAAACAAACACAGATGGTAACGGAGGGAAAGCCTAGAAACATGAGAACGCTGATGTTGGGGGTGTCCCAGTGCAGTTCGTATATCGCAAGGATGTAAAGATATTGTTCTACTGTGCAAGCTGTTTAATAAAAAGAGTTTACAAAAAAAAAAAAAAAAAAAATCATTCTTTTTGTACAGCTGTATATTGATCGAAGAATTAGGGAATTGTGTCTTTTTATTCATGATATTAATAGTTTAATAGCAATGATTTTTGTTAATCAAGCAATAAAGAATTCTTATTCTACTCATCTGTGGGTCCCACATCGTTCCTGGATTTACCTTCATCCTCTACTGACCATCAGGTCTACTGCTAGACCATGCGAGTATCTGCTTTAGTACTCCTCACTATATGGACTCCTGGACCGCACTTTGGGGCATTTTCCTGCCCTCCATGTCTGTCATGCAAGTTTCTACCCCTGTTTCCCTCCACCTTACTAATTGTTTCCCCTAAAGATTCAGATGTACTTCTGAATTGAGCCGCCAGCTACTTGGATTCATTGTGCATCCCTTTCTTGTCCTGATGATGACCCACTACCATGGCATAGGCTGACAGCTGACTGGCATACAAAAACGTTCGCAAGTTGACCTCTTGTGTGGAAACCCTCTCCTCATCTTAAAAACTCTGATCCATTGAGGATTATGAAATCTGCACTTGCTGTATGGCATAACGCCCTATGCTCTTTCTCCCGGTTTTCTTTTTTTGTGATCACCTTATTGCGTCACCCCCACAATTCATTGAGCATGTGTATTGACACTGAACTGAGCATTCATTACTCACATTTTTATGATTATATGTGCCGAACAATGAATTATTTAAGTACTGTACAAATGATGAGTTACTGAATTAACGGCACTTACTGGGACAATGCTGCATGTTAACACCTACTTAGAAAAAGTAGACAGTCAAGACTCACAAGAAGAGGACGCTTGTTGAATAAAGTTTCAACAGCGTTTTTTCAAGAGTAAGACACGTCCATCATTATTGTGAGAAGTTGTCCTGATATATGCTGTCCACTAGTTCTAGTGGGCACCTTGTATCAGTCCAAACAAGCCCTTATGGTGAATTGGTTAAAGACAACCTTTATTGAAATCTATCCTAGTGTAGCTATGGAGAGCAACCTTCAGGCTAAGTCTTGAAGGAATGTAATGCAGCTTGTTTTACCAGTCTATAATCTCTTGAATGACAAAATGAAAGGACAGCCACACCAGGTATATATTTAAAATATATGTATTTAAGATAAAACACACCCCTCTAGTCTCTTTATGAGACTGAAGTTCGAAGTACTTAAGTTACAAGTCAGTATTCAACAAAGTCAGTATTCAACAGTAAAAGCACAAATACATGATTGGGCCCTAGGGGCGTACCAAACCATATACCAAAAAAGAACCACAACTGAACTAGACACAAGGCCTAGAGCCTGTAGAATCGCTGGGACCCCAAGGAACCACCCAAGGTAGTGACACAGGGGACCCACGGGGGCTGTGTGCAGTGTGTAAACACAACCGCGGGTTCCCGTTAGCTTCTATGGGCAATGTTGCGTTTGGAAATTTAAAGATTAGGGACACTTAGAATCGAGTCAGGACCAAACCCTTTTGCACTTAAGCAGTTCTAGGGCTAGCACCCACAGGAGCACCGGAGTACTCGTGTTACCTCATCCAGGGAAGCCGGGTTCATAGGTGACTTTTGGTGTCGGGTAGCGTCGTCGATTTCAATGGAAGCTGGCGAAGAAGTGCTGCTACCGTGAAGAGGAGAAGTGTCCGAAGAGATACAAGCCTAGATCTAGGATGGAAGGAACCTGAAAGCAGAGGGGACAGAGTCTGGGTCACTAGCCATTGACGGAGGGCAGGATGGACCAATGCCCACAGATGTCGGGTGCTTCAGGTGAGTTGATGGGCGCCATGACTCTTCAGCCACGAGGTCCAGGAGGCGCAGATGACGACCAGGAGCTGGATTCGTGCTGTCCCATGAAGTCTGTCGAGTGCTGCGGTGTCGGCGACCAGATTAGACCCAACAAGCCTTGGCAACAGCAAGTCACTGGAAATCAGAGAAAGGACTGCGGTGCAGACCAGCAAGGTCTGAGGGACTCACCCAGCGAGGGTAAGTTGGGGCACATCTGGAGCAACCAGGAAAGTCCAATTAGAAGAGGAGTTGCCTTCGTGGGGACCTACAAGCCAACGGGCTAGCGATCGCGAAGGAGCCTCGAGCGATCACACTTGAAACTGGCCCACGGGTCACTCGTGGAGTGGAGGCCAGCAATCTTCAGTGCAGGGGGTGCTCAAGGCTGGGGCTACTCGGAGACCAAAGCACAACTTCGAGGAAGTCCCAGAAGATAGTGTTGCTGCAAAAGTTCATGGTGTCCAGGGGTTACGGTTCCACGTCACCCACGATAGCCACGGGCCTCAGCTTTGCTGTGGACTCAGGGTAGCCTCGGGGAAGTCTGGAAATCCACCTCTGGTGATGCGGAGACTTCGGCGTATGGCGGGAGCTTCAGAATTGCAGACCGGACAGTTGCTTCTTTGGTGCCTGCCAAGCAGGGGAGTCACTCCTTGACCCCAAGGGAGATTTCTTCAGTCTTCTAGTCAGGATAGAACGTCGAAGGACCAGGATATATGTTGCAGAGTTTAGTCCAGGGTAATCTAAAGTCGCAAGGACTGGGTTCCCATACTTATACTAAGTTTGGGGGTTGGACATACTCTAGGGACCCACCTATGGGAGGGTTTGGAAAGAGGGGTGGTTACACCCATTTCCTTTGTCCAGTTTCGCGCCAGAGCAGGGGCAGGTAGCCCCTGCAACCGGTTTGAACTGGACTATGCACAGGGACACCAAATGTGCCCCCAGTGCAGGACTTCAAAGCACCAGAGAGTGCTCCCGCCCAGCCCCAATACACATCCGCCTGTCTGGTGAGGTGGTTACACCTCCCTGGGACAGGAAACTTATTGTCCAGGCCTCCCCTGCTGGAGTTTCGGTCAGCAGCAAGAGGCCAGACCCGTGTCTGTGGCAGAGGCATCCATTTTGTGATGCCAGGGGTCTAGAAAGTCCTACCGGGTGAGACCAGTGTGAACATGTCTCTCCCTCTAGAAGGGTGAAACCCTACCCCGCCGCCAGATACGACATGTTTCCGTGCAGCCATCCCAAAGTTAGCATTTACCGCGAGGTTATAATGCACTTGAGTATATCGTCAGGCTGCACCACAAACAGCATCAGAGGAGGTACTCTGAACGCTGCAGAGGGGCTCTGCTCATGCAGGGGCACCCTCTCACATTAAAACCAAGCACTCTGCCTTCAGGATTGTTAAGGCCTGCTATAGGAGTGACTTATAGGTTTTATATGTGTGTGCAATGGTAGTGATATAGGTAGCCTATACCACAGTAAGGGGTGCAAGCACACCCTTACCCAGGCTGCAGTAGCAGACCTGTGGTGCCATTTTGGAGTGCTTCCCAGGGGTGGCATAATACATGCTTCAGCCCCTGGTAGGCCTCTGAGGTACCTATGCCCTAGGTATATAGTATACCATATACTAGGGGCTTATAAAGGCACTCCAGAATCCAATTAGATATGTACCTAATGTACATGCAAACCATTTTAGAGAGGAAACAGCTAGGCTGTGGTACTGATTAGCAGGGCCACAGTCAGACTAGGGTCGAAAAACAGTGAAACACCAGGAAAAAGTGGGGGTGCCCATGTAAAGCAGATCCTACTCTCCTACAATTATGGTCTCAAGAAAAACATGGGGGACTTTTAAAGCCCTTCTAGTGGGAATGTAAAATACTCTAAATTCCACCTGCCCTCTTGTTGCAGGGATTCTGCTTATGAACAGAACTATGCACAGGAAACCAGGACCTCAGTGAATTGTGGTGTACCAAAAACTCACCTCAGAACCCAGAACCCCTTATCTGACCAGCATCAGTGTCCCATTCGTTATCCGAGGTTTATCTCGGCGGTCCCAATGTATAGACAACCCAGAACAAGCGACTTAGGGTATTCTCAGGAATGGTGGGAATCAGAAATAACTGTTCGTAATTATTCTCATATCAGTCCACAAGAGAATAAACAGAGACACGGTAAAGTTTAAAGAGTTTATTTTATAAACCTTGTGTCCTAAGATGCAGTACTTTGGCTAACATAAGCAGACACATGATTAAGATCAAAACCATCAGCATAGTTACAATACCATAGAAAATGAAAGGAGTAATCATAATAAAATGACAGTGGATGACAGCCACCTTCCTTTCGCTAGTATACTAATATTATTATTATTACTAATAAAAGGTCTCTAGGCTTGAATGGGGAACCCCATACCGTAAAGATAAGCTTAGTGGAATCACATCACAGGATCAGCTAGACTCTGGGAAAGCTCTTCTTCCGAATGTGTCTAAAGCATGCAGCACTGCAATATTAAAAGCACTTGACTTTCAGGTATTTGCAGCTGCATGCGTCTTATGGCTAAATAGTGGGCCGATCAACCTGAACCCAACAACATGCACCGTCTAGCGACCCAGATTGTTTCTTTACACAATGTGCAGACCAAGGTCGCTGCTCACTGTTAGGGATGTGAACAACAGACAGTTCTCATGTGAAGCAAAGGCGAGCAAGCATTTCTCAATTAATAACATGTAACAACAGTGTCGTGCGCAAAAGCAGCAAAAGTGTCAAGATGGCTTTCTAACATCTAACGCGGTTGTGCTAACTTAGCATTGTACATATATAAATAGCAGTCTTCACTATACTCTCACCACCCTCACAGCTCAGCAGTAACAAACTATTGTAACTACTCTATCTGTCCTCACACAGTACCAGTCACATTAATGAAAGCATTCTCAAAACTCGTGCATATTAGCAGACTAGCACAACCTAAAGCATTTCCACACCCATTGAAACAGTAGTCATACACTACTAGAAACACGCTCCTCAAAGAGTAGAAGTCTGACAATAACGACAATCATACCACTCACTCACTAGCAGCCTGACATTACCAACATCACCCACACCCCTTACAGACTAGCCATCGCTTACAACAGACTGTAGTATCATTCCTCACAGATTAGCAGCAAAGTCAATGGGTCTAACTGATAAGCAAAAGTGATTATTGGTTAAGTGGTGAGCGTGTGTGAGTGGGTGAACCAAAGAATGAGTACATGGGTGGATAAACAAATGCATGTGTGCAAGGATGAGTGACTGTGTGCACGGTTCAGATGAGTGACTGGGTGCATGGACAGATGAATGAGTAATTGCATGACCGGAAGTACCCAGGCATTTGTAGTTATAAGCTAGGCATCATGGCATTGCCAATGTTTGTCTCTCAATCTGCCAATAATTTCAGTCTTTGTATCCAAGTGGCTTAACAGATCTAAGCAAACCTATCAGTGAAGCAGCCTCATCGAGTGGCTCCAAACTCTCTTCCACTAAAACAAGTGATATCAACAAATAACTGCTCAATCGTTTGAATCTTGAATTCTTCATTTAACTAAGCCATAGGTGTTAACTAGGTTAAACATAACAAAGATTTCATGTACTTTTGCCTAAAACTCTATACAGTGCCTAAAACTCAGCACAGACAAAACGAAAGTGCTGATCTTCAGGAACACATTCCCATGGATCAAGTCCTGATGGCCTTTCACCCACTTTGACAGACCATGCCCACAACCTTGGCATCATCCAGGACAGCAAGTTCACCATATAAAGCTGCATCAAGGCAGTCTCCTCCGCCTGTTTCCTTACTCTTTGCATGCTCCGTAAGATCTTCAAATGGCTCCCCATTAACACCAAACGAACCGTCACTCAAGCCCTAGTCACCAGCCAGCTGGACTAAGGCAACTCACTCTACATACGAATCACCTCGCAGCTCCTGAAAAAACTCTGCAGACCATCCAGAAGTGAGCAGCAAGACTCACCCTCGATCTCCCAAAGCAGACCCACATCACTCTCCACCTCATGAAGCTCCACTGGCTCCCCATTCAGAAGATATGTCAATTCAAGATGCTAATCCACACCTACAAAGCCCTACACAACCAAGGACCAGCTTACATCAAGTACCGCCTTACCTTCCATGAACATTCCAGACACCTGCGGTCCACCTCCCTCTCTCTCGCTCACACCCCAGCATCCACTAAAGCAACAGTAGAGGATGCTTCTTCTCCTGCCTCACTGCGAAGTCCTGGAACGACCTCCCGCTTCACCACTGGATCTCATTCCCACAGCAGCAATTCAAGAAAGGACTCAAGACCTGGATCTTCAACTGAGCACTCCCTAAGCAGCAGGGTTCTCAGCGCCTGGGTACCCTCACCGCTGATTAGTTGAGCTCTATGAATCCTGTTTGATTGACTGACTTTTTTCTTGCATTATCAATATTGGTACATTCCAAAGTTCTCACGGTTCTAAGCCACACACTGCCCAGCCAGGGGTTGGATCAAACACTTTATTTAAACCACCCACAACAAAAATTTCTTAGGCCCCGAAAAGCAAGAAAAGAATTCGCCCTCACAAATGTAAACGGATTTAAAACTGTTGTCAACATTACTCGGGTCAAAAAAAATATCCTTCAGCCAATTTAAACAACTCACTAGAAATATATCTTTCGGTAACCTATCTAATCAGTGCCAGACTAGTTCCTTGTACATTGAAAAGTAAACTTACAAACATCTCTCTGTTGGTACAATGCACAACTCTGAACTCGCTATCAGAAAAGCTGTAAACCTACATAAAAAAAATCTGATTGCATACAAGTATCTAACTAGTCTTGCATGCTAAGGCTCATTGACAACAAGCAAATCCTTCATTTGTAAAAAAAAAAAAAAAAAAAAAAAAATCAACTAAGCCTTCAACTGCTTCAGAAGCCATGGCAGTCAAGCAGTCTATAAATCACCTCCCAGAACTCGGAATAATGCATGAGTTGTCAAGATTTGAACCTTCAAGCTGAGGGTGTGCGAGATGGTAGATCATACCGAGCTACCCACCACCAACATAAATGTTTCTATCAACCAAGAGACTGACCCAGATATTGCTCAGTTTTGTGTCCTTTAAATAATGCATTTCTTAGGTTAAAAAAAGGAAAGTCCTAGTCTGAAGTCTCTTTTATTGAGAGAAGGTTTTGCCTGCCATGCCATCTGGCAGTCATAATGAAGCTTCTAAAATTTGCTCAGGATCAAATAGACCGATGTGCAAACATATTTTTGTGTCTAATGTGTTGTCAAAATCAGATTTGGAACCTCCTGGTCATTGCACTAATGCCACTTAGAGGAGTGTGATTCTAAAAGCTTACCTTTGTAGTTTCTTTGCACTTAATTTGCAGTTAATCAAATAAGTTATCCCAACTTTGAGACATTTAATTTTGATATTGGATGTACAGTCCTTCTGCATGCATGCATGCATCAACTTTAAAATAGTAACGCCAACTTATTCAACAAACTGCAAATTATACTTCATCATTACGATATAAGAGTTCCCCATCCCTGCAAAAGTGTTTCGTAATAGAAGAAAAAGCTATCAATTGACTAAAATTTACAATGGATTAACTCGAACAGTTGATTAATGTGCTGGACGTAGCCCAGCTTGTCAAACCTGGTATCCTGATAGTGGCATTGCTTCGCAAAGCACTTAGCTTAGGTAATTGTTTTTTCACGCAGCACAATTTTCTAGGTCATTAAAGGACTATCTGGAGTTTGATTTCCAATCAAAAAACGTTGAAAAAATACAAATTAGTATTCACTATAACCGTTGGGGGAAAAAAGGCTCTTCTGTCTCACTCAGATTTTTTTTCCCCGTGGACCATACAGTGGCCCTAACTCCTTTGTTTAGAAAGTGCATGCTTCCCAATTTTAGAGTTTTCAGTCACTGTCACTTAGATTGATTGTGTTTATTCTACTGTATCTATCTTGGTAGAGTTGCACCCCTAACAGGAATCGAGATGCTGTTGGGGCGATTACCCTATATTTTCGACCACCCACAAAGCTGTGGCAAACGTGGGAATTTCGAGGGAACTCAGAGCGTGGATGGATGCTGGGACAATTTTGTCCCTGTCCTCGTCTTTGTTCCCATCCTCCTATTCTCCTTGCTGCCTGTTTGAGTCGGAGGTTCACGGTACAAGAAACCAAGTGAGACTCGGTCTCTCCCCATTAGACTTTACTTTCTTATCCCATTATTTGTTCAACTACAGAAGCAAACTCCTCACTGGTGCTTTTATGCGTCTACTGACAGCTATAATACTGGAAAAAACAATCATGCAGGTCTTTCAAATAATGCAAAATGCTTCAAGGTATCCTCCATTCCAACTCTGATGAAAATATCGATACCCATCTCCAGACTAAACCTGCCAAACTACATTGGGTCGGTCACACTTCCGCTTTGCCAAATACATAAAAAAATTGTAAAAATGAAAAACACCACCTACTAGAATCCGTGTACTAAAATCGGATTTATTAGCTACAGCACCTATTCGAGATCTGCATATAGCCAATTCAGCCGACAAACCTCAGTCTCAGAAAAACAAACATCCCTGTGGTAAAGGGATGAGAAGCACGGAGATCAGTCCCACCAAGGCACATACCATCAAGGGTAAATAAACTCCATTGCAAGGTAACTTGGATTCAGATGATTGGGTCCAAGGACATTCTATACACAAATAAAGAGGGCCTCTGTAATAATAAAATGGCAGGAAAGCTGGGGTAAACGAGCCATATACTCTGATTCTTAAAGATTATGTGACAGGTCTGGTTGATGCCAAGTTGCTCAAATTGCTGTATGTTCTTTTTGATCTGGATGCCTATATGAAAATAAAAATTTGTTTATAAAAAAAAAACGAGCCATATACTACACAAAAGTAACCTGCCTGAAATGCTGGGCCAAGCGGAAAATATCGCTGTAATTAAATAAAAGCTCACAGTCTTAACAGAGCCATGTTTTTCAGACAATGTATATCAAAATTATTTCAAGCAGAGAAATAAATCTAATTTAATTTTAAAAAACGTCAATTTTTAATATGAATAAATATCAAAAATAAAATACATGTCAAGAAAAATGCATGGTAAATTATTGACAGAAAACGGCATTTGTTTAAGCCCTGTGGCTACTGCAGCCATGGACACTAGGCACAAAACGGAGCTGTCATTTTTGGCCTGCAGGTCAAGTATTCAGCAAGCAGTTTGCCCAGGGAAGGCCATGTTCTTGACGTGCTGCAAGAACACATACAGGAAATGATCTACTTGCACACTCTGTGTCCAGTACCTGGAGGGCATGCATTTGTTTATGTCCTCAGAGCATTGCAGGTATGGAACGGAACGAGGCAAATTGTATGGTAGGAGGCCCTGTATTGGGAAGTATATACACTCCTAGTCCAGGGGGTATGTGTAACATGGCACAGCAGCAAGCCATGCCCTTTGGATACTGCATTAATTACAGACGAGAACGGGAGCCATGAGGAGGGGAGGGGAGGGGTCCTGGCGCTGGAACAAGATGGCGGGCTGAGTCTCAGCTCCCAGTGTTGCAGTGTCTGGGAGCTGTGGCATCACTGAGGATGAGCAGCAGTTGTTGATGCACAGATACCACACAGAATGGAAGCGGCAGAGGCCATTCTGTAAGGGCTACACAACTTCCTGATGGCATTTGGCCTGGTGGACCTCTGGCGTAAGGCACGCCCTAAAGCTAGGGGAAATTAGGCGTTAATTTTCCAGACTTGACTACTTCTTTGGCACAGGGATACAGATGTGGGAGCATGCACTTCCTTCCCAGTTTGATATCGGACCATTCTCCACTTGAGACCACACTGCACTCCACTCCACAAAGGCCCGGGTCCTTCTGAATGGCGACTGGACCCTGGGTTCTGCGGGACTGGGACGTCAGGGAGCAGCTGGGTCAGATGACTACATCAGGGAGAACAAGGGGATGGTGGACTCCGGGGTGAGATTATGGGAAGCCTATAAGGCTGTTGTTAGAAGACAGCTTGTATCCATCATGTCAGGCAAATGATGCTAAAATGAGAGAGTAGTGGAAACTCTAGAACAACAACTAGTGTGTGTACAGAGGCTTTGTACATACAAAGCCAGACCAGTACTCTACTGAAATCCTGCCAGAGTAGAATACAGAGGTGGTTGAGGAGCAATACCGGCTTTATGCCACAGAGAGGAGGACCAAAGATGAGTGGGACAGGTATTGACGATAACCTGTATGTTAGCTCAGTCGGCAACGGATATCGCTCAGGCTTTTGCTGCCCACCATAGAAAATCTGTACTGGTCTAAGTCGCACTACTCACTCAGATGCACTCTGAAAAGTCCTCGGGGACGAACCGGCTGCCAGCAGAATTTCAGAAGTACCTGGGAGGGAGGGGGGGGTGGGGGGGGGGGGCGAGGTTTGGAGCGGGGGTGATCTAGCATTAGCACAAATGTTTTATGGGGCACGAAACGAGGGAACCCTGCCTAAGGACCTTAGGGAAGTCAATATTGTCCTTATCCAAAATCAGGCAAGCCGCAGGGTGCCTGTTTCAGCTATCGCCCCAAATCGCTGCTGAACTCCGAAGACAAAAATACTTGCTAAAGTCCTGGCCAATTGCCTGTATCAAATGATTGACACGGTCATACACTCAGACCAATTAAGGTTCATGCCTCAGAATTCGACCAGGCAGAACCTTCGCCGTATGCACAGGGTGTTGGCAAGAGTGGCCAAAATCTTGGAGCAGGCAGTGGTACAGGCCCTTGAAGCAGAGAAAGTGTTTGATTCCTTGGAGTGTCCCTTTCTCGAGGCACTCTTGGGAAGAATGGGGATAAGCGCAGAGTTTGAGACATGGGTGCAACTGCTGTATACGCTTCCCAGAGCGCGAGTGCAGATAAATAGAGTGCTCTCTAGGGAGTTTGGTCTGGTGAGAGGAACCCATCCGGGCTGTCCTCTCTCTCCTCTGCTGTATGCCCTCGCAAACTAGGTGAGTTGTGATGCCCAATTACGAGGCCTCTGATGGGAGACCGATTAGTGAAGACGCTATTTCCTTATATGCAGAAGATCTCCTTCTCTAGGTGTCAGACCCGTGCTGCTCCATTCCTAGGCTGCCAGAAATGCTTATCTTCAGTGACTATGTTGGAGTTCGCATTAACTGGAACAAATCAGTGGTGTTTCTGCTTACTCCATAGGGACCCCTATAGCCTGGGACTGCCGGCTCCGGTTACAGACGGAGGGTTTTACAAACCTTTGAGAATACATTCCAAGAGACCGAAAACTGGTTATGCATAAAAATTGGACAGGATCCTTGAGGAATATAAAATAGATGTATCCCAATCGAGAAAGCTGCCCCCTTCACTGATGGGCCGTGCGGCGCGCTTGACAATTTTAGATTTACCTACCTAAATTTCCTTACCTGTATTTGACCCCACAGGCTTTCTTTCAGCAGATGGACAGTGTAAGCCGGCAACTACTGTGGGATGGAGGCACACCTCAGATTGCCTTGCGTACCCAAACTAGATCCCCCAATGAAGGGAGCATAGCGCTCACGATCTAAAACTAGATTACTCGGCCTCGTAACTCCTGACAGTGAATGACTGCGGGAACCCTCATTGTAGGGGCACAGGAGAGCAATGACTACCAGGGGATACTCCAGGGAATTATATGGTGGGGGCAGCCGGGGCTGGCGACCTACGCCGACTGTTCTACTCTGGAGAGAGGTAGTCCAAGCACTGGGATGGCAGGGGAAACTTACCCTGGAAATGACTCTATGGGACTCTTTCCTACTCCCAGACCTAACTAGGCTCCAGGGTCCCCCGTCACACACCCCTTTGTATCTTTGTATGGTGGGCTACTAACAGGGTAGCAGAACGCATGCACGCCCACCTTCAGATCCTTGTAGGCAGCTTGGCTGCCATATTTTGGGAGGTACCTGGCTCCCGCATTACCGTGGGTGTCATATCTGAAGGGTGTATACCTTTTTTAATTGCTTTTATGCTTTCTTTTTCCTTACCTTTCTTTTTCCTTTTTTTTTTTTTTAACCAGTAAATTCTTGTTCACAGGGGAGCCTATGTCAGGACTCGGAGGTTGCTGGACAATGGTTGTTCATTCCGTTCCCCGCCCGTTTCTATCTTGGACGCGCTGCTGAGCGTGCAAGCCATGTCCAGTCACTGCCCCCTTATATGAAAGGCTACAAATAGGGCAGTAGAACTAGTCCACACAGAGGACGCACGCTCAACGGTGACGCGCCAAGGGTAAGCCCGTCTGTTCCCGTCCGCACCAAGCACCAGCCCCCAAAAGTTTCACCGGCCCATGCCATGTTAAAAGCCTGTTACACAAGAGAGGAACTTCGGACTCTTAATAGGACAGGTAAGAATAGAGGGTATACAAACAATGACCCCCATTTGTTGTGGCAAATTACAAATTTGCTTGACAAGGGTGTGGAGGGAAGCTGAGCTTCACCGTTACTGGGGTAACTGGGGAAAAGACCATAGTAAACCCCCCTCTATGGCTCAGACAGGAGCCAAGATTTGGTAAAAAGGGGACCCTTACTATAAACAATAAATCTTGCTAGCTGTAGGGAAAAATACATAATAAATGGGGTAAGAAGAGAAGCTTAAGACAAGATCTGTATTATTTAGTTATCAAAATACATCAGGCTTAAATCTTCACTTAAGATCAATACATGGAAATATACAGAGTATATGTGAAATAAACATATACATGACTAGAAAAGATTCTTATTTCAAAATATATTTTTTATTTCTTTCATCATATTTTTGTAGTCCTTTTGTTTTTAAACTTTGATATTTTTGATAAGTATTATTTCATATATTATAGTGTAATTCCTAAAAAAATATTTACAATACAATATATATCAACATAAACAACCACATATGTACAAAAACACAACTCTTGTATCAAAGACAACAATATACAATACTGAACATTTATTTAAAAAGTATGAGAAGGAGTTGGTATATTAAAAAATAATTCAAAGGCTGGCCGTCAATGCAAACACGACGCGCGTTTCGGCACAAAAGCCTTCGTCAGGGAGAACCGTCTCAACCTTCTCTATAACAAAGTGCAGAATACACACAATCAAAAGACATGAAAAATTACTCAAAGCCTGGGACAATGTTTTTGTTGATATAAATGTGAGCACTTGTGCTTCATATATTTGATATCAGTACAATGTTGACAGAAGAATACATAATTTTCTAAACGGATGCACAATAGGGTAGAGTAAAGGAGCTCACAATATATATTTAGACTATCCACCAAAGGGTGTGAATGGGGTCATAGACCTTATGTCCCCATAGAAAATGAAAAGATTGCCCATGTGAAAAAAGATTACTTAAAAGAAACAAGAGTGCACACAAGTGATTAAGAGTTCTTTTATGGATTAGTGGACAAGGAGAAATTTAAGCAACAGTGGTGGAGAGATTTATTTTTCGTACATTGACTATCTTTAGTCTAGAATTAGTTATTTACATTTGGTGTCCCACAATTATTAGTAGATCAGGGATCACATCATGAATATGATATATCTACCTAGATTCCGCAACTGGAACACTGGTCTCCAGTTTAGACCAACAAGGTTGTTGATCCTTGGGTTTTATGAGTGTCACACGGGATCAGTATTTCTCTAAAGATGTATACCATACAAAGAAAGAGGGGGAGGAAAAACAAGTTATCCTATTCCTATGTATTAACGCAATTATCAATGTCTCAAAGCTAACACAGCTCTCAGGTGTACTTATAAATGCCAGGTCACTGGTAAATCACTGCACTGAATTTCAGTTTTTATGGATTTCTATAAACTATACTTTGTGTTTGTGACAGAGATATGGGGGCCCCTTCGTCCATCATGAAATGGTAGCAGCTCCTCCAGAAGGCAATGTCATTTATAGACTGACTAGACCACACAAACGAGGGGGGTGGTGTTGCTATAGTACATAAAGCTGATCTCTCGGTCAATTGTCATCCTGTACCCTCATCACATTGTGAGGCAGTCTCTTTCTGTATTGACATCACCAAAACCCAGAGGTTTAAAGGGATATTACAATATCGCCCGTCTGGCCCAAGCAATGCTTTTGTTCAGGACATTAGAGGTCTCATTAAAGCCAATATTCTCTCCAATGCTACATGCCTTTGGGGATTTAAATTTTCCATCTAGAGGCACAAAGATTATACAGTGGTCCGATTACAAACTATGCCTGGCTTAGGTCTCACAGATTGTAAAAGGTCGCACACACCAGGCAGTACATAGCTTAGATGGCATTTTTAGCAATAACACCACCTTATGCAATATCAGTATTCTTCCATTAACATAGACAGACCATAGTGCAATACTATTTGATGTAGATTGTAAGCCATGAGATCACAGTGGAAAAGTTTCTTCTTTTACGCTGACCACAAAGGCTTGGACATAAAATCCATCCACACCCCCTATTTCAACACTTTAGGAGTCAATACCGGAGCAGTCACAGGACATAGACACAGCAGTTGCTAACTACACACAATGGCTGGAAGGAGCTATAAATCTTCTGGGTGTCAAAGTCTAGAAGGGGCAACTACCTGGTATACAGAGGATCTTAGGACACAAAAATAAAGATGAAGGAGACAAGAAAAGAGATGGCGAAAAGATTACAATGACTTAGAAAAAACTAAACATATAAAGTGTCTGATGGGTTACAAGGCCATGATTATTAAGGAAAACATTTCCTATTTTACACATAAGATATAAGATGCGAACAATTCTACTAAATAATTATTCCAGACTGTCATGAAACTGACAACAGAAACATCCAACAAACTTGTTAACTCAAGCCAACTGTTTTGTAATACCCTAGCTGACTTTTTTCAACACAAAGTTGAAGAGGTGTACAACAGGTGTTCAGCATCAGTCCTTTCTTCCTCTAAAAATTTGATTTCGTCCTCCGATTTGACACATCTCGATATCCAGAGATTGAACCTCAAAGAGTTCACTCTTCCAACTAAAAGGGAAGTAGTGACTTTGATTAAATCAATTAAATCTAGATCTCCACGTGACCCCTGCCCCCCCCCCTTGGGTGAGCAAATTAGCTCTGGATATTAACGCCTCTAAGCTGATTGACATTTTCCAACTCATGTTTAGCACCGTTTTCTGTCCTACCACTTGGAAGAGTCTCTCACTGCTTCCTTTAATCAAAAAGCCTTCTCTCAATCCATTGGACACAAATAGTTATCACCCCATCTTATGGCTAGGCTTGTCAGCTAAAATAACAAAAGAAGATCATGAATAAGCAATCGGTTAATCACATTCAACAAAATAACCTTCTCAATTCAGATTCTGTAGTGGCCATAGCATAGAGATGGCGCTAATTAAAGCCACAGAAGAAATCCTATGGTACCTTGACCAGGGAGGTAGAACAGCCCGCATCCTGTTAGATCTATCAGCAGCCTTTGATACTGTTAATCACTGGCTGCTGATAGATTGGCTAGAAAAAAAATGGCATTAGTGGTGCAGCCCTGGATCTGTTAAACTCTTTCCTCCTGGATAGAGAACAGTCAGCTGCACTAGGTGAGTTTGTCTCTCAGCCATTTTCGTTACCGTGCAGGTTCCCCGTAGGGGTCCGCGCTTGGCCCCACGTTATTTATTGTTTATGTCACCACTCTAGCCAAAATAATAAGATCCTATGGTTCTCTCTTTCATCTTATGCTGACGACACACAAACTGTGTTATATCCTGACTTTAGTAAATGCACTGCTATTTACCACCAATGGAATGTTACTTTGATGATGCTGTTTAGAATGTTATGATTCAGCCTGAGAAGACACAGTTGAGTGGGCTGAGCAGCTTGATGGCTGCTCCTGGTGGGGTCTCTTTATCATCTTGTAACTATCCTGAATAAAACTCTCTGAACTACAACTACCTGCGTGACTTGATCACTACAAACTGTCATCTCCCTGGCTAGTGATGAAAACATGACAGGGTCCAGATTCTGTGACTGCATGTTATTCTGTGATGCATCAGTGGCTGGATGAATATGAACTGCCTGAAAATGAACTCTGGGAAGATTGAGGTCCTGTTGTTTGGCTCCCAGTCCTCCTTTTGGACTTCCATTTAGTGGCCACAAGTGCTGGGGGTACTTTCTACTCTTGTCACAACGGCCCAGAATTTGTGAGTACTAATTGTTGATAAAACATGCATATGCTGACCAATTAATGCTGTCACGTCCACCTCTTTCCACACACACATTCATTGGTGCTTTCCAAGATTGGCTATTGTAATGGGCTGTACTTAAATTTGCATCAGCATTTAATACACCAGTCAGTATCTAAATTCATCAGAAAGCTACACTGGTTGCAGGTTAGACAAAGTATCACATTCAAAGTCTACAAAGCACTACATGCCCTAGGCCCAGAATTCCTTAAAAACAGTTTTAGTTGGTACATCTCAGGTAGGGCACGAATGTCTGCAACAGCCAAATGTGCGGTAGTGTTCAGGCTTAAACGTTCCTCCTGGGGAGGGAGAAGCTTTGTGATTGGAGCTGCAAAGGCCTGCAACTCCCTCCCTCTACAAACCAATGCTATGCCCACCTTACATACTTTCAAGAAGGCTTGGTTGTTTAATTCTGAATGAGTTCATATTTACTTCTTTCTATTATTGGGGTTCTCTCCTAATAGCAGCGAAGCTAGCACCAAGATGCCTCTGAGTATTCAGGCACTCTTATAAATGTATTAACATAACATCTCAAAAGTGGGGAAGTTGGGACTGCTCAGGGTCATGCTTTCGTTTGAGGACCTTCAACATCATTATGAGCTTTATGATGCCCAGACCTTCCGTTATATGAAGCTTAAGCACGCACTAGTCCAATATGGACCCCTACTTGACTCTGTTGAATTCCATTGGAATTTAGGATCCTGGCGGCACCACTGCTGAAACATGTGGTTTCTCAGATCTATAGGACACTGCTCACCAACAGTCACGGACTCCTTGATATCCTTAGGACCAAGTGGGAGGTAAAGCTAGAAATCTTCGATGATGCGGCGGTGTGGGGGGAGGGGAGGGATGGGGGGGCGGGGGGGAGGCCTGCAGATACCCGAGAGAAGCCGCAATCACATCAGGCTTTCTCCTCATACAACTGAAGTTACTGCACAGGGCCTACTTTACCAGAACAAGGCTATATTGGATGGCAAAGGTGGACAGAGATAAATATATCCGGGGATGCCACCAGTCGGGTTCTATGGACAATACCCTGTTGGCCAGAGTAGGGCAATTATGGTCACGAACCATAGGGAGAACAGTGAAACTTAAACCACCGCTAGTGGTATTGGGGATCTGGTGTGACAAACACTTCCCAACTATGCACTGTTATTTTGTAATGTCGCTTTAATGCTGGCAAAAGGGGACATTGTTCAACTGTGGGGAAGTGGGAAAATTCCAGGAATAAAGTGCTGGTCACAGAACATGGACTGCTGCAAGAGGGCAGAAGGACTCAAGAGACCATGCCTGAGAGACATAGGGTGACCATTTCATGGAGAATGTACCTCTGCCCACTTATAACGGATGAATCTCCGTTGGGTAGCCTGAGGGAGGGTCACATTCAGGCTCGGAAGGACTGCTGTTATGACCTGTAATTGCTACCGGCTTGTGTGAATCCTGGCCCACCGGGCAACACTAACACCTTCTCCATGTCCTGTGATGTGTTGTGTCGTATGATTGCCTTTTTTCTTTTACAAATTTTGTTTTCTTCCCTCGGTCTCATTAACAAAAGTATTTCTTTTTAACAGAAAGAATGCACTGTGCTCATTAGCCCGAGGGAATGGTCACAAGCCATACCATGGAAGTACTGCAGACAGAGATAATGCAAAAAGAGCATCACTGAAGGACACGTTTCCTGTGAATCTGTGGCACTCTGACAAAAATATATGAGCAAATAGTGTCCCAGGAGATGGAGGCTGGCACTCTGCACAGCCTAGTACAATACCAATGTTTGGATTGTAGAGAAATACTGAACATGGACACCAGTAACGCAAGTTCCCTCATAAGTCTACTCTGAATAACTAACATCCTTTAATACTTAACTGACAGTAGGAGTGGAGGAATGTAAATCAAGGAGACACAGACGCAGCTAATAGCAGGTCAATAGCGCAAGGGCTTACCGAAACTGAAATTCCCTGCTTGTCCTTAACCATAAAACAAGAAAAAGTCTCTTATGCAATACTTAGCATAAAGAAGGATAGACAGTCCACACAGAAGAGAAACAAAGTACAGGGGGAGATTCAGAAATGCCGAAACAAGATAGGATTAGGATGCCAGGGAAAAAGATAGAGACCTTGGCCATACACATGATCTAACTATAACATACTATGATGGGACAAAAGGCACACTGCATGTGAGATTCCTCCCCAAACCTCTTCCCCGCCCGCTCATCCCAAGGGCGCAGGCAGAGGTAAATAAATGCTAGAACAGAATAACGAGACATCCATGATTCCCTCGAGAACTGCAACTCTGTGAAACGAAACGGGGTGAGACGCAATGAGGGAAGTTAACATACTGTTTTGTTGTAAGTAGTTGTGAAGCATTGTCAAGAAGCACCAACATACAGTGTAGGGAACATCGTACAGAATTTAGCCACAGTAATACCCAGATGTGTGTTAGACAATCAATTAGCAAGAACCAGTGACTATCTGAGAATAATAACATAACAAGCATTGGTCGCAGGGAATGCAAAGATGGGGACTGCAGCGGGAGAGAGAGGCGGAGGGAGTTGTGGGCACGCACGCGCGCACGCGCCGGCAAACACGCAAGAGGTGCACGCGCAGCAGCGCCCAAAGTGAAAGTAATCAGAAAGCTGGCAGCTGTGCACATTCACGTTCGCGTGAACGCAAGCATTAGGCCAGCAAAAGCCTGTGGGAAGCACTTTTAAAACCCACTTACTCAACGTCGAGCAGCAGCGCATGCGCTGCTGTAGGCTCGACCTAAAAAGGAAAGGGGCTGTGACATATGTGACAAACTGAGAACAGGAATAGATTACACAAACCAGATCTACTGTCCTTTCAGGGGATGCATTTAGTACACATTTTTTGGAAGGGGGATGGGATATAAATTAACAGTGCACTCCGGATTTCCCTCAGGATCCAGAGGTATAATGATCCTATTGAAAATAACTCTGTCTTTACCTGTGGCACACACATGGACTTACCCTTAAGGATGCCCTGCAGCTTTCAGCGGCGAATGGAATGAGGAAATTGTAGTGGCTCCATTTACGTACCACCCAGGTTGCAGGATGAGACTTTGTGCCAGCAGAGAGAATGGATACTCAGACTACCAGAAGCACTACTAATAATAGGGGGAGGATTTCAACCTGACCATGCAAGTGAAATAGGTATGCAGCAAGACCCAAAGGAGGTAGGAAAAACACACTGCTTGAAAGTTTCGTCAGGGAAAAGGAAATGGTAGATGTTGGAAGGGAGGCATATCCTAACATTTGCCAATACTCTGGGGCTAGGAGATGCTACTCTAGGCTACATTATTTGTTCTCAGTCACATAGAGCCGGTGATGTTCAAATACAAAATACCGGGTATGGGGTATATCTGATCACTCCCCTATATGTACCTAATCAGCTGGGAAATCAAATAAAACTACCAGACAGATTGATACTAGAGCCATGGGAACTATGGTCAAATAATTTAAGGAAAATACTCGGAGAGAGGTTTAAATATGTCCTCAGAAAGATCACAGGGAAAAAAAAGGCCAAGGACTGTATAGTGAGAGAACTGGAGGAGGAGCTGCTAGCTGATCTAGAACAAAAACCAATACAGAAACAAAGATGGATGACTTAAGTCACTCAATAGCCATCCTATGGGATGAATATACTCTGTTGATACTCAAAATTGGAGTTTGGCCCGGGATTTATAGAACGGGTCAAACTGCTCTATAAAAAAAACTAATGGCCAAGATATGGGCATATGGCACTACTTCAGACACTTTCCCTCTCAGACAGGGCACTAGGCCCATTATCCCTTCTATTATTTACCATGAGTATAGAACCACTGGCTTCATGGTTATGGAAACATGTACTAATTGGGGGCTGCAGTATTGTTATACGCAGATCTGCTTTTGTACATGTCAACCCCTATTTACTCAATTCCCCATGTGCCTACAATTATTATTTTAAATTCGAAATACTCAGGCTTAGGCGTTAACTCGGCTAAATCAATAAGACCACCGCTGGCAGACTATTATCCATGAAAGGAGATGTACTGTCCATTATAGATACGTTGGGACAAGTTCTGGTATCTGGGAATCCAAATGACTAGGGTTAAGGAAATTAATAAATACAAATCTGCTGAAACTCTTGAAGGCTTTAATTTCAATGTTGCTCACTGGTGCATTCTCCCACTCTTCCTGATGGGTAGAGCTACCGTTTTAAAAAGGATTTAGTTGCCTCCACTATACGCACTGCAGAACACATTGTGTGTGGTCCCAGACAAATATTTTCAGAAAGTGGCCAGTGCCTTGACAGGGCACTCTGTTTTGGGGTGCAGGTACACCTACGAAAGCTTACACAATGCTGAGGAGAAGCATTTACAATAGAGGTTAGGAGGTAGGGAATGAGTGTAGCATTGGCAGATAGTCAGAAATACTATTAAGCTTCACAGTTCATATTTATTAATCACTGGATATATGATACACCACACCAACCATCAATAATCATGGACAGGTGAGCAATGGGAACAAGGGGCTATTTGGGAGCATATGGTGGAAAAACACCACCTACATAACCCACACCACAAGGAAAACTCTGTCAATAGGTAAATCCAAAATGGTTTGGGAGAACGTAGATAAATGTGAAACCCTACAAAGTGGGATAATTGAACACATTCATTGGTTTTTTTAAATAAAACTTGATTGGCATCTCCACACTGAGTGCTATTCGGTTATCAGAGGGTATTAAATCCTTCAATGAGCTAAAAGAAGAATTCCCAACTGCTTCTGTCCCATTACACAAGTATATACAATAGCCAATCACATCACTTGGTAAGAAATGGGACGAGCATACAGGGACACTGGAGGAACAGGATTGGAACGAGGCGTCCAGGTACCCACGAGGTAGACATGAGGAAAAGCTTTAAACTGCTCCAAGAACGGAGGCAGTGGGTCTGGGTAAGGGAAAATTACACCAAATTGGGGGGAGGAGGAGGGGGTGGTAGGGCACAGCAGATGCACCTGAAGTGAAGTCACAGGCCGTAAACCTAGATTGGTGCATGAGTGGAGAAACTGAATTCAGGAATGCTCAAAGAAATTTGAAAAGATATGGGGCACATGGAAAGTCTTTAGAGGTCTAATATGATAAAGAGAAGAGGGTCTAAAACTAACGAAAGGGTTAGTCGAGAGAAATAAAAGTGCTGTTTTTATTCCTATACGAGCTATAGAATGAGAAAACTACTTTTATTCCTAGGTCCACAATCCTATACTGGATTCAAAATGCACAAATGATAGGGGGACAACATCAGATAACTCCCATTAAGAGACACACGTAGAGTGAGTGAACTCTGTGGCGACAGGGTTATGATTCTACGTTTGTCCAAGCTAAGTATTGGATAAAACTACTCCCAGAGTTACGAACCAAATGCGTAAGGAGGATTGATCTGGTCGACTATGTTAAGTTCATTATTTTGTTGTTGAAAAGCTCAAAACAATTTGTTGTATGCAAACATCGCTAAGAAGAAGATTCAGAACAGTGGAAACAACTGAGCACCTAACAACTCACTTGCAAGAATGTCGGACATGAGTCCCAGAGGAACATTTAATTTCGAACCCGAGCAACCAGTAGAACAAGCTGATAAACTTATTACCTATCAAGATAAAACAAACTTGTGGGAGATTTTCTTCAGTAACAATTTATTTTCATTACAGGCTGCTGAGTGTACAACTGTCATTTGATACGGAATACACTTGTTTTGTGTAGTATAAAATAATAAAAATATATTTTAAGATAAAACAAACTTAACTTGCCCCACTAGATTTTTCACTTTGAGCCCATTTTGGAAATACCCTGAGATAGCAGGATTTCAGAAAGTTGACAGAGTATGCTGATAAGAGTTTTAAGAGCCAGAACCAAAATGTAGGCCATTTTCATCTATAATGCTTGTTTTGTGTTGTTTACTGCAAACTATTTTTATTTAAAACAGCCTGGAAGGGGGATGTATGGGGATTTTAGGAAGTGAAGGTTATGTTTATGATGGTAGAGGAGAGTGTGCAAGGCTGTAGGGGTAGGAAGACTACATATGCTGTGGAACCTTAACTGCAAATATCATGTGTTGAATAAGAAATAAATAAAACTCTGAGGAACAAAAAGTCACAACATTTCCCAGTTACGTACTTATGCAACTTTACCTCCAATAATGATCTATGCATGAATGAGAGGTCAAATGTCTACGGTGCACTGTTTTCCCAATAGGTGCTCCGACACTGCTTTAACTACAAACATGAGGATGCCACACCAAACTGTTCCAGTGAAAATACATCTTTTAAGATGGATGATCAAAACAAGGTACTTACTTTGAGTCCACAGGGGACACAGGAGGAAAAATGTTCTTCTTAAATGGGCACAGAGGCTCAGAAAAGATACTATGGGATGAGAATCTAAGAGGGCACAATGGAACATAAAATCTGAAGGAGTGGAACAATTAGCAATGTACTGTGTTTTAAGACTGCATGTTTTGCCACCAATAGCCAGTGTAGGTTCACCTGATGGCTGGATATAGAAGTGTTAGGAATGAGTCATAAGATGAAGCCTGCATCAGAGATTTAGACAATCGGAAACCAAGAGCAAAGTAATTCGGGGAGATCAAGTAACAGTGCCTTACTCTACACTAGGCATTAAGCAATAACCTGCATTTGACAAATCAAAGGAAAATGCTGAATGGCAAAAATAGCATATCTAAACTGGGAAGGACAAAAGCAATTTTGGAACACCTAGTCCAGGGGTCTCCAACCTTTTCTGTTGTGAGAGCTACTTCTGCTCAAGGAAAGTCTTCCCGAGCTACTAGCAAATTTTATACCTGTACAATAGTGACTACACTATGACCACCCAAAGTAAGATTTTCAGTAGTCACCACCCAAGTATACCAAGTGTGGTTACCAGCAGAAATGCTAGGAAAAGGTACTTCAATATTAAATGCCTCCCCTTGACTTATGAAGTAACATTCAAATCTTGACATGCCCAGTGGCACAAAGGACATAAGCACAGCAGTACGTCTCCCCAGCTCAGCTTCAATTATCATTCACCAGTTTCTGAAAATGTACAACATTTTTTATCTAATACTACGTTCCACTGTGGGCAAACAAACTCAATTTTTCAGCAGAAACCCCATTTTTGAAAACTAAAACTGCCTTTAAAATATCCGTTTTTGAGAAATGCACAGTCTCAAAACATCAGCTTGTCATTATCATCATGTACTCCCATGTACAAATCCCTCATATGGACAGTCTACTTTGAATTCCCAGGTATTATAGTCATATGCCATGGATGCTCACCATTGGTATAGGAAACAATGGTCCTAGACTTCTTTAAAGCTTCAATTCAGTTATGAAAAACATTCATTGGTCAAAGGGCATCCGGTACATATAGAATTAGCATGGTATCATTAATGTACCACCATTTTCTTTACAATGCAAACAAGTATATCCTCAAAAGACACAAAGGCACAAAATATCGCTCCAATAGTGACTGTTTATTATTTAGTTACTTTTAGAACAGATCACCATATTCAATGCTCCAAATAGAGAAAGAGGTTGCTCCAAGGGAAGTGTGAAAAAGGAAAGTGCTTGTGAGGTAGGGCAGATATAAAGGAGGGGAATCCAAAAGGCAAATTCAATAACCAATCAATTACAAATTCTGGTATCCTTAGTAAAACTGGTTGTGGTTCATAGTGGCACCAGTTTTACAGATCGGCCTGTCACTTATGGATTACAAATATTAATTTCATGATTTTCTGATGACGCACAGAGAACATTCATCTGGGTCTTGAGAGATGATCAGTGCTGCCTTCTTTAATAGGCACCTACTCTGAAATTGATACTGGGCTTGACTTCACCTCAGAGAGCTACTTTCAAGGTACTGGTGAGCTACCAGTAGCTCCCGAGCTACTTGTTGGAGACCCCAGACCTAGTCCCTCATTCCATAAACTTGACCAATCTTCACTAAACTTGGTGCAAAGGCTCAGGGTGGCCAAAACAAGATTTTCAGAATGTTTGGGGCAGACCGATACATCAGATGACCTATGTTACAAGTAGTCAATAAAAACGGTCTGTTTCTATGGAAGTTCAACAAATACACATGCATGCATACATGCACACACAGACAGACAACCACTCCGGCGTACACATATTTCATAGGACATTGATTGGAAAGTTTTTATTCTTGGTCCTAACCTTACTTTGACTGCAGGTTCTGTAATGAACCGTGAATATTATGTGCAGTACACAGCACAATTTCCAGATTAACATTCATTTGATGCTGAAGGTGTCTTCTTGTATTAATGTTCTGGAAACGTCTTGCACAGCCTTCATTAACCAAAACATGTCACTGAGTTTCACAACAATGGATACTATGTTTTTTGTTTTACCTTTTCACTGCCATTTTCTCCTGTGGACAAGTTTAATGTAGTACCGGACCTTTAGTTGGATTACTCTTATGCAATCCCAATCTGGTCACGTGAAATCATGCAAAGTCCTAACACATCTAGCTGAAACATAGGACATCAAACATAGTTGGTGCATTTAAAATTCTATTGGTAAAGGATATTTTTTTTATGCAACATCACTCTTTTCAACAACCTTGATTTGTTTCTAGTATTCAAGCACAATTCTATTGACTATAGTTTTTGCCGTTTTTTAACGGAATTCAAGTTTTGTAGTCATAAAAGTGAGAATGTCATTGGCATTGATTGATACAACTGAAGTAACTTTACCTCTGTGTCTTGGGTATGAGACGGTCTTAACTGAAACATTAAATTATTTCAAGGATCACAGTGGGCAGCTTGAGTGTGGCCTGGTTGATGGTCCACAACTCTAAGCAGCACTTGCTGCCAAGAGAACCCAGACAGTGGGTGTCTGGATGCGGCAAGCATGATTACAAGACATCTCAGGAGGAAACATCATGAGTGAGATAAAGCAAGAAGAATTTTAGAGTTGCTTGTGCCGAATGATGCTAGACTCTTGTATTAGTAATGTGAACTGTTGCAGGGCTCGAAAAATCCACTCGCCCACTCGCGATCGCAAACCAGATTTAATCAGGATGAGCAATTTTCTGGACCTACTCACCCTTTCTGGCGAATAGGAAGACAAACAGACTTTTGACCTCTGTCTCTGAAAGCGGAGCAGATGTGACAAGATAACAAGATTTAAAGGCATTTTTATTGCTCACAAAGTGTATGAGCAATAAAGATGCCTTTAAATCTTATCTTATCACATTTGCTTGGCTTTCAAAAACAGAGGTCAAGTACATTACAGTTAGGTAGAGTAGATTTTTCAAGTTACTAGACCTGCAGGTCTAGTAACACTTTTATGATTTTTTGAACCCTGTGTTGTATTATCTCAGCTATTAGAAAATATGATGGAGAAGTACCAGGTCACCAAGAAGCAAGGGATTTAGAACAAGAACCCATTTTAGGTGGACTATACACAACTATGAGTAGGCACAAGACACCAGGTGAGGTTGTGCTTCCAATTGAGTTCTACTCCATATTTAGTGAGGCACTGGAGAGGTTTCCTTAATTTGATGCAGGAAGCAGCCATGACACTGTTGCTGAAACATGAGATGGCTATATTGGTGTGTGGTTTCTGTATTTAATAAGATTTTGGCAGAGCTACTAGGTGATTCCTGGGTTAGTAAGAGAAAATGTGGCTAGGTTTATACAGCTCAAAATATCAACCAGATCTCATGTGCACTTTTACAGATACTAAAGAGAACTGTGAAGGCTCAGAGACTCGTTACTCTGTTGAGCTTAAATGAAGAGAAAGAGAAGGCTTTTGCGTCTAGGAACTAACATAAAAGAAACAGCTTTGATAGAACTGTATGGTGATCTAGGACCAACAGCCAGAAGAAATTATTTCATTTTCTCTGAAATGCGTGAACTCCAGGACAAATAGGTGAGGGAGAAATTTACAGGCAATGCTATATGCGTGAGAGAATTACACACTTTCCTTGGACTCCAATGACTTACTGTATGTTAAGGACCTAATACTTACTGCTGTGAGGTTATGTAATTCATCCAAACTAGGTTTACTTGGATGATTTCTGAAGAAGACCCCCCCCCCCCCTCCGTTCCCTGGTGAGGGGGGAACTACTTAAATGAAGATGCCACACCTTTCCGAGGCATTATATATCATGATGCAAGACTTCAGCTGATCTTTGAATCAGTTTCAGCATTGTAGATGGCCTTCTGCCTGAATTATTCGGCAATGGGCATTCATACAGGGTTGCTCCGAAAACTTTGATGTTAACACATGGCAGAAACGTTATAGTGGAGTCACATTTCTATAGATATTACCATACAACACAGTACATGGTGCAGCAATTGGGTCGGGTTGTTGTTGGCTTCCCAACGAAGATATCAGGCACAGTAGCTGATCTTAATGTACTTATGAACATCCCAAGATCTGCTTTATAAGTGTCCCACGTGCCCAAATTAAGTGTGATGGGCATGCTTGGGGAACATAGCATGCACCTTGAGGTGAGTACTATGGTAATCTATCACCAAACGGGAAAGCAGACATTTAAAGGATCATCTTGAGCCACTGCAGACCAGATTGACAATGGTTGCAAATCACAGGAAGACTTGTACTGTGAACAATGACTATACGGCTTTCGATCCATTTTGTGTGACTGGGGGGCGGGGGGAGAGGCAAACAATACCCCTTTTTATATAAAACAATCACAACAGTAGGAAGAAGGTAAGAGCGGTACAAAGGAATTGGTTCTTGGATTAAATATCAGACCAGCTTATGATGGTTCTTTTGATGTTAAAGGCTAAGCAAAGGAAGCTGCAACTAAATAAAGAGTCATGGTGACACAGACAATTGAAGATGCAGGATATATGTGAAAAGGGGTTAGTCCAAACACTAAACATGAGAAAACGGGGAATAATCCTGGGACGTCTTGTCATAAAGGGTTAAAGCTAATGCAATTTAATTTTCTTTTATGCGATGAACATACATGATGCTCAGAATACAATGTAAAACAGACACTGGGGTTTGGCTGCTTAGGTGAACTGAAAAGGTGACAATAAGTTGGCATATTGTCTGGTTGTATTTGACACCCTTCTACCAGAACGGGGTAACCCACTTGGTAAAAAGCGAAACAACAGCTAAACAAACATTCTTACTGTAATGATTCTGAGCCAGCCTTCCTGGTTCTAAAATGGTGGCCAAACCATAAACCCCTCTCACTCCAAATGAAGATCTTTACCCTGTGAGGTTTTCTGCTCATCTAAGGATGCTGGATTCTGGAGGGCTTTCAGTTTGGTACACCAGAGCCCAGCATTAAGGATAGGTTTAAACTGGCCCTACCAAAGTATTCAATAGCCCAGTGACCTCAGGGCCAAGAGGGTGATACCATTGCAACAGTACAGTACACAAAATTCCAAGCATGAACCATGTTTCAAACATAAAAAAAATTAATGAAGCCCACGTTTGTGACTTCAGTTGAACAAATTACATAAGCTGAATTACACAATACTATGTGAACAGTGGCAGGCAGGGGAGTTTCTCTTTGTGGGCAAAGGAGATTCGGCTCCCTCAAAGGTCAACAATACACCTTACAAAATGAGAGGGTATGGATGAGCAGATGGAGGTCCTGCACTTACTTTTCCAACTAAAATGTTCTGTGTTTTAATTACCGGTCTTGTTTTTTGCCTTTAGTTACCAACATCATACACTGAGATAAACTAGAAGAAACTAAAGAGGCAAACAAAACACCAGTTGGAAATAACAGGCAGAAAAGTATAACAATTAGAACTACTATACCTCAGAATACAGAAATCAGAATTCTTGAGACAGTTACAACATTCCAGGTATTCATGCAAGAAAATAGTGCAGTACCGCTAGATCTATATTTCCTAGCAGTATATGGGTCAGATCTTCTAAGTGTCTTCCGGCCATAAAACCCTTCTGGTCCAGATGGATCAACTTCGGAGCCAGTTTTGCCAATCTCCCCGCTAGAATGCCGACAAAGATCTTATAATCGGCATTCAGCAGGGAGATCGGTCGATATAAATCTGCCTTAGTGGGGTCTTTACCTGGCTTCAAAGTCAGAACCAGAATGGCTTCCTTCCATGATGCAGGGACCCTGCCTCCTATCGAAAAAATAGAGTTGAAGATTATCTTTAAAGTCGGTGCTAGTTCGTCCGCTAAGAGTTTATAAATCTCACTTGGTATTGCATCGGAACCAGCCGCTTTTTTGTTCTTCAATCTCCTAATTTGTTCCTGAATTTCTTCTTCGGAAATGGGAGCATCTAACCATAATTTATCCTCTGAAGATAACGCTGGGAGCTGTTTATCCCCTAGCCAAGCTCTTAATGCTTCAAGAGTTGGGGCAGACCCCTCCCTATATAACTCAGAAAACAGAGATAGGAGGCAGGTTTGCATATCCTCAACTCTATTTGAAATCTCTCCTTCGATGTTTACTACAAGTTCTTTAATATAATTTTTAGATCTATCAAGTCTAGCCTTCCAGGCCAGCAACGCCCCAGCTTTCTCCCCATATTCAAAATTTTCCATGCGAGATGCTTCCCACTGTGCTCTACATTTATTATCCAACTTCACCCTATAATTCTGTCTCGCATTGTCAGGGTCTGATGAAATCAGTCGGGCTTGCTCAGGATCGTAAGAGACGGATAACCAGGCAGATTCAAGCTGGCCGATTCTCCTTTCTAGATCTTTTAAACCCTTTACAAATTTATAAAGCCAGCCTGCTTAAAGAAAAATCATTTTTTTGTTATAAATAGACTCTACTACACTCCCTATAAGATTGCTAAGTTTGCCCCCCTCCCTCCTTCTAAATGCCCAAGGTGTCATACTCCGTTAGCCAATGATGAGCATATTTTTTTCCAATGTGTCAATCTGGAGGCATTCTGGAATGAAGTGGGGTTATCCCTTCGGGATATTTTTAAATCCAAGGTGGAAGTAAATCTCTCACTGGTGTTTTTTGGAGCCGACGGACACTTCACTAGCTCTGCCACCGAGCAGGATAAAGGGTTACTAATGTACTTGATATTATTGGCACGGAGAGAGATTTGCAAGAGATGGAAGGATCCACTCCCCCCGAAAAGAGAGCATTGGCTGAATGCGGCATTTATTATGGCTAGGTTGGAGTATGAGCGCTCTGTGGACAAGGCTTTAAGTATCTGGCATCCGTTAATGTGTTGGGGTCGCTCGTTGAGCTTGTTACCATAAGTCCTATGATTACACCGTATCCCTGAGAAACATCAGAAGGGATGGGTCTGGTGATCCCAAGCAAGCGCGGTAAGCCACTGGCCCTTTCCCCTTCCATCCTTACTTGTTGGCTATCAAATCCGCTGCCGCTTGATCAGGTGAGACGAGGACAACATTTTTAAAAAAAAGAAAATAGTGCAGTGACACCTCTTAATGGTATCAGTGGCGTAACAAAGGTTGAGGGTACATGGAAAGGCCCCTGCTCCAGATGGAATGTGGAGCTCTAAGTCCTGAGCACTGTGCTGAGGGGCCTCCCTGCAGCTCTGGGGCTGCGGGGGACTGGTATTAGCATTATGTAAGGATATATAGTTAACATAAGAATGGTCGGCAAATAAGCCTGCTTAAGTTACTAGGTTAAGAATACCAGCATTTCTGCACAGAGCCGATGCACATAAGTGACTGCCACAAACAAAACCTGGTGAGCTGCTACTGTAAACCTTGTTGAGGGCCTGAAGAAATAGATCACATTCCCTCACACTCACAAAACTCGATTGGATTTCGCTTGGCAGCCCACACCATCTTTAAAACCAGATGCATCTTCCTTGGGTGTCGAATTACTATCGCCCGATGCACATGACATACTGTTTGGAGTCACGTGTAACAAGTTTTCATGTTTACTTTTACTGATGGAAAAGTAGGCCCAACATCCACAGCACAAACCTTTCGTCTGCTGTTTAGCTTAACAGTGAAAGGTTTGCCTGGCACTAAAGAAAGACGTTTATTTATAGGTGTATGTATGGTTCAAACTTTTATAGACGATTCATTAATGCAAAACCTTTACAATTAGGGCCAGCACTGTAAGGAAATGCTGTGAGTTCTGCTTGCATTAATGACAATGGTGCCAGTGCAAAAACATAGTTTTGAAAACAATATAACAATTGAAGGCTACTGACAACGCTCCCAGAATGCTTCCTGGTAACATGCAGAAGCCTAAAAGCATTGAAATGAAATATGCACAAAACAAATCTAACTAAAACGTGTGTTACTAAGCTGTTGAGCAATTTTAGATACCATTTCTCCAAGGCATCTTTTAGTGATATGTTTTATGCTTGCCAATATTTTTAAAATAACATAAAAAAACAAGGTACTAGTGAAAAATCAAGACGGACAGCAATGAAAGTAAGTGAGGTGTGGAAATGAGCCTTTTTAGGGGCCCACCGGTGCAGGGGTTCACCCTTCTCTATCCACGGGTCCTTAAACCAACAAAAAAGAGATTGGCACTGAAGCTGGAATTAAAAAATAACAAGTTTATTCACTCATGAGTGAGACCACGTCCATACAACACCCTCAAGTATTCCAGGAGGTAGTGACTTGAATACACAGACAATGGGACTTAAATACTGAGTTTTCTGCACTGGGAAGCATGTAGTTACAAATAGAAGGTACAGGCCTACACAAGAATAACTACCGACAAACATGGGCAAATGTGAAATCACTTAGTCAGCAAAGTGGGAGGGGAAACAGAACTGCTTACATCAGTAAGGCATGATGGACAGTTACATTTTCAAACAGGTGCATTCTAGCAGCTACAGGCCTTTCGGGGCTCATACACGGCTTGAGCTTAGAATAGAAGCAGTTAACTAAAGCTGATGACTCAAGCAGAATAGAAAGGCAAGCAACAGTGAAGACTGAAGAATCACATGGCTAACAAAATCGATGCCACAGCCAAGATGCCTTCAGCTCATGCTAACAGCAATTATTTTCGATTTCCAGAGGGGTACTTTTCTTAAAAAAGAACACTAAAGCACAACCACAGATATATTTCCTTGCATTGGATGTTATTACCACGTTTAGGAACTGGCAAAAGTTTACCGAAGTGTGCCAGAAAACCGTACTTCTAGCAGACTTTTCTAAATTCCATTTTTATATAAGCAAATACATATTTTCACAGGTTCTAATCCTGGCAGGTTCACTCAACCATTCATATCTGAGGAAGATAAAATTTGTATCACTGAGTTGGATAACAAACTTCTGTTATTTTAGCGCCAACAGACCCTAGGCTCAATGTTTGCTTTCCAACTACATTATATTTGCTCATGCAAAATCTACATTTTGTCAGTTACCTGATATACAAAAATCTGCTGAGCAAATGCAAACTGACTCTTTCTACACCCCTTTTTCCCCCACCCTTAAAGAGGTTCTACTCCGGTCCTGGTCAAGAATACACTTCCAACCTTTTCCAGTGTGGGAAGACATTCAAGAATAGTTGGTGAATACCCGTCATCATGCAAATTAGTGGATGTGTACAGACTTGCAGGGCGATCCAAACTTGGAACTACAGCTTTCTACCTACTTCCAAACAGGAAAATGGAGCCTTGCAAGAATCTAAACCCTAATACAATGAGTATAATCAGAGAGGATGTTATCAGAGCTCCGATGTAATGGGAACGCTGACATACTTAGTAACTAAATACTGCATGGCCCCAAAACATACAAGTGATTTTTTTTAGAAGGACAAATACATTTCTGAAGCATTGTGTCTATTTGGACAGGTTGATAATTTTCAAAAAATTCCACACCCCTGACCTTCTACAAAGCCATAATGGACAGCAGCCCCAAATAACTGACTGACAAATTCACAGTCATTAGTAGCTCTCAACGCACCCGTAGCAAAGACACAATGAGAATGGAGACAAAGAAGTACAAAAAAAGGAAGTAAAAAAATAGTCCAACACGCATTCTCCATTTAGAGGGACAGTCACATATCCTTCTGGACCACCCCAAACCTGTTCGAATTTAAAACAAAAAGCTAAAGGCACACTTCTTTATAATACCCTACATCACAATGAAGTATCAGTCCACTTCTGACTGAAGATACCTCTCCAATCATTCGGTGTCTTTCATCCTCTAAAGCACTACAATGCCTTTCGGCTAAGTCTGCTACACAGAGACTATATACATACATGCATACTGTGCCACACGGTGCTTTATCCTTCAGCACACACCATTCTTGCCCAATATGTACTGAGTAAATAATATCTGCCCCACTCTCCCCTCCTGTTACTGGACTACTGCCCAGTCTTAAAGGCCTCAGAATGTTAGTGCATCAGTTAATGTGAACATAATGTGTGTCCTCCAATCACTGGGATATAAAATGCCTATCCACTACCATGCCAAAGAATACCTGTCTATGCCAGTTAATATGCCATCAACTAACTGAAAACACTAACCTGGCTAGAAAATCTTTTGCAAAAGTATATTAAACAAACAAAGTATAAATAAATTAACATTAATTTATTGTGCGGAGAATCTGCATGCTAATCAACATGTCACACAATCTCAAATAATCATCTAACAGGCCCAGTTAATCCATGTAGATTATGGTTGTTCGTATAGGTATAATTCACACTCTTTTCCCAATCCTCTTTCTCAGTAACACTCCCAAAACCTGAAGGGATGTGTGAATTCCTATAGCCCGATTCCCAGGACATATTGTTTGGGGTCAAGGACAACAAGTTCTCATGTTTATTTGTCCTTGGGACAAGTAGGCCCAACCACCTACAGCACAAACCCTTTGGCTGCCAGATTACAGGACCACATTATGGATCAGTGAAAGTCATTGCCTGCAGTTAAGGTAATATTTATGTCCATATGTCAATGCTGTTTGAACTTGTATTTACGGTTCATTAATACAAAGCCTTTATTATTAGGGTGACCTCTCTAAACAAATGTAAGTACAGACTGCACTACTGACAGTGGTTCCACTATGAAAATGTGTATACATGTTTCCAAAGTGAAAAGATTTGAGGCTACATGTAATGTTTCCGGGATCCTCTCTGATTAGATGCAAAAATATGCAAAAGCTTGAAAGCAAGGTTGATGATTCTTTGCTTTCAAAATAAAATGTCCATTAAAAAAATGCAACTAGTAAAAAAAGGTTTTGCTAACCTACTGTGTAATTTTAGGCGCAATTTCTTTTTATTTTACTAAATGATGCTAGTATTTCCAAAATATTCATAATGGAAAATCAGTGTAACCAGTTTCATCAAAATTATATGAAACATGAAAATAAACAAGAACTGGCAAAGCCAATAGGTATGACATTGGTGGTCAGCTTTTTATTTCAGTCAATGCATGTCCTGTTTTGACATGCTTTTGTAAAACATTTTTGTTGTGGGAGCTGTCGGGCCCTCATCATTACAACAAGCATTGGCAAAAGCAAAAAAGTCCTCAAAAGATCCACATTGACATAGTAGTCCGTTCCTGTCACTGAACAAAACTACTTTGCGTGCCGATATTCTCCTTGTGAAAGAGCAGAATGCTGTCACTCACAGTAAAGCCACCCGGTAGAGAGAGGGAGAGAAATCATTTTTAACAAAAACCAAAGGTCTTGGTTAATGCCAGACCTAGATGGGGCCCAATTCTTAAAGTCACAAAAGTGCACCCATGGCATATGCCCTTGCATTAGTGCAGATGTACAGTTTTCAAGAATTCACAGGACTTTACAGAAATAGGCCAGGAAATCGCACCCCTAGAAAATATTTGTGAACTGCATTTTATTTTTATTTATTTTAAAAACATCAGTTTATTAAATTTTTTAACAAAAACTATTCATGGATCATGTTCCTCGATTTGAAATTCGTACAACATACATAAACCAATTATAAGAAAAATAACTGTTATGCATTTGTTGCAGATCTTTTATAAACTGATGTAGGGATATTTACCCTGGTGCAAGCATATGTGCTTAATGTGGACAGGAACAAAACCAATTTGCTCCATTTATTACAAAAGCAGCACGGCTTCAAACAGAAGTCATACATATTGATTGTGTTGTTATACATAGGAGTTTCCATTCATTGCGTAGTTACATAAATCAGCCATCGGAAGATCAGATGTTTCTGTCAATATCAGCTATCAGTTCCGGAAACATTGCCATTTAATCTCACCCTCGTTAAACTTTAAAGAGAATTGCACTGCGTTTGTTGTGGAATCAGAGAAGTTTTCATGATTTCACAAGAAATAAAACATCCAATTGCAAATGCACCACAAATCGATTGTCAAGAAAAAGGTACACTGTTAAGTAATGAGTGACGTGTCGTCAACTGCTCTGTTATGGACATGACAAAAAAAGCATTGGCAAAGCCAGCAGGTCTGAGCTGTGAAACCTCTTGACTTTTCCAATGATGGTCCCCGGGGGAAGCTAGAGTCGCAGACTAGGCTTTAGTCTTCTCTCATGGGGGCTTCGTGTGGGAAAACAAGATGTGGACAAGGATAGGTTTAGGTAGGGGAAGGGCGGGTTCTTAGTTTACCTATAAAATGTCCGGAAGGGCGTGTCCAGCCCTTTCCTGACTCTAGGGTCATTAGGTGTTTTTTAACACAAACCACCCTACATGCTATAAGGGTCATCAGTGCTCATTTGATAAAGCATTGTTGCCAGAATAGGACAGGCTGCAGGGTATAGGCAGTATCTAGGCAGGTGGAGAGTCACATGTGGGCGTAATCCACCCCTTCAGGGTAAGGGGGGGGGGGAGAAGCCCGTTAACATTCCAACTCAGTATTCTAGCACTCTTGTCCCCTTGTGTATTCATTAGAACCAAAATATATCTTCATGTCCTCCGTCACGCCATCAATAAATCTGATCGATGAAAAAAATCACAACTAAAAACAAACAAACCCCAAACCCAACTACCCCCCTCCCTGCTTCCCTGCCCTCTGGGCTTCGAACTGCCCATTAATAACTAGCAGAGTGCCTGTCGCCATTAAGGTTAGTAAAGGAAGAACTTTGTGGGGTGCTGCACTCCGCCTCCCGGTCTCCTTCGGTAGCAGCAACATGTCCCCCTAAGTAGAGTCACGCTCCCTGGTTCCAACCTGTAGCGACCGGAAGAATACCCCCACCCGGCGGTAACCCCGGGAGGGCCCCTGGTACCTGTCCCAATGTGACTAGGGATCTGCTCAGACCCGGTGGAGTCTCTTCGCAGTGTCAAGACCATTCACTTCCTGTTTCGAGAGGCTGATTCCTTGCCGCTGTCCCGGCCATTGAGATGTTGATCCAACCGGCTCTCAAGCCAGTCCGAGGCCATCTCCGGTTGCTCGAAGAACCAGGCTCTGCCTCCACACGAAGTCTCGCTGGGAACAGCATTGCATATTTAAATCCACCTTCCCGGAGTTTCCTCTTGACCTCAAGGAATGTCTGCATCTGCCTCTGTACCATTTGTGTGAAATCCAGGAAAAAGGTTATTTCGGCGTGGTCATATCGAAGCGGGGGTCCTTTCCGTGCGTTTTGTAGGATCACGCCCCTGTCTCAGAAATTTAAGACCCTCGCTAACATCGGGCGTAAGGGGGGGGGGGGGGGGGGGGCGGCGGCTTTGGACACCTACCTGGGACTTGGTGAGCCCGTTCCATGATGAAGAATTTACTGAGGCCTTGGGCTGCAGATGAGTCAGAATGAGGTCTTCCACAAAGAGGTCTGGGGCCTGCCCTTCAGCTTTCTCCTGCACCCCCAGTATTCGTACGTTACTCCGCCGAAGACGCCCTTCATAATCGTTTTGTTCTGTGAATTTACGGAATGTTTGTAAATCACGTACCTCACCTTGCAATTGAGTGACATCTATCAAGCTCGTCATTGTGATTTCTACTTGCTTAACTTTCTAATTGATTTTGGAAAGGTCTGCTCTAATAAGGTTCATATCGATCGAGAGGGAATCCATTTTATGTTCCAGGGTGGTCTTAATTCCAGATATAGCGTCCATGACATCTTTTAGAGTCAGCTCCTGGCTCTCCCCTGCCGGGTCAGTTGAAGATTTACTTCTAGCATGGAGTTCCTGCAGAGTGTCCTTGGAGAGGGTGTAGAGATCCAACGTATTCGACGGGGTTGTTTTGGGCCCTTTCGCCCCCGCCGTTTTGGGTTTGTCCATTATGTTCCTGTGGAGGCCCAAGTCTCTGTGGTTTAGCTGTACCTTTCTGCAATACCCTGCGGGGCGCTTCTTAGTGCTGTGTTAAATTAAAGCCCAGGCCCAGAAGTTAGATAGACCCGCAGGAGGTAAATCCGGCAAGGGAGGAGGATGCCACCTCCAACCAACTGCCTCAAGTACGTATCCACTGGTTCGGCGTGGTAACAGTCCCGGTTCGGCACTACCCTCCTTGGTGCGAAGGCCCTGTTGCGCAGTTAGACCCAAAGTGTGTTCACTCCCCAATGACTACAGTTAGACGCCACCGGATGCTTCGGCCTCAGCCAGCAAATTCGCAGGGGGTCTCAATATGCACCATGGGGTGTCGCCTTCGCAGGAGTGAGGCACTCGCCACACATTCGCTGCCGCCAGTTCGCCGTTCCCAGGTAGATTGCGTGGACAGAGGGGGGAGGGAGCCTTGCGATTTCCAGCTCCAAGTCTAGTTTTTTATTGTTCCCCACCGCCTCCGCCACTGTGTATCAAGGGACACCTCCACCAGATGGGCAGGATCTGTCTTGTTTTGCCATTGATGGGCTCCGTCCGGGTGCCACCCGTAGCACCGCCGGTACGCTGCAGTCGATCGCCACCACTCGTGGAGTGTCTAGCTGGTAATATGGGGCTAAGCGATGCCGGCGTTTCACTTTGTTTCAGCATGACCCGGGAGCCCAGCCGGGCGGGGCCATACCTCCCAGTCCACCCGCGGGTATGATCCGAACTCCAGTCCCCGGCTTCAGCACCTTCACAGGCCGCCAGAGAACGGGGCCCGTAGCTCCCGTTGTATGCGGATTGCAGTCTCTGGAGTTTCTGGCGTCGGCGCCGCTTGTGTTCTGGAGTGCTTCTCTCCTTCTGGGAGCCAGATCAGTGTGTCGGATAGATGGTTAGGAGATAAGAGTGGACAGAGCCGATGGATCAAGCGGCCATCCCGCTCCGCTGCTTGGCCACGCCCCCCTCGTGAACTGCATTTTAACACCAGCAAATATGTACGTGTAGATTTTCTCATGCGGAAATCTGTTGAGCAGTAACAAGTTCACACTCATACCAAACACATTTTTCCCAAACCCTGGAAGAAATATTACTTCTACCCTTGTCAGAAGTAAATTTCAAACCTTTTTCCGTATGGGAAAACATTAGAGACCTGCTGATGAAAACACATAAAACATACAAGTTAGCAGGTTTGCACAGACTCAAAAGGGCATTCCAACCATGGGGAACTATTGCCTACCGCTATCTCCAGCCCCAGTATGTAGATCTACGTAAAAGGTGGTAAAATAAGGGAATTGTTAGTATTCGTACCCTACTGTGGTATGAGCTCTAGCATAATCAGAGAGGCTATTATCAGAGCTCGTATATATTGAGATTGTTGTCATAATTTGTCGGAGCACTACATTGCAACAAAGGGACAGGTGAATTTTGTTACAGGACAAGTAGATTTATGAAGCAACATGTCCCATGGACAAGTAGTTATTTTATTAAATTCCACACCCCTGCCCTGGACTGAAATTCAATTCCCACTGCCACAATCACTTATAAATATGGTTATCTTCCATCGATCCTCCCCACAGGAAGCATCTTGCCCTGGTTCTACGGCCAAGAAGCAAATTCTACTCCTCAACTCTCCTTTGAGGAAGCAGTAGCCCCTCGTCCCTTCTCTCCTTCATCTATAGTGCAATTAAGAATATTATTGTGTGAAACTTAAAAACGTCCTGGTGTAAAAACATTGGTAATACTGGGGCATCTTAAATTCCATTCCATTATAGAAATACGTAAAACAAACTACAAAGTTTGCACGGACACACACTTTGAAAACTTAATGTTGCCAAAAGCCTGAGCTAAATTTGAAGTTAACACAAAATCACTACTCTAACATTCAGGCACTAACTTTGCCTATTATTAGCCCAACCATTTATGGGATACAGGTAAGCAACAGAAAAAAAGGCCTAGTAATTAGGGAAAACACAATTTGGGACTTCATTATGAAACCACTAGTCATCTGGCCAGAAGCCAGATGTTGACAACGGAAAACAAAGACATGCACATACAAACATAGACACACTTTAAAAGACTTACTTCTGTATCACATTTTGCAAGCTCAACATCATGCCCAGTTCGCTTTTCATTTTTTCTCTGTTTGAACGGCATTCTGCTAAATAGCGTAGAGCCTAGAAAAAAGAAATATCCATGTCAACAAAATTAGCAGCTCACATTTGTACTTCTTAAATCATCTCTCGTTCTTGGCTTACCCTGGTATGTGGCATGTACAAGAGAATTCCTAGTCACATGGTCTGGTATGAGGTCCAGAATGCACATCAGAAACTGTTATGACCAAAGCAAACCATGGTAATAATGCTTAAAAGCAGTTTACCTTCAGGCTTGCATTTATATCTTGGACACATTTAGGTGATCTTTCACTTTCCCTCCCACTACCTCTCCCCCTCCCCCCGCACGCACAGGAGGTAGAAGCTGCATTGAATCTGCCAGCTGTAAACTGATCACCACAAATGGACATATCCACAATTGGAAGGCAGACAATAAGGCAATGGAGACTTGTGAATTTGTTAAACAGGTAGGCATAACTATCTAGCCCCAAATGCAGAAAGCAAATGAGTGCAACTTCCTTACGGTAGTTCAGAAGGAGGGTGGGGGCTGTGGGTATTCCTCAGAACAGCACATCCCAAAAGTGTAAAATGATAAACTTTTCAACCCTTTTGAAAACATTTCAGGATTTTTTAACTTTCCTCAAAATAATACGAGTAGACTGGAGTCAGAACACAGTAAATAAGTCCCCAGGACTATTTTTAGGAAAGTTGAACCTCCACTAAAATATACCGGAATTGTATATACTGGGTATACACAAAATTAAAAAGCTTTGTTGCTTCCGAATTAATTTGGTGTTTAATTTCACCCATCCATTGTGGCATTATGCAAGACATCCATTTAGAGCTGAACTTTGGACATCTGCTTAGTTATCCTTGCTCTGATCTCATTCTTCACTGCACTATACCATAACTAGGTGGATTAGAACATATCCGGTTTGTTCAGCTGGGTATTAGGTTAGAAGAGGCAAGAATCACTGAGATGACATACTTAGTAATGCTACCTAGTTGCAGTGGATTCCCAAATCCTCAGTGTGTGAAATTGTGGGTTCCAAAGGCTGGTTTGAAGTCAGAGTTTGCCTCAATAAGGGTGAGCAAGGATGGAAATGTGGTTTATAACCTAGGCCTGGACCTCTTGTCCAGTACCAGAGCCTCAGTTACATCAACACTAACAAGTGCCAACATGGATTTCTGCAATAGTGTACCTTCTGATATCTGGTAAGCCCCCGATAGATAGGCAAGTACTGAAATATTTTAGCTGTCCCCTTTTTCTACAGGAAATAATAAGACACTGACAAAGTTGTTTTCTCCTCCGTTATATTCAGGACCTAAGCTTTATTGTCATAAAATTTACATCTAAACACCACATGGAACTTTTTGAGTTAATTAAGTATTCCTGGGATGGACATACCATCTCACTTACAATACAGAGTACACAGTCAGTGTATAAAATTATTTACCAGCATTGCTTCGTTATGTGTAGGTATCGTATTTCAAGCAAATATGCAGGAATATCAATTTGGTAACTTCGGCCCCTAGTCCTGAACTACGTAGGACCGTTGGTGGGTAGATCCAATAGACTCAACTAAAAGTCTTCCCCTAACCCAGTGCAAAAGGAGATACTGAATTGTTTTGCCCAGAATATATGTTTAGTGGTGTCTCGGGCCAACGATTTTTAGGCTAGCTTTTATAATTTTGCAGTATATTTTGGGAATGTGGTTCAAAAGTGTGTTTGGGTTGTATGAATAACATTATTCTAGCCAGGGATGTGGAATTCCTATAGCCCGACGCCCAGGACATATTGTTTGGGGGCAAGTGCAACAAGTTTTCATGTATATTTTGTCCTTGGGACAAGTAGGCCCAACCCCCTGCAGCAGAAACCCTTTAGCTGCCAGTTTGCAGTACCACATTAGAAATCAAGGAAGGACACGGTCTGCAGTTAGGTAATATTTTTGCCCATATGTTAATGCTGTTCAAACTTGCATTTATAGCTCATTGATTGAAAGCATTTATTAGGGTGGGCGCTCTAAGTAAATGTTGTAAGCTCCAACTGCACTACTGACAGTGGTTCAAGTATAACAAGGTGTACACACGTTTTCAAAGTTTAGCAATATGAGGCTATGTATAATGCTGCCAAAATGCTCTCTGATTTGATGCAAATATTTGCAGAAGCTTGAAAGGAAGATTGAGGATTCTTTGCTTTCAAAATAAAATGCTCATTAAAAAAAATGAAAGCAAGATACATTTTTTTTGCAAAACTACTATCAAATTCCAGGTACCATTTCTTTGCAGCATCATTTAGTAACAGGTGTTGATGCATGCAAGTATTTCCCCAAAATATCCATAATGGAAAATCAATGTAACCAGTTTCAATAGGATTAAGGGAAACAAAAATAAACAAGCATTGGCAAAGGCAGCATTTCTGAAATTGGTGGTCAGCTATTTAGTTTTGTCAATGTTGACTTGTTTTGGCATTGTTTTTGTAAACCCGTATTTCAGTGGGAGCTGCCTGGCCCTCACCATTATAACAAACTATGGCAAAAGCAAAAACTGTTTTTTGGTCTCAAAAAGCACACACTGCCACAGTAGTTACTGAAACTGAACAAAACTACTTTGTGTGCCAATGTGCTCCTTGTGAAAGAGCAGAACGCGGTCACTCACAGTGAAGCCAGCCGATAAAGAGAGACAGAATTTTAATAAACACAAAAGGTCAAGATTAACGCCAGACCAAATTAGGGGCCTAATTATTAAAGAAAGTCTCAAAAGTGCACCCATGGTATATGTCCTTGCATTAAGTGCAGCTATACAGCTTTTGTGAATTCCCAAGAACTTACAGAAGTAAGACAAGAAATAGTACTCCTAGAAAATATTTGTAAACTGCATTTTAGCATGAGCAAATGTGCATGTGTAGATTTGATCATGCGAACATCTGAGTGTTTGCAAGATCACTTTCCCTCCAACCACTTTTTTCACCAACTCTGGAAGAAGGTTTACATCTGCCATTATCAGGAGTAAATTTCCAACATTTCTAAGTATGGGAAAAGATTAGAGAAGAGTTGCTGAAAACCCTTAAAACATGCAAGTTAGTAGGTTTGCACAGACTCAACCCTCGAACTATTGCTTACCACTACCTTCAACCCCTGTATGTAGATCTGCGAAAACATGGCAACATAAGGGGATTGCAAGTATTAAAACACTAATATGGTATGAGCCCTGGCATAATCAGAGAGGCTATATTCAAACTCCTATATAATGAGATTGCTGCCATAATTTGTCGCTGCACTACATCGCACCAACGGGGCAAGTGGATTTTGTTACAGGACAAGTAGATTTATAAAGCAACCTGCCCCATAGAAAAGGAGATTTTATTAAATTCCACAACCCTGTTCCAGCTCTCCAGTGGTTTTTGCGATGGGTAGTATAGACTCTTTAATGGAATTCATGATCACAATGTGAGGGATGTGGAATTCATATAGCCCGGCACCCAGGACAGATTGTTTGGGGTCAAGGACAACAAGTTTTCATGTTTATTTTGTCCTTGGAACAAGTAGGCCCAACCACCTACTGCACAAACCCTTTGGCTGCCAGATTACAGGAGCACATTGTGGATCAGAGAAAGTCATTGCCTGCAGTTAAGGTAATATGTATGTCCATATGTCACTGCTGTTTGAACTAGTATTTATGGTTCATTAATACAAAGCCTTTATTATTAGGGTGACCGCTCTAAGCAAATATTGTACGTTCGGACTGCACTTCTGACAGTGGTTCCAGTATGAAAATGTGTACACATGTTTGCAAAGTTAAAAAAATTGAGGCTATGTATAATGCTTCCAGGATGCTCTCTGATTAGATGCAAATATATGCAAAAGATTGAAAGCAAGATTGACGATTCTTTGCTTTTAAATAAAATATCGATTAAAAAATGCAACTAGGAAAAAACAGTGTAACCGTTTGTCAAAATTATATGAAACACTGAAAATAAACAAGCTTTGGCAAAGCCAGAATGGTATGACATTGGTGGTCAACCTTTCATTTCTGTCAGTGCATGTCCTGTTTTGACATGGTTTTTGTAAAACTTTGTTGTGGGAGCTGCCGGGCCCTCATCATTACAACAAACATTGGCAAAAGCAAAAATATTTTTGGTAACAAAAAACCCACATTGAAACAGTAGTCAGTTCCGGTCACTGAACAACACTACTTTGCATGCCGATATGCTCCTTGTGAAAGAGCAGAATGCGGTCACAGTGAAGCCAGACGGTAGATAGAGATACAGAAGCAGACCTACAACGGAACAGTAAGCCATTTAGATAACAGTCTCTCTGGATCGGCCTCCCCAACTCACCAACATAGTTCCCGCACAAGGGACTTTGTCCCTCAACCTTTCGGCTGCAAACATATGGCTTTGTGGTTAGGTCCCAACATCTACATCTGAACAAGGTCCTCATCAGATCCCCAAGAGCTTTAGCCTCAGATACTATTCCAGTGAACTGAGACGCCTAGCAACGCCAGAGGAAGAAGAGAAACTTCCAGCAACCCATATAGAAATATCTTAGGCTTATTAAGTGACAGACAGTGGATTCTGAATCTGATACGAACTAGGTGATGCCGTAATATTTGTAATAGGGCACAGCAGTACCCCACTCAATATGATGAAAACAAACCTAACTAGCTTGAAGACCATATGGGAGACAGATCTCAAGGTGACGTGAAGTAAGAGGAGTGGGATGGGTCCCTCAAATACCAGCAGAACGTCTCTAGAAACGTCCAATTCAGATACATATAATTTAACTACTACCAACATTTCTCACTCTCAAGAAAATCAACAGGGTATATAATCTAACGACAGCACAAAGCAGATGTGTAAATATGAAGATTTCCTCCATGTGGTTTGGGACTTTACCCCATTTGACAACTCTGTAAGGCTGTAACTATAACATTGGAAGAAACAATGGCTAGGGAAGGTTTGCATCCCAGAGTTCTTGCCTGCTGATACTGCTCCATTGACCGAAAGCAAAACGAGCAGGCACTACATTCTTAGACATGGCATTGCAAATGTAGAAAAGACCAATCACAATGGCCTGAAAATCGGCAGTCGCCCCCAGCATAAATAAGGGGCATAAGACAACTGAGAGGTGGGCATCTGGTTAAAGTATGGCACTCAACAGAAAAGAAAAACGGGCACAGCACTGACACTGATAACCCTTCTGTGGGGTGAGATACTGTCCAGATGCCAAGGGGTACAGACCCATCCGATTCGAGACCATAGTCAAATGAGGCACACTCAAAGGGGTAAATTAGTATAGATGTAATTAGTAATCTCCCCACCACCCCCACCAAATGAGGCAACTTGCCCAGGGACTGCAAATCTATTTCTTTTGATAACATCAGACAAATACACCCAACAGCATCATAATCGGCCCCTAAATGTTTAAGATTCCATTATGTAAACAAAGTTTAGATGTCCGTCATATACGTCATGAGGTAAACATTTGCCTCTGCCACCTGGTTTGCAAAGATGCTACGTAAGAATAATAAACTTCAGATCAGACGGACTCAGTAGGTCTCATCTCTTGTCTGGCCAAGGAGAGTGGTATAAACATATATCTCATTTGCTGGAGCAACACCTCCCGCTGGGATGTCAGTTACGGGATCTTTTACATCCTTTTCCAGAAAAAGAGTTCTTGGTGCGATAGCTGTATTTAACTTCCTCTTGTGAGTTATACCAAATAGGAAGGTGGAACTCGGGTTTGGGTGACTCCTGTATTGAAGGAAGAGTATCTGGAAAGTGTGCACCTCATGGGAATGTTCCAGTTTCTCCAGCACCTCCCTGTGGGCTATGGTATTTTAATATAAGTCCTGTGTTGTTCAAAGAAGGCACGCACAGCGCCCAAGATATTAACGTCAAAATCGCAAGCAACAGAAGCATTGAGATTGAACTTCTCTACATTGAAAAAACGCAGATGCAAAGAATGTCTCTATGCTGAGCAAGAGTAGCAGTGAAGAGAATAATGCCACCTAGGTTGTGAATGATCTCTGGAGAAAGAGTATATCAGAGCAAGTTCTGAGCTGGAAGAACACAGCAGGCATTTATTGGGGAACCCTTATTGAATCGTTTCTGTGGGTGAAAGCATAGGAAAGGGCCAAATCCAGTGTTGATGGGTCTTTGCTCCGTGGAGGGGAAAATTACCCGACATGTGTACACCATTCTTGGGACTCCTGAGCAGCCTACTGCCTTAAGGTAAAAGTGCTAAATTGCCCTCTGAACACGCTGAGGTCTACCCTTTTCTTTTTAAATGGGAGAATTGCAACGCATTAGCAAAAGAGAAACAAAAAGGAGAGGCGCAATGACCCAACCGCTGCCTCGTTCCATTGGTGCACGCATGCATGATTACGTGAGTGCCCAAGCGTCAGCACACATGCATGTGACAGTAGAATGATGTGACTGCAATTTACAAGACGAGGAAGGCAAGCCATAGAATAAGTAAGCAATACGAGTGAAAATAATTCCAGCCATTGGTAAACAATGTGTGTGGGCTGTAATCCCAATGTAAACTTTTGATAAACCCAAAAAAGGTCTCTCAGCTTGCACTATCTGGAAGGGGAGACCTAAAAAGGGCTACTCAGCCAAGTTGCTGGTTAAAATTGTGTTTATTCTAGTTTCAGGTATTAACATGCAAGACAGAAACTATTGCCTTTAGATACCCAATTTATATAAAAAAAATATATATTACTGAAAAGTGATCCATGGATTCCGCAAAGGCTGGGATTTGCTACATTATTATGAACATTAAGAAAAATTCAGTGATGGAAGAGAATGCTGCTTCAAACAATCTGTTCTGCAATACGGTCTGAACAAACATACTGCATCTATCAACAGTTGATTTATGATCACAGATTAACAGTATGCTTTATGAATATAATTTTTACAGATTTACCCCTCACAATATAACAAATTCAGAGGTGGGGAAGACAGGTTATTGAGACACTGCTTTTAAAACAGCTCAATTCCTACAATGTACAATAAACAAAGGAAAAGCCACAAATTTCACATGAAAAGACCTTTTAAACTGCTTTCTAAATTTGTAATTCAGTGACATTTGAGCTGGTTCCTTCTTAATAAGTTCAACAACGCATTGCCTTTTCGATCCAATAGGCAGTTTACACTGAGATTGTGTTCTTGTAGCCATGTTGTAAGCAGTAGGTCCAAGTTTATGCTTGTACACTTAATTCAAAATCAAATTTCAAATGCAAGTTTATCTCTTATCATCAGCATGGAAATAGCATTCATTCCCTATCAATCGAAAGCTATTCAATTCCTTATCAGACAAAAACAGTATGATCTGTAGTAATACAAACAGTTTTGATTAGGACCAAGAATACTTACCAATAATGCAGAGTAGACAACTTGAGGGTTCGGGTGATCCAAAAATAAAATCAGGCCTGGCAAACATCCCTGATCTTGCACAATGGCTCGTCTGTTTAAAGGATCAGATGCCAGATCCCGCAGCTGGTTAACCACTGCCAGTGCATCTGGCTCACCGCTCATGGTAAGTGTGTCGATTCTTTATGTCGAACACTATAAAACTCTGTTTTAAAAAAACAAGTAAAAATAACATCTTACATGAGCAACATTGCCTTTATCAGTGAACATGCATCATTAAAGCGGCACCACTACTGCAATAGCAATCACACTATATTCCTTCCTCACCAGTTCTATGCCTCTGGAAACTTTCAACTCGATTAAAGTTGTTCTTCAGAACATAAACCCACTGATTCACAAAGATTTATACACCCACTGATTCACAAAGATTTATACAATCACTAGGCTGCAAGTGAAAATTATAGCAACTATTTTTTTATAAGCTTTTGTGAATACTACATTCTACGTGAGATGTGCAATGCCCATTCTTGTTTAGTCAAAGAAAATTACCATTATATGCTGTATTACATTATGTGATGGTACCACAATCAGGCATTCTGTTCTGCTTCTGTTATGGCCTCAGACGTTTCAGCATCCTACTCACTCTCACCATGGTTCCAGGGTTTTAATTGTTAGTTGTGTTTCCACAAGAATACTTAGATATGCTATATAGCTGGCTATCAGGGAATCTGATCAGCTTGCGTTAACATGTTACAGATGGTGTGTTCTGGTCATATCTAAGGTTAGTAGTGGTTATTTGACATCTTATCTATCTCTGGGGGGAGGGGCAGGATATGTGTGTAGGGTGTATTGTTTTGTTAGGTCTGGTATTAGCCAAGACCTTTTGATTTTACTAACATTTTATAAATAATTAACTTACTTGCAGGGGCTTCAAGCAAGCTCTCTTAATCCATTAGTCTGGATTAAGAGAGTAATTCACATTTTGCTTCCTCCCACTACAGAATACAGCAGTGGGCCACCCTACTTCAGCCACTGGGTAACCTCACTTTGAGTGACTGCATTTTTCTCTTTCGCAAGGAGCACATCCACACACAAGGTAGTGCTCTACAGTGCCAGTTGTTTTTGCTTACTTCATTGTTTCTTTAGGGTTGCCTTTGCAATTAGAGTCTAATGTGATAGCAGGATGCTTTTGTTGCCTTTGATGTGAACACAGGTCACATTCCAGCTTTATAAATTACTGTCTCCTCCTAATGCACTTGTAAATTCCTTTTGGAGAGGAGTGGCCTTTGTTTATCCGAATGCTGGCATTTCATAGCATAGCAGATTCACGTGTACATTTGAAAAAATCATCTCCATAAAGTTATACTCTTTTTAGTATGCACATAATGAAGTGCATTTATAACTCCACTCCTGTATGGCATACTGGTATATTTCTTAATTGAGGAAAACTGATGAACTTGCAAACCAATGTAGTCTGTAAGTCTTGCTTGTGTTCTAGTTGCTTACAGTGCTCTTGTATGCTGTGCTTATCAGACATTTAACTATAATATCACTAAATTAAGCTGTGCCTTTCTATTCCAGTTTCCTGTCCTACCTTTCTATGCAACCCTATCAGTCTGTGTCTAAAGATCTACCTTTCTGTCTATATAGAAGTCTATCTACCCGTCTCTCTTCCTTTCTATTTTCCTTTCTGTCAATCTATCTACCTGTCTATTTATCTGTGTGTGATTCTACCTGTCTATGTTTGAAACTTTATCTAGCTATGCAAAAATACCAATCTTTCTATCTAATTATCTATCTACCTATCTGTGCAACATAGTCGTCTACCTATAAAATCCTATCTATCTTTAAAAGCCTTTCTGTGGATCTAGCTTTTCAACCCCCTCTTTCTAATAAAGATTTACAAGAACATTATAAAAAACATCATTAGCAGAGGCTAGAGCCTGGAAGCCAATGCCACACTAAACGTTTTTTTTTTTTAGGTCTGGGTTAGCGAAGACATTTCGATTTTATGACAATTATACATAATTAGTTCTAGGTATTTTCAGCCAGACCTAAATCCATTAGTCTATTGTTGTGACATTCACATTTTTCTTTCACCAACTACAGATTGCATCATGGGCCAATGTGCCAGCCCACTTCAGCCATTGGCTGACTTCACTTCAAGTTATGGCATAATGCCCTTTCACAAGGAACACATCAACGCACAAAGTAGTTCCCTTCAGCATTGGGGACTACTACGGTAATGTGTACTTTAACTTCCCTAACAATAAAGTTTGCAAAAATCATTAAAGACTGAAACGAGATTTGACAACACCAAAAGTGTGTTTCCTCCGTTGTCATCGGCTGTTGGGTTCCCAGCTAGCCATCTATATAACATATCTCAACCCTTAAATTTTGTTAGCCGTTCTGTCCAAACTGTTCCATTGGATGTTCAGGGTTAGCAAATTATGGTTGGAAGTGTTCTTGTGTAGAAGGGGCGATAAACTACGCGGCATTCTTGTGTTGTTTTGGACATCGGTCTCTTTTGCTTTTTAGTGAAAACATAGGGGCAAGGAAAAGGGTCTCAACCAGGTTGCGTACGCTCAAATCAAACCTTACAAAATAAAAAGACATGGGGAGACAAAAGCTAACGTGCTGAAGCATCAATAATAATAATCATCATCATAGGCAATTATTTAGATCAAGAAAATAGGAGTCAGATTGTGTTATGGTACGTTTTTAGTACTGCACAACTCTGCTGTGTAGATTTTTCTTGATCAAAGCATTGGTGAAGCCTGTGCGTTTTTTCTGTAAAATCCTTTGAGGGACAGAGTGGGTAAAGACTGGTAGCAAATTACTAACGTTCACTCGTGTGATTCATAGTGGGGTCACAGGACATGAGCCTGAGATGGTACTTTGGTAAACCCATCCAAACAATGGTGCCAGCTGTGAGGGTTTCACATTTGTTAATCCAACAGGCCACTGCATGAAAGAGTAAACTGTTTGCCACACAGTAGAGCCATCGCACCTGCCGCGCGGACGAGGCTGGACGATTTGTCCTAGACACTTCTTCGCCTGAACATTAAAGATCATTGAGGTGTCCCTGTGTTCCTCAGAACCTATGCATCATTTATTACATAAACAAGTGTTTGTCATATAAAATTCACATTACATATATGCTACACAAATGAATTTCTTGTACGAGAGTGAATCTGAAAAACCAAATACCAATGCCAATATTTCATTTGATATAAACATAGGTGCTCCAAATGTGCAAAAGTGTTCGCACAAGAAAACACAATTAAACAGATAAGCAAATAACAAATAAAAATCAGATTCATCTGTCTATTTCTGCCCAGAAAATAGAGATTTAGTACAGGCAAATTGAAACATAGTCGACGTTTTGATCCTCATATACAGCGTGCAAAATCTATGCACCTACACGGGTCTTTATCAGGACTGGGTGGAGGGTGATCTACACATTTGAAATATATAGCATCAGACCTCATGTGACTAGAGGTAATTATAATGTATCTGAAGCAAGGGTTACCCTTTTCACAAGAAACCAAGGTATTGATATTATAACAAAGAACAGCGGTTCTTGCAGCCTATGTATTTGGATACACTCAACCACATGTCTTATCATTCTTTCAGATTAACCCCACTCAACACTTTTATCAGAAAAGTGAATGAATTATAATTGGTCCTGATGAATGTGGTTTAATTTATGTCCCACCGAAACGTGTGTTGACCTACTCTTCAAAGATGGGAATCCCGTTTGAGACATACAACAAAAGAAGAAATCATTGAGATGTATCAGCATACTTAAATCACAAAGCTAATGATCTCTTACTAGCTTACTGGATCCCTCATATGTTTCTGAACAGCATTTTGTATTATCTGTTGGTCTAGGATGTATGATAGTATGGATGAGGCATGTGATGGGTATTAATGCATAAGTGAATATTGTGGGGACATTTTCTATGCATGAGCCTAAGTGGCCAGCTATTAAAGTGATATAGGTCAGTCTAGAGGTTTTTGCAGTATGAGATTAGATTATGTGCAAATTCAAGATCAAGAAACAAAAATTATTGCAGAGGATCATACCCTTCCCAAAATCCATATAATGCTACTTGCAATAAGTGGATCCAAATATTTTTCATTGATTGATCTAACATCTGATTATCATCATGTTAAATTATCAGCACATTTCAAGGATTATACTAGCTTTGTGACACCCTTTGGTGCATACAGATATGTACAGTTACTATTTGACCTGGCATTGGCCGAAAGTGTTTTCCAAAAACTAATGGATGTTTTATTTGCTGGTGTTCAAGGGAGTTCAAACGTTTCAGGATGAAACATTAATTCATGTTGAAACCATTCATGACCACAATGTCATGTTAAACAAAGTTTTGGGAACTCTCTGTGATAGAGGTATGACAGTAAGCAAATCTAAGAGTCACTTTTTGCAAATGAGGATTGAGTATTTACATCATACTTTGTCCACAGATGGCATAACACCTAAAGAGGACTTTGTTAAAATTATCAGAGACGCCCTTAATCCAAAGGACACAGATACTTTAAAATCGTTCTTAGGGTTAAGTGAATATTATTCTCATTTTATTTTAGGTTATGTTATTATTGTTGAACCATTGAGGAAGTTCTTACATAAAAGGATGAAATTTGAATGGGGGCTGGAACAGAAGAACGCATTCAAAGAAGTCAAAAATGCTATTTTAAATGCACCAGCTTTCAAACCATATGATTCTAAAGGCAAGAACATAGTTATTGTGGATGCCAGTGCAGTTGGGCTGGGAGCTGTATTCAGCCAAGTGGTTGATGGTAATGAAAATTCTGTGGCATTTCTCAGACAGTTAAGAGTGCTGAGAAGTTTACAGCATGATCGAAAGAGAAACATTAGCTTGTGCATGGGCTGTGGAGAAGCAGAGGTTTTATCTACGGGGTGGAGAATCTCACCTAGTAACTGACCATAAGCCTTTATTGTACAGGATGAATGGATGTAGTAGGGGCACTGCTAAGCTTGGTGGGGTTGACTGGTAAAGTTTGGAGTACAGTGTATTTCGGGAGGGTTGAATAAAAGAGCTATTGTTTGCCAACGTTATCACTTAAAGAGGTCAGTGACACCATTGAAGATGATGAGCTTGAGTGTGTTGTGGCAGCAGTAGGTGCAATAGGACATTGTGAGGGTGTTATTTTGGAGAAGGAATAGGAGAATGTCTTTAACGGAGATGTTGTCTTACAACAAGTTATGAAGTATGTCACTAATGGTTGGCCACCAGTTAGAAATTTGAACACAGCAATGAGTAGTTTATTTTCGAATTCCAGATGAGTTAACAATTGAGGGATGACTTTTAATGAGGCATGATTTATTTGTAACACTGTGGCATAGGCGTACTCGCCATCGCCACTACATCTACCAGAGTTCCTTGGGGCTACTTGCTGGTGTGACGAGCAGTGTGCGGCCAATTCGATTTGTTACATGATTTATTTGTACCACCTTCTGTTATAAGAATTACAATTGTGAAGTTGGCTCATAGGGGTAATCCATGAACAACTGCTACAAAGAAGTTATTTAAAAAGTATTAGTGGTGGCCAGGGCTTGATTTGTATGTTGACATATTTGCTGATAAATAGATTGAGTGTATAAGGTCTGACAGGCATTTGGAGAGTGAAAGTAAGGAAATACATTTGGTGAAAATCCCTAATAGACCTTGGATCAAATTGGCTATAGATTTTCTGGTCATTTTACTTTGCGAGATGAGAAGATGCGTTACTTAGTTGTCCTGAATGAATATTTTTATAAATGAATTAATTATGAATTCATTTCTAGTATCACTGCTGATGTTGTCATATAGTTTTTTTTATAAAAATGTTTCAATTGAAGGGTTGCCGAATGTTTTGGTATTGTTTAATGGTACACAATTGGTGTCACCGAAAATGCCAATATTTTTTAGAACATGTGGTGTCAAGCAGGAAAAAACACTATTAAACAATCCTCCTTCGAACGGTTTGGTGGAGCCTGTTAACAGAATATAAGGGAAGGAGTTCAAACGGCTTTAGCATCTAATTTGTCAGTGTATGAATTTATGCTTGAAAAAGTATGTCGTTACAATAATACAGCACTTTCAATTATGGGTTACTCACTGTTTTATTTATTGAGAGAGAGGAAAGAACACACATTACTTACAGCTAGATTTGGTAATGTTATAAACACAACAAACATGGTGGAACAAATTAATGATAACAAGTAGCATGTCAAAAAGAATACTGTAGAGTGTAGGGAAGTGCCCTTTTTGAATAGTCATCCCCCGCTCCAATGCGGATACCTATGACTCTGGTAGTGCACTGGTGTATGCTGCCCAGGCCACAGTGCTCTCTCCCTAAAACTCTTATGTGTAAATTGGCAATCCCAATTGACAATGACTTTACCCCACCTTATAAGCCCCTAGTGCATGGTACCAGTGGTACCCAGTGCATGGGTGGGAATGAGGTCCCCAGGGCTTGCAGCACTATTTGTGCCGCCCTAAGCGACACGATAACATTACTGACAGTAGGCCTGCTGTTTCAGACTGCAGAAGCGTTGTAAACTGCTTGAACTCAACTTTGCCCTCACCATTTGTGGCACTATCCTTGATATATGCCAATCGCCCCATAAGGAAGGCCTCCTAAAGCCCAACAGGGAGGTGCATTATATCAAGGGTGTGGAAATGTAAGTGCAACCTTATATGTCCCTATATTGCCCTCCACTATTAAATGACACTATAAGTGATAGATGGTCCATAGGATTACATGGACTTGGCAGCTACATTATGGTAGCACCTGAATGTGTCATGTTTGGTATCAAACACACCTGCTTACCACCGACATGAATCCCGTGCCTTAAAGGTTGCCACCTTAGAGGTTGCCGACCTGGTTGCCCTAGCCCCACACTTGCACCCACCAGGACAGGATTCTGACCTCCTGCCAGACAGTGTGAACACTCCCAGGAACAAAAGCTTGGATAGGAAAGAGTTCACACCTCCTCCCTCCCAGGCTGGCTGGTGCAGTGGCATATCAAAGCGGTGAGCTTCAAAGGCTACACTACCTATGATATGCATCCAGGCTGCCTCCCCAGGAAAAGAACAGCAAGGTGCCCCCAGGCACATTTGAAACTAGGCAGGCGTGAAATTAGATAGTCCGGAGGCGTACACCCCCATTAGGCTAGTCACACCTCTATGGTGGGCTACCAGTTCTGTAGAGCCCACCTTTTTAAAGTGGTAGAAATAGTGGGTTCTGGGTAGAAAAGGTGAACTACACCCACTGTGGTCACTTCAAAGGCGGGTTAGCTGCTGAGCCTAGTAGCCCATTGGCCGCTTGCACCGACACCCCTAACGCCCTTAAATCTAGGATTTAAGGGCACCCTTGACACCAGAACCTCAGTTTTGAACATCATGCATCAAGGAGGACAACGAAGGGACTCATGTCAGAGATAACAAGACTTGCACTAAAGCAAAAGAAGGATACTCTTATGCCTGTGGCAACACTCCTGGAACTGACTGATAGAGGCTCGTCCTAAGCTATCTCTCGGTTCCCCCAGATAGAGGAACCACTGTGGAAGCCTGAAGCACCATCAGACTCCCCTGGTCTAGTCGCACTAGTCTCCTGCAAACTGCAGGTAAAACAACGATCCAGATCTGAAGAATCGCTGGCCATTAGGCCCTCTGAGGGATTGGCCAAATCCAGATGGTCTAGTGCATTGTGGGAACTGCAGTCCTGCCTTCCACAAAGTTATAGGCAGCTACCACTTTCCCTGGGACCCCCGGACATCAAAGTTATTTTCTGCTCCACTTACCGCTGCCAAGGCTTGTTGGTTTCAAGTCCTGCAACTGACCCCCTGCAGTCTAGAGGAGACCACATCCAACATCAGCAGCAGCCACGGTGTAGTGTTTTTGTACATTTTCCCATCCCTGCACCGTTTCAGCGGTACAAGCAGCTCTCCTACAGCTCCCATTCAGCACCAGGGACAGCCACGACAACTCTGCACCCGGGATCCATGGGCCAGGTAAAATGTAACTGACTGTCGTGGCTTGGTCCTTGGACCCGCATCACGTTTACCCTGCAAGAGTTCCACGCAACTCAACCTGCAAGTGACCGATTGCCGCTAGTGGTTTTTCTCATTGACTGCAATGATAATGTTTTACTGTATTATTTTGCACTGATTTTATATTTCTTCAAAAATCTATAACTCAGGTTATATGTATACTATTCTGTTCGTTTTGGTGTCTAAATTAAGATAAAAATTTGCTTTATTTTTATAAATTGGTGTCTGATTTCTTTTAAGTCGTGTCACTTACTCATTGTCCATGTTGGTACTCTCAAATGCTCAACACATGTTCCTCTCGTAAAGCCTGACTTCATTGTCACACTATCAATCCTGAGCTAAGGATTTATTAGTGTTAATCCAAGGACCATTTTTGGGGTATCCTGATAGTATTACAAGGTGAGCCCTAACCCCAAACCACATAATACTCCACCTTCCTACATAAAAAACAGTTGAGTACCAAAGTTTATTATTATCAAGTTCACAAGGCAAAGTCTAAATTGTTTAACATCGGGATTGGATTATTGTAAAGAAACATGTGGGAGTACAAAAAGGAGAATCAGTTTATTCTTCTCCTGTACAAGTGCAAAAAGATGAAACATTGTATTGCTGTTAAAAGACAAAGGGGGTGGAACAAAAGTGCAGTTGTTCTACTCAAATCCGGGCCAAGCAGTCTTGTTAAAGGATAAGGAAAAAACAAGTGGTGAAGAAGATGACGTTTTTGATTTGTCCAGCAATTGCGATTCAGATAAACCAATTGTAAGAACAGGTACTGAAAACAGGCATAACAAACATGGATTTAAAAATGCAGGAAGTACCACTAATGTTGAGCAGCAAAGAACTGAATTAGATATTGAGGGTGAGCAACAGGAGTGTGGTAATTGTATCTTTCAAAATGTAAATCAATGAGGGTGTTTTAGGCAGTGGAAGAAGAGTAAGATTCCCTGGAGAGTATACAGATTGTATAATTTATTGTTTTTTTGTGTGTTTTATTTTTTTTTAATATACAAAACTGGAGGTGTTGTAGTTACAGTTCACATACAGTTCATTCAAAGTCTTTTATTTATGTATTATTGTCTTGACTTGTTAATCGTAGTTAGTATGAACAATGATGTAAATCTCATAATATGAATTGTGGGGATGCTATATATAGTGGAGTAATAGAATGTTGGGGCATTGGAGTAGTTGATATCATTAAGGACACTTCTGCTGTGTGTCTGAGCTGTACACTTGTGGGCTTTATTGGATGTTACTAATGAAATAAGTGAAACTTGACATCTATTGTGGTTTAAGGCTGTGGTCTTGCCTTACAAACAGTAATGTTGCTCAGGGAACTGAGAACTCCTGGCAGAGTGTATCTGCATGTGATGGAACAGAATTAAGAGAAGACAGTTCACCAGGTTAATTTACCAGTTGCATTCAGAGAACTGCATGAAGGTTGAAATTCACAGGGGGGCAACTAGGAGTTTAATCCAACAACAGAAGCATCCCTAAGTGGAGCAACAAGGGAGAGGATGTGGATTTATGGTGACTTCGGAACTGGGAAACCAGGTTCAAGTCTCAGCGCCAACGGAACATTCTGTGATTCTGGAAAAATCACTTAGTCTCTCAGTGTCTACAAAACAAATTGAATGTGAACTTGTTTAATGTCATTGGTGTTCATGTAAAGTGCTCCAATACTGTCAGGTCGAGAGTTCGCTCTATTTAAAACTGCAAAAAAGCAACAACCAAAAGGACCACCACCTATTATTTTTTTATTCATTCCCTGATGATTACCAAGGAAAATACATCAGCCTGAACCTAGATAATTATAGTTCAGGTGTGTAGAAGGATGCAATAATTTGATAAAGTTGTAAGATTTCTAATTTTCCCAAGAGTCTGCTAGATAAATTGAGAAGTCTTGCACTGGGGTGGTACTAGTTGGCTAAGACTTTCTAGGTCCAAAGAAGGCTTTTCAAGGATTTATTAATTTTCAATTTTATATACCCAGACGCAAAAAAGAACATGAGCATTTTACATGACAACAAATGCTACTACATACAAGCATTTTACAGGGATGTGTGTGCTACTTTCTTAAAGAGCAAGAGACAGACTGGGATGGGAAAACTCAGTATTTAAACATTATCCTGTTCAAAAAACTTAAAATCAATTAAAAATGAAGCTGCTAAACAAGTCACACTTTCTTAACGCTTTTCATCTCCCAAACCTATGCTCCGCCAACTTCAGGAATTAGGCAGAGCAAACTATCTTTTGAAACGATTTGTTTAGTTCACAAATGCTTCTATGGAGATGCCGCAGAGTTTCTAAACTAACATTTGTAAATACAACCTAATTTCCTCTTCATCTGTAACTTTACTTGTTCAACCTTACTATCCTTAAGTTGACATTCGGGCCTACTAGGCCGCAGTACCCAAGATGGCGTTCTCTGAAGCAGATGCCACCAGGTGCGCGCGATGACTTCTACGCATGCCCAGATGACTTGAGATCACGAGGTAGCTTGAACTCCTGACATTGTGTTCTCTGCCAAGGACAAAGAGTTGGGGACTTGACCGCAAGCCAGAAGATGACAAAATGTGAATCAAGGAAGAGACAAAGAATGGACCGGTCAATAGCACCCTTTTTGCCTTGAAAAAAGATACATCTACTGTTCCCCGCATGGGAACTGAAAGGACAGTGACAATTTGTGAACTTGGTGCAAAGCCACTATGGAGAGCCAGTTTGCACTGGGAAAAGTGCAATCAACTATTGATAACCCCGACCTGGCCAATTAATACATTTGGTCTGCTCCCAAAGTTGCAATATCTTGTATGAAGTAAGGCGGAAAAGGGTATAAAAAAAACTCTCATCAGTCATTACCGGGTTCGTTCGTTGGGGTGTTGCGTTGAGTTGCCGGTGTGGCTGCGTTGGAGTGCGAGTTGCGGCTGCGTTTGTCTTGGGTTATTTTCTTTGAGAAGGGATTCTTGTTGGCTGGTTGTTCCCTTTTCTTATTCCAAATAAATTCTATGCTGTCAGTCTGAGTGTGGAATTGGTACATGCCCGGATTAATGTTTGGACTTTGCTGAAATTCTGAACTTTATTACGCCGCATCCTGTATTTCGCACAACAGTTTGATCCTTTGATGAGGGTCGGACTGCCTGTTCGAGGGAGTCTTCACTTGAGCATGCAGATAACTCCCTATTTGATCTGAAGGTATCGTCATCTATCTATTGGTAAATGATTCACTGCATTTTCCTTAAATCTATGTCTAAGAGTAACTTTTCTCTTTAATAAATCTAAAATTAAAAGCTGAGCTGTAGACAATAAATGCAAGATTTAAGAGTTCAATTAATGCGGAGATAAACAAAATTGAAATAATACGAAATGAGTTTGTGGTTCTTAAATTAATAACAGGAAATATTAAATGTCTCCTAGGCTTTAATTGTGTTTTAGCTGGTTCTAATGAACCATCAACCAGTCCAACTAGTTGGTCCATCGACCAAACAGTGGAGTGCCTTGATGATAAAGTCAGGATTCTCGAAGTTGTATAAAATGTGTACATAAAGTAGTAAGAAGTGAATCTTGATAGGTAATAAGGTACCCACTTGGTCAAGCAGCCTTTCTCCTGTGTACAGATTCGAGAGAGTGTGTATGAATTAGCAGCGTGTTGGTGTTATGGGCCCCATCAATGAATGAATGTATGAATTAACTGTTGTAAATATGAGTCTGTGACATAAGGAGAATATGTCAATTTTGTCCTCTGCGCTGGATCAAATGACAATTTTTGTAAGTTAAACAGTAATAACATTTCACACAAGTTTGCATTTTAAATTTGGAAGCGCCTAAGTGCATTAGGATATAATAGTGTTTCTGTATGGTGTTATAGTGTCACCTGGCAACAAAAAAACAAGCATGCAAAGTGTCACTTCCCACCATTCTTTTCTGGCATCCCTTGGTGAGCCACTGATGAAGAGGAGCAAATGAAAAAAAGTATTTCACAATTACTCAATTGTCTGTGGGCACAATTTGGGTCTAGAGAGGAAGATAGCTCTACTTCAACACTGTCTGGGGCGGAGGGCCAGAATATTTTAAAACCTCTACCAGATCTCAGTGTTGATGATACCAGGGGGATTAAATGATTATTATATTTGCATTAATAAAATTAGACAATCACTTCCTATCTAGGATCAGTACTATTATGGAGCCTTATCACTTTGGTGAGTGCACTCAAAAAGAGGGAGAAACAGTTGAAGAGTTTGGGTTGGAGTTGCGTAAACTGACTACCACATGAACCTACAAAGTTCCAGCATGCAAAGAGATGTTGGCTACAACATTTTTTTTTAAACCTATGACTGCCTTTAAGTATTTTCATTGCATGACACTACTTGGGGGCTGTGAGGAAGGCTGAGTACCCTCTCACTTTTAGCCTAATAAAACACAATTGTGGTCGAAGATATGCATTTCTTTCTAAACTGTGCATACCCCAGATGCCACAATTCACTCCCAATCATCTGTCCATGCCCACACCACTGTCGAAAGGAAAAGGAGACAAGAACATGCGATCATACATGTTGTACGACCCTAGACTGTAAGCTAGGTCCCTCATTTCTGGATTTATCTAAAATATCAACAATGTGAAAGACATCCAATAGTTAAATCCTTGAAACGTACATTGGTGTTAGCAGGACCACTACTAGGCACAGTACCTTCAGTCATACATGCCAACCCTCCTGAATCAGGTGGGAGGTTCCCGGGTTTGGGACTGGCCTCCCGAAAGGGACTGCTGAAATTCCGATTGCTTCCGTCTTGCGCTTCACCAAACCGATTTCCAACCTAGGAAGGACACTGTGGGAACTTGAATAAGTGAAGGTATGGGCGAGACAATCGGAATGCTACTTCACATTGATTGGCAGGGTTTTGACGGGTCTTAGTGGCTGTACTCTCTCAGATAGCTTGAGATTGGTTGGGGGAGAAATGACCCGCCCAGAAAAAACGACCCTCTACCCCGGAAATCATCGCCCCGCTGCGGCGCCGGAAAAAAAAAGACTTTCGCTCCGGAAGCGATGGCTCAGCTGCGCGTGAGCCGGAGTTCGTGTGTGGCCAATCATGCTTCTTGTGAATTACTTCCTAGAGCGCGTGCGTTTTAGTACTGAGATCAAGTTTCTGTAAATATTAAGATCAAACCTGACCTGCAGGCTGGTATCTAGATGGGGAAACAAAAACAGCGGTTCTTTTATGGTTTCGTGCATAGGTACATTGAAAAGATACGTGAAAGAGAAAAGCAGCGTGTTAATCCACCAAGGAACGTCCTTGAGGCTATTTTGTAAAACAGCTGTCAATTGAAGGCTGAAAGTTGCTAAAGCAATTCAGAAAAACTTTTTCCTGAAAAAGCTTGAATAGAAGAAACGTCTAAACCATCTTCGCAGTACTTTGTAACTTGTAAATGTGTGGAGTCGATAACCAACACTTCAAAAATGTCAAACCACTGTTTCCAAGCTGTAGTGGGCTTCTCAGGATTTTCCAAGAAAGGTGAAATTTGAGCAAATTGCGAGCTTGAAATCATGATATTATGTACCCTAATGCCAGTCTAAATTAAGTATACGAGGAGCACACAAATGTCAATGTAATTAAAAAAAAATTAGAAAATCTTACTTTGGGTTTTGATTGTATTAACAACCAATAACAATAAGGATCTCAGCAAAAGTTGAGGAAGAAAGCGTTAAATTCTAAGAATCTTCAGCGCGGCCACATTTTCAACCTTTCGGTACAAAATGACTGCTTGCAGAAAGCCTCAAAACGTTATTGTGAGCTCATGGCCGTCTGGAGCGTCCAATTACACCCCCTTGCGGGGTGACTTTGCGGTGGTCCTCTCTGTTGCAGAACAATAGAAAATGCTCTTACGTTTGCGACAGTAATTTTAGATTCTATTAATGGCACAGAGGTGAGGATTATGCTTGTCAATATTTACTACTCCCAGACAGCAGCCAATAAAAAAACAGTAAAAACACACTACGTATCCCATAAGGCTTTGAACCACACCTCTTCTCAGACCACCAATAGCCACTTGGCATCATATACAAAATAGAGGCACCATCTTTTCTGCCTCTTTCTTTGCGAAAATGCAGTCCAACGAATAAGAGAACTATGTCCATAAAATGAACGGAAGAACAGCTCAAACGACTCTCAACAGAGAGTTACCAAAGTCCAGAACATCACATCCCCAAATGGAACAAAGTCTGAATACTGCAACAAGAGCCGTGAACACAGTCCACCGGAAACAGCCTTGTACAGGCCCTTCAGTTTTGTTTTGGTTTCAAACCTGAAAAGACAAGTAAAATTAATCTAATCTCAACACAAATTGAATCACAAGAGTGGGTCAAAGGAAACAACAGTTACTTTGATAACAATAATACCATAATCTTACCTGTCCCAAGGGGTGGGATAATCCTTGCCTCTGTGTTCTTAATAGAATCAAAAATGATTTTCGCAAATGCTAGAACATTTTCTATTCTATGGCAGGATCGGAGGCTCCAATTATGTTGGTTCAAAGCTGACCAACCACGACAGAAGAAACCGTTGTGGTTTTACATTCTGTATGCCAATAGGGAAAGTCATGATGAGAGATTGAGGAACGTTTTGAGTGTCTTAGAGAGTGTACAGCTAACTGTGGAGCTCAGCAAATGCGGGTTTGCAGAAAGGAGTGTGACATATCTAGATCATGTGATCTGTGAGGAAGGAGTGAGACTGAAGCCTGCATTAGTGAATACTATTGTTGGTACTTCTGCTCCGGGGAACAATGAGGAGATGAGGTCATTCTTTGGAATGACGGAATATTGTGCAAAATTCATCCGAATTTTGCGAGTAAGGTGTACAATATCCGCATGTTGTTGAAAAAGAATGCAACATTTGACTGGAGCATACAGTGTGAGACAGAGTTTAATCAAGTAAAGAATGATCTGGTGAAGGTGTCGGCCTTGAGCAGTTTTGACCCTGAGTCGGAGTGCTGTCTTACAATGGATGCCAGTAATAAAGGTCTGGGAGCGGTGTTAACTCAGAAGGACCCCATGGGGAAGTAATTATTTTTGCTTCCAGATCGCTGTAACCTGCAGAGGAAAAATATCCAATAATAGAGAAGGAAGCATTAGCGTGTGCTTGGGCTTTAGAGCATTTTAGAGCTTTTGTCTGGGGCAAGTCAGTGACCATCCAAACTGATCATAGGCCCTTCGTGAAGTTGTTGACTGCGGAAGGGAGTGTGTCTGCTTCTGCCAGGTTGGCGAGAATATCTATGCGAATAAAAGATTATGTGTACAATTTGGTGTATGTACCTGATAGGGAGAATTTAGTGGCAGACTCCTTATGCCTGTTCCAATGGGGGAATGTATGGATGATCCGTGGGGAGAGAGTGGAATGGGAGGAGGAGCAAAAGAAGGATGTAGTATTACAATCTGTTATTGAGTATTTGTTTAGAGGTTGAACAAGGAAGGAAGGTGTGACAGAGTTGTTGAGACTGTATTGGGAGGTTAGAATGGAGTTTGTCAGTAGATAAACATATGATTTTGAGAGGGAACAGAGTTGTGCCGCCCAAGGGTCTAAGGAATAGTATCTTGCAACTCTGCCATAAAGGGCATTGCGGTGTGGTAAGAACTAAGGCCGTGGTCAAGGATGTGTTCTGGTGGCCCGTAGTCGATAGAGCTGTGGAAAGGTTTGTAAGAACGTGTCCTGTATGTTCTTCTGTAGATAAATCCTTACAACTGTAAGGCCACCAATGTGTGAAGATGTAGTTCTTGAACAACCACAGGAGTGTGCTGCAATGGATTTGCTTGGTCCAGTGGGGGAGCTCTAAGTGGCCATTAGTGGAGAATCTGGAGAGAATTGATACGAGCACGGAGACAAGCCCAGCTGAGGTGTGTGACGAACACAGAGAAGCCAGTGACGCTGAAGGAGGCATCGGAGTAAGGACGCCAGATTGCAAAAACTGACGAGAAATGTACCCGGGGTCGGATAGCCGAGAGGAGCAGAGAAACGATTCACGCAGAGCTAAGGAAGCCTCGAGGTGACTTTGAGGACACCAAGATTTCACCATCCCCAACAGCCGCCCTGCCATGCTCCTGGAGGAGTGTGGCTTGCCCAGGTATGTGTACGCCTACGGGGAGTTGGCGGGAGGAGGGGAGGCCAAGCGTAGAGCATTCATCTGGAGAATGGGGTGTAGTGTGTATATGGCCCTGGTAAAGTCCTTGCAGCACTGTAGTGTGTGGTATGAGGCCTGACATATACGCAGCCAAAAACTCGTCTTACATTTAAAGATGGAGCATTTTGTTGTTGTTGTTATTTGGGTGGAGCTAATTCGTTAATAGTGAAGTTTGACTAAGGAGATAAAAGCACTGGGTTATGGGGTTAAGATGGATTGGTGCTCTCTCTCAAACCCCTCCCTTGCAGTAAAAGTGTGAGCAAAACACTTAGCTGAGGCACTTTTCTTTGTTTTGAGGTGCAACTCAGAAATCCCTGGTTGTCATCGACAGCAGTGACCTCAAGGAAGAAAGGAATTGTTATTTTTGCCTAAGCCATACCTTAATAAAGCACCCCAGAACATGACTGCTTACGTGTCTGACTATTATATCCCACCCATCTTACATAGGTGAAGGGGGTGTGAGCCCTTCTCAAGCAATAGTCACAATCCCTTTCAGGGTGTACCATAAATGCCACTAAATTAACTTGTGCATAACCCATGGTAGCTGGCACAAAAGCAGTCAGGCTTAACTTAAAGGCAATGTGTAAAGCATTTATGCAGCACACAAACTGTAAAAGCGTAAAAATACAACACAAGAAATATCTCACACAATTTAGAAAAATAGAGTATATTTTAATAAATCACTTGGCACCAAACATTTGCCTTTTTGAAAAATGATGTCTTTATTTTTAGTTTTATGGAATGTATGTTTGATAAAGCGCAGTTTGTAGTTCCTATTTCATTTAGATTAGATTTCATTAGATTTTGTGAAGTGGGGTATTTCCCAAAATTTGGGATAGCAAAATGTTTGTCATATTTTTAAATTTGAATGAATAAAACACCCAAAAGGAGGACCCCCATATGCTTCACTTATTAAACTAAACTCACCATTAAAAGAGAAACGCCGAATTCATGTTTCAGAGGTGGTGGTTCACACTCTCATACCACCTCTGAATAGTACAGTTATTGCTCAATAGCTTAGTCTTATGTTTTTGTCTCCACTGGAAGCAAGGCTGATAAGCCCCTAAGAAGTGGATACTGAGTTCTCCTTCTTTTAGCCTTCAGCGAAAGTAGGTGAAGCGGTTCTGCGTGGCCTGTATCATCTCAGTCTCCTACAAAAAGAATAATTGATGGACGGCATGTTGAACAATGTCAAACGTTCACCCCAGTACAGAGATCTGGGCCTAAATCCATTGTCTGTTTGCTCCCCATGCCATTCCAGGTTGAGCCCAGCCATTTACAAATGAGTCTTGACCCTGCTCCCCATGCGGGCAGTCCAGCCCGAACAGCCAGGCCAGGTCCTCCCTGGACCAGAAACAAGCCTTCTGGAACCAGTTTAGAGGTATCACTCCTCATCAGCCAGGCTAGCTTGATTCCAGTGACATGGAGAGCACTGGACCCACGTCTGGGTATACCCATCCCACTCAGGGTGACAAATGCAAAATGAACAATTGATGGACAGAATGTTAAACAATTTCAAACATTCACCCCAGTACAAAGATCTGAGCCTAAATCCATTGTTTGTTTGCTCTCCATGCCATTCAAATTTAAACCCAGCCATATGCAAATCAGTCTTGACCCTGCTCCCCATGGAAGCGGTCCAGCCCGAACTGCTCGGCCAGGTCCTCCCTGGACCAGAAACGAGCATCCTGGGACCAGTTTCGTGAGATCACCCCTTATCAGCCAGGCTAGCTTGATTCCAGAGGCATGGAGAGCATGGGACCCATGTCTGGGCATACCCGTCCCGACATGGAAGTTACATACAGACCAAAAAGGTAATTTCAAATCCTGGGCAGGTCTCAATGCTCCACAATAACACAGTTAGTGCAGTCATACAGCTGACAGCCTTTGGGAGCACCAAGACTGATTGGACTGCTGATAGCCATATTTAAGTCCGCTCTGAGTTTTTAAATCAGATGGAGTACTTCCAATACATGCATGTTGAAGGATGGTAACTTTCGGAATCCTGATTGGGGAGAATGTTAATTCTTATGAATTAACTGTAAAAAAATCAGAAAGATGACAGAATTTACAACTGCTTACCTGCACGTGGAAGCAAAATATTCTTTAAGAACTTGTTGAATTTACTCCAAGAATAGCTAAATCACTGTGACATTATACTGGGCGTAGGCATGATTTAGGGCCTATTTTTGGTAGTTTAGATAAAGCAATTGAAGTGAGGATACTTGCAAGAAGAAGTCTATGTAGAAATAAAATGTTTCTATGTCAGCTTTACCCTAATATTTAATATTTTTGATGGAGCAAAGTTCTGGAACATACTTGCCAACATAGACACCAACTGTAATCAACTCTGGTTCTTAGTAAAAGTTTAGCAAGACTCCTGGGAGAAATTTCAGTTAGAAAAAAAAGGGTATTTGTTCAGGCAAAATCCTAATCCCTAGCGGCCTTCAGCAAACCTTTTTAATCTTTATATAGCAGATTTGCATTAAATAGGTTGCTTTCCTATAAAACAGGGAGTGAACCTTAGTGACAGATATTAGACTATGCTGATGATTTAAGCTGGCAGAAAGAACACTTATTACACTTTTATTCTCTCTATAAGTAGGTGTTTGGGCAGTATATAAAATATATATATTTGGTACAAAAATATTGTTACAGGAATAGTGTGATATCAAAAATATAGTGGTCATAAATATATTATGCAAGTATATCATTTTAGTCTTGTTTGTAATATCTGTAAAATAAATTGTTTACTAAAATATCATTAAATATAATGTCATTTTAATAAAACTTTTGTTAAATTGCTATGTTAGTATTCAAATTTATATTATGTAGTTCATTTAAAAATAGGTTGATGTTATGTATATTTACACTAAAAAAGTAATTGTAAAGTTTACTGTATTTCATTTTAAAATGTATTTATTGGAATTTTGTTTAGAGCAAAATGTATGTTTTTATATGTTTTAGTAGCAGGGTGCTAGGATTATAGCATAAAAGGGTGGGGAGATTTTTTAAAGTATGTTCCTATAAATAATGATTTTTATTTTTTATTTCAAATGAAAAAATTGTAAGTAGTAATTCTATATTTGAGAACTTTCCAAAATGTATGTGTAAAGGTTAAAATAGTTTTGTTTTAAATAATGTGTACATTCTTATAGTATATTTAATTTACACTATAAATGTAGGTGTTAAATTTTGTTTTGTCCTATTTAAATGTAGTTTTAAATATTTAATTTTGCATTCTGTTTAAGTTATTTTATGTTGGGAGCAAGATGGCAGCGGCGTGAGGCAGCCGCAGGTGGTTCCCCGCGGTGGCGGCAGCAAAAAAATAAATAAAGTATACTATGGGTGACATAGATTACGGCATGTTCAACCCTCAACAAGTTTATAAGCCCTTAGAATCTTAGCCTTAGACTGTGATCCTGGTCGAGCAGGCGGAGCGGATATTTGCAGGCTGTGGTCTTCTGGAGCGCTCACTGGCGGAGCTGCTCGATCACTGCAGCGAGGACCCTGTGCGGCTGGAGATGGGGCCGAAAACAGGTGCGAGAGGGAAGGGATTCCTCCAGCAAGCAGGCGCCTGGACACCAAGACGATGGAAACTGATCAACCCCCAGCGGCGGGGCCACCCGCTCGCAAAACCAAGCACCGGATGGATAATCTCCTGAATAGGAAGGGGAGGGGATCAACCCTTCCGCCCCAGCCACTGCGGACCGGTGCTACAGTATTGGATCTGTTGAGAGGAGCAGGGCACAGCGCTTCTGTTCTGGAGTCGGAGGGGGCTGCTCATAGCCCCAGACAAGACAGCGGCCAGGGCATTCCACAGATTAGTAAGTCTGCACAGGGCTTAGAGGAGCTGGGAGGCCCCGCTGAAACTGAACTACAAGATGGGTCTGCGGTGGGGGACTCGGTTGAAGGGGTGCCGGGGCAGCAGGAGGTTTCCGAATTGGAGGTTGCACAGCTTTTACAGCAAACTCTGCATGAAGAGGATGTTCTCTTAGAGCAGATTATAATACCCCAGACAGGAAGCCACAGTGGGACTGGGGCTGACACTGGTACTACTGTAGAGCATCAAAGCCGGCAACTCCCAAAACAAAGACCCTAAGTGCAGGCACAAGATGTGCCTGATTTAGTCACAAAGGAAAAAACTCCCGGAGCCAGAAAAAAGGCTGTTACTAAAGCACAACCTGGAATAGTTGTGGGATGCACAAAAAATAACACACTGAGAGGCAATACAAGATCGTGTAAGCCTTTGCATCCAAGGAGTGACCGGGAACTAGACTCCGAGACTAACAAACCTGATTTTTTTTCCCTTTCTGATGCTACTTGCTCGGATGAGGGGTCTGGGCCAGGTTCTAACTTCGAACTTAGTGAAACAGATAGTGTACCAGATGCCCAAGATAAGGAGCCCATTTCAACAGCCAGGCGGAACTCTAGAGCGGGCATGCCAGTTAATCAAAAGAAGAGAGAGCTGAAGTGGGACTACTCTATGGGTGGACAACTGCTAGGAAGTACCACTAAGACTGCTACTGACGATCAATCAACATCACCCCTACCTTCCCCAGAAACCAAATTGCAGTGTGTAGTGGCACACCGGGAGGAAGCCCGACTAGAAAGCAGGAGGTCTCAGGCTGCAACCCGAAAATTGCAGGGCGCAATTAGAAAAATAGCTAAGACCTGTAACACTATCACCGATCGGATGTCGGATTTGGAAGCTAGAACAGCTTCCTTGGAAACGGATGTCGTAGGATCTAGGGTGCAGGTGAAAAGCCACAAAAGTCAACTAGTAGATATTCAGTGGAAACTAGAGGAAAGTGAAAATCGACAGCGGCGAAATAATTTGCGCTTTCTCGGAATTCCTGAAGGTAAAGAAGGTTCCGACTCCCGGGCATATATTGTCAAACTTCTACAAAAATCATTTCCAGAACTGGAGGGCTGGGACTGCACACATGAAATCCAAAGGGCACATCGTGTCCCATTCACAATGCGTCAGCCAGCCAACCCCAATGCTAAGCCCCGGGCGTTGTTGGTGTACTTTGGTAATTTTTTATTGAGAGTTGGTCTTTGGTAAATCCAGACCAGAAGCCCAACGTTTAGCCGAGGGCTTTTCATTTTTTACAAGACCAGATTTTTGCCATTTTACAGTCGAGCGTCGTTGGCGCTTGCGTCAAATGATTAAACCCTTCCAGGATAAGGGGGCTCAAGCCTCCCTCCTAAATTCTGCAAGGTTGAAAGTTATATGGAATGACCGGACAACATTTTTCACCTCCGAAATAAAAGCCAAAGACTGCCTAAATGCAGGAGGTGTCTGATTACCAGAATATGACATTGATGCAATAATGTAAAGGTATTTTTTGTACCCGGAGGAAAAGGAGGAAAACAAAAAGTGAAGCGAGGGGGAAAAAGGGGGGAGGGGGGAAAAAAAGGGGGAAAAAAAGGGTCACCTATAAGTAAGGTTTGCCGCCGCAGGCAGAATTACCACTCATCACACACAGACCAAGATAGGTCTGTTGCTTCACAGTGTGGGGTTGGGGGGAAGGGAATCGCAGGGGGTGGGGTCCTCTCAGTGGGAGCGGGGGGAGGAAGAGGAGAGCTGGTGGGATGGTGAGGGGTCGAAGGAAGGGGAGAAAACTCAGGAAAGCAATAATTCAGAGCGACGATAGAAGTAAGACAGGAAGGAGCAGCAAGAAAAGCTACAATAATCAAGATGGGTACTCCAAGAATCATTGGGATGGGTAGACTGTCTAATTGTTCTATAAATATTGGTGGTCTGAACAATAGGAAAAAAAGACAAAGGTCAAATCAGCTACTACGAACTACGGGAGCGGACATCATTTGTCAACAGGAAACGCATATCCCGTGGCAAAAAAGAGGGATCAATGTGATCCAAGGGTATACACATGTGATCTGCTCATCTCAGACCACCACCACGAGAGGGGTCTCTATACATGTTTCTAACCGCATGCCACAAGTCGAGCGTACAGTTTCAGATCAATGGGGTCGGTGGGCTATTGCATTGATACCTGGGGGACCAACAATCTGCACGATCTATGGGTCCAATTTCAATGACCAAATCACAAAAAGGAGCTGGAGGGGCAGAGAACAGGTCATCCCCCACTCAGAAATCTGTATACAATAAAGGACCTGATCCCACAGTGACCATTTGGTTCATGTATCCATAGCAGTTGTCATCTGATTTTAGACAAACTGTAGAGCAAGTGTTTTAATGTCATCTATACTCTTTCTAGGTATGGCTCACTATTCAAAGGAAAGACAAAGGTTATTCAAACGAGATAAGAAAAAGACTGTCTTTTTATCCAACAATAATACCTACAAACACCCACATGTGAAAAAAGTGTAGGAAAGGAGTGATGGCGCCTCACGGTAGCAACACCACAGAGGATAAAGCAGGTGGTCACACAGCATAGAATAAAAAGTAGAAAGCCAGTGTGAACCAACTCAAATCTGTGTACATACACTGTGGGGTTTATTACGGTGCATGGTCCTCTGCACAGCTTTTTCTTCCTTCTGTTACACACCCTAGTAGTTTTTGCGTTTTGGGTCAATACCCAGTCTCTTGTCTACACTCTCTTTCACACATTTTCTTTCTGCGGAGTGGTGGCAGCTGATGATGAGATCTTGAGGTAGCAGGCGAGTACCTTCCTGCTTTATCCTCTGTGGTGTTGCTACCGTGAGGCGCCATCACTCCTTTCCTACACTTTTTTTTTCACATGTGGGTGTTTGTAGATATTATTGTTGGATAAAAAGACAGTCTTTTTCTTATCTCGTTTGAATAACCTTTGTCTTTCCTTTGAATAGTGAGCCATACCTAGAAAGAGTATAGATGACATTAAAACACTTGCTCTACAGTTTGTCTAAAATCAGATGACAACTGCTATGGATACATGAACCAAATGCTCACTGTGGGATCAGGTCCTTTATTGTATTCAAATTTCAATGACCCTGAAGTATTTAAAGAACTAGAGTTAGAACTGGCGTCTTGGCCATCTCCCTTAGTTATCTGTGGGGATTTTAATATCCATTTAGATGCAGATAACTAATTCTCGAGAAAATAAGAAGGTAGGAAACCACAAGTTTATAAGGCATTAGGGGCCTTGGTGATAAGCCATGGGTTGGTCGATATTTGGTCTCTTAGAAAATCCGGGGAGACAGGTTATACATATTATTCCTGCCCTCATAAAAAATATGTAAGACTGGATTATTTCTATAGAGGGCACCTGCATCAGGAATCTCCCAAAGGTTTTGTCGGACCACAATCCGCTGATGTTAGAATTTCCGTCACAGGGAGTCATGCGGTCAATTACCAAATGGACTTTGGATATGAAATTGCTGATCACCGAAGGGTTTGCAGATCACATCAGGGACTGGAGCCACCAATACTTTGATACGAATAGATACAGCACGTCTAGGGAAATGGTATGGGACACATTTAAGGCGGGGTTAAGGGGACAGATTATCAACTTTGTAGCCTCTCGCAGGAGGCAACATAGGCAAGAAATACAGCAGCTAATGGAAGAATTGTCTAAATGCGAGGAAGAACATACAGTGGCAATTGCACTAAAACAGGAGGAATTAATAAAAAATCTAGGCCTCGCAGTCATAAAAATTAAAGCGAAAATTAATGGCTTTTTTAGCAATACCGTTGCCAAAATATATCAATCATATGCTCGAGATAACTATGAGTATGGGGAGGCCACAGGAAAACACCTGGCACTATGCCTTAGACAAAGGGCAGCGGCAAATAGTGTCATGAGACTTAAAGGGAAGAATGGGGAACCGGTCACAGAACCTCAAGAAGTTTTGGCAGTCTTTACATATTTTTACAGGGATCTGTATCAATCAGGGCACGCTCCATCGACTATGATACAGCCGGAAGCAGATCCTAATTCCTCTTCTATCATGCAGGAATTAGAGAAGGATATGACAATAGGGGAATTGAATGTTGTTCTGCAGGGGATGGCCTCTGGGAAGGCAGCAGCCCCAGATGGCATCCCTATTGAAATTTATAAGATTCTGCAGTCGGAGCTTGCCCCCATTCTTCTGGACTTATTTATAGCGGTCCAGCTTAGGGGTGTGCCGCCAAAGTTTTGGCAAGAGACTAACATTTGCCTTTTTTTAAAGAAAGGCAAAATAGCAGATGACCCCTCTTCTTATCGCACAATAACCTTGATAAATACCGATGAGAAACTCTATTAGAAAATTATCGCTTGTAGACTTGCTAGAATTATTACACCTCTGGTAAGCCCGTGGCAACACGTATTTATACCAGAAAGAGGGACCACCAATCACATTCGCCGTACTATAACATTATTCGATATTGAAGAGGCTACAGGGCAGCATATATCCCTTATACTGCTCGACGCTCCTAAAGCGTTCGGCCAGGTCGAGTGGACATATCTGTGGGATAATCTTCGGAAAAAGGGATTCGGTCCACGTATATTAACATCAATAAAAACTATGTATAATCAACCCTCCACAAGGTTTCTACTTATGGGTAGGGAAACAGAAAGTATTCGGCTCGCCCGGGGAACTAGAGAGGGCTGCCCTTGCTCCCCTATCCTCTTCGCTCTGTATATCGACCCCCTAATAAATACAATCATACAAGATCAAGATATTAGACCAGTTGTGGTCAGGGGGTACAAGACCAAGGTGTTAGCTTACGCCGATGATATAGCGGTTATCACCCCTGACCCAACTGGGGCATTAACAAGGATAGAGGAGATTGCCCTTGAATTTGGCAGGGACTCGGGGTATGCCCTAAATATAGATAAGACTAAGATAGTGTGTACAAAGAATACGTACTGCCATGACCCTCATAAAACGGAATCGGCTACCTACCTTGGGATAGTTATATTGGCTCAAGTCAACTCCATATGGGACATTAATGCGGTACCCCTTATTGTGAAGATCGGGCAAGACCTTAGTAGAATAGATAATTTACACCTTTCTATTATAGGAAGAAGTAATGTAATAAAAATGACGATGTTTCCTAAGGTTTTTTACTTACTCCGATGTATCCCGTTAGAACCCGCAAGTACTTTTTTTAAGACTAATAGGGCCTCATGTAGGTAGCGAAATACCGGTCGGTAACGGCCGATTTTCGGTAAATATGCCGTTACCGACCGGTATTCAGACAAGTGAGATGTAGGAGTCCAAAAACCACTTTTCGGTAAATATGAGGCGGTAAATACCGATTCATAGTTACCGAATTCTAAAATACCGATTCATATTTACCGAATACATAATTAACGAATCGGTAAATATGAAGTGGTAAATATGAAGTGGTAAAAATTTAAAATGACATGTAGGAGCAGTCGGTAATTAAGAAATCCAGGGAAATCGGTAAATAAGAGTCGGTAATTAACACGGATTGAAAGCAGGTGGTAACCATCAACAATGCACATAAGCAATCCCAAAATGCAACAGCGTGGACAACATGGCCGCCATGTACGTCATTGCAAGGCGCCTACGTCTACAGGCAGCAGGACTGAGGGTGTGGCGACGGGAGGAACAAATCTACAGACAGCGCATCACACTATTACAGCTGACTGATGCAGAGATACATGAGAGGTACAGGCTACACCCCGAAACCATCATGGACCTGATAAGGGACCTGCACCCACTCCTGGACCAGCCAACAAGAAGGGCGCACGCCATACCACCACATGTGCAGGTGCTCTGCAGCCTACATCTACTGGCATCCGGCAGTTATCAGGTGGTGATAGCTGCGGTGGGTGGTGTATCCCAGAGTTGCCTGTCCCGTTTCTTCAGGAAGTTCCTGGATGCCATGATGCAGAGAATGCACCACTACATAAGCTTCCCAAACACACAGGCTGCACTGCAGAAAACAAAAACAGACTTTTATCACATGGCACAGTTCCCCCATGTCATCGGCTGTATAGATGGTACACACATCCCAATCTGTCCACCAGCTGATACAGAGCACATCTACAGGAACAGGAAGTCCACCCACTCCATCAATGTGCAGGTGATCTGTGATGCAGGGAACATCATCACAGATATTGTTGCAAAGTTTCCTGGGAGCACCCACGACTCGTACATCTTCCAGAATAGTGGGATCTACACACGACTGCGTGCCGGCGAATTCGGAGAGGGATACCTGCTGGGTAAGTAACAGTGACGCCCCTTGAAACCTGCAAATCAGAGTGTATAGAGGCATGTAACTGATGGTTCCCTTTTACTCATCCAGGCGACAGTGCATATGCATGCCGTTCATTCATCCTCACTCCCTACCTACACCCAGCAACCCAGAGTGAGAGACGATACAACGTGGCCCACAAAACAACACGCAATGTGGTGGAGCGCACGTTTGGACTACTGAAGAGCAGGTTCCGCTGCCTCCACAAGAGCGGAGGCGCACGCCAGTACAAACCCATCACCTGCTGCAAGATTATTGCCACTTGTGCAATGCTGCACAACCTTGCCACGAAAAAAGGTACAGATGTGGAACTAACATATTTTGAGGACAACGAGGATGAGTCAGGCCAGCCAGAGGGCAGCGCAGCTAGAGTGCCAACTGCAATCGATGGGAGAGAGAGACGGGCAGAGATCACATGCAACTATTTCTGAGTAAGTGAGGGGACACAGCGAGTTGTGAGAAGTCATGACGTAGTTTAATGTGGCACCACGCCATGAACACATGAACAGGCCAATCTGGCAATATACCATCTATACAAGGAGTATGTCCAGGGTTACGTCACCCAATGGGAAGTGGCTAAGCAGGGCCACATCAATGTTTGCGCATACGCGCTGCAGTGGTGGATTGCACGGCCTGTGCATCCTCACTAGAGCCAACCCCAAGCCGCCTGCTGCTCCTGCGTGCTTCGGGGACGGGGGGTGTGATGCTGCTGCTGGTGTCGATGCTCTCCGCAGCATCCCCTGCAGCAGTTGTCGACGCCTGACTAGTCAATAGCACCCCTAGTGCACTTGTCACCTGCACCATCCCCCGAGACAGGTCGCTGCAGCACTGTGTTAGGCCCTCCTGCATCGTCACAGAGCGCCGGCAAAGTAGGGAAGTCGCAGTTGCCAGACGGTTGAGTGCCCTGCTGGTAGTGTCCCTTCTCTGGCGTTCCCGGCGCCGTGCTTCGATGTCAGCATCTAATTTGCTGCACAACTGCTGGATTGACTGGGACATGTCCCGAATGCCCGCAGCCATGCCGCCAATGTTTGTGTCCATGTTGACTAAGCTTGTCTTCATCACCCGCATGTGCCTCTGGACTGACATAACTGCCTTTGATTGCAGGCGCTGTTGCTTCAACATTTGGCCCTCGAGCCCCAAGAAGACACCATGGCCGTCAGTGGGTGCTGGTGGACTCTGGACACGCGACCTGCGGCGCCCTCTTGCTCCCGTCTGTGCTGCCTGTGAGGTGTGGGGCACAGTGGGATGGCTCCCTTCCTGGGGCCCGGTGCGGTCTTCTGGGCCCATGCTGTCGTCTGACGAGGTGTCGAAGGCTCGTAGCCTGGCTGCTGGACGCCTCCTCATTCTCACACCTGCAAGCGGAGATGTGGCCGGTGATTCGAACATGAGTGGCGATGCTGGCTCTGGTTGTGGTGATGCTGGCTCTCGGTGAGGTGATGCTGGCTCTGTGTGCGGCGAGGCTGGCTGTGTTGGTGGTGCGGCTGCCAGTGGGCCTGCTCCCTGGTCTGAACTCGTGCTGGCTAGAGGTGATTTTTGTGGCCGGTGTGCCGTCTCCCCTGCAGCATGCCCTGTACTGCATGATGTCACATCTGTGGACAGAAAAACAACATTGGCTCAGTGTCCCCGAAGGGCTGCATTGCAAGCGTCACAATAAATCATTTCACATTCCAATCTGTCCTCTGTCTCCTTGTGCCTCGAGTGCGTGACATGCCTTGTTGCCCTGTAACATTTACGTCATGGTTAGTGTTGCCCTGACTACATCTCCCGGAATGCATTGCCTGTCTGCACTGACACGTGTGGACTGCAGTGTGATTCTCGTTTCACAATGGGGGATGTGGGATAGGGGTAGGGGAGGCTACATTGCTGTGCTTTCGTCTTACCTTGGTGTGTTGCGGCTCTGGCAGAGCTGTCGGCGTCCCCAAGACCCACGACGCTCTCTTGCTCGATTGTGGCCGCCACCAGCTCCTCCAGTTCGGTGAGGGCAGGTGCCCTGTTGGTTCCACCTCCGGTCTGGCTGGCCTCCTTCTGGATGTCGCCCATCTTCCTCTTGGTCACAATCCTCAGGTCATACCAGCGCTTTTTGAGGACCTCAATGTCCCTGTGGGTCACTCCCACAGCATTGACCTTCGCCTGGATGGCCAGCCATATGTTGCGCTTTTCGGCCTCAGGCACTTGCAGGGATTGCCTCCCAAACAGCTTCTGGTGCTGCTTCACCACCTCCTCCACCAGCACCTGGAGTTCCTTGGGGCTGAATTTGAGCTTCCTCCTCCTTTCCCCTCCGTCTTTCTGTGTTCTCTGGCTGGACATGCTGTTCGTTTCCCGCTCGCACATGCAACTGCTCCCTGCCTCTCCTCTGCACTCCAAGCCTCTCCAGGGTCGGCTAATTATGTACACCTGCCTGGGTGTGGCCACTTCGGCTAATTGTGTACACCTGCCTGGGTGTGGGCAGTTCCTGGTTGGGTGGGCTGTCGTTGCACAGGATTAGCTGTTTCGTCAAGTCATGTGATGTTATTTACCGAATCCCTACATACCGATTCGGTATTTTCCGATTCGGTAGATACCACCTCGGTATTTTCCGAATCGGTAGATACCACCTCGGTATTTTCCGATTCGGTAATTATCACCTCGGTATTTACCGAATCGGTGAATTCCGATTCGTATTTACCGAATGTTACCGAATCGGTAACTGTTACCGAATTTTTACCTACATATAACTTACCGATTCTAATTTACCGATTCGGTACGGCTCGGTATTTAAGAACCGGTAAAATTAATTTACCTACATGAGGCCCTTAATGCGATGTTTTCACAATTTATATGGAACTATAAAAAGATCAGGAGATCTATCACATACATGACACTACCAAAAGACAGGGGGGATGGCAGTTCCAAATCTTTTACACTATTATTGGGCCATAACGCTCCAGCAAATAGCCATTCTGTTTAAGTATACAACAGACAATGGCAGGAGACATTCCACCATCTATCTTCGAACTAGTTATCGGGGGTGCAGCACCAGGGATCCTCCTAAGACAGCTGAGGGGAGCTACTAAAAAAAAACCCGGTTTAAGACTCTCAGGGCAGCCTGGAAAGTTTGGCATAAAGCCTGCATGCATTTAGAAATTCCGAAGATACATAGATATATCTCCTTATGGCGCTCATCAAGTTTATCAACCCCACTATATGATATAATGGGGAAAAGGTGGGAACAGGCAGGAATCAATAGCTTAGGTGACATGCTCGACTTGAATGGGGTTATCCCATTTATTGAACTCCAGGATAGGAACAGGGTAGAATCTAACACACATTTTAAATACATACAAATAAGGGAGACAATCCGCCCTATAGTACCACAGGTGTTAAACAAAGGTAGAATTCTGTTGCTAGAGCACCTCCTTTTTAAACACTCTCCCGTCAAGGACTTATACTCTATCATGCTTCTGGCTAAGGCCGATGATATTTCAAGAGTCGAAACCACATGGGCAAATAAATTGGCAAACCAGGACGTAGATTTAAGCAGATCATTGTGTCTAAAACTGTATTTTTATCTGCTAATTTAAAAGCACAACATTTTAAAACAGTGTTTAATCTATACTTCACACCTGCAAAATTGTTTATATGGGGAAAACGGGAAAATGATCACTGCCCAAGTTGTATATTAGGTCCAGCAGACAGTGTGTATATGTTTTCAGAATGTTCTCGGCTTAATGACCTAAAAGTGGCGATTGAATCCTTCCTGCTTAAAACCATCACACAACCAGTTGCATTGACTCCAACTTTATTGGTATTTGGATATGATGAAAATCTACAGTTGGATTCATCCCACGTCCCTTTTTGTTTTATGGTAACTGCAGTTTTGCGGATATTGATTGCTACAAAATGGAAAGATCCTGATCCCCCAACATTCCAAGCCTGGTTTGTCAAATTGTTTTATGTATTTAATTTTGAGATGGGTTTGTATAAATGTAAAGGTCAAAGGGCGAGGAAGAGGGGAATACAAGTCTGGAGCCCATGAATCGAACAATAGTCTCTTTTCGGTCTTTTCGTTTTGTTTCCACGTATCTTGTATGATTTTATGCTATATATAATGTTGGATGTAAACTATTGATTGAGCACTAAGCTTTCCTGAGAAAAAAAATTAAAATATTTTTTTTTAAAAAAGTTAATGACTATCAATGTTACATTAATTTTTATATTTTAAAAAGGATAATAAAATATTTTGAAAAAAAGAAATATTTTGTTTAAAAGTCATTTTATGTTGTATGTGTTAGTTTCATAAAATAATTTTTTTTATACATTCATGTATTTTATTGCAGTGTTTATTTACGTTATATTTTTAATTCTAAATTCATTTTGTTTTTCTCTGTATTTTGTATTAATTTGAATGTTGTTTTTTAAATTGGTTTGTTAATTAAAATGTGTATTTATGAAATATTTATGTTAAAATATTATTTTATGTGAATATATTTTTTCATTTTCTTTTGATTTAAAAATAAACAATTTAATAATATTTTAATTAGTGGGATGGTTTTGATCAGAGTGGGAATAGTAAATCTTACCCCATTAGTGTCCAACACTTTCTTCAAAATAATTTTTTTCTGAGTGGGAATAATAGTAAATTGTACCTATTTAGTGCCAACACTTCTTTAAAATGGTTTACAGGTTGTAATTGTGTATAGTAGTTGTTCTTTTAGAGTAACAAAAATTCAATGTTTGAATATGTTTTTATTTATTTATTTTTAATTCACATTTTTACATTTTTATTATTGATGCATACATATTTTCAAAGAAATAAAATTACATAATTTTCACGTGTCAAAGAGCTACGATATTTGTATATACTATCTTGGTAAAATATCACATTTATTGTATTTTTCAACAAATTTTTAAGACATGTATTCACAAATTCACAAATGGTACATAATTATTTTTTGTCATGTATTTTTATCAATCAATTCATTGTTTATTTTGGAAATGCAATCAATAAAATACAGCAGAATAAATAGTATTAAAAACAAACATTTCAGCTATTACAATGAAATATTTTAATCAGATTTCATCGATACCCATCAAAAGATAATAGCATGACAGTACTCTGTCATGGAACACACCTGCAAATCACTTAATCTCCCCGTGCCTAACAAAAATGACTGTGTCCTCATGTAATGCAACTGGTGCTATGTAAAGCGCTCTGATACCCAATTCAGGTCAAGTTTGCGTTATATAAAACTCTGTTAATAAAACAAAAATGGGGCTGAATAATAAGATGGAATATGAGGAGTAGAAACTAGTTGGTTGATAATTAAGTACAGGATTTCATACTAATTAAACATGCAAAAGTCATAAATGTTGCTGCGTTGTGAACTATAATACCATCGGTACATTTATTGAAAATTCTTGAAGCTTCTAAGTGCTGCCTGACTCCTAGCTTACAACAAATTGGTATAATCCATTTTCTTCACAAGATATTGTAAGCTTCACAGAAGAAAAGCAAATACAGCATGGTTTTAGATGCTTTCACACATACCGGACAGCAGTCATGCCTGACATTTATCCTGCCCCATGTTAGGCAAAACACCACTAATGGCAAGATTCCATGCCTACATTTAACATAAAGGGGCTTAGGCAAGGAAGAGACTATGGGGCTTATTACGATGTTGGCCGGAGTTGCCTCTTACAGCACCCTCTCGGACTCAGGACTGACCGACCTCAGGTTGGCGGTTCCGACCACCTGATTATAATGCGACCAAACACTGTTCAGTCAGATACTCCCTTTTCTCTATGGGAGCTTGTGTTATGGCCGTAAACTGGCCGTAATACAGGCTCCTATAGAGAAATGGGGGTGTGTGGTGCCTGTCACACAGTGCATGGATTTACAGGGGGGCACCCTAGGTACCCTCTCGACCCCCAACCATAGATCACGGAGAAAAGGGGGCCCTGCTAGGATCCCTGAAGTTGCTTTCCAACAGGCTTTCCATGTTAGAAAGGCCAGCAAGGAAAGGCTGTGGGAAACCGACATCGCAATCCCAACGGCCGAAACGCCGTCCATAGGGGATTCCGACCCGGTTCCGACTGGCTGGGTGACTCTTAGAGCCAGTCGGAACCGAGTCGGAATGACTGGCTGGTTTATGTTTCGACCGCCGAAATCGTAATCGGACGGTCAGACCGCAAACCGACTGAAAGCCTCAGACCTCGTCGGAAAAGCTTCCGACTAGCGGTCGGAGGCTTTCCGACCTCAGCGTAATAGGCCACTGTATTGTCTAAAAAAGGCTCAACAAATGGGAGCTCTTATGGCCCAGAATTGTATCTGATAGTGATCCATGTTTATATTTATTAAGTTCCCATTGGGCCCAATTGAATCTTTTTTAAGAACTGACTTTGTAACTGATGTTGCCTTCATAGGTGTTTCCCAAACTTCTCCCAAGCAGCAAGGAGTCTTTAATGTGTACATGCCAAGGAATGGCCTGGTAGTTATTACAATATTGGAGTTCTTCCAGTGCTAATCTGTATGGGGCTAGCTCTGGCATGTGATGTAATCTGCACCAATAAAGCAGGAGTCTCAGCTTTAAACATGTGCAACATATTTTCTGTTACTTTCAGCCTTGTTGCCTTCTCATTGCCCCAGAGCTCCATCCCATAAAGTGCATAATTCAGATCTTTAGACCTATAGATTTCTAAGGTAGGGCTCACAGTTTAATTTCTTGTTTTCTTAAATGTTAACATTTCTGCTGTTTCATGCTGAAGTTCTAAGGCACTCTTTTTGATATGCGGGGTACATGTTAATTTAATTGTCATCCTTACACCCAAGTAATCAAAGTCGGTGACTCTCTCAATTTGATCAGAGTAAGCTCTCAAAGTATCCCTGTATAACTTATAGGAATTGAGGGTCTTGTACTTCATCTTTGAGGCATTTAGCTCCATCCCACATTCTTTAAAGAATTCCATAAAGCGGTCAACCAATACCCGCACTCCAACTGGCATCTTAGCGATCAAAAGCGTGTTGTCAGCAAATAGCAACCCTGGAAGTTTCATAGAGCTAATTTTTGGAGGATCACTGAAGAGGTGATGTCTATGACTGACACCACATCATTGATGTAAAGCAAAAAAAGGGTCAGGGCAGAACTCAACCTTGCACCACTGCTTTATCTACTATTATCTTACCAGATAGTTCTCCCAAAGGATACTACCTAACCAGGGCTTAATGCTTATTGTGTAACCAAATTATGATGGATAGGAGGTTTTTTGGAAGACCCATATCGGCCAGCGCCCTCCATAACTTATCGCAGGGATCATGTTGAAAGGTGACTGTAAATCAAAAAATGCAATATATAGGTGCCTTTTGCCCAGTAAGATTGTCTTCCAATAAATTGTACAAAATCTGAAGACCTGGTCTATAGCACTGGTCTTAGTCCAGAAGCCCACTTCATTTCCGATAAAATCCTGTTTTCGCCTAACCATGTCAATAATTTAGTCAATATCTCTTAAAATATGTTTTTGCACGCTATCTATGAGGCCTATTGGTCTTTTTAAAGATCGGGATAATTTTGGCCAAGCACCATGATTTCGCAATCTCTGTCCCCCTCCAAGATATTATTAGTTGGGGTATTTTTATAAGGCTCCTGTGCAAGATACAAATACAATTTTTATGTCAGTCAGGTCCTTATTTTAAAAACATTTCAGGAGTGTGAGTTCTGCCTCCCTGTATTTCTTATCATACCAATTTCTGCTCCCAAAGTGCCGACTATCTGTGTCAGCTTCCTTAGTATTTAGAGCTCTAAGAACCTTGTGAACAGCTATAACTTTGCTGAAAGAGTTATGGGCACTGTCTTTGCATTTAGTCAAGGTGTGTGAGGCCTTTGCAACTTTGTCTTGAATTAATGAATGTATACCTGGGCAGTGTTTTATTTGTGACCATTTAAACATACATTTATTATTGGCGTAAGCTGATAATGCCTGTCTGAATAGGAGGTAAATGTGGGGAAACTCGGGGCGTGAGCATAGCACCCAAGATGGCAGAGATGGAGGATGCATTTTAGAAACGCTCCTGAACCTCGTCCGATATCCGCTGACATCCTGCTGGTTATACAGCAGAAATACCCATGAAGAGGCTGCTGCTAATTAGTTGGGGGTGTCCCCAGCTATCCCCTGTTTACACTGTGACTCTGTGGCTTGTCTGAGCACCCAAATGCTGCCGGACCCTTGGGGAGTGGTACTGAGCCTAAGATGACATCCGGGTGAGGCTCAGGGCCTGTGGCCTCGCTGAAGCTTGAAGATACTTGGAGGGACCCCCTGGCTGGATGAATCCCTGGATGGATGAGTCTTGGATGGCCCGTGCGGTACCATTGGAGAGGCATTGGCATGTTTTACCTGTTGCTGGTCCTGGCAGACTCGAAGACTGACCACCTTCCTGTGCAGGGCTGCTCCAGGTGGGATGAGCGGGAAGGAGGCTGCAGCTCAACTTAGGGCTACTGCACCATCATCTCACTGCTTCCACTGAGAGAAAGAGGGGTCTCCAATCCCTAAAACATCCACTGTGATACCAGGTGGTTGAACCACTGGGGGGCCCCCTCTGAGCGACACGCCATGAGAGTGCCAGAGCAGCGCTCTCCCAGTCTTGGTATGTAAACTCCCAGGCTGTGGAGGTGCTACCGAGGGCGTGCAACAGCGCTGGATGGTGACCCTAAACACTCCCCTGCATCAGACGACTGGAGCGGCACCCTGCATCAGGTGAAGTCGGATGGACTTTATCTGCTCCGGCCCATGGGCCTGGCTGCTCGTGCTGCCCCTGGCCCTGCGTTCTGGATGCAAGTGGGTCAGGCCCAATTCTAGTCACCATACCGGGAGAGCTGAACACACTGACCACATTTGGACCCTCAATTGTAATCCCCAGAGAACCAATCAGCCCCCTGAAGCCACTTCGCTATTCTACTGTCCCAGCCACCCTAACACTCAGGGCTGAAACTATCACAAATAAGGACCATTCAATTTGTGCTTTAAGAAATCTCCACCGCAGAAATAAGGGGTCATTGAGTCAAATTGGGGCACCCCAATGACCCGTGTGTCTGCCCCGGCCACACCAGAGAATTGATTGGCAGTGACCCACCTTCCTGCTGCTTGGCCTAGGTGCGGGCGTGCGGCCTATCCTTGTTGCTGCAATCCTGATTGCCAGTCAGCACTGACGTCCCAAAATGACTAAAGAGTTTCACCAGGTGGACCACACTGTGATCACAAATTAGCCATATCGATAAGGTGGGACCTGCCATGTTACGTGCTGGAAGAAGGCTGGCGTTGGGCATCATCGGCTCTAACTGATTGACCCTCCCTAGCCCTCTCTCTCTATACACTTCTGGACGGCATCGTGATGGGGAAAGGCAAAGGTCTGGAACTCATGCCCAAACTAAAATGGATCATCTACCACGCAGCCTCCTCCAGACTCTCATCTGCAAATGGAACCCAACCTGGTGCAGCAGCAATCTCTTTCAAGTGACCTAAGCACTATCCTGCAAGCCATTCAATCTTCCAAGAAGCAGTTAAAACCAAGTTTGGTGAATTGGGAATGGACGTAGCACTACTTTGCCAAGATCTATGCAACACGACCATCAGAGTCTCTGAAGCAGAAGGCCGGATCTCAACACTGGAAAATGAGGTATCTACACTCAAATATTTGGTGTAGAAACTACTTAGTACCACTGCCACCCTGGAAAATCATGCAGAAGACGTCAAAAATAGAATCTGGCTAAACAATTTGCGGTTCGTTGAATTCCCAGAAGATACTGAAAGCCCGCATCCCGAAATATTCCTAGAAATGTGGATTGCAACATGGATCACTGAAGGGAAATTTTCACCCTGGTTAAGAGGAACCAGGGCCCATCACCGGCCTCCAAGAGCACCTCTCCATCCTCTGATAGCTCAAATCTTCAACTACAGAAACAAAGATACCGTATTATGTGAGTCAGGTTTAAAGGGGACCCTGATTTATAACTCCAAAATCATGATTTTCCCCAACTATACCAGGGATGTCCAACAACGACGGAAGTCATACGGTGAGGTCAAACAAAAACTCTGAGTTATGAACATATAGTAGATGCCCATTTTCTCTGCACATCTCAAAGTGAAATTTGGCTCCAAAACCTACTTCTTTGAGAACCCCAAAGACGCCTGGGAGTGGGTCACTGAAAATCCAGCCCTTCGGGGAAAACTGCCACTGAACTTCCATCCTTCGGGCAGCATTGACTGAGGACCAGTGGCTAAACCTCGACAGCAAACACGATTGCAGTGGGAGAAACGAGGTACTCACAGCCCCAGCAGATCCTCAGACGGGGTAGAGTTCCCTCCTACAGCAGTGAGAGAAACAACGAACAACGCAGTTACACACTTGAATTATGCACTGACATTACTTACACAACGGTTCCTTGATCAGCCACCTTACAGTGCTGTGGCAAGGGGGTCAGCCCTGAGGGTTGGTGATCGGCACCTAAGCATAACGTAAAAGAGACACACAATGCATACCATCTGCTGATAACCAGTATGGAGAATCCTACACAGGAGGTGGTCCCACCACAAACATTTGGCCCGAAATTGTTCTGAAGGTTTATGTTCAAGGGTGTTCTAGAGTGACAGATTCTTCAAGAGGAGAAGTATGGGGTGGGAGGGTGTTGGGAGAGTAGGTTGATTTACTTATAGTTGTTTAGTTTAAGTGCTTCTCTTCAACTGTTTTCCTTCTGTATACACAAACACCAACACAGGCATATCTTTGTATAGCGATCATTACACGCACACAGACACTAAGCCCCTCAAAACCCATCAATCTGATCACACTCGCCTGCTGGTCATTTCCAATAAGATTGTCTCCAACATAGATGTCACGCTTTAACATAATGTCATGGACCAGCAACAGCCTCCTGGGCCCCATCAAAAGACAGCTGTCCTTCGGTATGCAACATGCTTGATGCCGGCTTGGTGATGCTACAAGAAACACACTTACTAGGTACACACTGCCCTTTCCTGAGGTGCTTTGGATATGACTGCGTCTAATGTGCAGAGTTTACAACAGGGTCCAGAGACGTGGCAATCTTCCTTCACACTGTACAGGACATTCCCATTGGTGGTCATCTCTGCTTCTACAGATACTCAGGGCCCTTTTGTGGGAGGAGAAGGCCTTCTGGAAGAACAACAATACAATTTCCTGAGTGACTATGTTCCCCCTAACCTACCTGCCCAAGGCTTGGCAGTGATAGGAAATTCAACTCTTACTCTTCCCCATGGGATTACCATCATCAAAGAGGACTCCTACATTTCCCTCAATCCCACAGTTGACTTCTCCAGTGCACCCACAAGCCGACAATCCTGAGCCAAACAGCTCTTGGCTTGGATGGATTTTTTTGTGGCTGTATGATGCCTGGAGGTATGGTACCCTAAGGAGCAAGAATTCACTCACACCTCGGTGGCACATAGGACACTCTCCTGAATTGATTTACTTCTCCTTTCAGCTACAGATATCCTTCACTTGGCCGAAGCTACATTCCTTCGTAGAGGAATCTCTGATCATTCTCCGGTCAGAGCCAAACACGGGCGACCAGACAACATGCAACGTCCCATCTGGAGACTCAATGCATGGTGCTTAGTTGATGCTCACTGTCTAAATATCTACAAGATGAATGCTGGGTCTAGCAAAACATTTCTTTAGACACAGAGAGAAAGAAAAACTTAAATAGATCACTTCAATCAAGTCACACATACTCGACACAGAGAGATAAATTCTCCTTACCCCATCAGTGACCCTAGATCGCCAGCTCCATCTTTACCATACCTCTCTAACGCAAGTCATGCTTGACGAGGCACGCCAGTACTGGAGGGCTTCCAAAGAACGGGTGTATAGATGGGGTGACAAAAGTGGGAAACTACTATATTGGCTAACTATTAAAGATATGGCCTCCAGGATTGTCCCTGAGATAGATGTACTTCAGTTAAAATCACATCAGCATTCGCCAGTTACTACCGGCAGCTTTATGCCCATCACCCTTGCCCCAGGTTCAAAGTGACCACCCAATCCTCAATGATATCCCACAGACACAGCTCCCTCTATCCCTCCGCCTCGCATTGGAGAAGTCCTTGACAACAGAGGAGGTCACAAATGTGATAACTGACATGAAAGCAGGGAAAACTCTGAGGGTCTGATGGGTTTCCCGTAGAACCTTACCAAACTTTCAGTGACCTGCTCAGCCTGCACTTCCTCGAGGTGTTCAAAGAGGCACTTGACACCGGGCAGTACCCCCCTGAACTTGAAGTTGCCATAATGGTGGTTATGCAAAAGGCCGGACAGTCACCCACTCATTGATCTTCATAAAGGCCAATCACTTTGATTTATAGAGTAATCAAGCTCTATGACAAAATACTTGCCAATCGTCTTCAACAAGCCCTACCAACATTGATTCAGCCCGATCAATATGGCTTTATGCCCAACCGTAGTACAAAACACTCCATCCGCCAAGTTGAATCAGCCCTAGCCCACACTTCAACTCTACCAGACCCCTGTCCCCTCCTCTTATTAGATTTTGAGAAGGCCTTTGACTTGGTTGATTGGTCCTTTTTACATGAGGTCTTGGACCGCATGGGCTTCGGTGCAAGGTTAAGGGCCTATGTGCGATTACTATAGACTGCCCATTTTCCCAAGTGCAGATGAACGGAGTGCTCTTAGACAAATTTCCAAACCGCTCCTCTTTGCCCTCACCATTGAACCTTTAGCATGGCTCATTCAATGTAACGCTTGTTTCCAGTGCTGGCAATGGGCCAGCCAGACAGAAGATAAGACAGTGTTCTCTATGCAGATGACATCCTCCTTTTCCTAGCTAACCCTCATCCCTCGGTTCCCCACATACTGGAAATACTATCCTTCTACGAATCAGCATCAGGTGTCTAAGTAAATTAGCACATATCACTCCTGCTCCCTATTCATGGCGACCAGAGCACTGTTGATTGGAAATTAGTTATTCCAGTCGGGCATCTCAGCTTTAAATAACTTGGGATTTTACATCTCTAGAGACCCTCTCACCTGGAGTTTAAACCTTACACCATTTGTAGCCAGATTGAAACAAGACCTCCAAAAGTGGAATCAGCTCCTCTCAACATCTAAGGGTGAGTGTCCCTATTTAAGATGATGGTCCTTCCTAGATTCTTCCACACTATTCAGCACTTCGCATATAACATCCCAATTTATTGGTTCAGGACTCTCAATGTGTTGATCTGGAAATTTGTATGGGTGAATCGACTGCCTCGAATAGCATTTGGTAAATGTAGACAATCAGTGTACATTGGTACATTGGAGGTCTTGTTATGGTAGATGTCAAACTGGATGTCCCAACTGTTGGTGATCAAAAATTGTCTGACTGGGGGGTGGGATGGCCCAACCTATTGCTTGGAACTCTTAAACCTAAGAATCAATGTCATTATGGGCTTGCTCTATGGGAACTCCATCCCTTGCCATCTCCCAGAAATGATGGTAGTCATTATTAGGTTGTGAAGAGGTGTGCTATGCTTCATGGGGTGGGATAAGACATGGGACAAATTTGGCATCACCACTCTAGGAGATGTCTGGCAAAACAGAAATATTTGCTCCTTTCAATATGTGCTACTCTCTGCACCGCCCACAGTTTCATGAATACCTACAGCTCCACCACGCCATGTCATATCACCTACAACACTCTACTAACTTTCCTGACTTTAGCCTTCTTGAACCTATACTCTATATAGGTCACCTCGGCAAAGGTGCAATCTCTAATATTTACCGAACTGGTGGTAAAGGCCGCAGTGAAGTTCCTGGTGCTTAAGCGGAAGTGAGAGGAATAGACAGACTGGATGATAACGACTGGCAAGACGTTCCCCGTGAACTAGTTTTTTCATCAGGGTTGTCGCTGATCCAGCTCTACTACCTATGCTGCAGATCGGCGCATATAAATTCTCCCTACTTCCACGGACAGAGTAAACCTACAGTCACACGCACATACACTCATCATACGCTAGGGCCCATCACACTAGAATTCATACTATTACTCTATCCACACTGAGTATAAGAGAGATAACCTAAACCAATCTGCATCTACAATGAGGTCAATGTGACCATAATGACATTGTCCTGAGTCATGATTTTAAACATAGGAAATACATTTGAAAACTCAATAAATGACAAAGAAATAACCACCCGACACTGGAATTCAAACAAAGGCTTATTTATCTAAATTAGTTCAAATGAAAGTCAATCAATAGCAAAATCATTATTCTCATAGTTACCTATTCTAGCTAAAAGGGTCAGGACAGGTCTCCCGGTAAAGTCTCTCGAGCTGCCGTCCTCAGCATAGGTTCAAGAAGAAGTCCAAACGCAATGACCGCAAAGAACACGATGAATGCAATGAACGCAATGAACACGGACCCTCTCTAGTCTAACATATTTATAGCAAAAATGACAAAAATAAAAGTTACAAACAAACTTTGAATATCCGTTGAGCCGCTGAGCAGAGCAAACAGGAAAGGATGTTGCAACATTTAAAAAACCTCCGCTCAGGAAAAATCACAAAAATAAAAACACGGAAGAAGGAAACTCGAGTTTTGCAAGTGTTACTTTCATGAATGCTCTTCCTTGGTACCATAGCAGAGCCACCGCAGACTGATCATTGTTCATTGTGGCTTTATCCTTCTCCAAGGACAATTGGATACATGCCCAGAGCTGCTGTCCTCACGGAAACTTTTTATTCAGGCAGAGGCTGTGGTCAGGTGACTTTCAACCATGCTCAGCAAGGCCTCTCATCAAAATTCAATCACTCGAGCGCAGGCTGTAAATAGCAGCCATCTTTGTTTAGGCCATCTTAATTAAAAGAAACACAAAACAACGCTACCACATCATAATGATTATACAATGTTAATTCCCACTAATACCCTTATGTGTATGTGATTACCTAGCCGTCTGCAACACAAAGAAGCATTAGTACACGTTATTTAAAAGTGCAAACACGAAACAAATAGCACTCTTGCGACACTCATTTAGTAAAACCGCTCATTATTATTAAGCAACATATATGCATCCCACGTGTAGTTTCTTCTCATTAGTAATGTTGATTAATTTGGACTTTTAACAAAACAAACTATTAATTAATGATTTCAAATTAGTAATTTTAATCATAACATATAGACAAAACTGGAGCTTAAAACTCGATAAATTTTCAACAGAAAACTCTGCTCCAGCAATCCCCCCTTTGGTGATATCTTATCACCACAAAAACCAACCCAAAAAAAAAAAATGTTGTCCCAATTTTTAGGAGAAATTGAAAATGTCTTTTATAACACAACATTAAACACCAGACTCCCTCACATCATCCCTCTTTGACTCCAAATAAACACTCTCCCTCAATTCTTCTAATTCTATTTCTTGCGGGTCTCTCCTTGACCTCTTTTGTTTCTTTTCAGTATTTCTTCTAATTATTCTCTTTTTCCCTCCCCTGTTTTTACAACACAAACACCCCAATCTTAGTATCAATAAAGCAACAATTACACATGTCAATGGAAATAATATTTTACCAATAAAGGTACTACCTATCTTAGCAATAAAACTCTTAACAGCAACTATTTTATTAGCTATTTTAGTCCAGATACTTTCAGCTTCCAGTGGTACTAATTCCTCATGCAAATCAGTAATATTTTTTTTTTTTTTTTTTTTTTTTTGGAAAACCTTTATTTAACAGTATGTGCAGACAAATACGGGCCTACAACCCTCAGGCCGGCCTCGACAAAAAGGGCACATCAGCAAGCAATTATACGATTCAGCAGCATATCAGTACAAGCACGAATAGACCAGATTACGTTATACACAATTGTGCCGCCGAGCGCCAGGATGATGAGGTTTAAGTTTTATAAAGTTTTGAAATAAGTCCATAGCAACAGGTCTGAAAGGATCCGAATCAGAGCAATACAGTTAGGACTATAGTGGGCAACGATCATCAGAAGAGTCAGCAAGCATTATCCGTAAGGTAATCAATCGCACTCAATAAAATCAGGATAGAAAAGAAGCATATCACATGACGATCCCCAAGCACTACCCACAAGTTCCCAATCCTCCCCTCGACCCAAGAAATAAGAAAGGAAAGAACAAACGAGAAAGGTAAAGAGTAGAAAGGGAGAAGAGAAAGAGAGAAAAGAAGGAAAGAAAAAGGAGGCCCATAGAAAAAAAAAAAAAAAACCAACAAGGAAATATACCCCCCACCCTACACGCATGCAGAGGCTACGGCCTACCCCCCCTAGCAGTGTGTCTGTCGCCCCAAAAGAGTACCCGAAATGTAGGAGAAGAGAAAGAGAAGAAAAAGAAAAAGAATATCACGGTTGATCGGAGGAGGGCCAAGGATCTATTCAATACAAGCAAAATCGTTACCCGCGGTCACCCAACCCCAGGCCCCGACCTAACACCCTGCTACATGTACCTCCAACAGTCACAAGTCCCAGTCCCAGCCATATACGTATCAATGTGCAACAAGAAAAACCCCCTTCCTCAGCCTTGGCCCCTTCGAATCTGCAGTCCAACAGAGTCCAATTGCAGTACAGCCAACCTGGACGGGATGGGCCACCATGGAGCCCGTTGCCACAATCGAGGGGTAAGAGACAAGTCAAACTGGAGCGAAGCTCGATAGTAAAGAACCACAGAATGCGCCACTGCTATGCGGTGGCTAGCACAACAGGGAGCAGGACGATGCATAAATCCCAGAGTAGCGGCCGGCCGATGTACAGGAAGCAAGTCCAGGAGGACGCTCAGAGACGTGGCACCAATGGACAAAGGAGATGGGCAAAACGGCGGCTGAGGCACAAGCTCCGGCCATACCAAGGGAGCAGGATTGTCAGACTCCTCCAGGGCAGAGCCGAGGAGTACCGCAGCGGGCACTGGGACACGTCCCCCCGTCACCGCCACATACCTCAACTCGGGTGATCCACCGACAGTCGACTGAGGATGTGGCTTAACATGCCGCACTGGAGAATCATCACGGCCAGCTGAAAAAGTCCGATCAAACCGGTCCTCCAAACCAGTGGCAGAGTCGCGGAAGGCCAACCACAGGTCCTCCAGTGCTGCCAGGATGTCGCGAAGCCCCAGCGGTGGATCAAGGATGGAGGGTGCTGTTGCGTCCGCCATCTTAGGCAAGCAACCATCGAGCGCCCCGGGAAGCAATCTCCCTTCACCAACCATCAGTATCTGGAAGGTGATAAGCTCTCTGCTGGGCCCCGGTGGTGCAGGAAACGTGGAGGCAGCCGGTCGTGGAAGGCTTCAAGGACAGGGGAATCTGTGGTGCAGGGAAACCCACCGGCGAGACCAGGGCTTCCGATGCGGAAGATGGCGTCCGCTGCTGTAGGCCGCAACAAAGAAGCGATCCCGGCCCTCTCCCAGCTGGGCCGGGATACAGTATACGGGAGCTGGATACAATGTTGCGAGCGGGGCGCGCTGGGCAGCCGAGCATGAAAAAGGCTGCTGTGAGAATCCCAGCGCCGCGCTCCAGGTCCGGTGTACCGGCTCCTCCCTCTCCACAGCGGCCGCTGCTATCGTTGTCACCGCCGGCCGTCCCCACTAAACAATGGCCCGGCTGCGACCGCTTGGAAGGCCGGAATGGAAACCGGGGCCCAACTCCGCCGGGGCAGCTCCGTTTTCGACCGGAGTCAAAGTATCGTGGTCAGGGACATGGCGCAGGTCAGCGTAGGGCTCGGAGGCGCAGGATTCTTGCCAGGATATCGACGAAGGGCGAAAGGGTCGGCGGAGCCGAAGAGCTAGGCGGCCATCTCGGCTGCAGGCTAGGCTCCTCCCCCCGCGATATCAATCAGTAATATTTTTGATATAGACCTTTAGGTCTTTGCTTTCGTCAGGAATGTAAGTGCAACAATGTTGAACTTTCAGCATTCCACAAACTCCACCCTCCTTGGCCAATAAAATATCAAGGGCAAGTCGATTTTGCATAGACATGGCACGTACGGCAATCATCTCCGTATTCACCAAAAGAAACCCTCCAGCGGTACTTGTCGATAAGCGATCCACCACTGTTGACAGTTTCCTAATTCCATATGCATTTAAAGAAATTCCCACTGCTGGAATTAAAGCTCCAAAAATATCACCTACGATTTCTGACCAAGTTTCTCTCTTAAAACGTGTTAATAAATTAATATGTTCTACATCTTCTATCCTATCTATATGAAAAATCTTGGGAAAAACCAGGCCCACATAACACGAGCCATACCAATGGTCAGGCAACTTGTAATAAGCCTTGTTCCCACAAACATAATACACTCCTGGGAAAACTGGATCTTCTCCACCTTTAAAACCCCATCCTGTTGCAATGAAGTATGTATCATGACACTCACTAGTCCCAACAAAATACCTATCATATTGGGATTTCCTTCTGGTAATGCATAGTTTACCTTTCTGTGGTGCATCTAAAGCTAAAGTTGGACTAGCTCCATTCTCCAATTCCTTTCCCATCTCAATATCCCAAATTGTCTCACTCACTTTATATTTCCCTGCTTTCTCATGCATGCTCACTCTTCTTTCCTCTACCATATTTAGGAAAGCCTTCTCCTCTTCTTTCAAACTGCAAGTTAAATTGTTTCTAAAAATGTCATCTAATGTTAATTCTTCTTTCTCAATAAAAATCTCACCAACAATGTTAGCTTCTTTAGCTGGATTCAGCTTTTTATTCATAGGCAATTGCCCAAAAATATTATCTTTGTTAGACATCTCATAATCTATTTTCCCTAACAAATTAAAAACACTACTTAACACACTACATGAAATTCCATACGTAGCTGGTAAATGGTGATAAGTAACACCTTCAGAAACGGATGCAGGTAACTGCATACATACGTAGCAATCCCTAACTTCCATTGTCCTTACGTATTCATACAACAACTTTGAAAAAACATTGCTAGAAAAATCATTAATTGACCTATCTTTATGTATGAAAATGTTACTAATTCTAGTTGGAACTATTTTCTGTGAATTCTTCTCTACACTAGTCTCATTCTCAGTATGTATTCCAAAAGTGTCTATTGTAACTCTAAAAGTAACTAGTAAAGCTAGTCCACCCCATAATAGCATTATTAATCCAGTACAGCAGCAGCACATTCTACACCATCTCTTCAAGAAGGCACATCTACTTTGATTATTCTCTGTGTTAGCCATTTTACTACTTTGGCAGTGTCTTTTGACTTAGCCTCTACTACTCCACTACTGAATTTTAGAACTCTAGATTATTTCACACAGTTATTTTCAGATCTTTTCTTTTCACTTTTCTCCAAGTGACTCCTTCAGTTCACTCAATTTGGATTTTCATCACTTTTCACTTCTTCCTCTGCAACATCAAACTGTATCAGATCATCAACAACATCCTGTGCATCTGACTCTTCTCCAATGTTAGTCAGGATTACTTTCAGGATTCCAACAGTTTTCTCCTCAACCACTTCTCGTACGGTCCCCTTTGGATTTCCTTGACTCTCTGCCTCTTCACCTTCAGACAGTGCCACGTACGTCCATTCCGGTGACCTATACTTCTGGTTAGGTTTTCTTATTCTCTTGATCTCCTCTGGTTCTTTTGAGACCTTTTGTTTTTCACCTTTTGCTTGATTCTGACTCGACACCTCGTTCACCTGTTCAGCTTTCGATGAATTTGCTCGTGTCAGTCTGTACCTCAGTCTCTTTATTCTAAAAGGCCAAAGATCTCCTCTTACAACCCTCTTTGGTCTCACTTCTTTATTATTCCTCTCTCCAATCCAAGTTCTCTTTCTCAGAACTCGACCCTCTGATTTCTCATTTTCACTCTCATCTGACTCTGTCTCATTTGCCTCTTGTTCTTCAGCAGTTTTCTTTCGCTCCACAGTTTTTCCCACCACTGATTGAGACTTCCCTATTTCTGTCCCTCCTCGGGTCTCCGACACGCAATCTTCTTGCTGTTTACTTGTCCCTTCACCTAGCTTATCAGGAATGTTCCCTACACCTCCTCGGGGGTCTTCCGCAATCTGTCCCTCTCTATCTTCTTCTGACCCTGCTTCTTCAGGTGTAATCTCAAGTGGATTTTCAACCTCCTCATCTGATTCAGGAGTAGTCTCTGTGGAATTGCTCTTTTCTCTTCTTTCTTCTCCACTGTTTATTGGAACTTCAGGCACTCTTACAGAATCCGATCTCTCCTCTGAGACTCTCAATGTTTCCCTTAAAACCTCTCTTGGAAAGAAAGAATCACCTGATTCTCTTTCTCCTTCAGCCCTTTCAGGATTCTTTCTCCTTCTCACTGGCTCAGTTTCTTCCTCATCACTCGAATCTGACTCTTCAAAATACTCCTTACCAGTCCCATCTTTTGGATTTGGAACTCTCAGAGTATGACTCGCATGCACCCAATTTTTCACACCAGCACACTTTACTGCAGTAGTCATAGTCAGAATAACTTGTCTTGGCCTTCCCCACCTTGGAACCAAGCAATTTCTTCTTCTGTGTACCTTAATCCTCACCCAGTCCCCTGGACTCAGATCATGGGCTTGCTTCTTCTCAAGTGTAGTAGCGTCTTCTCCAACCTGGTGAAACACAGAATGAACTGCGTCAGCCAGGCCTTTACAGTAATCCAAAATCATGTCATCAGTTATTGTCATCAACTTGTTGACAGGCACAAAAGCATGTCTCATCGCACGTCCCATTAAGATTTCGTGCGGACTCAAACCTGTGGTTCTATCTGGAGTAGACCTAATAGTCATCAGCACTAGAGGCAAGACATCAGGCCATTTCATTCCAGTGGCTAAACACATCTTACCAATTCGTTTTTTTATTGTGCCATTCATCTGTTCAACGACGCCAGAAGCCTCTGGTCTGTATGCACAATGTAGCTTCTGCTGTATGCTCAATGCTTCACAAATTAAACCCATGAGCTCATTGTAGAAGTGTCCACCTCTATCAGACTCAATTGTCACTGGGAACCCGTACCTAGGAATCAACTCTCTTAACATCAACTTTGCAACTGTTATTCCATCCTTCCTCCTAGTCGGATAGGCCTCCACCCATCTTGAGAACAAACAGACTACCACTAGAACATACCTCAATCTGTTCACTTGGGGCATTTCAATGAAATCTATTTGCATTCTGGTAAAAGGACCTCCTTCTCTGCCTATTGTTCCTAGACTCACCACTGTCTTTTTCTCAGTATTGAACTGCTGACAAATCAAACATCTCTGACAGATGCTCTCTGCAATTAAACTGAACTTTGCATTGTACCAGGTTTGCTTGAATGACCTAATCATTGCATCCCTCCCCAGATGTCCCTGGCCATGATACATTCTTGCCATTGTCGACAGCATGGAATTGGGCATGACTGGTCTACCATCTCTATAGATCCAAACATGATCTGTCTCTCTTGGGGCACAACCTGCCTTGATCCAATCTCTCATTTCCTCATCTCCTGCCTCATCCTGCAACTGTTTCACTTAATCCCACGTTTCTAGGACATTAGTAAACATCACAGAACAAAAAGACATCTCCCTTTCTCATGCCCTATTAATTGAATGATTGTTCTTTGCACAATACTGTGCTATGTCATTGGCAAAACGATTACCAAAAGTAACAAAATCATCTCCTTGTCTATGAGCAGCACACTTCACAACTGCTAGTTCTTTAGGCAGCTGTATCGCCTCAAGCAACTTTCCAATCACTTCAGCATTCTTTATTGGAGTCCCACTCGACGTCAAGAAACCTCTCTGTAGCCAAAGCTGGCCAAAATCATGAACGACTCCAAATCCGTACTGACTATCAGTCATCACAGTCACTCTCAGATTCTTCCCAATCTTGTAAGCTTTCGTTAATGCCACAAATTCAGCCACTTGAGCAGATCTCACTCCTTTCAAAGGCGAAGCTTCCATAACTTCTGAAACCTTACACACCGCATATGCTGCACTCAGCACACCATCATCAGTTCTCAAACATGATCCATCCACAAACAACACATGATCACTCTCAGGTAACGGCAAATCTCTTATGTCTGGTCTAGGTGTTGTGCAGTAATCAAGCACATCCAAACAATCATGATCAACATCATCTCCCACATTCACATTTTCAGCATCTGGTAACAACGTTGCTGGATTCACATTCACACATCTCTCAAGAGTCACATTTGATGCTCCCAAAATTATTTTCTCATATTTAGTCAGCCGACTATGTGACATATATTGAGTTCTGCTTCTTGTCAAAAGAATTGCCACATCATGAGGTACGAATACCCTTACAGGATATCCCATTATTATACCCTCACTCTGTTCCAAACTTCTGCATGTAGTAGCTACTGCTTTCAGGCAACCTGGCAAACCCACAGCTACGGGGTCAAGTGTCGATGAGAAGTACGCAATCGGCCTTCTCAGTTGTCCATGCTTCTGAATTAACACTGAAAGTGCACAACCATTTCTCTCACTGCAGTACAACTCAAACTCTTTCTCATAGTCTGGCATTCCCAAAGCAGGGGCTTCACACATTCTGCTTTTCAACTCCTCAAATGCTGCCATTTGTTCTCCATCCAGTTCCAATGGGTCTCTCACCTCACTTTTGGTCAATTTAATCAGTGGCTTTGCTATCAGGGAGAAATTACTTATCCACTGACGACAATAACCCACCATCCCCAGAAACATCCTCACTTCTCTCTGGGTCATCGGGGCTCTCATTCCTCTGATAATTTTGTTCCTGTCATCGGTCACCTTCCTCAGACCCTTTTCAATATTGTGTCCAAGATAATGCACCTCTTTCTTGCAAAATTGCAATTTGGCTGGAGATACCTTTAACCCTCCATCTGCCAGATGATTCAGTAAAGCTATGGTATCTACTTCACAAGCTTCACGTGTCTTCGATGCCACCAGTAGGTCATCGATGTACTGCACTAGTACTGAGCTTTCAGGCATGATCAAACTCTCCAATGATTTCTTCAATAACTGATTGAATATCGAAGGACTCTCTGTATACCCCTGTGGGATACGACACCATCCTAAAATACGCTGGCCAAACCGAAATGCAAAAATTGGCTGGCTGTCATGATGCAATGGAATTGAAAAGAAAGCATGACACAAATCAATCACTGTGTACCACTCAGCATCATGAGGAATCTGATACAAAATCACTGAAGGATTTGGCACAATGGGACAACATGCCACCACAATTTTGTTAACCTTTCTCAAATCTTGTACAATTCTGAATTTCCCATTAGGTTTCTTTAGCCCCATTATCGGTGAATTACACGGGCTACTCAGTATCTCTCTCAAAACACCCTGTTGAATCATCTTGTCGATTATAGGAGTTATTCCCTCAATTATCTCTGGTGTCAATCTGTACTGAGGAATATTAGGATAAACAATCCCCTCTTTCACTGAAATCTTCACTGGATCAACATTATTCATCAATCCCACATCTTCTCCAGTAAAATCCCAAACTGCTGTTTTCACTGTGTGTCTCAACTCCTGAGGCAAATCATCTGGATTAAACACTGCATATGTACCAACAATCTCACTCTCTCTATTATCTAGAGTCATCCGGTACAAAACATCCTCATCTGGTGTCTCAAAAGCTATTCCATCCGGAGTACAAAAAATTGTACAGTTCATCTTGCACAATAGGTCCCTACCTAACAAGTTCACTGGACTAGTATCACAGACTACAAATCTGTGCATGTCTGAGAATTTCCCTATTCTTACCCTTACTGGTTCGGTAAGACGAGTCTTAATCTGTGTATTGGCTACACCAACTACTTGGATTGCTTCGTCCGAGAGAGGAAGATTTCTAATATCTGCTGACCTGACAGTTGATCTCGTCGCTCCTGTGTCTACCAAAAAAGTAACACTCTCCCCATTTATTTTCCCATCTACAAATGGTCCTGCCTGGTCTATTTCTAGAGTTGCTCCAAGTATGCACTCTTCCTCCTCTCTTCGGCACCGTCAATAGTCCCCTTCAGACTCACTCCCCTCATTCTTTAACCAGTACTGCTGTACCGGGTTAGTACGTCTCTGTTTGTTTACCTGCTCATCATTGTAGAATCCTGAATCCTGGTTATACTTTTGGGACCCTCTATTCTGCGGCAAGGGCGGTTTTGGCTCTTGGCTCTGCTGTCTGACAACCTTCTGTTGTTGCTGCTGATGATTACACCCCTCGTTCTGCACCTGTTGATTTAAGGGTTTATTCTCATTACTCACTAATGGTGGATTGGTACACTCGGATCTCCAATGCCCCAATTGTCCACAGTTGTGACAAGGGAACTTTTTCTTTGCCTCTTCAAGATTCCCCTTCCCTTTTCCTGCATATCTGGGTCTATTTCCTGGATTATTTGCTTGTTCCACCAGCTGTGCTTCTTGTCTCTCAGCAACTTTCACCTGTGCCCACATTGCCTTTTCTTTCAGTTTTCTCTGTTTTGCTTCAATCTCATCACTGAAGTATTTTGCATGTCTCAAGATTTCATCAATCTTTTTACTCTGCCAATCAACTGTGTGTTCACGTATTCTCTCACTTATTTCAGGTCTCAGGCCATATACAAATCTGTATACAAAATGACTAAAATCCTTGTCACCCAGGTGTTCATCTCCACTAAACTGTTTAAAAGCCAGTATCAGCCTTTCGTAAAAAGCATGAACTGATTCTTTCGCTTCCTGATGTGTTCGATCTATCTTAACCCAGTCTGTCTCTTTCGGGGGTACTTTATTTTTCAGGAACACTATAACCTGATCGTATTTCTTCATAACCTCTGGATCTGGTGCTCCTGTTTTCGGATCTCTTGGATACTCTTTTGCAGGCCAATCTACAACTATTTTACACTCTGCCCACAAGTCTGCTGGAACAATTATATCAAACAGACTATTCAGGTCAATCCACAGCACTTTTGACAATTTCACAAACCTGTCTACCTGCCTATACCACTCGACGGGCTTTTCTCTCAGTCGAGGGAAATCATTCGTAAATGACAAAATATCCTGTCTAGTCCATGGGACATGTACATATCCTCCTCCAGGAATCTCTCTCATAGGATAAGCATCCACTGTCTTTTCTTTTTCTCTCATAGGAAAAGCTGAGTAAGTCCTATCCACTGAATCTTCCCTTTTCTTGTACCACCTATCCTTCCACTTTTCCACATCACCCCATTTTCGCAATAAGGCAATCATTTCCTTAATCTGCCCTGTTCTGCCAGTACCATTTAAATTCTCAATATCTTTATCCGTGAAATCCATCCTGTAAGACTTCTGCAAAGCTTTCACCTTATCCATGTCAACTCCTTGTTCACTCGCTATTGCCCTTAACCTGTCATGTGTACTTTTAGCCCTCCAGGTGATGCTTTTACACATAAATAACAACTCTCCATCATGATGGTTTTTCAGTATATCTGTAGGAATTGTTCCTGCAATAAGCTCCTCCAATTCTATGCGCAACCTGGCTACATCAATTGCCTGTGAATCTTTATCCTTCTTTTGAAGAACTTTCAACCAATCATTCAAATCTTCAGCGGTTATTTCTGTAGATTTTTTCACTGCACCCACTTGTTCTGCCATCCTCTGTGGTTCCAAAATCGATCCTCCCAAACAACCAGTATTCAATCCTGAATTAGGCTGCACATCTAATCCTCCACTACATGTGTCATGTCTCGACTCTCTCAAATTATTTCCTCCTGTTCTCATTCCTGATTCCTCCAAAGTGCAAGTACCAACCAAACCATTTCCAACATAAGGAACCGTCAAACTATTTTCACCCATTCTTTGCTTATCAAAAATAGGCACAACCGGACCTATGGTTACAGGCACTGTAACAGCTTCAAGATTTTTCGTCAGCTCTCTTATTTTCTCAGTCAGCTCAGATGTTGTTCTGGCTAATTCTCTCGTTTTCTCGTCACTGACTCGATTCTCTCTCTCTCGCTCTCTCTCTCTCTCCCTTTCTGTGAAAGAGCTACCACTTTTCAAATCTGGTGTCATAACCTCAGTTTAAATAATTCGCAAAGTATCTCTTATTGGAGTAGCAACTGGCGTGCTCTCTTCTGGTTCTGGTCTATACGGAGGTGGTCTCTTGTAAATCATGTCATCCAAGACCTCATCCTCATAATCATTAGCCCCATACCTTCTCAATTCTGCATCAGGCACCTTTTCTGTACCCTTCCTCCCTTCTGCTTCCTCAACTGTTCTCATAGGATATAATCCCTCTGACATACTAGCATCTCGCCATCTCCTCATTCGATCATGATGAGTTTCACGATCATATTTCCTCCCAAAAAAGTACCTATAATTGCCTCCACTCCTCTGCTTTTCTCACTCATGCACCTCATCTTCCCATTCCACCAACGCCTCGAACTGTGTCGGCCTTGGTCTAGGCTCTAGACACATCATCTTTTCCCATAAATTTCTCAACACGGCCAGATTAAATGAACCATGTTCCGGGAATGCTAAGACACCATCGTCCTTAGTATACTTAGCCCAGTTATCTAACCATATACAGGTATGATACCCATACTTCGCAACCATGAAGGATGCAGGAGTTCTCGTTGGAGGTAGCAATTCACCTTCTCTAGTTATTATGTTTTTATCCTTGTCGAACCACCTTTTAATTTTACCGAACAAGGATTTCTTCTTCTTTTCCTCCGGTTGGTAATACATTTTAGCGTTTACCAATATTCTCTAGTCCCTTCCGCAACTGTATGATCCTTTTGTCCAATAACAGCGCGACTCACACTAACGCACCAATCCTGGAGTGTCTACGTCACCCTGTACTCCTTCCAATCCCTGCGCGGCTCACACTAACGCACCAATCCCAGCGCGAGCACTGTTCTGATCCACTACCCAATCAGAGCGCGGTCTATGTGACGTCAGCAGTCGCTGCAGTCGCTTCTGCTCCTGTCTCCTGTCACTCGCCTACCCCTCCTTTACAAAGCCTTCTTAGTAGACTTTGTTTCAGATTCTACAAAATCTATTAGTTACAACATATAAACATCTCCATTGTCTGCTTCGCTAATCACAGAATAGTAAAGAAAGTCTTTCTCACAAGAATCCCGCTTTTCTCTAGAACAGTGCTTACCTCTGCTCCACTACGAAACTATTACTTTCGTTGACACAGTAGCACATCCCTCTACTCTGCCCTTCTAACATGCATCCATTAACTGTTTCCTCTAGGACTGCTCCAAAGAGTCTTACAATCAACTAAATGCTCATACATTCATGCACTTTCACACCAGAAAATGTAGCACATGCACACAGAATCCTGCCTTTCCCGAGAACAGCGAACAGTCTGTCCCACTACAGAATTATAACACACATTAACCAAGCAGCGCTTACCTCTGCCCAGTCCTTCAGACAAGCTCAGAGAATACCTATTACTTCTCCAGCAATAAGCTTTAACGGCGAACCTTACGGATCCCTGGGACTTAAGACCAAAATTTCACAGATAACCTTCGCTACCATACGCACTCCTTTTATACCGAAAATATGTCTCTAATAGTAACACACGACGATGTCACTGATTCCGAACCCAGACAATGTGACGCGCAACTTCAATTGTCACACGTTTTTCCTGCATACATACAGGTAATTCCAACAATCCCGTCTTTCCCGAGAGCAGCACACACTTCCCTCTGCCCTACTACGGAACCGTCACCAGCTCCCAAGTTCCAGAAGCACTACATAAAACTCAACACGACGACTTCAACATATAGTATTAGTACATATACCAACATCAATCAATAAATCAATAAATCAAAGCCTATGTACACGCAATCTAATCAGATCAAGACAATAATCAAACCATCATACTGCTACCAGGAAACTGCTGCAGATCGGCGCATATAAATTCTCCCTACTTCCACGGACAGAGTAAACCTACAGTCACACGCACATACACTCATCATACGCTAGGGCCCATCACACTAGAATTCATACTATTACTCTATCCACACTGAGTATAAGAGAGATAACCTAAACCACTCTGCATCTACAATGAGGTCAATGTGACCATAATGACATTGTCCTGAGTCATGAGTTTAAACATAGGAAATACATTTGAAAACTCAATAAATGACAAAGAAATAACCACCCGGCACTGGAATTCAAACAAAGGCTTATTTATCTAAATTAGTTCAAATGAAAGTCAATCAATAGCAAAATCATTATTCTCATAGTTACCTATTCTAGCTAAAAGGGTCAGGACAGGTCTCCCGGTAAAGTCTCTCGAGCTGCCGTCCTCAGCATAGGTTCAAGAAGAAGTCCAAACGCAATGACCGCAAAGAACACGATGAATGCAATGAACGCAATGAACACGGACCCTCTCTAGTCTAACATATTTATAGCAAAAATGACAAAAATAAAAGTTACAAACAAACTTTGAATATCCGTTGAGCCGCTGAGCAGAGCAAACAGGAAAGGATGTTGCAACATTTAAAAAACCTCCGCTCAGGAAAAATCACAAAAATAAAAACACGGAAGAAGGAAACTCGAGTTTTGCAAGTGTTACTTTCATGAATGCTCTTCCTTGGTACCATAGCAGAGCCACCGCAGACTGATCATTGTTCATTGTGGCTTTATCCTTATCCAAGGACAATTGGATACATGCCCAGAGCTGCTGTCCTCACGGAAACTTTTTATTCAGGCAGAGGCTGTGGTCAGGTGACTTTCAACCATGCTCAGCAAGGCCTCTCATCAAAATTCAATCACTCGAGCGCAGGCTGTAAATAGCAGCCATCTTTGTTTAGGCCATCTTAATTAAAAGAAACACAAAACAACGTTACCACATCATAATGATTATACAATGTTAATTCCCACTAATACCCTTATGTGTATGTGATTACCTAGCCGTCTGCAACACAAAGAAGCATTAGTACACGTTATTTAAAAGTGCAAACAAGAAACAAATAGCACTCTTGCGACACTCATTTAGTAAAACCGCACATTATTATTAAGCAACATATATGCATCCCACGTGTAGTTTCTTCTCATTAGTAATGTTGATTAATTTGGATTTTAACAAAACAAACTATTAATTAATGATTTCAAATTAGTAATTTTAATCATAACAAATAGACAAAACTGGAGCTTAAAACTCGATAAATTTTCAACAGAAAACTCTGCTCCAGCACCTACACACCACATACTTTACACCTTAGCGCCTATGACAAGCTAAGAAAATGTCCCATCCAACCTGTTTTCGCTTCTCGCATCCGCATGCAGATTTTTCCCATGTTGTGTGGTCTTGCCCCCGAAAAGTAGATTCTGGAAAGAGGTTGATAAAACACTCTCACATGTCCTGAATGGACCCATAGAACTGACTCTGAGGGTAGGCGTGCTAGGCATGCTGGAGGACTTTGGTGGTTCCAGTTGCGAACAGAAAATGGTGGGAGTGGCCACGATGGTTGCCAAAAGGACACTGCTCAGAGGTGGAAATCCCCCCAACCTCCGACCTTGGCTAATTGGAGGTGAGGGGTGGACAGGTATGCAAGGATGGAGCAACCAATTTACCAAGCGAGGGGCTGCCCAAAGAAGCAGGCCAGGGTTTGGGCCAAATGATGGGATTACCATGGGCTTGAGAATAAGGTTTGATTGTGCTATATCCAACAGTACAAGTGTATTGCCTTATGAGGTGGTTGCTATTGATGTGTTGTACATGTTACGGTTCTATTACGTTTTATCAAAAACAATAAAAATTGGTTCATCAAATGTGGGTAGACCATGCAGCATGAGGTAGAAGGCGTTATGGTCACTGTCTGAGTGTCCTATGATCGTCAAGCCTTTCATAAAATGCCATAGCAAGAGGTCAAGCAAAATATAATCTATTTTGCTAGAATGGGTGATACGATTGTATGTGTGTTTACCAGCTATATATGATAGGGATGGGTCGCTTATTGCATGCCCTAAGGCCTAAATTAACAGTTATCCCCATTAGCTGGATAGATTACTTAGACCATTCTTTTAAATGATGGCAGGTCAAGCCTCAGGATTCCCTATTTTTCATCCTCCTCTTTTGTAATGGTATGGTCTGAGTTGTTCAGACGTTTGAATGTTATATTTCAGTCTCCTGCAACTATAGACGGGACTTATCAAAGTTGTTTTCAATGAGGGAATCAAACAGTGATAGTGTTGCAGCATCTATATTTTTTCCTGTGTTTCAATTGTATATGTTTAAAATTTGCATTTTACCCCCTCAGGGGTATAGCATTTTAGGGCCAAGATGGCAGGAGAATAGGTTACCAACAACTTTACATGATAATTTAATAAAACTTTGACCCCTATCATCCAATCCCCCAAGGGTCTACCTTGGCCATTAGAAACAGCATTAACATAATAGATGGTAAAACCTGATCTATGAAATGGATTATTACTCCACGTTTCTTGACATAAGCATAGATCAAAGGAATCAATAAATAATACCCAGTCCTGATCCATCAGTTTTGACTGGAGAATTCCAGGCTAGAAAATTCAGTTTCCCCATTGGTTTAATCACAGAGGTGAACATATTCTTCGCAAGCCCTAGGGCACAAAGTTAGGCCTCCCTATCCTAACTCAAGAAGGCCCTCCTATATGATCCTAATTTATTGGGGGTCATTTCTCATATCTCCAGGGTTTGGGGGGTTATATTTCAAATGGATCAATTGTTCATGGGAAGGATTGGAACAATGTTCCAAATCAACCAAACCATCACACAAGACTTTCAGGATTAATAAAATGTAAATATAAACATTCTCGTCAGAAGCTAAAAAGTGCCTGACCTCTATAATATCAGATTGTATCACCGCACAGCAGTTACTTGTTTTAAGAATCCCAGAAATTGTTTTATTGATGAGTGAATTTATACTTTTTAATTTTTATACATAGAACTTAGTATTTTTACATTTTTATATGCATTTTTAATTTGTATTAATTAGTACCATTTAATATAGAATTATGTTTATAGTACTAAATAATGTCTACTCTACATATACATGAGTATTTGTTCAATAAATTGTTTAACATTTTAACAATTTTTTACATACCTATGTTTTTCTAACAATTCTATTGATTTCTATAGCTAAAAAGCTTCTTTTAAATTTGCATTTAAAGGCAATTTATTTTACCGCTACATGTATTTTGTACTCTTATAGTATCATTTTAAGGTGGATTTTGTTGTGTCATTTGCGATTCCCTGTTGCTGTTCAATGGACAAGGTAAAAGCTTTTTGAAGTTTTTATTTAGGGTTTTTGGTGTAGGGAGAATGTTGATAACTGTAGTTTGTGTGGGATATGGTGTTTGTTTTATTTGGTAAAGTGTTATAGTGGTAGTTTGTGTTTCATTGTTATATAGTGTAGTGCGGTAGGCACAACTGTACTTTGTTAGTAGTAGTGTGTTATTGTAGATATCATCATGTTTTATACTATTTGTAGAGTTGTACTGTTATGTTTGTATCGTTTGTGGGATTTATCCATTGTGAGGGTGGGTATGTTATATTTTTTTACAGGTTAGGATTCGGAGTGAAACATTTGCAGCTATTTTTAATGCATTTAAAAATAAAAAAAAGGAAATTAATTTGGTTTGATTATAATCAAAATTGATTTTTGTGAATTTCCTAGAGCTGTTTTTACTTTGAAGTCTTCGTTTTTTATATGGTTTCCAATGACTGTGGATTACTTCTGTGGACTTAATTTGGGGATTTCATTTTTGCCATTTTTGGTGGTTTCTTAGCTTGTATTTTTGATTTTTTTGTGAATTGGATTTTCGGGAAGAGGAGGGGAATCAAGAACATCAGCTACGCAAGTACAATATTTATATTTATGTTTAGGTGGGAAATGTTATATTTTAATAGTTATATGTATTTTCGTTTTACTGCAATTGAAAAGGTTTATTTTATATGTGTGTTTTTAATTGGTGAGCTGCTTTATATCTTTTGTAAATTGCATCTTTTTGTTTTTCGTAAAAGTGACTTTAAATATATATTAAAATTAATTATTTTCATTTAGCAGTTTTATTTTGCACTTTATTAATATATTTTTTTCTAGGCTGATGTACAAAAAATATTTTAGCATTTACTCAAAATTGTTTATTTTATAGTGGTGAGGTTTTGTGTTGTATTTTAGTTGTGCATATATTGGTAGGTAGGTGGTTTATAATGAAGGTGTTTAGCTATTATTTCTAGTTGGTCTACACCTTTGTTATTTACAAAGAGTCTGAATTGTAGCATTTTGTACATTTCTCTGGTTTGTTTAGTTATTTTAGGTTTGGTTTGATATACTGACTGTTCTTTCGTTAGTTGCTAGTAGCTTTGTTCTTTTTGGAGAGCTTCTGTGAATTTGTAGAGATTTGGTTGGGTTTTCCCTAGTGTGGCTTGGAAGGCATTTTGCCATCTTCCACTGCATTGTTGGCTTTGGCTTGCTGAGCCATGATGCTGTCATAGACATTCCACAATGGTATTTGGAATTTGAATTGACATCTGTGTCCAGAGTGGCATAGTCTGCAAACCCAATCGTCTTCAAAGTAGTTCATTATTTGGTGAAGTGGTAATAGCAGATTTGTAAGGCTGTGTGTGGGTATAGTCTAAGTATTATTTGTATCATTGCCTGTCCAGTCTATTATAGTTTTGTGTAGAGAGTAGGGGTTAGTTTTTATTTTGATGTGGTTTAAAACTTTACAGGAATTTGCACTTTGTTAGGCAGCAGTGCATACATTAAGGGCACGTTAGTGGTATGATAGCCTCCATGTATGGTGTATATCTGTGTTTTACAAGTTCCATCATCCATGTTATACATTGGCTTAGTCTTAGGTGGTTGTTTTCCATTGCAAATATGATAACTTTTATTTTGTTATTGTGACTGTTGTGTTGGAGAGAAGGTTCATCTTTATGTGCAGTGGTCAGGTGTTCTGGAATCTGCATGTCTTGCTATCAACTAGGTAGTCACAGCTGTTGCAGGTTAGCGCGGTGGGGTGGGGAGCATCGGGGAAGTCGACAGACAACGGAATAGGTAAAATAAAATAAAATAAATAAATGAAACCTATTCTGTCGTCTGTCGACTTCCGCCCCACCCTGCTCCACCGCCCCACCTAGCTTACTTGCACCGGCACGACTGCAACTAGGGAAAATTAAAAATCTCTTTTCAGGCGAAGGCGGTGGGTCCTTGTTTCACAGGAAGTTATACCACAATTAGATACATACACAAAAATAGAACTCTCTTGCGAGATTCCACTTTATAATTAAGAATCAGACAAGAGATCACGAAAATCTAATTAGTTGGTCAAACAATTGTTTTCATCATATTAATTAAAAGTAATGATTTACAAAGTATACTAGACATACCCAAATATGCATCTCATACAAATTAGTTAGAATCTAATTAACATATTTGTATACCAACCAGACATTCATAAATGATTACAATGTGACAATATCCATTACCAATCAGTGCAACAGGACCACAATGATAGTGAACAATTGAGATTTGTATTACAGTTCCATTAAGTTAAACCTAGCAAGTACATTTCTTGTCCATATTCGATTTTCCATACATAAATTAAGAATGCACAAGATATATACAAGGGGACATGACAAGTTTTCTTTGGGGGCTATATATAAGTCCTTCTAATAGTACCCACTTTACATTTTTAAATCCTCTTGGCCCTGGATGAGTGTGTTGACGCATTTCGACCCCGAATTGCTTTAGTGTCTCCTCTGCACAGGGAACTGATCGGCCTGTTTATTAAAAACAAAGGTGATAGTTTTAAGAAGTTGTGAGATTGATGTGCCACCCAAGTAAACAGTGAAACATACAAGGAAGTAAATACCCCATTGTTGCTGTCTGCTGTGGTCATGATGACAAAACTCTAAAACATATTTTGGAGTTGTTAGAAATAAATTGAGAGTATGTGTGAGGGTGCATTTAAAATTTAGTCAGGCAAGGGAAATACTTTTCATAATAAGTTGACAGGGGATCATCGTCTAAGCGTGGCATCTGTTTTTCATATTAGCTAGTTGGTCAATCTCTGATGTGGTAGAAGAAACTGTTGTTCAGGCTGATAATAAATGGTATTTATTGTGGGTATCGTCGGGTTTGACTCGTGGCTTGTTTAGTAGGTGATATTAGTCATTTTAAATTAGGAATTGTTGGTTACTGACCTCTAATATGCTCAGGTACATTAGGGAGTATCTATATTCAAATTTTAGTAGTGTGCTCTCTTAAATCTTGAAGTAGATGCCTTACTACTATCTCTGTTACATTTCGGAGTGGTTGTGTGCTCTGACATTAAGTACATTATTGTTTTTCATTATAGGTCTTACATAACAAGCATTTGTATAAAATTTAGTACATTTCCGATTCATGTTCTCAGTGCTTGTGCTTTCTTGGCTATATGTATATCTCCCATGCAAAAGCAATTGTTTGCCGTTTTGTGATGTAATATATGTGACTGTTCCAGCCATTCTGTCTGAAATAGCATTCATTTAAAATGAATTATTTTGCCAAAACATTAATTGTATTTGGTAATAAAATTAAATATGCTTTCAGAGGTTTTTCATTTTATACTTGCATATGTGCCGTTGCTTTAAGTTGCACTTGATTTTCTTTACTTTATGTTTGATGTCATCAACATTTGGGTCAGGTGGGCTTACCTTTTCAGTTGATGCGAAAATGTTTGTTGTAGTTTCATGTTAAAAATACAGGTTTGGTTCGTTTTGAGGGTTGTAGGCATTTAGGTTTAAGTTTAATGTATAGGGGTTGTTTTATTTTTTATAACTGGTTTTATTTTACTTACTATAAAAGAGCCTTTGTCCAGGTTTCAAGTGTGGAGTTGGGTTTTTCAGCGAGCAATACTTTGTTTTTGCTGAAGTGTTTCCTTTGTATATAAGGATTAATATAAATAAAAAAGAGGGTTTAGTAATTAAGTTATATAATTGTGTTTTATAATTATGATAGGTTACATTGTGGTTGAGTTAATATTTAAACTTACATGTGAAGGCGACTTTTGTTGAAGACTTCTTTCTGGCTTTTCTTCGTGCCGTCCTGCAGAGTCTTGTTATCTCAAAGTTGTTACGTTTTTCCTGTGAAAAAAGAATGAGGCTCTGTGCTCTTTTTATATTGTTCACTTAATTAGGTTTATATTTGTATTGGACATTTTGGTTTATGGTAAATCTTATCGCCTACTTTGTGTGTGGTTTAAATATTTTTCCAGAACTTTCATTTTTGTTGCTATGTTATGTTAAAAAGGCTTATAGAGCATGAAGAACTCACTCCCGAAGGAGTATCTCAGTGCTAGAAGCGTATCTAACGAAGTAGTGAACAGATCTTCAGAAAAGCCAAGTTTTCAGCCGTTTTTTAAACCTTCTAAAATCAGAGCAAGATCAGATATGAAGTGGAAGACTTTTCCAATGATGGGTAGCTAGATAGGAAAACAAATGACTTCCATACCTGGAGGTTTGGATGGGTGAGGATTTAAGAAATCCTTAGACCTCAGGTTTCTGCCCAGACAATACCAGGAGAGCCTAGCTCATAGGTAAGTGCGGCCATTCTCAAGAAGCGATTTGTGTGTGAGACATAGGAACTTGAACAAATCATGCTTTCAGATTGTTAGCCAGTGTTGTGCTTTTAAGGTAGGTATAGAGGGGGAGCTGGGTGGATGATTACATACTAATCGAGCCGCTGTATTTTGTACCTCCTGTAATTTAGAAAGGAGAGTACGTTAGCACATTCCCATGGTGGAAGCAGCTAATAATAAGGGCCTGGATCAACATTTTCATGGAACTCATGAGATGCAATGGAAACACTGTTTTAAGCAGACGCAGAGTGCTGAAACAGGTACCACAAATAGAGGTAACCCATTCCTTCATGGATAATCTATTATCCACCAAAAAGCCAAGATGTTTTACCACACTCTTGGGGCAAGGTGCTGGACCTAATTCTTTCGACCACCAATCTTTTGACCGGAGTTCCTGCGCTTTCCCAAACAGGAGGACTTCAGTCTTACCTCTATTCAGTTGTAAGCAATTAAGACTCATCCAAACTGCCACCTTTCTCATATAGTGAATTAATCTAACTGTTTAGGTCTCAGGATGTTGCCCAAATTATATTAACAGTTGGGTGTCAACCGCATAGGATAGTATTTCAAAACTGCAGGCTTTAACAATCTTTGCAAGTGGGGCCACATAAATATTGAAAAGGGTAGGACTCTGGGAAGAGCCATGAGGAACCCCCTTATCAATAGTAACTGTTCTATATTTGAAAGGGTGGATTGAGATCACTTGGGTTCTGTCAGCCAGGAAGTCTTGGAGCCAAGCTAATCCCTTCCTATGTAAACCTATCTCATACAGTCTCTGAATGAGAATGGAATGGTAGACCGTATCGAAGGCAGATGCCAAATCAAGTAATACCTGCAGTACCTTCATCTAGAAGTATTCTAGTGGAATCACTAACTGCCAGAAGGGCAGTCTCCGCACTGTGAGAAGTTCTGAAGCCCGATTGCGATGGGTCCAGTATGCGGTTGTCCTCTAGGTATTTGGAGAGTTGTTTATTAATTAAGCCCTCTAAGACTTTACAAAGGAGAGGAAGAAGCGAAATGGGAAAATAATTTGTGTGGTCGTAAGGGTCAGCATTTTCTTATTTCAAGATGACAATGACCAATGCAGCCTTCCAAGCCTGTGATAATTTTGCTGAGTCCAAGGAAAAATTAAGTAGATCTGTAATGTAGGTGGTCAACAAAGAGGACAGGGATGAGACTATGGCCTTTATTACGACTTTGGTGGTCTTCCAATGGGACCACCACCGTGGCGGTTCCTAGGAAGACCACCAAGGCCATGGTAAGCCTGCTCGCCAGATTATGACTTTAATCAAGGGTGGGTGGGTCGGGCGGGGGCAGTCTCATGGCAGTAGCTGTCTTAGGCTTGTAGGAGAGCCTAAACAGTATACTGGCACAGTAAGAGTGCCTGCAGCACTTTCCTGCATTGTGTTTTGCATGCACCATGTCATGCATGCCACACCGTACTAGAACAAGGGTGCAATTCCAAGGTGGCACACAACATGTGCCCCCCGCACACACCCTGTGCGATGTTGGACTGGTATATGCTGTCCATTAATCAAAGTGGGCACCCTGTACCAGACCAAGCAACCCTTATGGTGATTTAAGAGGTCAAAGATAACCTTAGAAAGCGATCCAAGTGGTAGCTGTGGAGAGCAGCCTTCAGGCTTAGTCTTGAAGGATTGTTAAGCAGCTTGTTTTACCAGAATGCAACCTTATAGTATTGGTTAAATGAAAGGAGAACCACACAGTAGTTATAAAAATATATATTTATTGTTATAAATCACTCTAAGTATGACACAGTATCTCCTACACGAGGATACTCACAAAGCACGCAATACTGTAGCACAAAAACAATCGTAAATAGCACTAATACACAGTGGGCTCCAGGGGGAGACCAAACCATATACTAAAATAGTGGTATAATAATCACGACTTGAGTCAAGACAGTGTCTATAGGATGTAGAATCGCTGGGACCCCAAGGAACCACCCAAGGTAAGTAAGTATGGACCCCACGGAGGACGGGTGGAGGGTGGGAGCACGACGGCGTGCGCCGTACAATTCTATGGGAGAGTCTCGATTGCAGTTTTTAAGTTTAAGGACCCTTCTGAGTGGACTTCGAAGAAACCCTGTGGAACTTAGATGGTTGGAGAGCCACCTCACCCGTGGATACCGCTGTACCAGAGTTACCTATCCCAGGGAAGTTGGGTGTATAGGGCTGAAGTGGCGTCGGATACCGCCGTTGATCTCTATGGAGGACTTCAAAGCAGAGCAACTCTGGGAAGAAGAAAACTGTCATCGGAATCCAAAGGTGGATTCTTGATGAAGAGTACCTGAAAGCAGAGGGGACAGAGTCTGGGTCACTCAGGAGTGACCAGGGGCTCGGTAGACAAATGCCCACCGATGTCGGGTGCTTCAGGTACGTTGAGGTGGTTCTTGACTCTGCAGCCACCGGGACCAGGAGACGTTGAGAATGATCTGGAGCTGGATACGAGCGGTCCCACAGAGGATGTCGAGTGCTGAGGGGTCGGTGTTGGGATGGAGCACCAACAAGGCTTGGCAGCGGCCACCCACAAAGATGGTCAAGAAAGGTTACGGTTCGGACCAGCAAAATCCTGGAGACTCACCAAGCACAGGGGAGTTGGGGCAAGCCTGGAGCAAACAAGGGAGCCGAAGAAAAGCAGTATTGACCCTCAAGAGGACCCACAGGCCAGAGGCACAAGGGTCGCAAGTGGACCTCAAGCAGCTTCACAAAGCAACAGCTAACGGAGCACTTGGTGCGAGGAGGCTGGAGTTCTTTGGTGGAAATGGTGCCAGAGGTTGGGGCTACTCGGAACCCAGTGCACTTGTTTTGGGAACGCCAACGAGTATATGCACTTGCAAAAGTACGCGGTGCACAGGGGTATGGGTATTGCAGCCCGAGGGATTCTGACCTCAAACTTGGTAAGATGGCAGCTCAGACCTATAGGGACTTGGAAACCCACCTCCTGTGTTGCTGAAGCCTTCAGAGTCCATAGGAGCTCAGGAGCAGCAGACTGGTCAGTTGAGATGTGGTGCCTGCGGTTGCACTATGCACAGGGACACCAAATATGCTCCTCATGCAGACTTTCAGTTGCTGGCAAGCACACCCACCCAGGCCTAATACACTAAATCCTGTCTGGGAGGTGGTCACACCTCCCTGTGAAAGGATGCCTATTGTTCTGCTTTCCCCTCCTCGAGCTTGGCTCAGCAGCAGGAGGGTAGAAATGTGTCTCAGGTCGGTAGTAACCATTTTGGGCTAGAAGGCTGGTACCAGGAACACCAGGGACCTCACAAAGCTCGTTACTGAGGGGTGGAATCATACCCTCCACACTGGTTACCTGTGTGTGGGTATAATACCTCCCACACCAGTGACTGGTGTGGGGGTATGATTCCACAATGTTTGACACCAAACACTATAGGATTACTTTTAGCCGTTTTAGAGTTGGTCATCACGCGGTCACATAATGCCACTCATAAATGGCTACAGCACTAACAACCCGAGAGAATGGACTCCGTAGGCTGCAGGGGTGTCCTGCTTATGTAGTGGCACCCTCTCACTTAGAATCAAGCACCCTGTCTTGAGGATTGTCAAGGGTTGCTATAGGGGTGACTTATACGTTTTAAGTGTAGTGACCCTTAGATATATCAAACCTATATCTTAAGTAAGTGGTGCATGCACCAATTTACACAGGCTGCAATGGCAGGCCTGTAGATCCATTTTCCATGGCCTGTCATGGGTGGCATAATACATGCTTCAGCCCATGGGAGGCCTCTGGGGTACCTATGCCCAGGGTACATGTGTACCATATACTAGGGACTGACAAGGGTACCCCAGTCTCCAATCTGGAGTATACCTAAGTACATGACATAACATTTTAGGGAGAAAGCAGATAGACTGAGGTCATGATTTGCAGGATCCCATTCAGACTAGTCAAAAACAGTGTAACATGAAGCAAAAAGTGGAGGTAACCATAAGAAGCAGATCCTACTTTCTTACACAACCTCCCCCCAAACGTAAGGAGATGAGACTAACCTTGCCCAGTTGAATCTTCATTTTCTAAGTGGAAATATCTGGAGAGTCCATTGCATTTGCATGGTTACTCCCAGGTCTATGTTCCACTGTATAGTCCATACCCTGTAGGGAAATGGACCACCTCAGAAGTTTGGGGTTTTCACCCTTCATCTGTTTTAGCCATAGGAGGGGCTTATGGTCTGTCTGAACAATGAAGTGAGTGCCAAACAGGTATGACCTTAGCGTCTTCATGGCCCAGACCACAGCAATGACTTCCTTCTCTATAGCTGACCAACGTTTCTCTCTGGGGGTAAACCTTCTGCTGATAAAAGCTACTAGTTGATCCTGACCCTCTGCATTAAGTTGTGACAACACAGCCCCTCCCCCCAACTCAGATGGGAGCAGTGCACATAGCCTGCTTGAGCTCATCTAATGCCTTCTGACAGCTAACTGTGCACTGAACCTAGTTGGGAATTCTTTTTGATGTGAGATCATTTAATGGAATCACTATAGACCCATATCCTTTAACAAATCTCATGTAATACCCAGTAAGGCCCAATAAAGCTCAGACCTGAGTCTGGGTAGTTGGAGCAACCCAGTCCATAATGTTCTGGATTTTGCTCTGTTATGGTTGAACCTGGCCCCCACCCACAAGGTGGCACATGTACACAACCTTGCTCTGCCCTATCTGGCACTTAGTAGCCTTGATAGTGAGGCCTGCTCTTTGCAGAGCCTCCAAAACATTCTTCAGGTGGACCATGTTATCCTCCCAGGTGGAGCTAAAGACAGCTATATCATCAAGATATGCTGCACTATAGGCTTCCAGGCCTGTAAGCACTTTATTCACCAGCCTTTAGAATGTGGCAGGTGCATTCTTCAAACCAAACAACATCACAATAAATTGATAATGCCCACTAGGGGTTGAAAATGCTGTTTTTGGTTTGGCATCCTCAGCTAGTCTGATTTGCCAATAGCCAGCAGTTAGGTCAAATGTACTTAGATACTTGGCTGAGGCCAAAATATCAATCAGCTCATCTGCCCTAAGGAGTGGGTGAGCATCAGTTCTAGTGACTGCATTGAGTCCACTTTAGTCCACACAAAACCTCATCTCTCTCTTCCACCCTGGGTGTGAGGTTTAGGTACCAGGACTACTTGGCTATCCCAAATGCTATCTGAGGGCTCAATTACCCCCAAATCCAGCATCTTTTGGACCTCTGTCCTGATGCAATCTCTGACAGGGTTAGGCTCCATGTAGATTTTATTCTTTACAGGTAGACTCTCGCCTCTGTCCACTTCATGGGTAGACCAGGTGGTTTGGCTGGGTGTCAGAGAAAACAAATGCCTGTATTGATTGAGGACCTTCCTACAGCCAATCTGCTATTGACCAGTGAGGCTATCTGCTAAGACAACACCATCAACTGAACCATCATCAGGGTTCTGTGAGAGGAGATCAGGGAGTGGGTCACTCTCTTCCTTCTGTCCCTCATCAGTTGCCATGAGCAAGCCCATGTTAGCCCTATCAATGTATCGCTTGAGCCTGTTCACATGGAGCACCCTGTGGGGGCTCCTGGGAGTACCAAGGTCCACCAGGTAGGTGATCTCTCCCTTCTGCTCAAGTATGGTATGGGGTCCAGTCCATTTGTCTTGGAGGGCTGCTGGGGTTATAGGCTCCAACACCCTAACCTTCTGTCCTGGCCTGTATACAGTCAGTACAGCCTTTTGGTCATACCAATCTTTTTGCAATTCTTGACTTGCCTCAAGGTTTTTACTTGCCTTCTTCATGTACTCAGCCATCCTGGAGCAAAGACCAAGTACATAGTCCACTGTGTCTTGTTTGGGAGGTTTGAGAGGTAACTCACATCCCTCCTTCACCAAACAGAAGGAACCCCTAACTGGATGCCCAAACAAACGTTCAAAAGGGCAGTAGCCAACCCCCTTTTGTGGGAGCTCTCTGTAGGCAAAGAGAAGACAGGGCAACAGGACATAACATTTTCGTCTAAGCTTTTCTGGGAGGCCCACGATCATGCCCTTGAGGGTTTTGTTGAACCTTTTGACTAACCCATTGCACTGTGGATGATAGGGTGTGGTGAACCTGTAGTTCACTCCACACTCCTTGCACATTGCAATGATATAACTTGACATGAATTTTGTACCTCTGTCAGTTAAGACCTCTTTAGGGAAACCCACTCTGGAAAAAATTCCCAGGTGGGCCCTGGCTACCACAAGAGCTGTGGTGGTTCCACGGGGTATAGCCTCTGGATACCTAGTGGCATGGTCCACCACCACTAGAATATAAGTGTGCCCAGATGCAGTTGGAGGGTTCATGGGGCCAATTATATCAATCCCAACCCTCTCAAAGGGAACCCCCACCACAGGTAGTGGTATGAGGGGCGTCTTTGTGGTACCACCTGACTTACCACTGGCTTGACGGGTAGTACAGGAGCGACAAAACTCCTTTGTGCCTTCTGACATGTGAGACCAGTGAAGGTGAGGGACAAGCATGTCACAAGTCTTACTTTGGCCTAGGTGTCCTGCTAAGGGGATGTAATGTGCTAGGGTGAGTAGGAAGCCCCTCAACCTCAGAGGTATGACTATTCCCCTGGTGGCACCAGGCTTGGGGTCTCTACCCTATGAGTATAGGAGTCCCTCATCCCAATTGATCTTGTGAGATCCACTAACACTCCCAGCACCCTCAGCAGCAGCTTGCTGTCTGAGGGGTTCAAGAGAGGGACAGCTTTGCTACTCCAGGCTCAAGTCTGCCCTGGAAGGGCCCTCTGTCCCCGAGAACTCAACCTGATCAGGATCCAGTTCATCTGAGACAGTTCCTTTACAGGGACTGAGATCATCTCCCTCAAGAGATTGAACCCCACCTTGAGTCTGGGGGGAAGACACAGCCTTACCCCTCCTGCTCTTTCTCTTGGAAGGCCCTTGGTCCATTGTTCCAGGATCCAGGGCCTGTTCAGTGTTAGCCGGTTTGGCTTGTGACCTAGTCACAGCAAACACATCTGCAGTGATGCCCAGCATTGCTGCATGAGTCCTTAACTCTACCTCAGCCCAGGATGAAGTTTCCAAATCATTGCCCAACAAACACTCCACTAGAAGGTCTGAGCTAACCACAACTTTCTTAGGTCCAGTTACCTCTACCCAGCTGAAATTAATAGCTGCCAAAGAATGATCAGTCCTGACATTGTTAGCATTGGTCACTTGGTACATTTCTCTAAGTATGATTTGGTCAGGACCCACAAGATTCTCTGTTACCATAGTGACACTTGCACCTGTGTCCCTTTATGCCATGGCCTCCTTACCATTAATTAAAGGCTGTTGTCTGTATTTGCTCAGGTTACTGGGACTGACAAATACGGTGGCAAGATCCATGCCACCATCACGGACAAGCACAGCCTTAGCTTGAGTTCTGACTAGACCAGAACCCATCTCAGAGCCCAAGGTTAACCCTACTAATCCCTTGTTCCCTGTACGAGTGCTAGGGGGCACAGTTGCCTTAGGGGCAGTGGTGGTAGGAGGATTGTCCTTAGCTTTTGAACAGTCAGCATCTCTTGTCCAATGTGCCTTCTGTTTACAGAGATAAAAACAAGGTTTCTTTTTGCCTTTACCTTTGTTGGATTGTGAACTCCCCCCCCCCCCCCCCCCAGATGCAGGTTTTTGGGGCCCTGGTGAAGACTTTTGATCTTTACCCTTGTCCCCACCCTTATCTGTGGGTTTAGCATCTTGCTTCTTTTGGTCACCACCATTGTTCTGTTTTTTGTTTCACCTTGGTTCTGACCCACTTATCTGCCTTCTTTCCCAATTATTGGGTAGAAGTCAGATGAGACTCAACCAGGTACTGATGCAACAACTGATTTTGGCAATTATTAAGGATTTGCTCCCACACACTCAAATTGTACAATCCCTTAAAATCATTCACTTTGCTGCCAAGCAACCAGCCTTCCAAAGCCTTAATGGCACTATCCACAAAGTCTACCCAATCCTGAGTCTGTGTCTTCTGGATGTCTCTGTACGTAATCCTGTACTGTTCAGGTGTTAAGCCAAACCCATCAATGAGAGCACTCGTCAGGATTGAATAGTTGTCAACATGCTCTTCTCTAACAGTGAGGAGCTTATCTTTACCTTTGATGCCCTATCCAAAGCAGTTATCCACTTATGAATGTCATCCCCAACATGGTAGGGAAGGACAATCTTGCTCAGGTTCCTATTGTCAAATAAATGTACCTTAACTCTAGGGACAATGTTGCTGCCACCATGGGACTCTAGTCCCAACTTTTTTCTATCTCTCTGAACTTCTAGGGACTCTTTATCAAGGGCCAATTGCTGTTGCCTGAGCTTAAGCCTAGCTTTCTCAAGTTCAAGAAATTGGTATGCCCTATCAAAAAAGTGGTCCCTCTTGCTAGATACAGAGGTCCCTACAGACTGTCCTGAGTGATCTGACTCTGCAGAGGGAGACCTCGATCCCCTTGGTAGACTCTGCACTCTGCCAGGAGGGGTGAAGAGGGGGCAATCATGGCCTTCACCACTGCCTTCTGAAAGATCTAAGTTATCCAGGTGGGAGCCATCTTGGTCCCCCTGGTCAGGGTTAGATTCCAGGTCATAAAAGGTGTCACCTCCTGACCTGTCTTCATTCCCTGTCCCACCCACTCTGTCCTAGTCATCTAACAGTAACAACTCTATTAGACGTTGAGTGTTGGCACTTCTCCCTGTCTTCAGCTTTCTAGAGGCACAGAGGGCTTTAAATTCTTGGAATCCAAGTTCACTGTATCTAGAGGGCAGATAGCCACTGGCATCTCCTTTAGTAGACATACTAAGTGTGGTGAGGTGTGTACTAGTGGGAACTAAACTCTCTGAGGTTGGAGAAAGGGTGGGATAGACCTTTGACTTACCCAACCCTAAGTTCAGTAGAACTTACTTATTCTAAGTTAGTATTATATGTACCTAGTACTTAGTGGTTTTCAGTTATTCAATAGAAAGATTTATCTGGTAAAACAATGCAGGCTTGAATCCCAAACGCTGCACACCAATTAGAGAAGTTGGCCTGGTATATGCTGTCCACTACTTAAAGTGGGTACCCTGTACCAGTCCAAACAATCCTTATGGTGATTAAAGAGGTCAAAGCTAACCTTAGAAAGCTATCCAAGTGGTAGCTGTGGAGAGCAGCCTTCAGGCTTAGTCTCGAAGGAATGTTAAGCAGCTTTTTTTTAAAAAGAATGCTACCTTATAGTATTGGTTAAATGAAAGGAGAACCACACAGTAGTTATAAAAATATGTATTTATTGTTATAACACACTCCAAGTATGACACAGTATCTTCTACACGAGGATACTCACGAAGCACGCAATACTGTTGCACAGAAACAATCGTAAATAGCACTAATACACAGTGGGATCCAGGGGGAGACCAAACCATATACGAAAACAGTGGTATGAGAACCACAACTCGAGTCAAGAAAGTGTCTAGAGGATGTAGAATCGCTGGGACCAAAAGGAACCACCGAAGGTCAGTAAGTAGAGACCCCGCGGAGGATGGGTGCAGTGTGGGAACACGACCGCGTGCGCCGTACAATTCTATGGGAGAGTCGCTGTTGCAGTTTCTAAGTTTAAGGACCCTTCTGAGTGGACTTCGAAGAAACCCAGTGGAACTTAGGAGGTTAGAGAGCCACACCACCCGTGGATACCACAGTACCAGAGTTACCTATCCCAGGGAAGCCGGGTGCATAGGGCTGAAGTGGCGTCGGAATCCGCCATCGATCCCTATGGAGGACTTCGAAGAAGAGTCATTGCTGGGAAGAAGATAGGGGTCCATCGGAATCCAAAGGTGGTTTTCTTGATGAAGAGTACCTGAAACCAGAGAGGACAGAGTCTGCGTCACTCAGGAGTGACCGGGGGCGCGGTAGATGAATGCCCACCGATGTCGGGTGCTTCAAGTGCGTTGAGGAGGTTCTTGACTCTGCAGCCACCAGGACCAGGAGACGTCGAGGACACCCAGGAGCCAGACACGAGCTGTCCCACAAAGGATGTCGAGTGCTGAGGGGTCGGTGTCTGACTGGAGCACCAACATGCCTTGGCAGCGGCAACCCACAAAGATGGTCAAGAAAGGTTACGGTTTGGACCAGCAAGGTCCAGGAGACTCACTAAGTACAGGGGAGTCGGGGCAAGCCTGGAGCAACTAGGGGAGCCAAAGAAAAGCAGTGTTGACCCTCCACTTACACAGGCTGCAATGGCAGGCCTGTAGATCCATTTTGCATGGCCTCTCATGGGTGGCTTAATACATGCTTCAGCCCATGGATGGCCTCTGGGGTACTTATGCCCTGGGTACATGGGTACCATATACTAGGGACTGACAAGGGTACCCCAGTTTCCAATCTGGAGTGTACCTAAGTAACCAACATAACATTTTAGGGAGGAAGCAGATAGACTGGGGTCCTGATTAGCAGGATCCCCGTCAGACTAGTCAAAAACAGTGTAACATGAAGCAAAAATTGGTGGTAACCATAAGAAGCAGATCCTACTTTCCTACACACCCCCAGGCCCAGGTTCAGCTGAAGGGCCTGTTAGGGACCCCTTACCGGCATGTCTGCCACCCTTTTCATGGCTGGGTCCTTGGCATGAAAAAGGCGGTGGATATGCAGGTCGCAATATGCTCGGCGGTGCTGGCACCGGCAACACCAGCATATTCAGGCCTTTTGCAGACCTCTGCCTTAGAGAGATCCTTGATTTTGGCAGAGGCAGCAGTCTTGTGACAGTCCCACCGCCACACTCATACGACAACGAGTGGACCGACGTACTCGTAATGCAGCCCTATGGAAGTCGGACAGGAGGGAGACTGAGAGCTAACTAGTGTTTCTGTTTTAATGTTATATATGTTTATTTTATGGCTTGTCATATTATTAATTTATTTTAAATGTAAATTTATTATTTTTATTTTTTATGTGTGTTGGAATATATATTTTCTTGTTATGTGTGTTTTTTAGAATGTGTTTATTTTTAATAGTATACGTATTGTGAATGAATGTGGTTATATATGTGAATAATTTTATGTTTGCTGTTTTTTATTTATTATTAATTTTTGAGGTTTGTTAATTTTTATAATATTTTTTCCTCATATTTCATGATTATATTGTAGTCAATATTGTGTGTTTCAGTATTTGTTATATTATTTATATATTTAAATAGTAGATATTTTGTGTTTCGATATTTGTGTATTCTATATAGTTAAATTTAGATATTTCTGACGGCAATATTTTTGTCATCGATATTTGTGGTTTTTTTTGTTAAGTATAGATGCTGATCTTTATCCAATTCAATAATATTTTGACAATATTTTGGTGAATCAAGATTGTTTCATTGATATTCTTTCATGCAATCCTATAGGTAAAATCACTTAATCATGATTAGGGTTCCCGGTTTTCCGTTTTACGGATTTCTACATATAAATACAGACGGAAAACTATATTTCCTTTGTCTGTATTTATATTTAGAAACGGCAAAATACTAGCAAATTTTGCCGAGCTTCAGTGCAGAGTTTCCTTGCCATGCCCTGTTCAACCCTCTCCAGCCGCTCAACCATCTAATCACCAGTAAACTCTCACCCGCGTCACTTTCGTCCCACTTGTCCGACTCACTACACATGCGCGAGTCACCTCACTCATCCTGTTCAAACCACTTATCCTCCCCACTGCAATGGTGTAACATTAGCCCCCAGAAGCTGAGCACGAGCAGAGAGCAGCGAGAGGTGAACCCAGGTTGATGGAACAACCCAGGGGTAAGCGGGGCGCAAAGGGTTAACATGCTCGAAGTGGCAGAAAGAGGCAGAGGGAAACTTCCCAGGAGCCCGACCACTTAGCGCGCTTGCCTCAGCTTGACACAAAAGCCTCACAGCTTATGCATATTCATTGAACGTGTGTGTGTGTTCATTTAGACTTCCTATGTTCTGCGGGGTTGTGGCTTTTTGTGTTGTTGTGAAACCCGTAACCTGAGGCCAAAACACCAAGGCTCATTTACACATCAGTTCTTGGCATCCTTTTGAATAATACAGTTTATCTCTGATTCATGATTCTGAACATAACTAAGGCTATGGTGTTTAAAAAACTCAATGTATATACTAGGTGGATATGGGCCACCAGAGTGCCATTTTTGTGTTCTGGACAGACTTGTTCCCAAATTATCCACCAAGGATGACATTCATGGGTAACAGGCCATCTTTTTTAGAACAAAGACAGGACAGAGAAAAATGGCAAGAAAAAAGAACCCACAGTGGTGCGATCATAACACATCACCACATAAAACCCACACCCGATCATAACAAAGTAAAAGAAGGGAGCAACATACGTGTCCCAGCAAAGCCCAGACTTAGTGGTTTTTGACAAAGATATCCCAATCTGAAGCTCAAGTAAAGTTAAGTAACGTACTCTGTTTTGATCTGACTGCTTGATTTGATACTTTAAGTTTAGATTATGAATTTGTTGAATTGTTCAAAAAGATCAGATTAAAACTCTTTTTTTTCAAGGACAGATTCAGACTATGCGAACACCCAAAATAAAGATTCGAGGAACAAGCCCAGCCTTCTACCACCGCCAAGTAGCATTCCACCAGAGCTTATCTTCAAACATTTGAACAAACGGTCCTTTAATATATGAAGGTGTTTCAGACACAGGACAAGTGCATCTATCAAAATGTATCCAGAAAGGAATGCCCTTCAGGAATTTATAATGCTATCATATACATAATTATATCTTCACTAGAAAAAAACAAATGTTAAGGTAACATTATAGTTAGGTGAATATGTCAGTGACAATATTAAGGTTTTGAACTAAATAAAACACAGAAATTCACCAGTTATAGTTAGCAGAGCTAACTATAGTTTGCGCTCCCACCATGCACTGCTTTTGAGCTCACATATTATATCACTCATGACATGTTCTATGACATAATTTATGACATCGCTGATGGCATCTTAAATTACTTCATTGTTGACAGCACCGATGATATCACTGATGGCATCATCCAACGAGTGTGTTATTTTGTTTTATAGTTTACATAGTGGCGGGTAACTACCATATTACTTTTCTACCTACTTTTGTACAGCCTGTGTCCATCTAATCGGTGTATGTGTTTACAAAATGCATGTCTTCCTAAAGCACAATGGGTGTGGAGACTGAACACATTATACATTTTTGTTTAGAAGAGTAACACAAGTTTTTTGGTACTGCAGAAACTTTTTCCAGCAGGGCCAAGATTCTTCATAATGCATAGTAAGTATTGTAAGCAGCCTGGAGTTATTACACAGAATCATCTTGACAATTTCTACTTAACATAGAAGACTGTGTGCACCAGGTACTAACCTATGTACATGTGCTTGTTTTGCTTCAGACGTTGAGATATCTGTTTTTACCACAGAATGAAAGCTGCAGGTAGTATGGTCTTTAGGACCTTCAGACCTTAGTTATTTTAACTAAATAGTCACTCTTTGGATACGTTTTGGATAGAGTTTACACTGCTCTGAGTCGATACTTTTTAATATTCTGTGGTGCATTTCTCATGATAGTTTCACTGTCTGCAAACAGTGTGGGATGGAGAAAATAATAGAGTGAACACTGTTCACAGTACCCACTTTTCTACTCATATCAACTTCTTTTCTCTATGTATGTTCAGAATCTCCTGCAAACCTCACATTTTGCTAAAAATAAATAAATCACATTTTCCCTACATTTCTGCCTGGGATAACGATGCTGGCACAAATGTCCTACCACTCAGTATTTCCCTCAGTCTCCCAAAAAAAAAGAATACCTCACTTGTGAGGGTGGGCCAAGGGCCTGCGACTGGGTATGGCCGAAAACATAGGGATTGAGTGGATAGCAGAACGAACTCTAAGTGCTATATTTTTTTTAATACTTTTTTTAGTCCTACACAGAAATGTAAGGAAAATTTGATTTTTTTGCTAAATTTGAATTTTGCAGAGGATTCTGGGTAGGAAACCTTTGGGGGATCCACACAAGCCACACCTCCTTGCACTCCCCTAGGTCTCTAGTTTTCAATAATGTGTGGATTTGGTAGGTTTTCCTAGATGGCCACCGAACCCGGGACCAAAAACGCAGGTGCCCCCCCTTCCAAAGCCAGGTCGTTTTGTGATGCATAGTTTTTATGTCTCCGCCATACGTTTTGGGCCTTTGCCTGTCGCTGGTACTTGGTGCACCCAAAACAAGTGAGGTGCCATTTTTATTGGGCGACCTGGGGTACTGTTGGGTGGTAGGACATTTATGTCAGCCCGGTGATCCCACAACATTCCCCATCAGAAATGGGAGAAAAAGGTGATTTATTCAGCTAAATTTGTAGTTTGTAGGGGATTCTGGGTAGGAGAACGCTGGGGGATCCATGCAAGTCACACCTCCCTGGACTCCTCCGGGCGTCTAGTTTTCAGAAATATCTGGGATTGGTAGATTTCCATATATGGCCGCCGAGCTCGGGATCACAAACGCAGGTGACTCCCTCGCAAAACAAGGTCTTTTTGCAATCTATACTTTTGATGTCTCCACAGTACGCTTTCGGCTGTTTCCTGTTGCGGGCACTAGGCCTACCCACACAAGTGAGGTACTATTTTTATCAGGAGCCTTGGAGAAATGCTGAGTGGGTGGAAGTTTGTGGCTCCCTGCAGATTCCAGAACTCTCCATCACAGAAAGTGAGGAAAATGTGTTTTTTTAACAAAAGTTGGACTTTGCAAGAGATTCTGGGCTAACAGAACCTGGTGAAAACCACACAAGTCACCTCATCCTGGATTCCCTTTGATGTCTGGTTTTAAAAAAATGTATAGGTTTGCTAGGATTCCTTAGGAGCAGGCAGAACTAGGGTCCAAAATCCACAACTAGGCACATTGTGAAAAAAGGGTCAGTTTTCACTGGAAATATGTGATGTGGCCACGTTGTGTTTTGGGCCGTTTCCTGTCACGTGGGCTTGGCCTACCCACACACGTGAGGAACCATTTTGATTGGGAGACCTTGGGGAATGCTGGGTAGCTGGAAGTTTGTGACTCCCCAGAGATTCTAGAACTTCCCATCACAGAAATGTGAGGGCAATTAGTTTTTTTTACAAAGTTTGAGGTTTGCAAGGGATTCTGGGTAACAGAACCTAGTGAGAGCCACACAAGTCACCACATCCTGGATTTCCCTGGGGGGTCTAGTTTTCAAAAATGTATATGTTTGCTAGGTTTCCCTAGGTTCCGGCTGAGCTAGGCTCCAAAATCCACAGCTAGGCACACTGCAAAAAAAGGTTACGTTTTCACTGGAAAAATGTGATGTATCCACGTTGTGTTTTGGGATGTTCCCTTTCGCAGGCACTAGGCCTAACCATTCAAGTGAGGTACCATTTTCATCAGGAGACTTTGGGGAATGCTGGGTCAGTGGAAATGTGTGGATCCACGCAGATTCCATAACTTTCCATCACAGAAATGTAGGAAAATGTGATTTTTCCCAAAGTTTGAGGTTAGCAAGGGATTCTGGGTAACAGAACCTGGTAAGAGCCACACAAGTCACCCCATCCTGGATCCCCTGGGTGTCCAGTTTAAAAAATGTACATGTTTGCTAGGTTTCCCTAGATGCCGGCTGAGCTAGGGTCCCAAATCCACAGCTAGGCACATTGCAACAAAAGGCATCAGTTTTCACTGGAAAATGTGATGTGTCCATGTTGCGTTTTGGGACGTTCCCTGTCGCAGGTATTAGGCCTACCCACACAAGTGAAGTACCATTTTTATCAGGAGACTTCGGGGAATGCTGGGTGGGTGGAATTTTGTGGCTTCCCAGAGATTCCAGAATTTTCCATCACAGAAATGTGATGAAAATGTGTTGTTTTTTTCACAAAGTTAGAGGTCGTCAACAGTTTCTGGGTAACAAAACCTAGTGAGAGCCACACAAGTCTCCCCATCCTGAATTCCCCTGGGTGTCTAGTTTTAAAAAATTTACAGGATTGCTTGGTTTCCCTAGGTGCCGGCTGAGCTAGGGTTCAGAATCCACAACTAGGCACTTTGCAGAAAAAGGGTCAGTTTTCACTGGAAAAATGCGATGTTTCCACGTTGCGTGTTAGGCTGTTTCCTGTCACAGGCACTAGGCCTACCCACACAAGTGAGGTACCATATTTATCTGGAGACTTAGGGGAACACAGAATAGTAGAACAAGTATTATTACAAATTGAAATTCTTTGCATTTCTGCCTTTCAAATGTAAGACAATGTCTAAAAAATAAGTTATTTTGAAAAATGTCCTCTAATTCACATGCTTGTATGGGTACCCACAATTTCGGAGATGTTCAAATAACCACTGCTTTTAAACTCTCTATTGTGTTCCCATTTCGGAAATAGGATAGGATAGGATATATGTTTATAGAGTGCTCGAATGCCAAGGCGTCTTGGCGCTAATGTAAATGGAAGTGGTGCAGCCTACGTTACAAAGACTATGTTGAGGCGAACAGCCAGGTCTTTAGTTCTTTCCTAAAGGATTGTCTGTTAAACGGGAATCGCATGGCTGTTGGCATTTTATTCCACAGCTTTGCTCCACAATTAGAAAAGGTTCTTCCACCCCACCCCATCTCACTCTCCTAATCCTATCAATGTGGAGAAGACCCAAAGTGCTGGATCTGGGGTATAGGGCCTAAACATTTTTTGGATATCTTTAGCTCCCCCCACCATAAAATGCTTTGTGGACAAGGCATAGCGCCTTAAATTCCACCCGTTGCTGAATGGGAAGCCAGTGGAGGACTCTGATTGGTAGGTTGGTTGCCCTCTAGGTATATTTAATAGCAACCTCGCAGCGGCATTCTGCAATGACTGCAGCCTACTCATCTGGGTTTTGTTAATCCCCAGCAGCAGGCCATTACAGTAATCAAGCTTAAATAGTAGGAGAGCCACCACCACTGTCTTTTGTAATTCCTGCCCAATGAAAAGAAAGATCTTTTTCAGAGTTTTTTATTAAAAAGAAGTAGGAGGAGGTAAGACTATTTACCAGAGCGGCAAAATTTAGTTGGCAATCAAAAAGAATTCCGGGGTTTCTAACCTTAGAGACAGGACTGGGGCATTCTCCTGCTCTCACTGGCCACCAGGAATCGTTCCACAGGGGTCGCCCCTGACCAAACTCAATCACCTCCGTCTTGCCAGTATTGATTTTTAGGAAGCTATGGTTCTTCCAGGTCATAATCTCAACACAGGCATGCATGAAACCTGATAGCTGTATCTTCAGGCTATTTGGCTATCGAGATTATAAGCTGGGAGTCCTCTGCATATGACACCAGGGCAAAACCAGGCTTCCTGATAAGTCTGGCCAGGGGTATCACATAGATGTTAAACATTGTTGGTGACAACACTGATCTCTAGATGGAAACTGTCTGACTGCATGCCCTCCCAATGCAGGCTCTGCTTCCTCCCCTCCAAAAACGATGATAGGAGGGACAAAGCTGAGCCCTCGATCCCTACCTCCTGCAGCCGCTGCACTAACACCGTGTGGTTCACGGTGTCGAAAGTTGCCGATAGGTCTAGTAGTACGAGGACTGCTTTGCCCCCTCCATCCACTATTCCTCGAATCTCCTCAGCTGGTACAATCAAGGCAGATTCTGTAGAATGGTATGATCGAAAACCATGCTGAGTTGAGTCCAACAGATTGTTGGTGTCCAGGTACTCAGTTAGTACCTTATTCATCTACTTCTCCAGGATTTTAGCTGCTATAGGCAGACCAGCTATTGGGCGGTAGTTCTTGGACTACGTGGGATCTAAGGTGGGCTTTTTCAGAATAGGCCTAATCGTGGCATTCTTCCAGCAAACTGGGTATCTATCTGGCTCCAGCACTTGATTTATTAGCGAAGTCAGTTCGTCTCCGATTCTACTAGCGGCCAGATGCATAATCGTGGCAGGGCAGGGATCTTTGGGTGAGCCCGATTTTATAAAAAGGAGGAGTTTGCAGACCTCTTCTTTTGTGATTACTGCGAATCTTGATAGCCTAGCATCTATTATGTCTGCCTCCACCTGTAGTTGATCTGGCTTATCTGGGCCCATTCGAACATTCAGGAGGTCATCATAAATTACTTGGACCTTGTTCTGGAAACATTTGGCCAGTTTGTTACACATACTTTGATTTGGTTGGAAAGTGCTTGCCTGCTAATATTTGGAGAGCAGACTAACCGTTTTAAAAAGTTCCTTAGGAGAGTTACCAGCTTCCTCAATTTTGGTAGTGTAGAATGATCTTTTGCGGCAATAATTCCCTCTTTATACTTTTGGAGAGCAAGATTATAGATTATTTTCTTATCTTTACTATAATCTTGTCTCCAAAGACGCTCCGCTCTTCTACAATTGACTTTTAAGCCCTTCAGCTCCGAGCTGTACCAAGATGACGAAGGCTTAGGTCTCCTAACTGTCAACCATTTTTCAGGTACCACACAATCAGCCGCTATCCGGAGCCATTAATTGAACCCAGAAGCTGCCTCATTATTGTTTTTGGCCAGCGACAGGGGGACTTGACCAAGAGCTGTTACCAGATCGTTGGCTTGAACTTTGTTCCAGCGCCTGGTCTTTACCTTCACTGGTTTTATTTGTATTTGGTGAGTTGGCAGAAAGACCCTGATGTTAAAATAGATCGCATTGTGATCTGACCATGGGAGGGGTATAACTCTCGACAGACTCGTCTCAGCATTATTAGAAAAGACGCCGTCTAAAGTGTAGCCTGCCTGATGGGTAGGTTCCAGAAATAACTGGCTAAAGCCAAAAGCTGCCAAATTGTCTAGTAATCTGCCTGTATCTGAATTATTAATTAGTTCCAGGTGATAATTGAAATCACCGAGAATAATAAAAGGGTGAGGGTCTATATAAGATTCCAGGTGCGTCATTAAAGCCTGCGAAAACTAGGCCTTAGGTCCAGGTGGACGATAGATCAGGAGTCCCTGAAGGTTAAAGAGGTTGTTTAAGTTAATGGTAAAGTACAGTGCTTCCGCCGGTAGATCCATGATAGTTTCTACTCGCAGTTTTAGGTGTTCCCGGTGAATTATCGCTATGCCCCTCCTCTACCTTCCTCCCTATACTGTGAGGTGACTGCATAGCCCTTTGGTAGCACTATATTCCAGTCTGGACTCGAGGCGTTATCTGTCCAAGTCTCGGTAAGAAAAATTATATCAGGCTTTGTGCTTTGAATCAAGTCTTCAATCTGATATTTGTGTCTCCCTAGAGATCGTACATTCACCAGAACACATTGCATGTGCTGTTCCTGAGCTTGCTTAAGGACTCTATGCTCGTCTTGCCTGGGCGAGGTACTGGGTATATTTCCCGCATCTCTGTCCTTCAGAGCTTCCGACATCTCAGTATTCGGAAATCTCTACTGGAAAGAGCATTTAGGGCAGACAAGCTCACCTGGGTTCTTGTCTTGCAAAGCCATGTCATGCAGTTTGCATGATTCTAAATCTAAATCCAACAACTGCTGTCTACTGTATATCCCAGGTTTTCCACGACCAGGGGTTCTGGCGCTGGTCACGCTCTGGGTGCCGACGGGCGCAGATGGGCTTATTTATTTATTTATTTTAAAGATTTGTAAAGCGCAACGTATGCCCGTAGGCGTCTTGGCGCTATGACTCAACTAATGCCTCCATGAGGACGGTGGCGAATTAAAGGTAATGAGGTGAGGAGAAGAGCTACTGGTCAAACAGCCAGGTTTTCAACAATTTCCTGAATTGGAACAATGTGGGTGTAGATCTAATCACCAATGGAAGAGTGTTCCAAAGTCTGGCTGCGGTGTTAGTGAAACATCTATCTCCCCAGGTGACAGTCTTGGTCCGTGGCACCACTAGTTGGTGTAGATTTTTGGATCTTAATTGTCGGGTAGGGCAATAGAGAGTGAGCTTCTGTTTCAGAAACTCCGGCCCTAGCTGATGGAGAGCTTTAAAGATAAAACACAAAGTTTTAAATCTGATCCGGTTTTTGACCGTCAACCAATGATAATTCCTGATTACTTGCTTAATCGGTTTAAATTTGGGGGTCCTAGATAGCAATCTTGCAGCCGCATTCTGGACCAATTGTAGCTTGGCGGCCACCCGAGCTTGAGCATTTGCAAATAAACCGTTACAGTAATCAAGAGATGACAATATCAATGAACTCACCACAGTTTTCCTAGCACTTTCTGGAAGAAATGGAATTATTTTTCTTAAAAGTTTAAGTTTGTAAAATGCTAAGGACGCTGTTTGATTGGCATGATTAACAAAATTTAATTTCTCATCAAAGATGACACCCAGATTCCTGACCTTCTGAACTGGAGTTGGTATAGCTCCGAGTAATTGGGGCCACCAAATAGATGACCACATAGGTGATAGTTTACCGAAGATAATCACCTCAGTCTTCTCGGAGTTCAGCCTTAAGCAATTACAGGCCATCCACTCCTTAATTGCCAGCATGCCTTCTTGAAACCGAGCCGCTACCCTTTCTCCATCATTATTGATGGCTAACACCAACTGGGTGTCATCGGCATATGTTGTAAGGCTCATCCGGTAGGTCTCAATAACCCTAGCTAAGTCCGACACATAGATGTTAAAAAGTGTCGGACTTAGGGATGAGCCTTGAGGAACCCCACAGGGTAAAGCCAGATCGGCCGATTTAAATGGCCCCAGTGTTACGGCCTGGGTTCTGCCAGACAGAAAGGAGGCAAGCAAGGCTCCAGCCCTAGAGTGGATGCCCAACTCTCTGACACGGTCAATCAAGATGGAGTGATAGACCGTGTCGAAGGCCGCAGACAGATCCAGCAGAACCAGTACCGCCGTACCCCCCTGGTCTCTGATAGTTCTAATGTCATCAGCGGCTTTGATTAGCGCGGTCTCGGTGCCATGCATTTTCCGAAAGCCAAACTGAGAGTCATCAAGCAAGACATTTTGTTCAATGTATTCTGAGAGTTGATCATTCATTACTTTCTCGGCCACCTTGGCTAAAAAAGGCAGGCTGGCAATGGGCCTGTAATTTTTCAGCGAATCTTTATCTAAACCAGGCTTCTTAAGAAGTGGTTTTAATAGCGTGTTCTTTAGCCTGTCCGGGAAAATCCCCGATTTAAACATCGCATTACAAATTTGCATGATGATTTCCCTGATCAAATCAATTATTGGGGAAAAAATCTTAGGAGGACAGGGGTCAAGGGCAGAGCCTGTTTTAATGAGTTTGATGATGTCAGCTATTTGATCCTCATTTGTCTCTTTGAATTGAGCTAGTGAGCACTCAAGGTGTTTACTTAGGGGACTAGATACCGAGGTCATTAGTTTATCGATCACTGAAAACTCGGAGTAAATATCATTTACTTTCGAGAAAAAGAAACTTGCCAAAGCGTCACAGAACGCCTGAGAGGGCGGGGGGACCAAGTCAGGCAATTTCCCAGCCAAAGATTTCACCACCTCATACAATTGCCTACTAGAGTTTTTTGCATTTTCAATTTGTTCCCCATAAAATTTCTTTTTGGCCTCATTGATCATTTTTTTATAGATGACCAATGTCTTTTTATATAGGATTTTACTTTCGCTATCATAAGACCTTCGCCAAATTCTTTCATGGTTCCTGCAGATTTGTTTTTGTTTTCTTAGAGTTTCAGAGAACCAAGGTGCAGAGGGCACTTTCCTATTTCTGGAGATAGATTTAAAAGGGGCCAGTGTCTCCACTGCACTACCTAGCCAGTCAGAGAATTGGTGCGCAGCTGCTATGTTAGAGTCTGCAGAAATGGTCGGACGGGAGTTGATTAGGGATACCCTTAGGGTCGCATTATCAATATCCTTCCAGACTCTAAAAAGTTCTTGAGGTAAGGGAGCCTGTTTAGGTATATAGGCCTGGGTAATGGAAATGTTACTCAGGATGGCAAAATGATCAGACCAAGTAAGGGGCAGTATATCATTTACTCATGTGTGGGTCCTGTTATCAACTGGGTTAATCCTAGAGTGCTAAGATCAGCCATAAGAGATAGGGTTTCGGTATCTTCCATTTTTTCAAGGTGGAAGTTTAAGTCCCCCAAGACCATAAAGGTATCCTCGATTGCAAGGGGTTCCATAAGCGACATAAAGGTGGACAGAAATTCAGTTTGAGCACCCGGTGGTCTATAAATAAGTGCTCCTTTGAGATTATATGAGGGGGTGAGCTTAATGGCGAAGTGTAGGGCTTCGCATGTTTTAGAGAATATGGGAAAAATTCTAACCGGAAAAGTATTCCGGGTAATAATTGCCAAGCCCCCGCCTTTTTTCCCTTGTCTATCTTGCCGGTATACAGTAAAGCCATGCGGCACTGCCACCACTAGATCAGGGTCGGACGCATCGTCCATCCATGTCTCTGTAATAAAGAGCAAATCTGTTTTCTTGTCCTGAATCAGGTCAGCAATCTCCTGCCTGTGCCTGCCTAAGGAGCGCACATTAATAAGTGAGAAAGTAATGTTCTTAGTCTTGGCGTTGTAGGCTTGTGATGAGGTGGATTTGATGTTAATAAGAGGTAAAAAAGACTTACAGCTAAGGCAGCAAGTGCTAATCACTCCGGTAATGGCGCCGGGATCATACTGGGAACATGAAGTCCCACTAGAGGGTCTCAGCTGTAGTAAGTCAACCGATGAGTATCTGATCCATTCTTGTGTTGCTAAGCCAGGGGTCATGGCGCTGGGCGCGGGTCAGGCGCGGACAGGCGCAGACGGGCTTGCCTTCGGCGCGCCGCTGGCGCGCCCGCTGCGCGGACGGGATGACGTTCCCTTTTTGTCCAGTGTGGAGTAGGGCGGGGATCGGCCAGCTACTGGCGCGCCACCCTTTGTTCCCCCAATATGGCGGCTGCTCACCTCTAATCCCAGCGTCAGCACGTAGTCTGCTGCGCTGGAATGGCGTGAGGAAGCGGCTATTCTGCAAATCGGCTCACGAGTTTTAAAACCAATCAAAAAATGGAAATTAAATGCACAAACTGAAATTCTAATGCACACAGTTAAAATATCGCTGCTGAGCCCCCGGCTTCCGCCTCAGGGGTGAGACTATTAATGGAGTCAGCGCGTTCGCGCTACGAAGATGTTTATGTAGTCTGGGAGGGCGGGGATCGGCCAGCTACTGGAGCCCCACCCTTTGTTCCCCCAATATGGCTTGCCTTTGGCACATCAGCGGCTCGGCCGCCCCAGTGTGCCTGAAGTAGTTTCCGGTGCTTGGACAACTAGTGCGTCAACCCCTGTGCAATGCGGACCCGCCTAACATCTGAGTACCGCCAGGGCCGAGCGGGAAGTGCAGAAAAAGAAAATACGTAGTGAGAGCAGCCAGGTAAAACGTTAAAACAATGTTTATCTGAGCAATTTTAAAATGTCATCTAGATTGGACCATAGCAGCAATGTGTGCAAAAGCGCGAAAAAACCTGGCAGTAGAACGTAAGTATTGAGGCAGGCGGCAGTCACAAACACTTACGACGGTGCGCGGCCGCCCCAGTGTGCCTTAAGTAGTTTCCGGTGCTCGGACAACTAGCGCATCAACCCCTGTGCAATGCGGACCGGCCTAACATCCGGGTACCGCCAGGGCCGAGCGGGAAGTGCAGAAGAAGAAAATACGGAGTGGGAGCAGCCAGGTTAAACATTAAAACAATGTTAATCTGAGCAATGTTAAAATGTCATCTAGATTGGACCATAGCAGCAATGTGTGCAAAAGCGCGAAAAAGCCTGGCAGTAGAACGTAAGTAATAAGAGGCAGGCGGCAGTCACAAACACTTACAACCGTGCGCGGCCGCCCCAGTGTACCTTAAGCTTTCCGGTGCTCGGACAACTAGCGCGTCAACCCCTGTGCAATGCGGACCCGTCTAACATCCGGGTACCGCCAGGGCCGAGCGGGAAGTGCAGAAGAAGAAAATACGGAGTGGGAGCAGCCAGGTAAAACGTTAAAACAATGTTTATCTGAGCAATTTTAAAATGTCATCTAGATTGGACCATAGCAGCAATGTGTGCAAAAGCGCGAAAAAGCCTGGCAATAGAACGTAAGTAATAAGAGGCAGGCAGCAGTCACAAATACATAGGTTTCTTTGGTATCTATTTTTCACTATTTATATTTTACCAAATGCATTGCTATATACCCGGTAGACAATGAAAAACCATTGCAAGACGCAGCTCAGCTATTGGCTCTGGGTACCTCGGGTTCTTGGTGAACCTACAAGTCCTAAATATCTCCACAACCAGAAAGGTTCAGCAAACGTAACAGTATATTGCTTTAAAAAATCTACCATACTTAGAAGAAGTTACAGGTGAAAAAGCTGGCACAAATGGCTGTTTTTTCCAACTCAATTTCAATATTTTTTGTATTCAATTGTTAATTTCTATAGAAAAACCTGTAAGGATCTACACAAGTGACCCCTTGCTGAATATAAAATGTTATCTACTTTTTAGAAATGAATAGTTCTCTGGGATCCATTATGCTTTCACACCCATTTCTACCACTAAATGGAAGGAGATTGAAAGCACAAAAAAATAGGAAAAATAGGCTATGTCCTACTAAAATGCCAAAATTGTGTAGAAAATGTTGGTTTTCTGACAGAAGTCTGTCTGTTCCTGAAAGCTGGGAAGAAGGTGATTTTAGCAACACAAACCCTTTGTTGATACCTTTTGCAGGGAAAAAAAACAGACGCTTTCTCCTGCAGCACTTTTTTCTCATTTTTTTTTAAAAAAAAGAAAATAAATTTGCTGTATTTTGGTCAATTTCTCGGTCCCCTCCAGGGGAATCACCAAACCCAGGGTACCTTTAGAATCCTCAAGATGTTGAGAAAAGGATGCAAATTTGGTGTGGATACCTTATGTGGACAAAACTTTACAGGGGCCTAAACATGAACTACCCCAAATAGCCAAAATAAGGCTTAGCTGGGGGTATGGTGGGGGAGGGGGAGGCCCAGCAGCAAAGGGGTTAAGGGTAAGACACCTCTTAAACTTGACCTTTAGGACAGCACTATGGTGATCAGATAGGCTTCATTCTGTAAGAACATTTCACACCGGGTTGTAAATGTAGACTCACAGATCACACAGCAGTGTAGAGCATGGGGCTGTAGTTCCGTTTTCCACACATGCCATACGCCCCTTGTTACCTGGTGGTGGGAAGGTGCAGGCCAACTTCATGTCATCGGTTGGGCCCTTTGCTCCTGGGGTCCGCCCCTCAGGGATACAGGTAGTTTCACCTGTGTGGTCTGGGTAGAATGACATTCAAAATGAGCCTCAGTGCTGTGTAACACTTAATGCAACTATAAATTGTAAATAGAATAATTAGGCCGTGGTTTAGGAGGATGGAACTGTTTGTTAGTTGTGAGTCCTTTATTTGCCATGATATGTTATAAGAAAAAAAATTATATAATAGACGTGGAATTCTTTATTTCGATAGTTTCTTGATGTTGTTTAGTGAGATAATAAGTATGGCCTGTGTGTGTACCCAAACCTAAAAGACATTGCATCTCATTGATTCCGCTGAGCTGGATGAGGTGGGAATGACGTATAACTGCGAGCCTCCTGGGGCGTACTGCTATCTTAGGCCCCTCTCGCAAAAAGCGTCAGTGTGCCTGGCCTTCAGGCAGCACGTGCTCTAATTAACATGGAGGCTTTGTCATTTTATCTCCGAGTTTCTCGAAAAAGTGTCCCTGGTCCCGCGCAATCAGGTTTTCAATCGCCTTGAAATTGCTTGGCAGCTCTCTGAAAGAAAAGGGCTTCCTGAACGCGTCCATCCCTCCACTCCTTCCGCGTAGGCCGTCCATATTGCAAACTGCTGGCCTGCCGTGCGTCCTAAGCACATCGACTTTACTAGGGCGTCCGCCATCTGTTGGAAATCTGCTGCATTCATGCCCCTGTGATCCGGCAGATGCTCCGCCTGCTGCAAGACGGTCACATTTGCCAGAGTCTCGTGCGTTCTGCGGATGACGGGATGCCTCTTCCCATCCTGCTAAACCTCCCTCCGGCCTCCAGCCTTGCTTCAATTTTGGAGACCTTATGCTATCCACTCAGGTTTGCCAACTTCTGCAACCTTAAGCATGTCAGATTGCAATAAATTCTGAGCGACACTAAAACACGTGCAGTTCAGGATGATTAATAAGTGCGGCGAAGTACCTCAAACAAAAACTTAAAATGAATGACTGTCACTCCGCCGTGCCTTCGACAAGTGACATTTGACAGGCCTGAATTTTAATTGCCTGTTTAAAGGAAGCCGGGAGAGAAGGGCCTAAATCATTTTATTAAACTTCTTAAATGACAACATTAGAATGTAAAAACGGTTTTATTACTTCAAAAGAACCGCCATTAAATCCTGCCCAGTCCGCAGCCTCCCCCCATCACTCCTTTTAACTGACTTCTAATTAATTATATTAAAGGCATTTCTCTACATTTTACTAGTTTGTAGAACATATAAAGCAAATTAAAAGTTTTAGAGGCAGTATATTTTTGAATTTTTTACTCGGTGCTCTTGCGCTACTGACTCGGAGAGAGCTGCCGTGTTAGCCTTCAAGTGACACTTGCTCCTCTCCAAATGTTCGGAGATGACTTTGCAGCAGAGATCAGGCGCAGCTCGGAAGGAGGGGCCGCGGTGATAGAAATGAAAGAGGTTTCACTTGGTGATGGCGCCAGGGCCATCTCCTTGCCTGCGTTGAGCGGTCCATCGGCAGCTGGCAAGGGGCTTCAATAGTTCATCAAACTGACCCTCCAGCATCGTCTGGGCAGGCACAGGCTGTGCACCAAAGTGCGGATAAACCGAACCTAAATGGCTAATATTACTAGAGAAGCATAAACAGAGCTGAATTGTCACACAAAAGAGTTACATTTCGGATTACAAGACCAATGTCCTGCCAGAATAAGGCTCACAATGTTATGGCACCTACTTGCACCTCCCATGTTGGTCTTCCAAAAGGGATCCCTTGTTCATGTGGTTCTCATGTCTGTAGAGACATTGTGGCTGCCTGATAACATGCCACTAACAGTCAACTGCAGGCAGTCATTTATTAGGCCAGGCGGTCTGGTCATGGAGCAACTGCTGTTTACCTCAGTGAGGCATTATTTGATCGACAAGTACGGGCCCTTGATTTCACATGTTGGTTGAAAGGGGGGATTTGAATAACTCCTCTTGTGCAGGGTATTTTCTGAAAGGTAAGAGATGCAGCTGCTCATTGGAACCAGACACTTCCAGGAAGAAGAAATGTGCCTAACAGGAGTAAAATCACATTGGTCATCATTGGCATCCACAGAAATGGTGGGGCATAGTTTTAACATCAATGATGTCGCGGCGCGCGAGGATGTCAACTCAGTACCGGCAGCACAATCTTGACATCTTTTTAAAGGGCAAGCGAAAAATACAGGGGGGGAGCGCCCCCTCTAACCCGTCCCTCCACACTGACACCCATGTTGTTCATCAACTAGCCAATACTTGACCCTAAAAAGAAAAAAAGAATTAGACAATCCAAATGGTATCCTTCATGAGAACAATTCCACCTAAAGACCAATCTGAAATTTAAAAGCCTGTGATAAGGAATACAATTTTAACTAGGGTTATATGTAATTCAGAGGAGCATTACATACTAATGGATATAATAAGAAACAGTTAGCCAACCTCACGTAAATTAATTTAAGTGATGTTTCGCTTTCCCTTTTACACCTTCACCTTGCAGAATAATGGGCCAAATGCACAAAGCATTTTCTGGTCACAAGCGGCCAGATTCACAGAATGGAGCAAATTGTGACCTGAAAAATGCTTTTTTAAATGTACAAAAAGCAAATTGCGATTGGTAACTTGTTATTAAAATTGCATTTTGCATATGCGATTCAGTATTTGGAAGGGGCGTGTTTAGGGCATCCCTTCCAAATAGAGTCGGTATGGTATGTATTACTGTTTTGCGACTGAATTACGGTCGCAAAATAGGAATACTTTAGCACCAGTTTAAAACTGGTGGTAACCCATTTGCAAAGGGGAAGGGTGCCAAGGACCCCTTCATCTTTGAGAATGTAAATAAAAAACATTTTTAAGAACATGCAGTGGTCTCACGCATCACTGCCTACTCTTAAAAAATGAACTGCAAAGTTTCATTTTTTCTTTTTAAATGCATCCGGCTTTCCTTTAAGGAAAACGGGCTGCATTTAAAAACAAAAGGTTTATTTATTAAAAAACAATCACAGACATTTGGGTCTGCTGGCCTCAGCAGGCCACCATCCCTGTGATGGCTGCATTTCCTAATGGATCGCAAATTGCAACCCACCTCATTAATATGCATGAGCTATGTCTACTTGCGACCCACTAGGGGCTAATGAAACTCAGGTTTCATACATTAGGATTCCTATTTCCTAACTGCGACTCAAAGAGAATAGCAATTAGGAAGTCAATATTGCTAATGTTTGTACATCTGGCCCTATGGCCAGATGTACAAACAGTAGCAATAACAATTTCCTAATTGCGATTCTCTCCGAATTGCAATTTGGACATTTGTATTCATAATGTATGAAACGCTTGAGTTTAATTAGCAATTCCTAGTGGGTTGCCAATAGAACTACCTTATGCCCAAGGGTCCCCTTCTTCTTTGCGAATGGGTTACCGGCAGTTTTAGACTGGTGGTAAAGTATTACTGTTTTGCAACAGGAATTTGGGGGCATATGTATCAAATTCTCTATTCGCGATTCTCAAATAGCGATTTTTTGAGAATCATTATTTGGGAATCGCAAACAATATGTAAGTAAAAATTTGCAAATTGTTAGCGATTCCTTGGCATTCCTTAATTGCGATTTGCAAATTGCAAATTGCAATTAAGGAATACCTTCCCAATCATTCCTATGGGCCAGGAGGCCCATAGGAATGAATGGGCAGACATTCTCAATTAGCGATTTGCAATTAGAGAATCGCAAATTGAGAATAATTTCAAGGGTGCAAGGGTGTCATAAGGACATCCTGATGCACCCCTGAAATGAGCATGTGTGCGCATGTGGCGCACATACATGCCCTAAGGGCATGTATGTGCGCACATGGCACTTTGAAAAATGCCAAAAAGTGCATCTTTCAAAGAAATCGCAAATTACCGCTAACTTGAAGTTGGTGGTAATTTGCGATTTCCTAAGGAGAAATCGCACAACTTGGGTGCTTGTTACATCGCTTTTAAGGAATCGCAATTTGCAATTACTTAAATGCAATCGCAAAATAGAGAATCGCAAATTTGCGATTCTCTAATGTGCGATGTCCTTTTGGGATGATACATCCCAAAAGGCCTTTTCCCGTTTGCGAACGGGAAAAGGGCTTGATACATATGCCCCTCGGTCTCAAAACAGTAATACATTCTGGGCCAGATATATGACAAATGTTTCCGGTCTCAAACAACCCATCAGGCCGTTTGCGACTGGTAAAATGCATTTTCAAATGTACCAACACTATTTTGTGAGTCGGTAACCTATTACGATTCGCAAAATGAGGTTTGCAAGTCGCTATTAGGAAGGGGCATGCCAAGGGTGTCTCTTCCTAACAGCAAGTTGGACTGGAATGTAGGAATGTTTTGTGACCATGAATGTTGTTGTAAAACATTCATAGTTTACTACCAATTTCTAATTGGTGGTAAGGCATTTGCGAACAGGAAGGGGTCCCAAACGGACCCCTTACCCTTTGTGAATGGGGGCATCAACATTTTTTCAGAGCAGCCAGTGGTCCCATGAACCACTGCCCAACCTGAAAAAATTTAAAGACAACGTTCTATTTTTGAAAAGCATCCTGTTTTCCTTTACGGAAAACGGGCTTCATTTAAAAAAAAAACTGGTTGATTTAAAAAGCAGTCACAGACATGGTGGTCTGCTGAACCCAGCAGGCCACCCTTCTTATAAGTGCCAACCATTCCCAATAGGTCGCTGTTGGACTTGGCCCTTTTTGGCCAAAGTTCCTTAAACTTTTTGCTTTCCCCTAGACCTTTTTTCAGACATGGTGTTGCCAACTTAGATGCTTTGGGCACTTTGCCACTCCTGATCAATGTCAAAGTGCAAGTACTCCCTGTATAAAGTGTAATGGTAATTGGTTGTCCATGATTGGTATGTTTGCCTTACTAGTAAAGTCCCTATCAAAGTGCACTATGTGTGCCAGGGCTAGTAATCCAAATAATACTAGTGGGCCTGCAGCACTAATAGTGCCACCCACACAAGTAGCCCTAAACTGCCATGTTGTCCTGACAAGTGCACCCACTTGCCAGATCTTACTCTTTCTATGCACATCAAACACCCCTATGGTAGGTCCAAGGTACCCCCCCCCCCCGGGCAGGGTGCAGTGTATGTGAAAGGCAGGACATGTACTAAGGTGTGTACCATGTCCTAACAGTGAAATACTCTCCATTTCGTTTTTCACTGTTGAAAGGCCATCTTGCCCATAGGACTGAATGGGAAAGGCTGTGTAATATGTTTCCAGCCTATCTTCCCAAAGGCTTAAGATAGAGAGGTGAAGTTTAGTGTGCCTGAACACACAATTTAATAACACATCTTTTTGTGGAGGTGGTTTTTGAATTGCGTGTTTAGAAACCACTCTTTTAGAAGTGGCTGGGTTTTTGTGCTCTAACATTTCTGTGTGTCTCTGCCTGGTTGTGGTTTGACTGTCTGGATTTAAATGTGATAGGCTCTGGGGAATGTCTTGACTCAGGGGAGGAGGTGAGACAGCAACAGGCTGACCTGCACCTGGAGTGTAGGGCAGAGGAGTAGCCCCTGGAGGTGAAGAGGCCTGGGCTGCTGTCATAAAACAATGACTCCACCTCCTGCTTAGTGATTGAGGAACCAGACCCGCACTATCAAAAGAAGAAGGTGACACTGGCAGGAAGACTCCCAGAACTGATTTAGACAGGGGTCAGTGCCCCCTGAACACAAAGACTTCACAAAGACATTGAGGGGTATAACTATGAGAGCTGAAACCCCTGAACGTTGGCATGGAATGGAATGGAACTGTTCAAGACTGTAAAGGATTGAAACTACTTCATGGTCAAGAGGAACCGCTGCCAAGGAAGAAACAGCTGAAGAGACTGAAGGAAAGGACTGACCCTTGCTGTGTGTTCCGGGGCTGGCTGCTTTAACCAAGGAGAGGCTAAAGGGACTTTGCTGTGTGCTGTGTCCCCCTGCTTGAAAGGACTTTGCTGTGCTGTGTCCTGAAGTAACTTAACTCCAAGAGCCAGAGGAGAGCTGGCTCCCTGTTGTGGAAACTCAGGAACACAAAAGTTTCCAGAAGTGTCTCAGCGATGCTGTGTGCTTGTGCTTTGTGCAGCCTGAGACCTTCGTAAGAATTGCCCTGTGATCGTGGGCACCTGGAGTCCAAGCGAGTCTCAGCAACGCTGTGTGCGTGTGCTTTTTGCAGCCTGAGCCCTTCATGAGGATTGTCCTGTGATCGTGTGCACATGGAGTCCAAGTGAGTCTCAGTGACGCTGTGTGTGTGTACTTCGTGCAGCCTGAGACCTTTGTGAGGATTGCACTGTGACCGTGCACACCCGAAGTTCAAGTGTGTCTCAGTGACGCTGTGTGCGTGTGATTTTTGCAGCCTGAGACCTCGAAAGAATTGCCCTGTGATCATGGGCACCTGAAGTTCAAGTGTATCTCAGGGACGCTGTGTGCGTGTGCTTTTTGCAGCCTGAGACCCTCGTAAGAATTGCCCTTTGATCGTGGGCTCCAGGAGTCCAAGTGAGTCTCAGTGATGCTGTGTGTGTGTGCTTGTGCAGCCTGAGACGTTCGAGAAGATTGCCCTCTGATCGTGTGCACCCGGAGTCCAAGTGAGTCTCGGCGACGCTGTGTGCGTGTGCTTAGTGCAGCCTGAGACCTTCGTGAGGATTGCCCTGTGACTGTGCACACCCGAAGCTCAAGTGAGTCTCAGCGACGCTGTGTGCGTGTGGCCTGTTGAAGCCTGAGAACTTCGTTTTCGCCATCGGCCCGGAATCAGCCAAGTCGCATTGGAGGCCCAAGTCACGAGAAGAGGAGACCCCCCCAGGTAACGTGTGTCGCCTCCTGGGGCGGGGTGCGGGCTCGGAGAGAGACGCTCGTGGCCTCTCCCATTCTTGCAGCGCGAGCCTGTTTCAGCTCGTATCGCGGCCTGTACTTTCCAAGGAGTGGCAGTCCTGGGGCCGGAGTGTGGAGCCACACTTTGGTTTACACCAGACCCGTGTTGTGGACATATGTTGGCAGAGGCTGACAGCGAGTCAGTACGAGTGGCAGAGACTGTCTAAAGCACCGTGATCGGTGCCGAAGTGCCTTGTGCATTGCATTGTTTCTGCATTACGAACTGTCTGATTGTTGCCTTGCGCACTGCATTGTGTTTGCATAACGAACTGCCTGACTGTTGCATTACGCATTACATTAGTTTGCATAACAAACTACCCGATTGTTGCATTATGCATTGCATTAGTGTGAATAACGAACTGCCTGATTGTTGCATTACGCATTGCATTAGTTTGCATAACGAACTACCTGATTGTTGCATTACGCATTGCATTATTTTGGCATTATGAACAGCTGGATTGTTGCATAATGAACTGCATTATTTTTACATTGCAAAGTGCCTGATTCTTGCTTTACGAACTGCATAGCATTGCATTAATACTGAATCATCTAGAATTGCTCATTAATACCGCCAGAACCTACAAGGGCTGGCTGGCCTAATAACCGGCCAGGAGGAATATTACAAATACGCATATGTTGGATTTTTATCGTGTGGTCTCCTCGTGTATCTTTTTATATAAACATATACTTGTTTTTCTGTGAAATTCGTGTGAAGTCCTTTTGTGGTGTCATCATTGGGTCACTGTGAGGGTGGTTACAAATACTTTACACATTTGCCTTGAAGATAAGCCTGGCTACTCGTGCCAAGCTACTGAGGGGGTGAGCAGGGGCTATCTGAGAAGGTGTCCTTCCTTTCCTTGACGTGGAAGCAAGGGTCCCTACTTTGCCTAAGGTACCTACCTCAGCCAACTAGGGAATCCCAGATCTAACAGTCGCAAATTGTGAACTGCCTCATGAATGTTAATGAGGCAGGTGCCTTGCAACCCATTTGGGAATAGTAATGTATCTCAGAAACTGTTGCACATCAAAGTTTTGCAACTCGCAAATTGAGAGTCGTGAAAAATTACAATGTGCAAGTTGCAAATCATGAAGGGACGCCCCTTTCAAATACCGAATCGGTATTTGGTAGCAAGCGCAATTTGAGATTCGGTAACAAGTCATCGAATTACAATTTGCCTTTTGTACATTGTAAAAAGCTTTTTTGCACTCACAAACAGCCCAATTTTGCAAAGTGGGTCATTTGCTACAGCAAAAAAAGCTATCTACATCTGCCCGGTAGTTCTTAAACCGTTAATTCAGAAGGTAAAGAATCAATCTAAGTCCAACAGACACGCTGTCTTCAGAAGGAGCAATGATCGTTTGGAAAACATTAGGGAGGAAGATAAAATCTAGCCCATCTCCGTAAATAAGCAAGGGGCAATTAAGACAAAAACTACACCTTTGAAATGGCAAAAAAGTCACAATTACAGGGGACCAACAGGTCATATTTTCAACAGTCACCATATATAAATAAAGAGATGAAGAAGTAAGTACATTTAATGTCGACTTGTAGGACACAGGAAAAGGTACACTAGAGCAACAAATGCAGTTAATGACGTGGCCATCTTGTGCAGCCTCCTATACAGGGTCTTCTGCTTCCAAAAAGTTCCCAGCAATTATTAACAAGACCATTGATAATCACCGTGGCAGGCCTCAGGGGTACTCTAAGTAAAACTGCTAATTACTGACATTCCAGACGCCTCATCCCACAGCAGATGATTTGCCAAGTAAAAACACTGGAGACCCCTGGTCGCGTGACTCAATTCTAATTTTCATGCCAGAGTATCGCATAAGAGGAAGACATGACATCTTAAATAGAGGTAATATACTGCCGCTAATAGCTCATATTCTAGCTCTTGCTTCACTAACCTCTGACAAGTCGTTATTCACCATTTCGTACCATCTCAAATTCCACGGGGACCAGATTCATTGTGGGTGGGAGGGAATAACAGTGCAAAGCCATTTACATGGTCGATTGCTAATGGTTCCCTGCGAGGACCTGCAATGTGTACGCACTACTGGTATTTTCATCAAAAAAACAATAAAATGTTCTTATAAAATGAAAATCCACCAGGACTGAGTCTACTCAGGTAATATGGAAATCACCCAAGACAAGGGAGACGATATATAGGGCCAAGACAGACTTTGAGAAATGGGTCATCATAAATGGGTCAATAAAAAAGAAATAAAAAGTGAAAAATATCTAGTCATCGTGTCCACAAACAGGAATCTCCCCACAAGGCTCTCCTCATCATTTGCAACAATCAATTTGAAAAGGATTTCTTGGTGCGACAAATCCTTTATTCAACATGTATAGAGTGTGCAGGCTACCCTACGAAAAGGTGGGTCGTGTGAGATTAGTATTTTGTTGTTGATGAAAACAGTTCCAGATTACCAAATAGGTAAAGTAGGCACTGGCCTATGGGCCCCACTCGTTTTAGGGGCCTGCGACAACAGATCAAAATAATATTGATTTGGTCTTGAAAAAAAATTCCAATCAAACTTTCTTAAAATGTTTTCAAAGATAGAAAAACATGATTCAACTCAAAGAAATGAAAACTTTACATTAAAAACTGAATATGACGTCTTGTAAAAGGTCGACTTCCAAGATATCCTGAAAGATTTCACCACAAACAAATTGAGGAAAGTGAATATTAAAAGTTTTGTTGGTTTTTCAAATTATTATTATTTTTTTTAGTTTAATAACATTAATAATTGTTAATGTTTCGTTTCGTGTAATAAAATTGGTTTATTCAAATTGTTGATTGGTAAAATTAAAAACGTAGTAGGAGATAATTTGTGAGGAGGGGGCGAAATTTCGACTGCCTAGAAGCCTCCACAGGGTTTAATCCAGCACTGGATGAAAAGAACTCAGCAGACTGGAGCTGGTTACCTTCAGCCTTGGGTCTTGGTCCCGGCCGGCAATCCTAGCCAGCCACTGTAGAGTTAGCAGCTCGCTCAGACTCTGCGCCCACCCCTTTCACAATGATTTCCTGGACTTTTGTTGGCCTGCACAGACTCCTCCAGAGCCAAGGCAGTACCACATTTTTAACTCAGTGGAATATTGTCTGCCTTCAAGAAACCTGGAGCATGCAGCCTGTCCCTGTAAACTTTTTTAACGAATTGTTTGTCTGCTATCACCAGCACTGTTCACAGAAGACTATTGGGAGGCCTAGCAACATATGTATCCAGGGGCATCAAGGTTAGGACAACTCAGTTGAATATTGCATGCAACTTTTTCCAAACAATGGCCTTTTATAGCTTAAGTTTCACCAATATAAAAATTAAAATGCTTTAAATAAATGTCTATTGAAACATCCATAATAAGGATCGAGAGGCTAGAGTTACAGAATTTTTTGCTGAGATTAAAAACTTAATTTTCTCATTCCCAGGCTGTGAATTCATTATCACAGGAGTCTTCAACCTGACCTTATTAGGAAATAAGTACCCTCCCGTTCATCTAACTTTGCCCACTGTAAAGACATATTCACAGGCGGTGAAACAAGACCCATTAGGGGGAATAATGTATTCCTTTGTCACTAACTTTCAGCTCCATCCCTTACAAGATGCAGTAAATTCAGAACAGAAGGAAACATAACCCATCACTCCTACGAAAGATGCTCCATTCTTGATTATACTTCCATCTTGCGCTTTTTCTTTTCAATATGCTCCGACTATTCGATCACTGAAAGACACAATAGTGACTTTCATCCACCAATAATTTCTTTGTCTGCCTTAATAATATGTGTCCATCAGCTGCCTCCAATTGTCGAAGGTACATCCCCTTTGACATTAAAGAGGATAACATGGATGGCTCCAAATATGGAAAATGTGAAACAATGGCAAAATTGACTAGCATGCCTATTAGTTCGGCCAATGGTAAAAAAAGTATTTGCAGAATTTGTTTTCTCTGGTAGCAGGAATTTAATCACATACAAACAGAGCAAAGTAAATCATAAAGATGGTTCACCCAGGAATTAAAACAATAACAAATTAAAATTGGCGAACAAAAGCGTTTTTTGGCTAAAATGGCTCAGTACTTTTTTTAATTGGCAAATAAAATCACTACAAGCGGAAAATCTGGGAAGAAAAAAGGAAATATTCAAAAGAATAATGCCAAATACTTTAAAAGATCACCAAATTAAAAGATCATAGTACATTATAGAGTTTCATCTATAAACTGAACAATTATCACTGTTCAGAGACAGAAAATGGAGTCAGAGCTGCGGCATGAGAACTCCATATATTGCAACCATACACTGATGAGAACCGAAGAGGGCCTGCTTTTTAAATCACACACGATCAAAATTTGAATTATAAGGGAAAGTTAATTCTCTGCCCACTTTTCGAAAAAGGCTATTACTGGAAGCCAACCTGCTAATACCTTATCACCATATTGGATACACAGGACAAACATACCCAAGGATTCTATTAAAATAATTAGAAGCATTGATCAAAGAAAAGCAAATTATCAGAGCCCAAAGAAGGGTAGTCTGAAACACATTATCAGTTTATTTTGGGAGGTTGATACAAACTGAAACCTTTGGTCTAACTATCTGAAAGAAGAGATCCACGCTCTTGAAATTGCCATATTTCGGGAGAGATACTGTCAAGGCAGACCCTTAAATCTGTACTCAAAACTCAAATGTTGATAATCCAAGAAGAAGATACTCTGGAGGTCGCCAAGAAAAAACATTCATCACTAATCTTGCAATCCTGTATTCCACTCAATACTCAATACTATCTAGATGAAAACATACACAATTTAGTGCGTCATAAAATAATGCGAAGGAGATTTAAGCTGTTCCCAATAAAGGAGTATAGGGTATCGTGGTCCTCAGAATCATTCCCCACTTTAAGGTACAAGCTTTGTAACTATAAATACTAGTCATTCATTCATCTTCTGTGTTATTGTCCAGCGGCCAGCAGGGAACGGAAAATTTACATAAAACAGATGATGCTAACAAACAACCTAACTACCTGTAACAAAGCAGCAAGACATTGCTTGAATACAAAGGAAATAACTGAACTTTGCAATATGCAAAATATCTATAAATTGTTTTTTTTGTTTTTTAAAAATAGTTTTTATTAGTTTTCAGAAAAAGAGAACATACAGTAATCAAATAAACATATTATGAATACAATATAACAATTAATATAAAAGATATGAGTACATAATTCATAAGAGGAAAAGATAAATATGGGTAAGAAATTCAATAGAGGAAAAGTTAAAGAGAGGTGAAGAAAAGAAAAAGAGGATAGAAGAAAAGAAAAGGAAAGAAAAAGATATAGAGGAGAAGGAGAAAAGAAATGAAGAGATAGAAAAGAGAAAAAAAGAAAAAGGGGAGATTAGAAATTAGAAGAAAGTAAGAAATTAAGATGCAGGTGCATGTGAAGAAAGATAAGAAGTAAAAGGAAGCCAGAGAAGGTCAGATTTAATTTTCTAAGAAAGAGAGAGAGAGAAGAAACAGTAGCAATTCTGTGTTTATCACAAATATAGTTCCACCAAGTTAATATTGATAATTTAGAGTTATCTTTCCAACAGGACAAAATCACTTTAAATGCTATAGCAATAAATAAATCAAACAACAAAGTAATATGATTAGGAACATCAAAACCAGGTGAGGAGGAACCTAGAAAAACATTTTGTATTGTTAATGGAATATTACATTGAAATATTGTCATACATTTAGACCAAATAGATTGCCAAGACATTAATACATTCGAACACTCATAAAGTTGATGAACTAAAGTCCCAGTAGAATCAGAACACGACCAAAATATGGATGAAGAGGTAGGGGAACACTTGGATATATAAACAGGGGTAATAACAGCTCTACTATAAATAAAGTAAAAGGATTGAGTAATGCGTGCGGCACAAGAAGTTTTAAATAACCTGAGCCATAATTTATCCCAAGCAGGGATAGGGAGTGATAAAGATAAGTCTGCTTCCCAAAGTAATTCGACATGGGATCTAGGACGGTCAGTAACAGGGGATAACAAAATCTTATAAATAAAGGCAGCCTTAGGCCTATGCTCCTGAGAAACACTGTATAACGGTGAGGGTGAAGTGAGTAGGGAAGAAGTTAAAGGGAAATTAGTGGAAGATAGATAAGACTGCAAAACTGTTGATATTAAAAGATACTCACTAAAAAATGAGCCAGGTAAATTATATTGTAATTGTAACTCATGGAAGGGAATAACGGAATTATGTTGAATTAGTTGATGAATAAAAATAATTCCCTTCTCCTTCCAATATTTGTAATAAAATGATTTACGTTTATATTTGATGAATTTGTTATACCAAATAGTGGAAGACAAAAAACATTGAAATGAATCTAGACCATCAGAAAAAATATTATATAATAATTGTCAGGAGTATTTTAGAATAAGATTATCTGATATGAAGGTGCAGTTAGACATATATATTATTTTATTTATTTATTTATTTTATTAGTTTTATAGAGCGCAAACTTGACTCGTTAGGGTATCAGAGCACTTTATAGGAAGATATAACAATAAACAGAACAGATTTAACATCAACCAGTTACGGATCGAGTGGTAGGGGACAAGGTGCAGGGTACATGAGGGAGATAGGGGCATGTATTTGCAGGTTACATATCCAAATACTCATGACACAATAAAATATTACAGATTACATTTACAAATGTACAAGACAAGGCTCCAAGTTTCTGATGGGGTAACTAGATAATCTGAAGGCAGGCAATAGACGGCCATAATGATGGAGGGTGTCAGATTTAAGCTAGGAATTTAACCATAAGGAAGGTTTTGGCCTCCCTTTTGAAGCGAGTCAGAGAGGGGATTCTTCTGATGTCAGGTGGGAGAGAGTTCCATATTCTTGGAGCAGCCCGAGAGAAAGCCCGATTGTAAGTTTTATTTTCTGAAAGCGCTCAGGTTGGAGCAGGAGGTCTCTGGCAGATCGGGAGTTTCTGATTCCTCCAGAGATCACAAGTTTCTGCACCAGATATGCAGGGGATTGAGAGAATAAGGCTTTGTGCGTGATGCAAGCTACTTTGAGCTGTATTCTTGCCTCCAGGGGAAGCCAGTTGAGAGCTTTCTGGTGTGGGGAATATGGTCGTATTTCCTCGTGCCGGTGAGTAGTCTGGCGGCCGCATTGAGGCAGTGTGATAGTGTACGGCCATCCGACGGTGGCGGCGGCGCCCAACTCAAGATGGCCGCCGCCGACAGACCCGGAACTGCAACCAGCAGTCTAGCAGACGACGGGGGCGGAGCAGAAGTGCCCGCAAAAGCGGAGGACAGCGAGGGGAAGGCGCGCGAGAGTTGGAGGGAGACGACGCCAGCCGGTGAAGAGTGGAGAGCGTGCGAAAGCGAGGAGGAGGAAAACGAGACCGTCGCCTGGTACAGCGGGACCACCCAGAAGTATCGACCTCCGGATCGGGAGGAAACCGACAACGAAGGAATCCGCTCGAGGAGCAACGCGCTCAGGACCACTGATCTCCTGGACGCCAAGGAGACTGGGTCTCCCCTCGCCACGGCCCATGGGGGTCGTGGAAGCAGGCAAGTGACGGGCGTATGCTCATCTTTATTACAGGGGCTGTGGACACGCGTGAGGGGTGCACCTAGATAAACCACCGATACTCCCACACCATAGACACTACACGAGTACTAGGGCTTGGTGAAGGTGTGCACTTTTCCCCTCCCCTTGTTGTTTTCAAACCTGGCCACCATCCTAAGCAATTTCTATTTTTCTTTTCATTTTGGGTCCTCGAGCGCCGACCTCTGGACGGAGACTCCCCTATCCGTGACGACATCATTCTCAAGAGGCGTTTTGGCTCCCTTACCAGACTTTCCACCCGGATACTGTTCCATACTTATGGCATGTGTGACTCTAAAACAACGTTGCCAATAAAAGAAACGAGTAACCCTTCCCAAAGCAGTACACGTTATTTCCCAGGCTATCGAAAAGGGAGGAAAAGGGGGGGGTCCGGAACAGGGGAACCAGGACAGGAACCAGGACAAGTGGTGTCAGAAGTGGGATCCTTATCTGTCTGGTAAAAGACAGAACCCCGAAATGGAGGCCATCATTACCCAGTTAGCCGAAGGACAGCGACATTTGCAGCTTGTCTTTGAGGAGCAAACAAAACAGGCACAAACCGAGAGAGAGGCTCTACAGGCGGCCCTAAAAGACCAAGCTGTCCTGTTAACAACAAATCAGCAGGTACAGGACACGGCCGTACTGCGCCTTACGGATGCCATTGCAAGTGCCCGGGTACACCCCAACGTCCCAGGATCAGTACTCCAAAAGTTCCAACAAGGAGATGACCCGGACTACTTCTTTGTTAATTTCGAAAGGGTTGCTTCCACGGCTGCATGGCCACCCGAACGCTGGGGACAATATATCGCGCCTCTGTTATCCGGCGAGTTACAGGCCGCGTACCAAGCAGCTAATCCAGCCGGGCTTACAAGTTACGTTGATGTAAAAAGGGCTATCCTTGAACGGCTGGGTTGCGACCAGGAGTATTACAGGGCTCGGTTTAGAAAGGAGAAATGGACTGTGGGCGACAATCCGAGGGCTCTATATTATCGTATTAGGGATTTAGGTAATAGATGGCTACAACCCACCACGTCCTCCCCAGATGAAATCACCGAGAGAATTTACCTGGAACAATATTTGGACGCCCTTCCCTACAATACCAGAGCCTGGATCAGACAACATCCTCTCTCGGTAGCCCTGGCAGTTGATCTGGCTTGTGCATATCATCGCTCACCTGAGTTTAAAGCCCCTTCAAATCGGATACCGGTAGGAGCCCCAAAAGTACCAAGCAAATCAACCCCGACATTTCCCGAGCTCCGTAGCCAATCATTTAGCAGGCCCCAACCTAAACCAATGCCTCCCGGTTCAAATCCACCAGGGCCCCAATGCTTTCACTGCGCTGAATGGGGACACATAGCAAGAAACTGTCCTTCCCGTCCTGTCCCTCCTGAGCCCATGGAGGTTGGGTATACTCGGGGTAGGGTTATGGTAACCGGACAAACCCCCGAAAAGTATAGGAAGAGAATACACTTAAACGGGAAACCAGTGTTGGCGTTTCTGGATACAGGGTGTCATCATACCGTGGTCGACAGGACCCTTGTCAGGGACTCCCAAATCAGGGACGACGAAGCCGTACAAGTAACCTGTGTTCATGGTGACAAGAAATTATACCCCCTGGCCGAAGTTTTATTGGACATAGAGGGAGAGTCCCTGCTGAGGAAAGTGGGGGTGGTGTCTAATCTTCCGGAAGCAGTCCTGTTGGGAACAGATCTTCCTAGATTCCATGAATACCTCCAGGCCAGTTCCCCATCCCCAACCCCAGCGTCCTGGTTAGCTGATGCACCATACCACAATTCAGAAATACACACCACGTCCCCTAGAATTTCCAAAACACGCAGAGAGAAAAGAGGAGAAAGAGCCCGATATGTGCAGACCAAACATGTGTTATCCCCACGTATTTTTACCTCCTCAGAAACACCTCAAGGATCCGAACGAAGTTTCAGAACAGCCCAGAGAGAGGATCCTACGCTCCAAAACGCCTGGGAACAGGTCCAAGAAGACCAGCCAGATAAGGTAGGCCCCTTCTTTTGGGTACACAAGGGACTCTTATACCGGGTCTCCTATGAACGGGGTAACCGAAAAGAACAACTACTGGTTCCACGTTCCTTCAGGGAGCAGGTGTTGTGTCTGGCACATGGTCAAGCGGGAGGTGGACATTATGGCAAAGAACACACTCTACGGTATATGTTACCTAGGTTCTATTGGCCCGGGGTGTATCAAGAGGTAGCCCGCTACTGTGCAGCATGTCCCAGATGTCAGTTGATCAATACCCCTTACATACCCAAAGCACCACTTCAACCTCTCCCGATCATAGACGTCCCATTCAAAAGGGTGGGGATGGATTTGGTCGGACCTCTGATTCCGTCAGCCCGAGGACATCAATATATATTAGTCCTCGTAGACTACGCGACTCGCTACCCCGAGGCTATTCCTCTCTCATCCACCACAACCACAGCTGTTAGCCATGCCATGGTATCATTTTTTTCCCGAGTAGGGTTTCCTCTTGAACTGTTAACGGATCAAGGGACACCATTTATGTCCCGGTTGATGAAGCAAGTATGCTCCATACTAAAAGTGAGACAGATACGCACGTCAGTGTATCATCCCCAGACGGACGGTCTGGTGGAGCGGTACAACCGAACTATTAAGACTATCCTACGGAAAAGTATCGACAGGGCCGGTAGGGATTGGGACCGTCAACTGCCTTTGGTCCTCTTTGCCATCAGGACACACGAACAAAGTTCAACCGGGTTTTCCCCGTTCGAACTCCTGTTCGGACGACGCCCCAGAACTCTCCTGGATATGGCGGTAGAACAGTGGACAGAGGAAGAAGACGAAGGGAAATCCCTACTTCAGTACTCTTCCTCCCTAAAAGAGACCTTGTCAACACTGTGGGAAGAGGTACACACTAACCTCGAAAAAGCACAAACGAGACAACAGCAACAGTACAACCGCCATGCTAAACTCAGGAAATTTCAACCCGGGGATCGAGTACTGATCCTTCTGCCAACGACCGAGAAAAAGTTGCTCGCCACGTGGCAAGGCCCCTACACAATTCTTAAAAAAATAACTCCTGTCACATACAAAATAGATGTACCACATAAACGGGGTGTTGGGCAAATATATCACGTCAATCTTCTCAAAGCCTGGGAGGAACCCCAAAAAGACGCAACAACCGCAGATGCCCCTGTCCACCACATAGCCGTGGACAAACCACTTGAGGTAACCTTTCCTCCTCAAGAACAGGAGGAGGACCCTCCCATACAGCTAGGCCCCCAAGTCACAAAGAGACAAAGACAGCAGATCACGTCCCTGTGTGCCAAATATTCCTCCGTTGTGTCAAAGACTCCCGGGAGAACCACGTTAGTCGAACATGACATAATTACCAAAACCTCCAAACCGGTTAAGCTAAAACCATATCGTATCCCGGAGGCTAGGAGGAAGGCGGTGAATCAGGAAGTACAGGACATGCTGAAGGCCGACATAATCGAACCCTCACACAGCGAGTGGTCTTCACCCATTGTACTGGTACCAAAACCAGACGGAAGCATTCGCTTCTGCATTGACTTCCGCAGGGTAAACGCGGTATCCCAGTTCGACGCCTACCCCATGCCGAGAGTAGATGAATTAATTGAGAGATTAGGAGAAGCCCGAGTGATGTCCACCATAGACCTAACAAAAGGTTATTGGCAGATCCCGTTGACTCCTACAGCAAAAGAAAAGACGGCTTTTTCAACGCCCTCTGGCCTCTACCAATTTAAAGTACTTCCCTTTGGTCTCCACGGGGCCCCTGCTACCTTTCAGCGTCTGATGGACGCCATACTGGCACAGCATCGCCAGTTCGCTGTGGCTTATCTAGATGATATCGTCATATATAGCCCTGATTGGGACACTCACCTACGACATCTAGAGGCTGTCCTAAAAACGTTAGAACAAGCCGGTCTTACCCTCAACCCACAGAAAACAACCTTTGGCACCAACCACATAGAATACCTAGGATATGATATACAGGAAGGGTGTATTAGACCTCAAGTAAACAAAATAGAAGCCATCTCCAACATAACCCGACCAAACTGTAGAAAGAGCGTCCGTTCCTTCCTGGGATTGGTGGGCTACTACAGGAGGTTCATACCCCACTTTTCTGAAATCGCCAGTCCTCTCACGGACCTTTTGACAAAAGCTCACTCAGGAAAGCATCTCCCGTGGTTTGATGCCCAAGAAAAGAGTTTTCAACAACTAAAAAGGGCCCTCTGTACGGCCCCTGTCCTCGTCTGCCCAGACTTTCAGAAAACATTTGTTCTCCAAACGGATGCCTCGGGAAGAGGCCTTGGGGCAGTATTATCCCAACCAGACGACGCAGGAGACTTACGGCCCTTGTTGTACCTCAGCAGGAAGTTGTTTCCTCGGGAACTCAAATATGCCACTATTGAAAAAGAGTGCCTCGCTCTGAAATGGGCTATGGAATCACTTCAATACTACCTCTTGGGACGTTCTTTTCTGTTGTTAACCGACCATGCTCCTCTCACCTGGTTAGCCCTCCATAAAGACTCGAACCCCAAAGTTTTACGTTGGTTTCTCTCATTACAGCCCTTCACCTTCGAGGCCATACATCTACCGGGGAAACTCCAGACGAACGCAGATTACCTATCCCGGTATCCTGTCCTTGAATGGCCCGATCGTCCATTCCCAAGGGGAGGGCAGTGTGATAGTGTACGGCCATCCGACGGTGGCGGCGGCGCCCAACTCAAGATGGCCGCCGCCGACAGACCCGGAACTGCAACCAGCGGTCTAGCAGACGACGGGGGCGGAGCAGAAGTGCCCGCAAAAGCGGAGGACAGCGAGGGGAAGGCGCGCGAGAGTTGGAGGGAGACGACGCCAGCCGGTGAAGAGTGGAGAGCGTGCGAAAGCGAGGAGGAGGAAAACGAGACCGTCGCCTGGTACAGCGGGACCACCCAGAAGTATCGACCTCCGGATCGGGAGGAAACCGACAACGAAGGAATCCGCTCGAGGAGCAACGCGCTCGGGACCACTGATCTCCTGGACGCCAAGGAGACTGGGTCTCCCCTCGCCACGGCCCATGGGGGTCGTGGAAGCAGGCAAGTGACGGGCGTATGCTCATCTTTATTACAGGGGCTGTGGACACGCGTGAGGGGTGCACCTAGATAAACCACCGATACTCCCACACCATAGACACTGCACGAGTACTAGGACTTGGTGAAGGTGTGCACTTTTCCCCTCCCCTTGTTGTTTTCAAACCTGGCCACCATCCTAAGCAATTTCTATTTTTCTTTTCATTTTGGGTCCTCGGGCGCTGACCTCTGGACGGAGACTCCCCTATCCGTGACGACATCATTCTCAAGAGGCGTTTTGGCTCCCTTACCAGACTTTCCACCCGGATACTGTTCCATACTTATGGCATGTGTGACTCTAAAACAACGTTGCCAATAAAAGAAACGAGTAACCCTTCCCAAAGCAGTACACGTTATTTCCCAGGCTATCGAAAAGGGAGGAAAAGGGGGGGGTCCGGAACAGGGGAACCAGGACAGGAACCAGGACAGGCAGGTTCTTAGAGGTGCCAGGGAGATCTTGGGTAACCCTGAGAGGGTAGAACAGCCATATTCCAGTCTGGAGATGACAAGTGCTTGGACTGCCATTTTAAGGTCTGGAGCATCGAGGAAGGGTTTCAATTTCCTAAGGTAGCTCAGGTGGAATCTGGCTGATTTGGCCATCAAATTGATGTGGTACAACATGTTTAGGTAGCTGACGAGGGTGATTTCCAAGGATTTGGCCGAATCCACAATGATTTGTGGCCAGGTTAAGGCTGTGATAGACTTGATCCATGATTGAATCTCAAGGTTGGTATTGGGCGTGGAGATCAGGAGAAATTCTGTTTTCTTTGCGTTGAGTTTGAGTTCATTGGATGTGAGCCATTGGACAGTGAGTTTCAAGGCTTCGTTCAGGGAGAGAATCTCTTCGAGTGATGAGGTTTTGATGTAGATCTGGGTGTCATCAGCGTACATATGATAGGAGATATTAGCAGTGCGTAATACCTCGGTGAGCGGTTCCAGGTAGAGGTTGATGAGGGTGGGGGACAGGGTTGATCCTTGAGGGACTCCAACCGTGACAGGGGATGGTGCCGATATGTTGCCGTTGATAAGGAATCTCTTGGACCGGTTTTGGAGGAAGGACCTAAACCATTCTAGAACAGTGCCTTCCAATCCCATACTGCGTTTGAGGTGTTCGAGTAGTTTTTCATGGTTGACCGTGTCGAAGGTCGAAGATAGGTCCAGGAGGATTAGGAGACAGGTTTTGCCTTGTACAAGGGCTTGGAGAGCATCATCAACAATGTGGAGCATGGTGGTTTTGGTGCTGTGCCCTGGTCTAAATCTGGATTGGAAGTCATCGTGCAGGTGGAAGGTGTTGATGTGTTGACTTAGCTGCTGCTGCACACATTTCTCCATCACTTTGCTAAGAGCGGGATGTTGGAGATTGGTCTGAAGTAGTCAGGGGAGGCTGGATCCAGCGACGGTTTTTTCAGAATGGGGAGGACTTGGCCGGCTTTTAGAGCGTCGTGCATCATTCCCTGCCGGAGAGAGGCGTTAATTATTGTAGTCCAGCTAGGAATAATGGATTGGGCGACGGCAGCTAGGCAGTTGGAAGGAAGCGGGTCATTAAAATGGTTATTAGGGTTTCAGGTAGATAGGATTTTAGAAACTGAGTTTTCGTCATAGACTTTGAAGCCAGTCCAGTGAGCATGGTTTTTGAGTGGAGCCTGTGGGGGCGACGTGGCTGGAGGAGGCGGGTCAGGAAGTGTTTGAGGGTATGTGACGGAACTGAGTTCTTTTCCAAGGGCTGAGATTTTGTCGGCGAACAAAGTGGAGAATTTCTCTGAGGAAATAAGAGACTAGTGGGATTCTTTTGAGGTTTTGGCCAGTTTATTAGATTGGTGTTTGACCAGTTTGAAGGGCTTGTGGGGTCTGTTCTTGGCCTTCTCTAGTTCAGTTCTGAAGAATTCATTTTTAGACATGAGTATGTTCCTGTTGTAGACATTTCTGACCTGGCGAAGGAGTTTTAAGTGTGCGGCAGAGGGGTGCTGCTTCCAAGATCTTTGAGCTTGCCGGAGGGCTCTCCTCTCATTATTGAGGGATCCCGTGAACCAGGGGTTTCTGTCCTTGATTTGGATTCTTTTCAGTTTTAGTGGGGCTAGCTCATCCAGGATGTTCGATATAGTCACAGAGTAGTGATCGTTGAGGCCACTGACTGTTGTGATATGTGAGGGGGGAGGTCTTATTTGCAGCGAGCCTCAAGTTCCTTGCGGTCCAGGTTCTTGGTGTCTCTGATCCAGCGTTTAGGGATCACCGGTTGCGGTGCCCTTGTCTTGTGGGTACCAGGATGAAGGAAGGTGATAGCGTGGTGGTCAGACCAGTCGCATGGGTCTATAGAGATAAGTTTGACTGTTGATTGTTTGGAGATGATCCAGTCAAGAGTGGCCCCTTTTGAGTGAGTTGGTACTGAGCAGGCTTGGGTCAGGTCTTGATCGGCCAGGAGGTCTTTGATGGTGTTGACATGTGAGTCCTTAGGGTCGTTCCAGTGCAAGTTAAAGTTACCCAGGAAAATATCTTTGGCCTTGTTGGAACTCTTGGCTGTGATGATTTCCATGACGTGTTCAGTGAAGGAGTCGTTCATGCCTGGGGGGTGGTAAAAGATGTGCAGATTGCACAGTTGGGAGGAGTTACTGTGAATAGCGAGGACGAGGTATTCGCAGGATTCGGTGGTGTCTACCAGAAGTTCCGTCACCAGAAGGTTAGAGCGGTAGATGCAGGCAATGCCTCCTCCTTTCTTGTTCAATTGTCTGTTCAGCCTTGCGATGTTGTAGTTAGGAGGGACTGGGAGGTCAAGGCATGAGGATGAAGAGTCGTTGAGCCATGATTCTGTAAGGATCGCTAAGTCGAAATTTTTGTAAAGGATGAGATCAGCAATATCCGCGACGTGCTTAGCTGCCGATCGGCAATTTAATAAAAGACCAGACAGAGAAGATTTGGAAGGAGATTCGAGAGTCTGAGCGGACATGTGAACAGGCGCTAGATTACTCTTGACCACAATTCTGTTGCGTAGGGTAGCTGGTCTGTTGGGGTTGATAGTGACCGTGCGAATGGCATGTTCGGCTTTTATGTCGAAAGGATAAGGGGTAGCTGGGGTAGAGTCGTAGTCCCGGAGGATGGCAAGGATTTCCATTTCAGTGAGGTCTAGTGGACTTGGGGTGGCAAAGGTAGAGTTGTAGGATAGGACAAGAGCCTGGGTTTCTTCCTCAGAGAGGCGGTATGGGTGCTTGCGGGGGCGGAGATTTCTCAAGGATAGCAGAAGCAGTTGTTTAGGGAGCTCTGTCAAATGTGGGGGGTGGCGTTAGGCAGGGGCATGAGATTGGCGAGGGAGAGTTCAGCGAGGTGAAGGAGGTTCATTAGCTCCAAGATGGAAATATGAATGCTCTGGGTGAGATTGGTAGCTCTTGCGTGCAGGGATTCGATGTCCCTATAAGAGGGAGGTGCTGGAGGGCAGGGGGCAGAGGTTCGGGAGCAGTTCTGACAGTGTGTATAGGTGATAGGGGGGATGGACTAGTACGGCCAGTGTTGTGAGCCATTGGATCTAGGATGGAGCCCCTTTGCGGGTTGGATTGAGGGCTTGAAGGGCAAGTGCGACCTTTGTTGTAGGTCATTGGGGCCATACTAGTAGGGAGGGGCCAAAGGTCTAGGGGTGATTCTGTTGGCAAGGCTGGGAGACGTACTGGAGTGGATAGGGTGGTCAGTGTTGGGAGACCTAAGAGGGGTTTGTGAGAGGGTAGCCACGCTGGAATGGCTGGATGAGGAATCATCAGGGCGGAAAGGGCAAGCCCGACCTGTATCACAGTTCTTTAGGGGCGTACCCGTGGCACCCTTGATGAAGGGGGCACCTGACATCACGTCTGAGAGCGCAAACACGTTCCAACCAGTTCGGCCGTTGCGGGCGGGACTAAACACCAATCTTGCCAGTTGAGGCCCAGGGCTCATAGCACACACTTTTGTATTGCTGCATTACAGCAATCACAGCAATCACAACCAACAATATGCTTTTAGATTAGCATTCAGGTCAGTTTTACAGCAATGAGGTGCTGTATTTAACACGCCCAATAGAAAAGATGAAAGGCGAGTCAGACACAAAGATCGATTGCAGCAGCCTGCACACATCTCTGTGGAAGGTGGATCTCCCTTTGGTGCAAAGTGTGACTCCCTTGTAAATCCACTCATTCCGATTTCAATGAGGTCCTCGTGCTCCAGAATTATATAAGTATTTCTGCACTTAGGGGCGTCCATCACTTTCCTGACATACCATGATAGCTGTTAAAAAAAAAAACGCACAGCCAGCATATCTGAAACAAGTGCATCACACCAACAATCCGACCGGCATCCAAGGAAGCTTCTCTTCTGCACGGATCATGTTTTCAAAGTCAGCACAAACACCTTTGCAAAACGTGTAAAACAGAGTATAATCAGAACTGCTTCCTCTTGGATCGAGACAGCCTGACCTTGCTCTCGCCTTCCGATGTGTATACTGGGGGTGAGCAGGTCACAGGTTCAGCCAGTACAGGAGAAACAGGTCTGTATGTGGCCAGATTTTACTGTGAGCTGTTCCAACTCAATCTTTCATCCTTCCGAGGGCGGTAATACAACTAAGTTTCAATTGGTTTATGGGCAGACCTCAAGTCATTTTAGCTGAGAGCTGTAGGTCGACTAGAGATGAAGCTGTGAGACTGAAGGATGGATGGGTACACTTTTAGGAGGGAGAATTTGGGACAGAAGTGGGAGAATTGCGTTCCTTGATTTTTAAAAGGAGTAAGCAAGGCTTTAATCAAAATATCAACTTTCCAGTGAAAGTGGTTTATCTCTTTCCTGCATAGGACTAATCGGCGTGGAAATCCTTCTTTCTATTTTGGAATTTTAAGAGTTTGCGTTTCCCAGGGCAGTATTTGCATTTCAAATTTGTGCGAGTGCATGGCTTCCTCAATTGTGTACAGACTAGCACAGTAATTGTAATTTTGCCACCATTCAAGGTTGACTACAGTGGTTACATTCTTTTGCTTGCTATTGTTCTATATATTCTGTAGATGTGTAGGTTTGTGTGTGATAAATTAGCAGTTTGTAAATAGCTGTTTGAAGGGTAACATTTGCTCAAATTGTAATATTAATCCTGTTCAATAGGGTTATTAGACTTTTTCCAAAGGTGGCTTCCATCCTTTTTTGCACGTTCTATTGTATTTATTTTTGGGCGTCCCATTTTTAAATGAGAATTGAGAATCATGCACGTCCACCTTCAATCACCCATGCCCGATGCCAGGCTGCCTTCTGAGGAGCATTTACATGTGCTCTTCATGCACCAGTCGTCCATAGGCTGGTCCTTCATTCCCAAGTCCAGGGTCCCTTCCATCTGCCCCATTTCCACCCTCAATCACCTACGTCCAAGGCCAGACTTCCCTCCAAGGAGTCTGCAGACGTGCTCTACATGCAACAAGCATACAAAGGACACCTCTTTCCCTCTGGGGCTTGGAACTGCTAGTCCCAAGTCAGCACAGTGCCACAGAAAACAGGATGACTAGCAACCCTGGGGTATTGTACTTGGCTTAACCTATGATCCAGAATGTTACCACAAACGAGAATAAGGCAAAAACACTCTCAGACATGGTAAACATGTCTATTTCAAATTGGAATACTCTGTTAAAACAGTTTCCATGATTTAAGGCTGAAAAGGAATGATTACAAGTAAAATAATAAAGTGCCGCTATAATGCCGCAAAATTTCCATTTTTGTGCCGCTAAATTTCCATTTTTGTGCCGCTAAATTTTCATATCTATGCCGCAATATCCTGGGGGGTCTGTTCAGTATATTAGAACCAAAAGAGATTAATCCGTTTGGCTGCACCCAGTGCATTAATACAAGTATCATACAGCTGTTCAGGCTTGGGCACTCCACCATAAGCATTCAAAATAAAAGAGATCTAAGGAAGATAGGTTTAGTTGATCAGCATGAAATTACGTTTATGGAGTCAAGCAGTGGCTCTATCACAGTTTCGGGAGCAGACCGTCAGCGAGGAGCGAGTGTGGAACAAGCAGATGAGTGCTCAAGGGTTCGCAGTGAAATAAGGTAAGTAATCTTAAAGGCATTGAAGCCCACTTGTGAAAGTGAGCCGTCAATAGGGCTGGTGATGGTTGTAGCCATGGTGGGGTGGAGAGTGCGGTGCCAGGAGAGAGTATTTGAGACTGGGGTGGAATGAGAAAATTGATATACTTGGGGTTGTGATTGATGTTTTATTGAGCCGACCTAATATGTTCCGCATTCCCTTTGATTTGGTTGATGAACTATTGCTCAAAACATAAATAATCATTGCTCAATGAGAAATTCCAGCTTTCATTCATTTGGTGTGGTGAAGGGCTAGTGGGAATGTGCCCATGCCAAGATGGCCGCTGCTCTTCCTTTTGTCCTCTTTCTATTTTTAAGAGGAAGGACTGGTGAGTCCCTCTTCTCTTTCTGTGTCATGGCTTGCATATAGGGGACAAGATTGCCTATCGAGTGAATGTGGATAATTATATCATCTATAAGCTGGCCCAAGTGTAACAATGTTGTTGAAGACTGAGGCCCTGAAAGATTAAATCCTCGGCTGATCAGTCCACGACAGGGGGCAGGACTGATGGGTTTCATGGCAGTGCATCAGTCATCATTAAGACAGTTTCCACTACCCCCACGGCTGTGGAGCATAGTTGGGGCATGAACCAATCATTACTTGACAATGCGGTCGTCAGCCGTAGGGGCGAAACGGCTCCTGTGTGGCCGAATCGGGATGCGTCAGTTACCAGTGCACGTATGCATCAAGGGGCTGTATGAAGCCGTCTCAAGCTGTGGGCGCAAGTGGCTTCTGTGAAACAGTGAATGCTGCCAGGTGTGACCAGGCCAAGAGGCAGGCCGTGCTGTCTCCGCTCAATCAGGGCTATGTGTCCTCTCCTCTATGAGCTTACCCGTGTCTGCTGGGCAGCCCTTCTCTTCATGGACCAAGATGGCGGTGCAATGTTATCCTCAGCCCCTCAGTATCCCGTTTTGTTGTAGGAATGTGCCTCCGCGGCCAACGGGGCAGAAAACACCTCGCTGTAGGTCAGGGGTGTTCCGCGCTTTCCGCTCCGACCGGACTGGCACTGTCCCTGCTGAGAGCCTTCCCACCTTGCTCGTCCGGAAGCAAGATGCCATCCCACTCCGTCAATCTCCGGTGACAGACCCAGCAATGAAAGTCCGCTTTCCAGGTAACGCTTCTTCCAATCTTCCAAATTCTTGGGGGATGATTGCTTAGGGGTAACTTTGGGCGTTACTTTTGGGGGTTGGATGGCAGGGTAACACTATAAATGAACCCCACCCTCGGAGCGCTCGTAGGTGCACTCCTGTTCCGACGCCATCTTGGAGGCTACCCATTATATCTCGAAAGGAAAAATCTTTTAATAGGGAACGCTAAAGAAAAATCCAACTAGGGATAGGGATATCAGCAAAATCATAGATTAAAGTAAAAAATTGACGAATTAAATAATGCATGATAAGCTTTAACACCATCGTTGCTAATGACGGAGCGGTTCCGTCATGAGCATCGGTTGAGCTGTGCTTATGACGGAACCGCTCCGTCATGAGCACAGCCCCTGGGGGAAGCGCTGGCTCTCCCCCCCTGGGGGCTCGATTTTTAATCCAATTGGGGGGTTGGCAGCGGAAGAGTTTCCGCTGCCACCCCCGAGCCCCCCCACGCTTCCCCATGAAGTCAGCGTAAACAGCACGCGCCGACGTCATCAGGAAGCGTTGGACGCACTGGAAATCATTTCTTTCCAGCGCGTCCAGCAAGGAGGTAGGTGTTTTGCTTCCGGTGGGGCTGGGGGGCTATTTTAGGATGCCTTGAGGCATTGGGGGAGAGGAAAGAGTATTTCCTCTCCCCTGATGTCTCAATGCAGGGCATTCCTGCTTCAGGATCGCGCACAGCGTCGCAATCGTGGAGCAGGAATGCCCCACTAGACACCAGGGATGTTTTTTTTTGTAAAAGGTCGCTTCCTAGGGGGCCAATTTAAAATTAAGACAGTTCGGGCATTTCTTCGGCCGTTTCTGGTCCCGGGGGGGGGGGGGGGGGGCAGAAAAGCCCTCTAGACCCAGGGATGTATAGTGAATTGTAAGGGAAGCGACCCCTTGGGCAAGGGACGCTTCCCGGGGGGCAATTTTGTTTATTTTGATATTCTGCCTTCCCTGGGGGCAGATCGCCTCTTTTTTTGGCTTTTCTGGCCCCGGGGGGGGGGGGGGGGGCAGAGACCCCCACTAGACACCAGGGTATATTTTAAAAATATGATGGAAGTGACCCCTTGGGCAAGGGTCACTTCCGGGGGCCATTTTATTTTGCAATAGGAATTCTGCCCCCCCCCCCCGGGGGCAGATCGGCCCGTTTTTACCCCCACTAGACATCAGGGACTTCTTTTAAATAAAAATGGAAGTGACCCCTTGGCCAAGGGACACTTCCAGGGGGCAGATTTTTTTATATGTGTATTCTGGCCCCTCTGGCAGATAGGTGGCAGATCAGCCTATTTTTGTGCCCTTTCTGTCCCCGGGAGGGGCAGAAAACCCCACTAGGCTCCAGGGATTCTCTTTTGTGAGTAATGGAAGTAACGTGGTTGCCTCCTGGGGACAGATCTGCCCCTTTTTTGGCCTTTCTGCCCTAGGCGGGAGGGGGGAGGCAGAAAACCCTACTAGGCACTAGGGATTTATTACTTTTGCAAGGGGGCAAATTTCGGTCTGCTGTTTCTGCCCCACCCGGCAGACAACCCGATTGACCATTTGGGTAGTAACATAGCGTGTTATAATGTTAATTGTTTTATTTTTTGGGAATTGCAATTGTAAGGCTTTCTTTTTTCTTTTTTGTTCTAGGTGAAGGCTTTTGCTCTTTTGACTCTTCCAGTTTGTGGTTTCGTTACTGGTGGTTCTGCTGTTTGAGTAGTTGCATGTGTTTGGTAAGAGACTTTTTTTTGTACAATGTAAATGAGTTTCATTCCTCTGCATGAATTGTTTTTTGCAAATGGTGTAATAATAGCCAGTCAGTCAAAAGGCTTTATTTCAATAAATCAAATCATAAAAGCATCACATTAACACAAAAAGACATTTATACAAAATATATTTAAATTAACCGTTAGTTTTAGACATTTTTTCCAAAACATATCAAAGAGAATAAAAACAAAGTTAAAAATTTAAGATTTGAAGTTGATATTTCAATTAAAAAGCAAATTAAACATTAGATGCTAGCCTTTTGGCTCTAATGGACAATGTCCACGATAAAAATTTTGAAAGACCACAAACGTACAATGTCCGGGTGTCCGATGTTAGAATACGGAGTGCCTCACTTGAGTGCCTAGTGCCCATACACCGACATATAGGTTTGAGCCACGCTTGCCTTGGGCACACATAGGCCGGACAGACAAACAGAATATGCGGTACAGTCTCTACACTAATTTGACAAAAGGGACAAAAAGGACTTGTCTGGGACGGTGGCTTCCAATGGGCAGTTAAGGTGCGCACTGGAAGAGACCCTACCCTAAATCTAAAATATAGGGCCCTATCATGAGATTTCCATACCAGATCTAGGTAGAGTTCCCGAGATGGAACATCCTTATGTCTTAGGAACTCTTCCGTTAGCCTGCCAAGAGTTGGGTCAGTACTAACTCTATTGGTAACCCAGTTCCAATAGAGGGTCTTTATAGTCGCTTTCAGGGAAGAGGACCGACTATCCCAGGCTTCACTAAGACCTAGCTTACCAAGGAGTTGTTTAACATCTTTAAGCCATTTTATTTTATGCCATCCCACCATTGACATTACTTCCGCTAGGCTCTTCGCATACTTGGCAAGTTCTGGGACTCGCCACAGTCTAGCCCATAGAAGCAACGGCCGGAGTTTTGTCAAATCATTGATGGGTTGGCAACCTAGGTCAAGCAACAGGGGTATCATTGGGGTACTCTGCGGAAGTGACATAATGCCCCTCAAAAATTTATTCTCAGACCTTGTCAGTAGATCTATGTTAGATGTGCCCCAAAGCTCTGCACCGTAGAGGGCAGAACTAACACCCTTAGCCTTATAAATGTCAATAACAGGTGCAATAGGTCGTGTCGTGGCAGATTGCTGCTCCTTGTACAGCGCCCCTGTAACCCTCTTATGTTTTATCAGCATTTTATGGAGATGAGGGGTCCACTGCATGGTATCTGAGATACGGATACCTAAATAATCGAATACAGTGACCCTCTCCAGGGATACATTGTTAAGTACGGGGGATCGCCCACGTATTTTCGGAGGATTTAGCACTAGAAACTTGGTCTTGTCAGTATTTATAACAAGGCCACGTTGGTCACAAAAGGCCTGAAAATTATCTAGGAGGCCTTGGAGGCCTACCGGAGTCTTTGATATTAGGAGCGTGTCATCGGCGAATAAGAGGGTGGGGATTCGCTCCCCTGCCAGGAATGGTGCATCTGATGGTTTTTTGAGTAGATGCTCAACAACCCCATTCACATATAGTGAGAAAAGGGTTGGAGCAAGAACACATCCCTGGCGGACCCCTCTCCCCACTGGTATCCTATTCGTTTTCTGCCCCTCGGTGCCCCACCTCACTTGCGCGAAGTTACCTTCATGTAGCCTCACTAGAATAGACAAGATATTAGGTGGAATCCCCACATCTGCCAGCACACTCCATAGTTGTCCTCTGGGCACAAGGTCAAAGGCAGTCTTTAAGTCGATGAATGCAAGATAAAGACTGCCTTTGCCTATGACAACCACTTTCCAATAAATCAACAATAACCTGAAAGCCTGCTCTATAGTGGCGGTGCCAGCCCTAAAACCCGCTTGATAATCAGAGAGAACCTCATTATTATTAGCCCATTGAAGGATTCTCTCAAGCAGAACCTTCCCCACAACCTTCTGGGTCGAGTCTAATAAGCATATAGGGCGGTAATTGGCTGGGTCCTTCCTCTGGCCCTTTTTAAAAATGGGGACGACCTCAGCCCCTTTCCAGGATTCGGGGATAGCGGCACCTTTATCAATTGCAGTGAGTAGGGTATGAATAAGCTTCCCCCATTCCGGCAGATTAGATCGAAGCAGATCCCCAGGGATGCCATCAGGCCCAGCTGCCTTTTGGGGGACAATGCAGCTAATCGCGTATTCAACCTCCTTAACTGTAAATGGGAATAAGGTGATTTCTACAGGTAGTATTAGGGAGCTGCAAGGAGCAGAAGTAATAGCAGTTCCTAGCTGACAAGAATACAGGCTTGAAAAATGATCAAACCAGGTCTGCCCAGTAATATTGCAAGAAATAAGTTCGCTATCGGGCCTGTTCCTTGCCCTTATAGCGCTCCAAAAGTGACCAGCATCCCGCCCAGCACTGGCCTCTCTAAGTGTATGCCAATATGCATCCTCCCATACTTTTTTGGCTTTTGCAACCACCCAATTATATTCTTTCCTGGCTTGCTGGATCAGGGGTTGTGACTTCGCCTTGACAGCCTCAATTAGGGCAGATTTCTTCTGTCTACATTTGAATGTATACCATCCCTGCTTCAAATTGGGCCTCGGGCGCCCTGTTGCCCTACCCCCAAGTATATGTGCCACAAATTGATTACCTAACGATTTTAGGGTCTCCTGGAACAGAGACGTAACTCTAGAGGGATCAGAATGTTCTAAAGAGTACATCTCCATCTCACTTAGCGAGGCATCCACAAGTTGTCCTATAACCCGAACTTTTGCCTCATCTAGGGCAACTTTGCGCCATTTAAGGCGCCTTCCACAATTAGATGGAATAATTACAGATGTGGACTTTAGGTTGCATGGTGAAGCTAAGCTATTTTGTTTTACCCAAAGATGCTTTAGGGTTAAAGACAAGAAGTTGTGATCGCTGTCTACAGTGGGTATTACTACCATATCTATGATGAATCGCCAAAGAGATAAGTCAAGGAGAATGTAATCAATCCTAGACGTATGATTCGCCATATTGTATGTGTGGGCTCCCAAAGGATCTGAAGTGGTTCTGCCATTTAGTGCTCGTAAGCCATACTCCAGGGTCATAGCGTTCAACTGAATCGCCCTCTGTGTCCATCTTTTGATTGGTTGGATCGCTAGTATAGGTATACCCCTCTTGGAATCATCCTCAGTGACATCTAGGATGTCTTCAACCGCAAGGGGCTCAAACGTACAGTTAAAGTCCCCCGCGATCAATACTTGTGTACCATCACAGGTATCACCAAGAGCTTTTTCCAGCAGTGCTACTGTGGGGGATAAAGAGCTACCTTTGGTGCCCTTGGCATATACATTAAATATGTCAAGAGACCTCCCGCTGCCTAATCCTCTTAGTGAAATCCTAAGGCCGACCCCTCCTCGATGGTGGCAAAACTGCAGGTAAAAAGTACGTTGAATAGCCGACCTTATAGTTAGGTTCAAGGCTCCATGTCTCCTGAAAAATGCATATAGTGTAAGACTCCACCAGGGTATTCCAGTCTGGAAGAGCTGTTTTCCTGGCAATTCCTGCTATGTTCCAGCTCATAATCCTCAGATCGGGCCCAACAGCCTCCACCTTATCCTGCAGACAGATAAAGTGATCACTAAGTGGTGTTGGTGATTCACCTCCAGAATCAGTTGCCATAAATAATTGCGGAAGAGCATGCGATGGAGAAGCCTTGCTCTTCCGGACAGAAGTAACTGCTGGAAAGATGGAAGTCCCCAGGGGGGTAACAGATATATTGTTACAATGCGATAAACCAAACCCGGAGGGAGAATTATTAACACACTCCCCACAATTGCTATGCAATTACTGGTTGCCTCTACTCGAGGTGCTAACTCGAGTCTATCCCCCCTATAAATTACCTCAGGTTGGGCTGAAAACTGGTGTTTAGGAGAAATCCCAGGAGAAGTAATTGGGGACCTGCACCCTTTGGGCCTTCTGCTATCATCTGGGGCTGACAAGAGATTCAAAGGCAAGTAGTCTCTGCGTCAACAACTGGTATTGTTTCCGAGGTGAATATCTCCTCTAGCAAAAGCAGGGTATGGGTAGAATCCAAAGTTATCAACTTCCCCTCCCCACAGTTGGTTGCCAATGCTCTGTCTCTGATACCAGCTTAGTGGCCGCGGGTAAAAGTACCCCAAATCCCGGGTGCTAATTCCACCCTCACCATGCATGTTCAGCTGGCTACAAATAGTCCTTGCTACTCTACTGTCTTTAAAATTAACTAGGATACAATCCCCTTGGATGTCCTTGGTCCTTCTACCCACCCAGCTAACTCGTCTAACAAGAATAATACTGCCATCTAAGCCCCTCGGAAGTGGCCTATTATTGTTTAGCCAAAATGTAACTTTATTTTTAAGTTCAGTGTATGATTCCGTTTTTCCCTGCTTTAAACAAGGGACTCCTACCAATACACCTACATAGGGCATACAAGCTGGAGGCAAATTAGTGCATGGAGGGTTAATTTCTCTACTATGAGCTAGGTCAAGATTTAAAGATTGATCATTGCCTTGTCTCTCTATATTACTACAATTCTCTTTGTCCTTCTGCACCTGGGTAGGTGCGCTATCACGTGTCCCCTTATCCCCTTTAGGTGGTAACTGGAGCGTTGGATTACTAGCCTTATTTGATTTTATGGCTATCGCTGGAGCTTTGCTCATTGGCGCCGTTCTCTCCGGGGGATTAATTCCTCTCGGGGTCTCTAAGGTGCCATTCTGCTTAATAGATAAGCATTTGGCCACTTCAGAAGGGGCTACCAGTGAAGATTGTTTCTGAGCATCTACTCCTGGGCTATTTTTAGAATGTAGCTTGATTAAGGCCTTTATGGAAAAAAAATTGTCCAAAGTTCCCTGTTCAAAGCGGTCAAGTCTTGCTGTTAGCTCTTTTAACCTCTGAGTCAAAGGCAAGATAAAAGACTTCAAGATATGCTCAATGCAAGCAATCGGGGGCATGTCCCTCTCAGAAGTGGGGGGGGCACGGCAAGATGGTATTGCCACTAACAAGATCGTTGCATTCTTGGATATCAAGGGATTTATCCAGGGGAGTCTCTATTCTTTCCGGAGAGCATGCATCAAGAAATAGACCTTGGGCCTCAGTAACAGCCGCAGCATCCCTAGCTGTATTGTTCTCAGTAATCTTGCCCCTTATTGCACAATTTCTAACGGGCGCATTCTTTTTCTTGGTTCCCTACGTTAACCCCTTACAGCTTCTTGCAGTTGGACAGTCTTTAGCAGCGTATTTAGACTTACGCCTAGCCATCTGCCCTCTAGTTCTTACACTAGGACTATCGCTGCTTACGCTTGACTGCGAATCAGAAGCTGAACTAGTATTAACAGGCGTATTACGACTCCCATTATCGATAGGAACCCCAACCTGAGACGAGGAATCAACAGTAGCCTGGATTTGTAAAATGGGAGGGGTCAACGATAGTCTAACAAAGGAAGGGGGAGTCTCTGGGGATGAATTGACCGCCGTGGGGGTTAAATTTTGTAACATCAGGGGATAACCACCACCTGGAAGAGTAACAAAGGACGGTGCCAGTAACGAGTCCTGGGAATTGGTAGAGAACAACGATACATTTGCAGGGAGTAAGGGGGGCACAGAGCCAACAGGAAGCGAGAGACGACGCTCAGTGCTTTCGATGGCATTGACCACCACCCCTATAGTTTTTTGGAGCATGCGATCTATAGCGGTTAAACTGGGGAGCTGGGGTTTTATAACTTCTTTATGCTTTGGGACTGGAGCAGGGACAGGTATTACAGGGTTGCGCTTCCCATTCCTTATCCTTATGATATGATATCAGACTGCATGTAACACTATAAACAGAAAATATGTAACTTTTATAGCCTTTTATTGCTGATATCACACAAGCAAAAACCCTGATTTGAAATAACAGATAGCAAATAACCAGAGTGCAAATACAAAGAGCCAAGAGGGGTGGCCCAGCCCGGCCTCGCACGGCCACTAGCGGCCAGAAACGGTCCCGCCCTTGTCCCGGGCTTCTCCCGGCGCCGCCCGCGTGCGTCCCGCGAGGCGGGGGTCAGTCTGATTTTTAAGCGCCACCAGGCGCGAAGGGGGTGTGTCCCACGATGTTTGTGCAGGGGCTTCTGGGCAGGTAGTCTCCCCGCACAGCGGCCGCGCCTAAGGTGTTTGTAGGCAGCGGCGGCGGGAGAGACGGCGGGCAGGACACAGAGCACCAGGCAACGGGGCAAAACACCAGCAAGCAGCCCAGGGACAAAACAAGCAGCGGCGCGGGTCCCTCCTCTACAATCGGCCAGCAAGTGTCCCACTCGGCCGGGGGTCAGTCTGATTTTTAAGCGCCACCAGGCGCGAAGGGGGTGTGTCCCACGATGTTTGTGCAGGGGCTTATGGGCCAGGTAGTCTCCCCGCACAGCGGCCGCGCCTAAGGTGTTTGTAGGCAGCGGCGGCGGGGGAGACAGCGGGCAGGACACAGAGCACCAGGCAATGGGGCAAAACACCAGCAAGCAGCCCAGGGACAAAACAAGCAGCGGCGCGGGTCCCTCCTCATTATATGGTCATAGGCATAAAAACATGAAATCCCACTCCTGGCACTCCGATGTTTCACCCGGGAAATGTCGCTTTGGTTGTATTGACCAATAGCAACAAATAACATATAACATATGCAGTCCTCTTCACTGTCATATGCTTGATATTTCCATAAACGAAGTTACTTGGCCGGAAAATGACAGAGCGCCTCTCAAGAGTACCTTACTTGGGCAACTCCATTCCTGCCCAGTATTGTTTTTCTCCACCAACAGCCACTCAATCCAGAGCAGCTAATGAATCTCGACAGCCGTGGAAATCCGTTCCGGGCTGGAGGCAACAGTAAACAGCTTCCCTCGCTGCTCACTCCTCGCAACAGAAAAGTCTCTCCCAGAGTCCCCAGAGTAAAGCAGCAACTCCGCTCTGAATCCAGCCGTGAGTCGGCCACAATAAACAAAATGAGGTTCCACTCCAATCACTGCTCGTTCCAAGCAGCGGTAAAGCCTCTCCTTGTGTCCCCAGAGAAAGTCATTGACTCCGGTCTGAATCCGGCCGCACTTCGGAGAAAAACAAACAAAGACGGTTTCTCCCGCAGAACTGCAGGAAGCCGCCAGGAACAGCAACCCGTGTGGGAGGCCCAAGTACCCGCGACAGGCAAGAGCCCAAAGCATTTTTTGATAGGCAATGTTGATTTTGCCTCACTACGTTTTGGGCCCTTGCCTGTCGCGGGTACTTGGGCCTCCCACACAAGTGAGGTACCATTTTTACCAAGAGACCCGGGGGAACGCTGGGTGGTGGGAAATTTGAGTGAGCCCGGTGATGCCACAACTTTCCCACACCAAAATGTGTAAAAAAAATGATTTTTTCAGCTAAAATTGAGGTTTGCAGGGGTTTCGGGTAAGGAAACGTTGGGGGATCCATGCAAGCCATACCTCCCTGGAAGCCCCCGGGTGTCTAGTTTTCAGAAATGTGTAGGTTTGGTAGGTTTCCCTATATGGCCGCCCAGCACGGGGCCAAAAACCCAGGTGACCCCCTTTCAAAACCAGGTGGTTTTGAGATAGGCAATTTTGATGTTGCATCACTACGTTCTGGGCCCTTGCCTGTCTCGGGTACTTGGGACTCCCACACAAGTGAGGCACCATTTTTACCGGGATACCTGGGGGAACACTGGGTGGTGGGAAATTTGTGTGATCCCGGTGATGCCACAACTTTCCCACACAAAAATGTGTGGAAAAAGTGATTTTTTCAGCTAAAATTGAGGTTTGCAGGGGATTCTGGGTAAGGAAACTTTGGGGGATCCATGCAAGCCATACCTCCCTGGAAGCCCCCGGGTGTCTAGTTTTCGGAAATATATGGGTTTGGTAGGTTTCCCTAGATGGCCGCCAAGCATCGGGTCAAAAACCCAAGTGACCCCCCTTGCAAAACCAGGTGGTTTTGAGATAGGCAATTTTGATGTCGCATCACTACGTTTTGGGCCCTTGCCTGTCGCGGGTACTTGGGCCTCCCACACAAGTGAGGCACCATTTTTACCGGTAGACCTGGGGGAACGCTGGGTGGTGGGAAATTTGTGTGAGCCCGGTGATGCCACAACTTTCCCACACAAAAATGTGTGGAAAAAGTGATTTTTTCAGCTAAAATTGAGGTTTGCAGGGGATTCTGGGTTAGGAAACATTGGGAGATCCACACAAGCCATACCTCCCAGGAAGCCCACAGGTGTCTAGTTTTCAGAAATGTATAAGTTTGCTAGGTTTCCCAAGGTGCCCGCAGAGCTAGGGTTCAAAAACTACAGCTAGGCACTTTGCCAAAAAAGGGTCATTTTTCACTGCGAAATTGAGGTGTGACCACATTGCGTTTTGCGCCGTTTCCTGTTGCGGGCACTAGGCCGACCCGCACAAGTGAGGTACCATTTTTCTCATAAGACTTTGGGGAACGCGGGGTGGGTGGAAATTTGTGGATCAACGCAGATTCCGGAACTTTCCACCACAGAAATGTGGGGAAAATGTGTTTGTTTGGACAATTTTTTAGGTTTGCAAGGGATTCTGGGTAACAGACCCTGGTGGGGGGCAGTCAAGTCACCCCATCCTGGATTCCCCTGGGTGTCTAGTTTTCAAACATGTATAGGTTTGCTAGGTTTCCCAAGGTGCCCGCAGAGCTAGGGTTCAAAAACTACAGCTAGGCACTTTGCCAATAAAGGGTCATTTTTCACTGCGAAATTGAGGTGTGACCACGTTGCGTTTTGCGCCGTTTCCTGTCCCATCCAGGATTCCCCTTGGTGTCTAGTTTTCAAACATGTATATGTTTGCTAGGTTTCCCAAGGTGCCCGCAGAGCTAGGGTTCAAAAACTACAGCTAGGCACTTTGCCAATAAAGGGTCATTTTTCACTGCGAAATTGAGGTGTGACCACGTTGCGTTTTGCGCCGTTTCCTGTCGCGGGCACTAGGCCGACCCTCACAAGTGAGGTACCGTTTTTCTCGTAAGACTTTGGGGAACGCGGGGTGGGTGGAAATTTGTGGATCCACGCAAATTCCGGAACTTTCCACCCCAGAAATGTGCGGAAAATGTTTTTTTTTTGCACAATTGTTTAGGTTTGCAAGGGATTCTGGGTAACAGACCCTGGTGGGAGGCAGTCAAGTCACCCCATCCTGGATTCCCCTGGATGTCTAGTTTTCAAAAATGTATAGGTTCGCTAGGTTTCCCAAGGTGCCCGCAGAGCTAGGGTTCAAAAACTGCAGCTAGGCACTTTGCCAAAAAAGGGTCATTTTTCACTGCGAAATTGAGGTGTGACCATGTTGCGTTTTGCGCTGTTTCCTGTCGCGGGCACTAGGCTGACCCGCACAAGTGAGGTACCATGTTTCTCGTAAGACTTTGGGGAACGCGAGGCTGGTGGAAATTTGTGGATCCACGCAGATTCCAGAACTTTCCACCACAGTAATGTGGGGAAAATTAGTTTTTTTGGACAATTTTTTAGGTTTGCAAGAGATTTTGGGTAACAGAACCTGGTGGGAGGCAGTCAAGTCACCCCATCCTGGATTCCCCTGGGTGTCTAGTTTTCAAAAATGTATAGGTGTGCAACATTTCACTAGGTGCCGGCAGAGCTAGTGCTCAAAAACTACAGCTGGACACTTCACAAAATGGGTAAATTTTCATTGTGAAAATGTGGTGTGTTCACGTAGGGTTTTGAGCCATTTCCTGTCGTGGGTACTATGCCTACCCACACAAGTGAGGTACCATTTTTATTGGGAGACTTGGGGTAATTCAGAGTCGTAAAGCAACTGTTATTACCTATTGATTTTTGATGTATTTCTGCCTTCCAAATGAAAGACTTTGTGTAAAAAAGAAGTCATTTTGAAAAATGACCGTTAATTCTCATGCTAGTATGAGTATTCCCAATTTCGAAAATGTGCAAATATGTACTGTTTCTAAACTCTATAATTTGTTCCCATTTCAGAAATACATAGGTGTCTTTCATACCTATTTTTCCATGTATACATTTTCCACAATAATTGCTATATACCCGGAACATAATAAAAAACCATTGCAAATTGCTGCTCAGTTTTTGACTCTGAGTTTGTCGGGTTCTTGGTGAACCTACAAGTCCTATATATCCCCACAACCAGGAAGGTCCAGCGGATGTAACGGTATATTGCTTTCAAAGATCTGTCATAATTAGAAGTTGTTACAGGTAAAAACGTTGACACAAAAGGCTGTTTTTTTCAACTAATTTTCATTTTTTCCTATATTTAACTGTTAGATTCTATAAAGAAACCTTGATGGATCTACACAAATGACCCCTTGCTGAATTCAAAATTTTGTCTACTTTTCAAAAATGTATAGCTTTCCAGGATCCATTATTGCTTTCAGACCCATTTCTACCATTAACTGGAAGGCGGTTGAAAGCACAAAAAAATAGCAAAAATAGGCTATGGCCCAGAAAAATGCCAAAACTGTGTAATAAATGTTGGTTTTTTGACAAAAGTCTGTCATTCCCTAAAAGCTGTGAAAATGGTGATTTAAGCCCCACAAACCATTTTTTGATACCATTTGCAGAGAAAAACCCAGACACTTTCATTTGCAGCCCATTTTTCCAAAAAAATGTTGCTGTATTTTGGCTAATTTCTGGGACCCCTCCAGGGGAATCCACAAACCCTGGGTACCTTTAGAATCCCCGTGATGTTTCAAGAAAAGGACGCAAATTTAGCGTGGATACCTTATGTGGTCAAAAAGTTACAGGGGCCTAAGCGCGCACTACCCCAAATAGCCCAAAAAAGGCTTAGCACAGGGGGGGAAAGGCCTAGCAGCGAAGGGGTTAAAATCAGGAAAACATACACCTCCTTCTGTTTTCGGACGCTTAAGTTTCATAAGAGCAATGCGGGGCTGTTTGTTATTCCATAAAAACGTTGTACAAATAGTATTAATCTGTGAAAAATACGAAGCAGGAATCCGGAAAGGTAACATGGATAATGTATAAAAGACATCGGGTACAATCATCATTTTAATAGTATCTAGTCTACCCCACCAAGACAAATGAAGGGGAAGTACTGATTGTATTTTGGTAATTAAGACGTTAAATGTATAACTAATTGTAGTAGATAGGGTAGAGGAAAACCAAATACCAAGATATTTAATTTTTGTGGGACACCAGGTAAAATTAGTGTTATTAAACATATATTGATAGCAAAGAGAGTTCAAGGGTAAAACTTCTGTTTTAGAGAAGTTTAACTTATATCCAGAGATGCTAGAATATAACCGAACTTCATCCAAAAAGGGAGGGAGGGAGGTATCAGGATCAGACATATATACCAAAATATCATCAGCATATGCTGACAATTTAGTTTCTATGGAATTATGTGAAAAACCAGAAATACATGAATTAATTTGAATACGTTCAAGGAAAGGTTCAAGGTATAGACCAAATAACAAGGGCGAAAGGGGACAACCTTGGCGTGTGCCTCAATATAACGGAAAAGATTTAGAAACATGGTTATTAACAAAAATACTGGCATGAGGAAAAGAATATAGCAATTTAACATAAGAAACAAAATTTGGACCAAAACCAAACCATTTGAGTGTAGTAAACATGAATTGCCAGTTAATGCGATCAAAAGCTTTTTCGGCATCTAAGGACAATGCTGCAAGTAGGAATTTGGACTTTCTCCCGAAGGAGACAACATTAGCAAACATGCAAGCATTATCCGAGGCCAGTCTGCCCTTAACAAAACCAGTTTGATCTGTCTTAACCAATAATGGGATAATACTCTCAAGGCGAGTGGCGAGGATTTTAGCAAATATCTTACAGTCATAATTGATTAAGGTAATGGGGCGATAATTTTTACAAAGGGAGTGATTCTTGTCAGGTTTGGGAATAAGGACAATTAAAGCTTCCATAAAAGAGCCAGATGCTTTGGAGTCACTAATGAATGAGTTAAAAAGGGCCAGAAGTTTGGGAGCAAAAATAGAGGAAAAAGTGGGAAAAATTCAACAGAAAGACCAATGGGACCTGGAACTTTCGATTTTTTTAAGGATTTAATGGCTTCCATTATCTCCTTAAGAGGAACCTCTCCTTCTAGTAATTCAAATTTATCAGGAAGCAAAGGTGGATTAGGCCGGACGAAAAAAAGGTGTGTAAATTTAGAGCAGAGGGATTCATGTCATCAGAGTATAAGGATTGATAATAATCATGAAATGCAGTAGCAATATCTTCATCAGAGGATGACAAATTATTAGTAGAATCATTTAAAATAGGACCTATATTTTTAAGTTCAGATTTAATTTTCAAATAATTTGCCAACATCTTGCCAGCTTTATTTTGACCCCGTGATATTTAGATTTAATTTTAAGAAGAGCATTACATGCATCAACTGTGGCAAGCTTGTTAAGAGCTGATTTGGCCTTAATCTATTCATGAAGAACAGAGGAATATTTAGAAGTAAAATAGTTATGTTCCAACAGTTTCAGTTGTTTTAATAAAGTTGCATACTTGGCTTTAGCTGTTTTCTTCTGTTTTTTCTGAGTATGCAATAGCAAAAGCACAAAAGGAAGCCTTAAAGGCATCGCAGTTATTAGTAATGGTGGTGTCTAAAGGGTTGTTGATATTAAAAAAAATTGTTAATAAAGGTAGTAGCTTCAGTTATAAAAGCAATGTCTGAACAAACATTTTTTGAGTTTCCAATCACCAAATTTTGGAGAACTCAGGGAGAGATCAATAGCAGACAAAATGGGGGCATGATCAGAAATAAAAAAAGATCCAATCTCAGAGGATTGAATAGATGGGAGTAAGGGTTTGCTAACCAAAATATAATCAATTCTAGAGCGAGTATGGTGAACATTGGAAAAAAAAGTGAACTCAAGGGTATCAGGATTACAGGTCTTTCAAACATCGTGTAATGAACGAGAGGCAATGGCAGATTGAAATGATTTATGAGTTTTGTCAGGATTAAATTTACATTTGGATTGTCTGTCCGAAAATGGGTCTAACCATTTATTAAAGTCACCAGCAACAATAACATTTGGGCCATCAATAGAGGATAGTAAGATCTTAATACTATTCCAAAATTCTGGATCTGGTTTAACAGGGCCATAAATATTCAATAAAACAAGTTCTTTGTTTTGTATAACAACCTTAGCCATTACCCATCGTCCATCACTATCACATTGTGTAGATAAAATTTGTACATGAATCGATTTATGAAACAGAATAGCTACACCACCTTTCCAATTAGAGGCTGGAGAATAAACAACTTGAACCACCCATTGTCTTTTCAATTTAAGTGATTCTACATCATCACAATGTGTTTCTTGAATAAATGAAACATGAGAATTCAATTTAGACAAATGAGAGAGTGCCTTTTGTCTTTTTACGCGGTTTCCAAGACCACGAACATTCCACAAGACAATATTACACATAATGGGAGGAAGGATGGGTAAAACATGAATGGAGATGATACACTTCAGGAGAACAACTGGAAACAAAAAGGCACCGTTTATTAGATGAATAGAACAAACAAAATGTACAACAGCAAATAACACTAATAGGTATAAGCATCAAGCAACATATTAAAGAAAGGTAAGCACTTGAAAAACTATAATGAGAGACATTCATACAAACAAAAAATTGATAGTGAAATTGCACCGTAAAGAAAAAGTAGAAAGCTAATAGGATAATAGGAAAATAGAAAGAGAGTAAAGAGAGAAAAACAGAAAAATAGGAAAAGTAAGCAGATCAAGGAAAAGAATCCAGATCTGAAGATAAACAAGCAACAAGACGAAGGGGACAAGGTGACGACACAAACACGGACAGCGGTACAAAGCCTTAGAAAAACGTGAAATGAGCAACAGTAACAAGAAGGAAATAGAGGAAATAGAAAAAAAAGGTTAAAGGAAGAATAAGAAGGGGAAATAATGTAATAGAATAATTATGGGAATAACAACAACCGACTAACTAGTAAAACAGTGAAAAGATAAAAACACTATTTTTCCATATTTCGAGGAGAGATATTATTGAGAAAGAGTTTCAGTTTGGCAGAGTCGTCGAAAGAACGCGACCTTCCTTCATGAGTGATTTTGCAAAGACACGGATGAAGAATACTATGAATGTTTAAGTGTTTTATCTGGGGACGGAGAGCCAATAATTCCTTGCTTCGTGCATTCGTTGCATTCGAAACATCTTGTGAGATACAATGTTATGGCCTGACCATATGAGGCGTCGTTTTAATTTAACAGCTTTCAAGACATGCATCAATTCAGTAAATTCTGGTTTGTTAGAATTAGGCTGAAGACGACCCAAACAATGTGCCCGTTGTATTTTGAGAGGTGAAGAAGATTGAGGATCTTAGAGTTCCGGCAAGAACTTTTTCAGGAAGGATAACATATCTGGACCCTCAATATTTTCCGGCAGGCCATAAAGGCGAAGGTTGTTTCTTCGATTGCGATTTTCCAAATCTTCGGTATGAAGTTTATAAATTTCTTGCTCTAACAAGGGGATTTTAGTAGAGACATCTTGGAGATCCCAAACACGTTGTTCAATCTCCATAACCTTGCCCTCCATGATTATCCAGCGGTCTTCAATTTGCTTCAACTTTTCGTTAGTAGTAATCATAAAGGGCTGAAGACCACGCACCTCCTCTAAAAAAGAGTCCAGAACAGGATTTTGTGAGGTTTGATTGGGGGAGGATGGGTCATTCTTATGTCTCTTTGGTTTAGAGCCTGAGGAGGACGATCTAGAAAATGTGTGAGGGTCAGTCACCATCTTGAATGTGGGATAGACCGATGGGTAGTAATTAAAAGTGGACGAATGCGACCTATACACCCCAGGAGAAGAAGGTAGAAATAGTGACCATCCAAGGATGAGTAAAAGTGTTGAATTTGATAGAAGCAAAATAGTATATTACTTTTAGAAATCAAAAAGTGGAAGACACTCATTCAGCGCATAACAGTAACAGCAAAGAGTTCTTCCTCATACTTGTTCCACAAAACTGCCGCAAATTGGAAAAAGTAAGCTGCTATTCATAGGCTGCCTCCATAGCATGCAGCTTACATGAAGAAAACGTGAAAACTGGAAAAAGCCTTCTGTATTTTCTTATTTGTTATCCCATCTTCATGCCATTCCTTGGAGTTCAAAAGTGGGCCGTTTGTCCAGTTCCTTGTTTTGAATGTCAGTGGGGCAATCGCCGGTAGAGCGCAGGGTTTTCTCCGTCATACCAATGAACAAGAAGGAGAATGTGCTGTTTTACCCTTAGTATTCCACTGAAACTTCCCTTCATTTAGCAGCAGGCAGTCATGTGGACATAGGATAGGGACTTCCACACCTCAACAAAAGCCTTCCAGATGCTCTTGGGAATGTAGTATGATGGCGATATTTTTATTTATTGATGCTTCAGCCTGAAGGCCCCTCTTAGCAGCTTGTAATAAACTTAGAAGATCATAAATTCAATTTCTAAGTTCATCTGCTCATTGTTACAGATCGTCTGTTTTTATTTTAACAACAGAAAACATCTGGCTTGTGTTTGAAACGAGTATTAAACAATCGTGAGTTAGCTTGTCACTGTTCGCGATTATTTAAGGCGGCATTCGTTGACAGGAAAAAAGAAAAAAAAAACAGAACGCGAGCACCGCCGCTTAAAATGGCGGACGCCCGCGTCTCCGTGAGGGGATGTCACCACCGCAACCTCAGGCTCCGCGCTGCATATTTCGGTAAAAAGAAAGCTGCCACTGCACGCACCTGGGATTTAGGAGTACGGGGCTTCCATCCACGCCCGGAAAACACCGTTATTTAAGGCCAATAGATTCAAGGAAGCTCTGCGTCCTAGCGGAGCTCAAACGCCGTCCACCATCTCGTTGCAGCGTCCAAGCCACGCCCCCCTTTTTTGTTTTTTTAAACTCCTTGAATCTCCTTCATGCTAACTAGTCTAGCTTTTTAACCTTTTTACTTTTTAGATTAATTTTATTAATTAATCATAAATAAGCTGTACCTGTGCTTGTAAGTCTTCTTACCTGTTTTTGTAATTGTCTTAATTAATCATAATAAAGTGTAGTAATCAAGCTGACGCAGGAAGTAGAAAGCTGGTAGTTTATTAGCTACATGGACAGCAGAGCAGGAAGTCCAGCTCTGCCAACAGCTCCAACAAGAATGTACAAACCAATATCATCAAGTAGATAAGCTGCAGTACAACATATCTTCTCTTCTTCCTTTTTTGTTTAAATATCTTTATTCAGTTTTTTAACAACAGATTTTTCGCCCGCCCCCCTCCCTCCAGGTCAAACAAGTATACATACAGTTATATACAATAAACTACATTAACAAAAAAAAGGAAAAAAAATTGATACATTCGTACACCCAGATCTGGTTGCACATTAGGCCTAAAATTCATTCCATATTGCCTTGGGATTGACACCATTCTGTTAGAGGGGTCCACATTTTTAAACCTCTTTTCTGTCGCCTACTGCCCTTTCGTTTATAGATGGCAATTTCAATATTTGAGATGGCGAGAAATCTGGCTAACCATTGTTGGAAAGTCGGGGCAGTAGCATCCAGCCACAATGATGCAATACACAACCTGAAAACAGCCATTGCTATGAAAATAAGTTCATGTCCTATTCTAGTGTTTCCAGGGTCTGTTGCCCCTAATAGAATAACACCGCTGGATAAAACTATTGTGTTATGCACCACTGTAGATAGGAATTTCCCTATCTCTTGTTTGACAGATGTTAAACCTTCACAGGTGGAGAAAATGTGTATACAATCAGCATTGTAAAGCATACATCTAGGACAACATGTACTCTTACCACTTCCCCATTTGGCTATTTTGTCCGGTGTATACAGAAAAAAACAGGTTTTGAAAAATTGTGCTTGGAGTTTGGTTGACATTAAGATTGTTTGCGACATTTCATAAGCATAATTAAACTCCTCATTTGAAATTTCTGCTTTCTCTAGCCATTTCTGCGAAATTTTTTCCATGTCATCTGGAAACATAACATTAATGCGTGAATAAATACCCCCAATTGTGTTTTTTGTGCCAGATAAAAGTATTTCTACTAGATTCACTTTTTCAATCCTCCCCTCCTGCCTACCTTCCGTGACAAAAAAAATCTAATTTGAAGGTACTTGAAGAAGTCCCACCAATCTAATCCAAATTTGTTTTTTAATTCTTCAAAGGAACAAATCCCGACAGAGGAAAAGAGGCAACCTATCTGAACAATTCCTGCCGCGTGCCACTTATGTATATAACTATCATTAAAAATCTCGGGTAGTTTTAGGTTATTCTTTAAGGAGGTATAACAAGACAGTCACCCAATACCAAGCATTTTCCTGATGGTCTTCCAAACCTTGAATCCACTAAATAGTGTTTTAAATTTAACTTTTTTGTGATATCTGTCGTGCAAATGTCTCCACCGGTATCCTCTGCTCTCCCTACCTAACAGTAATTGAAAAATAGAAGGCGTATAGGTCTCTCCCAGCATCCCTTCCCAATTATTCCAGAGTAGCTCAACACTGTACAATAGCACGGTTGCCCAATAATATGCCTTCAAGTTTGGAAGAGCTAGTCCACCTTGATCCTTCTGAAGAGTAAGAAACTTATAGGCCCGGCGAGGTTGTGAGTATGCCCAGATAAAACTAGAAAACATCCGTTCTATAGATTTGAGCCAGGATGGGGAAAATTCTAGGCAAATAGCTCTAAACATATACAGAATTTTGGGGAAAAAGACCATTTTAATTGCATTCACTCTTCCAAGTGGTGGTGTAAATTGTCAAGGCGTTGGAGATCTTTCTGCATTGCAACAATCATTGGTCTCAGATTTATATTAACCAAATTATCAAGATCGGCTGTAATACAGACTCCTAAACAAGTAGCCTGTTCCACAACTCGAGCATCCCTAAATTCACTTTTCTTATTTAAAACAATCTGAGTTTTCCCCTGATTAAGTGCCTAGCCAGACACATCTCCGAATTACTTGGCCTCTCTCTCGATAGCAATCATAGTCCATATTTCCAAGGAACAAATGAGAGGATTATGATCCGATAGGATCCGGGGAAGTTTCATTATTTGGCACTTGGTTTTTATTGCATTAGACATTAAGATATAGTCCAATCTTGCATGGGTGAGATGTGGATTAGAGAAATACGTAAACCCTGGATCATCAGGTTTTAAAGTCTGCCAACCATCCACCAACCCATGTATGCAACACATTTGTCTTAATGCTTTAAATACTTTGGGTTTACGACCAGTATAGTGCCACCCATCCTTTAAGGACCAGTTATTTGCTAGGTTGATGTTGAGATACCCGCAAATCATTAAGGGTAATGGCCAATGCATCAGTTCGTTTGAGATCTCGTCAAAAAGACTGATGCCTCGTCACTGTTGCTGCCGTAGATGGCACATAAAGTAATCTTTTGCCCCCTCCCATACTGACATTCGGTAATTGCCCAGCAACCAAATGTATCTGCCTTAGAGTGACTAAAAACAAGCCTGCTCCCCCCGGCTAAAATAGCAACCCCCCTTACCCTAGCACCTTGTGATGTTGCACAGATCAACCTATATCCCAATGGTTTTAAGATATGCGTTTGTGACCCCTCGATGTGTGTTTCTTGCAAACAAACAACATTTGTGCCCCAAGCTTGAAGTCCTACTGCCACCGCCTGCCTTTTTCTGACATCATTTAGGCCACAAATATTCATTGATAAAATTCTTAGCAGACTCATCTTTTTACACTACGTGTTTGATATATATAGCCATACTTGAGACCGGGAAAAATTTGTTTGAAAATTTTTTGTTGTTTTGTTTTTTTTACAGATTAGTGCAGCCTGTCTGACCAACCCTAGTCTAGTAAAAAAGGTTATTCCATCAAAGGTTAATTTCTTTGTGGGTCTGGCCAAGTCAAACAGCATTTGGCGGAGTAGGAAGTTTCCAAAAAATAGAAGCATGGCACGAGGATGCTGCGATGCTGATGTATGTTTACCAGGAAATAAAGGGAATCTTTGGGCTCTTTGAATTTCCCTGTCTAAATCCCATGATTGCAATTCTGGCAGAGCCCCTTTCAAAAAAGTAACCATAAATTTCCTGGGGTCATCTTTTTCTACCCCCTCCGGAAGTCCTAGGAAGCAGAAGTTGTTGCGCCTCTGCCGGTTTTCTTGCTCCTCCATTTTCCACATAATATCTTTCACCACGCCCTCATGTTCATTATACTGGGTCTGAAGTGAAGCAACATATTTTTTCAGTCGTTCCGTCCTCCCCTCCACCATAGCCATTCGATCCGCAATATCAGCACAGGTTTTGCCAACCTTTCTGACTGCCCCTTGTAGTTTTTTAGACACCATGCGCGATCTACGACTATCCGCCTTAACTTCTTCCTGGAAGCTTTTGATGGACTGCAAAATAACTGTTAAGGCGGGTTCACTACTTGAACCACCATGAGCTCCCCCTTTGCCGCTGCCAATGCTGGTTGGATTATGCCCGGAAGCTGTGGAGGATTTTGAGATTAAAGTGAGAGGGGTGTTGTTGTAGTCCCATTTCAGCTCTCTTGCACCCACGTTATCGTTATCAGATAAGTCGCCATTTCTTTGCGCACGATCTCTGCTCTTTTTTTTTAGTAGTTTTTTAGTGCCAGGTTTACCTGTCTGGGTATCCGTGTTAGGGCTACTGTACCATTTCTTTCCTTCCTCCCCACTGGACAACGAGATGCTGATATCTGACATTTCGGATCCCTCTGTCAGAGAATAAAACTTATCCAGATTGTCTGGCGTTTTTAAATTCCAGTCTATGAGTACAATCGTCAAGAGGCGCTAGTGGAGGAGGGTTAGCTATGACTGCTGTTTTGTTAAGAACAGTCAAATTACTCGCCAAAATAGTAGGGTTGTTGTGCAAGCTAGTCAGGTTGTCCACTGCTGACAAGGTTACCGGTAGAAGGGCAAGGATTTTTCCTGAGCCATCAGATAAAGTAATATCTGGAGGCTGCTCTGATGAACCTGTCGAGCCTGCTATACTCTGACTATCTGAGCCATTAACAGACATATTATTCTCTGTCCCACTTGTTGCTGCAAAACTGCTGGTAATTAAAGGTTGTGAGCCATCAGCTTTCTTAGATACGCGAGTGGTACTCTTTTTTACAATGGCCAGCGATGTCGGGTCTTTCTCCTGAGAGGTCTTTTTTGCACCATCAACTTTTTTACCCCCACCTCTGCCTTTCGCGCTTAAAACATCCATTCTTTTTTGGCGTGTGAGTGCCGGCGCTGTATTTGACTGAGAAGGCACAAGAACAGTCTTTCCAGCCCTCGCCCCCTTGCTAGTCATCCTTACTTGGGTGAGCTGACATCAGACGCGCTTGATGCAACAAAGTATCTCCGCGCTGATCCAGCTCCACACTCCGTCTCCGTCTCCGATCCTGTAGCAGTTACAGCGCTGCCGCAATAAAAGACCTCTCTATTCCAATCGACGATCGCGCCGTCTTCCGCTGTCCAGTCGAGTCGGAAAAGATCCACGCAGGCCAAGCCCAATCAGCGAGTTCCGAGCAGCATCACGGCTGGGACAGAACGTAAGGATAAACAGCAGAGGTGAGCCTTGTGCGAGCTCGGATTTCAGCTGCATTCTTTCCTTTTTCCTTATGGGGGTTATATCACTGGATTTACTGACTCCTCATTCTTCCGCTACCTAAAGGCGATCAAAAGAACACTTAGTGCCATCAGATTAAGGGAGGCTCAGCGGAGCATCTTCACAGCGGAGTCAGTCGGTCGCCATCTTGCCTCCCCTCCGAACAAAAACTATCTTCTCTTCTTCCAAACAAAAAAAATATATAAATACAAATGAAGAAAGAACAAAAAAAATAAAATTTAAAAAAAACAACATTATGACCTGTACCTGGCAGGCCTAACAATATTTCTAGAACTTCTCTTAGAATGTGCTTGGTCAAAACAAGGAAGAGGACTTTTTCTTGAAAGTAAAACAGTAGCAATTTCACAAACCTTAACAACCCTGTTGAGGTTCCACCAATGGCCTCCATCAACCATTACAGAATTACCAAGAATCCTGAGAACTTTGACAGGATGACTAAATTTGCTGTCACCTTTCTTAGAATGAACACCACTTTTGATTTTAATAGTGTCCCCCACTTCCAGTGGAGCTACTTTAACACCCCTGCGATAGTCAAACCACAGCTTTTGTTTGGATTGTGATGTCGACATATTCTCACTGGCTAAGGACATTAAGTGAGCTACATCAGACTCAGATCTGACCCATTTGCTCATCCAAGCAGGTCTGAAACTGGTGTTTGGCTTCTGTCCTCTCAACAACTCAAAAGGTGAAATTTTAGTAACAGAATGGGGTGTAGTTCTATAAAACCAAATCATAGCATTAAGTGCTTTGCAAATATCATGACAACCAGCTCTGGCCCACTTAATACATTCCCCCACCACCCGATTCACTCTTTCAACCAAGCCGTTACTTTGTGGGTGATAAAGGGAACTTTTGTGGTGTTTTACTCCAAAATCATGTAGAAAAGACTTGAATTCAGTACTGATAAATTATTTTTCCATTATCCGAAATCAACGTCTCAGGAAAGCCCTCTCTCAACCCCATGTTCTTAAGAAAATCCACAACAGCTTTAGTGTTGACATCTTTCACCAACTTAATCTCTGGCCATTTTGATGTATATTCCATTAAAACCAGAATAAAACGAGATCCACCTGGGAGAACATCATAAGGCCCCATCACATCAATCCCAAGTTTAGACCATGGGCTCTTGGGACACTCAATAGGCATCAATGGTGGAACAGACACTTTTAGACTTTTGTCAGCTGCGCCACAAACACAGCAACCAGCAACCATGGAATCAATCTCAGCATCCATCCCTGGCCACCAATAAATGTCTCTGATGCGCCGCTTAGCAACTGTCGAGCCCAGATGACCATCGTGAGCTCTTTCAATGATAGTTTTGCGGAAAAGACCCGGTGGAACAAATTTGTCACCCCTGAGCAGCAACCCATCTTCAATGGAAAGTTCGTCTTCAACTTTCCAGAAAGGTTAGAGAGGAGGAGGAAGTACCTTCTCTCTTGGCCACCCATTCCTGACAAAAACAGACACTCCACGCAACACACAATCAGATTCCAGCGCCTGCACCCAATCATTCTCAGAAGCCAAACTTAAATCAGGTAGGTCAAGCACAGCAACCAGACAATCATCACAATCTTCACTTGAAAATTCCTCGAGATTTACATCGTCAAGCTCACTGGACTTAAAGGGAAAACGGGATAAGAAATCTGCCCTCCCATTCTTTCCACCAGCAATATGTTGCACCGTGAACTGGTATTGAAGAAGTTTCGTCACCATGCGCATGATTCTGGGAGAACAGCATTTACTCACACTTCCACCCAGGATGTTTACTAAGGGCTTATGATCTGTCAAAAGCATGAAACGTTTGCCCCAGATATAAGGTCTAAACTTCTCAATAGCCCATGCACATGCCAGCAACTCCCTTTTGATGACTGAGTACTGGAGCTCGGGAGTTTCAGTACCCTTGACGCAAAGCATATAGTGCTTTCAATATTGTTGTCAATTTGTGTTAAAGTTGCACCAATACCTACTTGACTTGCATCAACAGTGACGCAACATGGTAAACTTGGGTCAAAAGGTTTAAGTACAGGACCATCACTTAAAGCGGACTTCACAAACTTATGGGCTACTGCACAATCCTTGCACCATTCAAACTTGACTCCTTTTTGTAGGAGATTACTTATGGGATGCACAATTGATGCAAAGTTTGGTATGAACTGTGACTAGTACTCACACAACCCCAATAACGACTTGATTCCCGCTTTATCTTCAGGATCAGGTGAGTCCACTATGGCTTGAAGAAGACCTGGTCGTGGACTGACCCCTTCTTGGGATATAACATGTCCCAAGTATTCAACTTTAGAGCACAAAAATGTACACTTTTCTTCCTTCAAAATCACACCACGTTTTTTAACAGAATCAACACTTTTTCTAAAGCAAGGTTATGAGAAACAATGTATTTTCCAAAAATAAGAACATCGTCCTGAAACACTAGGACACCATCGACATCTCTGAGTATGCTGCTCATTATCCTCTGAAAAACAGACGCCGCTGACGCAAGCCCAAAAGGCATGCGACAGTAGCGAAAGGTTCCCAGAGGTGACACAAATGCAGTTAGGTGGCGTGATTCAGGATCAAGTTCCACCTGGTGGTAAGCACTGGCCAAGTCTAGTTTAGTGAAATAACGTGCTCCTTTTGTGGAAGAAAATAAGTCATTAATTTTATGTAAAGGGTGGGAATCAACCCATATCTCCTTTTTCAGGGACCTCAAATCAACACAAACGCGAAGATCTCCTCCCCTTTTTCTTGCCACGACTAAATCAGAAAGCCATAATGAAGAGTCAGTGGGTTCAATGATCCCTTTGGCACACAAGCCCTTCAACTCCTTTTCCAAGTCATCCCTCACACTGAACGGAACTCCTCTAAGTTTGTGCTTAATGGGAAGAGCACCCTCTTTAACAATTATTCTGTGCCGGAACCCTTTAATTTTTCCCCAACTCCTTGCTAAAAACCTCAGGGTATTTCTTTTTCCATTCCAAACTGGTATCTTCGCAACCAACAACTAACACTTCCTCGTTTTCACCTGGTTTGAGTATCATGCCGAACAAGCCTTGGTGAAACCAACCTAATATGTTGAGTCCCTTTACTGCGACATATATCTTTCCCTCAATTCTCCTTCCTTTGAATTGCAACTCATCTTCAAAATAACCTAATAAATCTATTTTACGTCCCTCATACGAGACCGGAGAACGATCAGCAGGAGATAAGGATTGAGAACCATTCCAAGTTTCCTCGAATAGTTTTTGAGTGATCATAGTGATCTTTGCCCCAGAGTCAACTAAAAGTTTTACAGTGTGGTCACCAATCTTAATATCCACAATGGGATCAATACACAAGGCTGGATCACCCGTAACAACATCTTGAGAAAGAACAGACTCGACCGAATCTAACTCATTCCCGCTTCTGATAACAGAAATTACTTCTAGGTCAGACTTGCAATCAGATTCCACACTACAAATAGTTGGCTTACTAACATTCTTTTTCTTTAAACACTTTTGCGAAATGCCCCATCTTTTTACAATAGTTACACATGACGTTACTAGCAGGACAATGTGAACCTTTGACATGTGGTGGATTCCCACACCTGATGCACATATTTTTAGAAACTCCTTTAGAGGAATTATTACTATCAGAATTGGGCTTGGAAGCTTGATGAACTAACTGTACAGTCTTAACACGATGTTTCACAGTATTATTTGCATTAATGGCATCTTGTGGTTTGTCATCAAGTTCCTTAAGAGAGACCATAGAAATTTCTATACTCTTGGCAATTTTTATAATTTCATCTAGTGATGGATCACCTAGAGTCAACAATTTTTGACGAATGTTCTTGTCCTTGCATTGACAAACAAACGGATTTCTAATCAGTTGATCTGTAAAGTTTTCAAACTTACACTCAGCTGCCAGTCTACGTAAAACGGAAATGTAAGCATCAACATCTTCTCCTTCCGTGTGTTTCCTTTTAAAGAACTTGTGCCTTAGAACCATAAGGCTTGGTTGTTTGTCAAACCTTGTTCTTAATTTAATGACGGTTTCCTGATATCCGTCAATCCCGTTTAGTTCTTCTTGTGAAAGAGGAGGTAGATGTTTATGAATAGATCTTCCCTCAAATCCTAAAGAGTGAAGAAGGAGACATTTTCTTCTTTCTGCACTAAAACGTAAAGCACCTATGGCTCCTAAATATGTTTGAAAAGCGTCGTACCAGATTTCCCACCTGACTGGAGGATCACCAGCTGATTCTAAAAATGAAGGTGGAGGATTAACAGACTGCATAGTGCACAATTCTGCTAAAGTTGGAAAATTTGACAGAGAAATGGTGTCTGACAGTGATAAAATCAAAAATGTACTGAAAATGATAACTACAAAATGTAAAAGAGCAAATCCTTAGACTGGATGAAAGCGCTCTTTTCTCCTATTCTCCCACGCAGTTAAAGCAGGTCCTCAGGGAGGCTTCGTGGGAGTATTGTTTTCTATCTGACAAAAAAACAGTTGGAGATAAAAGGAATGTGGAGCCGCTGATCTCCTCCTATAGGTTGAAACAGCCCCAACCATATGCCCTGTGGAACCTGCCACATGGGATACGTAGGTTTTGGTTTTTATTACGTTATGACTTAATCCCTCTTAACGTGTTGCTGTCTAAATGGCATGGCACTTCACCGTTGTGCAATCTATGTAAATTAAATAACCAGGACTGTATGCATGTACTTTTGATTTGTCCTATGTTACGTAGCTTGCGCAAGCGATGGCTTAAAGTAATTTGTCTTCGCCTCAGTATCGTCACTTTACAAGATTTTCTTCATGCACTTTATTGCCCACCAAATGAAATGTTCTGTGCTTATGTTTTTAACTTTTTTAAAGGATTTTTAGCTATTTATTAAACTCTCTGGAAGATTGTGCCGGCCCGGCCTTGTGGGACTGATGGTTTGCAGTGTACCTATTACGGTCCGAATACTATGTTTTTATAATTCTTGTACTTGTGATGATTGTGTTGCTTTGTTTGTACATGTTTATGTGGCCCTCTTTGAGAGCCAAAACATAATAAATAAATTTGATTTGATTTGATAAAAGAGCAAATGTATAAGTGTGAATTAAAAAAAAAATTGAATTAAACTTGCACAAAACTTTGCACTACAACTCACAATGTGAAGGTGCAAATATCACACAGTGGGATGTAAAGAGTTATATGTAACCGTGAGAGTACACTAAAATACGCACTGTCACTAATATTAGGGTAAAACGTCGATATACTTTTCTTGAAAAAATCCTTTTCTTTATTACATATTCCCATAAACGATGAGACCAGGAGATACGGGCCACCATGCCAGAATCGATATTTAACTGCTGGATCTTATGATCTTGACAAACATTCATCACTAAAGAAACTTTTTGCCAATTTGGAATTCACGGTTGCCGGTTCGAATCATATAACAATCACTTTGAACATTCTTTTTACTATTTCGAGAAGCCCTGAAGAAGTCTCTTTTTCTTCATGGGCTTTATGATTCTTCATGTCTATGTGGCTATAACTCTTCATGTTTATGGGAATATGTAATAAAGAAAAGGATTTTTTCAAGAAAAGTATATCTACGTTTTGGACATCCTTTTATATACTCATTGACTCTTCTGAATAGTGCTGAACCTTTATGTGTATAATTTTGTGACAGGACTTGCTCCTGGTTGAGGAACATAGAGGGGAGTGTTCCTTGGTTCGTTGCACTGTTAGAATTCTAAACGAAAAACACTATTCATCTGTCAGGTGAGGTATCTATAGCCTCCACACTCATATTGTGTGTACTAGCTCCAACAAGAATGTACAAACCAATATCATTCCTAGGCAACCATACATTTTAGAGCACATCAACATCAGAGTACAGATAAGCTGCAGTATGACAAAGTACATAAGCTGCAGTACAACATAACGTTACTTACATCAAACAAATTAATCTCACACAACCTTTAAAAGCGCGAAATGATAACAAAAATCGAAATTAAGGATAAATAAACTATAAAAACCTCACCAATGATGCATCATGGCTTAGAAATAGGACCATGAGGTGTCCAGAGTGAGAATACTCATCAGCAGAAATGGTACACAAGCTGTGCTTAATATGTCGAAAACTTTATTTGTTCAGTGGCCCAAACATTTTTTCATTGAAGTCCTAAGGGTCGGGACTGAAACAGAAAATAGGCCTGCGCACTATAATAAAAATGCCTCTGTTAGTGAATTAGGTAGCTAAAAAAGTGTCCCATGTTTGCAAACTAGGCAGTTTTGAACTTGTAAAGACAGCTGTATAAGGGTTTTGCAAAGTATGGAAGACTGCATGGATGTGTGCTTGCTGCAGGCAATGTTTGTTTTAATATCAGGGAAATCACCAGTAAAAACCGTCCCAGCAGACAATATAACAGAACAAGAAACAGCCATAAAAAATGGCCCAATCAGCGACCTGTCAGACCAGCCCATCGGGCACTGCCTGATTGCGCCATTTTCCAGTACGCCTCTGGAAGCCTGTCGCTGGCACTTCTGTATGCCAGGGTTGCCAAATACTAAGGCTGCCAATGGAGGTTGATGGGCCAGACAAAGCACTAGTCTGTTTCAAGCTAAATGTCTAATTCTGGCTCAGCACTTGTCCCACAGAGACAGGCGAGTCAAAAAGAGCTGATCCAGGCATCCCTGGTACTGCCCCTTTAGCTCCCTAAAGCAGTTTGTATTGGACAAAGCAGCTGGAGAGCTGAGTGTAGTCATAAGATGTAAACAAACGTGTACTTTTCTGTTAAAACAGAAACTGGAGATCAACCACAGAGACAGAACATGAATGTCTGAAGCCATGCTGCAATACACTTGTGCCTCCTTGAAAAGCTGTTACCCTCGTGAAGGAGGCTCAAGCGAAGAGGCAGACTATGTATGGGCTTCAAGACCTATTTTTTCTTTGTCTTGTTAAATATTTTATTGTGGTCTTTGAGGTGTTGCTCTTTTCCTAAAATCGTTCTGCTGGGCCAATTTATTTGATAGCACATTTATTCAGTTCAGGAAATGTGCAATATAAAAAAATCTTACTTACCTGGAGAACCGCAGTAGGCGGAACAACCTCCGCATCAGAGGCGTGCCATTGGGAGCAGAAGGGTCGGATAGCCTCACGTACACTGCAGATCTTCTTCATACCATCCGAGAGGGAGAGGGCACCTCTCCGCCTATGCTCGACAGGGCCCACCGGTTGCCTGCCCCTCGCAATCGCCCTCACTTGGTACCCGACATAATCATGCGGGTCAATTTCTACACAGACAAGGAGGCCATCCTTCGCAAAGTGCAGTGAGTGCAAACATTCACGTACAATGGCCTCTCAGTCCAGATCTTTCAGGACCTCGGACCCTCTACTCTCCGGCGCAGGAAGAGCTTCAAACCCGTGACCGATAAGCTGCGAGACCTCAGATTCAAATACAAATGGGGCTACCCCTTTGCCTTACTGTTTTCTTGGGCGGGCAGACGTCGGAATGTCCGCTCCTTGCAGGAGGCGCAGCGCCTTCTTCATCTTCCTCTTGACTCTGACGGCGATGACCCTCCATCCTCCGGTACTCATCCTGGGGGCTCCCTTCGTCCGGAGTGGTCCACTGTTCTTCCACCTCGTTCTCGTCGCTTATCCAGGGAACTTGACTCTGCATGGGCTAAACAAGAGGCCATTCACCAGGTGTGCTCCCTGAGCGCTTCTCCTTCCCTTACGAACTAATCCTCTCTGACGTTGGGATGTTCTCGGCTTTGCCTTTGACCTGGGCCTTCCGAGGGGGGCCCCTTCGCTGGGACTCAGAGACTGATCCTCAGAGTGCATTCTTCTCAGACCTGCACGGGATGCTGCCGACGGAGGCTGTGAGCCTCATGTGTGTCCAACACCCCCCCTTGTTGGAGTCCCATCAGGGAGTGACTTCTCTGGGATGATCCGCCTTCGGGATTCAGGTTTGCCCTGTCTAGACTCTGCAGTATTGAGGTCCAGTTAGCCTGTTTGTTCTCTGTCTATCTTTTTTTTTCTCTTGTTGGTTTTTTCTTTCTTCTTTTTTCTCTCTGTCTCTTTCGGATGCGTCGGACTTGCTCTTTGGTTGGCATCATCAGGACTGGTTGGTGGGGGGGCGCTGGTCGGCTGTCGAGCCGGAACCGTTGGGTTCTTATTCCTTTGCTCACTCTGTGGGTGCTGCGACTACCCCTGCTCCTCTATCATCCTGTCACCTATGCGTGTTTGGCGGGCGGTTGACCTTTTTGAGAGTGGGTTCCATCTTTCCTCAGTTTTCATGCCTCCTCCTAGCTGGCTCTCAGAGCTGCCTTTTTCTGCTTGCTAAGGGTCCTGCTGCGCGCCCAAGTCTCCCCCTAGTTGGCTCCCCACGCTGCCTCTTCCTGCTTGTTGCTGTCTCTCCTGCGCGCTGCGCCCTCTCTCCTACACGATGACCCATACTGTCACTTTCCTTTCCCTTAACATCAAAGGCCTCTACTCGCCTTCCAAGCACCGCCAGGTTTGGCGCTATTTATCCCAGCACGACCCTGATGTGATTTTTCTTCAGGAGACTCACCTGCTTTCCTCATGTGTCATCACAAATATCCTAACCAATATTGGGCAAGTTCTCATACCAAGACTGGAGGGGTGGCGCTTGTCTTTAAGTCTGGCTGGCGTGCGACCTCCTCCCAATGCATTGCTGACGATGAGGGGAGATTTTTAAAGGTTGATATGGTTTGGGGCCGCAGCTCCTGCACTTTTGTTAATATTTATGCCCCCAACCAAAAGCAGGACGCCTATATGCGACAGCAGCGGGGGACGTTACTGCATGCAGTCTCCTATTGTTCTGGGAGGCGACTTTAATTTAGTCTGGGACCCTGAATGGGACCATACGGCTCAGGCGCATCAGGTTTCGGGAGCGATGTCGGCGCACTTGAAAAATGCCATTACTGACCTCGGCTTGGTCGATGCCTGGAAATACCTACACACGGACTCCAGAGATTATTCCTTCTATTCCCAAGTCCACCGTTCATATTCACGGATCGATCACTTTTTTCTTTCGCTCCCCCTGGTGCGGGATCTGTGAACGGCAGTCATCTCAGACATCTCTATCTCTGATCATACGCATGTCCTGATTACGCTCCAACTCCCGGCACTTTGACACGATCCCCTAAAGCGCTGGCGTATGCCTCTTCAAGCCCTCCGCGACCCGGTTGACGTGGCGGATATCCGTAAAGAGATCGAATCTTTCTTTGCGACTAACACCCTCTACGATACGCCTAAGGATGTTTGATGGGATGCCTTTAAGGCTATTATTCATGGGGTCATCACCTCTAAATCTATTGCACGGACCCACGAGGCCCGTTTGGTTGAGGATACCCTCGCCCACGATATTAAAAATCTGGAACGAGTGGACCATGCCTCTCCATCCCTTGCTAATAAACGTCGTCTAACTGCCCTGCGTGGCCAACTCCGCCTTCAACGCACGAGCAAGGCTGAACGACTGCTTGTCAGAAATTTTACATCAGAGGTGACAAGGTCAGGGCGTGCCTGGCCCGTCGTTTAAGAGCCCAGACTGCTTGCGCTCACGTTCACAGGCTCAGAGGCCCTGATGGCTCTTAGGCCACCTCGGAGAGAGACAAGGGCAACACCCTCATGGCCTTCTATAAGGAGCTCTACGCTCAGGTTCCTTGCTCCCCGGAGGCGGTTGAGAAGATTAGGATGCCTGCCCCTGGGACCCGATTGACCCTTATTTTAAGGGGTCACTCGAGGAGCCTATCTCCCAGGAAAAGCTTGCTAAGGCCTTGAAGCAACTCCCGACGGGCAAAACGCCGGGGCCTGACGGCCTTCCGCTTTCTTTTTATCGAGTTTTTTATCCTCAGCTACGGGAACATCTGCTCCATCTTTTTAATGGTTTTACGGATACAACGGGCCTTACTCCTACGATGAATGAGACTGAGATTGTCCTGAGATTGTCCTGGTCCCTAAGACTGGGAAAGACACGACTCTGGCGGCTTCCTTCCGCCCCATTGCTCCGTTAAAAATCCTAGCGAACAGACTGGAACTCCACCTCCCGGGACTTATTGACCCCGATCAGGTGGGCTTTATTCGACACCGTCAGGGAGCTGATAACATCCGGCGTATTGCCCACCTAGTGGAAAAAGCGTGCATTAGAGCTATTCCCGCCTGCTTGGTCTCCCTCGCCGAGAAGGCGTTCGATTGGGTGGACTGGGGTTTCTTGCGGGCGGTTCTTCTGAAGATTGGCTTGGGACCGGGCTTTATATCTAAACTGATGGCCCCATATGCTAAACCCACCACCCGTATACGCTTTAATGGCTCTACCACTGCCCCTATATCTATTCACCGGGGCACGCGGCAGGGGTGCCCGCTCTCCCCCCTTCTTTTTGCGCTTGTGGTCGAACCCCTGGCCATCGCCATACATTGCCACCGTGATATCCAGGGCATCCGTATGGGAGGTACTGAACACAAGGCCTCCCTCTTTGCTGATGACCTGTTGCTATCCTTATCCTCTTCGTCGTCCTCCTTGCCTGCGGTGGCTAACCTCTGAAGCAGTCTCGGGCTACCGTATTAACCTGGAGAAATCTCACGCCCTCAATCTTACGCTGGAAGTCCAGCGCCTCTGAAGCCTTCTCCCTGTGCAGTGGACTGATGAATCCATACGATACTTGTGCCTCGCTTTCGCAACTCTATTCGCGACGAGATGCGATGGTGGGAGGGGCTCCCCTTGGCCTGGTTGGGCCGCCTTCATGCAGTTAAGATGTCCCTTCTCCCTAAAATTCTCTATTTGTTTCAGTCAGTCTCCACCTCCATCCCGCGCTTGGATATCCAGGCCTTGCAGCGTGAATTTACCAAATTCATCTGGGGGAAATCGCGCCCCCGCTTCTCTCACAAGGTACTCCTGCTCCCCAGATCGTGGGGGGGACTGGCCTGTCCCAATCTGATGGAATATTATTGGGCCTGCCACCTCCGCTTTATTTCCGAATGGATTGTCCCTGAAAGTGAAAAACACTGGTTTCATATGGACCAGGCGGTGACTTGTAGACCACTCTGGGATCTCGCTTGACTCCCACGTTCCGCACGCCCACGAAGTGCTTATTTGGCGACACCGACGAGAACGGTCCTGGAGGTATGGGATGGTGGCGCTCTCTCGTGGTCTCACAACTTTCCCATCTCCTAATACGCCGTTTACACGCAATCCAGCCTTTCCCCCTGCGCTCCAGCCTCGCTCTTTCGAAGCCTGGACTATAGAGGGTCGCCAAGTCCTCCAGGATTTCTTTCAAGGCTCTACTCTTCGCTCGTTCGACCATTGTAAACAGTTTTTTCACCTGTCAGACAAGGAGCGTCTACAGTACTACCAAGTACGTCATTGGCTCTCTGCCCCCGAGTACTCCCGGGAAGTGACCCGCCGTCTTACCCCCTTTGAAGCCCTGGTTCGTCGATTTGATGGATCTAAAGGTCTCATCTCTAAGACCTACTCCGTTCTTCTGCATTCTGAGCATCTACCGAGACATGGCTACCAGACTCGCTGGGCCGCTGATTTGACCACTGACGTCTCCCCTGAAGACTGGAATCGCTTATGGAAGGACATTCCTAAGACATATGGTAGTATCTCGCAGCGTGAATCTGCCTTTAAATTGATGACACGATGGTACTATACTCCTGTTCGCCTTCATCAGATGTTCCCAAACTCCTCCCCGCTCTTTTGGAGGTGTCAGGCTGCTAGGGGAGATTTTCTACATATCTGGTGGTCTTGCTCGGAACTCACTGTGTTCTGGAAGGAGGTGCTCAGCCATATTAAGGACGTTGTGGGTTTCCCAGTCCCTTCCACGCCATCCCTTGTGCTACTAGGCATTCGACCCAGTACGCTGCAAGCCATGACCTCGGCCCACTGGCATCTTATCCTCCACTTACTGGGAGAAGCGCGTCAGACCATTGCCTCCTGCTGAAAACGCCCCCATCCACGCCAATTGCTGCATGGTTTCTCCGCCTGTGGGATGTCCTCTCCCTTGAATTGCTTACAGCCCGTCTTGCCCACGCTGACACCCGCTTAGATCGCATCTGGCGTCCCCTAGTGCATCACCTTACTAAAATGGAACACTCACGCCTAATGCCTCCTAGCTTGAGGGCTTTGCAATTGTTTGATAGTCCTGTGGAGCCTTACTCTAGAGGTGGGCGGCCGGACTTCCTGGAGTAGATGACGCTGCCCGCGGGATGCCCGCCAGGGCCGGACTGGCCTTTGCCGGCACCAGGCAATCCCCCGGTGCGCCACATGGGTGGGGGCCGGTTTTGAGCCCCTGGGGGCCGTTTTTGTTACAGGGCTGTTTTTGCGCATAGCTGCAAAATCGGCCCTGTAACAAAATCGGCCGAAAACCAGCCCTGGCAAAGAGCTCGGCGGCACCCCCAACCCCCGGGGGTGGGGGCGGCCGAGCACTTTCCCAGGGCCAGTTTTTGTTCCCAGTCCAGCCCTGATGCCCGCATTGAACCCGGTGAGCTCCTGCACTCCACTCTGGGACTTGCTGCTGGCCTTCCCCCTTGCTCCTCCCTGGCACATCCATTCCTCCTCCTATCTCTCTTTCCTTTCCTTGTTCTTTCTGCTTTCCTCTTTCCCTTGATTCTTCTTCTTCTTCCTTTGTCTTCTCTTCTCAAAAAAAAATGTCTTTCTCTTTCCTCTCTTTTTACTTATTATAACTTCACATGTTGATTGCTATAAAACCTGTGAGTGCTGTCGCACAGTGATATATGCTTTCAGATTGGGCGGGAGCCCTGTTTTGTTTCCCATTGTTGCTTTTGTGTCTTGGTTTGCTCCCCGCTGTATAACAAGGACCCCTCTGGGACTGTTTATCCTTTGTATGCTGACTCTTTAACCTTGGGCTCCATTTAGGCCCCTCTGGGCTGTATAAGAGACTTATCTCCTATGTAAATGACTCTTTCATTCAAGACTGCTGCCTTGGCCCGAATTCATGGGCACTGCCGTCCTTCAAAATAGCCTTTATTTGTTTCCATATCCAATTTTCGAACTTTTCTGTGAGGGGTACGCTTTTTGTGCTTATCATTTGTTTCCTCCTTGCCCCTTCCCTTTGAGATGTGCGACAAGCATTGTTTCCTATTTGGTTTTGCTCAATAAACAGACATTAAACAAAAATGTGCCCTAACGCTATATATTTTGTGTGGGTGTGGTGTCAGGCACAGCACATTCAGTGGCTGGTGGGGTCCAGTGTCATATGGTGTGTTGGCGTGCCGTCTGAGTATTAATGTTCTGTGTCCAGTCAGAGGATTGTGTTTGGGGAATTCTTGATGGTCCACAATTCAGATAAACATATGACCTTTTATTCGTAAATGTATCTTCAAAATACAGTTTTACTTGTATCCAGATAATCATCAAAAACCCAACGCGTTTGGTTCACTAGGAACTTCTTCAGAGCTTGGTGTTTGTTGCAATCAATCTAGTATCAGTAAGGACAATTATTTGGTTCCTAACTTAGATCTTCAAATTCATTTTCTTCCTAAATTAGGTCTGCATTGTATCATATTGCGTCATGAATCTTCAGGTTCAAATGATCTCGTGGACCATCGGGAATTCTTTGGATGTGGTCTTTTGACTGGGCGCAGAGTATGCTCAGATGGTATGCTGGCATATTGTATGAGGTTGGACTTTGGCAGTGGTTGGGTGTGCTGTGCCTGGCATTACACTTATATAGGGTATGGAGTGCTGGGGCACATTTTGAAGCACTGTAATTTGAGAGTTCCTCTATCAAATCGAGGTAGTAATGGCTGCTCCCCTCTGGCTCCCTGCACCTGGTGTATAATTATTTACTGTTTGAAGGTGATAGTGGCATGGGCAGTGTTTCTGAAGTGCCTCAGCCATTATATGTAAGTCATTCATTGAACTAGACAATATACTTTAATGAAATACTGGGGGAAAAAAATCTTACTTGTATATGGTTCATTTAAAATAATCCTGCTTTGCATGTGTTATCAATATAAGCCATACATACAAAGAGCATAACAAACTGAAACATTGCTGGTAACTTGTGACAATTACATTAGGGTGTCGGGGTATTCTTGAATCTTTCATGCTTAAAAATATTACTTTCAATAAATGGCAGCCAAAGTAGTGATACAATAATATTTACTTAGAACCGTTAGACATGCTGAATTTTTTTTGCATTTTAAAGGGTATTTGTCACATTTTGTCACGACATTTGTTGCATGATTACATGCAGGATCCGTTGATCGCTTTGTCTCTTAATGCCATGGCAGAATCCTGGCTCGGCTTCCATCTTTGAATTTGCTGGCTTGTTCATCTCCAGCTGCTAAGTTTTGATTCCACCATATGCTTCCTTTTTCCACCACTCTGCACTCCATGCCTCATGATCTCACTCTTATAGTAGGTTCCTTTTATCCCTGCTTTCTCTTGAGTCACTATTTCCCTTTCTCGTCCTTCTTTTTGCACCCTGTTATGGCTTTCGCACTGTTGCTAAAAGTCTAAAGATCCAAAAAGTGATGGTCCCCAAAAATAAGTGCCGTGCCCGCCACTTGCACAGTTTACGCACTGATTGTAGAGTCTTCGCTGTGGTGCGATGGCTTCCTAAATTAAGCCTCTACAGTTGCCAAAATCCCCAAAACTGTACAGGACGCAACAAAGCTGACAGCCCACGTCACTAGGTGTGATATTTAGCCATGGCCAGGCTTGGGCATGGGCACTGTGGGAAGATGCCCAGGGGCCTGTGCCAGCTCCACCAGCCCAAGGCCCTGTACAAGTGCTAGTACACTATTCCCATGCCACTTGCCCTTTATGTCCCTTAGCTGCATGAGACACAAGACTCTCACTACTCTAAAGCAGTGCGTGGCACGATTTCAGGGGGAGGGACAAGGGAACAGAGCGAGGACTGTGAGGCCGGGGGTGCCTCCCAGAGGACATAGATATAATTAGTGAAGCAGGTGCAGTGACACAGGCAGAGGGCTGTTTCAAGCCCAATAAAATCCCTCTCCCGTGGACCTTGTAGCCATGAGTCAGTGCTGTAAGGCCCAGGAGAGGATCACCGGTGTGGCTTAGTCAGTTTGATTCGGGGGGGGGGGTAGAACTGAGATTTCCCAACCATCACTGCCATTGAAATGCCAAAATGGATGAAAATAGTCTTCAATGAAAAAGACCTCTCTGCACCACATAAGAGCCAACCAGCCCTTTGTTTGTTCTTGGCCTGTTTTGTATGCGAGGGAAGAGGAGGGATAGGTGTATGCAATCTATGCAAAGTTACATAGGGATGCGTGTCTCTGCTATGAGGGCTGCTAATCTGAGTGTAAACCCGACCACAGACACTACCAGCCCAACTGAAGGTCTCTGCCCCCAATTAAACACACCAGAATAAATTTATTTTGAGGGGGGACACACTCCAAACACCCTCCCTGGAGCTACACCCCTGGAGAGACACCTCTCATCTGGGCCCCGCATTCATGATCCAGTGACGTCAGCCCCAGGGGAAGTGACCCCCTCCCCTGACTTGGAAGCACTGGACCATCGTTAAGAGGTGCAATGGAAGAGACCTGGTTCAGGGCTATAGCTATCAGTAGTTAAGCAGGTGTCCAGCCAGAGGACGTGGGGTCCAATTTATATTGCTTCCAGCAGAGCTCATGGCACAATTTCTATGCCACTGAATCCTCTTCCATGGGCCTTGAACCCATGTTTCAGTGCTGCCAGGCACCCCTAACCAGGCTTCTCAGCCATGGTCCAGTGCTGCCAGGCCCATGGGAGGGAAACCTTTGCTGGGCATAACAGCAATAAATCAGGAACTCTAGGCCCAGGAGAAGGGGCCTTTCTGGGGATGAAGCTTCAGTAGTGTAGAAGGTGCAGTCCTACTAGAGCCCAGGGTGTTAGATGACCACTGCCCCAAATTATGACAGTATTTTACCATCCATCCAGTGTCCTATTTAACTTGCTTGTACCTATGTCTAGCACCTGCAGTTCCGCGCTGACAGGCCCAAGAGAGGGAACACACACTACAAAGGCGAAGGAGCCTCCTACAGGGGCATAGCTATTAATAGTTCAACGGCGCAGTGACACCAGGGCTCAGGAGTTTTATGTGTACAATGTACCACAAATATGGCTATATTTTACTATCCAGTCACTGGACTTGGAACAGCGGTTTACCTAGATTGCGCTGGTACCCAGGGCACCATTGCTATACCAATGGTCCCTCACCCATGATCCTTGCAGTTTTGATCCAAAGCTGTGAGGCCAATGAGACTCCCCCCCCCCCCTCCCAACCACCACCACCACCATCGCCACAGCAGGACTCACAGCTGTGGTCCAGTTCTGCAAGGCCCAAAGAAGTTAGCTGGTAGAGTGCTGGATTATCCTGCATTTTAGATTTTAATTCAGCATTCTGCATTAGGATACTCAGGAATTCCACATTTCCTGCTTTTTCTTTGCCAAAGGACTGATGCCACTTGCAGGCTAATCAACAGGGGATTCAAAACAAACAGGCAAGCTGAAAGGTGTTCACTGTCCCAATCTACCAGCAGAGGCAAGACACCAGCTTTTGTTAACATGGTAACTGTAAGGGAGAGTTTGCAGAAAAAGAGACCTTTACAGGCCAATTTAGCAAAATGTTTACCTTTAGAGGTCCTAAAAATGAGAAATGCAAAAACTGAGAATGATGTAGCCCTAAATGAGCAGGCCTCCACCCTAAACCTTTTACATTCAAATAATGGCCCATCAACCCAAGAACGAGTGGCAGACAAGCGGTCAAAGGTCTAGAGAGAACATAATTTGCTCAAGATCAGACAATGTGGTTTAAGTAGGAGAAACAAGATTATGCAGAACTGCTTCTTTCAAGCTCCACAACTTTCCCACTATCCCACTTTTATTATCTCTAACAGGGAGCAGGGGCCTGATTTTGGTTAGGTTGTTGTTAGAAATTGAGTTTCTGGTTGGCAGAGGTATGCTCCCTGTCCAAGCAGGAACCACAATCCTAGTCAGGGTAAGCCACAAACATGCCTGAACTAAAGCTGTGGTCACACCCTAGTAGCTTGGCTCAGAGCAGTCAGGCTTAACGTAAGAAGCAATGTGTAAAGTATTTGTGCAACACTTCAAACAGTAAAATACTGAAAACACCACACAAAAAGATACCAGCCCTGGTTAGAAAAATAGAGCTTAATTTAATGAACAGAGCAAGGCCAAAACAACAAAATCCAATAAGTAGACCCGGAGTTATGAATTTTTAAAGAATAAACTGAAATATAGGCTCAGTACAGAGTCCGTTCTCCTGGCAGCCACCGAAGAGATTAGGTCAATAGTTGATAAAGAAACATGTTGACCCTAGTCCTATTGGACTTATCAGCCGCATTTGATACAGTTGACCACCATTCTCTTACAAAACGCCTAGAAACAATAGGCATAAAAGGAACAGCTCTTAATCTAATCAAATCCTTTTTCACCAATAGAGAACAAGTGGTTTCCCTGGGTGGATACACTTCCACTCCTTTTAAGCTCCCCTGAGGAGTCCCTCAGGGGTCTTCTTGGAGTTCAACTCTTTTTATCGTTTATATTACTCCCCTTATTCAACTGAGGCAAAGCTGTGAGGGCAAAGAACCCCCCCTCCCTCCCCCCCCATCTCGGTGTGCTCATATGCCTATGATATCCAATTAGTGGTATTGGTCTCATTTGACCCAGATAAAGTGGCCTTTCAGTTCAAGGCATGCATGAACAGCATCGCTCAATGGATGAACTTGAACTTTTTAAAGCTTCATTCTGACCCAACAGAGATGCTGTTTTTTGGCAACAATGATTCCTTTTTGAAGAGGGCCTGGTGAGCGCCAAACGTAGGACCTCTACCAGTTATGGCACTGAAGTCTAGAAACCTAGTTGTTGTGTTCAACAGAAGATTAACATTTGCTGAATACTCAACCCAGGTAACCTCCTCCCGTTTTCCCATGTTGAAGATTTTAAGAACAATTCTACCCTATCTTCCACTTGAGTTGAGGAAAACAGTAATCTCAGCACTTATCATTTAAAAATTGACTACTGAAATGCTTTATTTGTAGGATCTTAAATACAAGTCCTCAATAAACTTCAGACTCTCCAAATGCAGCAGCCAGAGTTTGACTAAATCTCCCAAAGTTCTGCTAGGTGTCTAAATCTAGGAGAGAGCTTCACTGGCTCCCTATCCAAGTATGCATTCAACTCAAAGCGCTCTGTTGGGTCCACAAAGGATTACATCAAGATGGTCCATCTTTTCTTCAGGACATCTTTAAATGGTACTTCCCCCCTCAAACCCTGTGGTCTAGAACAGCCAAGAAAGTGCAAGTACCTGGAATAAGTAAATCTCATTTTGGGGGAAGGAGGGGAGGAGGTTTTCCTACTCCACCTCCAAATGGTGGAACCTGCTTTCAGACCACCTGATATCCCAATCTAATTAATTAATATTCAGGAAAGATTGAAAACCTTGCTTTTCAAATTTACTGTCTTATTCCACATGTTAGCGGCTTTACCGCTACATTTCACATCTGTTAGCGGTTGTAGACCTGGCACCTTTTGCCGTGTATCCCCTGTCTTTTTACTTTCTGACCTCCTGGTTTCGTGTCTCTGCGCACTTTCTCACTGCTGTCCAGTGTTAAAGTGCAACTACTCCTATTTTAAATTGTTATTATGGATTGGAGTTTCCATGATTGGCATATTTGATTTACTGGTAAGCCCTTAATAAAGTGCACTGAGTATGCCAGGGCCTGTAAATCAAATGTTACTAGTGGGCCTGCAGCAAAGATTATGCCACCCACACAAGCAGCCTCTCAAAGGGTTCTCAGACCTGCCACTGCAGTGTCTGCGAGCGGTTTTTACTGCATGTCGACTTGACAAGTACACCCACTTGCCAAGCCCTGACCTTCCCTTTCATTACATGTGAGTCACCCATAAGGTAGGCCCAAGGTACCCCAATGGGCAGGGTGCAGTGTATTTGAAAGGTAGGACATGTACTGGTGTGTGAATGGGAAAACTGGGCAACATTTTACAAGTGTATCTTCCCATTGGGACAACATAGAGGAATGGAGTTTAGTATGCCTGCACTCAGAATGTAGAAATGCATATTTTAGTAAAGATGATTTTTATGTTCTGTGTTTGAAAATAGCAGTTTTAGAAAGTAGGTATTTTCTTGCTTAGCCATCCTGTGTGTCTCTGCTGGGTTGTGGATTGACTGTCTGGCTTTGGAGTGACAGGGGCGGGGGATGTGCATTCTCTTCAGACAGCCACTGGTGGGGGTCGAGGTGTCTCCTGCCTTTCCTGGATGAGTCAGGGTTGGGCTGAATAGACCTGGGCTGCATTTAGAGTAGTGAGAGGAGATATCCTTGCACCTAAATGGGCCTGGTCTGCCTTGGACAATGCTGTCTCCACCTCGTGCAGGGAAGTTGGGCCAGAGAGCCAAACTAGTGTGGACTAAGCACAGACACTCTCTGCCCAAGAGAACAAAGAGAAACTGAGTATAAATATTGGGGCCCCGACCCCAGTACTTTAGAACTTGCTTGGATCTAGGGACCTGCCAAGAAGAAGAGCTGGAAGAACAGCCAGGAGGAGTACTGCCCCTTTGCCCCTTTGTTGTTTTGTTTCTTTGCTGGGTTGGCCTGCAGTTGCTGCTTCTACCTTGGGCAGTGAAAGAACCAGACGGAACTTTCTTCACTTGTCACTGAGTATCGCCAAGGGCTTGAAATAGAGCTTGTCTCCTGTTCACGAATTCACAGGGACAGCAAAGACTTCACTTACCTTTGGGTACCGCTTCTGGAACTGTGGGTTTCAGTTGCCACAGTGGGGGAAAGCAGCCAACACCATCACTGATACCGCTGCCGGCTTCATGTCCTGAGGGCACCACAGAGGGCACCGTCGCACTTCGCACTACAACCCTGGGCTCACCAACGATGACGAACCCTGCCGCCATCGAGCCGCTGCTTGCTCCGCGATCTATGGGCACCGCCTCACTTCATTCCACCGCTCTGGTCTCATCGATGACGTCGCTTCCCACTGGCCTTGACACCTGTGACCGCACTGTGGTTTGGGGGCACTACTTGTAAGTCACACGACGCCTGGGCCAACCGACGCCAGCTCCCATGATCAACCGGCACTGTCGCTTGTACGTGACCTGTCAGCACCGCCACAAGCATATCCTCACTCCGCACCACAGCCCTGGTCTCACCGACGCTGCTGGATGACTGTCACTGAGCCGCTGCCAGCACCACGGCATGAAGGCACAGTACGCCACACTGCTACGCTTCACATCACAACAGCAATGGTTGTGGACCGGCCGGCACCAACGTGGTCAGCCAGAACCGAAGGTATTGTTTACGAGTCTGCTGAGAGTAACGCCGGTCCGCACCGACTCGGTCGTCCAGAAATGTTGGATTCTGTTCTTTTTAGCACCGCAATAGCCCCTGACAGAGCTACTGGCTTCAAGGAACCGCATTTTAAAGTTATTTTTGCAAAGTGCATATTTTTGATTACTGTATGTTGGTCTTTTATCATTTTGGTCTTGTTTACACAGATAAATATTGGTTATTTTTCTAAAACTGGTGTGGTGTCCTTTTGTAGTGTTTTCACTGTATTACTGTTGGTTATGTGCAAATGCTCCACACACTGCCTCTGAGATAAGCCTGACTGCTCATGCCAAGCCAACAAGGGGGTGAGCAAGGGTTATTTCAGTAGTGTATCCCCCTTATCCTGACTAGAAGGAAGGGTCTCTATTTGGACAAAGGTACAAACCATTTCCAACTAGAGACCCCCATTTCTAACAATGCTGATCCGGTGTTCAGTTCTTTTTAGGATGCTAGCGCCAAGACGCCTTTTTGGTATTAGTGCGCTCTATAAAACCCTCATAACAAAACAAAAGCTTATAGATGAGATGAGGTATGCAAATGAAACAATGCCTCACTGTTGAGCTACAAAGGAAGGAGATGCATTGGTTCCAAGCCGTGCAAAGGCAAGGATGTGTCAGGAATGGAGTCGATGCGCTGCGCATCCGGCGATGCAATGGAGTCAATCCCCACAACGGAGGAGATGCACCAGTTCCGAGTCCTTTGTATTGAATGCGATGTGTGGACTCAGCAGTACTTTAAACCAACTTCCAAGGGTCCAGGACTGGGTTGGCATCACTTGGCAGGACAGTCTCACAGGTGGCAGAGTCCCAGTGCTGTGGCAGGTGAGTTGGAAGTCTTTGATGTCCCTGAGACTTCAGAATAGGAGGAAAGCCAGAAAGCCCTTGGTGTCACTCTGGTTCTGGGTTCAAGTGATGTGGGTCAAGTTCTTATCACCCAGACAAGGATGGCAGCAGGTCAGCACAGCAATAAATCAGGTCTTCTAGAGCAGCAGTCCAGCGAAGTGGCATTCCTTCAGCAGCACAGCAGTCCTTTGAACTGGCAGAGTATCCACAGGTCAAGAAGTGTACTGAGTTGGTAGTGTCAGAAGTCCAGTTCTTATACCCAGTGGTGTATTTTAAGTGGGGGAGACTTCAAAGAGGGGCTTTGAAGTGCACAGAGGTCCTCCCTTCCTGCTCTGGCTCCAGACTCACTGCAAGGGGTTAAGCAGTCCTTAGTATGGGGCAAGACACAGCCTATTCTGGTGTAAATGTGAGGCTATGGCCAGCTCCTCCCTCCCATCCTGCCAATGATGGCCCATCAGGATGTGGATGGCCCATCAGTCATGCCTAAGTTCCCTTTCTGTGTGGCTGGCTAGAGGGAATGCACAAAGTCCAGCTGTAACTCACCCCAGATGTGTATTGTAGACAGCTGCAGGCGCACAGGGTTAAGCAGAGAAATGCCATATTTCTAATAATAATTAACAAAACAATTGCCAATACTGATTCACAAATGGTACCTTAATCCATGGTCATACAACCAAATTGATGTAATCACCATTTATTTTGACACATTTTTTAACAAATCTCCACAAGTTACCACAATTTTGATTCTTTTCAGCAAATACTCAAATTATTGATCATACAGAACACATATATAACACAACTGCATGTGACTAACACGCCAATGTTTATGGATGTACCACAACATTACACATGAAATAACATGACAAATCAAAATCATTCTATTAATAGAAAGATTATGATTTTGGTTTGTCATGTTATTTCATGTGTTATGTTGGGGTACATTTGTATACACAGGTGGGTGTCAAATGTTTTTTAAGAGCAGACAGTGGTCCCACGGACCATTGCCTACTCTTAAAAAATGAAACTGAAACATTTCATTTTTATTTTCTTTAATGTATACAATTTTGCTTTGAGGTAAACTGGCAGCATTTTTTTTTAAAACTGCTTTATTGAAAAAACAGCCACAGACATGGTGGTCTGCTGACCCCAGCATGCCACCATCCATGTGAGTGACGGCACTATCCCAATGGGTCACAAAATGCGACCTACCTCATAAATATTAATAAGGCAGGTCCTTTGCGACCCATTTGGGAATCACAAACAGTGTTTCAGACATTGTTGTATATCAGAGTTTGCAACTCTCAGTTTGCGAGTCGCAAACACTGAGGGTCGTACATCTAGCCCCTTATGCCTTCAATGATAATTTGACCTTGACGGCTCAAAATGATAAACATTCCTTTGCTTTTTGATCTCACTATCTAGGAGGAAACTGCCTCTCTAAATACAGCACTATACATGAAACTGCCCTAAACACCAAGCTCATATATGATAGCCATCACTATTAAAATCTTAAGAATAACTTTCCTGTTGGCCAGTTTGTACATCTGAGACGTAATGGTAGCAGGAAAAAATATTTTTATTGGAAGCTAAATAAGTATTTGAGAAACTAAGGGCAAGGGGATATTCCTCTACATTGGTAGCATGATCCATGAAAGGAGCATGGCACAATAATTCGAATGTTCTGCTAAAAGGCAAAGTACGGCCAAAATTGACGAGAGTTGTTTATGTTTCCACATTTGGATCTAAATCAAACCAAATCAAAAAGATTAGTTAAACCATGTCAACTCCTGAAAAATGACCATCTCTTTCTGAGTAAACCGGCGTTCGCATTGAAATGGGGTCAGAACCTACGTGATAGACTGGTTAAAGTATATATGGAGCCGTGCAAACAGTCTATGAGGCAGAGTATTGGTCCACAACCAATAATAGGCTATGTGGGACCTTTATGGAATGTAATGCCACCAAAGCACTGACATTTTTTATTCTGAATGGTCAAACTTATCATCTTAAACAATTTTGAAATGCCACACTAAGAATGTGATGTTTTGTATCCGACGTCCTTGTGGATTGCCACACATAGGGAAGACTACACAGGAAAAATGGCACAGCGTCCTTCAACACCAATCTATATTTAGGCTCCAAGAGGCTCATGCTCCATTGGTCGATCGTTTCATTTGACACAAACATGCCCTAAGAGAAAGAGAATGATGGGTTGAGCAAGTCATCAAAGTTCTAGTTAGGAACCATAATGTAGGCCGTCAAATCACCATGTGTGAAAATGGATTGATATGGAAAATTTAACTAAATGCGGCCACAGAATGGTACAGCTCGGGACTGAAAAAATATGCACAATACCTAGTCAGCCATGTGCTCCGTGTGTTATGTTCTTGTTTTCATTATAGTTAATCAATTAATATCTTTGGCACCACTCACTCTTGGTGACATAGAGGCATGAATATGGAAAGTTGACAGTATCGACAAAGGATTAAATGTGCCCGTAGATAAATTCATCTTGGCACTGAGCGAATAAGCATAATATGTAGCTAGTTATGTGTTTCATATTTATTTATTTATGAAGATGAGATTAGCTTTCATTTGGTTATCAATTCCATACCGTTATAGGTATAAAAAGTTACTAATCACCCTAGATCTTCAGGATGAAATGTTGGTCTTTTACTATGGCACAAAATTATTGTTATTTCATCTGACATTCTCCTGGTTATGCTGCCCTCTAGCATCCTAAGTATGATATTGATAGCAAAATGTATACTGCTCTGAGGTGTAGTCACCGTCTACCAGGGGTACAGAGGCTGTTATACACCTCATTTATGCCTTTCTAATGGACAATGTATATAAAATTATGAATGTGGTTTGCTTTCTTTCTGTTGATTTAAGTTGTTGTTTACAGCATAGCTGAATTGTATACGTCATGTATACGGATACAATCTATTCTTCAAATACTTGATATTGAAATATGTAATCCATGTATTGCATTATGGTAAAATTGGCCTGAATCGCGTGTCTCCACCTGTACGTGACGCACAATAACCCTTTCTATGCGAATGGCCGTCCGTGCTCAGGGAAAAGCCTTTCATCTCAGCGCTCAGAAAGCAGGCGGAGCCGTGCACCTGAGGCGACAGCCAATGGCTGCCACTACTGGCTGCTGCTAGGGCTTGCTTAGCGCCCACAAGCTCTCCGCGAGGCATGAAGCACTAAACCAGAGCTTCAATACTGCCACCGAGGGCTCCAGAGGATATAACGTGCTCCTAACAAGCACACCAAAGAGCGTTAAGCTCCACCCTTAAGGAAGACAAAGGATGCGCGTGGGCATACATGGCGTAGTCTGCTGCGGAGTAAGGGAAGAGTGTACAGTGGAAACTGGAGTTATTAGAATATATCTGATGCTATCGCTTGGCTTGGCTCAGCCCCGCTCAACGGTAACAGGGTCTTTGTAATGTACGCTGCATGTTACTGGGGTTGCTTGTGATGTGCATTCAACAGCTCTCAAGTCCCCGTGCCTACAGCCACGCTGTCAGGTAACTGCAGTTGGCACTAAATGTTCTCTGGGCCTGATCATGACAGTCCCAACTGCAGAGCGTGACTCAAGCACAACTCAAGACGCCCACAGAACTTACACCACTCAAATTACTTTCATATTTCACTATACTAATTCACCACTAATCCTTTATGGGTTCCGGAGTAGCGTGCTACTCGCCAAAAAAGCGCTTTAACACCCCATCAGAGGTAGCAAACGCTATATAAATGCAAACCTTTTTGCCTCTTCTATCCCTCTGCTATCCTTCCGAATCCAAATAACCGACTAACCTATCCACCACTGAAATAACTTTCATATTTACTATACTAATTCAACACTAATCCTTGGGTTCCGGAGTAGCATGCTACTCGCCGAAAAAGCGCTTCGACACCTCGTCAGGGGTAGTAGCGCTATATAAATGCAATTACAATACAATACAATACAATACAATGATGCACCCTTCCCAACGTGCGCTCCCTGCACCGACACGCCATAGAAATCTGGGACCTGATCGACACCCTCTCGCCCGACGTCGCCTTCTTCACGGAAACCTGGTCCAACGCCTCCTCTGGCCCCGACATCACCACGGCCATCCCCGACGGCTACAAGATCCAGAAAAAGGACAGCACGCACCGCTCAGGAGGTGGACTCGCCATCACACACAAGACCCCCCTCCGACTCTCCACATCCAGCACGAGTGACCTTCACTCCAACACAGAACACCTCCACTTCCAGATCCAGCCCAGCACCACGCTACGCGGCACCCTCATCTACAGACCACCAGGACCTCGCACCCAACCCGCAACTGCCATCGCCGAGATCGCCGCATCCCACACCATCACTTCCACGGACTACATTCTGCTTGGGGACCTGAACTTCCACCTCAACAACAGCAACAACCCCGACTCCACCACTCTCCTCGACATCCTCGCCAACCTAGGACTGAAGCAGTTCGTCAACACGCCCACCCACAGAGCAGGTCACACCCTCGACCCCATCTTTGCAGGAGGAACTAACATCCAGTTCAGCCACACCACCCATCCCATCTGGACGGACCACCACTGCGTCCACTTCACCTTCAACACCACCACCGCAGCCAAGCTCACCCCGCACTCACCTCGACAGAACTGGAGCAAGATCACAGAGGAACACCTCAACACCGCCCTCCATCAAAACCCCCCCAATGCCACGACCGACACCAACTCCGCAGCGAGGGAATTTCACCGCTGGGTCTCCTGCTGCACCGACAAGCTGGCACCCCTCTGCCACCCCGCCAAACAATGCCCTCTGAAGGCAGCCTGGTTCACCACAGAACTTCAAGAAGCCAGACGCACCTGCAGACGCCTAGAGAAAACCTGGCGAAACCAGAAAACCACAGAAGCACGGAACAACCACAAGAGCGCCCTGAAGGAATACTACCAAGAAGAGTATTACCTGCTGTTCCTCAAATGAAAAAGAAAGTGGGGAATCAACAAGAAGAAGGCTGGATCTAACTACATACACATTGTGTATAAAGTTGGTAATCCTTTTGTTGGATATTAATGCCCTCACACACCCTTTCAGGTGTCATGCTTCATCATCTGGGCTGCTCCTCGTCGGGCCGGCGGTGCAATGCCTAACGGGCTCCCTAACAAGGGGCACTTTATCGGAGTTCTTCAATCCAACAGCCGTTTGGTGAAGTGCGGGTATGGGGGCCTGGCTAATGTAGATGTGAGAAAGTGATTTAAAACCGGGTTGGTAGTACCGGTATAGGAATTAGATTTTATTCTGAAGGTCTCCTTCCCTGATTAAAAAAGTGTGTAAGCGGCACTCAACAGAGTATAATGTCTCTTATGAGAGTGCTCAAGATTAGTGTTTAATGGTCAACATGTTTCTCGCTCGGAGCTCATACACTCGCGATTCTTCAGGACCTATGATAACTATCTACAAAAAAGAAGAGAACTATGTGGTATTTTAAGTCTCTAAATCACAACAAGTTAAATGGGAATCAGTATCACTTAACTAAAATACCTGTCATGGTCTGGTGCTACCTGTAATGAAAGGACGGTAGGTTATATTGATCATAGTTTAAATTCAACTAGACATATCAACAGGCAAGAGGTAAATGAAAAAACAGCCTTCGAGGTGACTAATTAAGCCAAATTAATAAGGATCAGTGGTGATTTCTGATGCGTAGGCGTCACAGGACACAATTATAAAGTGGTGTACCATCAGAGTGAACTATAGTGACTATTCACCTATGTGGAATACGTTAAAAATAGCAGCAGCAAAGAATAAGCTCACAGGACTCACCCTATTTAGTAGGACTGCGGACCACAACAGTACTTGGTGGATTAAGCATGAGCAAAGAGTCCTCTAAAAGTAGGTCTGGACCAAAAGGTAGTAATAGAATTTATAATGCAAAAAAAGAGATTCACATGTCAAAACACACAAATGAATGTTGAGACAAATTAAATACATAACATATAGTGTAAAACATGACGAAAACGAAACTGAAGTGCCTAGATGACTATCCGGAAAAACCCCTCTGAGGGTGTGTTACTTTGATGGAAATATGGAGCTCATTTTTGCCGGTGTTAACCAGATAAGGTTGTCTGGAAGGGCTTCGAATTACGTGGAACTAAAGACCTGATAGATGCTCAATGTCCACGCACAAAGTGAAGGGACCAAGGGTAAATGGTCAAAGAGCATTTAAGAGCTCGTAGAACAACCAATCTAACACATCAACCTCAGTGTGTCACTCTGAAGGAATACCACCAGTGCATAAGAGACACCAAACAGACCTTCATAAGAGACAAAGTCCAGACCAACGCGACCAACGTCAAGGAACTGCTCAACCTCATACAGCAGTTTGCAAAACCCACCTGCGAAGCCACGGACGTCACACCTTCCAAGTAACTCTGCGACAAGCTCAGCTCCTACTTCCATTTGAAGATCATGGCCATCTACGACAACTTCAGCGAACCAGCACCGGATACAACCCCCCTACCCACTGCCACTGATAAGCCAACCATCACATCCTGAGATCCCGCAATCGTGGAACTCATCACCGTGACCATAAAGAAAACTCACTCAGGATCCCCAACGGACCCCTGCCCACCGCACATCTTCCACAGGGCCTCTGCTGTCATCGCACCCAAACTAGGACGGACGATCAACACCTCCCTCAGATCCGGCATCTGCCCAGATGACTGGAAACGGGCGGAGGTGAAACCCCTCCTCAAGAAACAAACGGCCGACCCAACAGACCTGAAAATCTACCGGCCCATCTTTCTCCTACCCTTCGCGGCCAAACTCACAGAGAGACTCGTGAACGCCCAGCTGACCGCCTTCATCGAAGAGCACTCCATCCTAGGCACCTCCCAGCCTGGATTCCGCCGCAACCCCAGCACCGAGACCGCCCTTCTCGCCGCCACTGACGACATCCGCATGCTACTAGACCAGGGACACACTGTGGCCCTCATCCTTCTAGACCTCTCCGCAGCCTCGACACCGTCTCACATCGCACGCTCGCAGCCAGACTTCACGACGCGGGGATACAAGGAGCCGCCCTCGACTGGATCCAATCCTTCCTCTTCGGCAGAACCCAGAGGATTTGACTCCCTCCCTTCCTCTCCAAACCCACGGAAATCAACTGCGGAGTACCCCAGGGATCATCACTCAGCCCCATGCTCTTCAACATCTACATGGCCCTCCTCGCCGCCATCGTCAGGCAGCATGGGCTCAGCATCGTATCCTACGCCGACAACACCCAGCTCATCCTCTCACTCACGAAGAATCCCGAAGACACCAAACTCTGCTTCCAGGAAGGAATGAAGAACATGGCAGCCTGGATGCAAGACAGCTGTTTGAAGCTCAACTCAGAGAAGACCAAGGTCCTCATCCTCGGACCCTGCACCTCCGCCTGGGACATCACCTGGTGGCCCTCAGGCCTTGGGAACCCATCCACCCCGACAGACCACGCTCGGAACTTCTGCATCATCCTTGACTCCTCCCTCTCCACGAACTGCCAGATCAACGCCATCGCTTCTACTAGTTTCAACTGCCTTTGCATTCTACGTAAGACCTTCAAATGGATCCCCCCTGACTGCAGAAAGACTGTCACCCACGCACTCATAACCAGCAGACTGGACTACGGCAACGCCCTCTACGCCAGAATCAACAGAACTCTTCTACGCAAAATACAAACCATCCAGAACGCCGCTGCCAGACTCGTCCTTGGGACTCCGTGTCACAAGCACATGACCCAACACCTACAAGGCCTCCACTGGCTCCCCATCGAGAAGAGGGTCACCTTCAAACTCCTCACCCACGCCTACAAATCCCTCAACAACATCAGACCCAAATACCTCAAAGAGAGAGTATCCTTCCATGTACCCAAGAGGAACCTCCGCTCCGCCGACCTCGCCCTGGCCGAGGTCCCCCACATCCGCAGAAACAAAACCGGCGGGAGAGCTTTCTCCTACATCGCTGCCAAGACCTGGAACAAGCTACCTGTGAACATCAGACGCTCCCCAACCCTGCACAAGTTCAGGAGGGACCTCAAGACCTGGCTCTTCGACTGATCTGGAGCCGCTACCCCCAGCGCCTCGAGACCCTCACGGGTGAGTAGCGCGCTTTACAAACCCCTGATTGATTGATTGAATGTTCACCACAGTTTTGACTGCATGATTAACACATCACATCCACTATCAATATGGCCTCCGAACAATGAGTTTTCATTCTAGATACCTAAGCCTCAATATGGCTTCCATTGATTTAGGTTGCTGTTTACTGTGTAAATAAACCGTATATGTCATGGATACATTTACAATTTGTCCCCTGAAATGTTTGATATGCCAACATGTAATGTATTCATTGAATAACGGGAAAAGGCTCATGATGTTATTCTTTTTTTCACCCTATTTTGGCCTGAATCTCAGGTGCAATGCCACCTCCTCCTTTGTCTGTGGATGTTATTGCTGCAGAGTCTAGTTTGGACAGTTTTGTTAGTGCTTCTTGTTCTGCTTTAGTGAAAGTTGTGAAATACATGCGTAGTTTCTTTATTCAAGCAGTCAATATCACATGAGACTGCCTGTTCAAATGCCAGCAGTTCATGCGGCATACTGGTGGTGCAAGGGTTACACCAAGATATTTTTTTTCTCCGAAATCCAGTTTTGGCTTCTCTGTCCTTTGCTAGTGAAACTCTGTTGTCCCCAAAAATTCTTTAATCTGTTTTTTCAGAAACATTCTGTAATGTCCTTGCGTTGGTTGAATATGTCTGGTTTGGCGGTGAATATGTCTGGTAGGGGATGGGAACAAAAAAAGAGGATATCGAGCTATTTCCAAGAAAAGATAAATTCTTTGGGGGTAAAAACACTCCATATTATAGAAATTCAGAATCAGTTGTATGACTTTTTCCTCATGGGCAAAGGAAAGGCTGGTTAGTAAGAGGAAGGAAGCTGCTAGCATTGGACGGGGGACCTTCTACCTCTCCACCAACAACAGCAATGGTTGGGTACCAAGGCTAAATCTGGCCTAATTAATATCTTTTTTTAAGATTTCAAATAACATACAACAATACCATAGAACACTGTAGCCCAAGTACTTGTTACCTGCCGGCAGATCCCCCCATTCCTTCTCCATCCGGTTCTCTGCATCTGCCATGTACAGCTTCTCCCAGCCCACCTTTTCCAGTGCCTTTCCTGATGTTTCTCGTCAGGGGGTGTCCCAGCTCCCCCGCTAGTGTCAGGCTCACCCTCGTTTAGTTCCGGGACTTCCAAACTCTTTCTCCGTGGGCCCCACATGCACTCAGAGTTACACAGGCACCGTATAGCACGATAGACAAGTTCCTCTGCCCTCAAGCACCAGTTCAAATTAGATACTTATTCAGATTCTGTTGGCAGTATCCCTTCCCCCATTATCGAATAATATCCCTTCTGGCCACCATTAGGGCGACGTTGCAGAAGAGCAGGGAGTATCCGTCCACAGACTGTTCTCCCTAGATGCCCACCATTACCAATTGTGGAGTAAACGCCAAGACCATTGAAATCCTGTTTCTTACCCTTTTCCAGTATGCCCAGAGCCTTAGGCACTCGCCCAGAGCCTTAGGCACTCGCACAGAGTGTGTATCAGGGTTCTGCTCTGTCTACAGCCTCTGAGGCACCTACTGTTATCTATCCGCCGGGTATTGTGAAGGCGGATTCTCATGTAGTATGCCCTGTGGAACAGCTTTAGCTGCACCAGTCGGAAACCCACCCGTATGGTGACCTCCCTTGGGTACCTGCAAGCCTTCCCCCAGGCGTCGTCCTTCAATCGCCCTAAGTCCCATTCCCATTTGGTCTACAATGCATTTACGGGAGAAAACTCTGCGCTAACAAGGATGCATTTATGCACGACACCATATGCTTGTGTAGTGGTGCCCCAAGTACCTGGCATTCTAGAGGCATTTTTTCTTTTACGTCGCAAACGAGGTCCCCATGCCTGACAGAATGTGCTTCACTAGCTGGTATCTGAGGTACTGGCCCCAGTGAGTTTGAACTGTGTCTGCAGCTCAGGGAACAGGAACATCTTGCACTCCCTCCATATGTCCCCAGCAGGTCCCATTTCTTATGGCCCTCTATGGTCAGGGCCGTACTGGTAATTCCGGGCACCGGGTAATCCCCCGGTAGGCTGGATGGGGTGGGGGCTGTTTTTAGGTCTCGCCTGATCCAGCGCATGCGCTGGTTTGGCCGAGACATTTAGTGTACGGGGTTTCAAAGTGCTGCCTGTGGCCTAAAGCTTGCGTGCACGTGAGCGTGCACGCACGTACGCAGCCACCATGTGTCTTACCGTGCTTGATCGTGTCCATGATCACTTTCACTTACGCGGGCCGCACGGCCGTGTCATTTTTACGGCCGCGCGGCCAATGCTTGTTCTCCCTTGTAAACTAAGTGTTAGTCTTGGTCGGTTTCCTGGAATTGTTTTTGGGTTAGTGTCTTAGAACAAAGGGTGTATTTTTCCTGAATTTAATGAATTAGTCTAAGTGGCACACAAGGGGCTGATTAATGGCACACTTTCAGCTAGCTGTACTATATATAAATATTACCCATATAGATTAATTATATGGACATTTATCTTGTGCAGAAAACCTATAGTTCTGGCATTGATCGGCTACTGACGAAACAAGCGTGTCTGATGTTGGTAATCATCCCCCCCCTCCCCCCCGGAAAATGTTTTACTCCGCTCTATCCCCCAGATATATGGCTCCCTGTTCAGTTTACACATCAACTTTTGACCTCCGCCTGTAATGACTTGTTAATTTTTCCCCCTTTACTGGACGTGAACAGCCCTGCAGGTCGAATAGGACTCTGGTTCAATCGATTTTTATATTGATCTCATAGATACTTGCATGGGCCTCGCGTGCAAGTGTTGCAGTGTCCATAAATATCGCTCTTAAGTAGTTGCATGAGAATGTTCAGGTCTTTAAGACTAGTTTTAGGGGTAAATCAAGAACACGTGTTATAAGCCTGTTGGCCAGGAAATGAGTTGTTGAGTTAATCGGCCCATACTAGTGAATCTAAGACTTCTCTCTAATTCCTATCACACAACTCTGATCTCTGCTGTCGGTGCCTATTTGACACACTTTTTTATGGGGTTCCTAGTTAACCCATTTTATATATCCACATGAACACTACACGAAGGGACGTTTTGTAACTTTGTTCATCTGAACTGTATCTTTGTTTCATTTGCGTTTAAGCATAATAGTTAGGGTTGTTATGTATGCCTCCAATTCTCAGTTAAAAGTTTTTTCTGTATAGTTATTTGTTTCGTCCCTGAACACCTGCGTTTTATTTATTTACTTTATTAGAAGTGTTTTTTGTTCTGCTCAGGCCCCCACATCAGAGAGCTACCTCATTGACTCGGCATCAGCCGCCCCAGGCATGTTATGGTTTGGATTAGTGACGTCACTCCCGGCTGCTGTTAGTCTGCCAGGGACGTGAGACGCAACATGCAAGTCCACAGAGAAGAACAAAGCACTACAACAAAACAAATGATTCCCAACACCTTGTTGCATAGTGGGAAAACTCCACCCCTCTTTCACACATGGATCCTTCCATTAATTATTGCTAGAACTTGACCTAATTCCGATCATGCAACTTGAAACGGCAGACCTCCTGGGTTCACATATAAGGTACAAGAGGTCTCCCAGTGGTGATCACATTGCAGGACTTTCAAGCCCTGCAAAGAGGCCTGATTTCAACCTGCCAGCCCTCAATAAAAGATATCAAGAAAACGCCCCTGATTTCGTTTTCTGATTTACTCAAACACCCCCTTGTAGAAAGTTTACCTGTTTTTTGAATACCCTACACATTGACACCTCTTTCTTCTATGTGAGATGCCGTTCTGACCAACATTAACCGGAGATATGTATCACCCACTCAGAACCGGTGGTAGTTATAAGCGTTAAACTTCAAGGCTCGGAAAACCTGTACAAAAGAACCCAGTAAATCTAGAACTAGAAAGTTATTTCCCATTCCAGGGAAGTTGTTGTAATCCCTGTTGAGTCATGGGTTGATAGCAGCTGGAATAGTTCTATCTAGCTGAGGAAACTCCCTAAGAGTTATCAGCGAATTGCAATCAGTGGCAGAGTGCTCCACAGATCCATAGACCTACCACGCCTTGTGACTTCTGTACAGCAGTGCTTCAGATGCACCTTGCACTAACTATAAACTGCACCTTTTCCCTCACAGTAGCGTTTGTTTGTTTACTTTCATCTCATCTATCAACACTCTACAATATGTCGTATTTGCACTGCTTGGGATTCTGTATCCCTCAAACCAGGCAGGAAGGCAGTCGGTGGGATTAGAAAGTCCTTCATCGCTACTCTGACTTCAAATTAGGCATAGTTGAGAAAGGATCATCGCACTGAATCTGGTTGATCAGTTCCCTTTTTTTGACTATGGGGCAGTGAGAGGTGTTTTAATTGTACTTTTAAGGTGTCGCTGAGCCAGCGCATGCATGCGCTGCGAGAAATTTAGTGAGTGGCTTTTGAAAGTGCTACCAGAGGCTTTTGCTGGCCTCAAGCTTGCGTGCACGTGCGTGTGCACGTGCGCAGCCGCCATGTGGGTTTCTGTCAAGGCTCATTAAGCCTTGCGTGTCTCTCTCCGCGCTTCAATTCCCTCCCCCTCCCCCACCACAGATCGCCTCAATCTGCTGGCCTCGGTCGGGCCTTTAATACTGCGTTGGTACGGCAGGCTATAAAGCCATATTATACAATCCCAGACTGTACATTTAGTTTCAAGTTAGAAAAGAAAATATCTGAAACAAACAAAGTCGAGCTGTATTACAGTGGCCCTGGGAAAATCAGTTGATCTTGGTTCATTAACCCCTTGTGTGCCCCGCCCTTTCCCCGCCCTGTGCCGGGCGTTGAATTAGCGGGCGGGGTTCATGACGAGATAGTCTCGTCATGGGCACAGCGCAACCGCGGCCCATGACGAGACCATCTCGTCATGGGCACTCAAGGGGTTAATATTCATTTTACTCTAGCGTTATCAGCAGGGAATGATTATTGAAAAAAGAATTAATTAATGCAACTTCTGCAGACGCTAGCTCCTTTACGTCAAAAGCGGCGTGAACAAATTCCGTTTGCGTTTTCCTATGCCTTAGATGTCTATAGTGTTGTGACCACAATGTAAATAAAATATTTTTGACTTCAAAATACGTGGGGTTTGTTTCTTACCGGTGGGGTAGAAGGACGGGTGAGAGGGTGAGTGTATGGGAGGGGGCCACCTATATGAGTGCCACCTCTCTTCTTCATACAAGTGCAGACACTTTATGATGTGCATTTCCGTCCTTGCAGCTAATTGTTGGGAGACTGGTGGGATAGCTCAGTGGGTTAATGTACAATAGGTTCGGATGAGCTTATTCCTACCCTTTTCCCCCGATGTTGGCAACATGTGTAGTATTGTTATCTAATCATGACAGGACTATGGCAGCATGACTGCGTGCACACTGACTATTCCTGTGGAGCAAACAAACATGAAACCGGTTTCAGAGAGACTTGTCAACAGTTTATCATTCTCGTAAAGCAGGGCTCGTGGTACCAGTCACAGATGCTGCCGTGATCGGAATGTTATAGCTGCAAAGAGTGTGTTTAAATTCAATGCAGTCATTGGTGCCTCTGCTATCATGATTTCTCAGTAATATTTCAGACACTCTACAGATACCAACCTCTTTTGCTCAATTTCATATGTGCGCCACTGCTCTGGTTTGTGCTATATAACGCGACCCCTGATCGCTAGGAGTGCCCTTTTTGCATATCTACATTGTGCCGCCTGCTGCGTAGTTCCTACGAAGCCACTCATGTGGTTCCATTGGTCAGTTCTGGCTTTGCGGCAGATTGCATTCTGGGACTTGCAGTTTACATTTTAGGCATGCGACTCCTGGCCTGAAAGGTGGAAAGTGCTGATGGTTAAAATGCCATGACAGACTTTAGGTGTCGCACATGTGACACTGGACCACTATACTATGATCACACAGATTTTGTCGTTGCCCTTTTTAATTTACACCTCATCATCATTACAACACGTGCTAATGTTTTAAGCTCAAAAGGGTGGACTCTAGTTTTCTGACTTTAACCGTGTTGGCAACAATATGTGGCCGTATGTAATAAAGCTGACTTTCAAAATGTTGACTACTTAAAAGATTAGCTGAATGTGTCAAGGAAATAATGTTTATTTCCTTCATCATTACCTATGAGTATTTGAAAAATTGTTGAATTAAAAAAAATAGTTTTGTTTGATGCTTTTTCAAAAATCTAACTATACTGTAATAACCCCTTAGTGCTCCTTAACGCTTGATATCCCTGTACCCTTAAAACCCAAGCTCCCCATTACTGCTACCCTTTCCTGACCCCTAAGACCCCTTTACGCATCCTACCCATAACGTTAGAAACACCTTACTACCCCTTCATGCTACCCTTGACGGAACTCTAAAAAATCTTTACTATCTATTAAAGCTACATTCCCTGAAACATAAAAAACATTTGATAATACTTGATGCTAGTCTTTCCGGAAACCTAAAAACCCTTTACTGTCCCTTAATGGTGCCCATCTCTGAACCTATAAATCCCTTACTTCCCCTTATAGCTACCCTTATTTGAACCCTAAATCCCTTACTACCCGTAACGCTACCCTCCCCTGAATCCTAAGCACCCTTACTTATGTAGGAGGAAGCCCCCTTGCCACAGCACCAAGGACACTTACGTCTGCTCTGCACAACGTTCTTCTATTTTTTTAATCACCAATTTTCATACCTATTCTTCAGTAGTGACACAGCTTTTCTGCAGTCTGCTTTTTTACCCACAATCCCAATAGGTCCCACTAAGACCAACTGGTGATGTTCCTTTTGAGGTTGGGGGAGTCGGCCTGTGCAACTGTTTTTGCCCATGAGAAGCAGCAAAGCTGCACCATGGCGTACGAAGGCTTTAGATGATTAATGGCGGTGGCCCAGCCTGTGCTTATTTCTTTCGTTTAAATAAAAAAAGGAAAATGGCCCCTACAATAAGTGATTGCATACTTCTTGTTCTGCTGTTTAAACGTAGAAGGGAGTAGACCATTTTTTTTTTTTACATGTAATAGTTACATTTAAATTAAGACTCATTTTTTATAGCGCCGTGAAGCTGCAAAATGTGACCGCAGGCGCTATGCAAGCTAATAGGCTATATCGCAATGAGAAGGAGAGGGTGCGGAATCGGGAGCCCAAAGGTTAACGTATATATTTAGGTTTGGATATTTCTTGACCCATGGACGAAAATATCCTTAAACGTGATTCAACAATATTGATGGGCCGACCCCGTCCAAAACACCACAGTCCTGTTGCACACTCCATTCACCACGGGGAGGCCAGGATCTGCTGACGGGAATCAACAAGCATTGGCATAGCCAATAGGTCTCGCTTTTGGGACCTTAAGTATTTAGTTATGCAGCACAATTTCCTTGGTGCAACAACATTAACTGTTGCATGGTTAAACACTTATAAGGTCCCAAAGGCGAGACCTATTGGCTACGCCCAGGCGCACAACACCCATTGGACTCACAGGGCTTCAGCTCCCCCCCCCCCCCCCCGTCGTCGTGTGTGGCAGCCGGGGATGAGACACCTTCCCGGGCAAAAAAGCAGCCGCACCGCCCCCGAGCACTTCACAGGTCTTTAAAAGTCCATTTGCATGTTAATGAGGCCTCGCTGTTGTTACACCCCTTCTAAGAGCCCCTGCAGCTCCACTCTGCCTATTGCTTAAAGATCACCCCCCCCCCCCCGAAATTTTTGCTCAGCCTCCCCCGAAATTTGGCTCTAGTTGCGCCTCTGGCTACGCCTATGCTTGTTTGACAGGGGGCCGGTTTTGTTTTCAGTCCGTGACGTGAGGTGAGTCAATGAGACACAGACTAGTCTGACTGTCTGTCTCTCTGACTGTCTCAGACAGACTACTACTCCGTGTCTCTGCTCCGAAAAGCACAACTGCAGTGGTGCACCATCCGTGACCCGGTGCAACCACTGCCAGGTGAATTTAATAATCGGGAGGAGGTGCGGCAGCGCGCAGATGTCTCCTCCGCCGCCGCGTCTGCGCACCTCTCTTCCGTTCGCCCTTAGGGTGGGTCTGGTGGGTCATAGAATTAAGTTGTGTGTCGGTCGCACTCCTTCGTGTAAGCTTTCAATTGTTTTGTAAGACTTTCACTATGTTCTCGGTGCTGTGGGATCTTCTCCCCTGATCAAAAGGGATGTGGCTTGAGACTGAATTTTCGATTCCTTCCCCAGTGGAAGGTAAATCCCAGTGTGCACTCTTACGACTTATAACTGTAATAAGTTAAACCACAAATGTCTGTTAATCAATAAACTGTTTTATTTCACAGTCTCCATTTCATTTTGTTGCTTCAAAGAAATATTCATTGTTCATTATTTTCATAATTCAGGTTTGTTTAAAACCTCTTCATGTGAATAAACTCCAACGTTGTAAACATGATCTCATATTATCAATATGAATATTTGGGTTACACGGATAAATCCCAATGCATTTCGGGGTTTCCCTTCATCAGGGGATACTCCCTATAAACAAAAATTAACCATGTATTAATAATCTCCAAAAGCTGATAGCATAACAACAAAGCCTAAGGTTCATACGTAAACAGTGATCAATGGCTGCGAATCTAATGCAATATGGACATAAATGTTATCTAATTCAGTGAGCATAAAATTGTAACAATGTTCTCGGTGTTGACGTGAAATATGAGGAAAAAGATTAAATAAAATAAAACCCACGTGATTTGAAACTTTTACGAAATGCCGGTGAATGGCTGATATCGTTTGTCAACATTTGTGTCAAAATCATAGTATCAGTTAAAAAAAAGATGTACCGGAAATTCAATTGATTCAAGAATATTGACTGCGTGACTCTTGCATGCATTAACCTGATTATAAAAGCAAGAAATCTCCTCAAGTGAAATCTAATCCGCGCCGCTACGGTGCATACCTGTGTGATACCCGTTCCTCGTTCGAAACCATTCCGCGTTCTGTAACCGTTGGAATCAGCTGTGTTCCTAATGTGCCCCGGAAGTAAATAGGTGCGTGCGAGGAAAGCTCATGCGAGATAGAAAAAAGACTAGAACCCAAATTTAGCGATACAGGTGAATGTCCATCGCGTAAAGTTAACGCGTTAAGAAAAAAGGTTGTCTGCTACATTAAGAACAATAAATTTCAAAACAATAAATGTCAAAATGTCATCATACGAAAATGCATTTTAAATCTGAAATATTAATCACAAATGAACGCCTGCACATATAAAGGGTATTTACAAATAACAGTTATATTCCACCCGGTCATTCAGACCCTTCGGGTGTAGTGAGTCCAATGCAAAAATCCAATATAATTCTCTTTGCAACACGAATTTCTTGTTGTCTCTGCCCATTTGTAATGGCACTTGTTCCAAAATTAAGAAGCGGAGTTGACTGATGTTGTGAGATAGTGTATTGAAATGTGTGGCAATGACTGATTTTGGATTTTTGTTTCTTATGTTGCTCTTATGCTCTGTCAAACGGGTTTTGATTTTTCGTTCCGTTTTTCCCACATAGGACAACCCGCATGGGCATTTCAGTAAGTACACGACAAAGCTAGAGTCACATGTCGCTGTAACATGCAGTTTAATTGGAGTTCCTTGCGTTGGATGAGTCAATGTAGTACCTTTAATTATGTTGTTGCAATTGCCGCAATTCAAACATGGAATGGTTCCCTTGTGTATGTCTTCTCTCTGTTTTTTGTGTTTCAACATCTGTTGTAAGTTTTTTGTGCGTTGATATGCAAATATTGGTGGTTGGTTGAAAATGCCATTAAATTCTGTCTCCGCTTGTAGCATTGGCCAGTATTTTTTTATTGTGTGTTTGATTTTTTGGCTTCTGGTTGAGTATTTAGAAACGAACACATTCCGGTCCTGTTGAATATCCAAATTCTTTTTCTTGAGTAGTGCTTGTCTACTTTGTTTGTTTGCTCTTTCGTTAGCCAGATGTAGTACTGAATCTGGATATGCTCTTTGTTTGAATTTTGCCATCATTGTATTTTTGTTTTCCTGGTACAAGTCTTCAGTTGATGATATTCTTTTTATCCTCAGTAACTGCGAGTAAGGTAGGTGTTGTTTCAGACTCAATTGATGAAAACTTGAAAAGTGTAAAAAGTTGTTTCTGTCTGTTGTTTTAGTGTACACTGTGGTTATTATTTTTTGATCAATTATCTTAACTTCCACATCTAGGAAAGGTATTTGATCTTTACTCAAAGAATGTGTAAATTGAATTCGGTCATCCACCATGTTTAGTTCTTGAATGGCATTAACTAGTGTGGATTCTTCTCCCTTCCAAATGAGAAAAATGTCGTCAATGTATCTGATGAATAAAATTGCATTGTCCGTCCATTTTTTGTGTGCGAGGATGTGAGTGAGTTCAAAATGATGCATGAACAAATTTGCATACGCCGGAGCGGCGCAATTTCCCATCGATGTTCCGTTCAACTGTGTAAAAAACTCGTCTTTCCAGGTGAAATAACTGTGGTACAGCGTAAAATGCATCAACTCAATTAAAAGGACATTGAGATCACTTTCCTTGTTACTCCTTACTAGAAAAAATTCTAGTGCCTCGAGTCCCAAATTATGGGGAATTGAAGTGTACAATGATTGTACATCCATTGTACATAAAATGTACTCGATATTTTCCCTCAGCTCCATTTTGTCTAGTTTTGTGAGGAAATCGGTTGTGTCTTGAACATATGTGGTCATTTGTGTGACCATTGGTTGAAGGTGTCTGTCAATGTACTTGCCGATTGGTTCATGAATGGAATTTCGTGTGCTCACTATTGGTCTGAATGGAGGGTGGTGTAAGTTCTTATGAATTTTTGGTATCATGCATAGATACGGTATACTCGGATTCTGTTTGATCAAAAAAATTTTATCTCTCTCATTGATGGTTCCCAATGTTAAAGCCTTATCAATGATTGATGCCAGAATCTGTTGAAAGGATGAGGTAGGATCCGAAAGTAATCGCATGTATACGTTAGTGTCTGAAACATGCAGCTCCACACTATTTATGTAAAATGAGGTGTCCAAGATGACTAGTGCTCCTCCTTTATCAGCCTTGCAGCATGTGATTGTCTGATTATTGGCAAGATTGGAAATGGCCGTTTTCTCATTGCTAGTTAAATTTGTGCTTTTTGATGTTTTGGATCGAAATATATCGTGAAGATCCTTGCGAACTACTGTCTCAAAAGTGTCCAGGATTTTATGACTGATTGGTGCTTGGAATGTGCTTTCTGGTTTTAAATCCATTAAGGTACCTCGGTCAATTGGTTCTGAAAATGTACTGATGTTAGTAAAAAAATGTTTTAATCGAAGATTCCTCATGAATCTGAATAAACTCACTTGTGCTTCAAGTTCATGACTTTGGTACGTGGGTACATACGATAAACCTTTTTGTAACGTCTGTATTTGGAATTTAGATAATTCAGTGGAAGAGATGTTAATTACTAAGTTTTTTGACTCCTTGTTGATTTGGCGATTGGTGTCGTATTTTGTCCGCCTGGATCTCCGGGTGGGACCTGGCCTCTTCCTAAAAAAGAAACACCGGAAGTTGAAGGTGTTGAACTTCCATCACTCGTTGTGGTGAGTCGTTTGCCCTGATTAACGTTTGTATTCCTGGAAAGGTGTTCTTTTGGTTGAAAATTGGGTTGACGTCTCTGTTGTGAATCCTCAGAAGACGAGGTATCATCCGTGGATCTATTATCAAACTGTCTTCGTTGTCTGCGTGTGGCGTACTCCTCTGCCCAGCTGTAGACTTCCCCCAACTTGTAATCCACTGTATCTCTCTTAAATTTTCTTAATTTTCTCTCATTTATTTCTGCTGTGTGTTTGTCAAGTTGAATATTAATATCATCTAGGGTTCTTTTCCAATCTTCGGTAGTCATTTTGTCGCTTAGCTCTTGTTTCAATTGACCAACTTCTTTTTCAAGGTCCTCTAATACTTTTGAAAGCTCTTCGATAATTAGTAGTATCAAGTCTAGTGAACATTTGTTTAAAATGCCGTACCATCGTTCCGTAAATCTTGCGTTGTTCTTACATAATGTTGATTTCAATGGTATCCTTAAACCTCTTGGAATCCTTTGGACTTTGTGATAACGTATCAATGTGCTGGCGTGCAGTCGTTGATTAATTTCCCTTTTGGCAGCAAATAGTAGTTGTTTAATATTTGATTCAACTGATCCTGTGCTTGTTGCTATGCATTCTGGCTCCTGTATAAGCGAATATATACGGTTGATATCTTCCGTGTTGAAACCAAATGTATCGGCTTTGTTGCCGGTAATGTTAGCGATATCTTCATAGGACAGGTTTTAGCTGGGTGCTGACCGTTTTGATCATGAAAGAATTAAGTTGTGTGTCGGTCGCACTCCTTCGTGTAAGCTTTCAATTGTTTTGTAAGACTTTCACTATGTTCTCGGTGCTGTGGGATCTTCTCCCCTGATCAAAAGGGATGTGGCTTGAGACTGAATTTTCGATTCCTTCCCCAGTGGAAGGTAAATCCCAGTGTGCACTCTTACGACTTATAACTGTAATAAGTTAAACCACAAATGTCTGTTAATCAATAAACTGTTTTATTTCACAGTCTCCATTTCATTTTGTTGCTTCAAAGAAATATTCATTGTTCATTATTTTCATAATTCAGGTTTGTTTAAAACCTCTTCATGTGAATAAACTCCAACGTTGTAAACATGATCTCATATTATCAATATGAATATTTGGGTTACAGGGATAAATCCCAATGCATTTCGGGGTTTCCCTTCATCAGGGGATACTCCCTATAAACAAAAATTAACCATGTATTAATAATCTCCAAAAGCTGATAGCATAACAACAAAGCCTAAGGTTCATACGTAAACAGTGATCAATGGCTGCGAATCTAATGCAATATGGACATAAATGTTATCTAATTCAGTGAGCATAAAATTGTAACAATGTTCTCGGTGTTGACGTGAAATATGAGGAAAAAGATTAAATAAAATAAAACCCACGTGATTTGAAACTTTTACGAAATGCCGGTGAATGGCTGATATCGTTTGTCAACATTTGTGTCAAAATCATAGTATCAGTTAAAAAAAAGATGTACCGGAAATTCAATTGATTTTTTCTAGTAAGGAGTAACAAGGAAAGTGATCTCAATGTCCTTTTAATTGAGTTGATGCATTTTACGCTGTACCACAGTTATTTCACCTGGAAAGACGAGTTTTTTACACAGTTGAACGGAACATCGATGGGAAATTGCGCCGCTCCGGCGTATGCAAATTTGTTCATGCATCATTTTGAACTCACTCACATCCTCGCACACAAAAAATGGACGGACAATGCAATTTTATTCATCAGATACATTGACGACATTTTTCTCATTTGGAAGGGAGAAGAATCCACACTAGTTAATGCCATTCAAGAACTAAACATGGTGGATGACCGAATTCAATTTACACATTCTTTGAGTAAAGATCAAATACCTTTCCTAGATGTGGAAGTTAAGATAATTGATCAAAAAATAATAACCACAGTGTACACTAAAACAACAGACAGAAACAACTTTTTACACTTTTCAAGTTTTCATCAATTGAGTCTGAAACAACACCTACCTTACTCGCAGTTACTGAGGATAAAAAGAATATCATCAACTGAAGACTTGTACCAGGAAAACAAAAATACAATGATGGCAAAATTCAAACAAAGAGCATATCCAGATTCAGTACTACATCTGGCTAACGAAAGAGCAAACAAACAAAGTAGACAAGCACTACTCAAGAAAAAGAATTTGGATATTCAACAGGACCGGAATGTGTTCGTTTCTAAATACTCAACCAGAAGCCAAAAAGTCAAACACACAATAAAAAAATACTGGCCAATGCTACAAGCGGAGACAGAATTTAATGGCATTTTCAACCAACCACCAATATTTGCATATCAACGCACAAAAAACTTACAACAGATGTTGAAACACAAAAAACAGAGAGAAGACATACACAAGGGAACCATTCCATGTTTGAATTGCGGCAATTGCAACAACATAATTAAAGGTACTACATTGACTCATCCAACGCAAGGAACTCCAATTAAACTGCATGTTACAGCGACATGTGACTCTAGCTTTGTCGTGTACTTACTGAAATGCCCATGCGGGTTGTCCTATGTGGGAAAAACGGAACGAAAAATCAAAACCCGTTTGACAGAGCATAAGAGCAACATAAGAAACAAAAATCCAAAATCAGTCATTGCCACACATTTCAATACACTATCTCACAACAACAGTCAACTCCGCTTCTTAATTTTGGAACAAGTGCCATTACAAATGGGCAGAGACAACAAGAAATTCCTGTTGCAAAGAGAATTATATTGGATTTTTGCATTGGACTCACTACACCCGAAGGGTCTGAATGACCGGGTGGAATATAACTGTTATTTGTAAATACCCTTTATATGTGCAGGCGTTCATTTGTGATTAATATTTCAGATTTAAAATGCATTTTCGTATGATGACATTTTGACATTTATTGTTTTGAAATTTATTGTTCTTAATGTAGCAGACAACCTTTTTTCTTAACGCGTTAACTTTACGCGATGGACATTCACCTGTATCGCTAAATTTGGGTTCTAGTCTTTTTTCTATCTCGCATGAGCTTTCCTCGCACGCACCTATTTACTTCCGGGGCACATTAGGAACACAGCTGATTCCAACGGTTACAGAACGCGGAATGGTTTCGAACGAGGAACGGGTATCACACAGGTATGCACCGTAGCGGCGCGGATTAGATTTCACTTGAGGAGATTTCTTGCTTTTATAATCAGGTTAATGCATGCAAGAGTCACGCAGTCAATATTCTTGAATCAATTGAATTTCCGGTACATCTTTTTTTTAACTGATACTATGATTTTGACACAAATGTTGACAAACGATATCAGCCATTCACCGGCATTTCGTAAAAGTTTCAAATCACGTGGGTTTTATTTTATTTAATCTTTTTCCTCATATTTCACGTCAACACCGAGAACATTGTTACAATTTTATGCTCACTGAATTAGATAACATTTATGTCCATATTGCATTAGATTCGCAGCCATTGATCACTGTTTACGTATGAACCTTAGGCTTTGTTGTTATGCTATCAGCTTTTGGAGATTATTAATACATGGTTAATTTTTGTTTATAGGGAGTATCCCCTGATGAAGGGAAACCCCGAAATGCATTGGGATTTATCCCTGTAACCCAAATATTCATATTGATAATATGAGATCATGTTTACAACGTTGGAGTTTATTCACATGAAGAGGTTTTAAACAAACCTGAATTATGAAAATAATGAACAATGAATATTTCTTTGAAGCAACAAAATGAAATGGAGACTGTGAAATAAAACAGTTTATTGATTAACAGACATTTGTGGTTTAACTTATTACAGTTATAAGTCGTAAGAGTGCACACTGGGATTTACCTTCCACTGGGGAGGGAATCGAAAATTCAGTCTCAAGCCACATCCCTTTTGATCAGGGGAGAAGATCCCACAGCACCGAGAACATAGTGAAAGTCTTACAAAACAATTGAAAGCTTACACGAAGGAGTGCGACCGACACACAACTTAATTCTTTCATGATCAAAACGGTCAGCACCCAGCTAAAACATGTCCTATGAAGATATCGCTAACATTACCGGCAACAAAGCCGATACATTTGGTTTCAACACGGAAGATATCAACCGTATATATTCGCTTATACAGGAGCCAGAATGCATAGCAACAAGCACAGGATCAGTTGAATCAAATATTAAACAACTACTATTTGCTGCCAAAAGGGAAATTAATCAACGACTGCACGCCAGCACATTGATACGTTATCACAAAGTCCAAAGGATTCCAAGAGGTTTAAGGATACCATTGAAATCAACATTATGTAAGAACAACGCAAGATTTACGGAACGATGGTACGGCATTTTAAACAAATGTTCACTAGACTTGATACTACTAATTATCGAAGAGCTTTCAAAAGTATTAGAGGACCTTGAAAAAGAAGTTGGTCAATTGAAACAAGAGCTAAGCGACAAAATGACTACCGAAGATTGGAAAAGAACCCTAGATGATATTAATATTCAACTTGACAAACACACAGCAGAAATAAATGAGAGAAAATTAAGAAAATTTAAGAGAGATACAGTGGATTACAAGTTGGGGGAAGTCTACAGCTGGGCAGAGGAGTACGCCACACGCAGACAACGAAGACAGTTTGATAATAGATCCACGGATGATACCTCGTCTTCTGAGGATTCACAACAGAGACGTCAACCCAATTTTCAACCAAAAGAACACCTTTCCAGGAATACAAACGTTAATCAGGGCAAACGACTCACCACAACGAGTGATGGAAGTTCAACACCTTCAACTTCCGGTGTTTCTTTTTTAGGAAGAGGCCAGGTCCCACCCGGAGATCCAGGCGGACAAAATACGACACCAATCGCCAAATCAACAAGGAGTCAAAAAACTTAGTAATTAACATCTCTTCCACTGAATTATCTAAATTCCAAATACAGACGTTACAAAAAGGTTTATCGTATGTACCCACGTACCAAAGTCATGAACTTGAAGCACAAGTGAGTTTATTCAGATTCATGAGGAATCTTCGATTAAAACATTTTTTACTAACATCAGTACATTTTCAGAACCAATTGACCGAGGTACCTTAATGGATTTAAAACCAGAAAGCACATTCCAAGCACCAATCAGTCATAAAATCCTGGACACTTTTGAGACAGTAGTTCGCAAGGATCTTCACGATATATTTCGATCCAAAACATCAAAAAGCACAAATTTAACTAGCAATGAGAAAACGGCCATTTCCAATCTTGCCAATAATCAGACAATCACATGCTGCAAGGCTGATAAAGGAGGAGCACTAGTCATCTTGGACACCTCATTTTACATAAATAGTGTGGAGCTGCATGTTTCAGACACTAACGTATACATGCGATTACTTTCGGATCCTACCTCATCCTTTCAACAGATTCTGGCATCAATCATTGATAAGGCTTTAACATTGGGAACCATCAATGAGAGAGATAAAATTTTTTTGATCAAACAGAATCCGAGTATACCGTATCTATGCATGATACCAAAAATTCATAAGAACTTACACCACCCTCCATTCAGACCAATAGTGAGCACACGAAATTCCATTCATGAACCAATCGGCAAGTACATTGACAGACACCTTCAACCAATGGTCACACAAATGACCACATATGTTCAAGACACAACCGATTTCCTCACAAAACTAGACAAAATGGAGCTGAGGGAAAATATCGAGTACATTTTATGTACAATGGATGTACAATCATTGTACACTTCAATTCCCCATAATTTGGGACTCGAGGCACTAGAATTTTTTCTAGTAAGGAGTAACAAGGAAAGTGATCTCAATGTCCTTTTAATTGAGTTGATGCATTTTACGCTGTACCACAGTTATTTCACCTGGAAAGACGAGTTTTTTACACAGTTGAACGGAACATCGATGGGAAATTGCGCCGCTCCGGCGTATGCAAATTTGTTCATGCATCATTTTGAACTCACTCACATCCTCGCACACAAAAAATGGACGGACAATGCAATTTTATTCATCAGATACATTGACGACATTTTTCTCATTTGGAAGGGAGAAGAATCCACACTAGTTAATGCCATTCAAGAACTAAACATGGTGGATGACCAAATTCAATTTACACATTCTTTGAGTAAAGATCAAATACCTTTCCTAGATGTGGAAGTTAAGATAATTGATCAAAAAATAATAACCACAGTGTACACTAAAACAACAGACAGAAACAACTTTTTACACTTTTCAAGTTTTCATCAATTGAGTCTGAAACAACACCTACCTTACTCGCAGTTACTGAGGATAAAAAGAATATCATCAACTGAAGACTTGTACCAGGAAAACAAAAATACAATGATGGCAAAATTCAAACAAAGAGCATATCCAGATTCAGTACTACATCTGGCTAACGAAAGAGCAAACAAACAAAGTAGACAAGCACTACTCAAGAAAAAGAATTTGGATATTCAACAGGACCGGAATGTGTTCGTTTCTAAATACTCAACCAGAAGCCAAAAAATCAAACACACAATAAAGAAATACTGGCCAATGCTACAAGCGGAGACAGAATTTAATGGCATTTTCAACCAACCACCAATATTTGCATATCAACGCACAAAAAACTTACAACAGATGTTGAAACACAAAAAACAGAGAGAAGACATACACAAGGGAACCATTCCATGTTTGAATTGCGGCAATTGCAACAACATAATTAAAGGTACTACATTGACTCATCCAACGCAAGGAACTCCAATTAAACTGCATGTTACAGCGACATGTGACTCTAGCTTTGTCGTGTACTTACTGAAATGCCCATGCGGGTTGTCCTATGTGGGAAAAACGGAACGAAAAATCAAAACCCGTTTGACAGAGCATAAGAGCAACATAAGAAACAAAAATCCAAAATCAGTCATTGCCACACATTTCAATACACTATCTCACAACATCAGTCAACTCCGCTTCTTAATTTTGGAACAAGTGCCATTACAAATGGGCAGAGACAACAAGAAATTCCTGTTGCAAAGAGAATTATATTGGATTTTTGCATTGGACTCACTACACCCGAAGGGTCTGAATGACCGGGTGGAATATAACTGTTATTTGTAAATACCCTTTATATGTGCAGGCGTTCATTTGTGATTAATATTTCAGATTTAAAATGCATTTTCGTATGATGACATTTTGACATTTATTGTTTTGAAATGTATTGTTCTTAATGTAGCAGACAACCTTTTTTCTTAACGCGTTAACTTTACGCGATGGACATTCACCTGTATCGCTAAATTTGGGTTCTAGTCTTTTTTCTATCTCGCATGAGCTTTCCTCGCACGCACCTATTTACTTCCGGGGCACATTAGGAACACAGCTGATTCCAACGGTTACAGAACGCGGAATGGTTTCGAACGAGGAACGGCTATCACACAGGTATGCACCGTAGCGGCGCGGATTAGATTTCACTTGAGGAGATTTCTTGCTTTTATAATCAGGTTAATGCATGCAAGAGTCACGCAGTCAATATTCTTGAATCAATTGAATTTCCGGTACATCTTTTTTTTAACTGATACTATGATTTTGACACAAATGTTGACAAACGATATCAGCCATTCACCGGCATTTCGTAAAAGTTTCAAATCACGTGGGTTTTATTTTATTTAATCTTTTTCCTCATATTTCACGTCAACACCGAGAACATTGTTACAATTTTATGCTCACTGAATTAGATAACATTTATGTCCATATTGCATTAGATTCGCAGCCATTGATCACTGTTTACGTATGAACCTTAGGCTTTGTTGTTATGCTATCAGCTTTTGGAGATTATTAATACATGGTTAATTTTTGTTTATAGGGAGTATCCCCTGATGAAGGGAAACCCCGAAATGCATTGGGATTTATCCCTGTAACCCAAATATTCATATTGATAATATGAGATCATGTTTACAACGTTGGAGTTTATTCACATGAAGAGGTTTTAAACAAACCTGAATTATGAAAATAATGAACAATGAATATTTCTTTGAAGCAACAAAATGAAATGGAGACTGTGAAATAAAACAGTTTATTGATTAACAGACATTTGTGGTTTAACTTATTACAGTTATAAGTCGTAAGAGTGAACACTGGGATTTACCTTCCACTGGGGAAGGAATCGAAAATTCAGTCTGGTGGGTCATACCCATGCACATTGGGGCTCGCGCAGTTAAAAGTGCATGGGACTGCTGCGGAGGCATCCCAGAGACGACTGAGACAGAGGCACCAGTGCGTCCACAATTTAATTATTTCTTGCCCCCATGGCTGTCTGCCGCCCGCAGCAGGTGAATCAGGGCAGTGGGCAATGCTTAATCCCATGTATCATAGAACGGTTCCATTATAGTTACAGGGCCGACTTTCGAGGGTTCGGCGCTGTGTAAAAACGAAATACTAATTATAAATATAATATTATTGGTTGTGTAACAGTCGAGCCGAAAAGCAGTTCCGTTCCTGGCGCTCACACGAGCACTACAATAAATTTGCCTTCCCGACAGAACTTCCCAAAAAGCGATTTTCCTTAATTGGGGCCTCCTGCAGCAACGTGAAGGTTACAGCGCCGAATTGTCGCTAATAAGTGAAATGGCGCAGCTATACTCCGTCCTTAAGATAGCGCCAGGGCCATCATTGCACATGGGCCCTTAGAGCTATCTAAATACGCCGTGGACCCGGCCCTGCTGCAGCCCGTGTCTCGGGATAGCGCTGTATCCGGTGCGAGAACGCTATTTTCAGCAGTCGTGGATGTGCTGTTCCCGGGTTGGAGAGGATCAGATGTCAAGAATAGTAGCGCCCGGAGGCAAAGGGTAAGTAACCACGTGCTTATGAATCCAAAGTAATATAACATTAATTTAGCACACAGCGCCTTTTTTAAGCGCTGTATGAAACTGTTTTTCTTGCATCACTTTGTGCTGCTCTTGTACTTACCCAATACTCGAAAAACAGATGAAGTGTTTGTGTTTTGTTTAAACAGGCCCCGCTTGGAAAACGGGTGGTGGGGATTTTTAACCTGTATTTGTTATTTGTGAGCAGTGTAGCGCCCACCAGCGCACAGATATTGTTTTTAGCGATGTTCGTTCTCCTACTTATGTAACTGGTACTGACACTGCAAAGCAGGGGGCCACAGGCCCCAAAGGTGAGAGGAGGGGGCAGTGCACGAGCAGAGGTAGAAAGAACAGACTCGACCGAATCTAACTCATTCCCGCTTCTGATAACAGAAATTACTTCTAGGTCAGACTTGCAATCAGATTCCACACTACAAATAGTTGGCTTACTAACATTCTTTTTCTTTAAACACTTTTGCGAAATGCCCCATCTTTTTACAATAGTTACACATGATGTTACTAGCAAGACAACGTGAACCTTTGACATGTGGTGGATTCCCACACCTGATGCACATATTTTTAGAAACTCCTTTAGAGGAATTATTACTATCAGAATTGGGCTTGGAAGCTTGATGAACTAACTGTACAGGCTTAACACGATGTTTCACAGTATTATTTGCATTAATGGCATCTTGTGGTTTGTCATCAAGTTCCTTAAGAGAGACCATAGAAATTTCTATACTCTTGGCAATTTTTATAATTTCATCTAGTGATGGATCACCTAGAGTCAACAATTTTTGACGAATGTTCTTGTCCTTGCATTGACAAACGAACTGATCTCTAAGCCGTTGATCTGTAAAGTTTTCAAACTTACACTCAGCTGCCAGTCTACGTAAAACGGAAATGTAAGCATCAACATCTTCTCCTTCCGTTTGTTTCCTTTTAAAGAACTTGTGCCTTAGAACCATAAGGCTTGGTTGTTTGTCAAACCTTGTTCTTAATTTAATGACGGTTTCCTGATATCCGTCAATCCCGTTTAGTTCTTCTTGTGAAAGAGGAGGTAGATGTTTATGAATAGATCTTCCCTCAAATCCTAAAGAGTGAAGAAGGAGACATTTTCTTCTTTCTGCACTAAAACGTAAAGCACCTATGGCTCCTAAATATGTTTGAAAAGCGTTGTACCAGATTTCCCACCTGACTGGAGGATCACCAGCTGATTCTAAAAATGAAGGTGGAGGATTAACAGACTGCATAGTGCACAATTCTGCTAAAGTTGGAAAATTTGACAGAGAAATGGTGTCTGACAGTGATAAAATCAAAAATGTACTGAAAATGATAGCTACAAAATGTAAAAGAGCAAATGTATAAGTGTGAATTTAAAAAAAATGGAATTAAACTTGCACAAAAATTTGCACTACAACTCACAATGTGAAGGTGTAAATATCACACAGTGGGATGTAAAGAGTTATATGTAACCGTGAGAGTACACTAAAATACGCACTGTCACTAATATTAGGGTAAAACGTCGATATACTTTTCTTGAAAAAATCCTTTTCTTTATTACATATTCCCATAAACGATGAGACCAGGAGATAAGGGCCACCATGCCAGAATCGATATTTAACTGCTGGATCTTATGATCTTGACAAACATTCATCACTAAAGAAACTTTTTGCCAATTTGGAATTCACGGTTGCCGGTTCGAATCATATAACAATAACTTTGAACATTCTTTTTACTATTTCGAGAAGCCCTGAAGAAGTCTCTTTTTAGAGACGAAACGCGTCGGCTATGATTCTTCATGTCTATGTGGCTATGACTCTTCATGTTTATGGGAATATGTAATAAAGAAAAGGATTTTTTCAAGAAAAGTATATCGACGTTTTGGACATCCTTTTATATACTCATTGACTCTTCTGAATAGTGCTGAACCTTTTTGTGTATAATTTTGTGACAGGACTTGCTCCTGGTTGAGGAACATAGAGGGGAGTGTTCCTTGGTTCGTTGCACTGTAAGAATTCTAAACGAAAAACACAATTCATCTGTCAGGTGAGGTATCTATAGCCTCCACCCTCATATTGTGTGTACTAGCTCCAACAAGAATGTACAAACCAATATCATTCCTAGGCAACCATACATTCTAGAGCACATCAACATCAGAGTACAGATAAGCTGCAGCATGACAAAGTAGATAAGCTGCAGTACAACATAACATTACTTACATCAAACATATTAATCTCACACAACCGTTAAAAGCGCGAAATGATAACAAAAATCAAAATTAAGGATAAATAAACTATAAAAACCTCACCAATGATGCATCATGGCTTAGAAATAGGACCATGAGGTGTCCAGAGTGAGAATACTCATCAGCAGAAATGGTACACAAGCTGTGCTTAATATGTCGAAAACTTAATTTTTTCAGGGGCCCAAACATTTCTTCGTTGAAGTCCTAAGGGTCGGACTGAAACAGAAAATAGGCCTGCGCACTATAATAAAAATGCCCCTGTTAGTGAATTAGGTAGCTAAAAAAGTGTCCCATGTTTGCAAACTGGGCAGTTTTGAACTTGTAAAGACAGCTGTATAAGGGTTTTGCAAAGTATGGAAGACTGCATGGATGTGTGCTTGCAGCAGGCAATGTTTGTTTTAATATCAGGGAAATCACCAGTAAAAACCGTCCCAGCAGACAATATAACAGAACAAGAAACAGCCATAAAAAATGGCCCAATAAGCGACCTGTCAGACCAGCCCATCGGGCACTGCCTGATTGCGCCATTTTCCAGTACGCCTCTGGAAGCCTGTCGCTGGCACTTCTGAATGCCAGGGTTGCCAAATACTAAGGCTGCCAATGGAGGTTGATGGGCCAGACAAAGCACTAGTCTGTTTCAAGCTAAATGTCTAATTCTGGCTCAGCACTTGTCCCACAGAGACAGGCGAGTCAAAAAGAGCCGAGCCAGGTATCCCTGGTACTGCCCCTTTAGCTCCCTAAAGCAGTTTGTATTGGACAAAGCAGCTGGAGAGCTGAGTGTAGTCATAAGATGTAAACAAACGTGTACTTTTCTGTTAAAACAGAAACTGGAGATCAATCACAGAGACAGAACATGAATGTCTGAAGCCATGCTGCAATACACTTGTGCCTCCTTGAAAAGCTGTTAACCTCGTGAAGGAGGCTCAAGCGCAGAGGCAGACTATGTATGGGATTCAAGACCTATTTTTTCTTTGTCTAGTTAAATATTTTATTGTGGTCTTTGAGGTGTTGCTCTTTTCCTAAAATCGTTCTGCTAGGCCAATTTATTTGATAGCACCTTTATTCAGTTCAGGAAATGTGCAATATAAAAAAATCTTACTTACCTGGAGAACCGCAGTAGGCGGAACAACCTCCGCATCAGAGGCGTGCCATTGGGAACAGAAGGGTCGGATAGCCTCACGTACACTGCAAATCTTCTTCATACCATCCGAGAGGGAGAGGGCACCTCTCCGCCTATGCTCGACAGTGCCCACCGGTTGCCTGCCCCTCACAATCGCCCTCACTTGGTACCCGACATAATCATGCGGGTCAATTTCTACACAGACAAGGAGGCCATCCTTCGCAAAGTGCATTGAGTGCAAACGTTCACGTACAATGGCCTCTCAGTCCAGATCTTTCAGGACCTCGGACCCTCTACTCTCCGGCACAGGAAGAGCTTCAAACCCGTGACTGATAAGCTGAGAGACCTCAGATTCAAATACCAATGGGGCTACCCCTTTGCCTTACTGTTTTCTTGGGAGGGCAGACGTCGGAATGTCCGCTCCTTGCAGGAGGCGCAGTGCCTTCTTCATCTTCCTCTTGACTCTGACGGCGATGACCCTCCATCCTCCGGTACTCATCCTGGGGGCTCCCTTCGTCCGGAGTGGTCCACTGTTCTTCCACCTCGTTCTCGTCGCCTATCCAGGGAACTTGACTCTGCATGGGCTAAACAAGAGGCCATTAACCAGGTGTGCTCCCTGAGCGCTTCTCCTTCCCTTACGAACTAATCCTCTCTGACGCTGGGATGTTCTCGGGTTTGCCTTTGACCTGGGCCTTCCGAGGGGGGCCCCTTTGCTGGGACTCAGAGACTGATCCTCAGAGTGCATTCTTCTTAGACCTGCACGGGATGCTGCCGACGGAGGCTGTGAGCCTCATGTGTGTCCAACACCCCCCCTTGTTGGAGTCCCATCAGGGAGTGACTTCTCTGGGATGATCCGCCTTCGGGATTCAGGTTTGCCCTGTCTAGACTCTGCAATATTGAGGTCCAGTTGGCCTGTTTGTTCTCTGTCTTTCTTTTTTTTCTCTTGTTGGTTTTTTCTTTCTTCTTTTTTCTCTCTGTCTCTTTCGGATGCGTCGGACTTGCTCTTTGGTTGGCATCATCAGGACTGGTTGGTGGGGGGGCGCTGGTCGGCTGTCGAGCCGGAACGGTTGGGTCCTTATTCCTTTGCTCACTCTGTGGGTGCTGCGACTACCCCTGCTCCTCTGTCATCCTGTCACCTATGCGTGTTTGGCGGGCGGTTGACCTTTTTGAGAGTGGGTTCCATCTTTCCTCAGTTTTCATGCCTCCTAGCTGGCTCTCAGAGCTGCCTTTTTCTGCTTGCTAAGGGTCCTGCTGCGCGCCCAAGTCTCCCCCTAGTTGGCTCCCCACGCTGCCTCTTCCTGCTTGTTGCTGTCTCTCCTGCGCGCTGTGCCCTCTCTCCTACACGATGACCCATACTGTCACTTTCCTTTCCCTTAACGTCAAAGGCCTCAACTCGCCTTCCAAGCACCGCCAAGTTTGGCGCTATTTATCCCAGCACGACCCTGATGTGATTTTTCTTCAGGAGACTCACCTGCTTTCCTCATGTGTCATCGCAAATATCCTAACCAATATTGGGCAAGTTCTCATACCAAGACTGGAGGGGTGGCGCTTCTCTTTAAGTCTGGCTGGCGTGCGACCTCCTCCCAATGCATTGCTGACGATGAGGGGAGATTTTTAAAGGTTGATATGGTTTGGGGCCGCAGCTCCTGCACTTTTGTTAATATCTATGCCCCCAACCAAAAGCAGGACGCCTATATGCGACAGCAGTGGGGGACGTTACTGCATGCGGTCTCCTATTGTTCTGGGAGGCGACTTTAATTTAGTCTGGGACCCTGAATGGGACTGTACGGCTCAGGCGCATCAGGTTTCGGGAGCGATGTCGGCGCACTTGAAAAATGCCATTACTGACCTCGGCTTGGTCGATGCCTGGAGATACCTACAAACGGACTCCAGAGATTATTCCTTCTATTCCCAACTCCACCGTTCATATTCGCGGATCGATCACTTTTTTCTTTCGCTCCCCCTGGTGCGGGATCTCTGAACGGCAGTCATCTCAGACATCTCTATCTCTGATAATGCGCATGTCCTGATTACGCTCCAACTCCCGGCACTTTGACACGATCCCCTAAAGCGCTGGCGTATGCCTCTTCAAGGCCTCCGCGACCCGGTTGACGTGGCGGATATCCGTAAAGAGATCGAATCTTTCTTTGCGACTAACACCCTCGACGATACGCCTAAGGATGTTTGATGGGATGCCTTTAAGGCTATTATTCGTGGGGTCATCACCTTTAAATCTATTGCACGGACCCACGAGGCCCGTTTGGTTGAGGATACCCTCGCCCACGATATTAAAAATCTGGAACGAGTGGACCATGCCTCTCCATCCCTTGCTAATAAACGTCGTCTAACTGCCCTGCGTGGCCAACTCCGCCTTCAACGCACGAGCAAGGCTGAACGACTGCTTGTAAGAAATTTTACATCAGAGGTGACAAGGTCAGGGCGTGCCTGGCCCGTCGTTTAAGAGCTCAGACTGCTTGCGCTCACGTTCACAGGCTCAGAGGCCCTGATGGCTCTTAGGCCACCTCGGAGAGAGACAAGGGCAACACCCTCATGGCCTTCTATAAGGAGCTCTACGCTCAGGTTCCTTGCTCCCCGGAGGCGGTTGAGAAGTTTAGGATGCCTGCCCCTGGGACCCGATTGACCCTTATTTTAAGGGGTCACTCAACGAGCCTATCTCCCAGGATGAGCTTGCTAAGGCCTTGAAGCAACTCCCGACGGGCAAAACGCCGGGGCCTGACGGCCTTCCGCTTTCTTTTTATCGAGTTTTCTATCCTCAGCTACGGGAACATCTGCTCCATCTTTTTAATGGTTTTACGGATATAACGGGCCTTACTCCTACGATGAATGAGACTGAGATTGTCCTGAGATTGTCCTGGTCCCTAAGACTGGGAAAGACACGACTCTGGCGGCTTCCTTCCGCCCCATTGCTCCGTTAAAAATCCTAGCGAACAGACTGGAACTCCACCTCCCGGGACTTATTGACCCCGATCAGGTGGGCTTTATTCGACACCGTCAGGGAGCTGATAACATCCGGCGTATTGCCCACCTAGTGGAAAAAGTGCGCATTAGAGCTATTCCCGCCTGCTTGGTCTCCCTCGCCGAGAAGGCGTTCGATTGGGTGGACTGGGGTTTCTTGCGGGCGGTTCTTCTGAAGATTGGCTTGGGACCGGGCTTTATATCTAAACTGATGGCCCCATATGCTAAACCCACCACCCGTATACGCTTTAATGGCTCTACCACTGCCCCTATATCTATTCACCGGGGCACGCGGCAGGGGTGCCCGCTCTCCCCCCTTCTTTTTGCGCTTGTGGTCGAACCCCTGGCCATCGCCATACATTGCCACCGTGATATCCAGGGCATCCGTATGGGAGGTACTGAACACAAGGCCTCCCTCTTTGCTGATGGCCTGTTGCTATCCTTATCCTCTTCGTCGCCCTCCTTGCCTGCGGTGGCTAACCTCTGAAGCAGTCTCGGGCTACCGTATTAACCTGGAGAAATCTCACGCCCTCAATCTTACGCTGGAAGTCCAGCGCCTCTGAAGCCTTCTCCCTGTGCAGTGGACTGATGAGTCCATACGATACTTGTGCCTCGCTTTCGCAACTCTGTTCGCGACGAGATGCGATGGTGGGAGGGGCTCCCCTTGGCCTGGTTGGGCCGCCTTCATGCAGTTAAGATGTCCCTTCTCCCTAAAATTCTCTATTTGTTTCAGTCAGTCTCCACCTCCATCCCGCGCTTGGATATCCAGGCCTTGCAGCGTGAATTTACCAAATTCATCTGGGGGAAATCGCGCCCCCGCTTCTCTCACAAGATACTCCTGCTCCCCAGATCGTGGGGGGGACTGGCCTGTCCCAATCTGATGGAATATTATTGGGCCTGCCACCTCCGCTTTATTTCCGAATGGATTGTCCCTGAAAGTGAAAACCACTGGTTTCATATGGACCAGGCGGTGACTTGTAGACCACTCTGGGATCTCGCTTGACTCCCACGTTCCGCACGCCCACGAAGTACTTATTTGGCGACACCAACGAGAACGGTCCTGGAGGTGTGGGATGGATTGGCGCTCTCTCGTGGTCTCACAACTTTCCCATCTCCTAATACGCCGTTTACACGCAATCCAGCCTTTCCCCCTGCGCTCCAGCCTCGCTCTTTCGAAGCCTGGACTGTAGAGGGTCGCCAAGTCCTCCAGGATTTCTTTCAAGGCTCTACTCTTCGCTCGTTCGACCAGTGTAAACAGTTTTTTCACCTGTCAGACAAGGAGCGTCTACAGTACTACTAAGTACGTCATTGGCTCTCTGCCGCCGAGTACTCCCGGGAAGTGACCCGCCTTCTTACCCCCTTTGAAGCCCTGGTTCGTCGATTTGATGGATCTAAAGGTCTCATCTCTAAGACCTTCTCCGTTCTTCTGCATTCTGAGCATCTACCGAGACATGGCTACCAGACTCGCTGGGCCGCTGATTTGACCACTGACGTCTCCCCTGCAGACTGGAATCGCTTATGGAAGGACATTCCTAAGACATATGGTAGTATCTCGCAGCGTGAATCTGCCTATAAATTGATGACACGATGGTACTATACTCCTGTTCGCCTTCATCAGACGTTCCCAAACTCCTCCCCGCTCTTTTGGAGGTGTCAGGCTGCTAGGGGGGATTTTCTACATATCTGGTGGTCTTGCTCGGAACTCACTGTGTTCTGGAAGGAGGTGCTCAGCCATATTAAGGACGTTGTGGGTTTCCCAGTCCCTTCCACGCCATCCCTTGTGCTACTAGGCATTCGACCCAGTACGCTGCAAGCCATGACCTTGGCCCACTGGCATCTTATCCTACACTTACTGGGAGCAGCGCGTCAGACCATTGCCTCCTGCTGAAAACGCCCCCACCCACGCCAATTGCTGCATGGTTTCTCCGCCTGTGGGATGTCCTCACCCTTGAATTGCTTACAGCCCGTCTTGCCCACGCTGACACCCGCTTTGATCACATCTGGCGTCCCCTAGTGCATCACCTTACTAAAATGGAACACTCACGCCTAATACCTCCTAGATTGAGGGCTTTGCAATTGTTTGATAGTCCTGTGGAGCCTTACTCTAGAGGTGGGCGGCCGGACTTCCTGGAGTAGATGACGCTGCCCGCGGGATGCCCGCCAGGGCCGGACTGGCCGTAGCGGGCACCAGGCAATCCCCCGGTGCGCCACATGGGTGGGGGCCGGTTTTGGGCCCCTGGGGGCCGTTTTTGTTACAGGGCTGTTTTTGCGCATAGCTGCAAAATCGGCCCTGTAACAAAATCGGCCGAAAACCAGCCCTGGCAAAGAGCTCGGCGGCACCCCCAACCCCCAGGGGTGGGGGCGGCCGAGCACTTTGCCAGGGCCGGTTTTGGTTCCCAGTCCAGCCCTGATGCCCGCATTGAACCCGGTGAGCTCCTGCACTCCACTCTGGGACTTGCTGCTGGCCTTCCCCCTTGCTCCTCCCTGGCGCATCCATTCCTCCTCCTTTCTCTCTTTCCTTTCCTTGTTCTTTCTGCTTTCCTCTTTCCCTTGATTCTTCTTCTTCTTCCTTTGTCTTCTCTTCACGAATTTTTTTTTTCTTTCTCTTTCCTCTCTTTTTACTTATTATAACTTCACATGTTGATTGCTATAAAACCTGTGAGTGCTGTCGCACAGTGATATATGCTTTCAGATTGGGCGGGAGCCCTGTTTTGTTTCCCATTGTTGCTTTTGTGTCTTGGTTTGCTCCCCGCTGTATAGCAAGGACCCCTCTGGGACTGTTTATCCTTTGTATGCTGACTCTTTAACCTTGGACTCCATTTAGGCCCCTCGGGGCTGTATAAGAGACTTATCTCCTATGTAAATGACTCTTTCATTCAAGACTGCTGCCTTGGCCCGAATTCATGGGTACTGCCATCCTTCAAAATAGCCTTTATTTGTTTCCTGTGGGCGGTGGGGTTTGATATACAAGCGAGGAGGCTGAATATAGTTTCGATGAACACTTGATTTATTATCAGGATGAGTTTGAACAGTAAAGACGGCTTCTTTCTTTTCTTGTTCTGCTCTGGATGTACTCAGTTTTTCACTGGACGGGGATTCTGACACTGATGGTGTTGGTCCCTCCTTGGTCTTGATGGGGTCTCCTCGGAGGCTCATAGAAGAGGAAAGAAAAGGAGCGTCAATAATCCGAGGATAACAAATCTTAGAGTCTTTACCAATCACCACACTAGGGAGTGCACGACTAGGTAAGAGGTATCTCCAGGGAGATGTGATATAAAGATAGTATGGGAAGTTGCCCACTGAGGAATGACAGTCGTCCAGGAAGTGCGTGATGGATGAGCACAAAAAGAAGGAAAAAAATGAAGGGTGTTTCACTAATGCCGTAGAGATACAGTAAACAGTGATTACTAGGTTCCACAACCAATACAGGAAAACTTCAGGTGTCGGTAACCCCCTCCCCAACACAAAACGCGGTGTGAGTATAGCGGGAGTATTGTGCTGTCTAGGTCGGTATTTTCAACCCCTGCTCCCCTCCCTTCTTCTCTTCTGACTCCTCCCGCTCACCCTCCCCTTTCTCCCCTGTAACGTGACTCACCGGCCCTGCCGCAACTCTCCAGAGTTGCGGCCGCTCTTCAGCCTCCTCCGGCGGTGACCACCACTCCTCGCTCCACCGATCTTCCACGTCCTCCGGTTCCTCTCGGTCGTCCTCGTTCTCCGTGTCCTCTTGGTTCTCCGCGTCCGCCTCGTCGTTCTCTCCGCAATCTCCTTCCTTCGCGTTCTTCACCTTTGACCCTTTCCAGCCATTGGTCCGCACCTCCCCTTTCCGGTCGTTCCCTCCTTTCTTGCGGACTTTAACTACCATTTAGAAAGGCCTGATCTAACAGATACTTCGTGTCTTATTGATGCCCTGGCGTCTTGTGGACTCACGCAGCGAGTTCGCGGGGCTACCCATCGTGCAGGCCATATTCTAGATGGTATCTTCTCCAACGACCATCGTTTGATCGTTAAGGATCCGGTACATCTGTCCTGGTCCGATCATCTTGCGGTCCCATTCCTGTTGGAATGCCTTCAGATGGATGGTAGCAAAATAGGGAAACACACTATGGGAACTGGCAGAAACTTTAGAAACATCAGTGCGGATTCCTTTATTCCTTGGGCTGGTAGTCTCTCTACCGCGGGCTTGGATAGTGTCCAGACCGCGGTCGGCCATTTTGGACGAGTTATTACTGAGGCCTTGAATGAACTGGCTCCATTACAGACTCGTCGTCGAGCCAGGAAGAGACCTTCTGCCCCATGGTACTCGGAATCCCTTAGACTTCTTAGGCAAGAAGTTAGGAGGATGGAGAGGCTTTGGCATGCTAGCTGGGATCTTAAGAATAAGGAAGCTCATAGGCTCCTGGTCAGGAAATATAAGGCTGAGATAGTGGAGGCCAAACAAAACTATTTCGTGGCCATGACAACTTCCCTTTCCTCGCCGAAGGAGCTCTTCAGAATTGTTGACTCTTTGGTCAACCTACAAACATCTGATCCAGTCATCCCCTCGCAAGATTTGTGCGATAAAATTGCTTCCTTTTTTCACACAAAAATACAAGATATCCATCTAGCTCTCGAGATACAAAAAGCTTCGATCAGTGGGCCCTCCGTATTGGCTGAGGGGGACAGGACTATATCTGACATCTCCCCATTGAGTACTCTCGACTCCTTCCCCCCGCTGGTCCTACAAGATCTGGAGATTTTGCTCGATAAAACTAATTCTGGCTCCCCCCTAGACATCTGCCCTTTGAAGATTATCAAGCAGTGTAGGGAATCTCTCTTACCGCCTCTACTAGAAATTATGAATCGATGTATGAGAGATGGCATCTTCCCCTTGGAGTGGAAGAGTGCAGTAGTTAAACCTCTGCTAAAGAAAGCTTCCCTTGATCCGGAGGTCCTAAAAAACTTCCGTCCGATCTCCCTGCTCCCAGCCCCTGCGAAGATGCTTGAGGCACATCTTAACAAGCATCTCGCTGCCTTTGTGGAAGGCTCGGGCTGCTTGGACTTCTCCCAACATGGATTCATGAGGGAACACAGCACTGAGTCGGCCCTCACTATCGTGCTTGATAAGATCCGCACTGGAGTAGATGGGGGCCAGACCACCCTCCTGGTCCTGTTGGATCTAACCGCTGCCTTCGATACCCTCTCCCCCTCAATACTTATACACCGTTTGAGGGAGGTGGGGGTGAAGGACGCAGCCTTAGATCTGATGACCTCCTTCCTTAATGGAAGGGAACAAAGAGTCAAGCTGGGAGAGTTCCTATCTCCATCCCGACCGGTGCTTTGTGGGGTCCCGCAGGGGTCGGCTCTTAGTCCGACCCTATTCACCATCTACGTGACCCCACTGGCCAGATTAATTAGAACTTTCGGGATGGAGGTAGTCTCTTATGCAGATGATACCCAGATCCTCGTGTCTCTCTCCCATTCAGATGTACCAACTGCCTCCAATTTTAGATCTTGTATGGAGGCAGTTGGTCAGTGGATGGTTCAAAATTCGCTTAAGCTGAATGGGGAGAAGACTGAGGTGATGGTGTTTGGAGGGAATCAGAACACCTGGTCAGCCAGCTGGTGGCCTGATTCGCTGGGAGTATGCCCTTCCCCCACGATATCTGCTAGAAATCTTGGGGTGATGATATATCCTGCCCTGAATATGGGCGGACAGGTTAGTAGAACCATCTCTACCTGTTGGGGCTTAATTCACACCCTGCGAAGAATCACGAAGTATCTTTCCCTACAGTCCAGAAAGCAAATAGCGGTCGCTCTCATCGGTTCACGACTGGACTACTGTAATGCGCTGTATGCAGGGCTGAATAGGAGCCTACTACAGCGCCTGCAGGTAGTCCAGAACGCCGCCGCCAGATTTGTTCTGGATGTCCCTAGACGCTCCTCGGCCACTCTGGCTAGGAGAACACTGCACTGGCTACCGGTCGAATACCGAATACGGTTTAAAGTTTTATGTATGACTTACAGAGCCATTGCAAGGAATAGTAACATGGGAGTTGGTTCTATCATCTCCCACTATACTCCTGGAAGGGACTTGCGTTCCTCCAGGAAATTGCTCCTGACAGTCCCCCGTATACGAAGAGCCAAGTGGGGTGGTAGGGCTTTTTCTACTCTGGCTCCTAAATGGTGGAATGATCTTTCTTTGGATCTCAGGTCGTTGCCTTCCCTACAGAGATTCCGAAGCGCCCTCAAAACCTGCCTCTTCCTGCAAGCCTATGTGTAAGGTGGTATACTGATATTTTTATCTCTTTTAATAGGCGCCTTGATACCTGCGGGTTATTGTTGTGCGCAGTATAAATTCTTTTCAATTCAATTCAATTCAATGGGCCGTGATCATTACTTCCGGGTTCGCCTCCGCCCAGTTCCGGGTCTCTCCAACAGTCCTGCGGTGGAAAAACGGGACACGGTGGGATGGTTGGTCGGCGTTTCTGTTCAGCCTTCATGTTCCATGATGCACTGGGTTCGCTCGAGACACGGAGCGGCCTCTTCCCCGGCGACCCAAAGGTAAGCCCCGTAATCTCCTTCTCACATTTCCATATCCAATTTTCGAAGTTTTCTGTGAGGGGTACGCTTTTTGTGCTTATCATTTGTTTCCTCCTTGCCCCTTCCCTTTGAGATGTGCGACAAGCATTGTTTCCTATTTGGTTTTGCTCAATAAACAGACATTAAACAAAAATGTGCCCTAAAGCTATATATTTTGTGTGGGTGTGGTGTCAGGCACAGCACATTCAGTGGCTGGTGGGGTCCAGTGTCATATGGTGTGTTGGCGTGCCGTCTGAGTATTAATGTTCTGTGTCCAGTCAGAGGATTGTGTTTGGGGAATTCTTGATGGTCCACAATTCAGATAAACATATGACCTTTTATTCGTAAATGTATCTTCAAAATACAGTTTTACTTGTATCCAGATAATCATCAAAAACCCAACGCGTATGGTTCACTAGGAACTTCTTCAGAGCTTGTTGTTTGTTGCAATCAATCTAGTATCAGTAAGGACAATTATTTGGTTCCTAACTTAGATCTTCAAATTCATTTTCTTCCTAAATTAGGTCTGCATTGTATCATATTGCGTCATGAATCTTCAGGTTCAAATGATCTCGTGGACCATCGGGAATTCTTTGGATGTGGTCTTTTGACTGGGCGCAGACTATGCTCAGATGGTATGCTGGCATATTGTATGAGGTTGGACTTTGGCAGTGGTTGGGTGTGCTGTGCCTGGCATTACACTTATATAGGGTATGGAGTGCTGGGGCACATTTTGAAGCACTGTAATTTGAGAGTTCCTCTATTAAATCGAGGTAGTAATGGCTGCTCCCTTCTGGCTCCCTGCACCTGGTGTATAATTATTTACTGTTTGAAGGTGATAGTGGCATGGGCAGTGTTTCTGAAGTGCCTCAGCCATTATATGTAAGTCATTCATTGAACTAGACAATATACTTTAATGAAATACTGGGGGGAAAAAATCTTACTTGTATATGGTTAATTTAAAATAATCCTGCTTTGCATGTGTTATCAATATAAGCCATACATACAAAGAGCATAACAAACTGAAACATTGCTGGTAACTTGTGACAATTACATTAGGGGGCAGGGGTATTCTTGAATCTTTCATGCTTAAAAATATTACTTTCAATAAATGGCAGCCAAAGTAGTGATACAATAATATTTACTTAGAACCGTTAGACATGCTGAATTTTTTTTGCATTTTAAAGGGTATTTGTCACATTTTGTCACGACATTTGTTGCATGATTACATGCAGGATCCGTTGATCGCTTTGGCTCTTAATGCCATGGCAGAATCCTGGCTCGGCTTCCATCTTTGAATTTGCTGGCTTGTTCATCTCCAGCTGCTAAGTTTTGATTCCACCATATGCTTCCTTTTTCCACCACTCTGCACTCCATGCCTCATGATCTCACTCTTATAGTAGGTTCCTTTTATCCCTGCTTTCTCTTGAGTCACTATTTCCCTTTCTCGTCCTTCTTTTTGCACCCTGTTATGGCTTTCGCACTGTTGCTAAAAGTCTAAAGATCCAAAAAGTGATGGTCCCCAAAAATGAGTGCCGTGCCCGCCACTTGCACAGTTTACGCACTGATTGTAGAGTCTTCGCTGTGGTGCGATGGCTTCCTAAATTAAGCCTCTACATTTGCCAAAATCCCCAAAACTGTACAGGACGCAACAAAGCTGACAGCCCACCTCACTAGGTGTGATATTTAGCCATGGCCAGGCTTGGGCATGGTCACTGTGGGAAGATGCCCAGGGGCCTGTGCCAGCTCCACCAGCCCAAGGCCCTGTACAAGTGCTAGTACACTATTCCCATGCCCCTTGCCCTTTATGTCCCTTAGCTGCATGAGACACAAGACCCTCACTACTCTAAAGCAGTGTGTGGCACGATTTCAGGGGGAGGGACAAGGGAACAGAGCGAGGACTGTGAGGCCGGGGGTGCCTCCCAGAGGACATAGATATCAGTAGTGAAGCAGGTGCAGTGACACAGACAGAGGGCTGTTTCAAGCCCAATAAAATCCCTCTCCCGTGGACCTTGTAGCCATGAGTCAGTGCTGTAAGGCCCAGGAGAGGATCACCGGTGTGGCTTAGTCAGTTTGATTCGGGGGGAGGGTAGAACTGAGATTTCCCAACCATCACTGCCATTGAAATGCCAAAATGGATGAAAATAGTCTTCAATGAAAAAGACCTCTCTGCACCACATAAGAGCCAACCAGTCCTTTGTTTGTTCTTGGCCTGTTTTGTATGCGAGGGAAGAGGAGGGATAGGTGTATGCAATCTATGCAAAGTTACATAGAGATGCGTGTCTCTGCTATGAGGGCTGCTAATCTGAGTGTAAACCCGACCACAGACACTACCAGCCCAACTGAAGGTCTCTGCCCCCAATTAAACACACCAGAATAAATTTATTTTGAGGGGGGACACACTCCAAACACCCTCCCTGGAGCTACACCCCTGGAGAGACACCTCTCACCTGGGCCCCGCAGCAATGATCCAGTGACGTCAGGCCCAGGGGAAGTGGCCCCCTCCCCTGACTTGGAAGCACTGGACCATGGTTAAGAGGTGCAATGGAAGAGACCTGGTTCAGGGCTATAGCTATCAGTAGCAGGTGTCCAGCCAGAGGACGTGGGGTCCAATTTATATTGCTTCCAGCAGAGCTCATGGCACAATTTCTATGCCACTGAATCCTCTTCCATGGGCCTTGAACCCATGTTTCAGTGCTGCCAGGCACCCCTAACCAGGCTTCTCAGCCATGGTGCAGTGCTGCCAGGCCCATGGGAGGGAAACCTTTGCTAGGCATAACAGCAATAAATCAAGAACTGTAGGCCCAGGAGAAGGGGCCTTTCTGGGGATGAAGCTTCAGTAGTGTAGCAGGTGCAGTCCTACTAGAGCCCAGGGTGTTAGATGACCACTGCCCCAAATTATGACAGTATTTTACCATCCAGGCAGTGGAGAGAGTGTCCTATTTAACTTGCTTGTACCTATGTCTAGCACCTACAGTTCCGCGCTGACAGGCCCAAGAGAGGGAACACACACTACAAAGGCGAAGGAGCCTCCTACAGGGGCATAGCTATTAATAGTTCAACGGTGCAGTGACACCAGGGCTCAGGAGTTTTATGTGTACAATGTACCACAAATATGGCTATATTTTACTATCCAGTCACTGGACTTGGAACAGCGGTTTACCTAGATTGCGCTGGTACCCAGGGCACCATTGCTATACCAATGGTCCCTCACCCATGATCCTTGCAGTTTTGATCCAAAGCTGTGAGGCCAATGAGACTCCCCCCCCCCTCCCAACCACCACCCCCACTATCGCCACAGCAGGGCTCACAGCTGTGGTCCAGTTCTGCAAGGCCCAAAAAAGTTAGCTGGTAGAGTGCTGGATTATCCTGCATTTTAGATTTTAATTCAGCATTCTGCATTAGGATACTGAGGAATTCCACATTTCCTGCTTTTTCTTTGCCAAAGGACTGATTCCACTTGCAGGCTAATCAACAGGGGATTCAAAACAAACAGGCAAGCTGAAAGGTGTTCACTGTCCCAATCTACCAGCAGAGGCAAGGCACCAGCTTTTGTTAACATGGTAACTGTAAGGGAGAGTTTGCAGAAAAAGAGACCTTTACAGGCCAATTTAGCAAAATGTTTACCTTTAGAGGTCCTAAAAATGAGAAATGCAAAAACTGAGAATGATGTAGCCCTAAATGAGCAGGCCTCCACCCTAAACCTTTTACATTCAAATAATGGCCCATCAACCCAAGAACGAATGGCAGACAAGCGGTCAAAGGTCTAGAGAGAACATAATTTGCTCAAGATCAGACAATGTGGTTTAAGTAGGAGAAACAAGATTATGCAGAACTGCTTCTTTCAAGCTCCACAACTTTCCCACTATCCCACTTTTATTATCTCTAACAGGGAGCAGGGGCCTGATTTTGGTTAGGTTGTTGTTAGAAATTGAGTTTCTGGTTGGCAGAGGTATGCTCCCTGTCCAAGCAGGAACCACAATCCTAGTCAGGGTAAGCCACAAACATGCCCGAACTAAACCTGTGGTCACACCCTAGTAGCTTGGCTCAGAGCAGTCAGGCTTAACGTAAGAAGCAATGTGTAAAGTATTTGTGCAACACTTCAAACAGTAAAATACTGAAAACACCACACAAAAAGATACCAGCCCTGGTTAGAAAAATAGAGCTTAATTTAATGAACAGAGCAAGGCCAAAACAACAAAATCCAATAAGTAGACCCGGAGTTATGAATTTTTAAAGAATAAACTGAAATATAGGCACGGTACAGAGTCCGTTCTCCTGGCAGCCACCGAAGAGATTAGGTCAATAGTTGATAAAGCAGACATGTTAACCTTAGTCCTATTGGACTTATCAGCCGCATTTGATACAGTTGACCACCATTCTCTTGCAAAACGCCTAGAAACAATAGGCATAAAAGGAACAGCTCTTAATCTAATCAAATCCTTTTTCACCAATAGAGAACAAGTGGTTTCCCTGGGTGGATAAACTTCCACTCCTTTTAAGCTCCCCTGAGGAGTCCCTCAGGGGTCTTCTTGGAGTTCAACTCTATTTATCGTTTATATTACTCCCCTTATTCAACTGAGGCAAAGCTGTGAGGGCAAAGAACCCCCCCCCCCATCTCGGTGTGCTCATATGCCTATGATACCCAATTAGTGGTATTGGTCTCATTTGACCCAGATAAAGTGGCCTTTCAGTTCAAGGCATGCATGAACAGCATCGCTCAATGGATGAACTTGAACTTTTTAAAGCTTCATTCTGACCCAACAGAGATGCTGTTTTTTGGCAACAATGATTCCTTTTTGAAGAGGGCCTCGTGAGCGCCAAACGTAGGACCTCTACCAGTTCTGGCACTGAAGTCTAGAAACCTGGTTGTTGTGTTCAACAGAAGATTAACATGTGCTGAATACTCAACCCAGGTAACCTCCTCCCGTTTTCCCATGTTGAAGATTTTAAGAACAATTCTACCCTATCTTCCACTTGAATTGAGGAAAACAGTAATCTCAGCACTTATCATTTAAAAAATTGACTACTGAAATGCTTTATTTGTAGGATCTTAAATACAAGTCCTCAATAAACTTCAGACTCTCCAAATGCGGCAGCCAGAGTTTGACTAAATCTCCCAAAGTTCTACTAGGTGTCTAAATCTAGGAGAGAGCTTCACTGGCTCCCTATCCAAGTATGCATTCAACTCAAAGCGCTCTGTTGGGTCCACAAAGGATTACATCAAGATGGTCCATCTTTTCTTCAGGACATCTTTAAATGGTACTTCCCCCCTCAAACCCTGTGGTCTAGAACAGCCAAGAAAGTGCAAGTACCTGGAATGAGTAAATCTCATTTTGGGGGAAGGAGGGGAGGAGGTTTTCCTACTCCACCTCCAAATGGTGGAACCTGCTTTCAGACCACCTGATATCCCAATCTAATTAATTAAAATTCAGGAAAGATCGAACACCTTGCTTTTCAAATTTACTGTCTTATTCCACATGTTAGCGGCTTTACCGCTACATTTCACATCTGTTAGCGGTTGTAGACCTGGCACCTTTTGCCCTGTATCCCCTGTCTTTTTACTTTCTGACCTCCTGGTTTAGTGTCTCTGCGCACTTTCTCGCTGCTGTCCAGTGTTAAAGTGCAACTACTCCTATTGTAAATTGTTATTATGGATTGGAGTTTCCATGATTGGCATATTTGATTTACTGGTAAACTCTTAATAAAGTGCACTGAGTATGCCAGGGCCTGTAAATCAAATGTTACTAGTGGGCCTGCAGCAAAGATTATGCCACCCACACAAGCAGCCTCTCAAAGGGTTCTCAGACCTGCCACTGCAGTGTCTGCGAGCGGTTTTTACTGCATGTCGACTTGACAAGTACACCCACTTGCCAAGCCCTGACCTTCCCTTTCATTACATGTGAGTCACCCATAAGGTAGGCCCAAGGTACCCCAATGGGCAGGGTGCAGTGTATTTGAAAGGTAGGACATGTACTGGTGTGTGAATGGGAAAACTGGGCAACATTTTACAAGTGTATCTTCCCATTGGGACAACATAGAGGAATGGAGGTTAGTATGCCTGCACTCAGAATGTAGAAATGCATATTTTAGTAAAGATGATTTTTATATTCTGTGTTTGAAAATAGCAGTTTTAGAAAGTAGGTATTTTCTTGCTTAGCCATCCTGTGTGTCTCTGCTGGGTTGTGGATTGACTGTCTGGCTTTGGAGTGACAGGGGCTGGGGATGTGCATTCTCTTCAGACAGCCACTGGTGGGGGTCGAGGTCTCTCCTGCCTTTCCTGGATGAGTCAGGGCTGGGTTGAAAAGACCTGGGCTGCATTTAGAGTAGTGAGAGGAGATATCCTTGCACCTAAATGGGCCTGGTCTGCCTTGGACAATGCTGTCTCCATCTCGTGCAGGGAAGTTGGGCCAGAGAGCCAAACTAGTGTGGACTAAGCACAGACACTCTCTGCCCAAGAGAACAAAGAGAAACTGAGTATAAATATTGGGGCCCCGACCCCAGTACTTTAGAACTTGCTTGGATCTAGGGACCTGCCAAGAAGAAGAGCTGGAAGAACAGCCAGGAGGAGTACTGCCCCTTTGCCCCTTTGTTGTTTTGTTTCTTTGCTGGGTTGGCCTGCAGTTGCTGCTTCTACCTTGGGCAGTGAAAGGACCAGACGGAACTTTCTTCACTTGTCACTGAGTATCGCCAAGGGCTTGAAATAGAGCTTGTCTCCTGTTCACGAATTCACAGGGACAGCAAAGACTTCACTTACCTTTGGGTACCGCTTCTGGAACTGTGGGTTTCAGTTGCCACATTGGGGGAAAGCAGCCAACCCCATCACTGATACCGCTGCGGGCTTCATGTCCTGAGGGCACCACAGAGGGCACCGTCGCACTTCGCACTACAACCCTGGTCTTACCAACGATGACGAACCCTGCCGCCATCGAGCCGCTGCTTGCTCCGCGATCTATGGGCACCGCCTCACTTCATTCCACCGCTCTGGTCTCATCGACGACGTCGCTTCCCACTGGCCTTGACACCTGTGACCGCACTGTGGTTTGGGGGCACTACTTGTAAGTCACACGACGCCTGGGCCAACCGACGCCAGCTCCCATGATCAACCGGCACTGTCGCTTGTACGTGACCTGTTAGCACCGCCACAAGCATATCCTCACTCCGCACCACAGCCCTGGTCTCACCGACGCTGCTGGATGACTGTCACTGAGCCGCTGCCAGCACCACGGCATGAAGGCACCGTACGCCACACTGCTACGCTTCACATCACAACAGCAATGGTTGTGGACTGGCCGGCACCAACGTGGTCAGCCAAAACCGAGGGTATTGTTTACGAGTCTGCTGAGAGTAACGCCGGTCCGCACCGACGCGGTCGGCCAGAACTGTTGGATTCTGTTCTTTTTAGCACCGCAATAGCCCCTGACAGAGCTACTGGCTTCAAGGAACTGCATTTTAAAGTTATTTTTGCAAAGTGCATATTTTTGATTACTGTATGTTGGTCTTTTATCATTTTGGTCTTGTTTACACAGATAAATATTGGTTATTTTTCTAAAACTGGTGTGGTGTCCTTTTGTAGTGTTTTCACTGTATTACTGTTGGTTATGTGCAAATGCTCCACACACTGCCTCTGAGATAAGCCTGACTGCTCATGCCAAGCTAACACGGGGGTGAGCAGGGGTTATTTCAGTAGTGTATCCCCCTTATCCTGACTAGAAGGAAGGGTCCCTAATTGGACAAAGGTACAAACCATTTCCAACTAGAGACCCCCATTTCTAACAATGCTGATCTGGTGTTCAGTTCTTTTTAGGATGCTAGCGCCAAGACGCCTTTTTGGTATTAGTGCGCTCTATAAAACCCTCATAACAAAACAAAAGCTTATAGATGAGATGAGGTATGCAAATGAAACAATGCCTCACTGTTGAGCTACAAAGGAAGGAGATGCATTGGTTCCAAGCCGTGCAAAGGCAAGGATGTGTCAGGAATGGAGTCGATGCACTGCGCATCCGGCGATGCAACGGAGTCCATCCCCACAACGGAGGAGATGCACCAGTTCCGAGTCCTTTGTATTGATGGCGATGTGTGGACTCAGCAGTACTTTAAACAAACTTCCAAGGGTCCAGGACTGGGTTGGCATCACTTGGCAGGGCAGTCTCACAGGTGGCAGAGTCCCAGTGCGGTGGCAGGTGAGTTGGAAGTCTTTGATGTCCCTGAGACTTCAGAATAGGAGGAAAGCCAGAAAGCCCTTGGTGTCACTCTGGTTCTGGGTTCAAGTTCTTATCACCCAGACAAGGATGGCAGCAGGTCAGCACAGCAATAAATCAGGTCTTCTAGAGCAGCAGTCCAGCGAAGTGGCATTCCTTCAGCAGCACAGCAGTCCTTTGAACTGGGAGAGTATCCACAGGTCAAGAAGTGTACTGAGTTGGTAGTGTCAGAAGTCCAGTTCTTATATCCAGTGGTGTATTTTAAGTGGGGGAGACTTCAAAGAGGGGCTTTGAAGTGCACAGAGGTCCTCCCTTCCTGCTCTGGCTCCAGACTCACTGCAAGGGGTTAAGCAGTCCTTAGTATGGGGCAAGACACAGCCTATTCTGGTGTAAATGTGAGGCTATGGCCAGCTCCTCCCTCCCATCCTGCCAATGATGGCCCATCAGGATGTGGATGGCCCATCAGTCATGCCTAAGCTTCCTTTCTGTGTGGCTGGCTAGAGGGAATGCACAAAGTCCAGCTGTAACTCACCCCAGATGTGTATTGTAGACAGCTGCAGGCGCACAGGGTTAAGCAGAGAAATGCCATATTTCTAATAATAATTAACAAAACAATTGCCAATACTGATTCACAAATGGTACCTTAATCCATGGTCATACAACCAAATTGATGTAATCACCATTTATTTTGACACATTTTTAAACAAATCTTCTCCACAAGTTACCACAATTTTGATTCTTTTCAGCAAATACTCAAATTATTGATCATACAGAACACATATATAACACAACTGCATGTGACTAACACGCCAATGTTTATGGATGTACCACAACATTACACATGAAATAACATGACAAATCAAAATCATTCTATTGATAGAAAGATTATGATTTTGGTTTGTCATGTTATTTCATGTGTTATGTTGGGGTACATTTATATACACAGGTGGGTGTCAAATGTTTTTTAAGAGCAGACAGTGGTCCCACAGACCATTGCCTACTCTTAAAAAATGAAACTGAAACATTTCATTTTTATTTTCTTTAATGTATCCAATTTTGCTTTGAGGTAAACTGGCAGCATTTTTTTTCAAACTGCTTTATTGAAAAAACAGCCACAGACATGGTGGTCTGCTGACCCCAGCATGCCACCATCCATGTGAGTGACGGCACTATCCCAATGGGTCACAAAATGCGACCTACCTCATAAATATTAATAAGGCAGGTCCTTTGCGACCCATTTGGGAATCACAAACAGTGTTTCAGACATTGTTGTATATCAGAGTTTGCAACTCTCAGTTTGCGAGTCGCAAACACTGAGGGTCGTACATCTAGCCCCTTACGCCTTCAATGATAATTTGACCTTGACGGCTCAAAATGATAAACATTCCTTTGCTTTTTGATCTCACTATCTAGGAGGAAACTGCCTCTCTAAATACAGCACTATACATGAAACTGCCCTAAACACCAAGCTCATATATGATAGCCATCACTATTAAAATCTTAAGAATTACCTTCCTGTTGGCCAGTTTGTACATCTGAGACGTAATGGTAGCAAGAAAAAATATTTTTATTGGAAGCTAAATAAGTATTTGAGAAACTAAGGGCAAGGGGACATGATCCATGAAAGGAGCATGGCACAACAATTCGAATGTTCTGCTAAAAGGCAAAGTACGGCCAAAATTGACGAGAATTGTTTATGTTTCCACATTTGGATCTAAATCAAACCAAATCAAAAAGATTAGTTAAACCATGTCAACTCCTGAAAAATGACCATCTCTTTCTGAGTAAACCGGCGTTCGCATTGAAATGGGGTCAGAGCCTACGTGATAGACTGGTTAAAGTATATATGGAGCCGTGCAAACAGTCTATGAGGCAGAGTATTGGTCCACAACCAATAATAGGCTATGTGGGACCTTTATGGAATGTAATGCCACCAAAGCACTGACATTTTTTATTCTGAATGGTCAAACTGATCATCTTAAACAATTTTGAAATGCCACACTAAGAATGTGATGTTTTGTATCCGACGTCCTTGTGGATTGCCACACATAGGGAAGACTACACAGGAAAAATGGCACAGCGTCCTTCAACACCAATCTATATTTAGGCTCCAAGAGGCTCATGCTCCATTGGTCGATCGTTTCATTTGACACAAACATGCCCTAAGAGAAAGAGAATGATGGGTTGAGCAAGTCATCAAAGTTCTAGTTAGGAACCATAATGTAGGCCGTCAAATCACCATGTGTGAAAATGGATTGATATGGAAAATTTAACTAAATGCGGCCACAGAATGATACAGCTCGGGAGTGAAAAAATATGCACAATACCTAGTCAGCCATGTGCTCCGTGTGTTATGTTCTTGTTTTCATTATAGTTAATCAATTAATATCTTTGGCACCACTCACTCTTGGTGACATAGAGGCATGAATATGGAAAGTTGACAGTATCGACAAAGGATTAAATGTGCCCGTAGATAAGTTCATCTTGGCACTGAGCGAATAAGCATAATATGTAGCTAGTTATGCGTTTCATATTTATTGATTTATGAAGATGAGATTAGCTTTCATTTCATTTGGTTATCAATTCCATTCCGTTATAGGTATAAAAAGTTACTAATCACCCTAGATCTTCAGGATGAAATGTTGGTCTTTTACTATGGCACAAAATTATTGTTATTTCATCTGACATTCTCCTGGTTATGCTGCCCTCTAGCATCCTAAGTATGATATTGATAGCAAAATGTATACTGCTCTGAGGTATAGTCACCGTCTACCAGGGGTACAGAGGCTGTTATACACCTCATTTATGCCTTTCTAATGGACAACGTATATCAAATTATGAATGTGGTTTGCTTTCTTTCTGTTGATTTAAGTTGTTGTTTACAGCATAGCTGAATTGTATACGTCAAGTATACGGATTCAATCTATTCTTCAAATACTTGATATTGAAATATGTAATCCATGTATTGTATTATGGTAAAATTGGCCTGAATCGCGTGTCTCCACCTGTATGTGACGCACAATAACCCTTTCTATGCGAATGGCCGTCGGTGCTCAGGGAAAAGCCTTTCATCTCCGCGCTCAGAAAGCAGGCGGAGCCGTGCACCTGAGGCGACAGCCAATGGCTGCCACTAGGGCTTGCTTAGCGCCCACAAGCTCTCCGCAGGGCATGAAGCACTAAACCAGAGCTCCAATACTGCCACCGAGGGCTCCAGAGGATATAACGTGCTCCTAACAAGCACATCAAAGAGCGTTAAGCTCCACCCTCAAGGAAGACAAAGGATGCGCGTGGACATACATGGCGTAGTCTGCTGCGGAGTAAGGGAAGAGCGTGCAGTGGAAACTGGAGTTATTAGAGTATATCTGATGCTATCGCTCGACGCTTGGCTTGGCTCAGCCCCGCTCAACGGGAACAGGGTCTTGTAATGTACGCTGCATGTTACTTGGGTGGCTTGTGATGTGCATTCAACAGCTCAAGTCCCCGTGCTTAGCTCTAGCCACGCTGTCAGGTAACTGCAGTTGGCACTAAATGTTCTCTGGGCCTGATCATGACAGTCCCAACTGCAGAGCGTGACTCAAGCACAACTCAAGACGCCCACAGAACTTACACCATAGTGACCACACCGTCATCCGCTCCACTCAACACACATGCACAGACGTCACCCATAGATTACACCGACACTTTCATTGTGGGTGAAGAACTGCTGCAGGTTTATTTCATACAACATAAGTATGACGATAAGTGGGTTATCTTACGGGCGATCCAGGGCAAGCAGCCCCTCGCTGCTCCGCCCGCCTGGCGAGCCAGCACGCACGGTGGGTCGATGCCCTGCAGTGCGGCACATATTTTCAGATCATCCTTTGGATCACGTGATCTGTCGCATACTCCCGCCCCTTTTGACGGGGGCGGAGCGTGTTGTGGCACACCCCCGGTTGGTTCAGGCCCCACAACCGCCCGAAGGACTAACGGGGCGCCGTCGCGGTCTTCGCAGAACCTCCTTTGGCTCCCGGACCTTGGCTCGGGCACCCTTACTGTGCCGGACAGGGGTACCCTTACTGTACCGCCTGTCGCAGAGGTACCCTTACTGTACCCTTCTGCCTCCAGATCGCCCTGTAACTCCGCCTGCAACGCAAGAAAAAACATTAAAACATTCCAATAGCGCGCTACCTCCACTGCGCAGGGTAAGCGGAAAGGGTGGGAATACGCGTGGCCAGGAGGAGCGGTGCAGGAAGCAGAGGAAGATCAGAGGAGGTGAGGTGCCTAAAAAGGGGGGGCTAGCCTCACCCACCCTAGTGGCACGCCTCCCCCGGACAATCCCATTGGGGGCCTCCCCTCCCCGAGGTGCGGCCTCACGCGAGGCGGAGCAAAGGGGGGGGGGGGAGGCTCCGACGGGCGGCCACTAGAAGGCTGCCCTGCTTATGTCCCCCTGCGTGGGACGCGGGCAGCGGCATAGTGACCACATCGTCATCCGCTCCACTCAACACACATGCACAGACGTCACCCATAGATTACACTGACACTTTCATTGTGGGTGAAGAACTGCTGCAGGTTTATTTCATACAACATAAGTATGACGATAAGTGGGTTATCTTACGGGCGATCCAGGGCAAGCAGCTCCTCGCTGCTCCGCCCGCCTGGCGAGCCAGCACGCACGGTGGGTCGATGCCCTGCAGTGCGGCACATATTTTGAGATCATCCTTTGGATCACGTGATCTGTCGCATACTCCCGCCCCTTTTGACGGGGGCGGAGCGTGTTGTGGCACACCCTCGGTTGGTTCAGGCCCCCCAACCGCCCGAAGGACTAACGGGGCGCCGTCGCGGTCTTCGCAGAACCTCCTTTGGCTCCCGGACCTTGGCTCGGGCACCCTTACTGTGCCGGACAGGGGTACCCTTACTGTACCGCCTGTCGCAGAGGTACCCTTACTGTACCCTTCTGCCTCCAGATCGCCCTGTAACTCCGCCACGGCTCTGGGGAGGCTTCCGTCGCTGCCAGAGCCCCCCCTTCCTCCCTTCGCTGTTATAGGTGCCCTGCCCCTACGAGCTAGCTTTGGCGTATATGGCATGAAATCCTATTGTGATTTTCAATTGGGCCAACTAGGGTCATTCTGGCTTGGAAGTGTGTTTCCAACAGCTAAGCCCCAGTAAAGCAGGATGTAGGTAACATGTGAGTTAACTGCCTTCCCTATGTTTATCCACACAAGCTGACATTACGGATGTCTAATGATGGGATGGGCACTAAAAGCTGTGGACATCAGACGGTATGGGGGCAACAGCCTCTGTCTTCATACTCTCACCCAGCACACAGGAAGCATACGCTCACTGTCCCTGGGTGCTTCACGTCACTGCCCCTGAATGGTTAATGCCACAAACTTAGCTAGTGACAGCATTATTGGCAAGGGATTCGTTGAGACAATCTCGCCTCCCTACAGCATGCTAATACACATCAATTTAACAGGTTAACTGCTAACTGCCGTATTACCTTTTTGGCTATTAACCTTACATTTTCTTCCTCTCACGTTGTATTATTATCCTATTGTTTACTTTCAATGACCAATCTCAGCAACATCTCCCTGGATTGGCCTCCCCACTGCCAATAATGACCCAGCCTTCTGGGGGTCATCTTAACCACCAAATAATACAGGTTTTATTAAATATTCTTGCAAGTGAAGTTACATTAACTTAGATGATGGAGTCTTATTCTAGCCTTGTTCTTCAATGGTTCATATAAAATCAAACTAAGATAAATATTATTGAAATATTTCGGTTCGTTCCTACTTTTAATTCCTTAAAATTGAAGCTTCTTTCCCGAAGACGACATGTAATTTGCACTATTTTGTATGTCAAAGTCAAATCAGTTTTACCATGACTATTAGTCCAAAATATCGTTAAACTTGTTGACTTCAGTTGAAATAATTTCAACATTAATTTTTTTTTTTTTTTTTTTTATAATTGTTTGTTTCAACAGTATGTCACCTTGTGGAACATCCTGTGTGGTTCCACCAGCTCTGTTTTCGAATCTCTCAGTAGTGCACAGACACATTATGTTCCGCTCCTGAAAGATTATGAAATCCAATCCCACATTTGTTATGTCATGGTATACTAAATTTGTAGGGCACACGTATCAGATTGGTTTCCTGGCGCTACTCTGAAACCGGTTAGGGTGGCATGTTACTCATTTACCTGTCTAACTAGCCATGTTTAGGAGTTTGCGGGAAGTCATGGTGTCTGTGCAGGACCTAATCTCTGGAGGTTCAAATCTGGGACCTAGTGTGAAAAACCTTGATCCCCCAAAGTGTTTCCATTTACAGGATCCCTGGGGAACACCACATGTAGTTTACTCATGGGGGTCGTGACGTGGCCAAGGTGAACCCTTCACGTCGCCACATTCATATCGTAGAATGGATAAAGAGAGCAGTATTGTTTTTTTTTTTATTGTTTTTTTTATTCTTTATTCCAAAACCAAATTACTTTCGAGATTTTCACCATAACCACTTGATGTGCCATTGGCTTGACTATTAGGCAATGTCCTTTTCGAAGGAGTACAGCTCTCAGATATCATCCACCCAACACAGGGCATCTGTGAGTGACACAAAATATTTACATCTCCTTGTGCTTACTAAAATGGACCCGCTCCTCAGTTTCCAGCACACAATGCCCTTCAATGTCATTTGGCCCTGGTGCCTATCAAACTACTGTGACAGCCTCTGTCACCTTCATACAATAAATAAACGAACTTCAAAAGGTCGGTAGCCCATGTCACTCTTGGCTTTCCCTTGCCTCCCTGTCGAACAGGGAGAATAAACTTACAGATGTTTAGTATGTCACACAAACCCAGGCCTTCCGCATGTCTCAAAACATCTCAGGCTGCTGACTGTCCTGTATAGACTAAGCTGCCACTATGACTGTGTGTTGCAGAAAACCTTACACCAGCTGTTTCCGAATAGCAAGGCTGAATATGAAAGGCAGCAGCATCTCTTGGCTTAAGCGTGGAACTCGCACTAATAAATACCTTCAAGATGTTATGTAAGACTCACAGACCCCGGCCTTCAGCTTGTCTCATAACAGCTCAGGCTGCTGACTTGTCTGTATGGACTAAGCTGCCACTGTGACTGTGATTTGAAAGAAACATTACACCAGCTGTTTTCGAATGCAAAGATGAAAGACAGCAGCATCTTGACTCTAGCGTGGAACTCACAATAATAACATTGGTAGATCAATTTCCGTGTTACACCTTTCTACAAGCTGACCATTGCATTACGGTTGAGACTGGGTTTTAGGCTGAACCTTTGACATGTGTACTCCTGCTACCAAGATAACATATATATATATATATACACCCTCCCTTATCCTGTTGCACCACTCGGGACACATAACTTCGTCACTTTGTGAGAATAACCTAACGGATGGTATGTATGACACACAAACCCAGGCCTTCCGCTTGTCTCAAAAACAGCTCAGGCTGCTGGCTTTCCTGTATGGACTAAGCTGCCACTATGACTGTGAGTTGAAGAAAACATTACACCAGCTGTTTCCGAATAGCAAGGCTAAAGATGAAAGGCAGCAGCATCTCTTGACCTAAGCGTGGAACTCACAATAATAAATCAGTATTCCGAATCCAAACATTTAACCAATATTTGATCTCATGTGACTATCTTAATCACCATCAGCCAGGCCTACTTCATTATTAAAATTGCGAGTGGCTGGCAAAGGGTACGTTAGAAATATCAAAGCCATGCATGTTCAACATGAAGCCAGGAATCGAAGGCAAGCTTGGGGGGAGATAGTGTGAATAGTGATGTGGCATCTGGTTCACGGCTTTCAGGGATGAAACAGCCTTCAAGTTAAATTTTCAGTTCGTGGTAGTGCTGCACGACCAGAAAGGTATCGAGTGTTTGCGCGCTTTACCTGCGCACCAAATAACGCTACACCAGGGACACACTCATTTCTTATTAGGCACGGGGAGATTTAAGTGATTTTCCCAGAATCACTGCATATTGATAAGGCGCTGAGACTTCGGGCCTGGTTCTCTCCAGCATATAGTAATGGGCCATGTACTAGCTAGTTGTGCAGGGAAAGCATAAGTTTCAGTAGGTAAAGTTTGAAATCTGTTATTTTCTGCCCGATAACCAAGTTTCATTGGGTATCCCTAGAACATTATTCTTAGTTGCCGGAAATAATTTGGTTTGTATCCTGCGCTATGCTGGTTATGATTAATGTAATTTAGCACGCCACTAAAAGTGTTGTAGAACTAACGCACTCTTGCGGTAAACGGCGATGCCGGCCTTGGCGATGGTGGTGCCCTGTGCAAGAATGTTGTTGGCGCCCCCCCAATGCCGCCTCCACTACAGATTCCCTCACTAGCCCCCTTTAACAGTTGACCAAGTTTCCATAACCACACTCTCAGATGCATTTAATTAGTTATATAGCGCCACTCCTACCAGTGTAGGGTGTCCGAGAACTTTGCATCTCACACAAATTCCGCCGAGCCAATCAATCATATGCATATGAATCAGTGTATAGGAAAGGTTACCTGAGCCAAAGGACTCAAAGTGTAGGAGACTCATGTCATCCCTACTGGCAGGCAGTATAGTTTAAGGTTGCTTGGTGTGGAGAAGCACAAGCTCAGTCGATTTCTAGCCAAATTAACCCTCTTTGCAACACTAAGCAATGTTCTAATAATGTATGCTTAGTGGTGTGTATGCAGCTCTAGGATGAGCGTTCGTAGCTCACTGTTGACTATTAGGGCTTTAAGATATACATTGCAAGTAACAAAAGGAGGCCTCCTTTGAACACAGTAACCTGCTGACCTATTTACATCATACGCACTCTGAAATCTACTTGGCACACGTTCTTTGCAGCGGGCATATTTAATCCTCTGCACTAACTACACCGAAGTCAAAACCTCCACTATACAAATTCTTGATCTTTCTCCAGGAAGATAACGAATCACACGAGTTATCTTGACATTTATGTGAGGCCTGGAATTGCCGCGGAAAGAAACGCAGCATCCGGTGCTTCAAAGCAGTATCTAGATCAACATTAAAGACACCGACATATCCCGCCTCTGCATGTTAAGCAGCAAAAGGCAACCATTCCAGTACGTATAATCTTGAAGCACCAAAATGGGTATGTACGACAAAAACCAGTGCAAACCATTTTTCAGCAAACAAGAGCCTCAGAGGCGTCCACCAGCGGACATTGCAAGCGCACCTCCACATTTCCCATAGTATAATGCCGTCCATGACATCGCGCCCGGTCCCAATGGGGGGGGCAGGTGGGCATGGCAGCAATCGCGCAATGGCGGGGGCTGGCCCGAGCAACGCCGGTTGCACCAGCACGAAGCAGCGCCCCACGGCCGGCGGAACCCATCACCAGTTCCAGATGCCCCGACTCCCGTGCACGCCAGCGGCGGCCCCGAAGCCGCGGCGGCACCAATGTCCCCCATGCCGCGAGGCCGGCGACTGCGCGAAGCGAGTCAAAGCCCCACATGCAAATCCAGAGGCGGGGGGGGGGGCACCCGGAGTCGCAAGCACACCCGGCCAGCACCCAAGCACCGACTGTGAGCCCCCCCTCAATGGCTTATGGCCACGGGGCTGCTGGCGAGACGGTGTGCAGACAACTGGGCACAACAACCGAGACAAACTGCCCTCGTGTAGCGGCGCCACGCACAAACAAGAGTCCACACCTGTAAAGCGCGAACAATCACGCGTCAGGGCCTCCAGGCGCCAATTTGCCGCCGGCTCCGGGGAAAAGCGAGACCGATTGCATTGCAAATGCCAGCCCCTGTTAGGCAGGGGTAGATAGGGTGATTTGCAGAATCACAGGATGCTCAGCGTCATTCCCGAGACTCGAACCTATATAGCGCGAACTCGACCCGCAGGCAGCGGAGTGCTTAACACGAGCACCATATTTACATTACACCAGCAGGCACGGAGAGACCAAGCGACCCGCCCCAGAATCACGGGAAGCGGAAGCGACCCCGAGACTCGAACTCCGGCACTCAGCACCAAAGTCGGCCGGCTAGCCGCAGCGCCACATCCCCTCCCCGACTCATCCACGGGTCCGATCGCCATACATAAAGCGCGATTCCGCCGAACCGCCCCGGCACGCACCAAAAGCCCAAACGCTAGTAACCCATAAAAAACACGATCCTCCAACAGCAACAGCGTGGCAAGCGGGCAACAACTCGGCTGCAATTAAGCGACGACCTCTGCCCCCCTAGTGAAAATGCACTTTCCCTGGTGGACATTTCAGTGCATGGGTCAAAGGGCAGGGTGTTAGTGTGTTCACATGAAAAAACGCAATGGAACCCCTCGGGGCCCATGGACCCGTTAGCCAAAAGAAAACATGCGCCCAAGGGCAATTCACAGCCAATCAAACCAATGTGCCAAGTTCGAAACAGCGACCCCCGCTGGGAGTGCCCACCTCTGTTGTTTACCCTTAGACAAGGCACATGCACACGTCTCCATCCACATCAGCAATGCGTCAGTCCAACAAAGTTTCCTCAGCGAGAACCCGTTTCCCACCTTTATCCCTGAAGCAAAACCCCAGCACACTGCCAGCGAGGCCGGGACTCCTGAACGACAAATGACATCAACAGCCCTGGAGAAGAACAGACGCGCCACAGCTCCTCGACTGTGCTCCGGAGAGAGGCGTCCCCAGTGCCTTCTCCCTTCTCCGCTCCGGCCAACCGACACTCGCCACTCAGTCTGTGCGGAGCACAAAAAGGGAAACACTCTGATTCTCTGCAAAGGGCCCCTCGTCCATTCATCTCCCAAGCACACTGATCTCCAGCACCCGGGGCGCGCCGCAGCCACGCAGGCCGACACACAACAAAACACTCAGAAACCTGCCCTTCTGTTCAGGCTGCGCTCGTCAACAAGACACAGAACACACTGCCAAAATTGGGGCCCAGAGCCACATAGCATCGGGGAGAGACGGGAGGCGGCACTGCCCTGCCCTCCCCAAGGAAAACAACGCCAGACCAGGGGCACAACCGTGTGACCGACGTCAGACCAGGAAGCAGAGGGCACAGGAACCCGCGCGGCACAAGAGACCAACGGCACGAGAGCCCCGCACCACAAAGGCCCGGCCCCGCACCCACACTCGGCGCCCCCCGCACACCACCCCGCCGCTCAGCACAAGTCTCGCTCCCCTCCGCCCACCTCCCGAGCCCCCACCACCAGGCAACCCAGCACACATCCAGGCCAGTGGGGCTCGGGGACAACTAACACTCACCGGGACAACAGGGGGGGCACAAAACCCGACGCCAGACCAGGACGACCAAAACGACCCGGACGCCCAAAACGGCGACGTGGTGAGGGACACGCGTGGCCAGGAGGAGCGGCGCAGGAAGCAGAGGAAGATCAGAGGGGGTGAGGCGCCTAGAAAGGGGGGGCTAGCCTCGCCCACCCTAGTGGCACGCCTCCCCCGGACAATCCAATTGGGGGCCTCCCCTCCCCGAGGTGCGGCCTCACGCGAGGCGGAGCAAAGGGGGGGGGGGAGGCTCCGACGGGCGGCCACTAGAAGGCTGCCCTGCTGATGTACCCCTGCGTGGGACGCGGGCAGTGGCACTCACATTACTTTCATATTTCACTATACTAATTCACCACTAATCCTTTATAGGTTCCGGAGTAGCGTGCTACTCGCCCAAAAAAGCGCTTTAACACCCCATCAGGGGTAACAAGCGCTATATAAATGCAAACCTTTTTGCCTCTTCTATCTCTCCGCTATCCTTCTGAATACAAATAACCGACTAACCTATCCACCACTGAAATAACTTTCCATATTTACTATACTAATTCAACACTAATCCTTCTTGGGTTCCGGAGTAGCGTGCTTCTCGCCGAAAAAGCGCTTCAACACCTCGTCAGGGGTAGTAGCACTATATAAATGCAATTACAATACAATACAATACAATGTTGCACCCTTCTCAACGTGCGCTCCCTGCACCGACACGCCATAGAAATCTGGGACCTGATCAACACCCTCTCGCCCGACGTCGCCTTCTTCATGGAAACCTGGACCAACGCCTCCTCTGGCCCCGACATCGCCACGGCCATCCCCGACGGCTACAAGATCCAGAGAAAGGACAGCACGCACCGCCCAGGTGGTGGACTCCCCATCGCACACAAGACCCCCTTCCGACTCTCCACATCCAGCATGAGTGACCTTCACTCTAACACAGAACACCCCTACTTCCAGATCCAGCCCAGCCCCAGCACCATGCTACGCGGCACCCTCATCTACAGACCACCAGGACCTCGCACCCAGCCCGCAACTGCCATCGCTGAGCTCGCCGCACCCCACCCCATCACCTATACGGACTACATTCTACTTGGGGACCTGAACTTCCAACTCAACAACAGCAACAACCCCGACTCCACCACTCTCTTCTACAACCTCGCCAACCTAGGACTGAAGCAGTTCGTCAACACGTCCACCCACAGAGCAGGTCTCACCCTCGACCCCATCTTTGCTGGAGGAACTAACATTCAGTTCAGCCACACCACCCAGCCCATCTGGACGGACCACCACTGCGTCCACTTTACCTTCAACACCACCACCGCAGCCAAGCTTGCCCCGCACCCGCCACAACAGACCTGGAGCAAGATCACAGAGGAACTCCTCAACACCGCCCTCCATCAAAACCCCCCCAGTGCCACGACCAACACCAACTCCGCAGCAAGGGAATTTCACCACTGGGTCTCCTGCTGCACCGACAAGCTGGCAACCCTCTGCCACCCCGCCAAACAATGCCCTCTGAAGGCAGCCTGGTTCACCACAGAACTTCAATAAGCCAGACGCACCTGCAGACGCCTAGAGAAAACCTGGTGAAACCAGAAAACCACAGAAGCACGGAGCAACCACAAGAGTGCCCTGAAGGAATACCACCAGTGCATATGAGACACCAAACGGACCTTCATAAGAGACAAAGTCCAGACCAACGCGACCAACTGCTCAACCTCATACAGCAGTTTGCAAAACCCACCTGCGAAGCCACGGACGTCACACCTTCCAAGGAACTCTGCGACAAGCTCAGGTCCTACTTCCATCTGAAGATCAAGGCCTTCTACGACAACTTCAGCGAACCAGCACCGGACACTACCCCCCTACCCACCGCCGCTGATAAGCCAACCATCACGTCCTGAGATCCCGCAATCGTGGAACTCATCACCGTGACCATAAAGAAAACTCACTCAGGAGCCCCAACGGACCCCTACCCACCGCACATCTTCCACAGGGCCTCTGCTGTCATCGCACCCGAACTAGGACGGGCAATCAACACCTCCCTCAGATCTGGAAACGGGCGGAGATGACTGGAAACGGGCGGAGGTGAAACCACTCCTCAAGAAACTAACGGCTGACCCAACAGACCTGAAAAACAACCGGCCCTTCTCTCTCCTCCCCTTCACGGCCAAAGTCACCGAGAGACTCGTGAACGCCCAGCTGACCGCCTTCATCGAAGAGAACTCCATCCTAGGCGCCTCCCAGCCTGGATTCCGCTGCAACCCCAGCACCGAGACCGCCCTCCTCGCCGCCACTGATGACATCCGCATGCTACTAGACCAGGGACACACTGTGGCCCTCATCCTTCTAGACCTCTCCGCAGCCTTCGACACCGTCTCAAATCGCACGCTCGCAGCCAGACTTCTCGACGTGGGGATACAAGGAGCCGCCCTCGACTGGATCCAATCCTTCCTCTTCGGCAGAACCCAGAGGATTTGACTCCCTCCCTTCCTCTCCGAACCGACGGAAATCAACTGCGGAGTACCCCAGGGATCATCACTTAGCCCCATGCTCTTCAACATCTACATGGCCCTCCTCGCCGCCCTCGTCAGACAGCATGGGCTCAGCATCATATCCTACGCCGACGACACCCAGCTCAGCCTCTCACTCACGAAGAATCCCGAAGATACCAAACTCTGCTTCCAGGAGGGAATGAAGAACTTGGCAGCCTGGATGCAAGACAGCTGTTTGAAGTTCAACTCAGAGAAGACCGAGGTCCTCATCCTCGGACCCTGCACCTCCACCTGGGACATCACCAGGTGGCCCTCAGCCCTTGGGAACCCACCTACCCCGACAGACCACGCTCGGAACCTCTGCATCATCCTTGCCTACTCCCTCTCCATGAACTGCCAGATCAACGCCGTCGCTTCTACTAGTTTCAACTGCCTTTGCATTCTACGTAAGACCTTCAAATGGATCCCTCCTGACTGCAGAAAGACCGTCACCCATGCACTCATAACCAGCAGACTGGACTACGGCAATGCCCTCTACGCCAGAATCAACAGAACTCTTCTACGCAAACTACAAACCATCCAGAACGCCGCAGCCAGACTCATCCTCAGGACTCCGTGTCACGAGCACATGACCCAACACTTACAAGGCCTCCACTGGCTCCCCGTCGAGAAGAGGGTCACCTTCAAACTCCTCAACCACGCCTACAAATCCCTCAACAACATGAGACCCAAATACCTCAAAGAGAAAGTATGCTTCCATGTACCCAAGAGGAACCTCCGCTCCGCCGACCTCGTACTGGCCGAGGTCCCCCGCATCCGCAGAAACAAAACCAGCGGGAGAGCTTTCTCCTACATCGCTGCCAAGACCTGGAACGAGCTCCCTGTGAACATCAGATGCTCCCTGACCCTGCACACGTTCAGGAGGGACCTCAAGACCTGGCTCTTCGACTGATCTGGAGCCGCTACCCCCTCCTACCCCCAGCGCCTCGAGACCCTCACGGGTGAGTCGCGTGCTTTACAAACCCCTGATTGATTGATTGAATGTTCACCACAGTTTTGACTGCATGATTAACACATCACATCCACTACCAATATGGCCTCTGAACAATAAGTTTTCATTCTAGATACCTAAGCCTCAATATGGCTTCCATTGATTTAGGTTGCAGTTTACTGTGTAAATAAACTGTATATGTCATGGATACATTTACAATTTGTCCCCTGAAATGTTTGATATGGCAATATGTAATGTATTCATTGAATAACGGGAGAAGGCTCATGATGTTATTCTTTTTTTCACCCTATTTTGGCCTGAATCTCATGTACAATGCCACCTCTTCCTTTGTCTGTGGATGTTTTTGCTGCAGAGTCTAGTTTGGACAGTTTTGTTAGTGCTTCTTGTTCTGCTTTAGTGAAAGTTGTGAAATACATGCATAGTTTCTTTATTCAAGCAGTCAATATCACATGAGACTGCCTGTTCAAATTCCAGCAGTTCATGCGGCATACTGGTGGTGCAAGGGTTGCACCAAGATGGTTTTTTCTCCGAAATCCACTATTGGTTTCTCTGTCCTTTGCTAGTGAGACACTGTTGTCCCCAAAAATTCTTTAATATGTTTTTTCAGAAACATTCTGAAATGTCCTTGCGTTGGTTGAATATGTCTGGTTTGGCGGTGAATATGTCTGGTAGGGGATGGGAACAAAAAAAGAGGATATCGAGCTATTTCCAAGAAAAGATAAATTCTTTGGGGGTAAAAACACTCCATATTACAGAAATTCAGAATCAGTTGTATGACTTTTTCCTCATGGACACAGGAAAGGCTGGTTAGTAAGAGGAAGGAAGCTGCTAGCACTGGACGGGGGACCTTCTACCTATCCACCAACAACAGCAATGGTTGGGGTTATTGAGAGCACCCTCACTACCAAGGGTAAATCTGGCCTAATTAATATATTTTTTAAAGATTTCAAATAACATACAACAGTACCATAGAACACTGTAGCTCAAGTACTTGGCACCTGCCGGCAGATCCCCCCATTCTTTCTCCATCCGGTTCTCTGCATCTGCCCTGTACAGCTTCTCCCAGCCCACCTTTTGCAGTGCCCTTCCTGATGATTCTCGTCAGGGGGTGTCCCGGCCCCCCCCGCTAGTGTCCGGCTCACCTTCGTTTAGTTCCGGGACTACCATACTCTTTCTCCATGGGCCCCACATGCACTCAGAGTTACACAGGCTCCGTATAGCACGATAGACTAGTTCCTCTGCCCTCAAGCACCAGTTCAAATTAGATACCCATTCAGATTCTGTTGGCACTATCCCTCTCCCCATTATCGAATAATATTCCTTCTGGCCACCATTAGGGCGACGCTGCAGAAGAGCAGGGAGTATCCGTCCAAACACTGTTCTCCCTAGATGCCCACCATTACCAATTGTGGAGAAAACGCCAAGACCAATGAAATCCTGTCTCTTACCCGTTTCCAGTATGCCCAGAGCCTTAGGCACTCGCACAGATTGTGTATCAGGGTTCTGCTCTGTCTACAGCCTCTGAGGCACCTACTGTTATCTATCAGCCCGGTTTTGTGAAGGTGGATCCTCATGTAGTATGCCCTGTGGAACAGCTTTAGCTGCACCAGTCGGAAGCCCACCCGTATGGTGACCTCCCTTGGGTACCTGCAAGCCTTCCCCCAGGCGTCGTCCTTCAATCGCGCTAGGTCCCGTTCCCATTTGGTCTACAATGCATCTACGGGAGAAAACTATGCACTAACGGCAGACCTTCAGACCTTCTGACCTTCAGAAGACTTCTCATGACCTGGCTCTTCGAACAGTAGCAGCTTCCCCCCCCTCCCAGCGCCTTGACACCCTGCGTTTTACAAATGCCATGATTGATTGATTGAACAAGGATGCATTTATGCACAGCACCATATGCTTGTGTAGTGGTGCCCCAAGTACCTGGAATTCTAGAGGCGTTTTTTCTTTTAAGTCACAAACGAGGTTCTCATACCTGACAGAATGTGCTTCACTTGCTGCTATCTGAGGTACTGGCCCCAGTGAGTTTGAACTGTGTCTGCAGCTCGCTCAGGGAACAGGAACATCTTGCACTCCCTCCATATGTCCCCAGCAAGTCCATTTTCTCATGACCCTCTATGGTCCTCAGGCGGGACAGAATCGCAGAGTCCCACAGTGGTGTCTCAAGCGTCACCCATCCCTTCCAGCACATTAGTTTAGTCACCATCTGCCATATCCGTACCACTATAGAGGTGGGCCCAGCAGTGGTATCTCCCTGCCTGCCCCTTACAGCCATCGAGGGTAGCCCTCAGGGTCCATTGCTCTCCTGTCAGTTCGATGGTTCCTGTTGTGTTGTGTGTATACCCAATCGTTAATGACCTGGAGTGTGGCAGTACAGTTTTTGGTTCAGAACGGCCATCCCCCCATCGTTGGGCTTTTGTGTCAGCGTGGGGAGGGCTATCTGAGATGGGCCCCTGTCCCATATCAACAGTTGGGTCGTGGCGTCCATATCTCTGGAAAATCTATCTGGCAATGCATGCGGGGTGTTCTGCAGTATGTTAAAAAAAATTAGGGATGTATATCATTTTATAGAGGGATATCTGGTCCAGCTCGGAGAGCGGGATTTTCCTCCAGTGGGTCATTGCCCTCTGATAATCATCTAGGATACACCCCAGATTTTCCCTTAAAAAAGTTCCCAGGTTTGTGGAAAGATGTATGCCTAGGTATTTGAATCTGATCCATTTCTATCTGAGTGGGACCCACAATCCTCCTGGAGGGAAAATGCGATTGATTTGTTCTATTTGATTTTGATCCCAGAGTGTATGCCAAATATTTTTAGCATCTGCAAAACATGCAGTATCGAACCCTACGGGTCAGCCAAATAGAGAAAAGCATTCGTCTGTATATAGGGAGATGAGGTCCTCCCAGTCTGGGTTCCATGTTAGCCCTCTAAGCAGGGCATTCCCCTGCATCAGCATCACCAGGGGTTCTATTGCCAGTGTGAACTGCAGCGGCAATAGGAGACATCCCTACCTGGTGCCCCTGCTCGGTTGAAACTTCCTCAATCGCGCCCATTCGCTCATGCGCAGGTGAGGTGCTCCTGGTAGAGCAGGCCTACCCATTTCCAGAATCCAGATCCAAAGCTCATCTTCTGTAGGCCTGCCATTAGGTAGGGCCACTTCACCAAATCAAACACCTTTTTGGTATTCAGTGAGAGCAATATTGCTGGCTCCCCTATTCTCCCTCTGTATGCCAGACATCTGAACAGGTGACAAAGGTTGTGCCTGGTCACTTTATAGGGCATAAACCTCGACTGGGCAGGGGCAATTATGCTGTCTATCACCCTCATTAGTCTGGTCGCCAGTACTTGGCTAGTATTTGTGTCTCCACGTTCAGTAGGGAGATCGGCTTGTAGGAGGCACACACATCTCCTGTCTTCTCTTTCATTCGGATGAGAAATATTTCAGCGTGCCTGAGTTCTCTTGGTAGAATCCCTATCTTCAGTGCTTCCTCATATATTGCCTTGAAGCCAGCAACTATGTCACTCCCTTATGGCCTATGATGTCTCTGCATCTGTGAGTTCCCCTTCAGGGTGTTGCCTGCTTCCCCATCTGTGCACAGTACAGGGAAGTCTCTGACCAATCCTCCTTCTCGGTTTAGCAGCCTTCTTTTTTGAACTATACACATTGCCCAGATAATCAGCAAAGGCATGGGCAATCTCCCCCAGTATTTCGCCACTGCCCATTTGACTACTTGTGCCCCTATGATTGTTTATCAAAAGAGATATCAGTATTGGCAGATTTGTTGTTGTGGATTTGATTATTAGGCTCAACCTTACTGATAAGAGCCAAAACCCTTCATTGTTAGCTACTGCCCATTCCCGGCATTATCACTCTGTGGCTCCACCTCTGGCCCTCCTCCTTTCAAGCCAACCAGGCTAGCAGGTTGCCGGCTTTGTTGCCTAGTTTGTACAACCTTCCCTGTTTGCTCCTATAGAGCATCCGTGACCCTTGGCTCAACCGGGTCCTGTATTCATCCGATTGGAACTCTAGTCTCATTACTCACTCCCCTGTGTGGTGCAGCAAGTACTCTACTTTGCCTCGTGTCAGATGGTCCTCTAGTTCCCAGCATCGTTTTTCTGTTCACGCCTTTTCTCCATCCCTTAAGCTATCAGGTCCACCTCAACACCATCTTGTATGCCCCCCAAGGAGCACGCCGTGAGTGCACCGCCCAATCGTTTTCTTCAAAATACTATTCTATGACCTGCTCAATCATGTCCAATGTATGCCTACCCATCAGCTCCCAAGGGTCTTACTTCCATCCCCTGTCCAGCCTGGGCAGCCTGGTCCGAAGTGTTGTTATTACCAGTGCATGGTCTGTATTTTCACTTTGTAGGTATCGCGTGTCCCTTAAGGCTGACAGTTGGCGGTAAGGTACCAACAGATAGTCCAGCCTGGACATTGACTGCATTGACTATATCATCTGCGGATAGCAGGTTCACCATAAGTCAACCAGTCCTTTTGTGGCCAGGAAGTCCCCCTGTTGAGAATCTGCCCTTGACAGAGTCCCAGAGCACATCAGTCAGTCGAATTCCCTTGTAGCATTAAGTTGAGGTCTCCCCCCCCCCCCACCAAGAGTATGGACTCGGATACTTTCATTATACAGTTGCACATTTCCACTAGCCCCTCGCTTTGGACACCGGGGGGAAAGTACCAGGAGTACACCGCCACTCTCATGCCATTCCAGCAACCACACAACTCCACATAGCAGCCTTGCGGGTCAGTCCAGCTATGACAGACCTGTAGCAGCACTGTCTTTTTCACCATTAACCCAACACCTACGATCCCCTAGAGAAGCCAGCATGGGCATGAAGCCGATAGCTGCTGCGGTTGAGGAATCATCAGTTGTTCCCTACCAGGTGGGTCTCCTGCATAAATTACTATCTGGGTCTTGCATGTTCAAGTATTTTGTCACAATTTCCTTTTTTAGCTTGTTCCCTAGACCATTAACATTCCAGTAGAGTACCGTTAGGGTGAGCTCCTCCCCCTGCACTGGGCATCAGATGTGCGGCCATGGACAGTTCCAACTTGAAGTCCTGCCCTGTGCTCCCGGACATGGTGGAAAATATAGGTGACTTGGTGCCCCCCCAACTCCCCCATCCCAGCTCCCTCATGCAGCTAGCTAAGAACTGCCAGCATCCCCAACTGCACAGGTGCCTGTCACCTCTGTATAACAAACATATTACTCTTATGTCTGTCTCAACTTGGGGGGGGCGCTAGAGAGCCCGGAGCAAGATGGCCGCACTTTAGTGCTGCTCTGCTGGTCGAGACCACTATCCGCCTAGTATCCTGCATTTTTGGCGCCATCCATGGCTGTAATTAGCATATTCTAACTCCTGAGTAGCAGAGGAATACTTTGGAGCTGCTGATTTGGCTGTTCGATGCCCTAAAACGTACTTTTGCGGTGAGTCATCGATCGGTGTAAAATGGCGGCCCCAGAGGGAACGGGCTGTTGAACTCTTCTGCTGCGATTTTCTCCTGCCCTGGTGCCACGTCCTGCACACGGGACGTCTGTATTGAGCTACGGGCCTGCCTGCCAGCTGATCGATTGGTGGAGCACCGAGGAGTGACTAGATTCGGAGATCGCTCGTATACACAGCAAGGCACAGCTGGACGGACAGCTGCCATTTCGGGAGCTGCCATATCGAGGTGAGGTGCCTGCACTGCGGTCCCCTGCCCGCTCCAGTGGCTGCCGAGACGGGTGGCGAGTTGTTAGACCTGCGAGACGCGGACTAACAGGCCACACATTCGTGCATAGCATTGGCCGCTCATACCCCGCTACCATACTGGCGCTCCCTGTGAGGCCCGGGACTCTCCCGCATCTAGGATATATCCCACATCACTGCCTTTGTTAAGGCCACAAGGCGCACTTGTTTTATCGGTGCCACCTACCCGTCTAGAGGCAGATCGCTGCATGGCATGACTGAGTCTTCGGGTCAGCAGCGGAGTGCAGTACCTGCACCGCTGAGGAGATTGGAGGGTGAGCTGCTCGTGGTAGCAACGCTTAATAAACTCTGCACTTGGCTGACAGACCACGCGCACTTGTCCCCACTGTCAGCATTGCTGCCTTTCGAACTCTACAAGTTCTATCTCTGTGGCCTAGCGTGGAGACTGGGGAGTGTGTGGCAAATCTGGTTTCATGCTGGTGGTTCTCCCTCCTGGTCTCATACTCATACATCTGGTAGTCAAATGTTAAATGTTAAATGTTAAATGTTGTATACTTGTAAAGCGCACAGCTGCCCCAGCAAAGGGGCGTCCCGGCGCTGTATACCGCTGGGGAACCCATCCTGGCTTTCCCTGTGAGATGGTCCCTACTGGGCATTTCCAAGGTGAAGACGGCGCTGATGGGGCCGTAAGTGGAGATTAAGCAAGCTATTGCCCAGAGTTGCTGAGTGAGATCCATGGCTAGAGTAGGCACCGAAGCGAGAATTATCGAGTCCGCTGACCTTGGCCCAAGACCCTGCCGCGTCGGGAATCGAACCCTGGTCCCGGACCGACCTCTGCTTCCGGGTCTGCCGCCTCTAACCAGTGAGCCACACCACTCCACGCCAGTGAGCCACACCACTCCACACCAGTGAGCCACACCACTCCAGTCCACAGTCTGCTCATTTGCTGGAGTACACAGGGCCATCGCACCTCATAGTTCGGCCTTATTTTGGATTCATTGAGGCCTGGGAACCACGCAATTGTGGCCACGTGCGTGCTGATGTGCGGTGATTGATCGCTGTGCCGCCTGGGGTCCTTTGTACACTTTCTGGATCTGCTATGCTGTGCGCTGCCCGCCTCACTGGTCTGATTAGTGTGAAGGTGCTATACCTGGGTTTGCTACAAGGTTAATACTCCCCTCAACCTGCCGGGCTGAACAGTGGTCACGCTTCTGTGTTCAACTGCTGCTACTGTAAAACTCACGCCTGAATATTGTACGGCACTGCTCTAAGGATCCTGCTGGTCTTGGCAGCCTGAGACTAAACCATTGCCCCTGCTGGTATTGAGAATAACATAGACGAAGACTTACATATGTCTTCATAGACTCTCCCTTTGGTGTACTGCAGGCGGAGGGTTAAAAACTAATGATCTATCCTCTGCGGGACCCTGGTCTTCTGCCTTTCTGTTTCTGCTCAGGAGTCTCTCCATCTAACTGCGACTATCTGCCCCGGACCACAGCTAAACATGGGGAGGACAGACAAGCTGCTGAGCAATTGCAATTTGAGGCCAAAAAGCACACAAAAGCCCAAACCCCGAACGAATCAGATACGGACCCTGATCCCGAAGTGGGATCGAATACAAAGCTAGAGCACCTGATGCTGAGCATGCAGCAGAGCTTGCAGTCCATCCACGCGAAGATTGATCACCTCAATTTGCGCATGGACACCATGGCTGCAAAGATAGACAAGCATGGCATGCAAATTGCGGAGGCTGAGCACCGCATCTCGACTACGGAAGATCGCATGGAGGCTGTCAGCACTTCCTGTACCAGCATGGAGAAGCTACTGGAGGTGATACGGGCGTAGAATGAAGACATCGAGGCCCGTTCCTGCAGGAACAATCTTCGCATAACCGGCATTTCAGAATCCACCAGCACCGGGCCCATGGAATCCTATGTCAAAATGCTGTTTGTGACCCTCCTGGGAGCGGAACATTTCTCCAAAGTGCTTATACTGGAAAGGGCTCACCGTTCCTTGGCTGCTCGCCCTGTACCTGGGGTGCCATCCCGTACCATTATAGCTAGACTTTTGAATTATCGTGATCGGGACACGGCGCTCCGTTTCGCTGGAGAAAAGGACAGTCTGAACTATCAAGGAATGAAAGTGGAACTATTTCCCGATTTCACCATAGCTGTGCAACAGGCGCGTCGAGAATTTCAAGCTGTCGAAAAGAAACTGCAATCTACATATCCAATATGCGATGCTATACCCTGCCCGCCTGCGGATCCAGCATGCGGGGAAAGCGTGCATTTTCACAACACCCAAAGAAGCACTTCAATATATACGGCGGATTGAGCGGCAGGAGTCGATGCGTGAGAGAGGTGCAGACTCTGACTCTGAGGGCTGAACACGTGAGAGTCATACTGTTTGCTGTATTCACTTGGATTGTCACTAATGGTTCACTGTGATATCTCAAGTACTAGGGCCACTTATTGTTGGTACATTATATGGTTATTAATTTACGTCTGATCTTCATTGCACCATCTAATATGTTCCGCTTGTTCTATGTGAGATGTAAAATGCCCCTGATATTGTAAGTGACTCCTTCTATAAGGTTGGCTCTCTGAGGGCACTATGTACTAGGGCTGGTCAAATGTTAATGTACTAATGACTGGTTACCCTGCCTCTTTTTGTCTCGACCCACCCAGTTCATCGGGGGCTGATGGCTACTAGCGACCCACAGTATGGGAATTCCCCACAGTTTGTTCGGGTGCTCATGGGTGCCTTTGAAGTGTTGATTTATGTTTTCTCTTCTTTTATCTTCAATGACTCAAAGATGCAACTGTTTATTTGCTGTTTTGTTTTGAATGGGGGTATTCACAGCATGGTTTCAATGCTGAAGTGGGTGGGGGGGTTTGTTGGGGAACTCTACTACATTGTACTAGCGTTGGTTACTTCATATTGGCAGAACTGGGCATACACTACATTCACTTTTGGGCAACGTCACCGGTATACTCAACACCACCAATAGACATGGCTGACCCCAAAATATCTACAATATCGTGGTTAAGTTGGAATGTTAGAGGGTTTAATAACCCTAAAAAAGTGCAGCAGGTTCTCCTATACCTGGATCGTCACCATATCCAGATCGCGCTCTTGCAAGAGATTCACTTTACCAAGCGGGCGGTCTCAACCATCGCTACCAGGTGGGCGGGTGTGCGGCTGGCTACGTCCTACTCCTACTATGCTCGGGGAGTTTTGATTCTCATAAAGAAGGGCATCCCTTTTATACCAATACACGTAGAGGAGGACGAGGGGGGACGGTACATAATAGTGCAGGGAACACTATATGGTACGAAGTTGGTTATCGTGAACTTATATGGTCCCAATGTCGATGACCCTGCATTTTATGATACACTATGGGGCCAGCTCTATAAACTACCTCCCTCAGCCATTATTTGTGGGGGCGATTTTAATGTTGTTCTAGACCCTGTTCTGGACAGAGTGTCTACAGTTGACCCCTCCCCCAAGAAGGCCGCTTTGTCAGTTCACGACGGTCTGGTAACTCTGGAGCTTACAGACATTTGGCGACTGAGACATCCAGGCTCCCGGGAAGGCACATGCCACTCATACGCGTGTCAGGCGTGGTCCCGCATAGACTATTGTCTGGTTACGCAGGACGTCAGTACATGGACTGTCCAGATTAAACATCTCCCTCGGACGTTATCAGACCATTCCCCGGTATTCCTCACCATGACATTGTCATCTTGCATCCCCTCCCAATTTCAATGGCGACTGCAGTCGTCTTCCCTACTAGACCAGGTCTTTTGTGAAGGCATTCGTTAAGCCATCTCAGACTATTTCCCACACAACACGGGTCTGTTCAAACTGTGGAGACGCTCTTGGAAGCTTTTAAAGTGACCATTTGGGGGGCCTGTATAGATTTACAGGCCGGAGTGCTGAAATCATTGCACGATACTATGGCTGCACTTGAACGAGAATTGTGTGATCTTGAGCGCAGATACGAGGCAACAGCAGATCCCGCTACGTTGGCGCTTAAAACTAAAATCACAGAATATAATGATGAGGCTGATCAGGAAATCAGACATATGTCGCGCCGGAGCAAAGCTCGTTATTATGGCGAAGGAGGGAGGCCGGGCAGAGCACTGGCTAGCCGCATCATTGAACCCCACCATAAAACTTGTCTAATCAAAGCAGTCACTGCAGACGATACCACACATTATGATACACCCAATATACTCAAAACCTTTGCAAATTACTACGCAGGATGTATGCTCATCGCCAAATTGCAGATGAAGCAAAACTTACGCAATATCTTGACGATGTCGCACTGGTCTGGCTCTTGCGAGGACAGCAAGAGTTCTTAATGCATCCTCTTACCCTAGACGAAATTCAGGAAGCTATTGTCGCGCTACCTAACAGGAAATCGGCTGGTACTGATGAGTTGCCAGCAGAATTCTATAAAGAGTATATAGATATGCTAGCACCTTGCCTCCTCCAGTTATATGAAGAAGCATACGAGACTCCGTGCTTGCCGCCGTCCTTACGTGAGGCGCTTGTGGTCACACTATTAAAACCTGATAAACCGCCGGAGAGGTGCGATTCTTATCGCCCCTTATCATTAATAAATACGGATGTTAAAATTTTAGCGAAGGTATTGGCAACCAGATTGAAGTTACTCCTTCCCGTTCTGGTCCTCCCTGATCAATCCGGGTTCGTCCAAACCCGTTCTACGTCTCATAATTTAAGAACACTATTTGCTGTAATGCATGTGCTTGAGCCCACCCTGCCAGCGGTTGCAGTGCTCTTAGATGCTGCAAACGCCTTTGATTCTATCTCTTGGTCATATATGTTTGCAATTCTGCACCGCATGGGTGTGCCATTTATATTTACCAACTGGATCAAACTGCTTTATACTAACCCAATAGCGTGTGTAAGAGTTAATGGTCAACTATCGGAGACTTAGTATTCAGCGCGGCACACGGCAGGGGTGTCCGTTGTCGCCCTTGCTATTTGCACTCATACTAGAACCACTGGCTTGCATTTTGAGGCAACGCTATGCACAGGCAGCACTACATTTTTTTCAACGCCCCTTGACCGTTTCCATGTATGCTGACGACATGGTGTTGTATGTTCGGGACCCCACTACGCACCTTGCGCAACTCATTAGGGAATATATCCACTTTGAATGGTTCTCCGGACTGGGAATCAATTGGTCCAAATCGGTCATACTGCCCCTCACGGACAACACACATCACATCGATCTGGATTATCCCCTAACATGGTGCACTGACACTGTGAAATACTTAGGATTATGACTCCACAGGGATCCACAGGCTGTCGTACAATCTAACTATGGCACAGCTATCACGTGTCTTGAGGGGCAAGTAAACCGCTGGATTGAGTTACCCTTGTCCTTCGCAGATCGTATAGCACCATTGAAGATGGTAATCCTTCCACGCTTTCTGTATTTATTTTTAAATATCCCGGTACACTTAACACGACACTTTTTCGATAGGCTCCCCTTCCTCTTGATCATGTTAGCATGGGGAGGTAAAAAACCTCGACTTAAATGAGAAACACTTAAGCTTCCTTAAGACCAAGGGGGGGTTCACAGCAACAGACTTTCATCTTTATTACCTTTGCCTGCAGGTCCATTACACCTATTATTGGCAGCAGGACCCAGCTTATATTCCCCATGTAGCGGTGGAGGCAGGCGCGGTACACCCTATACCACTTAAAGCCATGATAGTCAACAAGCACACGGTATTTGAGAGAGAGTAATTTGACACTGTAAAAACTACATCCAGCGCCTGGCAAGAGTTGGGAAGGCGGGCGCAGAAACTGCCATTGTATGCCCCCGGCATGCCATTATTACATCATTCAGAACTTTCTGTTACGGGAGAAACAGGTACACTAAGGACCCTTCATGACATGGTTCTGATAACAATGGAGGATGCGTTTCCTGGGGTCAAATTATAACGGCAGCAACTATAATTGCCGGGGTTAATGCCACCGCCCTGCAGCTGTTTGTCTATAATAGGCTGCGCTCCGCCATGCGTGCGTTTTATCCACAATTCCCTGTGGAAGCACAGGCACATGAAGCGTTGCAACTTATGTACACTGCCACATCCAGAGCCCGGCTGGTTACGATACTATATCAGGCATCGGAGAGGGATGCGGTTGCAATTGGTATGACTGCTTTGGCTAAATGGAATGACATGCTCCCTGATCCGCTTTCTGAAGATGAGTGGGTTAAATGTTGCTGCCTGACTGGACAGTTGACAGCGAATTGGAACCCACGATTGGTGCATTTTAAATATTTGCATCAACTGTATTACACTCCGGCACAGCTCTGTAGGTATGGGTTGCGAGATGCTGACAATTGCAAACGCTGTAGTGCCCCTGGTGCCAATTTTTATCATTTAGCTTGGGAGTGCCCAAGGGTGCATGCATATTGCAGGTCAGTCACACATATTTTGCACCTGATGGTAGAGATGCCCATAGCATGTACTCCACAGCTGTGCCTACCGGAAGCGGTAGCTAATATTAAGGCGTCTCATAGGAGGTTTGTGGCTATAGCATTGCTATTCGCTAAACGCAGAGTCTCCATGGGTTGGGGGGGGCAGGTCTGCCCCTTCCACTAAATTATGGTTCAGGACCTGGCATACTGTCGGGAGCAGCTTACATGTTACGCGGTGGAACTGCCTATGGCATTGAAGCCTCGTGATATCTGGGTTCCACTCACTGCCTATCTGCTAACGGTAACTAATGTCTGATCTTTTTGCGAGCATGCTTTGCCCTGTACTATTGCATAATGCACTTTAATTTATTGCCATATCTACGTATGTCTGTGATGCCGAATTGTGAAATGTTCTGTCCTGCCAAGTGAATTGTACAATATGTCAATGCCTTACCAATGCTTTGATTTGAATAACTGTACTTTGTTCTTTTCTTTTTGAAAATGTATAAATAAAATATAAAAAAAAAAAAAAAAAAAGTCTGTTTCAACTTTACAACAGGAGCAGCACTCATCTCCGTGTGTCCTACAAGACTACTTACGAGCCTCAAGGAGACATTGCCTTTCCCACCCCCATGTGCCCTCAAGTACATCTGACTCTCCATCGGTCCCAGACGTTGCTCCAGGTTAAATTATCTTGTCTGCTGTCATTGGTGTCACCATAGGGGGTCTGGGCACCTTCTCCACTATCTCCAGCTAAGATCCATCCTCAGCTTCTTCCACATCCACTACCAGGGCCCCCCATCTGTTAGTCTCCTCAAGAGTCTGTCACTGTTGCAGGGCATTCACTCACGACCATGGCCCTTTCCGATTCTGCCTGGTCTCTTGTTGGGACGAAGAAGGGACGTCTCTGCACCCTCCGGTGCCAAGGGTGTTCTTTCCAGCCCTCATCCCTTTCCTCCAATCTGGTAACTGACAACAGATGCCCTCTGGCCTCCAGTCATGCCTACTCTTCAGCCGGTGACCCTGAATTCAACTGGGAAGAAGAGTGCATATTGGAGATTCATGTGGTGCAGCTGCCTTTTAACTTCAAGATAGGATTTCCTTTGTCTCTGCACCACCGTGGTGTGGTCAGGGTAAATGTTCTCCTGCCCCCTCTCCACCTGCCACAGCCCATGGGACCGAACTACCTGCAGGATATGATCTCTGTCACGGAAGTTTAGTAGCCGGGCCATTATCACCCTCAGTGGGCCCCTGTGCCAGAGGATGACCAGGCACTCTATGAACCACTTTGACGTTCACCCCTCAAACACCACCACAGATAGACACACTTCCAAGAATAACTCCATGCAGGCCCCCTCTGTTTTTTCGGGCATTCTTACTAAGCGCATATTATTGTGACGGGAGCTCCCCTCAGCACCGTCCATTTTATTCTTCATGTTGGCAATCGCCTCCTCTGGTGCCCTAGTGTGGTTGCCCTCAGTTGTTGAGAAACAAAACAATTCAAAAGGGAGGGTCCAAGGGAAAAGTTTTAAAGACCACTAAGGATTATATCCCCAAACAAACATCATTAATACAAAGAAATCCTAGGGTCTGATCCTATGCCAATAATGTATATAAATTGATAATACTCCTTCAATAAGAATGTATTAAACCAACAGCAAAATTGTGCTCATAAGATCATCTAAGGGCAGATCCCTTATAAGGACGTAATCCCTCACTCACCAGAGGTGAAATGCTTCATCATAGGGATTCTCCTCCCAAAGGAAACACCTAGTTACTTTGAGGGCTACAACCCCCTCACTGTGAGGGAGGAGCTCAGGAATGTTTTATAGGAGTATGTAGGGTATCCTAAACCCACCTATGATGAGTCTAACGTGTGAGTGAAGTCGCAGCGCAAAATAATCTACAGTGTAAAAATAACGTGAATCAGTGAGTGAATGCTAAAACTGGCTAGTGGGCATCAAACAACAATTTTAATCAAAATATGCCTACTGTCAGGATTAAAAAAGCAGTGCACCAGCGGTATGGATTTGAACCGCTATGGTGTGATGATAATTGATCAACATGTTTCAGCCATAATGATCCATAGTCGGATCATGCTTTCATCAGGACCTAAACAATTAATGCTGCTGCTCTAAAAAAGTGAATAATACAGAAAAAAATTTACGTAAAAGGATATCGGACCAAGACATGATCTTTGGTCTTTCAATAACAAGGTATCATTGTACTTGCAAATAAAAAAAACATAATGAATATCAAATAGACACACGTTGTAATGTCAAATGAGTCATTAAAAAGGGGATCTACCAACAATGAGCCCACAAAATTCAAGCATCTTACTGTGTACAAAGCCTCACCTCTACCTGGCAACCGCTCAGGAAGGGAGCACCGCTCTACAAAGAAAAAATATATTTTATTAAGTATAATTATCCATAAATACGCCAAGATCTAGCCTGCATATCTACCCATCATAGTAACCTACTATGTGGGCAAAAAATAAAGCGATTAGGTCTTGAGGATTTCGATCAACAAACAAGACGCTTCGAGAAACAGAGTAAAGAAACACTCAAATTTGATCCGTATGAGAGGAAAAATGGTATGTATCTCGCAGAGCCCTGCCAGACCCGTCCTCTCATGTGTTCCCAATAATGAGTAATGCCTAGAGTGCCTTGATGGAAAGGCAGAAACCGGATTATGTCTGCTGCCCATACGCAAAATCAGCAACTTACAACGTTGTATCATATGTAGGACAACGCACAAGACAGTACAAGGCACATCATGGGTTCAGTAAACCGATGAAAAAGTAACCAATAAAGCCATATCCTAACACCATCGGCATAACGTAAGCACTCACATCGTTTACCACACCAGTAAAACAAATGTTTATGAAAAAGCGAACCAAGGTACAAACTAGCAATCACCATCGAATAAAAGCCTCACCTGTCCGTCGGTACTACTTGGCAGGAAGAGCCTGCTGCCAGAGGTGAGCGTTAGATTATGGGTGTGTTCTTTAAATACCCACCATCCCTTGCTGTTAATGAAGTTCACGTGGTGCTCATCATAGGTGGGGTTAGGAAACCCTACCTACTCCTATAAAACATCCCTGAGATCCTCCCTCACAGTGAGGGGGTTGTAGCCCTCAAAGGAACTACATGTTTCCTTTGGGAGGAGAATCCCTATGATGAAGCATGTCACCTCTGGTGAGTGAGGGATTACGTCCTTATAAGGGATCTGCTCTTAGATGATGTTATGAGCATAATTTTGCTGTTGGTTTAATACATTCTTATTGAAGGAGTATTATCAATTTATAAACACTATTGGCATATGATCAGACCCTAGGATTTCTTTGTATTAATGCCCTCAGTTGTTACCACAGGTCTCAGTTGGGCAAGCTCAATTTCTGTCTCTTTTACTCTGTCTACCAGTTTGCAATGGTGGGCTTCCATAGGCCCACATCTTGGTCACTGTGTCGATTTTCTGTCCCAGGGCAGTTTTTGTTTTGCGTTTAGCCACTAGAATCATCGCTGTGTGTGCCCCCAGGTCCAGAGCCCCATTTTCCAACATTGTGCCTTCATCAATGCATTAATTTAGTCCTCATCCCTCCAGCCATGTCGTTTTGGTAACTTAAGACCTCACCATCTCATTGCTTTTGCTTTCATCTGGGTCTCAATTGTGTGTTTGCCTTTAACACTACCCAAGATTTATTTCCATGGGCATTCAGCCGTGCATCCTGTGTCAACAGGGACACCCCTAGCTCCACCCTACCCGGGCGCAGCCACACTCTGTGTCCCCTTCATTGTATCTAGTATGGGCTGTGGCAGCCTCTTGTGGCAGGAGCACCCCTCACCCCCTCCCCTTCAACTCTGCCCCTAATGGGGCCACTGCCGGGTCCAGGGCTGCAGTCAACACACCCGAGTCCTGCACCGACTCTGCTCGCTGGGCTCGCTGTGGGCGGGGACCCATCCTCTCTCCTCTCGGATGTCCCCCAGTGCCCCTGGGCCTTCTGCTCCACCAGGACTCTCTGCCTAAGGGGTCCCCAGGTATTGCCACAGTCACTAACAGGATACCCAGCTCCCTCCACCTTCTTTTGTGCTCGGTACCCTGCAGGAGTCTCTGCATGTTTCAAGGGGCCCCAGAGTCACCACCCTTGGTCCCTCCCTGTCTGCCCCCCCAGGGAGGCAGGTCCAGGGAGTGCACACTTCACCAGCCTACCCCGCAGGCTGCCTCCCACAGCGCTCTCCTAACCGGGCCTCTCACCCTCTTTGGAGCGCCACACCCGCCTTCTTGGATGGCCTATGAGTGCCTCCACCGGCTCTCAGTCCCACTGCACTGGGGGACTCCCCACCTTGGACTCCAGTTGGGGAGCATCTACTGGGACTCCAACTGCCGTCAGGACTCGCACACCTGCTGGGGGAGTATAACTACCCCCACAGGTTCTCGTGGCGCAGGAGCTTGTCTTCTATGCGGCCTCTGCCATGGTTGCAGTAGCCACACCCCCAGCTTGGAATTTTGGGTGTGTTTCGCAGCATTGGCACAGACCCTTGGCTGGGAGAAAGCAAGTGGTTTGATGGGGGCTTCACCTGACACAATCAAGACAGCCGGTCCCACTAATATTGACACCTCTCAATGAGAAGAAGCACAAAGGTTAGTGTTTGATTTATTGTTTTTTAAACTAACAATATGAATATTGGAAGTCACATTTCTTTTCTCACAACTATTGTTTAATTTTGTATAAACAGATTGTTTGATATGATATGATATACTATTTATATTGCGCACAGCTACTCCAGGGAGTGTCACGGCGCAGTACAAGCTGAAAGTCAGAGAGGAACAAGTTAGGCCTGCAGAAAGAACCAGGTGTTTAGTTAAATTTTTTTTAACAGCCCTGGATCACTTATAGATTGTAATTCCAAGGGGAGATGATTCCAGATCGCTGCCCCCCAAAAAGTAAGTGATCTACCTCCTGCTCTCTGTCTCCGGATCCTAGGTGTGCCTGCCAGAAATTTATTGGTAGATCGTAGCTGTCTTGGTGGGTTGTAAAAGCTGAATCTGGTACTTAGATAGGTAGGTCCTTTGCCATAGATGACTGCATGAACGAACACCATAGACTTGAATTTCACTCTCTCCCAAATGGGCAGCCAATGGAGATCCCAAACATGAGACCTGATACAAATCAGCCTTGAGAAATTAAGCAAAAGTCCAGCTGCTGCATTCTGGATCACTTGAAGCTTATCGAAGAGATATTCCGGGAAGGCCAAAATAAAGGGTATTGCCATAGTCGGTTCAAGATGTAATCAATGCCTGGATAACTGTTTTCTTTGCATTGAAAGACAGGAGAGCAAGGCATTTCTTTTGAAATCTCATGATACCAAAATAGGTTCCAGCCAGCTATTAATTTGGGGGCCAAATGGCAGCATGTTATCAAACAAAAACCCAATTTTTTTACCGGATCTCTTTGAAGATCAGGCAGGGGTGCATCGTCTGTCCAGAATTGTAGCCAGAACTGAGGGGGGAACTCTCCAAAGAGGAGAATTTCAGTTTTATCCTCATTACATTTCAATTGCACTTTTGCTAGCCAATGAAAGACTGCGGTGAGTCAGAATTTAATATGAGAGCTCTTCAATTCTGTTCCCTTGTTCCAGGAAAAGAGCAGCTGTGTGTCATCCACATAGGAGATCACCTTTGCTCCTAATTTTTCTAATAACTGGATCAAAGGAGAGAGATAAACGTTCAAAACTGTGGGGCTCAAAGCCGATCCCTGAGGGACCCCTGTATATACCTTTTGGGGACTTGAGGAACAGGGGGGAATCTAAATCTGTTGGCTTCTTTTTTCTAAGAAAGATTTTAACCAGCTCCAGGCTTGCCCTGTCACTCCTATCTCCTGAAGAGGATCTAAAAGATGAGCAGGCAGGACCATGTCGAACGCTGCCAACAGGTCCAGTAATATTAATGCAACTACACCTCCAGTGTCAAGGGTACCCTTAATGAATTCCGATACCTCTATCAGAGCCATTCTGTACTGTGCTGGGCTCTAAAGCCCAATTGACTTGGGTGGAGAACCCTCCACAAAATCCGACAGTTGTCTATTCACCAGCTTCTTCAATATTTTGATGAGTGCCGGTAAAAGGGAGATGGGCCTATAGTAAGATGGGGCACCTGGATCTGCTGTTGGCTTTTTTATGAGAGGTAGAATCATTGCCTGTTTCCAAATGCTAGGAACCGTATCTGTTCTTAAAGATGCATTAAGAATCTCATTGACGACTGGATTAATGATATCTGGCCCAGAAACTAGAAGTTTAGGGGGGTATTGGTCAGTCGGGGAACCTGACTTTATAGTTTAGGGAACCATAAGAGAATACTCCAGAGAGACAGCTTCAAAGGAGCTCAGCTTTAAATTACTTTCAGATATCTCCTCACTTGGAGTTATAGGTTCTGATTCTGCAGCTGGTGTTCTGCCTACTCCTAGGCTAGCCTGAATACGTAAGATCTTTGATGAGAAAAAACCTACCAGCTTTTCACACCATTCGACCCAGGCCTCTTGGGAGTGTGTGCAGGCTGATGGAGTTAAAAAAACTCTTAACTATCGCGTAGATCTCTTCAGAGCTATTACCTGACTTTTCAATTCTCTCCTCGTAGTAGATTTGTTTAGCTTTAGTTATTGCCACATAATAATCGTTTTGTGCTTTGTTAAAGGATTCTTTATCCACTGAATTATATCCACTCCTCCATTTACGTTCTTGTGCCTTGCAACACTTTTTTTTACATTTTGGGAGTGGGCAACAACCAGGGTTTGGAAGGTGTGCCTCTAGAGGCTCTGAACTGGAGGACAGGAGCCAACTTCTCTGCAGCATTTCTGATCCAATTGTTGCATTTTAATACATCATCCTCCATTGTGCCTGATTAAACCGGAATGTTGCAAGTTAAAACCTTAGTAAATTCAAGAGGATGAATCTTGTTAAAGGTTTTCACCTTATGAATTAGCCCATTAGATATCACATCCAATTTTATAGGGCGCTGCCAAAAAAAACCTAATCAGAGAGTGGTCCGACCAAGTCAAAGGTTGTGGGTCTTCCATATGTAAAGCCACATTAGAACAAACATGGTCCAATATGTGAAACCCCAGGATGGGTTGATTTCAACACATATTGGTTCGGACTGAGGTGTTTCATGGACTCTTTAAATTCCATGGCCTCGCTATCACTTAATGTGTTTAGGTGGAAGTTAAAATCGCCTAAGAACAAAAAGTGTGAGTATATTAGGGCCAGGTGTGTAATTTGGGCTCATTTCCTAGTCAATCCAATAACCTTTCTTATTTTCAAGAAATTGCATTATGGGATTTGCACTCCAATCAAAGTCTTTGAAGTGTTAGGAGTTATAAAGGATGCACAGTTTACAATTGTGTTATCAGAGGGGGGGGCGGAGCTTGCTTGGACTAAAGATGGCTGCTGACTAAGCGAGCCCCACAAGCAGCCGCGTCTATACGACAATTACTATGTTATCCTCACAGCTGGAACTCGTTCAGGGAACAAAGCCAGAGGCACCACACACTCGTCGTACTTAAAGATGGAAAAAACGAGGGCATGGCTTGGCGTCTGCCAAAATGGCAGCTTAGAGCGAGAGCTCCACCACGGCCGCAAAGAAAGCCCGTGATATCTACCGTTAATCCTTCAGTTGCAGCGCCACATGCACTTAAAAGGCAGCGGGACACCGAATGCTATGGTTTGATGGGCGAGGAGGTGAGCTACGACCTGTGTGTGTGGAGATAGACGAAGGCTGAACCAGCGAGGCCGGTGTGCGTGAAGGCCTCCGGAATGGCTGGGTGGTGCTCGAGTAGCACGTATTCGGCCGCTGAATATGCTGGAGCGCAAGGCCGAGACACCGTTGTGTGCGGCCTGGAGCCACTCAACCTGGGCCCCGGAGATCCTGTACCACGCTGCGGTACCGGCCCGGTAAGAATTGAGGCACAGGGCCGTGTCGGGTGGCTGCGGGAGCAGGGAGTGCCAGACAGGAGTGTGGGCGGCGGACCCAGCGACAGACCTGATCGGGCGGGGTGGACCGGGCCCCCCTCATGGACTGCTATCACCAGCAACGTTGGAATAATTGAGGAGGGCGGCCTAGATCCTAAGACTGTGTTGTACAACTCCCATTGTTGCTGCTGGGACACCATCGTACCACGACCTGGGCCGGAAGAGAAGGAGATTCTGCACGCCAGGCAGTGGCGGGCAACGGCGAGTGGCCTGCGGAAGTGGGACTAACAGCCTCCTTATATCGTACCTGAGCAGGTGTGGCGGAGGGGCCTCCCTGCACAGGTAGCGGAATCCTACCACGTGGGGACACTCGCGGGGACGGCCCAATTGTGTGTCTGTGCTGGGTGGCATCCGTTGCTAACAGCGCTGCCACTGACCTGTGCTCCTGGGCCAGCGAGCGACGGGGGGTGACCGGCGAGGCGGTGAGCCCATCCAGCAGCCTAATCTGTGAATACATGGCCAAGGGCCCCCCCTCATCGGCCAATCGCACTGGGACAAATCCAAGGCACCTACACCGGATGGGCCCACATAGTGCGTAGGCAGGACGTGGTGCTACCTGGTTAGCGCTCCAGCGCCGTCACTCTGAGACCCGAGACCCACGTGGCACCCGGCTTGCAGCTGTACTGGCCCAGATGCTCGTTGAGGTGATGGGCCCTGTGTAACACTTCGCCTGGGCTCCGACGGGGTGCAGCTCCGGACTTGGCGGTGTGCAGGGGCCTCATTACACCCTGACCCTCGGAGCGACGCCGGTTCCAGTGTAACGCAGGGGGCTTCGCCTCGCTGTAGACTCCGACGCTGGGCTGGTGTGCATAATGCGACCTGAGAAGACGGCACTTTTGTGCGTAGGATCTTGGGAGGGTGCCTGCGGTTGTGCAGTGGACATTTCCCCGGCGGGCACCTACCGCCGACGCCGTGGTTTGGCGACTGGGCCCAGCTGGAGCAGCAGAGACAAAAGTTGGGTGCGCACTGGGTGTCCATCTATTACTGATTTCACTGTGGTCCAGCCCTCCGCAAAATGAAGCCTAAAGGTGCCTCACAGGTGCAGTCCAACAAATTGGACAAGTATGCGATTCCGAAGCAACCGTCCACGGCGGAGGGTGCCACTGGTGACCGAGAGGAGGTATCCGAACCATCCTTAGGTTCGATAATGGCTGCCATTCAAGTTTTCGGACCAACCCTAGTAACGAAGATCGAGAAAGTCTCTATTGAAATGAACTTAATTTGTGCCGATATGAACAAGACCGGAGAGGGTAACAGTGACGAAGACAAACATAATGGAACTGCAATCTACCACACGCAAATGTGTCCAGCAACTAGTTCAAAAACACAAACAAGTGGCCCTGAAGCTGGAGGATCAGGAAGGAATGGCCCGTCGGATTAACATACAGGTGGTTGGGGGCCTGGAGGGGGTAGAAGGCCCAAGGATGGACCTTTTCCTTGAGGGCCTAATATTGAACCGTCTCAAACCTAAAGGACTGTCCACCTTTTTTACAGTAGAAAGGGCCCACAGAGCTCTGGTCCCCCTGCCGAAGCCCGGGGCACCCCCCAGAACAATCATTGCAAGGATCCTGAACTATAGGGACCAGGACGCTATTCTGCAGGCTGCTAGGCTACACGGTGACCTCCCTTACAAAAACACGACTGTCAAATTCTTTCCGGACTGTACTTTAAAGGTGCAGTAGGAGTGCCGCACCTTTGATGGAGTGAAGCGTGCCCTAAGGGAAAGGGGCATAAAGTACATGATGTTCTTCCCGGCAAAACTTAAGGTGATGGACAATGGTAGATCCTGGTTCTTCACAGCCCCCTCGGCAGTGCAGGACTGGCTGGACGAGGGACGATTGCAGAGGAACGGCCAGCTCAGAGAGGACGGCTGGAGAGACACTCATGATCATTTGTCCGGATCTTAAAGTGGGCCTGAGGGGTCTCGGCGGTCGCAATCAATGAGCCCATCGGTCTCAGAGATGTTTGGTAAATAATCTCGATGACATGGACTCTTGGTTCGTCTAACCTACAGCTGACTTCCATAATGTATATGGCTATGTCCAGTAAGTGGGTATTTGCAATCCTTATGTGGGGTGGCTCTGCAGACTTTGGTAGTGCACTGCAACTGACCTTTATCGGACTTGGGCTGGATTGGGGCCCACTGGGGATTCAGGGCGGCGACCCTAGGCAGCCCCTTTGATTTTTTATTGTTATTGGGTGACAGGCGCTCTGCTAGTTGGGGTTGCAGGCAGTTTTGGGCCTACGAAGCAGGGTAGCAGGGAGGGGGGTTGTAGTTAGCGGCATTTTCTTTTGCACAGTTGTGTTATAATTGCTTCAGAATCTCATTGCCATTCGAAGTGCCATGGGTCCTGAGACAGAAGGTCCCATAGTGATTCATAGGGGATGGGGGCGGCAGGCTGGAGTGGGGGTAAGGGTGGGTGGATACTTGCTCATATTCCTCCTAGATGGCCTTGCAACACATCAAGAAATTAAAGGTGCTGGTCTGGGAGACAAAATTAAGCGGACCATGGTGTTACAATATCTCCGTAGACACTCTCCAGATGTAGTGCTGCTGCAGGAGACACACCTGAAGGGCAATAACTATCTAGCGCTCAATCGGTTTGGGTATATGCTGGCGACACATGCAGGATTCAAAACTGGCTCCAGGGGGACAGCAATATTGCTCAAGAACTCGGTGCCTCTAGTGGTAACTCGTACATGGTGTAACATATGGGGCGATTTGTGACACTGTCGGGGACATGGGAGAGTCTCACCCTTAACATATGTTCAATGTACATCCCTCCAAGAATGCATGGGGTAACCTTCCCTGAGCTTAGTAAATTACTGTTGGACATGTCGGTGGGTACTCTCATCCTGGGAGGGGACATGAATGAGACAATGTCGCCGGCACTTGACCCAGATACACGTGCTAACGGAGCAGGGGGGCAGCTGCCATTGAAAGTCTTTGTGACTGCGATGGGGCTGGTGGATCTGTGGAGACTGCATAATCCCGCTGCCAGACAATATACACACATTTCTGCGGCGCACGGTAGTGGATCCCGTTTGGATTATATCTTCACACAAAGTACATCAGGCGGGCTGTCAGAGGGCCCGAGGAATCTCTGACCGTTCTCCGGTGGAGGTGTTCCTGCGGGGCCCGTTTAGGGACTGGACTCTGCCTCCGCATTTAGACCCCTACTTATTCAAAGATCAGGAGTTCAGGGAGCAGTTTGAGGAGCGTACTGAACAATATTTCACAGAAAACGCGGGATCTGTGAAATCCGACTATATACTGTGGGAGGCTTATAAAGTGGTGGCCAGGGACTTTGTGCAAGCGACCTCCGGGGTTAGACGCAAAGAAAAGAGGGCACAATGTGACAGTTTGGAGCAAGAGATTGCAGCTCTTGAATCTGTGCTGGGACCAGAACAGGGGGGCGACATCGGGCGCCTACACACACTTAGGCTTAAACAGAAAGAGCTCAGAGACCTGGAGGAGAACACTGGCCATATGCATACCATAGCGACACAAAGACGCATATATGATTTAGGCGACAAGGCAAACAAACTCATTGCATGGTTGGAAAGGAGGGCTAGAGGTCATAATTGGGATATGGAACTTTGAGGGTACGGTGAAGGGGACAGGCGCAGTCATAGCAGAGGCATTTGCACAATATTATGAAGGGATCTATCAGACCCAGACAAACAGGGTGGAAGAGGACTGCACAGAATTTCTGAAAGACATAGTTTTGCCAACACTTAGTGTGGAGGACCAGGAGGCGGTTGACGCGGATTTCACCACTGAAGAAATTGAGGGTGCCATACGAGACCTTCAGTGCGGGAAAGCAGCGGGTCCGAACGGCCTCCTGGCGGAGCTGTACAAATGCGTGGCAGGGTACCTGGAACCCCACATGCTCCATATGTTCCGAGAGGTAAGGACAGAGGGCCAATTGCCTCCAGACCTGGGGATAGCTACTATTGTCGTAATCCCTAAGAAAGGTAAACCACAAGATCTTTGTAGTTCATGCCGACCGATCTCACTCCTGAAATTTGAGGCCAAGGTATTGGCCAAGGGGCTTGCCAACAGACTCTCCCTAGTGATACAGTCTCTGATTCACCCGGACCAGTCCGGATTCATGCCTCACACGAACACCAGGTTGAATCTGTCGTTTATATGGGGTTATGCACATGGTACAGCAGTGACCCGACGAACAGGCGGCACTTCTATCGCTCGATGCCCATATGGCTTTTGATAGTATCGAGTGGCCACATCTGCTTGCTGTCCTCGCTAAGTTCAGATTTAGCCCGGGCTTCCGAACCTGGATCGAGCTTCTGCATGCTGCCCCTCTGGCACGTGTATGGGTCAATGGCACAATGTCCAGAGCTTTCCGGCTGCACAGGGACACGCAGCAGGGCTGCTCGCTCTCACAGGTGCTCTTTGCGCTCGCTCTTGAACCGCTGGCCTCATGGGTTAGAGGAGTTCCGTTGGTGAGAGGCATTGATGTGAGAGGGGGGTGGGAAGAACGTATCTCCCTCTATGCAAACAATATCCTGCTGTACGCCCATAGACCTAGACAGACCTTCCATAGGCTCATCCATATCATACAGTCCTTTGGTCAATATTCTGGTTATCGCATTAACTGGGACAAATCCTTGGTATGCCCTCGTGTGGGGGAACCTCCTCTGACATTGGCGTGCAAAGAGATGGTCCACACGGATTCCTTTGAATATTTGAGTATCTGGATCACCAAGATGGAGGAAGAGTTCATGCAGTTAAATGTGCACTCGGAACTGGAGAGGCTGAAGGGGGATGTGGCTCTTTGGCGACGCTTGCCGGTTTCCCTCATGGGAAGGGCAGTGTTGTTCAAAATGATGGCCCTCCCGTGCCTCTTGTATGCTGTACAGAATACCCCATTCCAGATCCCGGAAGCTTTCTTCTGTGGGATTGAGTCTGAGCAGTACACTGTGATATGGGGGGGGTGGGGGGGGGGGGAGGATGCCCCAGAATCGCCCTAAAGAAATTGCAGAAAGGGGTCTACGAAGGGGGGCTGGCGGTACCAGGAAATATTACTGGGCAGCCCAGCTTGTCAACATCAATGGGTGGGTCTTTTCGCCGACTGAGGAGCCAGCCTACTGGGTCGATCGATCTGCAATGGGCACAGGCAGACACCTGTCTGCTCTCTACGGGGGGAGAAGGGGCACTCCGTCCCTCCCGCTTCACACTCAGACAGTGGTCACGGCATGGCGGAAGGCGACCAAAACGATCGGTTGGGAGGCCAGACTCACCGAGCAAACTCCACTCTGGGAGGGAAATTTTCTAAGAGAGATACGGCGTTTGAAGGGTTTCTATAGGTGGAGTAATATAGGCATTGATCTCCTGGGGGACATTTGGAAAAAGGGGAAGATGATAACATTTGATTGTCTTCAGACAGAGTTCCAAATGGGTTTGACTGAACACTTCAGATACATACAGCTGAGACACGCACTTCACTGCCACCTGAAGGAGGGGGACACAATACCAGAGTACACACCACTTGAAGACAGACTCCTACTTGATCCAATGATAGATAAGGCGATATCCCTTACCTACAAAAAGCTAATGAATAATACACCTGACTGTCTGGGACCCTTGCGGACGGCCTGGGAGTCGGATGTGGGTCTCCTTGAGGACGATGACTGGAGGAAGGCTCTGCAGAGCTCCAGAGAGATACCTGTACAAGCGAGATTTAGGTTGATCCATCTTCGCTTTCTGCATAGGTCATACGCCTCGAGGACGGTGCAGCACCATATGGGCCATTGTACATCAACGCAGTGCATTAGGGGCTGTGGCGAGACAGGAACTTTTTTCTACATATTGTGGGCCTGCCCCAAGATTCAGACATTTTGGACTGGCTTGGCCCGCGTGATGACAACCGTGGTGGGGGAGGAGGTCCCAGTTAATGCAAGATGGCATATCCTAGGGGTGACAGGCGAAATAGTATGGCCCAAATGGGCCACGAAATGGAATGCTCTGGCAGGAGTGGTGGCTAAACGCAACATTGCCCATGCATGGGGTGCTAGTGTAGTCCCAACGGTGGCATCCTAGGAAAATGATTTAGATTGGTGCCAGACAGTATATCAGAGTAGGGGGTGCCCACACAAATGGGAGAAGATATGGGGAGCCTGGGTGGGCTACAGAGCCGGACAACTCCCAGTCTAATTAAGGGCCTTAGGCATGTTGGTAGCCAAGCTGCAGGATTGTACCCTGAGTCAGATGGGTTGGGGGGGCGGGTCATTGGGAGGGTTGAATTGTGGGAATATTCTCTATCTACACACGCCAAACCTCACACTATGTACAATGTAATGTTTCTGAAGCATTTGTGTGTTTCTCTGGTTAATAAAAATGAATTAAAAAAAAAATGGAAAAAACAAAGCCAATTGGATTGGCCAATCTCTAGAAAACACCCCTGTCGCCTTGCTCCCTTGCACCGAGCAATGCTGCGGCCTGTCGGGCTGCGGCTGCAAGATCTCCCGGCGATGAAGCGGCCTCGCCTGTGAGGACGGTTGGACCCCCTGCCTAGCTGGATTTGCTCTGTGTGGAGACGAGGGGTCAGAAGCTGCTTTGCACATCCCAGTAGCGCTGGATTGGCGGGTTGGACACCTGATCCAGAATTTGTGGCGAGCGCACCGTGGGCGGCCGGATCGACAGTACCTGGCTGGAGCGCTGCTGCGGTGAGTCCTCCCCACGCTGGGCGCCTATGCATGACACAGTGTGGCGCGAGGATTATAACCGGCCTCGCGGATTGCCCGAGATAACGTGGCGGAGTGGATCCCCCACATGCGCAAGTCCCCCTCTACCAGAGGCTACACCGGCTGGACTAATCCAGGACTTACTTCAAGGCCTCTAGGTGCTAGGAGGGCAAGATAACTGGGTAAACTTCAGTACGAGGGCTCTTCTCTTTCCTTGTTTACGGATTTCACGCTCAGGGTGCAAGAGGCCAGAGGGCAATTTGCGGGTCTGAAACACAAGCTACAGGAGCAAAACGTGGAGTATGCTATGCTATATCCAGCGAGGCTGAGAGTGATGGTGAATGAGAAAGCTAAAATCTTCTCTGACCCTCAGTCACTCCAAAAGCCCTCAAAGACTGGGACATGCTCAGTAAGTGTCAGAGAGGTCAGACGGAGGGCGAGCGACATGAGGGCGAAAGTGGTAGACTTGACGATAACGACTAAGGAAAGTGCAGAGTTCTTGCCTCTTCTGATGGGTCATTTGTGCGCGATCTCAATTTGAATAGGTCTGCTGATCTGAGTCTTGTGGCATTGATTTTCATGTGGTTAATATATATGGCCCTAACTATGACGACCCTCAGTTCTACAACTCATTGTTAGCTATCACGAGTGACAATTCTTTATTGCCACAAATCTGGGGTGGGGATTTTAATGGCGTATTAGATCCTAGGCTTGATCGCTCGAAGGGCCCCCCTAGGCGCCCATCCACAGCTGCCAAGGCTATCGGAGATATGGAGCTTCAGTTGCACTTGATAGATGTCTGGAGGTCCAGATTCCCGGGGCAAGGTGGATTTACGCACTACTCTGCATTTCCCGATACACACACCAGAATAGACTACTGGCTGATATTGGAGCCGCTAGCACCCCGAATAAGGGACTGCAAAGTATTAGCTTGCTCTTTTTCCGACCACTCTCCCATTCTGCTAGAGATTGATGTCCCGCCTCGTGGAGCTGCCCCTTTTCTGTGGAGATTTCCTCCCTACTCCCTCTTAGATGCGGTTTTTAGGTCAGAATTAGCTGAAGCCATCAAGAATTCTTCAAAACCAATAGAGGATCGGTTGAGCACTTTGCTACGTGTGGGAGGCATTCAAGGTTTACATAAGGGGAGTTGCCATAAACAAACACTCAGGGGTGCTTTGCTCAATCAGAAGCAGATTTGCTCTGATTGACGTTCGCCTGAAAGCACTGGAGATAGAGGCACTGAGTAGTAAATACCCCCAGATCACAGAACAATTGAAACAAACACTGAAAGAATATCATGAGGAAGCTGACAAAGAGATAAAACACATGGGAAAGTATGCATCGGCTAGAACTTATGGCGAGGGCGACAGGCTGGGCTCGGTGCTGGCGGCAGTAGCTCACCGACGATGTGAATCTAGAATCGTTGCCGAGCTGCTGGGAGAGAATGTCAGTATCCTAACAGAGCAGGTAGACATAGTGAACAGATTCGATAGATACTACCAAGACTTATACAGCTCCAAAGTCACTCCAGACGATGAAGACATATTGAATTATTTGGACTACATTCAGCTACCCTGGTTGACGGATAGTTACAGAGATCACTTAATGAGGCCCCTAGACACGGTGGAGATTCAAATGGCACTTAAATCCATGCGTGATGGGTCAGGATGGACTCACTGTATCCTTTTATAAGGCCTTCAGGGATCTACTGGTCCCGCGCTTGAGTACCCTGTTCCAAAAAATTGTAGAATCCAGCTTTATGCCCCCCTCCATGCGTGAGGCTCTGGTCGTCACCATATTGAAACCAAGAAAGGCTCCGCAAGAATGCTCGACCTACAGACCGTTGTCGCTGATAAACGTGGACACCGAAATATTCTCTAAAATATTGGCCAACAGATTGACCCCCCTCCTTCTCAGTATGGTAGGCCCTGAACAAGCGGGCTTTGTGCCGGGCTGCACATTATCCTGCGGACAGTCTTTGGTGTCCTACAACATGTCAAATCGGACATTAAGGCGGCAGCTGTTTTTTTAGACGCCGAAAAAGCCTTTGACTCGGTTGAATGGAAATTCATGTTGGCGGTACTGCGGCGAATCGGAGTTGGTGAAATATTTTTTAAATTGAGCTCGGTACTCTATGATGCACCCACAGCATGAGTGCGCTTGGGAGATGCTGTCACCCCCCCCCTTTCCGATATCTAGAGGCACGAGACAGTGGTGCCATCTGTCCCCCTGCTATATGCTGTGGCGGCGGAATCCCTGCTGTGCTCGCTTTGTGAGTATCATGGACAAAGAGGCATACGCTTCCCCAACTACAATCTCATTGTTTCTGCTTATGCCGACGATACGGGAACCTGACTCTAACCTATCACCAATAATACGAGAGGTACTCAGGTTTGGTGGCATCTCGGAACTTAAAATTAATTGGGATAAATCTATAATTTTTCCCCTTACCCCGTTCACAGAGCAGACTGTTTTAGAGTTCCCTCTTCAATGGTCAACAGATCCGGTGGGATATCTGGGGATACAGGTCCACTCCGACACGGAACAAGTCATTAGGGCTAATTATGGTAGTGCAATTATCAAGCTGGAAGAGGACATAGAATGGTGGATCTGTCTCCCTCTCTCATTGGTGGGTCGTATATCTTTGTTGAAAATGATAGTTCTTCCTAGATTTCATTTTCTTTTCATCAACATCCCTATGGTTATCCCACTACACATCTTCAAGACACTCCAGGCTTTAATGTGTAAACTGGCAGGCTTTAATGTGTAAACTGGCATGGGCTGGGAGAAATCTGCATGTCAAACTGGAGATCCTCACAATGCCCTACTCAATGGGGGGACTGGGCGTGCCAGATTTGGAGTTGTATTATAGAGTGGCGCAAAGCTCGCACGCTCACAGCTGGATCCATGGTCCGCACAATTTATCTCACCTCCACAGAGAGAGGGTAGCTGTGAGCCCTGACCCACTCCCGCGTTGTCTGTCTCAAGCGCCTGTTAGGGGATGCAGCTTGCTAGATTCAGTTAACTCTATGGTACATGCTTGGCACAACTTGCTTAATAAACAGGCCAGTGCCCAATTGTATTCCCCGCGGATGCCTGTAGAATGGTGCCACTGGCTTCGCATGAGCTCCGACAAAGGCTCACTGCGATCGCTGAGAGCCATGCGGATCTTTACGATGGGAGACTTCTTCAAGGAGAGTAAGGTGTGTACGTGGGAGGAGGTAGCAGAGGGCACACATGACCTTTCCCCTCTCACACAATTTCATTATTTTAGAGTCCGCCATGCATTGCGAGCGTTGTTCGGAGATGAGCTGCAAAAGCCGCCAGAGCTCCCTGCCTTCTCACTCTTACTGCGTTCAGAATTCCCTGTCAAGTTAGTCTCGAACGTTTATGCCATGTCGCAGGCCTCTCAGCATACACAATACACCAATGCTAGGATAGAGTGGCAAGCCGACATAGGTGTGGCTCTGACAGATGACATGGCGCTCCTGCTGTGAAGCAACACAAAAGATCTCACTTAATGGAGGGCACACACTGATCCATTTTAAATAACTAAACAGGGTGTACTACACTCCTAAGATTATTTCGCTATGGGCTCAGGGACGCTGATAGTTGTGAACGGTGTGGCGAGGCGGAGGCAGGATTTCTACATGTGGCATGGTTGTGCCCAACAGTAGCTGATTTCTGGAAGAAAATGTTTTCCACTCTCAACGCAATCACAGATCAATCCCTCTCTCCTGACCCCCTTCTAGCACTATTGGGGTATGTGAAGCCTCTTAAGAAAGATATCAGGAAATTAATCTCTATGGGTCTATTACTGGCCAAACGCAGAATTGCGGTGCGTTGGATGCGTGGTCCTGCACCCACTGTAACAGAATGGAAACAGGATATGTTCTACTGCAATACTCAATCAGAAGTTTACAGTGAATTGATGCTCCCCGCCCCCACCCCCCAGAGAAGACCAACACGTTTTTGGGGGCTATACACGCAATATCTAGTGGCAAAACAAGCTGGAAATACAGACGACGATTGATAGAATGATGTAATGTTGAAGGCCCTGTCTATAATAGTTGTATTAGGATTGCATCAATTTGCAGGGTGCAAGCTAAACTTGACAGCTAGTTGTAACTTGGTTTACAGGTTACATGGACTGCAATATTGGAATGTTAGATTGCAATATCCTACTTTCCTTTCTTAGGGCGATAATACACCCCATTGTAAAAAGAATCAGTGGCTATTGTTGGTTAATTGGCTAATATATGTATGCTGCTCGTGTACTGTTGTGAACTGTCTTATGAAAACCAATAAAAAACATTTTTTTAAATTATGTTATGAGAGAATTACTTTACTAAACAGAATAGCTTAAATCTTTAGTACTATGATCCTGGAAAGAAAAAATAATACATAATTTAAGAGGCTTACATTGCAACATAGGCTTTTATATATCATGCTAGAGAAATTACATTTTAATGGAACTTATATTACATTTTCTATACAGAAATAGAAGACAACATTACAGAGAAACATGATGCTCACAATGTGGATGTTGTAGCGTATCAAGAGTCTAACAACAATGATATGCTTCAAGCAATGGACATGACACCAACAACAATATTGTCTCAAACAACTTTGCCTACAAGAAGACACATGCCTAAATACATTATAAATCTATGAGTAACTACACAACTCAGAACAAACTTATATCAGAGACTCGGCAGTCAAAGATTGTTACCACTACAACCACGGTTTCCAACCAGACCTGCTGATCCTCTAGATCAGAACTTGAACAAATAGAATAATCAATGTTAGACATTAAAAAAACAATTGGATGACATTAACATGCTTGCAATAAACATGGATGGAGGCATGACAGTTATGATTAATAGTATTGACAATGTAAATGAATAAGTCATTACGTGATTCTGTTGTTAAGGAGACATAGCAACAAATAAAAAACATGGACATTTTGCATTTAAGATGCAATATTTTGGTAAATGTTTAGAAAAATTGACAACTACAATAGGGATGCTGAGTCAAAGCACCATGCATATCCAGCAAGACATTGCCACTGTTGCAATGATGTATCAAAAGGGTTAGTGCAGATTACATCATGTCTTGAATTGTTACAAAGTACACAAACACATTCTAGTGATCCACCTACCCCTGCTCTAGTGAGTAGGCTTCTGGCCACAGTTTTATGTCTATGTCTGATGTAATAAGATCTAGGTGTACACGTATTCAGCTGCTGATTTAGAAGTGGATTTGTTGGTATTTGCTCCCAGCAAAGAAAGATAGAGGCATGTGATTTTGTTTTGTGAAATACAAACGATAAATGTATTTTGTTATATTAATGTGCATCTCTAAATCTTGTGGCAAAAAATTATAGTAGTATACTGTCCCTGCTGTGAGTCATCATATTTCCTGTGAATAAACATGGAAATAAAAACTACTTTTCTACATTTCGACTGTAACTCCCTCATTATACATTGCATAGCTTATTTTTAATACACTTACCTTAAAAATAATTGTTGGTAATGTGACTCTGCCTTTACCTTCTGTCAGCTGCTCTGGTGTCTTCATGGGATGGGATGTGTTTGGCGGTGGTTGGTCTTCTTCATCAGAGCTGTCGTGCCCAGGCTAGATTTGAAGTACCTTCCTCATAGCTATACTGTGCAGCATAGCCCCCTCTGGCACTATCTTGCAAGCCACATAAAGTGAATATTGTAGTGCTCCCTCACTCTTGTTAAGGCAGCAAAGCTTCATCTTAAGCAGCTAAAAAGTGTGGTCTATAACAGACCTTCTTGCCTTTGGTCAATTTAGTACTGGCAGTCTTTCCTTGTATCTGGATTGATGTACAGAACCATCATCCATGTGTGTATTGCATAGGCACTGTCACCTGGCACAAATGAAACATGAATTTAAAACTACTAATAAATAGAATGGATTGATAAATATAATGGAAGAAAATTACAAATACCTAAAAGAAAATCATCCCCAAAGTCTGATCTTGCAAGCCAGTTACATAGGGAAGAGTGCCGGAATATATAGGAATCATGAGTTGAACCTCAGAATTTTGCAACAAGGTCAGTTATTATAGAGCCAGCATTGCAAACTATTTGCATGCATGGTCTTCTGTTCCTGTACAAATACCATTAGCACTAAGAAACCAAATTAAGATGTGTGCCATCAACACAGCCTATAATATGTGGCAAATCAGTCACATGAGAAAAAATCTAATTTTTCTTGCCTTGTCTGGGCGCTGACTTGGAAAAAATATATCTGTGAATATTTACCAGCAGAGCATCTAAATTTAAATCCTAAAAAAACTTTACAGGGAAAATTGAAAAAAACCCTCCTGCTGTGGCAACAAACCCTTGATAGCTTTTTGAGACAAAAATGTGCAGACAGCAAAGTACCTGAATATGGGTTAGAATAGAAACACTCCTGTCCCTATACAACACACTGTCTAATTCAGCTATTAAATCCAAAATAATTGTTCCGCTGAGCCTATACTTATTAGATATCTCCCAAGTCTGCTGAAAAACAAATCACCCTGATTCCAGTGGCGAGTGGGGTGGAGAGGTGGAGGGCACGGAGCAGGTGGGTGGGGGAAGGTGGTAAAGGGAAAACAAATGTACCTCCTCGCCACGACTCTCCTCGTCATCACCCCTCCGCTCCGGAACAGAAAGCACCCAGGCTGCCAGGATCCCCTTGTCACGACTTGCTTCCTGCGTTCTTGTGTCCACCACCAGGGGGCTGAGCTGTGAGACTCTCCAGTGTTCTAATAAGCTTCCAGACCCTCCCCTTCTTGTACATACTGACTTCCAGGCATTAAGGCACCATTTAGGAATTGACATCCAGTCCCGATCCATGCCAGGGTTTCGTGGAAGCCAGACTGCTCATGCTGGAAACTCCATTATCTATAATACCCTGCTCACTGCTTTGTCTCCACCCCTGCAGGCCAAGGATGAGTGAAGGAATTCAGCTCACCTGTGGCTGGCTGCTGCTAGCCTGCTTACATCTGATGCATGTGATTACTGTGAGCTCTTTTAAGCCCCAGCTCCCTTCAGTCCAGCATTGGTTATTGTAGCTGTATACCGGTGAGACCGATCCTTGTTTCCAGTGTTTCCTGAGCGTTTGATATTCTTGTTTCCAGTGATTCCTGAGATTTAGTTATTCCTTGTTCCTTGATTCCTGAGCTATAGCCATTACTTATGCCTGAATTAGCACTGTCTGCAGTGCTACCTTTTTTCCTGAGTTCCTGAGCTATAGTTATTCTTTGTTCCTGTTCTCCTCTATCTCTCCTATGTGTATTTACACTTTTAACCTTGCTCAACATGGCTGCTATTAACTGCATGATCAACACCTTACAACTGCTACCAATATGGCACACACTGACATAGGTATACACACAGTGCTAGGACTGCCACGATAACCAGGCATCCTTATAGACGGCCCTCCAAAGATGATGTCACATCCGAAAGAGGCTCATAGACAATAGGTCGACTCCCACAGCCCACTTGGAGATAGGCCATCAATATGTCAGATCCCTACCTAAGCATGCCACTGAAATCAATCTTCTTATAGACTCTCACCATCTAGATGTCCTTTTTCTAACTGAGACCTGGACACATGCCAACTGTGAGATCGACTTAGCATCTGCCTGTCCGCTAAACTTCAACATTCTACATCTCCCCAGACCTAAAGGCCGCGGCGGCGGAGTTGGCGTCATCTTCCGAGCCTCCTGGCAAATAAACACCATCGACATTGATCCAGTACCTGGAACTGAGCTCTTTGGTCTGGCCATAAACTGCCACCCAGGAGTCACCTTTACGGTGATCATCTGTTACCGACCGCCAGGGGCATTTTCCCTCCCGCAACAGTAAGCTCTTCTCACGCTCATCACAAACATGGCAACCTCCCATAACAAACTTATTATTCTAGGAGACTTTAATCTCTGGCCCAACGGCAGCCTAGATACAGGACTAGACAACCTTGTGCTGTCTTGTGCCAGCGTAGGGCTTCACCAACTGATAAAGGACCCCACCCACTCCGCAGGCAATCGTCTTGACCTCATTTTCTCGAGCCCTGATCTAACTCAAGTAGGCGACATTCTGCCTATGAGTTGGACGGACCACTCGCTTATTAAATTATACATCACCAACGTCATAATAAGAAAGTCCAAGAATAGCTCTCCACCACAATTCCCTTACCGAAATTGGAAAGCTTTAGAAAAACTCAGCACCACCACCAAAGTCTTCGAAGTGCAGGATAGTTTCTCTCCTACCAGCTCGGTGGAAAACAACTACAGATCCCTCAGCTCGAGAATTACTTCTATCACGGACTCGGTTGCCCCATTAAAACACTGCAAACCCAAAGGTAGAGCTCCTGCACCCTGGTACAATGACTCCCTCAAAACCCTCAAATCAGGCCGAGAGAAAGTGGAGACACGGATACTGTGACACTAATAAAGCCCTCTGGAAAAATTCACTCCGTGATTACAAATCTGCCATTGCAGAGAGTAAATCGAATTACTACTGCAGCACTATAGCCAACGCTGCTAACAGCCCAAAAAGTATATTTCAAATCCTGGATAATATTATACATCCTGACTGCGTCAAGAACTCTGTCCCACCATCTCAGACCCTTTGTGACAATCTCGCTCTGTTTTTTACGGATAAAATTGAGACCATCATTAACAATCTGGCAACGCCCCCTTCACATAACCACTCAATCCCCCCCGGAGCTGGCTCCACCAACCCTGATCCTTCGAGATCAGCGTGCCCTCCTATGAATAGTCTCCTGGCCTTCCCCCTGATTTCTCAAGCAGAATTTGAGAAACTGGCACGGGGCATTACCTCGGGATCTCCCCTTGACCCTCTGCCCCCAAAAATCTGGAAAGCATGCGGGCACGAGTTATTCCACACCCTTCGGATGATTTGCAATCAATCTCTCGGCTGTGGTCTCGTCCCCATCCCCTGGAAGCAAGCGCTCATCACCCCGCTATTGAAGAAACCTACGCTGAATCCAGAATGCCTCTCCAATTTCCGCCCCATATCTCTTCTGCCATTCCCGGCAAAGGTGCTTGAACGTTGGGTCAGCAACTGCCTCTCAACCTACCTTGAGCAGCATCACGCTCTGGACGAATTCCAATTTGGCTTTCGCCCAGGCCATGGCACAGAAACTGCAGTGCTTACTGCCATGGAAGAGCTTCGAATGCGTGCAGACAGGGGCCAAGCCGTGGCCTTGATCTTATTAGACCTGTCTGCCGCATTCGATACTGTCAACCACGCGACCCTGCTTGAGAGGCTGAGAGAGGCAGGGGTCGATGGTACGGCCCTGCTCTGGTTTCATTCCTATCTCAGTGACAGAAAACAGGCTGTATCCCTCCCCCCCTTCCAATCTGTCTTCTCCCCTGTCCCTCACGGTGTTCCTCAGGGCTCCTCTATCAGTCCGATTCTTTTTAATGTTTACTTGAAACCACTGGTCACTTTAATTAAATCCCACAACATGACTACAGTAAACTATGCGGACGATACCCAGCTCCTTTTCTCTTGGGAGGGCGAAGATTCCATCTCTTTAGAAGCCTTCCACAACTGCCTAAGAGACACCGCAGGCTGGTTACATCGGAACTCCCTCCAGTTCAACTCCTCGAAAACCGAGGTTCTGTTCTGTCCCGTAAGCCGCATACCCCACCCTCTGCCTGCCGAGTTTTGGCCCCCGGAAAACTTAAACAACCCGCTACCTGCTACCAGCGTTCGCAATTTGGGCGTCATGCTAAATCACCAACTGAGCATGGAAACGCAGGTTTCAAGAACAGTCGCCACCTGCTCAGCCCTTATGCGCTCACTGCGCAAAATCCTGCCTCTACTACCACCATCAGCCCGAGCATCGATAGTCAGGTGCACGATTCTCAGTCGCCTTGACTATTGTAATGCCCTCCTGCTTGAATCCCCTGCGACACTGCTAGACAGACTCCAACGAATTCAGTCGGCAGCAGCCAAACTGGCTCTTGGATGGACCAGGAGATCCTCGACCACCGCTGCCTTGGCCGAGCTGCACTGGCTTCCCTTGAAGCAACGCATTGCCTTCAAAGCCCTTTGCTTGGTCTTCAGGGCATTACACGGTACAGGACCTAGTCCTCTTCAACGTCTGATCTCGTGGTACATCCCCTCCAGAACACTTAGGTCCGCAACCGCATGCCTTGTGAAAGTACCCAGATGCAAGAAGGCCAGAATTGGGGGAAGATCCTTCAGAGTAGCTGCGGCCAAGCTTTGGAACAGTCTGCCTGCCGATATCCGCCAAATCCCTCACCTCCTACCCTTCAGGAAGCAAATCAAAACATGGCTCTTCCCCCACCCCTCAAACCCCGTCCGCCCCTAGTCACCCCTCGACTAAAATCCCAGGAGTAAGCTACCAGCGCCAGGATACCTGCCAGGTGACAGCCGCGCTCTACAAATGTTTTAAATAAAATAAATTAAATAATTAAATAATAAATATGGTATCTCTCACAGGTAGAATCGGCACCTTACGCACTGCCTTGGCCTCCTCCCTGCGACTCACCTCTCTCTTACATTCCGTCCACTTCTCCAGCTCAAAACCCGAGCTATATATATTCGGGCCTGAGCAGACTTCCAGCTAATATTTAATTGTCTGCAAGCAAGAATCAGGACCAGATCCAGAAATGTATCCGTAGCCTTGCAGGCTGCGGTGCACTCGCGGAGGCCCAGTAAACACAGCTGCGGACTGAGCATAAATTCCCGGTTGGTGGCTCTATGACCACCTCGAGGACAAAAGCCCCATATTGCGACAAGAGGGAGGAAGACCATACCATATGACAAGCATTGGCATAGCCAATAGGTCTTGCTTCTGGGACCTTATAAGTATTTAGTTATGCAGCACAATATCCTTGGTGTAACAACATCAACTGTTGCATGGCTAAACACTTACAAGGTCCCAAAGGCGAGACCTATTAGCTATGCCAATGCTTGTTCAAAATGTTGCAATTACTTACCTAAACTATACCCGCTAGTAACAGAACAATTTATTGCAGTTTTGTACATAAACAAGTCATAACACTTTAACAGACTATCTGTAATTTACATTGTACAACTGGTCAGCAAGCTACAACAAAAACAGCTTAGTATTAATCACATAGGCAAAACGTAATGCATTTACTAATTTTTTTTTTATATAATGTTTGCAGAGGACCCAGATTAGCAAGGATGCAAGAGCATACGAAATGAGGAATCCAACAAAAGGAAACAAATAAAGTCATTTAAGTTGTGGTAGAATTGACAGTTTCCATACCGCCCCTCCACGGAGCATGCAGCCGTTCTTGAATATCTGGAAAAACATTTACCCTGACTCGAAATGAAATCATGAACATTTCCCGCTAACTACTGAACAGTGTTGCATTTCTCTGTTTTATTATTTGGCAAAGACAAAACATCCCCGCCCGGTTTTCATAGCTCAGGCATGCCACCCGGAATCCACCCCTGATGCTTGCTGCTTTTTCTTGAGAAAAGCCCCTGCGTCACCAGAATTTAAAACTTCCAGGACGCTCAGCACTGTGAGGAGAAGATAAACAGCGAAAGAACAGGGGGCACATTCAAGGAAGGTGGAGAGAATAGGCACAAAGGCACGAGGACAGAAAGAACAGTAAAGAAAGACAAATGTGAGAAAAAGTGCAAGACAAGAAACATTTCAAATGATATGAAAGAATTCTAGATTTGAAGGGATGGGAGAAAAGGAATTAGGGGAAAGGCGTGATATAGGAAAAAGAAGAGAGAAAGGCACCAAAAAAATGGAAACAGAAAGATAAACTATGTAGAACAGAAATGGAAAGAGGAGAAAGTGGGTTCATCATTTGAAGATCAAAAAATGAAGGTAGATTATGTGTGCTGGCGTGAGGTCTCACATTGACAATCCCTCATCGCGATCACTGTAAAAGCGAAAGTGATTGCGATGACGCACACTAGGGATGCGAGCGCAGCAGTGGGGGGGTATGGTGCTGAAGGCTGGCGCAGGATGGCTGGGCGAGAAGGGAGGGGGGAATGCGGGGAGCAGCAGTGCACGTGCACGCCATCATGCACTGTAGCTTGTCGCCAGCACAAAAAGGCGGGTAGCACTTTCTAAACCCACCTACTAAATGTCTCGCCAGACCAGCGCATGCGCTGGGTCAGGCGAGACCTAAAAATGGCTGGCATCCTCCCCAAAACACCGAGGACACTTCAAAATCGTGGCTGGGAACACAGAGGTGAGGTAAACCTGATGTGAGTAGTAAAACTTAATATGTTTGAAGCAAGCAATCCGGGACACCTTAGCGGTGCATTCCAGAACCATCCTCCAGGCCGGATCAGTCAAGGGCGACCAAAGGTCCACTTCCCAGTTGTTGGACCCGGCCTCGTGGCGTGGTCCTGACTTCCCTGGGATTGGGCCCGTTCCCCGCCCTGGCTTCCACGGGCCACCCGTTCGAGCCGCACGAGGTCACATACACCTCGGGGCTCCACCATTTTGTTGCCTGCCACGTGACCCTGCACACCAGCCCACATGACCCCGCTCAACCCGGCCTCGGCCCCAGCAAGGCCCAGACATTGAGGCACCAAGAACTGGCCAGGGGGTATCACGTGAGCACTTCCTCGCCCCTGGCGGAGGGCGGTATCGATGGGACCCCCAACCGTCCCCACACACCGAGGTGCGATCGGCCTCCATCTCTCCTGGGCTGGGCGCCTCTCCTGCTGGGCGTCTGGCCGCTCCCAACCCGGCCCCTCCGCCCCCCGGGCGCAAGGGTCCGGACATCAAAGGACTCCAGGCCTATATCTGGGGCGACCCCGCAACAGACCGGCAGTTGTATCCCGGAGTCGAGAGCCCTGCTGATCGAATCGCGGCCGACCCTACGGAGAGGAACTCTTGCTTGAAACCACCACGAGCCCTGCAGACTGCGTCGCGGCTCCTTCTTGCTGAAACCTTGAAGCCACCCGGAACATCGGGGCCCTGCTGACGCTGTCGCGGCCCAACCTCGCTGAAACCTCCCTCGGAGCCCTGCTGATGACGTCGTGGCTCGAGCTGAGCAGAAACCATCTTGAGAGCCCCGCTGACCTGGTCGCGGCTCTCCACGAACTGAACGCCAGAGCCCTGCTGACGCCGTCGCGGCTCGACCCCTCCGAGATCCGGAGGCCCTCCAGCTTGAGGATAAGAACGGGTTCCCAGGTACCCTCGTACCAAGCTCCTGCCAAAGACTGTCCCGCTACCCCTTCCCTTCTAAAGAGACACTGAGACTTTTGAGGATCCCTTGATCCCGTTCGTGTAAATATTGATCCCGTAACCTTTAAGTGCTGATAAAGAATTGCTCGTCTTGAGACAACCTCCTTGAGTCCTGTGTGGTGGTGTTACTGTGCTAGTACATGATAGGAGAAGGACCTCCCTGGAGGCTTCTCAGCAGCGCTCGGCTACTTCGTACAGTGTGGGGGCCCCTCTGGGTGGTCTCTCCGACTCCCCGAGGTCCGCCTTCCAACACCAGTGCAATCAGAGTTCCATAAGGTCAAGCCTGGCACCCTGCAGGAGGGCTATATATAGCAGCGTGACCGCCTTCGTCCCTCCCATATTGAGAAAAAGAAGGGGGAGGCAGTCGTGCTCTGGTGGTTCTGCCCCAGAACCCCGTTAATCATGTAGCCAGTGAACCAGCACGCCGTGGAGCAAAACATGACCCGCATGGAGGTCAAAAGTCTAACGGACTAATGCTATTTTACCCTTCGCAAAGTATTGTCATACTGTACCATGCTGAACTGAGGAACGTGACTGTATGCATATCTACTGCTGAACCTAATAAAAAGTTAATTAAAAAAAAAAAGTCTAACGGACTGCCAAAAAGGGCCACAATTTGCGTCCTGCAAAAAGACCACCCAGTGCCATATTTCAGGCTGTTGTCCACCGATGCAGACCAGTCCAGCCCCCGTCATTATCAACATCATGCAACCAGGAGTGGACGTTCGCATGTATACGGTGTTGCATATACGTCGTCATAAGAGCCCTGGCCCAAACATAGTGTGCTGTTCTAATTAGCACATTCAAATTCCACACACTAGATGGAGGGGCAGGTTTTAGCAAGATCATTGGGGCTTATTCACAGAACTAATCTGAGGCAAAATCCTAAACTTACTACTTTTGGTATTCACAGAAGACATTTAGTAGTAGTAAAGTTAGGATTTTGGGTTTTGTCTTAAATTAGGATTTTGTCTTAAGTTAGGATTTTGCCTTAAATTAAACTTAAGTTTGTCTTACGTTTTGGTCTTTTTTTTTTAACACTTTATTTGTAGTTTTTAACATAGATTATGACAATGTATAACAGTGCATTGTACAGTGAATTACAATATAGTCGCAATAGTCTCTTGGGTAAGACGCCTCCATTTCAACTTATTTGATGGAGCAATACTTTCAATTATACAGTAATGACAAAGGGTAGGCAGAATACAAATAAATGCAGTACTAAACTTGGGCCATAGAAGAGCTGTCAGTTATGAATGACTAAGGGTAGGCAGCCTAGTCTCCTTTTGACGACACACGGTTCCTAGACATCTGTTAGACCTTGCAATCTTGGTGGACCTGCATTGTACACAAAAGGGCGGATAGTGGAGCGTATCTAAAGTCGTTTATGTAGCTGCAATTGAAGTGGAAGGTGTATCTTCGGAGTTTTGTGATAATGGGTATCCTTGGAGAGGTCTCCACATGTTTTTGGGCTTGGAGGAGTTTTGGTCTTAGAAGACAAGAGCACACTGTCCGTAAATGTAGTCTTGGCTCACTGTGCAAGGGATGATGTGATCTATCCAAGTCAAAGTCTGCCACACAGTTAAAGTCGCCCCCAAGAATCCTCCACTATGGCACCAACAGTGACAGGAGGGGAGCCATTCCGGACAGGAACACAAGCTGGTTGACATTCAGTGCGTAGAGATTCAGTAGTGCAACAACCCTACAATCATCGTAATATCAAGACATTATGACCATCCAGGTCTATGAGTGCTCTATGAAATTGGAAGAGGGACCCCGGGTCTGATCCAAATAAGAGCACCACGAGAGAAAGCCTATCTAAGTGGTGGCATATAGTTGACCCCACCAATGCCCCTGGACTGCACAACTTTCAGACTCTGTAAGATAAGTCTCTATCAAAAATTCAATTTGTACCCCCCTCTGTTTCATATATGCTAGTACAGTGTAATGCTTAGAGGGGAAGGAGAGGCCCCACACATTCTATGTGAGCAATTTAACCTGTGCCGCCATGGACATCATACCAACAACAATAGAGGATCTCAGGGATCCCACACAGACCCACCCCCACTGGCACGGTCCACATATTTCTGCGCCACACAAATGAAATCCACTGCCACATATATTCTGCAGTCAAAAAAAAATAAAGAACAAAAAAACACCAACACCTCTAAAGACTGTGACATACAACCATCCTGTCCAAACACCACACCATGCAAGGCTCACCAAGGAGTTAAAAAGGGGTCAACATGCCAACTCGTGCAAGAAGCAGACACTCGCGCTGCACAAGCATTTTACCTTTTGTTTTAAAATTGAGTGTTTTAATCTGTGTTTTAACTGTCACGAATTACTGATTGTTTGGGAGGCTGTAAGGGGTTGAATTTTACCTAATTCTGTTGCCTAGTTTTGGCAACTCTCCGGTCCACCGCAATCGTACCTGTCGATTGTTTGAGTGGAGAGAGGCTGCTCATTAGTTTCCTCAGCATGCTGGGTGCCATTTGCAGCGGTCAGCGCTCTAGTGGCTGTCACGCTTGGGACATAAAAACGAACGCGCTAGTGGCCGCGCTCAGCGGGCGCGCCGCTGGCACGCCTAAGGCAAGCCCGTCTGCGCCCGTCTGCACCTGGACGCTGCCAGGAGATGCTGCCCGTCCACTCTCAGGTATGTCCTCTACCCAGGATAGGTTAATCTAAAGAGGTGCTGCTGAAGCTTGGACGTTTGTCCCTGTGTGTGAGGGGCAACAACAGCCTGCGAGTAGAGGTTGCCATTTCTTCAGGGAAATGCCCTTGCTGTGGTTGGTCATTGGTCGAACAACGGCAAGCTTCTTGCAGCACTCACTCTTTTTCTAGTAACAATCAATCATGTAAGGAACAGCATGTTGGGACTGGAAAACAGACCAGGGGAGGGCAAGCAGCGCTCCTCCAGGGGTTATATCTCAATGCAAGATCTATCCCGAAGCATGTGGCAGAAATATGGGACTTGCTAGATGACGCCAAATCAAATCAGATATGTGTCTCTTCACTGAGACTTGGCTACACAAGGATGCAACGCCGGTACTGGCAATGGCTTTCCAGGCAGAATACTCTGCTGTACGTTTGGATAGGTTAGGAAAGAGAGGCGGAGGGCTAGCTATTGCCACACGTCCTCCTTACTATATTAAGGTCTTGGATTCTGTCTCCTCCCCCAATTTAGAGCTGTTGATCTTTAGGGTGGAGCGATCCTAAGTGACTGAGTGGGCGGGAGCCTTAGCTTACCACCCACCAGAGGGAAATAAGAAAGAGTTCCGTACTACGTTACTAGAAAGATTGGCCCCTTATACCTTGCATATGGACAAGTTCCTACTGGTAGGGGACTTTAATCACCATTTGGAGGTCCTCTCCACTGCACAGTCTGCCAGCTTAGTGGCAGCTATGGAGTCACTTGATCTCTTTTCAAGAGTCGTTAGTTCCACACATATCGAGGGTCATGTGTTGGACACTATTTTTTCCAACATCCTGGAATTAGTAGTAGAGCCCCCTCAGATGTTAGACTGGACCGACCATTCGGCACTAAGCTTTTCTTGGGCACTCACTAAACCGTCCGCCCACCCGCAAGTCCGTAAAGACTTTCGCAGAGCCTGGAGGAAGGTGACATCCTCTGCCTTCAGTCAAACATACATCGCCCCTTCATTCACGAACTGTGAAGATTGTGACATAGCCTTAGAGAAGTTTGAGGCTTCAATTATAGAGACCCTAGACTCTATTGCACCACTTAAGAGGGTAAAAATTCAGGACAGGGCAGCCCCAGCCCTTTGGTATTCAGACACTCTCAGGAGAGAAAAGGCCCTATGTAGGGTTAAGGAAAGGAAACGGAGGAAATCCAAATCTGAGCTAGATGAATCACTCTATCGATCGGCTGACAGAGCCTATTTAAACAGCTGTAACTCAGCCAGAAGAGCACATCTAGGCTCCCATATTGCGGAAGCGAAGAACTCCTCGAGGGAGCTTTTTAAGATCCTGAAGGAGTTCAGGAACCAGAGGGTCTATAATCCGCTTCCCCCATCTACTCAGGAGTTATGTGAGGACTTAGCCAGTCATTTTATTCATAAGATTGACAGAATCTATCATTCCTATGGGCCTGAGGAGGTAGACCAAGAGGGAGCACCCCTCAGGAAAATACCAGCCCTCCCAGCCTAGAAGTATTCCCGGATATCACGGGTGAGCAAGTGGGCTCCTTAGTAATTAACGTAAAATCAGGATCCCCACTAGACCCGGTACCTCCCGCCGTCTTGGCAGAACTCACCCTGGTCCTAGCGGATGTGCTTGCCGAAGTTTGCAACATCTCATTAGCTACTGCTATGTTCCCTCGTAAGTGGAAAAACGCACAGATTAAACCACTGCTTAAAAAGGTGCTAGCTGACCCGACCGATCTTCAAAACTATAGACTGATCTCGCTCCTCCCTTGCTGTTCTAAGATAATGGAGACACTAATTAATCGGAATCTCTCTTGCTATCTGGAACAACATAACCTACTGGACTCATCCCAGTCCGGCTTCCGTGCTCCTAATAGCACTGAAGCCGCATTACTGGAGGTCACTGACACCATTGGGATGTCATTAGATAACGGGACCCCAGCGATGTTAGTCCTCCTCGACCTGTCAGCAGCCTTTGACACCATCTCTCATCGTATCCTTCTGTATAGGCTGCGAGAGATTGGTGTCAGAGGCATGGCCTTTAAATGGATCCAAAACTATCTATCGGACAGAATACAATGTGTCCAGCTGAAATCCTTTGTGTCACAAACCACTTTGGTAGATAAAGGAGTCCCACAGGGATCTATCTTGAGTTCCACCTTGTTTAATGTATATGTGGCCCCCTTGACCGGAGTCATCAGAAGGTGTGGGTTTGAGACTATATTGTATGCAGACGACACGCAGCTGATAGTCCCTATTGAGGATGACACTGCAGCAACCAAACCAAAGTTTAAAAACAGTATGTCCAATATAGCCAGATGGATGAGAAAGAACTTTCTTCAGCTTAACTCCACCAAAACAGAGATACTGCTGTAGAGAGGCGCCCTCCCCAAAAAGTTGGGCCAAGAATCTAGGCATTAGAGTCGATAATAAATTATCGATGGAAGAACAGGTGAAGACCTTGTCAGACACCTGCTTTGAAACAATGCGGATGCTTAGAAAGATCTTCCCCTGGATCCCTCTATCGGCAAGAAAAACCCTCATCCAGTCACTCCTGGTCAGTCGACTGGATTATGGCAATTCTCTGCTGGTTGGAATAAGGGAAGACCTACTATCAAGACTTCAGGTGGTACAAAGCACGGCAGCTCGCCTTGCCCTCAATAAACCGGCCCGCACTCCTTCTCTACCGCTCCTACGCCAATTACACTGGCTTCCTATTAGGAAACGATCTCTTTTCAAGCTGCTATGTACGGTCTTTAAGTCTCTTCAGGAGAATGGCCCAGCCTACCTCAAGAAGAAACTCGAATTGTATCGCCCCGTGCGTCAGTTGAGATCTAGTAATCGCAATCTGCTCTGCACGCCGAGAATTAGGAAGGTCATAATGGGCGGTCGGGCCTTTTCTCACCTATCCCCGAGTCACTGGAACAGCTCAACATGGAGATAGCCGAACCACCAGGGGCTGTTACTCAGGGCTGTGCAAGCAACTTTCCAAGTCACTAGTGTGCTACACCAAAGGGAATCCACCTCCCCAAGGTCACGCCAGAGGGCCACGGCTCACTAAAAGCTGAACGTCTCACACCGGTCATTGAAGTACCCCACCATGGATGGTGGGGTTCTTTCTGTTCTAGCCATCTTTTTGCTCACATCCTTACTTTTTATTTCTTAACTTTCCTATGCATGCTTACATTTTTCCATTTGTCCATCTCTACCTGTTTTGTCATATTTTTATTTCTCTTTTTAGTTTCCTTTACAGTACATGTCATCCCAGGGGCTACACCTTTCTCTCATCATATTACTAAAGGGTGTTATTCATGAGCTTTTTGTCTGCACACAGAAGAAGCCCATGAACAACTCATTAACGTTTTAGCAGGAACCAACATTCCAAACCATTGGGTCCAGTGGCAGCCCCAATCAATCTACAAGAGTCAGTGTGTAGTGGGTCACTACGTCCATCTCCAGGATGACTCCCCGCTTCATTGTACGGTATTGATGGAGCCCCTGGAATGTTAACCACATTTTGTAATATACAAAATACTGAATAACAGCTCGTCCAATAAAATGGTAAAGGGGAAAGCTAAGTGGGAAGCAGACTTGGCTACCTTAGGTAAACCCAGACTGGCTAAATGGAGCCCCACGGAGGTAGCCATAAGGATTGTATTGCGCTTGGTACAGCTAAAGCTTTTACACCAAACATATTGTACCTGAACACAGCGGAAACTGGTTGGCTATCTGCACTCAGATGTGTGCCTGTGGGGTTGTGGTATGATATGGCAGGGATCTTCTTTCATAGGTGGCCGTAGCGTTCCAAAGTGACTGAATTTTGGTGAAAAATGGGTGAGCCACACTCAGTGGTCTCTGAAATACAAGCACAGTGGAATATTAGAACTATGTTGTTAGGTATGTGGGGAGGCAATCTGCCAAGAAAATATAAACAGCTACTCTGTGATACTGGTTTGGCAGTAGCCAGGTGAGACAAAGCAAGACTATGGAGCAGCAAGGTAACCTATAGTTTTGCAGCTTGGTGGAGAAATTTAGATTGCTGTATGGCATGGCCACTAAATTACAAATATACAAAAGCAAAGTTACAAAAGTATGGGGTCTATGGTGTGACCCCCAGCAGCTTCTATGACGCTGCTTCATTTACGAGGGCCTGCAAGGAATATGGTGGTTCAGGATGGGTAGCTCACCAAGATATGACTGTATTTCCATGCCAAAACGTGATGCAACATATGTGGGACTCTACTGAATCTACCCTTGTGACTTCTACATGGATAATAATACCCTGCTCTACCTGTTATATTAGAAATATTGTTACAGAAAACAGTTCTTGCTTTATGTGTATTATGTTATTGTAACTAATAACAACATATTTTAAACAAGAAATTGTAAAATATATACCTCACGGCACCAGCATTTGACCTGGTTTAAGGTGATGGTGCACATCGAACAGCAGGGCTATCCAAACTTCCGGTTTCAAGTTATATACTTAGACTACGTGTTCTTCTGTTTCACTCTTGCTTTCTCACTTTCTTTGCACCTAGGTCAATTTGAAATGTAAATGTTTAGAGATAAAAGAGATAAAAGCTATAGCACAAGACCCTCTATTAAGACTTTTGTTCTAATGAGAAAAACAAAGTGATGGGAGGTATGCTTGAATTTATATAATTCACAGGTAATTACCTGAGCTGAATTCCAGACCATGTATTTTGTTCACTGTGTTACTACTGCCAAGGACCAACCTTAGGCAGATCAACCCTGGTCTTGTTCTGATAGGAAGAGCCCAGCTGCCATGTCAGGCTCTGTCTCAACGGGAGCTCAGTGAGCTACAGAAGAGGTCCAATCATAGACAAATCAGCTCCCCCCCCACCCATAGAACATGTACAAAATATAGGCTTTAGCTGCTTTTTCAACTTGTATCTTGGTTTAAACATGAAATATTGGCCATGCCATTAAAATACTGGCCAGGGGGGAGGCCTACCTCCTCTGAGCGTCACAGCCTTGGTCCTGCATTGTAAGGCCCGGGGAAGAGGGCTGGTTTGTGAATCAGACACACAGCATCACATAATTTAACCTGGGCATGTGCTTTCTAGATGTACTGTCAAATTGGTTAAGAAAAAATCATTGTGTTTCTGAAAGGCAATATATCTCAGCACTATTATTTGAATCTGTGTCATAATAATTTACATAGAGAAATGCATTCTAGAACCACCTGAATGTATACAGCCATGACTCAGGGCACACCGCATTGAACTCTTATTGTCTGCATACATTGCATTCTCAAAGTTCTAGTTTCACATTTAACTATTTTAGTATAGCCTTTAGAGAAGTAATCACTTTTAGCAAAACCCCTAAATCATGTTTTGCTAGCACTTTATTCTGCTGCCCGTTTTCTGTGCCTAACCTGTGCTCTATAAACTTTTCCTTACAAATAAAAAAGTGAAAATTTCAGACGTTAAATGTATGTCACTAGATCCCATTGCTTAATTTTACAGTGACTTGAGGGATGCCTTTAATAGAGGTCAAGCTATTTTCAACTGTTTGTTTCCTTTCGCTTCTTTCTGGCTTTACACTCATCTGTGCTCCATGTCTTATTTTGCAAGGGGTACATGGGAAACTATCTTATTCCAGTACTGTCTGGAACAATCTGTCTTCGAATTTTAATGAAGCACCAATATGGAAATCGCTAGTTAACATTTAAGTAAAAATAACAGTTTTGCAGAGATCTGGCCTAGCTTTTCCACCCAGATGACTTTCCATTTAATAGTGGTATAGAATGTATGTAGTTAATTTATCACGTCTATTTATGTGTTATTGTTTTATTGATATTGGCACTAAGGAAGTTGCTTCTTGCAATCTCGTTTCAATGATGCCAGAAAATTAATATTCAATTGATGCAACTTCCTGTGATGTCATTTGCTGTGATGTTGCATCATATCCAAATTAAAGGGCCTTGCAAATTCCTTTTCTATTCGAGGCTCCAAAACGTCTAGGACTGACCCTGAGTTTGCCCGCTGCAATGAGAGTGCAACCCGACCATAACATTTTGAGTCACCCTTACATTGAGACTTGACGTCTCTTGTGGTTTGCGAATTTGAAAAGTGGTATCGTTGATTCCATTTTGAGACCGCTGGTGATTATTGCTCTTTGTGCAGTAGTCTTTAGTGGGGGTGTGAAGGTGTACAGGAGATGTAAGGCAAGGAAAGAAGTTTCTCGAAAAAGAGAAGACATAGAGTTGGAAAGGAAGCAGAATAAATACTACAATTAAGTGTTTGGAGGAGTTCCAGTGAAAAACAATTGCCACAACAAGGGTTTAACTTGGCTAAACTGATAAAATCAAGAAATAAGATTAGGAGATTATGTAATGGCCTGATATGCCATCACAAAGGGGATTGGAGCAGTGCAATTTTGATTCCACCCTAAGATGCTGTAGGAGTGCATCATAATCAGGGCTCCCGGCTTTATGGTATTCATTTTTTGGCCATTTCAGTCTGTATTTATCCATATTTATTTTTGGGCCATTTTATCTGTATTTATCCATATTTAAGTTGTGTTTCGCGTATTAATGAAGCTGTAAAACTGTACATTTCCAAATCTATTTAAGTAATAGACACGCACTCATACTTTGATGTCTGTCGTGTTTTAGCTTTTTAAGCTGCCAAATATTACATAACAATACATCCACTGGTAAATGCTAGCATTATACCATGAAATGTATGTTGACATATGCCGTTATCTAAAGAAATTTCATCCTGTTTTTTAATTTCTCATGCTGTCCATCTGCTCAGCTGCTGGCCTATAATTCATGAAAGACAGCATAGAGAGTCACTTAAAAGAAGCACAATTTTCTGTATTTATCCACTTTTAAAAATAAATACAGACAGAAAATACATTGTTTCTATCTGTATTTATCTGTCAAAATCCATAAAAATGGAAAGGAGGGAGCTTTATTCATAATCATGAGTATTCAGCACTCTAAATGTTCCCTGTTATTAACGTTACTAAAAGAAGATGGAGTAACTTATATTTAGTTCTCCATGTTTAACAGATACGATTTATAAATAGAGTGTTTAAGAAACTGGACTAATAAAGAACTCTGATGTACTTATTCATTAATACTATAAAGGAAAATGTGTGATTTATTGCGAGACTAACACAACAAAATCTATATTTCCTATTAGTCTTTTGCATTATTCGAGTGTTAAGAAATTTAATTTGTTATACATTTATAATTGTGAATGTCTCTGTAACCCAGTGCACTGTTCAATTGACTGGAAATTGTGACGCCCCGCATATAATTTCAGTGCATGTTCACGCTAGATTTAACATTTAATTTGTGTCTAACCTTCAGTGTGGAACGTTTTCATTTGCATTTTGTTTCCACTGCAGGTGTGGACAAAGCCTCATTAGTTAACATAGAAGGTTCTTATTTTCATTAGATAGCAATGTATGAGAAGACGAAGTTTTGCTAGAAGAAACGCTGTAACGAGCAGGGAGACAACTTCTCACGGAGGAGGAGAAGAATGACCAAGGACAAATTAAGTTGCCACTTATCGATGTGCGGAAGGTGGTGCTAGTATCCAATTTTTGCCAGAATCACGGAAAAGGAATGGAGAAAGACAAGTGGGATTGTCTACCTTGAATGCAACTAACATCTTATGCTGTAACTTAGTGACTTTATGGGGAGCAGCCCTATGCTTCTGCCTAATGTGGCTTTATGATAAATGACCCTTGGCTGGACTGCCTTTTACTGAAGACTCTGACAGCTGACACCTTTCTATTTTAATTACAAAATTCCAAAGCTTTTTAGAGTAGGTGGTCCTGTTACGGTAGAGTAGGGACATTTAGGGCAAATGCTTACTATTGAAAATCAACTGATGCAATTTAATTATCAATTATTTTTCCTTATTACCTACATAGTCATAATCAAATGATTCATATTCTTTCTTCCGTATAGGGTGAATCTCTTGGAAATGTTTTATTTGTTCTGCATTCCTATACCATTATGCTGAGATTGGTCTATGTGAATCTATTTTTGAATTTATAAATAAACCCTACTAAACTCACATTCAGTTGTGGACTGGATTATTGTGTGACCAAATTGGTTACACTGTATTGAAATTTAAATTGTGATTGTGTTCTCCCTCTTTTTTGTACTTATAATAAAGAGATATTTTTATAACTGCTTGGTACATTGAGTCTACTATTACCATTGAGGTCTGCTAAAATTCTTAAGTGACCTACATGTTGCCTAGTGATTTTATATTGCCAATTGTGTTTTCCCTCTTATCGTTCATGCAGCAACAAAGACCATTTGGTTGAGGATAAATGTTTATATGGGGCCAAGCTCTTTCAGTTCATAGCAGAGGGTGGTTTGCTCGTGAAGTAAAGGGAGACAGAACCTAACCTAGACCAGTCTAGACCAAATCTTAGTGGACCTAGTCCAGAGTCTCGAATTGAGACGCGGAGGATAGACAGAGTCCCAGTGGTGTATGTCGAAGCAGCGGCGGCGAAGGAGTGAGTATTAGTGGGATGTGTAAGCATTATGTTTAGATTGCGGTGAAGTATCGATTGAATGGTGTCTGGTGGAGATGTTGTGCGAATGTGGTGTTGAGTTGTTGAAGTTGTTATCGGGTCTGACAAGGCTTAGGATCCCAGGATACATAATAAAGGTGCTGAAGATATCATGTTTTATTTGTCTGCTAAGGTTTTGTGGGGTTGTTGACGACCCAATTGATACAGGGAATTTTGTATGCGAGATACAGTTGTAATTAGTGTGGTGGACCATTTTACACAGACGGAAAACTGTACTGATTTGAATTATTCCCCTCTGGTCGAGGTTTCATTGTGTATGTGTGTGTTCTTTGGGTGGTTGAATTCTATTGATCTTTTACTGAATCAGACAATTGTTGTTGTTTTCCTATAATTAAAGTGAGAGAGAGTGTGTAGAATAATTGTGAAGGAGAGTCAACTGCTGCGAGGAGTGAGAGTGATGTCAGAGTGTGCCATGCTGGAATAGGTTGGTTAATGTAACGCAGCACTGGGATTGGTTGTATTTGTCATCTGGCGTTGCATTGTTATTGTCGGTTGCATTGCTATGGAATTTGAAATTCATTGACTCTGGAATCGATTGTAATTGAGAAAGAATGCAATTTAAAAAAATAGATGTTTTAAAGCAATAAGGAATATGATACAAGGAGATGTGGCTATGTGCCTCCTTGAGTTGGCGAGGAAGCTACTATTATATGGCTTATAAATTGGCACAAGGTCACAGAGAAAAAGGGTGCATTAACATTTCCGTGATATTGTACTTTTAATGTGAGAATAATTGATCATTTGAGAGGAATATTGTTCGCAATGAAATCCATTACCTAGACCCACATAGTTTGAAGTACTTAATACATGGGAACGTGCAGCTCATGTAAAACAAAGAGACAAGTATCAAGGGAGGATGAAAAAAACTATGTCTGCATACGCAGACTCAAGATGGGATGAACAGCAAAGGAGATGGAGAGTAGACATGATTGAGGGAGTAAGATTATACCCTGCCATAATGGAAGAGAGTAATACAAAAGGGGGGACAGAGGGGCTATATTTAAGGAGGTCCAATGTACAAGCCCCAACAGACTATATCCAAAGCGGGGTACAGAGTTCCTCAAGTACTAGAAGGAGGAGATGCGGTTGGTAAATGGAAGGTTCATTCACCAAGGTTTGTTGGTAGAAAACAAAGGAGCCAGGGAAATTCCTTTAGGTGGAACTAATGCTCTCACACACCCAGCAAGCTAGGTGTCATGCTTCATCATATGAGCATTGCCCCTCGTCAAGTCGGCGCTGCAATCCTTGACGGGCACCCGAAACCGGGGCTCTTTATCGGGGATCTTTTGTTCCTGCCGATATTTACTTGGGTGTGAGGGGCCTAGTAAGAAAAATGTAGCAGAAGGAGGAAGTGTGTAATAAAAAGGGTTGGTCAGTCCTAATAGTACTTTATTCAGAAGGTAGACTACCCTATTAAAATGTGTAGAGTGGCTAGATGCTAGAAATAAGGTGTCTAGGCGTGAAGCTCTACTCTAAAATGATCGACATGTTTCTTGCCATATTAGTCAGAAGGATCTTAGGCAATTCATCAGGATCTGTCTACATTAAAATGGTGATGTGTACTCTACATACCACGTCCGATGCTGCGACCTGTGAAGATGAAGTAACAACATCAACAGTAAAAACAATGGCATCTCTACCTTGAGTACATAGTGTCAACAATGGTGTTTGCACACAGCACCGTGTATAACGTAACGATAACAACCTGCTTCAAGGTGCACTAGTTCAAGGAAAAGTGAACAATAAGTGGGGGGGGGTGATTTGGTGTATTAGAACTACTAATACGCTAAAGCCGTTCTCAATGACAAATAAGGTTCACTCACCTAATACATTGACTAAATACGCTCGCAACGGAGCTGGCGGCTTTAAAGGACACCGATTGGGTCCTAGGGTAAAAAGAGGGGGGGGGGGGGAAGAGGAGAGAGAAATTGGACACATCTACTGACAATCAAGGTACAAATGAAAGAGCGATCGAGGTTGTTACCTCTAGGTAAGTTCTTATGCTAATACCGTTAAAAGTTGTCAGTCTCGGAATCAGAATACATCTCATTTGTTACTTAGCTAAAATTGTCGAATCTACTGACTGACATGATCAACTTCATACAGGCCGTAGCCAATCAATTGCACTCGACCACTTAAAAATATAGTGAATGACAAAGGAACAAAACTTGAGCCGTACTCACCAGCGCTAACGAGCGCTTCACTTACAGACCTACCCAAGCCGCCAGTGTCCGGGGTGGTAATGGACATATGCCGCTACCGTTAAGATATACGGCAAGAAGTGGGTGTGAGCCTGACGTAATCACGTCTCCTCCCGTAGCGTGATGACTAGTCTGGTTGCTAGGAGACCCATTCCGACGCTAGTGCGTGTCTCTAAGGCGTCTAAGGATAAAACACTATTGGTTGCTGGACACATAATCACTGACGTCCCGCGGTAGTCTTATCGACAGTGTGGAAAAAGGGGGGGTGGGGGTGGGGACGGGGGCGGGGCGGCTCATCGGGTTAGTAAACCCGTATAATTGGTTTTTCACTTCAGTCCAATATATAGTGTTGCGTTGGTTACACTCTTAAAATGCAACTAGGTGAGTCAGCCAGTTGCAAGGATGCCAACTACTGTTTGTGTATAGTGTCGGGACCTATGTGGAGAACTGAAAGGTAATAGATTATACTAGTGGTTGGAACTATACACTGATTTGATGCTATCGCTAAGGCTGATATCTACATATTTGGTGGATCGCACTCACCACAAGGCTAGTTTGTGATACACAAAAGAAATTGTACGGCAGTGTCTGTAATTCACTGATAGGATAAATTAAAATTTAAAAATTTGAAAATTATTCCACCCCCATGAGTGATCATCAAGGTGTCATGTAGATAGTTCACTCTGAAGGGGTTTTCAGCTCGGAGGAAAAGGATGTCATAGTGGGTAGACCATGGGAAGAGGGCTGTTAGTGCCTAGTCGTTAGTATAGGCATGATTATTAGCAGTCCACTGTTAGAAAACATCGACTTGTCACAGACCACGCAGTTGAGTGTCTAGTTTATGGAAGAGCACTCCAAGGGATATCATCATTGAGTCCGACGGTGTCACAGGACAGTCTATGCACCCATCTTTGTTCTACTTTAAACAGGGCATTTTTGGAAATGTTAGTGTGGGATTCTAGAATAACCCAATGTAATGAGTCGGGAGAATGGTGCGATTCCAAAAAATGCCTATAGAGTTTGGTTGTGGTGCGTTGGCAACGTATGTTGCTCCTGTGTTCTATTATACGGGTTTTGACTGTTCGCATAGTCATGCCTATGTATTTTAACCCACATGGGCACGTGATCAAATAAATGCATTGTTTGGTATTGCAATTGGTATGTTTTTTGATGTGCCAGTTGAAATTGGTGAGTAATGTAACCTCCTTTGTGATTGTGGTTAAATCACAGACGCTACAAGTACTGCATGGAAAATGGCCATGGACTGGGGGTAGACCCCAAAGGGTGGTCTGTGTTGGGGTAGCCTTTTTCTTAGGTCTAGTGTGAATTAGCATGTCTCGGAGGCTACTTGTTCTCTTGTAAGCAAATCTGGGTCTTGGTATCTGGAGATCTCCTGTATTGAGAATCCCCCAGTGTTTCAGAATGGTTTTCTTGGTCCATGTTGAATTAGGTGTGAATGATGTAACACATGTCATGATGTCCTCAGGTGGTTTATGGTGTACCTCTAATAAGGACTCTCTAGGATTATTGAGGGCCCTTTTCATAGAGTCTCTTACTACTTTATGAGGATATCCTCTAGTCTTGAGGTTAGTGGCTAAGGAGGCTGCTTCTTCTTTGTAATCTTTAGTCGTGGTACAGTTACGTCTAATACGTAAGAATTGGCCAACAGGGAGGTTGTCTCGAAGGGCTTTGGGATGGTAGCTTTGATATAAAAGAAGACTGTTGCGATCAGTGGGTTTCTTAAATAAGTTGGTTGAAAGCTGTCCCTCTGTTAGTCTGATGTTAAGGTCCAGAAAAGCAACTGTTGTGTCCGAGATCGTGTGGGAAAACTTAAGAAAAGGATTCTGTTGGTTTATCCACTGTACGTAGGTTCTACAGGTGTCAGTGGAACCCTTCCAGAAGATTAAAATGTCATCAATGAACCGTTTCCAGAGGACAAGATGTTGTCGAAACGGATTCCGCTCAGTATTGATGATTTGTGCCTCAAAGGCTGCCATATAAAGGCAGGCTAGACTAGGAGCAAAGGTGCTCCCCATCGAAGTTCCTTGACATTGATGGAATAGTTGCCCCTGATATTCAAAGAAGTTTTCGGTCAGTGCTATGGAAGCCAGGTCCATTATGAATGTGACCGGAGTAGGGGAAGACCATTCCAATGAATTTAAAGCCATCTCTACTACTGTGAGGGTGTCACCCTGAGGAATATTCGTATAGAGGGCCTCCACGTCAACGGTTATTAGTGAATCAATGCAAGTAGGGTCTTCTATTGAGTCAATTGTTCTAAGGATGTCTGTTGTGTCTCTGATAAAAGATGGTATTTGTCTCACCAAAGGTTGAAGAAAATGGTCCACAAATTTGGATAAAGGCTCAAGAATAGAGCCAATCCCTGACACTATGGGTCTCCCTGGGACCGGACTAGTACCCTTGTGTATTTTAGGCAAGGTGTAGAAGTAAGGGGTCCTGGGTTCTATGGCGTTTAGGAATGTTGCCTCTTTTTTACTTATCCACCCATTGGCAAGTGCCTCGTTAACTAATATTGAGATGGTATTAGCGAGTCGAGGTGTGGAATCAACAGAGATAGGGTCATAGTACCTATCATTGTTTAATTGACGTTTGCATTCAATGTCATAGTCTTCTCTATCCTGGATCACAGTGGCCCCACCCTTGTCCGCCTGTTTGATGATAATCGAATCATCATCAGCCAGAATGTTTGCTGCTTGTATTTCTTTCCTAGATAGGTTGTGGAATGAGGTTGGTGAGGGAGTAAGGGCCAAATCCTTCAGTACCGTTTTCTCAAAGGTTAAGATCTCAACCGGTACCATGGCATTATGGGGTGTAAAAGTTGAGGGGATGCTCAACCCTGAGTCATCATCCTGGTGGACAGGTTTGTCTAAGAAATATGCACGCAATCTTATTTTGCGGAACAATTTCTGAATCTCGCAGACATCTCTAAACTTGTCAGTATTAGGGGTAGGTACAAAGCCTAGCCCCTTCTGTAGTAGTGAAGTTTCGAGGTCAGAAAGACCACGTTGTGATAAGTTGACCACTAGTCCTTCTTGTTCTGCGTTTTGCTCCTGGTGTTCATCCCTCCCATGGGGGGGTCCTGCCAATGGACCTGTTTTTGGGCGCCTCTTCTGTTGCGACCTCTTCCTCTGCCCCAGCCTCTGTCTAAAAAAGGGGGGCCATTGTTAAAAAATTGCGGGTGCCCTTGTTGAAATGGTTGATACTGCCAGAAAGGGGGTGGAGGAGGACCTGGGAATAAAGGAGGTCCCTGAAAAGTGGGGACATTATAGTTGTAATTGGCACATTGGTTACGTCGGCCATTGTTGGGGCCCCAACTACCCGTGCTGGAATTACTGTCAGAAGAACTTCTCCTGTCCGAGTTGTCATCGGAAGAATAGCTGTTCTTAACTGATGTGTAGTCTGACTTAAGGTAGGGGTATACTTTTTCTTTATCAAATTTTTGAATATCTTTCTGTAGCTTAGTGATTTTTTGTTTCATGAGGTACTCTTTGTTCTCAGAAATCTCTGCGTTGATCTCAGCAAGTTTGTTCTTATAAGCTGAGATCGTGATGGTAGTTTTAAGTGCACCTTCAGCGATCTGTATCCTCACCAATAGGGCATCTGCCAAGCGTCTCGCTGTGTTGATGATGAGCACTAGGAGGTCCCTGGTGCATTTCCATGCAATCAGGGACCACTCCTTCTTGAAGGTAGCGTCATCAAGAAACAGTCTGGGGAAGTTGTTAACAATCAACCCTGTGGGTGCGATGTTGGCACGAAGATATTCAGTCATGAGAGCGCCATGTAGAGTACTTTTAAGCCACTCTCTTTTCAAAGCAGTCAGTGTGTTCCAGTCCTCTGACTGGGACCCTGATGCGACACTCCCATCAGCTCCAAGGAGGGAGGGAGTTCTGTCAAGTATATCCGAGACAACCTCGTCTCCGAAGCTGAGGCCTTGATTGTCCATAGAGGAGGAGAAGGGGGGAAAAAACTATAGGAAGTAGGGGGGGGGGGGTTTATTTTCGGTCCAGGCTGGCTCTAATTGCTATGCCGCTGGTAACCTCTTTATTAATGTCCCACGGGGTCAACCGTGCAAAACCAGTAATACAAAAGGGGGGACAGAGGGGCTATATTTAAGGAGATCCAATGTACAAGCCCCAACAGACTATATCCAAAGCGGGGTACAGAGTTCCTCAAGTACTAGAAGGAGGAGATGCGGTTGGTAAATGGAAGGTTCATTCACCAAGGTTTGTTGGTAGAAAACAAAGGAGCCAGGGAAATTCCTTTAGGTGGAACTAATGCTCTCACACACCCAGCAAGCTAGGTGTCATGCTTCATCATATGAGCATTGCCCCTCGTCAAGTCGGCGCTGCAATCCTTGACGGGCACCCGAAACCGGGGCTCTTTATCGGGGATCTTTTGTTCCTGCCAATATTTGCTTGGGTGTGAGGGGCCTAGTAAGAAAAATGTAGCAGAAGGAGGAAGTGTGTAATAAAAAGGGTTGGTCAGTCCTAATAGTACTTTATTCAGAAGGTAGACTACCCTATTAAAATGTGTAGAGTGGCTAGATGCTAGAAATAAGGTGTCTAGGCGTGAAGCTCTACTCTAAAATGATCGACATGTTTCTTGCCATATTAGTCAGAAGGATCTTAGGCAATTCATCAGGATCAGGAGCTGTCTACATTAAAATGGTGATGTGTACTCTACATACCACGTCCGATGCTGCGACCTGTGAAGATGAAGTAACAACATCAACAGTAAAAACAATGGCATCTCTACCTTGAGTACATAGTGTCAACAATGGTGTTTGCACACAGCACCGTGTATAACGTGACGATAACAACCTGCTTCAAGGTGCACTAGTTCAAGGAAAAGTGAACAATAAGTGGGGGGGGTGATTTGGTGTATTAGAACTACTAATACGCTAAAGCCGTTCTCAATGACAAATAAGGTTCACTCACCTAATACATTGACTAAATACGCTCGCAACGGAGCTGGCGGCTTTAAAGGACACCGATTGGGTCCTAGGGTAAAAAGAGGGAGGGGGGGGGAAGAGGAGAGAGAAATTGGACATCTACTCACAATCAAGGTACAAATGAAAGAGCGATCGAGGTTGTTACCTCTAGGTAAGTTCTTATGCTAATACCGTTAAAAGTTGTCAGTCTCGGAATCAGAATACATCTCATTTGTTACTTAGCTAAAATTGTCGAATCTACTGACTGACATGATCAACTTCATACAGGCCGTAGCCAATCAATTGCACTCGACCACTTAAAAATATAGTGAATGACAAAGGAACAAAACTTGAGCCGTACTCACCAGCGCTAACGAGCGCTTCACTTACAGACCTACCCAAGCCGCCAGTGTCCGGGGTGGTAATGGACATATGCCGCTACCGTTAAGATATACGGCAAGAAGTGGGTGTGAGCCTGACGTAATCACGTCTCCTCCCGTCTGACAAGGCTTAGGATCCCAGGATACATA